>NC_064551.1:17856348-20256348 GCF_023856365.1 Brienomyrus brachyistius | reverse complement strand
GAAACCAAACAGCCGTACAGGATGTAGGTGGCTGGCTGGCGAGGCGCGAGCCGGCGGACTGGAGAGGCACTACAGCGCACGGGCTCAGCGTTCCCATTGCCGTTTCATCCTCTGCATATTTTAAACCCATCTTTTGTATTCTATAAATAAATAATTCAATTATTGTACATGTTGTCATTTCGGCCTCGGCTACGTATCCTTTGTGACTGAAGTTTGTCAAATAGGAAAAACGGCATAAGTCGGCGCATGACACTTAGTTGGAAGAATTCAGGCATATTTAATTTTATAAAAACATACTTGCTTTCCTTTTTGATGTTTATATGCTCTGAGCTGAATATTATTCTGGTTGTTTTGCATGCCACTTGTCAAGTTCAATGCTTACATGTCGGTTGTTCGGTGATTTCCATATGCCTTCATGTGCTTTTGATGGTGGGTATATCCAAGCCGAAAAACCAAAGTCAACGGCACTCTGGGTGCAATGCAGAAATGGTCTTTTGACATTTCCTCGCACTAATTTACCGAACAATACACTGTAATCGATCCATTTTCTCTTTTGTTCAAATCACCGGAATGCCGGGAATGGGCAGATGTATACTAATCTGACCTTGGTTCTTTAACACCTGCCAAAGGAATTAAGTGTGAAGGTTAAAATCTAAAGATGAAAAAAAAAAAAAAACCATATGGACACTTATTAATTTTACTTTTCACCCATATGGTTTTCATTGAATGTTAATATAGTTTGTTTTCCCCATCATCATATTGCCCAATAACCTATATAATTAAGGGGGGAAAAGTATTCTTTAAAGAGAAAGTTAATATGTCAAAAGGAGTCGTTAGTTACCTTTTGTTAAATGAGAATCAATAAATGCGAGTAATTAAATATTTTCCCATTTAAAACTATACTTGCCTTTTATTGCCATTTAATACGCACTATTACGTATTGTGATTATTAGTTTAAAAAAATAACATCTGCATGGACACTTGTGCACAGGGGCGTCAGAAGCATTTTGAATCTGGGGGCACACACTGACATAAAAATAATATTTTTTGCTAAATGTGAGGGGGTTCAAACGAATAATTATGAAATGTGAAGGAGACACGTCCCCCTCAGATTTAATGGCGGCGACGCCCATGCTTGTGCAGCATTTGATAGCACATAGGCTATTCGACCATGTGTAAAAAGCGTTGAGATTATGTTTTCAAGGTGAACTTATTTGACATTGACATGACTGTAGGTGGCATTATTTGGTTGGTTTATTGTTTAGTCATTTCTGTTTTGGGTACGCATTAAAAATCGAGTTAGATCAGCTCTGGGAGAGTTAATTGAACTCGATTGATGAATAAGAAAAGCGCCGCTGTGGTCTCTTGGCTTCAGAAAGGTGACCTTTATCATTGTTCTTTTTGGACGTGCTCTCCATTGTAAACCTTTACACCGGGCTGGATATATACGGCCATTAAAATGTGCCTGTGTAGAATTCAACGTAAAACAGCCTGAGAAGTGAACTAATTTCCCTTTGAATTATTTAATTGACCGAATTAAAACAGCCATTCAAGTGACATAGAAATTGATTGTTTGGTACGACTAATTTTAGGCTGCTCACATCTGCGCCTAGGTCTGAGTAAATGCCCCCGATGCTTACAATGACAAAACTGTCCATCACTCTCTATTGCTTTTAAATATGACCCTTTTTAAGGATTTATCGGGATCGCTCAATATATCATTATTATTGATTGTTGACCTTTTAACTGACTCCAGATTATAGTTTTTATTTTTTTTTATTTTCTTGGGTAACCTGGCAGTGTAAATTCTCATTATGTCCACACAAACCGCAGGGTCACAACATTAACGTCGTAATGCATGATTTATGGGCACTCTCTTCACAATTAGTCTAGCATATTGTGTGGTTTAATTTGTTTCGTATTTGTTCACGTGTTATCTGACAGCTTTTCCCCTCGGAGCAGCATTTTCCTTTAATACTTTTTGTAATAATTGAAACTCGAGAAATATTTTCTCCCGTTAAGATAAATACATGAATTACATAAAATTTTTTAAGCGATTTTCAACAACTGAATATGTTGTTTAACCACACAGGGAAAAATAAGTACTGGCAATTTCATATTCATTTGGGGGTGTCGGGGAGTGATTAGTAATGAAGTGTTTAACGAGTAGGCCTATGGCTGCTGGCTGAAACAGCAAACGTGTTTGAATTAACTTGCAGGGGTAGCTATAACATCCGCAGCTGATTAGCAACCATTTTTCTATTTTGTTTCCAGCGGAAGGAAATTGAATGTGGAAGATATCACTAAACGGCCGGTTGTGACAGCATGTTACCACCTGCAATCACCTAAACAGCAGGGTAATTATTTGCTGAGATTTATATATATATATATATATATATATATATATATATATATATATATATATATCCCTTGGCAAAACATTGTCCTTATAATTATGATGTAATGCGCTGGTCAGTGTTGATTCAGCAGCTCCTATTTCTGCAAATAATTCATGCACCATGTCTCCTTCATGCCTGTACAGTCGCTACATTTTTCTTGTCTCGCGATGACATTACCCATGTCCTTACTGCGCTCCCGTGTCTATACACTTGGCTATGGACTGCTGCGTGCCATGTTGCTAGTACTGTAATATGCCCACATTTCTACAGTATATGATCAGCAGTATTTTAGGTGCGAAGGTAACAGCGTATTTTAAATCATTCACATTATTTGCAGTCACGTGTATGGAATGTAAACAGTAATCTGTAAATTAGGTCAAGAGCATGCCATCTAATGATTAAAGAAATGATAGTTAAGGAAAGGCTCTTTTTAAATATGATCCACTTCATTATCAGAACAATTTTTCTCAATGATTGCAACTCAACACATCCATCCATCATCCAGCTTCTTATGCATTAGAGGCACCCGGGTTCAGCCTTGAACCTACAGCATCCTCACAGTTTATAGCACAAGGCAATGGTGGCAGTCCATCACAGAGCGGAATTCAAACCACCAAACAGTGGTGGATATTTCAGGTCCAAAATGTAAAAATCCAGACCTAGATTTTGTAACAGAGTACTCACCTGGTTGGTTGAAACAATATCTAGGTCTGAAATTTTAATTTCTGGATCTCAACTATCTACCTCTGCCACCCACCCTGAGGTGTGAGGTGACAGTGTTAACCATGGGCATCGTTAGGGCCGATCATTGTATTTTAACCATAACCCCAAGTATTTTAGCCCCGATGCCAATCTTCCTTCAAAAAAAAAGTCAAGCCCCAGGTAAACTTGACTCAGCCCCTGATCTTTTCAGTAGCTCGAAACTCCCCTGCTTAACCAGTGCCGTGGCATAAACAATGTGTACGGTATATATGTATTTCTGTAAGATGTATTTTCAGTGTAACTAGAACAGTGTATTGAGCTAATGTACAGCCTACAGTGTTTTAAATGATTGATTGAGAAAGATTAATGGCTATTATGAGCCAAATGTCTGGTGCGCTTCCAAACAGTTTCAAATGTTACTCTCCTCATCATTAAGAAATAATAATAATAATAGGCCTATGCAGCATATATGATGAATGAATGGGTTTTATGTCTGTAAGGTGCCAAATTGGCAGCTGGAGTGAATGGTGTGGGAAGAGTTCTGTCCGTGTTCCAGGATTCTCTCTCCGCAGCCCCTTGACCACTGTGGTCATCAGGAGGCCGTCAGTCCCTGAGTCTCTGGGCGATAGCTCTGTCACTGGCACCGCAGCTTCTGGTAGCCTGGGGGAGTCTGGGGGAGCTTCTACAGCACCCCGGACACCTCTGAAGTCATTACATCTCCAGTAAAAAGATAGATTTTAAATGAGGAAGATTTAAACAACTACGCTCTCTGGGGCTAAAATACCATCACAGCCTTGCATCTGCTCAATATTTGTGTGTATTTGATTTAATTAATGCGATGGGCTGGCCCCCCATCCTGGGTTGTTCCCTGCCACGTGCCCATTGCTACCGGGATAGGCTCCGGACCCCCCCGCGACCCAGTAGGATAAGCGGTTTGGAAAATGGATGGATGGATGGATGATTTAATTAACTAGTTCAAACATAATTATGTTTCTAGTTCATACAATTCGTGTAATGTAAATGTTAGAACATTCTAAGTTGACAGTTTATCATATGTTTAAACACATGCTTTAAAATCCTTTATCACTTCCACAACCAAGTGTAAAAATGTCCCACTTTTAAATAATGATTCTCATTTTGGAATGAATTCTGAAAAGTATATGGAGAATATTTCGACAATCCATTATCTGTTATGCCGCAAGTCTCTTTAAATGGAAAACAACTCCAATGATTTATTTACTAATAATAAAAAACAGGCATAAACATCCACAAACATGTTTGTTTGTAATAGTGCCAATATCCACTCTGTACTAGAAGCTATAGTTTTTTTTTCTTTTTTACAAGAAGAGCCTAAATTGAACCATTATTAATTTATATGTCTCCCTACAAACAGCAAGGTTAGCTCTCTGTCTTCTTTAACTGGTTACGGTCTAAGAGAGACCTCCCCTTTCCTCCCGACTACCTCTCCATTTCGATAACCATCTCTCACAGAGAGATGGATTATATCTTTCGTTTGGAAGGAGAGGGTCTTGGTCACCCTGGGTGTTGAACTTGCATTGATAGGATCAAGGACAAGGGTCAGCCCAGCAGAATAAATGAAGTGCTGCGATACATCAAGGTCAAATAAAAAACACAACTCTCAGATCTTACACAACAGTCCAGTCAGCACATGTTGATACATGACAACTGCTCCTTGCAGTTTTTGTAAAAACTAAATTTAAACTTAATTGATGTCTGTACAGGCCGACTTGTGAATGCTAAATACATGTCTGTCTGACATGTAAAAATTCACTTTTGCATAATAATAATAATAATTATTATTATAATTATAATAATAATAATAATAGGGGTGGCATGGTGGTGCAGTGGTTAGCACTGTTGCCTCACACCTCTGGGACGCGGGTTTGAGTCTCCGCCTGGGTCACATGTGTGTGGAGTTTGCATGTTCTCCCCATGTCGTCGTGGGGTTTCCTCCGGGTACTCCGGTTTCCCCCCACAGTCCAAAAACATGCTGAGGCTAATTGGAGTTGCTAAATTGCCCATAGGTGTGCATGTGTGAGTGAATGGTGTGTGAGTGTGCCCTGCGATGGGCTGGCCCCCCATCCTGGGTTGTTCCCTGCCTCGTGCCCATTGCTTCCGGGATAGGCTCCGGACCCCCCGCGACCCAGTAGGATAAGCAGTTTGGAAAATGGATGGATGGATGGGTTACATTTACACATGTTAAATAAGTTATATAGCGTCTTTTACAATCCCAAGGTTGCTTTACAGGAGGGACTTTCTGTCTAATTAATGAAATAAGGAATATCGCGTAAAAAAAACAAAAGCGGCATAGCATATGGCTGGAATTTCGCGTCTCACATGGACGTGATTATGCTTTTTACATTACATTTATTTGTTATCACTTTTGTCCAAAGCAGCATACCATTGAGAAAGCAGGGTCAGCAATTAGGGATTAAGGGCATTGCTCTAGGGTCCAATAGTGAAATCACTGCACATACCACTGGACTTGACCCAACAACCATCTAACCACAAGTGCAGAGCCCGAATCTGCAGAGCCACCCCCGGTTAATTACATCATGGCTAGATCTACATTTCTCTAGAGGGAGGGACGAAAGTGTTAAAGGTCTAGCATGTGAAAAACGTATCCTCCTAAGCTCAAGTTGGGACTTTAGCTAACAGCCCACGGCTAAATGCATTCATGCGGCTGATTTGCCATTCTCCTGTACCCATACAACCTTGCACACCTTGTACTGAGCACATACCAATTTAAGAGACTTATAATTGAGCCTCAGGTATGGAGAGATTGATTGCAGGACCTTTTTCATCAGTAGGTAGAAATAGATAAATAAATAGAGCAGCCCGATTACCTGCTGACTGTGTGTGTTTATACCGGGCAACACTGATTCAAAGGTACCCAGGTGCCCATACATCACGGGCCCGGCGCTATCAACCTATCATGTCGTTTAGCGATGCATCAGGAGCAATTGCCTTCATTAATAATGCAGAGAAAAGGAGGCTTTGTAGGCTTTCAGCAGCCTGCCTGGGCATGGAGCTCATCAATAATGTGTCAGGCGGACACATGCAAAAGCATTAAGCCTATCCCTGGCTGGTCCAGGACCGGTGGAGGCACAGAGAACTCAGGCTGGATCCCTCCACACCACCCCACCCTCTCAGAGAGGAGGCCCAACTGCCGTTCCACTTCTTCCTGGCTTCCTGGGCCTTCTCATCATTAGGACGATATCGCCCCTGATTGTAATCACACAACGACAGAAAGCAGGTTCACAGGTTAGCAGTTGACTGTTAAGTTCAGTTAAGTTTAGGGCTACTATTTTCTCCATATACTGTTTTTCGGTAATCCAGTTAGTATATAACCCCTTTTTAATCTGAAGGTTTATTAAGATTATATTGTAAACCACAAAGTGTCCCCTTTTCAAAATTGCAAAACTCAGTTATTTGAAAGACAGAAGATGAGAAACAATCAGGGCAAATCTACAGTAGGCAATATGCTTGAATAAGTATTACTATTATTGCTGTTATTACCATCATCATCATCTCCACACAGGAAAGCATTCAAATGAGCAGCCAGAATCTAAAATATAAATTGATATCATAAACAAAAATTGGACAGTGCTTATTGGACGGTTTAACTAGTAATGAAGTGGCATTTGTCTGCGGCTGAGGAATACCCCGCTTTAGCTTATTGCCGAGGTTTAACCACCAGTCGCACACCCCCGGCGTGACACACATCCTGCCTTTTAATGAATCTCTCTGTCAGCCCTCGGCTTTTGCATTAACTGACAGGCATATAATGATGAATACGGCGATTCCGGGCTGCATTTTTGATTAGATCGCACCATTCTCTGCCCATTTTTCTATCAATGTGCAACCTTAAGATGAGCAATTTCTAACACGTCGCAAGGCGAAAGCCAGCATCTGGCGATTCATCTTATCTTTTAAAGATAAATGAAACAGAGGCAGGAGAAGCCTCAGATGGTCCGGTTGTTTTCTGACATGCTGCTAATGAAGTCTAATGTCGCAAACACTGGATTAGATGTGTGTCCAGCAGTACAGGTGATTTTTGAAAGAAGAACACGAGGGAAGCTTTTTAATAAGGAGGAAAAAGAACTAACTTAGTGAACAAAAGAGCTGTTTGTGTGTGTGTGTGTGTGTGTGTGTGTGTGTGTACGAGTGTGTTTGCTTTTTGTGGGTAAAAGATCAAAAAAAAAAAACAATAAAAAAGAAATAGCTCCAGAAAATCAGACAGCCCCCCCACACCATTTTTCCACCTGAATATTCCACTAAAAGCAGGTAAAGCACAGGAATATCTTTCCGAAATATTTTTTTTTGCATTGAACTAAAAGATGGTTTCCCTCATGCAGCATTTTTTAGCATCTGCAGCGGATGCGATTTAAAAGCTAGTGGTGAATCAATACATCATTTTGCTCTCTGTCTTCTCTTGACATTATTGTCCTTATCAGCCACTTTACCCCAACATGATTATTGTTTCACTTTATCACTGACCTCGGATTAAAGTGCAACGCGCTCTGACGGGGCGGTAACGGGACCGAGCCTCGATCTCCCCATGGCGATGGCCCCAGGCCCGATGGTGCCGCCCATTAGGTCGATGGGTGCTACTGACCTGGAAGGCTCAGTTCCCAACTGCGGTGATAATCACCACCAGCGCTACCCAAACGAAACAGAGGGCTGTTCGCCGGGGCTAACAAAGTGCAGCATGTGGCCGGGGTCTCACTGGGAACTCTCTTCTCTCCTTGGGTTGACCTTTCATCCATCACGGCTTTAAAGCAAAGCTGGATCGCAGCCTTGGCTCGCCCTTGTTGTTTTGGTGTTTATCACCCTCCTACCCCCAGTCTGATCCCTCTTCATCAACCTCCGTGCCCATTAGCAGGAATTTCTCCTTTAGTTTCTAATGCCTGTGACCAGGACAAGGGAGGTCTGAACAATCTCTTCTGCTGCCTCTTCTTGCAGACCACAGACCAGCGGGATAGGTCCCGGTTTTACACATGTGACGTTAACCTGCTCCTATACCTCCGTGAGTAGTACTGTACATTGCTAATACAAGGATTATGGGTTCAAATCCCCAGGAGTGCCCTTGACTATAATACCTTCCCTCTATTATAAGTTTCTCTGGATAAAAACATCAGATGAATTTTTAATAAATTAGATTATTATAAACCTAGTAAGGAGGGCTGACAAGGACATCAGAGTCTGGAAAGGTGTCTTTATGGACCAGGATGAGGAGAAATTGGCTAGAGATGGGAAACATAAGACTGATTGTGGGTGGATGGATGAGGGATTGCATAGTGTCATTCACTTCCTTTTTCCAACACTCTTCCATTGATTATTGTCCCATCAATGCAAACCAACCAAAAGCATGGAAGCCTGTTTTTATTCCATCGCTGTAATTAACTATAACAAACGAATTCTTTTTACTACCATTGGAAAACATACAGGCTGGAAAGCTTACAGGCAAAATCACGTTCTCCTTGGTCCAGATGATCCTATGACTTCTGTATCACAGTTACTAAAATTCTATTTAAATGGAAAAAAAATGTTAGCAAGTTTGACTGGTGATCACACACTGTGGTCTAACAAGCCAGCTACAGTTTTGTTGACAAATGAAAATGTTGAAGCATTGAAATTAGGCGCTAGGGTTTGATTTATCTGGGCGCACAGCCGCTGTGAAAGGGGCATTCATGCTACCCATATGCAGATAAATCTGCTCTCCTCTCCACATTTTTTTATTTTATCTTGCTTTTATTGTTGTAAAGGGGAATTGCTTCCTTATTGACTTTGAAGTAAAGGTCGCCGTTTCTCTGAATTTTGGATTGTGGTTTAAATTAATTATAAGTCGCTGATATAAGTCGTAACTCTTTGGCATGAAAGTCATCCAGAACCTTTTTTGTGCTTTGTGCAGCTGTGGCGTTAATCCTTTTGTCCTTTTTCAAGGCATTTGATGTCAAAGAAGATTTCAAATAGTTGTTTCATTATTCCTCCCACAAAATAATAAAACTATATAATCAGAAATTGTATCAACAATGGTATTTTCTCCTAATGTAGTTTGAAATATAGTTAGTAGATTTTAATATTTGAATAAAATTGTTTAAACACAAAACATGTTGGTTTCAATGCACATGAAGATAACTGATCTGTAGAAGGTTCTCACTGCAAATTGCGTGTTGAATCACGTTTGTTAATACATTCTAGACCAGGCTAAATAACATCAGCAGTTAACATAGAGAAAATGCTTGTTTATGACAGGACGTGACTAAGAGATATTTGCTTGGGATGTTTTGTTTGAAACACATCTTATACCCTGATTTTACTCTCCCTAGAAACATAAACGTGGTCCGTGTAAAGAAAAATGGAAAACTTAGCTTTATGGCCAGGGTTACTGACCTGTGAAAAGCAACTTCTCCCCTTGTCTAAGGATGGCCCTGGGCAAAGAACCATGTGAGCATCCGCAAGGGAATTAAAAACACTGATGTCAGCTTCCCTACGCAGCTAAAACACTGTAAACTAATTTGAGCTGAGTGGGCGTGGCTGTGAGAAATGCAAAGGATGCTGGGAGTTTTTGACCAAGCCCCCTCCTAAATAAGTGAAATTAATGGGGTTCTTTGAGTACGTAGTTATTCCATCGTCCCCCCTTCAACCTGTGGCCCCCACTTCCATGCTCCGTGCAATCAGAAGAAAGCCCAGAGCTTTTGTTCTTTCACGCTGACCTGTGTCTGAAATGGCTTCAGTTGTCGAAAACTTCATCCCAGGCCGAAATAAATCAATCCTTAATGTAAATTTGTTTTACTTCCATTTAGGAAGATTAGAGGGAGGAAAAGATGGGATATTCTAATCAACTGGAAAGCATTTAATACAAAGAGTTTGATTTACCGGTCATTGTAGTCATTATGTGCATTGTTTTTTGTTGGCCTATTCTGTTTCATAATTCATGTATGCTTTCAATGTCAGATATTATAAATTAAAATTTGATTGAAAATATGTATACACAATTATGCATGTTTTAACTATAAAAATGGTAAAAACCTTCTGAAAGCACAGTACAGTGATGCACTGTTTGTACGGTCTGATCCTGTCACAGAGCCAATCTCAGTAAATCGAAAGGAAAGAATTAAGAATATGTGTAATATTTGATCATTTTATTTTTTCCGAGTTGATTGCTCGGGAAATAGTGTCCTCTTGGAATACTGAGGAGATTGTCTGTACGTTGCTGATACAGTAGATAAAGATGGAGTTTTGACTGGCCCTGTTTTTTGTGTCGAAGGGCAAGTTCGTTCACCACCTCCTCCTTTGCAATGGCTCAAAGTAGCCAGAGTTAAACCAAACAGTTCAATTTATACATTTGTTTTTTTTTTCAGATAATTATTAGCACTCTGCACAGGCAACTTTTGTCACCTGTCTGCCCAATACCATAATTTCGCTATCTAAGGCTCCCATAATTTCGCTATCTAAGGCTCCCCCTGAAAGTTCAAACCATTTTTAACAGTCAAACATTTTTCTCTTAGTCACTATATTCTTCATCTAGCTTGGTGGTCTTCCCTTCAGATTTTGCTTCCCTCCCCCCTCATCCACACACATCATCTGCTCTGACCTTCCTAGTGGTCCCAAGGAGTTGCTGTTTGGCACTCTGTTCTACCACCCCTAAGCTTAATTATGATGGAGTCATACAGGACTGTTTTAATGTAGGTGTTCCCAACCCCTAGTCCACAGACAGGCATCGGTCCGTGGCCAGTTTTCCTCTGGACCGAGGAATGCTGGGGGTTTTGCAGAGAGGTTGGTGAATTCCAAAATTAAATATATATTTAATATATTACTCAATCAATCATTTATATTTGAATAGCGCATTTTCACAACATTACATTGTCTCAAAGCACTTTACATTATCCCTGCCCCGTGCCCCTAGAGAGTAAGCCAGAGGTTAGAGTGGCAAGGAAAAACTCCATAGTAGAAGAAAGCTTGAGAGGGACCATTCTCAAAGGGGAAGACCGTCCTCCAGGGGCTTGCAGAGGAAGTCCAAAATAACAAAGTTCCCAATTTATAAAGTAGAAATGATTAAACTATGAAATTACCCAAGGTTGGCAACCCCTACTTTAATGAATGGGCTACCCCAGGTTGAAGCCCAGAGGCTAAACAGGGCCCGCTATTTACCTTGTTCAATAAAATTTTAAACCTAGAGTTGCCACCTGTCATGCCCTGCTCGTCGGCTCCTCATGTGTGCCACGCCCCCCTGCTTGCCAACGTGTGTTTCCCTGATTGTTTCCACCTATGTCCGATTACTGTGATCAGTCCTGTGTATTTAAGTCTGAGTCTTGCCTGTGATCGTTGTCCGTCATTACGTGATCTGTGCACATGGTGTTGGTTGTCCCTCGCCTCCCGTGTCTCGAATAAACCCCGATTACCCCGATCCTGCTCGTCAGCCTGGTTTTCTGAACCACCGCCCGCACGATCGCCTGTCCACCCGAACCTTCCCGTGACAGATCGGTCCTCGGGCTCTGTCATGCCCTGCTCGTCGGCTCCTCATGTGTGCCACGCCCCCCTGCTTGCCAACGTGTGTTTCCCTGATTGTTTCCACCTATGTCCGATTACTGTGATCAGTCCTGTGTATTTAAGTCTGAGTCTTGCCTGTGATCGTTGTCCGTCATTACGTGATCTGTGCACATGGTGTTGGTTGTCCCTCGCCTCCCGTGTCTCGAATAAACCCCGATTACCCCGATCCTGCTCGTCAGCCTGGTTTTCTGAACCACCGCCCGCACGATCGCCTGTCCACCCGAACCTTCCCGTGACAGAATGACGGACCCACAAAAGACGAAGCGGTGGCAGAGGAGAGTCCCGCAGGAGACTATCAGACTCGGAGCCTGCTCGCTCTCCCGGATGTGGCCGTCTCCGGACGCGGAGAAGCCCATCCGGACTCCAGCCCGAGGACCGACCCCACGGGACCCGTACTCCGTGTGGAGGTACTGGCCCTCGAGTACGGACGAGGAAGAAGAGTCCTTCTATCCTTACCCGGAGCCGGAGTTCGTTTTCTCGCCGTCCGTTTTCACGGACGTCACGCAGCCTCCCGCCACCGCCAGGCGCCGGAGGAGGAGGAAGAGACCGGAGATCGCCGGTACGGAGGTGCTCCCTCCGTTACTGCCAGCGGACCCCGCTCCGATGCAGCCGCCGCCGCCCGCGGACTCAGCGCAGGTGCAGCCGCCACTGCCTGCGGTTCCCATGCCTGCGCAGCTCCCTCTTCCTGCTGCAGCTCCCGGGCAGGCGCCCCCACTGCAGCCGCCTGCTGCAGCTCCCGGGCAGGCGCCCCCTCTGCAGCCGCCTGCTGCAGCTCCCGGGCAGGCGCCCCCTCTGCAGCCGCCTGCTGCAGCTCCCGGGCAGGCGCCCCCTCTGCAGCCGCCTGCTGCAGCTCCCGGGCAGGCGCCCCCTCTGCAGCCGCCTGCTGCAGCTCCCGGGCAGGCGCCCCCACTGCAGCCGCCTGCTGCAGCTCCCGGGCAGGCGCCCCCACTGCAGCCGCCTGCTGCAGCTCCCGGGCAGGCGCCCCCACTGCAGCCGCCAGCTGCAGCTCCCGGGCAGGCGCCCCCACTGCAGCCAGCTCCAGTTCCTGACCGCGCTCCAGTTCCTGCAGAGGTGCCCCCTCTGCAGCCGCCTGCTGCAGCTCCCGGGCAGGCGCCCCCACTGCAGCCAGCTCCTGTTCCTGACCGCGCTCCAGTTCCTGCAGAGGCGCCCCCTCTGCAGCCGCCTGCTGCAGCTCCCGGGCAGGCGCCCCCTCTGCAGCCGCCTGCTGCAGCTCCCGGGCAGGCGCCCCCACTGCAGCCACCTGCTGCAGCTCCCGGGCAGGCGCCCCCACTGCAGCCAGCTCCTGTTCCTGACCGCGCTCCTGTTCCTGACCGCGCTCCTGTTCCTGTCCTGGCGCTCCCTCCGCCTGCTGCAGCTCCCGGGCAGGTGCCCCCACTGCAGCCAGCTCCTGTTCCTGACCGCGCTCCTGTTCCTGACCACGCTCCAGTTCCTGCAGAGGCGCCCCCTCTGCAGCCGCCTGCTGCAGCTCCCGGGCAGGCGCCCCCACTGCAGCCACCTGCTGCAGCTCCCGGGCAGGCGCCCCCACTGCAGCCAGCTCCGGTTCCTGACCGCGCTCCTGTTCCTGGCCCCGCTCCAGTCCCTGGCCCCGCTCCTGTGACCCCTGGTCCCTCGCCCCGGCAGCGTCGGCCCCGACCTAGGGTCGGCCTGTCTGTGTCCCGCAGGGGAAGGGGACACAGACGCAGGGCTGGGGTCCCGCCCGCCCTGCCCCCTGGCTCGCCCTCCCTCGCCTGCGCTCTGGCTCGGTTGGCGCCTGCGGGTCCTGGCCCTCCGGGTCGGCTGTCGCCTGCGGGTCCCCCTCCGGTGCCTCGTCGCCCTGCCTCGCTCCCCTCTCCGGGTCCTGGTCGGTCGCCTGGGGGTTCCCCGACGGCGGCTCCTCGGTTGCCTGCGGGGCCCCTACCTCCGGCCCCCCACCGGACGTCGCCGCCTGCTGCGGCTCCCCCCTCCTCCGGGCCTTCGCCCTGGCCCCTTCCAGCTCCCTCGTCCCCTTCCCTGGTGCTACCTCCTGCTCCCTCCCTGGCCCCTCCGCGAGTCCCTCGCCCTGTCTCCTCTGCCCCTCCGTGGTCCCCTACGGCTCCGGCCTCCCGGCCTCCTGCGGCCCCTCCGGCTGCCTCCCGTCACCCGCTGGGGCTCCCACGGGCTCCCCTTTGTTCCCCCGCCTTCTCTCCCTTCTTTCCTGTCTCTGTCCCGCCTGTCTCGGTTCCGCCTCCTGCCTTTGTCCCGCCGTCCTCTGTTCCTGGTCCCTTTGTTCTGCCCCGCTCGGTTCCTGGTTTCCCATCGTTCCCTCCCGTCACTCCCGCTCCTTTTGTTCCGCCTGTTCCCTCTGTTCCGCCCTTTCTAGTCTGTCTCTCTGCGTTCCCTGCCCTTTGTCAAGTCCTGTCTTACGTCTTGTCCCTTGCCGTGTTCTGCGTCTCAGTTTTGTTTCCTGTGCTTCGGTGATTGTTCCGTTTGGTTCCAGGTCCGGGTTCCCGTGTTCCGTCTGTCGCCTCCTCCCTGGCGCGCCCGGTGAAGCGCGCCTTTGGGGGGGGGTTCTGTCATGCCCTGCTCGTCGGCTCCTCATGTGTGCCACGCCCCCCTGCTTGCCAACGTGTGTTTCCCTGATTGTTTCCACCTATGTCCGATTACTGTGATCAGTCCTGTGTATTTAAGTCTGAGTCTTGCCTGTGATCGTTGTCCGTCATTACGTGATCTGTGCACATGGTGTTGGTTGTCCCTCGCCTCCCGTGTCTCGAATAAACCCCGATTACCCCGATCCTGCTCGTCAGCCTGGTTTTCTGAACCACCGCCCGCACGATCGCCTGTCCACCCGAACCTTCCCGTGACACCACCTCTGTCGTATTTTGCAGGATCATCCCATTCTGAACTTATATAGCAGAGTTGTGGAACTCCAGTCTTGGGGGGCCGGAACCCTGCACATTTTTGGGGTTTCTCTAATTTAACACGCCTGACTCAACTACTTATGCTAATTACCACACAGCTCTTGAGCTGAATCTTTTGTGGTGGGTCAGGGCAAGAACTAAGCTAAACAGGGCTACGGCCCCCCAGGACTGGAGTTACAGAATACGATTTGTCTTGTATTTTTATTTCTGGATGGAAAAATTTAATCCAAACCATTCAGCTGATCATCCCCTATATTTTTGTTCATCTTTTATTTTATCATCGACAGCCGCACCATAGAAATAGTAGCGCCTAGCTGACAACTGAAATCGCCCAGGGGCCTCAGACCATGTTTTTGCACCCCTGGTTACCGCAGTAGTGCTCTACGGGTGGGTTGTTTGGAGAATTTACTGCTCCAGCCACATGTTAAAGAGCTTGAGGATAGTCTCCAGCTGAGCGTCGCCATTGCTTGGATTCTTAATCACATGACACACGGCCTTAAACAAAAGCACATTGTGTCATCAGAATCGCGATTGCTCTGTATTAAAATCTGGCTACCTTTGGCCATGCCATGTGAAAAAAAATTGCAGAATAGTGAAATATAACCAGGTAAATAAATTCCTACAAAGTCCCATGTTCCCATAGCCGCTAAATAAAGGAAGCAGTAATTTGTAAAATCTCGTAGGACCAGAGTGTTCAGAAATAAAAATAAACCTGTTAATGGGTAATCGCATGAGATTATATAGTAGTGGCGGTCAGCGTTGAGCATCCCACTGTTTCTGGGGAACCCTCTGAGACAATCACCATGCTGGCGGATGCTGATTGACAGGGATATCGCATAGTCATAGAAGGAGGAGGAGCCCTATGACCCGCCCCTTGATATTAGCTCATCCTTTCAGGACTTCAGCTTTTTTGTTAAAGACTCGGACAACAGAGATTAATGATGCCTCTGCCCAGCCCTGGTTCTTACTCCCCTCTGTGTTTCCACTTGGCTGACATCCTGCATGTCCTTGCTGGGTAATTAACAGTTCTGATCTTTGTGAGGTTTGATATCCTTACAGTGTCTGTTTATCATTACATTTCAATTTAAAATTAAAATCACATACCTCAGAGCACCATGGCGATTCGGGGGCAGGACCGTAGCCGCACTCCTCTAGAGATGGGGGCTTGATATCTGCTTTCGATACTGCATGTGTGAAAGTCACATGGTCTCCCTGTATTCATGTGCATTCTCTCCCATACTCCCATTTTCTCCGACTGTCCACAAACATGCATTTAAATGAATCGGTATCACTAATTTGCACATCGTGTGTAACTATGTGGGTGCTATGTGATGGACTGTCCTCCTGTCCAGTGTCCCCTGCCTTTCACTAAATCCCCATACTGGACATGCATGTTATAGAAGATGGTTGGAAACCTTCTGTGATAAAATATGTAGATTATGGGCAACAAAAATTGAAGCAATGTTTAAGATCACTTGTAGCCTCTTTTCTCCATTTTCTGAGGACGTCCAGCAGTGACATCACTTCCTGTGGAACGAGGCTATGAGGTATATAAAAAAAAATTCTTTCCCAAATAAAGGAAGGACGAAGATCCCGATCCCATCATATACGATCACACTGGCACTTTGAGAAATCGAAACAGCACTTGTTGGGGAAGATGGAGGCGCAGGAGGTAGAGCTATTGTTCGGCAACCAGAGGGTTGCAGGTTTGAGCCCTGGTTCCTCCTGACCCCATCAAAGTGTCCTTGAGCAAGACACTGAGTCCGAAATTGCTCCCAGTGTGCAGGTTGGCACCTTGCATGGCTGCCTTTTCACCAGTGTATGAATGGATGTGTGAATGGGTGAATGTGAGGCATGAAATGTAAAGTGCTTTGAGTACTGGTAAGAGTAGGAAAGTGCTATATAAATGCAGTCCATTTACAACTTTCATTTTGTATCTTTTCGATTACTCCAACCCTGCGGCAGTCAGTTGGCTTTTTCTTTCTGGAGATTTTGAGGTGCTAGTCTTTCTGATCAGCAGGGCCCTGAGTCTTTATCAGATAAACCTGTTTTAGAGAGTTTGGGAAAACAGCCACCCTTACAAAAAGTAGAAAAATAAACTGTCAGTTGTTCTCTCTCAACTATTCTACTGTACACCTCCATCCATCTATTCCTCCACCCATCCATTTTCTTGTCCATGGTGTTCAGCTACCATATGATGTATTGTGTTAATATGACCTTAAGGTGAAGTTCTGCTCATTGTATTTTTTGTGCTCTTTCTTTTTTTGTCGCTATGGTTACTTTGTTGCAGAGATCTTCCATTAATTAATATAATTATACACCATTAAAAGCTTGGTGTTTCTACTCCATAGATCAGTTTTTCTTTTGTCCTCTTTTATTGCTTGTCATTCTGAAGTTATTATTCTAAGACAAAATTTGTCGCTCAGAAACCAAAGGAAAGCATCATCAAATGCCGTTCACCATCTTCTGTTCCTAGTGATTTTTACAGACAGGTTGAGCTTGACATGAGCAGATACATCACAGCTTTTCACTGACCAAAGTCTAGTTTCCCCCTCGAATCAGCAGATCCCCCAGCCTGTCAACCACTGTCGCTTCCCCCTCCAGAAGCTGTCTGAAGATCAGGTGACTGCTGTCAACGTAAGTAGTCTTTTTCCACAGTCGGGGAAATCCCTCAGAGAACGGAAGAGGGGATTTGACATCACAGGTAGCACCTAGTCATTAACGCAGCCCCCGGGACTCTGGTGTCCAGCCCATGACAGCTGGAGGAACCAGAAGATCACAACCTGTGGATGTCAGTTGTTGAAGTTCTGAAGTCCCCTCTGTATGCCCCCCCACCCCCCACCCCAACATCTGAAAATGCACTGTTATGGAACGTTATGGATTCTGACACATAGAAAAGTGTGTAGCTAAACACTATGCGATCCCTAATCCTGTGTTTTACTTAAATTCAATTTGTGTGTGCTAATTAAATTAAAACATACACTCAGGCACAAGCACACACACATGGAGTGTAGTGGTGCAGCCTCTCAGACACGATGGAGAGTAGCAGTTCTGTCGCTGAATTTAATTAACTTTACAGCAGCTACTAATTAGAAAACACATTTTAATCCCTTTTGTTAACGCAGGAGACTCCCACCGCAAATGTTCCTCGCTCTTAAATGAGTTTAAACAAAATAAGAGAAACCAGAAAAAAGACGTTTGTCTTTTTACTCCCTATTTCCGAGTTTCTCCCCTGAGCACAGAGCAAACTTTAAATGTAAATTGACCACAGTGCGTCCAGCCCCCGAAGTGCTGGCTGACAACTTCACGGCTATTTTCGTGCAGCCGAGGATGCTGAGGAGGGGGTGATAGCAGATGCATCTCCAGATGTGTCGTCAAGTCCAGCAGGAGGCACCTGACTCATTGGGCATCTCTGGAAATATTTGCCCCCCACCGGCAAACTCTCCACACACTGCCATCTGCTGGCTGTCGTCTGATATGACAACGTTTTGGCGGAGTGGTACTTGATTAACTTATGTTAATCGAAAAAATATATAACCATTTAGTTTTTAATGGAGTTAGAATGCAGATTATGAGGCAGCAGCTGTTTTCGTCGCCGGTTTTTTAAATCCCTTAACGTTTTGCATTTAATTAAATGCATTAGGCGATTTCTCCAACTTGTTTAAGAGAGGCATCGATCCGCCTTTCCCGCGTGTGCATGGGACAGCTCAGAGATGGGAATGGTGCTGTCCCTGAATACTACCTGACAGCTTTTGTAAAGGATGACAGAAAGAGACAGGGGTCCTTTAAAAGGCGTATCGGCAGCTGCCAGGACCTGATAATTGTCTCAGTGTGAGTGACAGCCGGTGACAGAAGAACAGATCTAAGTGACAAGGCCTCTTGCCAAGGCATTTGGATTCCGCGGAAAAGGGGAACACATTACAAATGAAGGGGTTGTATAAATGGGAAGCCCTGATTACTGTAAATCAACCGATTGAACATTGTTCCCATTCATTAAGGATATGTTCCCATTCCGACGACCTAGTGGGCGATTCCATTAATTCCTCCATCCATCTGCTTTTCAACCACTAATCCTGGACAGGATGATAGGGGACCTGGAGCCTATCCCAGGCAGCACAGGGAACAAGGCTGGGGAACACCCTAGACAGAATGCCAGTCCATTGCAGGGCACACACCCGCACTAAATTTAGAGAAACTAGTCTGATTATGGAAAGCTATCAATCAGATTTTCCCAGTGGCCCTGTCCAGGATAAAGAGTTGAAAGATGGATGGATAGATGGATGGATGGATGGATGGATGGATGGATGGATGGATGGATGGATGGATGGGTCAAAGTTTTTGTAAGTTAATTGCGTTCAGGAATAAATGATCAGGTTCTTGTAGCTTGGTCATGCTGGTTTTGAAGCTGATAGCCAGCATTTATTAATAGACTTCAACATTTTAAAATAGCTTGCCTGACACATCTACTGTATTACAACCATCTAATCCAATGACTTTTAGGTAGTTACATTTTTTTGTCACACCCACACAGGCGGGACCAAGCAACTGCAGACGATTGTCGGCTAATCGCTCCACTTCTTAAGCTCAGTGCAAAGTATTGTTGCCATTATTTCTGATGTGCCGTACTGAGCGATTCTTTGTCTTTTGTTGTCCCCGATTGCCTTACCTGCTTCGTCCTGCCCTGCTGTCCTGCCTACCCTGCCTGTCACGCCTGCTCCCTTGACCTGCTTCTCCTGTCCATCCTGCCTACCTGCTCCGTCCTGCCCTGCTACCACATCCGCTTTGTTCCTCCCTTCCCATCGTCCTCCTGTCCCGTCTCTCCTCGTAGGATTGACTCTCCCGGACACCGACCTCTTGCCTGCCTTCCGACTACAATTTTGGATTTCCCCTTTGGCTGTGTTGATTCCCGGATTCCTGATTAAACCTGTTCGTTACCGTATTACGGGGTCTGCCTCTTCTGTCCTTGCCGGCCATCACATTTTTGCTAGAGAAATTCAATTAAGAAGCATTGTTCAAAGGTATCGCAGCAAGGCCTCTACTGGGAATTAAACCATTGACCTTCAATGGCTGCTGTCACTGCAGCCGCAGGGTTATGAGGTCATGACCTTCAGAATTGCACTAGATGTTCAGACAAAGTGAGTTTTCAGCTGTCATGATTCCGCTGGGGGGCGGCATGGTGGTGCAGTGGTTAGTACTGTTGCCCCACATCTCTGGGACCCGGGTTCGAGTCTCCACCTGGGTCACGTGGGTGTGGAGTTTGCATGTTCTCCCCATGTCGTTGTGGGGTTTCCTCCGGGTACTCCAGTTTCCCCCCACAGTCCAAAATCATGCTGAGGCTAATTGGACTTGCTAAATTACCCATAGGTGTGCATGTGTGAGTGAATGGTGTGTGAGCGTGCCCTGCGATGGGCTGGCCCCCCATCCTGGGTTGTTCCCTGCCTCGTGCCCATTGCTTCCGGGATAGGCTCCGGACCCCCCCGCGACCCAGTAGGATAAGCAGTTTGGAAAATGGATGGATGGATGGATGGATGGATCCACTGCTGGCTTTTGGGGTGGTTCCTAAGCAATCTGATGTCATCCCATTTTACATATTATACAACAAGATCCAATCCAATCATGCATCTTTCATACCATTACATAGTACTGGGTCACAAACAGCCTGCCACTTGTCCCTGTAAACACAAGGCAGCAGATCTTTGATGGAATGTCAATACAATGGAGAGATTAGCTTAAATTGCTTGCTAGACAAATATTAATTAGCAACAAACCAGAGAGTCTGAAAACAGATTTTTTTTTTGATGTGTTTAAAGTTAATTGTGTTTCATTTCTTATCCCCCTGTGTTTCTCTAAGACATGCTTCTACCGGTGTGCTTCTTTGAAACGGCCCTAGCAGCCGGGAATGCAGACAGCCCCACAGTACTGCCTGCCTACACAGCCTCACATCACATATCCACAATCCTATTGCCCGCATGAGGGATTTCTGTGTATCGTTCCTGTTTGCTGGAGATACCTACTGAACTCCAAAGCAATGACAGCTGCTTCCAATCCCAATATGTCACACAAACCTAATAGCATATTTATAGAGATATATCTTTCTATATTTTTTTCTTTCTATATATTTCTTATCTAGTGCAGGATCACACTGGACCTGGAGCCTATCCCAGGCAGCAGAGAGCACAGGCAACGGGCAGTAGTACACACAGAGCACACACACAATCACACACTAAGGGCAATATAGAGACACCAGTTCACCAAATGGTATGTTTTTGGACTACAGGATGAAACATTTAATCTCTACACCTAGGGAAATTAACCTTGATATATATGGTTATAGAAAAACAAAAAACCAGACCTACTAAGACATAATGGAGAGGGGCTGTTACTTGTATTTGAAAATACTGAAATGCTCTGAACTCTTAAAAACCCCCATATTCAGGATCTGGACTGTTGTGGTCCCTGTCCACAGCTGCAGTGGCACAGCAGGGAATTTCGGCCCCCCCAGGAGATTCTGCTGACCGAAGGGTCGCCTCAGTAGAATACCACCCTCCTCCCACCCCCCCCCCCCCCCCCCCCACAGCAATTGCCCTGCCTAGCAGAAGAAGTATTTAGATAGGTCATTGGCCAACCAGTCTATCTGTCAACAGGTTGCCGTGGAAACCCTTAGAAACATCCAACTGCCAAACGCTTCTCCCAAAAAAATACACCCACGGACAGCCTGTTGTTTGTTTTCACTGTTGTTTTGCGCTGCAGACATTTGATTTAGATCCAGCAATGTGCTCCCGGATGTCCCCTCTCAAAATGCGTGGATGCCAGAGCGGGGAAGGTGAAAAAAGGCAAAGTGAGATCAAACGAAGAGGCAAGTGTGTCAGATGAAGAGGAAGGATGATGCCTTATGAAGAAATACAGCAAATCAGGAGCAGAAAAAGCAGAGAACCCAGCCGCAGCATTGATGCCAGGATAGCTCGGGTGTTAGGGGTCGGGAGAAGACACTTGAGTGGATTAGCCTGCCGATTCACCGGAGGGCCCGAGGAGGTCCTCCGACATCAAAAACCTGATGGAGAGATGGCGTTCAATTTGGCCCACTTTCCAAAGAGATAATTAAGCTGTCAGTCTACATATCATCATTAAACTGGAAGTGGAACAGGCCCAGGGACCGAACGAGCCCCGCGAGCCGCTACCCCAGGTAAAATGCCAATTGGCCCGGCCCATTTCGCTCACTCCTGTTAAATGCGAGTCACATTGAGATTTGAAAAGAAGGCACATGTTTGAAAGATAAGAGAGGTAACAAACATGAGCGTCCACAGGCAGGTGGTGCATTTAGGTGTTACATGAGGCGGTCCCTGGGACCAGCACATTCCAGCAGCTGTATGATCAAGGGAACGTCACGCCCATTTTGCGAATACGGGGATCACAAAGCTTCAGCTACTCTCCTAGCTAATATGGACAAAGCTGAAGGTCCGTAGAGACCTCATACACCAAAGGTTCAAGTCCTGCTTGCTGTGTGCATGTAGAGTGTATTTGTGAGGAGGATGTGGGTGCAGCGTGTGTGTCTCTGTGTTCTCCCTGTGTTTTAAGGAACAAAAGATTTAACAAAACCGTTTCTCTGCATAAGCATCTTCAGAAAGTCTTGAGGATGCACAGTCCTCAGAGGATGAACATTTATCCATATTGTTATTAGCTATCAGGCATGTCTTACATGTATTAACAGGATGAAAAACCAGCATGTACACGCTAATACATTTGTTCTGTTGCATCTAAATAAAGTTAAGTGAATGAAATATAATCCATTTTTTTCAGGCTGGGTTAGTTAAAGCCACCATACCAGCTGCTGTTCAGACTATGTAATCCATCTGAAGGTAAGCAGGTTTGGGCCTGGCCAGTCCTTGGATGGGAAAGCTGGGTTGCTACTGGAAGAGGTGTTGCTGTGGCCAGCAGGTTAGCCCATCCTGTGGTCTATGTGGATCCCAATGCTTCAGTGCAGTAATGGGGACTGCAAAAATGGTGCCGTCCTGTGGATAAGATGTAAGGTCCTGACTCACAGAGATTATAAAAGATCCTGGGGCATCTTTTGAAAGAGTAGGGGTGGTGCCCCAATGTCCTCCTAATCATCCCCTATATCTAACTGGAAAATCCTCTCCTGCCCCGTCACTACCTTAGCTGCTGTGTGGTGAGCGTACTGGCACACAATGGGTACTACACAGTGCTGCTGGTTGAATTGGCTCCCCATTGGTTCAGTAAAGTGCAATGGGTGTCTTGGAAAAAACGTTATATAAATGTAACATGCGTTCATAGTTTACATAATAGGTACTGTATCATCATCCAGTAGCTCAGGGAGAAAAATATCAGTCTTATCTTGTTATTTATTAAGATTACAGTCTGACAATAACACAATGCTCTGATGTATATGATATTGACCTTCACCAGAAAAACATTCATTTTGATGAATTTTAATATATGTTTATGGAAGGGGGACATGAGCTGTTTCATCTTTCAATGGGCTGCTCCCGTCCCCGGAAACGAGAGAAGGCCCTCGACAGACTCATATTTTGACACATTCATAGACATCTTTCACAAGAGGGCAGCTGAGACTAAACATGTCATGACGATCAAGGAAGAAGCTCAGCTCCTGTATTAATGGGTAACAGGGTACAATTGGCCATCATTCATGTCATACTAGAAACTGCTGAGCAGCTAAAGCTAACGATAAATCTAAAGCTAAATTAAAGCTAATGCTAAATTTAAACCTGAACCGAAGCTAAGGCTACCCTGACGTTAAAAGGAAAAACTCAGGAGGGGGTGAAAAGATATGTGGTGCATGGCAACGGGAGAAAATACAAGGAACTTTGTTTGGGTTTTTGTGATTTAAAAGAGGAACAAACACAAAAATCGGACATTTCAGCTTTAGCACAGGAGACAGGTATCGAGAGCAAAGGTACTACAGCTGGTTACTGGACAGTTCATTTTATCTTACGCTGTCAGTGAATTATTTTAGAAATAATGTATCATCAAAAATCATCTAAGAAAGAAGTGATTGGCTTTTGTTGATTCTTTGTCGGTCAGAATCTGAATGATCGTCATTAAAAAAAGGAAGTTGCTGTCGAAAACAGTAACACTAGTTTTCATATTGATGAAAAATATTGGTAAGACTTATAATACTTAAAGCAGCCATCATAATGCATTATAGATACCTTCATAATGCATTATAATAGTCAGTGTTACCTGAGTATTTATAGTGCATTGTAGATTAGAGCTTCATAAAGGATTCATAAGGCATAATAAACATGGCTATAATGTGTTTTTATAAATATTTGAAGCTGTGTTTATAATACTTTCTGAATGCATTATATGCATTGTGTTTAGTAATGTGTTACTAAAATATCAATATCAATGAATTTTCTTTTTCCCCAGGACAAATACACGTATACATCAAATTAGTTATTTTTCAATCTACTGTAACATTAAAATTCTCTTTCAGTGACCAGTTACATTAGGAATCCCCTATCCAGCCTGCATAACAGTAATTATCCTGGGAATGGGATTCATCTACAATTCATTAGCGATTATTAACCCCCAAAGGCTCTTTGGCAGTAATCAGGTTTGCTCAGCACTGTTGTTAATGTATATTAAAGCGACCATACCTTTCATTGAAAGCATTATTAATGCAATGCTTTAAGACATGTTTAGGTATATTTACATAATGCTTATGAATGTTCTAAGAATGCATTATGAGGGTGTTCTTAATGCTCTGTGAAGGCATTATACAGGCATTATGAAGGTACAGTTAATGCGAAGCGTCACCAGACACCTTAGTACCCTCTGCTGCGCAGGAGGAAGTGAATGAAGTGACTATTAAATTCTAATTACACAGCCATACAGCTTCATGCATTCATAATGATACATCAGCCTAACGATTCAGCCGCGCTGCTAATTGGCTATCGGCTTGTTCACACTAGCGGGCTATGCAAAGGCCTGTCTGTGTATGGACTCGCAATGCATTACACGCTGCCTCAGTGCAGCCCAGTGTCCTTCTGCCCTTGTCTGCTGTGTCCTGTTTGTGTTTGTGACTGAACAATAAAGGGGGGCAGTGGCTAGGGGGTGGGAGACATGAGGAGGCTGACTGGACTTAAAGGCATGTTTGTATAAAAATAATACGTACGGTGTAATGCGCACATACACACACAATGTGTATTTGGCGGAAGACCACAATGCACTGCACCGCAAGGAGTGAAGAATCTCATTACAGATGAGACAATAGCTTCCATTCTGACCCAGAGGGGAGTGTCCGATTGGGATTATCCTCATTTTCTTATTACGCTCCACTCGTCTCCACTAAGAGCGGATTGGATTGTGGGGGTGATGGGATCAGAAGAGTGAGGCCGCAATAAAACCGTCCCATTCAACTCCCCCCCCCCCCCCCCCCCCCCACATACACCCAAGAGGCTAGTTCCCTTTTTGGTAAAGGGTCGTGGAGAACCTCACGTGCATCCAGCTGGCCTTCAGGATCGGCGGTTCGGTGTGCCTCACTGCCAAGGACGCGGGGCGCTGTGACTGTTTTGCTGAGGCAGTCTTTGGTCTACATTGGGAATTCCCATTAACATAAATGGGCACAACGCCTGAGGTAAAAGAGAAGGGCATCCGCTTCCAAATTAAGACTGGAAGAAAATTAACTCTGCTATGTTTATTTGCTGAATACGTACAATAATAATCCCCAGGACGTGTAAAATGACACCACCCCTTTTCTTCAAACCTGGACGTTTTTCTATGCTCTTGACTCCTACGTTCTTGGTCACAACAATGATGAAATACTTTAACATCGATTCTTTTATTAATAATGTGATTCTGAGCTGTTATAGAAGATGGATGGATGGATGGATGGAGTTACATCATCAGGAAGGACACCATTTAAGCTGAAACTGAAGCGCATAGAACCCACATATGGGCCAGTATGTATTTCAGTAATGTAGTGTTGTTCCTTCTCCAGAATTTATTTCCAAGCTTGGTTCTGTGCATCCAGTGGCCTGTATCACGAAGCCGGATTTCTTGCTTAACTGGATAACTTGTCAAATTTAAGGCAGTGTGGGCTAAATGTAAGTGAATGAAGACAATATCCATTTAAACTGGACTACCTTAAATCCAGCTTTGTGATACAGACCCCAGTTCTGATCCACATTTATACAGCACCATTTAACCCCCTATATTGTAGACGGTGCAGAATATTCTGAATTCACAATAAAAAAAAAGCCATAAAATTAAACCTCTGCTGATTTTTTACATTGCTCCCATAAACCATAATGTATTTCCACTGCAGGTAATATTACGTGATTGTGCTGAATTGGGGCCCTTAGCAAACTGAGAAAGAAGAACATAAATTTATGTACCAGAAATAACAACAAGAGGAGAATGACCACATTATGATAATGGTTTTGTTAGGCTGTATTTAAAGTGAAATATGCAATCATGTAATTTGTTGTAATTACAGTAAGCCCACAGTAATGGTCAGTATGTCTGTTTATGTTTTTTACTATTTAACACGTTTATGTCACAGTTAAGTTCAATTTGCTTTTTTTTAACTGCTGATTGGTTAAAAGCTCAGTTGCCCTTTTCTGACTGGCAGCCACAAGCTACAGGCTCGTAGCTTGAGGAGACTCCTAACCTGGGTACACAGAGACAAATACCCCCATCCCAGCCATCAGACGCCCATCCAGTCATCACAGATTCCTGATGGAATCGCCTGTGACAGCTGACCTTGATTGCTGCCACCTTGCTGCAGCCTGTCGATGACCCATTTGGACTGCAGGGGGAGCCGGCTCTGCTGGGTATGGAAATTGGAAAATGAGAGAGAATGAGAGAGAGAGAGAGAGAGAGAGAGAGAGAGAGAGAGACAGAACCCCCCTTTCCAGCAGGACCCCCCCCATCTAGCAGGACCCCCCCTTTCCAGCAGCACCCCACCTTCCAGCAGGAACCCTCCTTCCAGCAGGAACCCTCCTTCCAGCAGGGTCCCCCCCCCCCATCTAGCAGTTCCCCCCACCCCCGTCTAGCAGGACCCCCCCTTCCAGCAGGACCCCCAAGTCTAGCAGGACCCCTCCTTCCACCACCAGCTGCAATTTTGTCACAATCCTACTGTAACCCCCCTCCATCTACAGAATGTTCTGCTTTCACACCCTCCTTCAAGCCCCCACCCCTCCAACAATCGAAGATGCATACAAATCTTTTTCCGCTTTTTCGTACGATTCGCTCCCTCCGCTGGATGTGAATTATAATTACACCCTGCACCCTGCATTCCGAATCGGCTTCAGTGCGGAGTTTCCACGTGTCTTAAAGCCACCTCCTGAGAAGAGGAAGACACTTTCTTCCTCAGCAGGCTGCCCATCCCTCAGCTAACGTACCTCGTTTTGCATTCAGTCACTACTACAATGAATCAGCTCTAGCTGTTTAATAGTTACTGTTGAGTCAAATAGCAATAGCCATTGCATTAACTGATAGTTTTACTTACGTTTATGTATCTATCTATAAAACGCTCCAGTATACATAAAATGTATCATATACAGATATTCTAAGCAAGTAATATATCTCTTGACTAATTAAACAAGCCTGTAGAATTGTGCATGCAATATTATTTTAGAAATAAATAATATTTTGACACAGTCCAGTGTTTGTAGCTGGACCACAGATGCTGACTGTGATGATCTCTTCACATTCACATTCAGTGAAGTATTTTCCACAGATTCGGGTTCAGGGTGTGACAGGTCAGTGGGCTAATATTGTTATTCTTCACTGTCATCCCAAGTGGGGAGGGGTGTTTTCTACGGTGCACACCTGTCACATCGCAGCCAGCTTTCCCGAACGCTGTGATGCAATTGGTCAGAACTCATCGTCGCCGTGTCACCGTCTCTGAGGAGATTATCTTCTCCAATTGCCTCCTCCTCGGTGCCACTGGGCCACCACCACGGGGTTTTATTCAATCGTGTTTATGCTGACTTCTCCTGTCTGTCACTATATATATTTATTGGGCTGAACACAGGTCAGAATATCAAGGAAAGCTATGAAAATCTAACATTATGGTCAGCACATTTGAGTATTTGCCCTCCATAACAGCATTATCCTGGCCAAAAAAATACAGCCTTCATGAGAGTGCAGAATTGTTTTACAACTGTCATTCTGTGGTGTTCGGAGATTCTGCATGGTGACAAATATGGGAATGTTGGCAAGGTTTAAGGTTTATCTCTGACAAGGCTTTAAGTCACAGGATGGAGGTATTACAGATGCTCCTCTACTTACAACTGAGATACGTTCTGATGGGACGTTTGTAACTTGAAATGTTCGTAAGTTGTTGTTCAACATCATTTTAAGGGTATACGCAAGCACAAAGAACCAGAATGCTGGGAGTACGCACGCTACGCTGCTGCACAGCGGGAGTAGCAGCCAGAAGTCGTACTGGGCGGAATTGGCACGCAGAAAAATAAAATTTGATGTTGCGGACAGGAAACGGGATCCCAAGGAGCACAATTTGGACTTGCAGTCCTCTTCGTTCGTATGTCTGAAAGTTTGTAAGTTGAAAGTTCATAAGTAGAGGAGTGTCTACACAGTGTTCAGACTGTAAGCTACCAGTTGAGGAGCAAGGTCAGGGTGTGTACTACCCTTATCAAGGAGATTAACCTGAATTCTCCTGGTAACTATGTCAAGTCACTTTGGGTAGAAGGACAGGCTAAGCAAATAAAAGGCATTAAATCTAACAGTTCAGCTGTTTTGAACTCCTTGCCAAAAATAATCAAGATTATCTATCTGAATACTGAAGAAAAGCACTACAAAAGTAATGCAAAAAATATTTTTGTTTTTGTTTATGATGTATTTAATTGATACTTTTTGTTATCCTGGTTAATTGTGCAAATAAATAAATGTGCTCCAGGAAAATAGGCTTAAAATAAAAAATAAATACTGTCCTTCTTCATAAGTTTTTTTTTTTTTTTTTTTACAAATATAGTCTAATGTTATTTAGTTTTTTAAATCTTATAAATCCTTTAAAGATCATAAATCATATCACACTTGCCATACAAATGGTGTCACCACATTACCTGATCACTGGCACAGGGCAGTCAAAACTCCAGCCTGTCTACTGATTATAGTTTAGCGATTATACTGTATTTTCAAAGATTTCCTGGGCAGCTGTCTAATGTCATTCGCTGAAAGTTCCCCTTCAGCCCCATACAGTATGTAAACATGCCTCCACAGACCATTGAAGCAGCAATCTATTACAACAAAGTAATTAAAAAACAATCAATAAATAAAAATTCAAGTGAGTCTGACATTGTCTTCTGGCAGAAGCAAGACAAGGATTAGACAAGATCACCTGCAAACGCTTAGCAGTCTGTGAGTGACGAATGCTATTGATTTAGCGTTTTTTTTCCGTTTTGCCCGCACGCACACACAGGTTTACACTGAATTAAGGTACAGCCGTGCATCTCAAGGTGAATCTGCTGTTTGGATATGAATGGCGGTAACGCGAATGGGGCAGCATGTAATCAATCCTTATCTGCAATGGGCGAATGGCTCTCAAATGAAATCCTATCAAGATGTGGCGATAATGAGGTGGTTTGAATCATAAACGGGCAGTTTCTGTGCCATTTCCGTTGCTGCTTTGTTGCCGTAAGAAAGCTCTGTTTTTGGTGCAGGACCTGCTGGGATTTCCTTGTGCTGTGAGGTCATAGTCAAATAGGAATAAGCGAATGTTGTAGTTGCCTTCTTTGTGTCATTTTAGCGGTTTCAGCTGAAAGTTTGCTGCTGCCTTTATTATCGTAAGAACACTGTGGCTTCCTTCTCTTTCTCTCTCTTTCTTCCTTCTTTTTCTTTGTGGTTTCCTAGCATCACACTTCGGCTTTGGTTCCCGCCCCAGCTGTCTGTGTGCAGCGTTATCTCCCCCCATGCCAACTTAGGTTGTCCAAAGTCATGCCGTTTGTTTTCTCAAATTCTCGGGTAGCCTGACATCTCCAAGGTTGGCGCTTTGAATCCCGCCTCTGCTATACTGGGAGTTTTCCTGTTCTCCCTGCAGCTTTTCGCTGAGTACTCCAGTGTAAAAACATGTAGTTAGGTTAATTGGTGTCTATAAATTTCATGCCTGGGATGGAAAATGAACAGACCAAGAGGATGGATATTAATTTAGAATTTGGTGATCAGTGATGACAGACCACAAAAAGCACCCTCTGCATTTAACCCTTATGTGACATCATGACATGGCAGGGGGCAGCTAATTCAGCACCAGTGTTGGTATCTTACTGGTCAGAGATTCAAACCAGCAATCTTTTAATTACTAGTGCGCTTCCCTAACCATTAGACCACCACTGCCGTACTACCAACAGGCCACCACTATCCCAATTAACTGGTGTTTAATCTGAAATTGTAGTATTTGAAATGTTTTCTCTTAGAAAGAGCTCTCAGTATAGATGTGGTGCCCCCCCCCCACTAAAATGAGCAAAATAAAATCATTTTTTATGGCAGGCTTCAGAAAGCACTACGACTGCAGAAGGGGGGAAAAACTCTTATTAGCTCATAACTACCATGGCCTATTGATTTCCTGTCATGGTTTTTTTTCCTGGATAACACATCGCTGGATATCTGGGGGCCGCGCAACAGTACAAATCGCTGTCAAGACAATTTTTCAGCGCTCGCAGTCATCGCGGTCTACAGCTCCGCCACATCACCAGGCTGCGCGTGGGCATCGCGGTGCCTCCGTCAGCAAGCTGCAGCTGCAGGGTTGTTATACAACGCTGGCATGCGGGACCCTCATTCGCTGACTGACGTCATCGTCGTCATTAACATGGCTAGGTACGGGGCATTGTTATCGAAGGATTAGTTGTAGTGGGGAAATACCATCTTCATAAAATTGGATAGTGAGATGTTTAAAATACTGAGTGTGTTAAAAAGTGTGAAGTGTGAAGTAAAATACTTCAATATTTCACTGAGTGTGAAATAAATACTTGATAAGTCATACGTATTTTTTTATATATTCAATATTTCATAACACAGTATTGTCATGGTGGATTATGAGGAATCATAAAGGTCTTAAGTTCAGCCAGCTGTCCTCCAAGCAGGAAGAGGAGATTCTGAGGTAGAGGTTGTATTTCAAAGCACGTTCGTCTTTAAATCTTTACAGAACATAATCATTGCATAGCTATAAGCAAACAGCAGTGCTGCTGGCTGACGGTGATGATTTGCTCTAATGAAATATCTGTTTTTGTGTATGACACTGTAAGATTTGCTCCGGGGCAGGAAGACAAACAGAAATGGCGTTGGGATAAAGGAAGAGAAACGTTTTGGCTCATACAGGTAAGAAAAAAATTGGGAGCAGCCCAACGGAAAACAGGCTAGAAAGCAGAATGGAAAGTGGGCAGTGGAGAGGGCCACACTGGCGGGGGGGAGGGGGATTGGCACGTCTTCTGAGGAGGGAGAGGACAGGATAGGGTCTTGGGGCACTGCTGAGCTGAATTAACTTCTGCCATGTGAGACACAAGGTGGCCTAACACAAGGTAGCATGCATGAGTTACAGATGTGGGCTGTAACACGGTGTAAGGAAAGAAATGGAATGGGAAAGAACGTGAAAGAATGAGTCGCGCGGAGCAGCGGGAAATGGCAGCACCGTTGCCACGACGATCCAGCAGCACCCACACCTTTTCGGTGAGAAAGTCTCCCCCTGCCACGGTTTCCTCATCTCCCATCTTGATCTGCTTCTCAGATCCGGTGACTCCAGTCAGTTGATGCATACAGAAGGATGCGGACGTGCGCAGCAGTATACGTGCAAGCGGTGTACCCCTGCCTGCCCCCCCGCCCACAGTGGATCGAACTCCCCCCCCCCCCCCCACCACACCTGTCCACGGGCCGCCCTCAGGATGGATGTGACATCATTAGGGAAAGAGGCCGAGCTGCTCCCTGTGGAATTTGCCCATCAATAAAGCTGCTTCCTCGGACCCTGACATCAGCGAGCGGGGATCTGGTGTCCGGCCAGGCATCACCGGGCTGCTTCGCAAGCTGAGTTAGTTACCCACTTTCTGTTACCCAGAATGCCTCTGGGCCCTTCTGATTTATCTGCCTGCTGAAACAAACGCCAATTGTGGAGTCCACAAAGGAGAGAAATAAATGATGCAGATGATGTCACCACACGCATGGACAGGGTACGGCCTCTAGGGGGCGGCCCGTCGCTCGCCTTGCTGAGACGCTGCAGTGGAAGCCTAACTGTCAAACAGATCAGCCTGGAGCAGGTCTACGGATGGCTGCCAAAGCAGGGCTCATGCTGTGCTGACTGTAGTCCTGTTTAGATGCAAAGTGGCAGACCCGCAGTACCTGCTGAGGGATGCCGGAAAACCTTAAGCGAATCAGCGCACACCGTGCTCACATTCCTGCCGATCCCAGCAAGGCCCCAAAGAGCGGGGTATAAAAATGCATCACGCATGACCTTCCATTTGCTTAGCAGTACAATGCAAGATAAAACTTTGGCTCTACCTTGAAAGAGGACAAAACATCAACTGCCACTCGTCTACTGCAGATCCTAATTACTCAAATGGGTTTCTTCTTTTAATCAACAATCTTCTGTTTCGAGGTTTTGATTGACTTGAGGATTTTGTTAATCGGAGTTTTACTTGCACATACACATTCTGAGGGCAGATGAAACAATGATTGGTTCAGAGAGATATGTAATCAGACTGTAGAGGAGGTGGGTCCAAGCAACTAAAGGAGGTGGGAAGAACCAATCAGATGTCTTCTTGCTTGGACCCACTCCTCTACAATCTGATTGGTTATCTCTCTGAGCAAATCAATGTTCCTTCTGTCCTCATAACATTTTTGTGTAAGTAAAACTCCCACAAGCAAGGTTTTCTGCAAACATTTCAAATGAAACTGCATTAAAAGAGCACTAACACACGTCTTAGTAAGCAAGAACCCAGGGGATATAATTCTGGCAAGTTCATTTAGAAGTACAAAGAGTATTTCTAAAAAGAAAAAGAAAAAAATCAGTGTTAAGAACATGAAGACTTCTTTCAAAATCATTTTCGTAAGAAAAACGCAATGGCCAACTTTGATCTTTATGAGAGTGCGGCAGTCTGTGTCCCAGGGGCCAAAGCATATACAAGAATGTTCATCAAGTCTTTCTGCTGTGAATCACACTCGTAATGGTGTGATCTTAAAGTGTGAGAAATAGGACACCATAACACCGCGTGGATTTCCCAACGCATCACTTTCATATTCCACAACCCAAGCCTAAATAGAAAATACTATTATCATATTGGCCCCTAATTAACATCTGGTGCAAAGCAGAGCCAGGGTGACACATATGTGATACGCGTCCTATGCTGTCCAGTGCCAAAGTCATTTAAATAGCAAATGTTTGCGCCCGTCTGACCACCGCTGCACGTGTCATCCTTAAAATGAGGTATTGCTGGCGCATTGCTATTTTAAGGGAGCGGAAAGCGTTTGCGCTTTTGACCAACATAAACTTGGTCTAAAGTGAGGGATGCAGTGTTAGATTGCAGTGTGAAAAATCATTAATGTGTACATAAATATACGCTAAGAAACTTATGTCATAATGGACTCAGGAATTTTTATAATCATCTTCCCTTAAGCGACACTGACGTCCTTCGGCGTTAAAGATTTCATTTCACAAACAAATAATAGTTTGAAAAAAACAACAAATAGCAGTACTTGAGCCCGCTCCCGCATTCAAAATGAAATTTTGTTCCGAGCCGCATTCCAGTGCAGCGAGTCCCTCGGGAATGCAGAATTCTACTTTGGTGAAATCCTGCTGCTGCTGTAGATGATCTGCTCACACGTTTTTACTTTGCACACCAGCAGATCCGTTTCCTCTGTAGAGAAGTGTTCTTCTTTTCTACCAGCTTTACAACTGCATTCTGCCAAGGTTCAAGTGCTACTTGTTCTTAAAGGGAATGGGAGGTGACACTCTGATTGGTTTATAGCGTGCTACACCACAAACCCATGACTAATTACAATATTTAGTACAACCCTCTTGGACCACGTGCCTGGCACCGCAACTATTTTTCCGCCATTAAACTAGCAAAAGTGGGTTGTCCATGTCCTAAAATAAGGCCCATTATGTTTATATTCACAAAGTTGTGTAGATCAGGGATTCCCAAACCCCAGTCAGCTCAGAACACTGGGGTTGGTTAAAATTATGCTCAAGATTTTCTATTCTTTTACAACGCTTTATGTTAGTGTGTTCTGTTTTCATATGAAATAAAATGATTAAACTTACAAAATCGCCTATCAATGTACCTGTAGCCTCCCCCATCTATGGAAATCAAAAGGTTGCAAAACTCTAGTATAGAGAAATAACTTTTGTTGGATGACTAAACTGTTATGTGTTTGTATTATCATTGAATATCAAAGCAGTCTGTACCGATGAACTTCTTAAACCCACAATAATGAAATTTTGTCAATAATAAATTCATTATCCATTAGCCCCCTCCTTAGCTATTCTGTCACCTTGCTGCCTAATTTCCTCCTTCCACTCTTTGTTTTTTACCATCCAAATTATTACCTTGAGATGCCTGCTACTGCAATAATGGGGAAAAGACGTTTGCAGAGGGTCTGGGTGGGCCTGTGCTAACTGACTGACTTGTTAGACCAGCACTGTCCAATTTGTTGAGGGTGTCCCATTTGATAAAGGCAAGGGTGCCTTCTGCTGCTCACCTCCACCATCAATCACATTGATAAGTCCCAGAAAGGCAACATATTGCCTGGGCACGCGGTGGGGAGGGAGATAAATTCTGCCACCATCCTGCTGTCTTCCCGCCTAAATGTCTTGTTCTTGTGTAGTGATGGTGGAGGGGCCAGTCACCAGGGAGGAGGTGAAGGGGAGGGAGGCCTGGGAGAAACAGAGGGGGGTATTTGTTGGGGTCGATTTAAGGTTATTCTCCCACTTTTTTGTTATCAAACTCTGTTTTCTCTGTGTTAACTTCACAACACAATGAATGAAACACGAGTCACATACAGACGGGCTTTTATTATTTATCTGACGAGTGTTCTAAAATGACTCGCGATGTTAGAGTGAAAAAGGGCTACATTTCAATATTTTATTGTAGCATGAATTAAAAAAAAAAAAAAACATTTTACCTAAGCAAAAAAACACAAGAAGGTCATGGACGGTAACGCCTAAAACATTATGGCGTAACATAATTTATCATTTCTAATTAATTATATATAAATGTAATTTATAATAATAATAACAACAATAACAATATTACTGCATTATCATTTATTGTCGCTATTAGCATAATAAATTACAACTATAATAGTATAATTAATTAATTATATATTTTTTATTATTATTACTAGTATTATTATTACTAGGTTCTTAGCGGATTATGCTATTAAAAATGCCTTAGTTAGCATTCAGTTTTAAACTGCCAGTTAAGTAGATATATATTTTACTAATTCCATACAATTAAATTTACCTTTGTGAAAGGGTATAAACATGGAAAATCACCTTCAGAGATTACATGCTGATCCCGAAAATCAGACCACGTAGTTATATCTTTTTGAAGTCAACTACGTCCTCAAATGTCAAGGCAATAGATGGGCTCCCTGCAAGATCACACTAAGGAAACCGCGCTCTAGCCTAAGTAGGAACTTAAGGTTTTCAAAAAACCCTTTTGTGATTCTGACTATTCCTGCAGTGATACTGTAGCGATGGTAATAGATTTGGTGTTGTTGGCTCAGGGGTCGCGGGGTCACCATAAGCTCCTTAATGGGCTGTGAAATATCTCTAAGTGCATTAACCTCCCCTGATCACATGGTCCAGCCCAGACTTTCACTCCTGAGAGCCATGTTATTGGAAGGGGGGAGTGACGCAGCTGGATTGAATTCTAATTCCTAAAGCTGTGATAAACAACAATGGTGTAATAAGCGAACCAGAGGGGTGACAAATCATGGGATGGCTGCCCAGAATCATATTGGTTCATCAGAGCACAAAATTAAGAAACAACGCTTTATAGTAATAGCATTGTTGATGCCTTGAATTTCGAGCAACTTGCTCAACTCATGCATAACATGAATTATTTAGTTAGCATTTTTAACATTACATGTTTGGGCCCAACTTGGGCCGTTTTTTTTTCTTCCGAAGTAGCTAAACTTTTTAAGATCAGACTTGCTACATTTTCTTTATGTCACGCACGCGTACGTGACATTTAGATGGTTCAATAAGTCAAATGCAGTCAGCTTTCATTTTGCCGTGGAACCAGACATTCTTCGAATGAAAAAGGGCATTTACTACAGAAAGAGGGCACTCAGTCCCCAGGTAGGCAGGTTGATTATGCTGTCAGTCAGCAACAGGCTTAAACTCTTCCTCACTTCTCATTGGATAATTCATCATTGGAGCTCAAATCTCGTTTCCCCTATAAGGAAATTGCTGGTGATGAAGCAGAATGCCAAGTGCTAATACAGCCACTTCTACATAGAGCATAAACAGCGATTCATTTCAGTCGATAAATAATGTTTCGCGAACTATAACAAAAGTGGGCCAATTACTTTCCCATTTTTCCTGCCAAATGAGCTGGTAAGAAAAAAACAGGGATTCAGTCATGTAAATCAGTCTTCATTTTCCTCCCGCCATTAAAAGAATACCACTCAGCCTCTCCGCGTCTCATTTAATTTGTTTCCATTTTTTCCCCGATCACTCGTTCAGAAATATCTGGCTAGCTGTCCGCCCAGCCTCATCCTGACAAACAATTCAGTAGTTTAGCTGCAGAAGATCAGAACAGTCTCAACCAACTGTATGCCCATCACACAGTCGCAAACTGCTAAAAATGTCTGTTTTCAGCCCTGACGCCCCCATGAAAAATGTACACCGATGTTACCTCTCTTAGAATTACATTATTTACTTTTGTTCATCTTCTCTTTCATTTATTGACACTTCTGACTGGGGGGCACACATGGGGGGAGAGGGTAAAAGTTATTCACCAGGAGCAGTGGGTAAGCAGGACATTCACCAGGCTATTATTATTTTTTGGATACACACCCTTAGTGATAAATAAATCTAAAACAAAATAGAAAATGGTTTCCTTAGTGGGTGGTGTTTGGGGGAGGCGGGGGGCACAATAGCTCTTTTGGGGGGGCATGTATGCAGTTGCCTACCCATGCCACATACCCTAACTTATCTGGAGTGCATGTGAGTGGTGATTACATTGTACTATGTAGACTAAAACAATAAAACATTGAAATGCGAAAAAGTAAATGATGCACTGGATGAGCAGTTATGAAAGCTGGATGGATGTTTGGACCACACTTGGGAAACAATCTGTTTCCATTCCTTTCCAATGGAAACCAGCCATCCCATAGTAGCGATGCCGTCTACGCGCGTGCGCGTGGAACGCGAGATGCCGAAGGCAGCGCGCGAGCAGCCTTTGAACTCTGCACGAATTTACCCCGCGATTAATTACCTCGTAAAAAGCTGACACTGAGCAAGCCGGTGCTGCCCAGTCAGCCGTGGGCGAAGGGCGGATGTGTCTAAAAGTGGAGCCTTTTCCGACTTAAGGGCACGTGGAGCTTTTATTAGATCCGGGGGCCCGTTAAAACGCCGTCCTGTTCACCTCCGCCTGCGCCCGGAGAGGACGAGACTGGCCGCCGTCTGCTGCATCTCCGGATTTAGTATCTGTTAGCTTCACGAGGATGCGTTTCCATTTTGACTTGTGATACGCACCAAATAAAAAGAAAATAAACATATACAGTGAATAATTATTTGGAATAATTGCTCAGAACTAAGAATAAATAAACGTTTTTTAAAACTACGATCAATAGCTTTATTAAATTTGTGTAAAAGCATCTACAATTAATTTAATTACCGAAAATATGATTAGCTTTTCCACAATTAGAACTATTTGATAATAAGAATAGTTCAAATATGGCTGATTTGTCGCGTGTCCACGGCCTTTTCATTTACTTCCAGCGGTGAAATCATCCCAGCTAGAGATTAATGGGATCAATGGGGAAAATGGGAATCCCGTCGGATCGGCAATGCCGGGCATTTGCGCAGCAGAGAAACCGGGGAGCAGCGGGAATGCCAGGTGGGCGGAGGGGCGCAGTAGTGTGCGATCAAAACCTCGAACCGTGGCCGCTCTGTTCAGTGGCCTGTACTATACGAAGCGGTGTTACTGGCTTATCGGTGTAACTTGTCGGTTTTAACGTAGTCTGGCCGACATGTAAGTGAACGAATATGAAGTCCATTTAAAATGTGGTACCTTAAATTCGACAAGTTACCCCGATAAACCAGTAACCCCGCTTCGTAGTACAGACCACAGGTCTCCAAGGCGGCAGGGGTGAACAGGAAACAGGGGTGGGATGTTCACCTTAGGAACACCGCTCCAAGCACTTCGGAATTAAACAGGCTGTCAGTCAATCACGTTGTAACTCCCCTCCCTCGTCGATTCTCATTAATTCATCCAAACTGGCTATTGTTTGTGGGGTTTAAAGGATTCCTCTCTGTCGCCCCAATAGGGATTGTTGTTTTTATTGTAGCATTTTCCAGTCGAGATTTTGCTAATGCACAGATAACAACAATATATAAACTGTGGAAAACATTCAAAACGATGAATGACAATAATTTAAAAAAATAAAAAGATTTTTTTTCCATGAAAAACAATTTAAAATAACGTTGTTTGTTTAGGCTATAATATAACATACATTTGGTATAATCAAGATATTTTGCAGCTTTTGAAATGCTACAATATCTTTGCATTACATTTTTAATCTTTAAAACATATATTTACTGCATGTGTAACATTTTCTGACCCAGACACTTTTTTTCATTAAACAACTGACATAAAAAGTTTGGGTGTCGGTCACATTTATGTCCCCTGACAAAGACGCTGCATGATTTTGAAATTTCTAACGCGTCGTATACGTAGTAGCTACACCAAGCCGTAAGAGATTTTATCTGCTGAAACGCTTTCTGTTCCACTGCATTTGTCTTAAACGGCTTGATTCCTCACGCATTTTACATATTAAACGCACTTCTCTCTGTGGACACTGAAATCAAACGTTTTATCTTGTCAGATTACCATCTAAATGACTTAATTACAATAACACACTTTATCATGGCATTTAATGGAGCAAAATTACTCAGGCATATATTACGAAATAAGCAGTTAACTAATCTTTAGAGAGGAACACCACGGTCAATTTTACTCCCTCATTTATGAAAAGCATGAGTAATTTCGGCTATATCTCCGGGGAATGTGTACAATAATCATATCTAATATACATAATGACATTAGATACACAATTGCTGAATTGCGCTATTTTCTTTTTACAGATCTTCTTAAAAGATCCTTATACATTCATCGTCACCAATCAGAATTCGGTGTTTGTTAATCAATGTGTATGCAGACAAATCCTGGCAGATGCATATAGCTTTGGTAGGAGTCGGTTACTGTTTAAATGAAAGTATAAAGCCATTTTAGTAGCGTCTGTAAGAACGTCCTGCCGAGACCTTAACCCAAATGGCAGCGCGTAGCGTCGTTCATTAAAGCGGCCCCCGGTTAGGATTCCCAGCTCGTCGCCTTTACCTGGAGTCTTCAAGGACGCGAGCTTGACACCGTTTGTCTGGCGGAGAGTCGCGTGGCTCGGGGCCGCAGCGCCGCCGCGTGCGATTTCCCGTGTCTGCGTAAATTAAAGCTGACAAGATGCCCCCACCCCCCCAGCGCTACTTGATGACTCTAGAAATGCCAAGATACAGCCATAAAAAATGCCACCCGTTTGTATTTTGTTCTCCCAGATGCCTCCAAGAAAATAAACTTTTGCATTAAAGCTCACTGAAATATAAGAAACTTTTTGTTATTCTTGACAGTAGACTTATGGGATTTAGATGGCTGTTCCCGGCCCTTTGTTGTGAAAGATACTACGACTGTCTCATTCTTCATGTAATCTGCGGGGGAAAAAATAGAACATGTAATCTAGGAGGAGATAAATGTTACAGAGAAGGAACTGTAAAAACATTAGCTAATGTGTTTATAAATAGTGTGGTTTCAGTAACAACTGACAGAAATTTCATTGCATGTTTTGCCGATTCGCGTTTTGCACTTTAAATCCTGTGAAACCTTCCTACTGTCACTTGCTGTCTGTACACTGCACCATGGTCCTGGGGGAGTGTTATCTTGTGCCAATGTATACCTGTATATGGATGTTATGACAATAAAGAAAAAGATTCACTGCAAGGAATGATGCAAGATATGTAGAAATTATGAGTCATCATTCTGCTGGGCAGAATTTATTTTGTGCAAGTGTCAAGTTCTGTGAATACTGAGTACGGAATTCGGTGAGTCTGACTGTGGGTGTTGGTTATGTGAATATTGACATTCAGTTTCCAGGAGTTTTTAACTGTACCTTTGATCTTTCACACTGAATTCTACTAGTGTCAATTTGTCTGCTGTGAGTTTCAAATTTGGCCAAATTCAATTTGAAAGCATAACACGTTTCATGAATAAACATCACTGGTACAGAAACATTTCATTTTCATGTGCATTATGACACATTAGATCACTTTTTAAGCTACTATGTAACATGTTCCTTTGTAGCTATCACTCATTTTAATAACTACCACTCTCCGAGTTTTACATAAAGCAGAGAAAAGATTCACCTAGGAATGAACACACCCACATTCAAAAGCATGGGCAATTTTTATAGATACCGATTCAGCAGACACCTTGGTTGTAGATCGTGGGAGAAAGTCAAAGCACCGTGAGCATACAGGTTCGGAAGAACAAGAAAATGCTTCACACAGGTTCAAACCCCCGACCGCTGAAGGCCTGAGCCGAAAGCTCTGGCCTGTGTGCCACATGAGGCCACAATTATTACCTCATTAGAAACCAACAAGTTCTTGATATATGCTAATAAGTCATGAATCGTGAACAGTAGATACTTTAAATACTAGCATTATACTACAATGACTGAACACGTCATTAAACAGGAAATGCACGTCACATGAACTCAGTTGAAAAAACCCATAAAACTGTACAGACGCTCCACTACTTAGAAATGAGCTACGTTCCGAACAGCCGTTCGTAACTTGACATGTTCGTAAGTCGTTATTCAACATCATTTTAAGGGAATACGCAAGTACGAAGAACTAGGACGCTGGGAGTACGCACACTACGCTGCTGCGCGGGGGGAGTAGCGGCCAGAAGTCATACTAGGTGGAATTGGCACGCAGAAAAACAAAATTGATGCTGCGGATAGAAAACAGGATCCCAAGGAGCACAGTTTGGACTTACAGTCCTCTTCGTTCACATGTCATAAAGTTCGTAAGCTGAAAGTTCGTAAGTAGAGGAGCGTCTGTACTGTATTTGTTTCACAGCAAAGAACTGTGATACCCAATGCAGAGCCACAGCACTGTCATTACAAAAAGTCACCTGTCTGCATTTAGGCTTACAGTAGCATCCTAATTGTCAGGCAAAGCAGTTTGCTTCTGCATGTGACTGCTGGGAATGAGGCCACTCTCAAGGGCAGGTCAAAGTATCCATTTCTGGACCACAGCTGTATGTCACTGTTGCAATGCACTCTGGGATGGAGAGAAGCCGTCTGTGGGTCTGGGCAGACGGCGGCAAAAATAAATGCGATTGGCTTCCCCCATGCAAAAAAAAAACACTTTTAGCATTATTCAAAAAACGTAGCGCAGGAATGAGGCCGGGGAAACAAAGGAGGTGATGGAGAGGGGAGAGGCTTGACAGATGAACCATGCCAGCCAAACGGAAGACCAGTTAGGGACACAGTGTACCTTTTAGGGACCGGGTTAAAAGTACATACTAGCCAGTTTTGTTACCCAGACTAATGTGTGCGACATGAACATAGATTTTTTAAATTTCAGCTATGTAAGTTTTTTTGTGCAGTAAATTGTTTTATTTAATGAAAAGTCAGCACAATATTTAGCATACTTTCAATGGTAGAAAAATAACTTCATTTCATGAAATAAATAGGTTTCCCTTCGAGAGATACTTCTGCTTTAAAATGAAGAGCTACACACATTGATATAGACACATTGGCCCTAATTACTGGTAGTTACTGTGGAGAGGAGCATGAAAATGTATGGCCAATAGTAATGCTCCATTTGTTATTCCGAGAAGTTAACTTTCCACTAATCAGTAATCTTTTACCATGTTGCTCAATAACATTATACACATTCTACTCTGTAATATTTTATGTGATCAGCAATGTTTTAATGAGTTACCTTATTAACATTTTTACTTGTTACATTTTTAATGTAAAATTTACTCATTTTACTAAATAATGTTTTACACGTTTTCAATAATGTTGTACTAATTTTACAAAATAATATTTTTAGTATGCTCAGTAATGTTTCACTCTTTTTACTAAGTAATGCTTTACTCATTTTACTCCTGACACCTAATAAAAAATTTAATTCACATAGCACTAAATGTAATTAAGCGTTCTTGTTCATTACACCCTCACTTTCATATCATTCTAATTAGGCCAGGTCATTATTGCAAATGAGAATCTTGTTGTCAACTAACCTAGCTGGTTAAGGAACAGTTAAACAATTAACGGTTAAACAGAAGCTTGACTATTATTTTCTATGTCTTTATTGTATATAGGATATAGTCCTTTTTAAAAATGAAAATGCTTTAACTCAAATCCTTATTTAAAAAATGAAGATCAGAAAAAGAGTCAAAATCAAAATTGTAATTATTATATAATTAGAATGTATAACCATGTAAAATGTGTAATTAGACCAAGTGAGTCCATGGGGAACTTGTGGGAATTAAAATGAAAGCCGGCTTGTGCCCTCCACTACAGTATGTGACTTTGAAAAGAAATCTTAATCATACGGAATAGTGTGTTTTGATCAAAATAAGAAACCGTTTGGGATTCCACATAGTTACAAAATTCATGTCTGTATATACAATGGAATGCATTGTTTATTAAGCTGGTATTGTGATATCTGCATTTACAGTACATGGAAGATAATTTAAAGAGTGTGGTGAATAAAATTTGGGTTATATTATAATGCATATATTGGAGGAATTAGTGCAATAACGTCCAAAAGTATATAAAAAACATTTAATGAACTGGTTTCTGATCATTACACAAACATTAAGGAGATACCTTTTTATTTAAAAGGTATACATGCAAACATCTCTTCAAAGATTTTTAAGGATTTTTTTATTATATTCAGAAAATAGATATCATGTATATTAGGAGCAGAAGGATTTTAATATGCAGGTGAGCTGTATATTTACTGTAGCATAACTAAAATGCATTTTCATATTAATTATGTCTTTATGTACAAAGTTGTCTCATTAACTCGCGGCAATAAAATTTCCTCAAACTCCACTGCAATATAGTTTATTGCAAAATCTAATTAAAAATGGAAAAGGGAGTCGGCTTTGAATAATAGCTTCTTTATTATCATACGTTCATTAATAAACTTTTATAGTTTTGTTAATTACGACGCCCCCCCTCGAAACGAAGACGCCCTCAAGTTTCTAGAAGACAGCTAATATCGCCAAGCTCCTGAGAGGCACAAAATCGCACTTCCAACTTCAGCAAACAAATTCAACAGGAAGAATGCAGCATGTTTACACACATAATAATCCAAACTCCCAAGCTGATTGCTTCTTTATTTCTTTATTTATATAACATGAGTTTCCTAGAATTTACCGTTTCGCATGTCCTCAAGTTCTTTCCCATCCTAAAATAAAAGTCTTCAGTCAAAGTCCAGGGCAGACAAAGACCATTGTACGGTCAACTGCCATGCTGTTCTTACCAGGACGGTATGATTTCCTTCACAAAAGCCTTATTTTACATTACCTCATCTCTAAAGAAATACCTAATTGCTGAACACTTCCAGCCATGATGATATTAAAACACGCAGTAAGACGATAGCTAAGGACTTCATATGTCCCCAGGTAAGATTCTACTGCTTTAGCTTTATTTTGATATTACAGATGTTCCTGTAAAATAAGTCTATTCTTTAAATTGGGCAAATTCTGAAAATGCTTCAGGGAATATGTCAGCAAAGAAATATAATAGAAAAGAATGCGGTACAATGCAAAAAGCCCCCCCCCCCCTCCCCACTCCTCAATATCACACTTTGTACCTCCCTAACAACACCGAAGGCACCAGCTCAGGGGGGCTGGACCGCGGTGCAGCCACGCGGCGCTGGTAACCTTGCGAGATGATATGTGTCCGGAACCTGGGACCCCTCAGCCGGAGCGATCCCTCGCCGACCCGGCTGAGGCCGTGCGTGATGGATCGCGGCGGGGGGTTGATGGTGCCATTACTCACTGACACCCGAGCCCACCTGATGCCCGTCCCCCACGGACGGCTCCGCCGCTCCGAGTCGGGCCCACCGGGACCGGCAGTAGGCAGTTCTGCATGCCAGCAAATACGACAAAAGTTTTGAAGCTGTCTTCCTGATTCTTTTGTAGGACATTTCTAATAGACACACACACACCCGACACACACACTCTCTTTATGTTGGTCGGTCATTCTCTCCAGACAATACAAATGGACACACTAACAGCGTGCACTGTAACGCAGAGCTGTGTTTTTAAAAATAAAGCAAATGCTGGCCTTACTTGCCCCCACACCAACTACCCTACAGGGTAAGGGACCACATAAGGCCGGCCCTATGGAGACACCTCCCTCTCGCCCACCACTTTTCCCTGAAGTGCACAGCCGACAGGAGATGATGGAAGAAGAGGGGGGTGGATTTACTGAGCACCACGTCGGTAACCTTCACAGAACAGGAAGGGGTGGGGCCAGAGGACCACCCAGAGGAGGCCCTGTACACGGGGATGAGTCCCATGGCTACAGCTGGTGAGGAAAACAAGCTGAGCAATCGTGTTTCACGGAAGGTGCTCTGTCCCACAAACGCGACATAGGCTTTGCTGACCCAGGCTTCTGTGTTGGCCTAGTCCTGTAGCGTTTACAGCTATAGCGTGACATTCGCTTCACACTCAGGTCTTATGTCCATTGACAGTCAGCACTGCTATCTTGCTTAGACAAGAGTGATGAATATGTACCTTTAACAAAGTGCCATATATCAGTGTCTCTGTTGCCAGAAAAATATCTGGAAATTAGCTGACATATTTAATAACGGACGCAGAAATTTCAGGTACAGAAAGTAAAAGAATCTTTATACTCTGGATATTCACCTAACAAAAGAGCGACAATAGGTCAATTCGAACGACTATCCACATGTGTTCCCATTGACCAGCCCATTATTAAGGTAGAGGTAATGAGCCTTCCATTCAGATATTGCAATTGCGCAAGAAGTGTACAATTGTTGTTGAAAGTCACATGAAAAGTTTACTTTGCCTGTTCTGTTGTCTCATAAATGATTAACTAGTCAGGCTATAAGCAAACAGGTTTTACAAAGGGCAAAGCGTGAATATGCTAAATCATATTGCTTCCATAAATAAAAGTATCGTTCATATCCTATCATTCATGACTTATTGAAGCTTTCACTCCCAGTCACCACCTCCCTCTCCCTTTCAGGTACAGCTCTGGTGTCAGGGTTGTAAACAAAGTCGATGTCATTCGACGGCCCACAGATTAAAATATGACTGAGGAGAAGCTGAGCAGCTACCGTTCAGGTGACCATTTGCGAGAGCTCTCCTTGTTAGCCGCCAGGATTATTTACGTGGACATTTGGCCTATTGCCGTATTTCCATTGTGCCTGTTGTTAAACACGCTTGTTCGATAACACGATTTGTTACATAGACCTCAACAACAGATGTTTCCTCATTAGATTTCATGCAAAAAAGTGTTTAGCGCTAGAAAATGAAAACAGCATGTTGATGTGACATAAATTGGACTTAAGCAGCTAATTACTATTATTAAACAGGCCTCTTAATTGATCTGGAGTACAATCATAAAAGGAAATCTGTACTTCACCTCATCTCTGTTAATGTCAATTGAATTACTTCTATTTTAAAAAATGACATTGAGCAAATTAATATGTATGCTGCCCTTTGCGCACCGGCAGTAGTACAGAAAGGCAGCATGTGAAAATAATTATATCAAAAACCGCATACATTTCCTGCTTTTGTTTATGTAACCTTCTTGGATTAATCGTCACATACCACTGTGAAGTAAGACCAAAAATTTGCCTTTGGCCAAGGAATCAAGCAAACTGGAATTAAACGGACTGACTACTGAGAACCAGGGAACTTTGGCGATTCAGAGGCATCTAGGTGGGACACGTGGTAAGGGGAACAAGACGTCTCACCAGCCCCCCCCACTCATCCCCACACCCTAGGGGATTTCCTCGCCCATCAAAGTTAGGGTGTCCTTTCTGTGGCAGGAGGAAGGGGGCTGAGTTTCAGCGGAAAGCGCTGAAAGCAGCAGAGGAAGGGATGGAGGAAAAGGGAGCGGGTGACAAGCCGCCGCTGAACAGATTACAGCGTAATTAAGGCCTGGAAAACTGCCTTCATATTATCCACCTGGTCATGAGGTAAAGTGCCCCCCCCCCCACCTCCACTAGGCAAATGAGGGACACCATATTGCAGGCTTGGTCCAGGAGCTGACCTGATTAACTCTGCTTATTGGGAGCTGTTGAAATCATTAACTGAAGGCCGGCACAGTAATTCGTCATGTTTAAGGTCTGGGAAATTAAATCTCGGCGCGCAGATGATTGCAGATGCAGCGAAAACCAGCGTTCGGAGGCGGCGTGCCTGCAAGCTGGTCTCCCGCAGACACACCTGGAGGACGCCTTTCTGCGTACCTTAAGCGAGTGGATTGAAAGCAATTGCCCTGACAGTAAACGGAATTTAATTAAAGGACAAAGGATGGCGGTTTGGGCCAAAGCAGAAGAGGTGAGATTTCTAAGGGAGTTTCTCTGTGAAACGCCATCCGCTTTGCTAAGTTAAAGCAGATGAAGTCAGGGCCTGACCAGTCTCCACATCAGGTAAAGGACTGTGCAAGACGGGCAATCTGAATCTTAAGAGTTTCACCTTCAGTTAGGCCTACGTTGGGTTTCCTTAGTTAGTCAGGCCTATGGATAGTTTCTTCCTCGTTTTAATAACAGCTGGGTTTACCTCAGAGTTTTTACTCAAAGCTGCTTCTCAAAAACCAACAACAGTGCCTACTTATTTATTCAACTTTTTTATTTTAATTTGAACAAACTATGCACGCACTTGTCCTGATCAAGATTGTATAATTAACAACAACAATCACAATAATAATAATAATAATATCAACAACAACAACAAAGTGCCATGAATTGATTTAAACATAATTAATAAAATTACTTTTAGTTGCAGTTTCTGATTTTTCTGTCTCGTGTCAATACTAACATTTTAAGAGACTAAAAACGGATCGTGGGAAGAAAACAGAAACCAAATGAAACATATTTTTGCGCCCGTAAAGTGCGCCAGATCATGTTAGAGAAGCATACGTTCATATAGTGCAAAAATTGTGTACTTTTATTGTAAGCTATACATATGAAATACTCGTGCATTTTGACTCCAACCAGTCTAACAAATGAAGTTCTCAAAAAAACAAAAAAAAAAACAAATATGTATTAAATTGAGTAAAATAGTTTACAATCGCATTCCTGAAACTGGAAGATTAGATAGATAGATAGATAGATAGATAGATAGATAGATAGATAGATAGATAGATAGATAGATAGATAGATAGATAGATAGATAGATAGATAGATAGATAGATGCTTCTTGGAGAATGGACTGTATTTATCGGTAAAGCTTGCCACCTTCTGGCTATAGACGTAATTACAGCTGTGTATTAATGTCTTCGCTGCCGTAATAAATTAAATAGGTCTAGATCGGGTCATGAACAGTAACGTTCACAAGAAGATACTTCATGTGATAACGAAAGGTTACCGTTGTCTTGAAAAACATTATTCTGTGGATTTTCCGTTAACTGCAAACCAATTTAGCGGTCAGGTAACAAGTAATAGGCACGTCACGGGTGGTGTGCTTTTACGGTCTATTCCGGCTCTCTTTCATAGCCGCTCAGGACAAAGGGTGGAGCTGGCAATCACTTGGTTATAAATTACCTTGCAAGATTTATTGCATGATGAAGTGAGCGCAATAACTTTGCCATTGTTGTTATGGGAGGAATAACAATGATTCTATTTTCAGTGAATGAGGCCATGTGTACAGAGGATTGTAGCTCGTTGCCATCTTTACACAAGTAGGTAAAGGCTCACTCCAGGGTATCATTGGTTGGTTCTGTGCATTGGCTGTGATGTTTTTGGAAACACTTGTGATCTTTGTGGAGACAGGTCATTTTTTTTTGCCACTTGGCAGTCTTTGTGGACAAACAGGCTAAAACTTTTAATTCGTCCATTTTCTAAGCAATTGATTGTGTGATGGTGATTTGGGGGGGGGGGGGGACACACTCTAGATCGGATTCCAGGTCATGCTAAGGTGCACACATGCAACCAAACAATTACATGTTTTCAGACTGCGGGAAGGAACCCACGTAACAAGGGGAGAACATGTAACCCAGCCCAGGGGAGGCGGTATTCTAACCCACAACCCTGGAAGCATGAAGCAATCATACTACCCATGAAGCCACTGTACTTTAAAAGCTCTCAGTGAGCTATAATTCTGTTTTAGAAATACAACATCAAAGCAAATATTATAATTACAGCCACAAGGCCCGTTCCTGCCTCTGCCTGTCAGCTTTCCACAGATCTCAATGACCGTATCAATCACCCCCTAACAGTACAGCAGTACTCTGATTTCCTGAAGAATCAATGAACACAGTGGGCATACTGCACGAAGTAATGCATAAAGTCTTCAACGGCAAGCAGAAAAATCCAGAAAATTAGTAAATGAGCTGGGGTCTGATAAGAGGTGGCAGTGGAATTAAGGACGCAAACCTGCGAAGATCATGGTCTGCTCTCCCATCTCGTAGACCTGAGGAGGCTTCAGGCTCCTGGACTCCACCAGCCACACCTGGACATCCCGCTCCCTCTCTGCATCTTCCTCATGACAGACCCACCGCTGCAGCATCACCGGGGTGACATTTCCAGCCACAAGCCACCAGCAAATTCCGGCACTTTATTTTTATCTTTGAAGGTTGAACTTAGACAATCTGCCTCTGAGCCATTAATTAGCTACTTAAAAAAAAAAACTATTTTGGTAATAAAATGAATGAAGTTTGATTGCTTCTAAAATGAAGCTCTTTTAAAACGGGTTTTATGGCTTTTGGCGAAGGTTCTGCCCCATACTGTGGTTCAGTGACACCAATGACTAAGAAGATGGGGGACACAGCTCAGTGGGCTGGAACGTTTGCAAAAACATGGCTCTGCAAACATCAGTACTAAAAGACATACATCTCCAAGACATTGCATGGTACAATCTTTTAAGAGAAAATATATAATAATTTTTAGAGCCTAATGATGATGATGATGATGATTATGATAAATAGTCTTTTTTATGACATTGTCTTTTCCCTGGAGCTCAGAGCTTCACGCAGCTTTAACCACAGCTGCCATCAGCATCATCAGCTTTATCGAAGGACCCCCCCCCCACTCCCCCCACCCCCTCTAGGCAGGTCAAAATTGGTCAAGACCTGTAGATCAGCGGAGCATCCCACTGGACTTCTTCCACTACACTGTGCAGTCACCCAGCACCGCCGATCATTTAGCGGGATTGAAGCATCTTATAAATGATGCCACTGTCACCTTACGGCCGGGGGGGGGGGGGGGGGGGGGGGCTGTTACCTGGTGGATGTAGATACTATTTTAGTGATAAAAAGATGATGGGTTCAAATCTCAGCAGGGCCCTACTCTTGCACCCACATGTAAGGAGCTTCAGCTGAAAGGCTTCAGTGAATTATTCTGCTTTATAAATGAGTTTGATGATTATTTTACACTGGTGTTCACAGTACAGAACATGAGTAACTTACCAACATTTAGTACAACATTTAGTATAACTGGGGCTGGTGTGGTACAAAGCCTAGCTAAGCTCAAAATAAATAAATAAATGGCAGGGCCCTGATGGTATCTTACCTATAGTTTTAAAAGAGATGAGGGATATTATTAGGCAACCTTTAACCTTTAGCTACAGTACGGCAAGCTGAATTGCTTTCTCCTACAGAGCTCCTCAGCAGTGGAATGGTCTTCCACCGGATGTGCGGGTTTCAGGCTCACTCTCAATATTCAAGTCTAGACTAAAAACACACCTGTTTAGTTTAGCTTATAGGGACTCTAGTTCTAGCTCTAGCTAACTGCTCACTCCCAGTCAGACCTACAGTGTGAGGTGTAGAGCTGGGTCTGGATCGGTGCCATTGGCTTTGGATAAACTGGACTGCCAGTGCTGTCACTCTAGCTTCACAATCCCTTGTGGAACTGGAGTGCTGACATTTCAGGGACTCCCCATGCCTGCATTCCCACTTGCCTCTCCCTCTTACTTATGCTGCCATAGCCATATCTGCCGGAGCTTGCACATTGCACTCACCTAACTGTTAGCACTGCCTATTGTCTCCCCTACTTTGACTAATTGCGCATTTTATTTCCCCTTCTCCTCCTGGGGGGTGCTGCCTTGAGATCTTAATCTATCAAGATGTCCAGCACACCCTGCTACATGTGACGTCGCCACTACCAATGACGTCCCTGCATCCAGCTCGCCGTTCAGCCTGTGTGATCTTCCATGTATGACCCGCTGCCTTACTTCTGGTTGCCTGGCGATTGGAGGGAGTGTCAGCACCAGCTTGTCATCTCCCCCCTGCTCCCTGGTTGTGTCTCAAATCTTATCATTTGGACAGTGTGACTCGGCACTTAACCATCTCTCCAATTTGACTCTCCCTGCCGGCCCCTGGAGGATGGGCTCCCCCTTTGAGTCTGGTCCCTCCCAAAGTTTCTTCCTTCTTGGGAGTTTTTCCTTGCCACTGTTGCCTATGGCTTATTCACTGGGGGCTTTGGATGGGGATGCTGTAAAGCGCTTTGAGACGATGTAATGTTGTGATAATGCGCTATACAAAAAATATATTTGTTTGTTGTTGTTGTTCAAAAAGATGGGAGTTAAAAGCTCCATCACCACACAACCAGCAGATGCCGCTCTTATTGCATGTGTGGTTTGCGAGGTGGGATGCCCTTTTGCTCGCTTACTTGCTTAGGAGGTGTGAAAACAGTAGGGGGAAAAGCCCATGTGGAGCCTTAGGCGGGCTTCACCCCCCCACGGGTGTAAGTAGTATGTGTGGCTCACCATCAGAGACTAAGTGAAATTGACTTGCTAAATCGGCGCCCCTTCAGAAGCAGCTGCCAACGCTGCTATCTGGGCCAGCACTGTGTGAAGAAGGTGTAGTTCTCTGCACTATCCCACCAGCCACTGTCTGGACAGAATGGAGGCTAGTTTATGGTGCTCACTGAGATGCCAAGATAACTAATGTAGCACAGAAGGATCTCCCAGAACCGAGGTTCCACTGTGGGCTGCAGGGTCGTCTGACACCAATGGGGGGGGGGGGGGCATCCTGGAACCAGGTTGAAGTCAAATGAAGAACCCACTTACACTGTGTTCCTGTTTGCAGTTCCACCTCAAACCCGGACACCCTATCAAACTTTCAGATGTGGACCTTCTGTGAGCATCTCCCAGTTCTGTGTATTTGCTCATCCCAGTCATGACGCTCCACCCATATCTCAGGTGTTGTCATTCTATGATACAATATCTGATCCATCGCTTCCGCCTCATGCTTAGCCCACGCACATAAAGTCCCCGATCCATCCTCCAACCCGCGCACTGGGGTTTGATTCCAGCCTTGCAGTAACATCTCCACTTGTAGGAGAATGACAGCTGAAGCCTTGCAGATGGAGAATGTAATGTCAACATCAATCAAATCAGTTTTCCACCATGAATGAGGTCTGTGTGGTGTGTTTGCCTATAAGGCAAACAGGTCCACCAAGGACACAATTTCCATTGCCCTCCACTCTGCTCTGCAACATCTTGAGAATCCTAAGACTTCAGTAAGGATGCTTTTCATTGATTTTAATTCAGCTTTTAATACCATCATCCCAGACATACTTATAGCCAAGCTGGTTAACATGGACTTCCCCCCAGCTACATGTACATGGGTCAAAAACTTTCATACTGACCGGCAATAATATGTCAAAGTTGGTAACCGGAGATCATCCACCCTGTCACTCAGCACTGGCTCACCACAAGGATGTGTGCTGAGCCCTCTGCTGTTCACCATCTACACCAGTGACTGCATCCCCACGTATTCTTGCAACACCATTATCAAATTCGCCGATGACACCACCCTGGTTGGGCTTATCACTAACGATGATGACACCGCCTATAGAGATGAGGTCCAGCGTCTGACAGAATGGTATGACTACAACAACCTAACCCTCAACACTAGGAAAACTAAGAAAGTAGTCATGGACTTCAGTAAGGCAAAAGCTGATCCCCCCCCCCTCCATAAAAGGTGACAGTATGGAGAGGTTGTCCTCCTTCAAGTTCCTCGGGACTTACATCTCCGAGGACCAGTCATGGACCACAAACACAACCGCCCTGGTGAAGAAAGCCCAGCAGCGCCTCCATTTCCTGAGGGTCCTGAGATGGAACAGGCTGCAGACCGACCTGCTGGTGTCCTTCTATCGAGCCACGATCGCGAGTGTGCCGATGCACGCCATCCCCGTGTGGTACGCTGGGTGTACAGTAGCCAATAAGAAGAGACTCCAGAGGGTCACCAGTACAGCAGAGAAGGTGATCGGCTGCCCACTCCCCTCCTTGGATTCCATTGCCAGCTCTAGATGTCTCTCTAGATAGAGCCAGGGCGATTATAAAAGACCATCGCCATCCAAATCATCACCTATTCATCAAACTGTTCTCCGGAAAAAGGTTCAGATCCATTAGGTGCAAAACCAACAGATTAAAGAATAGCTTCTACCCATGGGCTGTCAGAACTGTAAATGCACCAGATCCCTGACATCATTTCTCCCCATTATTGGTATCTCTGGGAACTTACGGTGACCATAAGAGTAAGTAGGTAGGTGAGGGGGAGGGAGTATGTGTAGATCCGCTCCATATAGTCATTTTAACTGCTGCCATTTTAACTGTGCTATTTATTTATTTATTTTTATCTTGTAATGTCTCTGTTACTTTTCTTGCATCTTTGTGGTCTGTCAGTTAGTTTCGTTGTCCAGGCAACTGAACGATGACAATAAAAGTCTTGAACTTGAGTCGTTCCCCAGGTTTTCCAACTTTGTAGTAGACCGTGTGACACATTGGCATCCCATTCAGGGTGCCCCCTGTCATGCGCTTTTTCTTCCTGCCACAACCCTCTCCTTGATAAGAGATCAAGAGAGGAGCAGAGGAGGGGTCTCACAGTGTGTAGGGGGGGGGGGGGGGGGGATGACGCAAATTTTGCATGACCGTCTTATCAAATGGGGTACTACGTAGCATTATCTGGCTTTGGTTCCCCCCCTTGGTAAATGTTGCTGTTGTGTAGATGCTCCTCTACCTCCCATAACTCTTCCTCTCCTACTGGGTGAATGTAATAGATGTGTACTATATATGAATGCTTTAGTATTGGGATTTTTTCCCCAGCAGTAAAACATATGGCTGAATAAAATTGAGGAAAAATCTAACTCAAACAGCAAAATAATAACTATAAGGGGTACTGGAGTGTATACTATCAGAAGTAGGACTAGTCAGTGGTGCTGTAATCAAGCCCCGGTCGACTCTACACCACAGGAAAAAAAGCACTGACAACTCAAATAGCCCAGGGGCCGCTGACCATGTTAACGCGAATCTGAGACTTGTGTAAGCATCTTGAACCTAAAATCTGCCAGTGCTGCGGTGCTTCTTCCCAGCCAGCTGTACAGAAGGTCGCGTCCCGCTGTTTGACACGGAGAACGGAGCGTGCCAGCACGTGTTCGAGCCAGTCAGAAGTTACTCCTCGCACTTTCTCCTTTTTAAATTATTCACAGTAAGCCAAGTTTCCCACGGACAGGCTGCCAATGTACGGAGGCGTGTACTGCCTTGGCAAACTGTTCCCGTTTTGTAACAGCAACAAAAAGACCTAAAGCTGGTTAAAATGCTGTCTGGCCGGGTGAAAACCCTTCAGCCCGATAAACTGTTAGTGATGTAAGTGCGGTTCGGCCTTTTTCCAAGACGCCGTCTCAGGCAAAGTCCCCTGTGGATACCCAGGTAAAAAAAAACTGCCGCCCGTTAACGGCGACAATGGATTACTTTATTAATTTGTGTTAAGGGAACTTACATAAAGTTTGATTGCAGTAATTAGATTTAATAACAGCTCACTTCAGTTGTCCATGATCCAGATCGTACGAATTAATTAACATTCCTAAATAAAACTTTTATTTTTTGCACCAAAGTAAGCATTTGCAAAAAGAGGGTTTGCTTTCTCTATACAGATAAATGTATTAAATAAATATTATAATTGCACGAATTCACATTTTTACTATTTTATTGGTGACGGAGATGGGTTTTATCTTCACAAGTTTTTGAGAATCATCCAGCCATCTTCCAACCATCCAGGGCGCGCGGGGTTAGATAATTAGCCATATTTGCGATTATGTATCACAAGATATATTACCGCATGTTTTAATTGAACAACTGCCCATATCTCAAATTTCGTTACGAGAACAACAGGTGGCAGGTAGTAGAATTGAACAGTGAAAAACACACCAGAAGTAGTCCCCATGGGTTCGATTTTGGGTAGTTTATTATGCGGTTTTATTGTTCTTATTTTTGATGAGGCAAAAACTGCATTTATTCTACAGCCAGTGGGTAAGAAGTCGCGTCACCTCAGAGTCCATTATCCACACGCTACGGTGTATTCTTCCAGATAATAGGGCCTGCAATCTGACTCACCGGCCCTCTCGCAGCGTGTCTCTTTCAGGCCTTAGCCAAAATAGGACAAAAAAAAAAAAACGAAGCGATACTCGCAGTCCAGCAATTTTCCAGCGTGGGGGGGATCACAATTGTAAATATGAGTAAAAAAATAAAGGCGGCCGTCATATTCGGGTTAATGTAAGTGCAAGTTTTACAGCACGTCCTGTCTCGGTGAGATCACGGAGACCAGGAGGTACAGGATGATATATTTGTCAGGCTCCCGAAAGCTGAATTCAGTCGCAGCATGCTGCCGGAGGGTAACTGGAGTCAGCTTTACTGAAGCAAGGGTAAGGCACGAGCGCTTCTCAATGAACTTTTTTTCTCACTGCTTTTATTTATTTTTTTTTTTTTCAAAAGTTTACCGTAAGTTAATACCATTGCACAAATAAACAGAGTCTGTCGCAAGTTAACATCAAAGGTATGCAGTAGTCTGTTGCTCATTCGTGATGCGATGCAATCAGGTTTTCTATTTTATTGTAGATTTCATAAGTAAGCTGAAATACTCGTGCGCTGATTTTACCCGCTATCAGGGGAGTATCTAGCTATAGAAAAGATCAGGGGCTAAGTCAAGTTTACTTTGGGCTTGACTTTTTTTTGAAGGAGGATTGGCATCGGGGCTCAAAAACTCGGGACTATAGCCTGAGAGATCGGACCTAACGACGCCGTTGCCCGTCATCACAAAATTAAAGTGTCCTTGTCTTATTAGTTGTTGCTTGGTTTTTAAAAGTACTTTTTATTAGGATTTCACTAATAATATAAATGCCTCGAATAATCAAACATGAATATTCATTTACCTGTATAGAGTCACGGTCATTGCGGCCACGCCGCGTCTCACCTTTACCTGCTTGTTCTCCTCTAACTGTTTTATGACGTATTGCGTGTCCAGATGCTACTTTATTTTGCGATTACTTTGTCGTGTGTTCTAAATGATTAGTTTGTGCTCTTTGCGTGATTCGCTGTTTTTTTTCTTCTCCCTGCTAACCTTAATTACCTGTCCTCTGAAGTACTGCTTGTGCTTTGACAGCTGGTTTGGAGTACGATTTTGGAAATAATTTAATCTGGAAATAGCCATGCGCTTAAATACCGACGTTTTAAAAATATATTTCCCTCAGAAAGTTAAAGGGATATTTTTAGGTGGAATACTGAATAGCGCTGTTACCGCTGGAGTGTGGGTTTTCAACCCACTCCTGCTGTTGATGTCGGAATTTTGCATGTTCTCCCTGTGTTACGTGGGTTACCATTTGCTGTCCAAAGACAAGCACAACAGCTAATTGATGTCTCTGAATTGTGTGTAATGTGCCGTCAAGATCTTCACCTCAGAGTTCCAGTGTTGCAACCTGGGACGACTGTGCCTGAGCAAAAATACTGGGGTCCTCGCCTTGCTTTCATTACATTGTACAGCCTGGCACCTCTCTGTCATTAAGTGACGCTCAGGAAGGGACAGCCTGAACCATTTGAAAAATGGCCTCATCTCCCAGCACATCAGGCACCGGGAAGAGTAGTGTTTGCTTTTTCCTTAGCTGTGGTGTCTGTGCTCTTCATTCTGTCTGCCACTGACAGTTTGCATGGACACATGCACTGAATGCCAGTCAGTTGATCAATCAAGTCTAATTCAGTGTTTTTTTTTCCAGCCATGCTAGAGAAGGAGTTTTTTTTTCCCCAGAAAGAAACATAGAAAAATAACTATTACCTTATGAAGAACAGTCCATCCATCTTTGAAACGCTTATCCTGGAGTCTGTCACCGGGCACATGTATACACACACTCTGGGTAATTTGGAGGCACTAGTTTGTGTAAGTACATCTCTGTGGACCACAGGAGGAAGCCCAGGTCACGTGGGGAGACCCTGCAAACTCCACACACACAGTGGGGGCAGGAATCAGACCCTCACCCCTAGAGGTATGAGGAAGCAATAGTCCCAAGAACCCTCCATACTCCATATTCCATACTCCAGCCAGTCGTAATCAAGTAGGGTTAAGGCAAAACAATGGAGCAGTACTCCAGGAAAATAACTGATTAATACTCTGGGAAAACCGTGTCTCGAGAAAGTAACAGACTCAGTGATGATGGATGACAGCAGGGAGGAAGGGAGAGACTAAGGTCTGGTGGTCCCGCTGTTCAAGGGAGGGGACTGAGAGCAGACCAAGTACTGTGTAACTGCGTCGGATCCGGTGGGTGCTATGTTAGCTTGGGGCAAGGTGGCCTGAGCAGAAAACAGAAAGGTGGAAAAAATAGACATGCACAGGACCAAGTCAGTGGACATGGAGAAGAGAGTGAGGAACCATAGTTATAAGATCTGATCCAGAACTTGGTGCCCAATAAGACTGAAGCACAGTGCTGCTGGTTACTGGTGTAATTGCCCCTTATATGTCGGTACGATGACCTGTACCTCATGGTGACTTAGTGTTTAGTGCTGCTGCTTCACACCACTGTGGCTGGGGGTCTGAATCCTGCCCCCAGTGCTGTGTGGGTGGAGTTTGGACATTCTCCCAGTGTTCATGGACTTTCCCCCTGCAGTGGTTAGATTTAACATGGTGTCTCTGAGTTTCCCAGGGTGAGTCCCCTGCAGTGGATTGGCATCCCATCCAGGCTGTTCACCCACCGTGCACCCCGTAGTATCTGCCATAGGCTCCAAGCTCACCGTGACTCTGTGCTGACAAGCGGTGGCTTTGTAGGTCTTGTCTGTAGAATCCTGATCACACCGAGCTGTCTTTCAGTGACAGGCGGACGGCATTTCTGAGGAAGTTTACTGGGTAGACAAGCTTCTCATTTTTAAAAAAATTCTCTCATCATGTCATATTTTATGTTTTTAAAAATGGAGAATAATATTCTTTGTACATGAATTCTCTTTATTTTAGCTACATAATGGTGCACAAAGAGAAACCAGGATTTTTTTTTTCACCACTAAAGTGGAAAACACAAATAATATTTTAATAGCTACAGGGAGTAGTGACTCGATCGCCTGCAGTGGTACTGAACTGTGATTCATTTCCATTTACATAGAAATGACAGAATCCAGGAGCGATCGTATTTCTCCAGGTCGAACTGCCCTGACATTTAATATTGTTTCTTGAGTCTTCAGACTGGATACCTTGCAGAAACACAGCAGATTCCAGGAAAAATGGTAGCAGTAATGGTCTTACTCAGTGGAAGGAGGACATGGCATGTCGGGGAAATGAATAATTAGGTCCCTAGACTGTGTTGTGTCCTTCTGCCGCAGCCCAGAAACACGCAATGTTTTCTGGAAACTGAATGAGAGAGCGTTCATCCTGTGATGTTCCCGCGGACTGAACAGAGCAGCCTGTGCTGAATTTTTTGAAAACAGAACTCCAAGGATGTTCAGAATATGATGTATGGCTCTCATGCTTGGTGAACTTTGAATAATTTGTAGCTTTACCACAGTGATGAAATCGTAAACCGTCTTCATAAACGTCATAAAATGCCTCGTAAACTTCATGGATCACATTTACGTGTAGGACACCTCTTTCTAGGTGCCACATTCTCTTTATATCCTATATACCGTAACCACTTATCCAATCATGGCGTTGCCTGCAGAAGCACAGAGTAAGAGGCAGGGTCATCACAGTCCCAAACACTGCAGGCATGTTTTAGATACACCCAGTGGTTCAGTTGTAAAAATATTTCAAGGGTGATGGTGGGGGTCAAATAAGGTTGGAGAGAAAATCGTGCAGTACGAATTAAACTGTGTTTCAGTCTAATGTGGACCAGATTCTCCCTACTGAGAGCCCTTCGTAATGTCGACAGATTTACCTTTACATGAGTGAGATTACACATAACAATTTAGGGGGGTGAATATTTTCAGAAAGGATGTTTTTTGTAATTTTTTAACAAGGAGGGGGGTGGCCCCCCAGGGATTCCCCTAACTGCTTAAGCCTTGGATGCACCATTTCAGCCAAGTCACATGTATTTGTACTGTCAGTGGAAATGCACACAAACGTAGGGAGAAAATGCAAACCCCACATACACAAGCCAGTTCAGGGTGCACAGTGAGGCCACAGCACTACCTACTGCACCACTGAGCCACTAAACCTACTTTTTTTTTAGAATTATTTCTTATCATTAAAATGCTGAATTCTTACCAGTTCCCTTGGCTAGTCGTAGGTGCTTGGAGGAAGATGGGAAACTCGAATGTGGGCCGGTTGAAGGGGACGCGGTTTGAGGAAGCTCTGCACAGCTCCATCATGGAGCTGCTCCTCTCTGACGGCCCCGCATCCAGACCGGTCTTCACTCAACTCTACCTGGAGGCTGGAGGGCTGCATCATCAACAGGAAGGTCTCATTCATTGATATAATGTCTAGCCTTTTTCATAAGGTCTTCTCTGCATGTGAACTGCAGGGCCTGGGGCTGAAGTTAGGGGTCAACTCTAGTTTATTGCAGGGCACACACACAATCACAAAAAATTTAGACAGTTCAGAAACATCAGATCACTCACAGTAACTGCATGTTTTTAGGCTGTGAGGGACGAGCACCCAGATGATTTAAATCATGAATACTGCTAGACCGCTTTTACTGGCACACGTACCCCAGTATTGATCTGTTGTGCTCCAGTAAAGTCTCTTGTTTGGGTCTTAACAAGCTCCAAGCTTTGACAATGGATTAATTTAAATTGACGATTATGGGAAAAGGATGGATTCCTTTTGTTTTTATCCACAATGTCAAAGCAACGCAGTTTAACCCAGAAAACAAGCTGAGGCAGGCGCCGTGCGTGAGGCGTGTCTGGGTTTGTACACCGCAGCACACACATTACTGTCCATGCATGTCAGCGTGCATGTCATAGCCGGTGCACTGTGGCACATGCATTACTGTCTAAGCGCAGCGCCACGGTGCACACATGCAGCAATCTGCGTGTCTGCACGAAACATGAATCAGAATCGAGGAATGATAACACCACAGGACTGAAGTAAGTTTTTCAATAATACTGATTATCTTCTCTGATTGAGAAACGATAACACGATAGTATATCACATTTCACGCATGCAGCAGGCAATGTTTGTGGGAGCCAAAGTGATCGCTAAACCCCTACAGGGTGATTTCACTAATGGGGGGTCTGTACTCCAACTGGCAAAGTAGAGTTTTTGTCTAGCAATGTCCCTGATTTAGATTATAGGATTGCAGTATTGCCCACACCGGATGCAAGGTGTGCAGCATGTGTTGGGAAGGAAGTAACCGATATTCATTCCTACTGTCAGCTGAATCTGAGGATAAGGAAGGAGAGGAAGACGAATGTTTCACGCTCAAAACACCCTCCATCCCACGGCACCTGAAGCCCTCGTCAGAAGGTCACTGCACCACAGCTGGTGAGACGGCTCTCTTAGGCATTTCTCCTCACGTGGAACCACAGTTCTCACATCTATATCCCTTTATATAAAGAGCATAGAAAGCGGCCATGTGCAAAGAATGCCTTTATTAGCATCGTACAGGTAGCAAGTAAAAGGAAATTTCAGCCTTTGTACATCCCATTTTGTGCTCCTATGAGAGACACACACAGACACATACAGGTGAGAGCAAAGTGTGGGTTTGAGCACAGGGTCGGCAACCGTGTAAGGGCCCAGTGGTGATGTGGTTACACTGCGGGTATTTCTGCAGGTTTCTGCCAGTCAGGAAAGGACCTGCGACTGGCTTCCATCAGCACCAGCCCCCTGGACACTCCGGCTGGGTTTCTCCTAGTGGGAGCCAAGTCCCTTGTTCTACTGGACGACACTCTGGTCTGCGCCGTGGACCGCAGATTTATTCCTGATGAAACCGGACAGAACGCACTCCTAGGTCTGTTTTGCGGCCACTTGTTGTGCAGTAAAATAAGTCGGAAAGTTTCAGCTGTTTTCTTAGGTGTACGTCTATCTTCCAACCACTTATCTATTTACAGGATTATAAATGGGCTTTCAATTTGTTCTAGACAGCACAGGCAGGGGCACACAAGGGTGCCGTCACACACTCACACTCTGTGGGCAATCTGGAGATGCCAGTTAGTCTAACTCACTGGTTCTCAAATTTGGTCCTCAGGCCCCACTGCCCTGCTTGTTCTCCAGCTATCCCTGCCCTACACACTGCTGATTACATGGATCAGGTGTGTTCAGTCAATCAGAAGCTGAAAGACAGCTGGGACTTGTGTGTGGGGCAGGGATAGCAGGAAAACAAGCAGGGCAGTGGGGCCTGAGGACCGACTTTGAGAGCCACTGGTCTAACTGCATGTTTTTGGGTTGAGGTTCATACCTGAAGGAAGCCCACACAAAGGTGTCAGAACAAAGGCAGTAATTAGCCATGGTCTTCGCCTGGATAAGTTAGTCAGGTGGAAGTGTACATTTAAATAGTTTTAATCAACTAGACCTGCCCCCTGGTGTTACTGGATCGTCTTGGATCGCATCTTCTGTTCACCACGAAGTTGTTGTGATCCCACCCACTGGCCTTGATTGGCTGACGTACATGTGACGCCGCGGGAGTAGGACTACGTAATCGGCATGCTTTGTACCGCACCGTGCGCATTTGGTTCATAGTGTCTGTGCCACTGCTAGTATTAAACCAACAGTGATTGTTAATAAAGAAACTTAAATTTTAAAAAAGCTGTAATCTCCCAGGGTTGCCGACTGTCATGCCTACACATTATTTACAAGGTAATAAAACTGTTACATACATGTAAATGCGTATGCATGTGTGTGCAGATTTGTATGTGCCAGCCAGCTGACCAAAATTGGCAATCCTGCACCTCCTTTATTAAAATTACTCACGCGTTCGCTTCAATACGTTTTCTTTCGCTCTGTGTGGGTTTGCTGCATCCAAAACGTCCTGCACCCTCGGAGGTTGTCCCATGACCAAACAAACAAGGCAGCTGCATCATTTTAAGTACGCGACAGAATGTTCTTGCTTACATGTTCGATTTTGTTTTGTCCGGATGTCGTTTGAAGTGTACGGCAAGCCTAAAGTAAATCCGTGCGGTATGAAGCAAACAAAAAGGAGGCTGTTTTATTTCTATACTAGGGTTATACATCTTTGGATTGCAATTATTTAAGGTGCGATTCGATGCATCTGCAACGTATAACTTCTACCACAATTCTATTCAAGTTGAATATTTTGATAACCTACAAATTCAAACTTTTTTTAACTTCACAAAAAATACAAATATGATTATGGGAATTTAAATGAACATCGTTAATGGAATAAAAAGAAAGCAGAACATATATTTTTATTATTAAACGGGGAAAACACACCAGCTAGTGTACGCTGTCAAAATGGCCAACCAGTGAGATGTACAGGGATATATGTGTGTGTGTGTGTATGAATGAATGTTGTAGGCTCCAGTCTTCCTGTGAGCTTGTATTGGATAAGTGGTTATGGATGGATGGATATTTTTCTTTCAGGTTTTTATGTAATGTAATTGTAATGACTAGCGTAACACTCCTAGCTCCCTAATATATGGTGACCTGTGTAGCATCCCCATTTAGCTTCCCATTTCCAGCAGCTTCTCTGTCTGCCTCTGTTCTCCAGGCTTCCTTGGTAACTGCGTGGGCTGCGGGCGGGGGGGCTTCCGCTACTTCACCGAGTTCTCCATCCACATCAACCTGAAGCCCAGCGGCCAGCCCATGAAGCAGAAGTACCTGCAGTGTCACCTCCACAGGGATGCATGCGGGAGGCTGGTCGCAGGCCCGCCCATCTGCTGGAGGACTGCGGGTCGGATGATGGGTACGGCTGCCGTTTGTGGGGGGGGAGCTTAAAGCAGGCCTGCTAATCAGAAGACCTAAGGCGGAGGCCACAAGAGAAACCCCTTGGTACTACAGCAAGACTATAAGGTAGCTAGCTAGGGACAAAGCAAGTTACAGCAGAGGGATGGGTTACAGTCTGTAGGTGCTCCCAGGCACCTCTGCCTGACCTTTCCGGAAGGGTGTTGCCCTGTTGTGGGCTGCAGGAGAGACCCTACGGCACTGCAACAATGTTCACAGTTCAGTCCCAGCCTAAGGGATCCTGACCTGAGTAAGCCTTCCCCTGTGTGAATTTATTAAATTATAAAAACTGCATCTTGTACATTATCAAGTGTGTGCGGTTTTAATGAGGGGCATTCCGAAAGCAACTGAAATTATTGGCATTATAATTTATTTTATTATTTATTAATTATGATGATGGGATGGCAAAACAGACAATATGCTTCAGCAGAGAATAGGGAAGCATAACAAAAATCACACAGACGACCAGGACGTCCTGACTAACCTTCTCTCAGATTTGGACTTAATCAGGGGACGTACTCACACCCGCATACCCAGGTGGAGAGAACAAATGGAGAGGCAAATTTGTGAGGTCGCCTGACCATTCCAGCATCCGCAGTGCCCCCCACTGCAATCATTATTACATAACAGTCTCATAGTGCTGTTGATTTTGCAGTTAATTCTTTGATGGCATCCAAATGAATACAGGGCCCCCCAAAAAGAGGCACAAAGGCTGGCTGACAGAGAGAGCCACCCCCTCCCCATGACGACCTTCTCCAGAGCACCCCCCAGCGATGACGAGGTACGAAGCCCCGGCCAGCAGAACTGGCAACACAGTGGCACAGCTGATGCTGCTTCTTACTTTTCATATTCTTTGGCTCTTAGGTTACGCTGAAACTCAAGCTCCCTGGTCAGATAAGAAAGAGCATCACCATGCAAAAGCTCCTGCACACCAAGATCTTGATGGACCTCATCTCAAGGAGGAAAGCTCCCTAACACCCCATACGTGTCTGTGTGATGGTTCAAAATCAGTCCAGGATCATTATTTCAAGTAAAACGAAAGACACACATAAAGCATAGCTGTTGTTCAGTTCAGATTAAGGTGGAGACACCAAATTCAGTGTGTTTGTTAGCCTTTGGTTGGTGTTACTTAGACCTGCAACAATAAATGCTTCACTGACAGAAGGGCTGGGTCACGTTTTATGTCATCAGACATTTGTCTGCTGCTCAGGGTCGGCTGTTGAACTTAACCAGTGTGAAATTCCTCTTAATTTTAAAGTAGATTTATTTTAGAAACAATAATAATAATACTAAGAATAATAAAATATTATATTCGTATTATATTAGTATACAATATACCTGTACAAGTACTTGTGTCCAACAAGTCTAGTAAAGAGTATATTGAATTCCGTTTGAGTCTATTTTCAGTATCTGCCACAATAATGGCATTGTGAATTCAGCACATCTGAATGTGTATATTGAATTATTTATACCTGATATTACATATTTAAATGATTTAAATATCCTGCTTACAAGATGTTACCAGTATAATAGATGTGACTGCATTCTTTGGTCTTCAACCTTTGGTTGAAATTACATCCAGATTGTTAAAGGCTATACTGTAGGGACAAGGATGGACCGATACCTTATTTAGGCATTGAATGCTTTAATTCAGCGCTAAGCGAAGACTAACGGAAATGTGTCCATGTGCGGATGCTTTCTTTCACATATCTAGCATGATGGTGCTGCACCATAACCATCACCAACAGTGTTAAAGCACAGCTTTACTCGAGGTTAGCCTTGGCCTGAAGGCATTCTTTGTGCTGTGTTTGAAGTGAAATTCCCATGGATCTGTTCCTTTGTGAGATGTTCTGCATAGGGTTGCCAGATTTGGTCAGCGGGCTGGAGTTACATTTTTCAATTCGAGACTAGTCTGCACAAGTAGATGTGAGTAAGAGTTTTGTTACCCTGTAAATAGTCTGTAAGGTTTGCAAACTACCCCAACACCTTTGATGTAGCTAAATTTAGGGTTATACTGGAATAATGTAGATTTTCTGTAAGATTTTTTAAGCTTGAGAGTCTGAAAGTGTAGAGTGATATGTTTTGCTTTTTAAAATTCATATCCTATGTATAAATTCAGTTTTTCTAACTGCTCCATAGTAGCACAAATAAACACAAAATTTGTAGTTTTTAAATGTGCTTTTAGTGGTTAGTTATCAGTTAACAGTGTTATTTTACCCTTTTTATTAAACAGTTTGTAAGTAAACTGAGAAAGGTGCGTTGAAGTTTAACTATATGTATATACGTTTCTATATGTAATAGTACCACAAAGAAGACTCCCTTGTATCTTCCCCTCAATGTACCTGGCGACTAAAGCGTTTTTACTTACGATTTTGGAATCTCCAAATCTTTTGACCATTAGAGGGCGCCAAACATCTACTGAGTCGCGAACAAAATCAGCCAAACTTTAACAGGCTTTCCAGTTCAAAAAATCCAATATTAGCAATAGTGAACCATGAAACACCAAAATTAAAATTCTCTCATCTCTGAAGGAAAGAGGGATCCATGAAACTTAATGAAGCTGTTTAGTAAAACAAGGGACTTCGTCAAAAGTTGAATATTAATACAAAGAGCTATTGATGCTACCAATTTGATTAATTCATAACAGAGCTCATACTAGAAAAATTCAGAATTGTGGAGAATAAGTGATCAGATTCCACCAAAGAATCGTTTCAGCAGTCATGCAAACATAAACTGAAGTAATTTCCAGTTACCAGTGAAGCACTGGATTTATTCTGCATTAAGAAGAAATTTTCCCCTCCATCCGTTATCAGTCACCACTTATGGCCATTATTCAAATCACTGATTCAACTAGGACTAGAATGGTACATCGCAGACCCTGGCACACAAACACACACAATCAAATATTGACAGGCTAGAGGTAATACTAGAGAAAGGCAAGTTAATTATAAACATTGCTTTGGAGACTAAAAGATGACTGCTGTACTCAGAAGAAATCCATGCTAATGTGAGAAGGAGAGACAGGCACCACATGGACACAGCTGAGGACTCTGAGGCCACGACTCCTGTTCTGTGAAATGCCACACTTAGATTGGAGAGCCAAACGAGCAATCCGATATCTCATCCATTGGGCTGACTCAAAATAATAAGTATTTCGGTCACGTAAACAACCAGAACTGGATGTTATTCTTCGTGATCTTCAGCGCTGACACGTGTTCACATGTGTGCTTGTATCGCCATGCCTACTTCGACGTATCACAAGGCGTGACCTCATTCGGATGTCTGAGGAGTCAGCAGCTCCACAGATGGAGCCTGGCTGCAGACGCTCTCCAGTTTCTGCTTGGAACATCTCTCAAAGAACGGCGCACATCGAATTAGTAGGGGAAAAAAATACCCGTACGCCCAGTCTCATCCCGTTTGTAGGAACAGTGGGAGACCGAGAGACCTCTGGTCCAAACACGCGATGGAATCATGATACCAGCTGAGCACTCAGAAGAGTTCTGTGATGGTGGGACCACCATTGAGTCCACCTGGTCCTGGGTAAAGTTCATGCATTGATTTGGTTTTCTTCCAGGGAGGGCAGTCTTGCATGAGTCAGCCGGGTAGGAGACAAGAGTGAAAGGGTGCTTATGGGAAATATTGCATGGCACCAGCATGGATGGCAGCCATTGGTGGGAAGAGAGAGACCAGAAAGAGCAGGAACAGTATAGGAAAAGTATGTATGTCTATGTCACAGTTTTGCTGCAGCCTTGATCTAGTGATGATGGACTGGGCATGGGTTGTTCTGTTGGTAATCACTGTGTAAGGCTTATGGCATCTTTTACTCCATTGGTTGTTCAGTCATGAGGCCACACAACAAGTGGCTGAGGTGGCTTCCTTCAAACTGAGCTCAAGGGGCAATCGAGCTCAAGCGGCAACCAAGCTCTAGGTGATTACTTGACCACTGTCAGTGGTTGGGCTGTAAGTTCCAGTTTTTCTGTGCACAGACTCACCCTAGTAAAACGCTTCGGGGGAAAAACAAACAGGCAGAAGCTGAGTAAGAAGGCTGGCTGTTCTGCGTGCAGCCCCTGCAGAATGATCCGGGGGGGGCGACAGAGCTGTGACGCGTGGAGGGGGATCAGATGTACTTTCTGGAGGGACGTGGCTCTTCAAGATCCTCATGTATTTATGGAACGTTGGGCATACAGGTCGCTAAAATTAACCGCAGCGATATAACATGCTTGAAGGGTACAAATGTGGAAGGGCATGGAACACAGTATGGATTCATTTATGCTTATATGTACAGTCCTGTTGTTTGTAAGTTTCATTTATATACATGCCATTGCAGTTGTGAGAGTGTTTGCCTAAACAGAGGCAAGATTAAATTTAGGCTAGGGTCTCTACATTCAGTCTGCTTTAGTTGCCAGTTTTTACACCTGCTCTGATACTTCAACATGATTAGGAGTCCATTCTACACTATTTTGGGCACCTATATTTCTGTGGTGCCTACACGAGTAAGTTCAGTTCTCCAGAACATATAACGCCATAGGTTCAATGTGAACCCTCTGACCTGCATCTCAATAACAACATGCAGGCCACAAACAGGTAAACAAACTTTCTGAGCTGCTGAGAATGTCACGCTAAGGAGTGACATTGGCGGGGTTCCCAATACCTACAACAGCAGTTGAATCATGTGATGGAAATGAGTGGAACCTGTAGGTTTACTCAGCACTCACAAGACTGAGTGATGTCACTTTTCACCGACACCCATCATGTGACTCTCTCTGGCCACCAAACATACCAATGAAATGAAACACATAGGAACTGTCTACGTCACTATGTATGTACGTACATTCCTATGTGAGCAGGACACTAGCTAAGCCAGAATCCAAAACAATACCATTAGCTTGTGTGTAAATGCGGGTGTAACTCAGCGTTTGATCTCCGAGTCACATGTTAATAGTCAAAACAAAAACTACCAAGACAAAAGCAGCCAAATCCAGCACTTCCAGGCTGGTCACCATTGTAAATGTTTCCCTAGGATACACTGTGTACAAGTGCTGTGTCATTTCATCACATGACACTAATTTTTTGCCCTCAGACTGTGATTGGCTATAGAAGCCCAAGCCAGAGAACACCTACCATTCAAAAGAAACGGCAATATACACAGCAAAAGGAACATTTGAAAGCAAGATTATTCTTACATTTTTAAATTATACATCAGTAAAGATAATTGATAAAAATTTATGTACCCAAAAATTTGCACCTTAAAACTAGGCTCTGCTCATGTCATACTTCACAGATTGTTTGTGGTGTTCCATGATAATTGCTAGGTCTAAATGTCATACACGACAGACCTTCAGATCTTACTATGGCCAGCTAATTAGCAAAAGCTTACAAGGTTTTGGCTGGTTACCCTCCAGAAGAGCAACATCTGCTAAGACAAAGTGTAGTCTGCTACTGAATAAACACCGAGATCTGACTCCCAATATCAGTTACACTGACTGCCATTCTCACCGGAGCCTGTGCCAGACAGACATGTGGAAATCGCATTCAGAGGCAGAAACTGTGTCAGCTGGTGACAAGCTGCTATCCTTTCCAAGCTGATTTCAGACTTTCCTGCATTGCGTTTGTAGAAATGTGATTCCCGAAGGAGGCCGTGCAGTGAGGCCTTTCACCAGTTCTCATTTGCACAGATAGTCTAGGAGTCTAACGGGAGGAAAGTAGAGCAAAGTACAGCAAATTATAAAGCAACATATTAATATCTTTATGTAAACTACTTGATACTGCTAGATTCCGAGCCCAGAAAATGACTGAGAAAACCATATCTGTCAAATGGATCTGGAAGCAGTGAGGTCAGGGAGCATAAAATGTGACCTTTCTGGTCCAACAAACTCACTGGGGCAGCCCAGGTCACAGAAGAGACAGTGAAATCGACTTTGATGTCATGATGTCGCAGGAAATGAATCATCATTAGCACATACAGTATGTGCTTGCTGAGGACTGACCTCCCAAAGCTTGTTTACTGAAAACGGACCAGATGGTCAAAGGGACAGGTGAGAGGGAAAAGGTTTTGTGTGGTATCCCTGTCTCAAAATTAACGATGAGATTAGTTAACTGGAAAGGGCATTCTTCGTAGTCTGTGCAGTTGAGGAAATGAAGACCGTACTTATTGTAGTGTCTGCGGCACGAATGAAAACACTTACATAAAATAAGGTTTCATCCCTAAATCTGTTTCCCTTCATTCCACTTTCCATTGGCTATGTTACAGCTTTACTTTGGGTGAAACCAGGTGATTGACTGGCCACAGTAACCCCATCCACCTTTGGTTTCTTGTTTTTCTCAAGTTGGTAGAGAGTGAAACCTTCCCTAATGTTATATATTTTAAAGAGCCTTATCAAAAACAGGTATAGAGAGATCCTTCCAAGATTTACTGGATTATGAGGCAAAGTGGTTACATTCTGCATATCATTAATGAGATATGATGCAGATGGAGAATACTTCAAGTGCGGCAACCAGGAACACTGCTAGCTCCAAAACGCTGGCCAGCCAAACCTGACACCTACGTCGAGTTTGATGCCCAGAGACCCATGCGGCTCATTATAAATTATAAATCTGCAAGGTGTTCACCATCAACCACAACAACAGTGCCGCTAACCAGAGCAACTTTGTTACATTGGCAGATGCAAAGGGGGCAGGCAAGGACACATTAAACCACACACGTCAGTGTGACGCTGTCAGTCCCCTTTCACAGAGGCACCACTCAGAGCCTCCGCTGGTGTTTGGACAACCATAAGAGTACATTCGCCATTATCATGGCTGGCTGCCCTCCGAGAGGCACACGCCAGGCTCATTAGTCAACGTGAATGTCGACGGGGCAGTCAGCTATCCATTTTTTGCAATTTCCTGTCATTAAAATGCTAAGGTGACTGGCAATATATGACTGATTTACAGTCTACGCCAGTACTGAAGTGGTCTGTTCCACCACCAGACCACGTAACAGAAGCTCATCTTCAAGTCCATAGTTACTGGACCTGAACGTGCTTTAGGTGAAATTTACAAATGTACTTAATGGCCAAGGATGTTCAAGAGAAGTTTAGAACGCACCCATATACAACATAAATGGATATCCATTATTTTCCAATTGTCTATTCAATTTGCCAGTTGCATGTCAAAAATAATAACAGGTATATTAAGCGCATATTATGTAAGCAGGAGCGTGTCTACATGCTAAATCCATAAATGCTGACGCCTTCTGACTGACAGGATGTTGCGTTCATTCCACTCAAATGACTTTACCTGAGCCTTGGTTTGTTAGGTGCTTCCCCACTGCAGGAACATTCTTCAAGAACCAGAACCTTTCTCAGGAACCAGGAATTTCTGTCACGTTTCCACCCCATAAAGATCGATCTGCTGACCAGATGTAATAATGAATTATAAACGTCACAGGCCATATAATGAAAATGTAGTATGTGCCATATTTTCACACTGCTCCATTGATCTCCCTGGTGACTAACAAAACAACTTGTTCATCCTCCATTGTTTTGGGGTGGCGGTGTAGTTTCGTATAAAGTTGCCTGTGAAGTTTAACCTATGAGATTTGTCCCCCATGCATATTTGGAAAAGCGACACATGAAAGTCGAAAGCTAAAACCCTGGATTCCTTTAAATCAGAGCTAGATAAGATTTTAACAACTCTGAGCTATTAGCTAAATTCTCCCCAAACGAGCTAGATGGGCTGAATGGCCCCCTCTCGTTTGTAAATTTCTTATGTTTTTATGTATATAAGTTCCGGGTCAACATACTTAGGAACTCGGAACCAGGAAATAGGTTCCTGAGCTTCGGCAGCATGGGTGTTGCAAGACCACTCTAACTAGGGAACGTGCAGCAGTATTTACCTGCTGTGTCTCAATGAAATATCACGCTTGAGTTTTAACGAGCTCCAATGGGCTTATTTGCAAGTGGATTCATTTACATCGATAATAACGGGGAAAAAAATATATTTTTCTAATTTAGCAACATACAAGCTGAGGAGTGACAACACGATAGTACTAAACAGGGGCCTCATTAGGCCTATTTTAGTGAGGCTTTAGCCCCCCAAATAAATGTGTATTTATTGATTTAAGTCCCCCCCCCAGTAAAGACTCAGCCCTCCTCTCCATTCATTTCTAACTACTCCCCTGTCACTAAAGTTTCCACATAATACTGATGACAATTATTTTGACTGAGGAATGATAATACAGTAGTATTGCACATGTCATGCAAGCAACAGGCATTCAAGAAAAAGATTATGTGATTTTAGTAACGGAGGGCCTGAGCCCCAGGAGAGCTTTATGTCTAACTACCCCCCTGTCGGTGAGAAAGTGACTATTGATGCTCAAGAAGACACATACACACACACACATACCCGAAGGCACAAGGAGGTGCGTAACGTGATCCCCGCAAAGTGATTATTATGCAATTAGGAAGCCTGGAGGAAACTGCAGTTGAGTAAATGCCATGAGGTGAGACCGTGTCCAATCATCTTGGTCCTGCCTTGATGTCCAATGTCTACTGCTGGGGATTTTTTTGGGGGACTTTCTTCTGAAAATGACAAACTTCACAATTCACAAACGTTAGCATTAAAAAAAACGAAGGGGGGAGGCGCAGACTTACACCACACGTGCACGCACACACGCACACACGCACACACGCACACACGCACACACCCAGGTTTGTAATATATATCTTTCTCCATTCATTTCTATGGACAAAACCCTAATCCCACCAATGACGACCTTAATTACTACCCATCCCTAAACTTAACTATAAATAGCCAAACAAAATACAAGATTGGTTGCAGTCACTGTGACCCATTTGGGTCTCACAATGTTATATATACCTGGAACACACACACACACACAGACTTGTAGATGTGACACTAAAGTGGAGCGGATACCCTAAGACAAGATCATTTGCCTAATCAGAAAGCTTTAGTCAGATTCTGTTTCCCGAAACCCAGTTCTTCATTGCCCGATTTCCATTTGTCTAATTGCAACATTTTTAGGACTTTCTGCAATGTAGAAAGATTTCAAGATTAAGAAATAAATTAAGGCAGAAACATACCCATTACAGTCTACAGAAGGTTCTTTCGGGGTGAACGTCGTGTATATATGTATATGAAATACACCTGACAAATAATTATTTACTCCTGGAAACACGTTGCTTTCGTGCTAGTTCTGAAAGTGCAGAAAGGGATTATTAAATATTCAGAGGATTTATATTTAGCAAGAGCTTTTAATTAATTTTATCTGATTGTGTTCAACTAATAAGTAATTCACAATTAATTAATAAATTACTAACAGAGAATACTGCGGGGACATTTCAGGTACATTTCGCTCTTAAATGCTATTTTATTCACGTTTATAATCTACATTGTTTATGGCTGGTGTAATACAGCCTACGTTTAGGGGAAAACAAGCTATACTTCAGCCTGACTAAAGTCTGTCCTGATGCGGGACTCTGGCTTATTCAATGATTAATGATTCTGTAAACCCTAAAACAAAGGTGTTTTTAGATTTCGGCAAAAATAACAATGATTAATGCCACATCGATCTAATTATAATAATTAAAGTTTACGATCTTATTCAGATAAAGTGATTTCGCTTCCTGACATGATAATCACCAGTTTTAAAAGTAAATAATTCATAGTGGAAATATAACCTGTTTGTCCTTTTGTTGAGGATGAGGGTATAGAGTAACGGTATGGAAAGTCGCTAAAAGTTGTCATGGTATAATTTCATAATAGTGTGTGTATGGATTATTTTTATATTACATTGTGGGGACCAAATGTTCGCGAACGTTTTGCCCAGGGGCCCACACAACCCATAATCCGTCCCTGGGTTAAGGTTGTTGTGATTAGAGTTTTCTCCATAATAAGTCCCCACAAAGATATAATTGCAAACCTGTGTGTGTGTGTGTGTGTGTGTGTGTGTGTGTGTGTGTGTGTGTGTGTGTGTGCGTGCGTGCGTGCGTGGTGTAAGTATGCGCCTCAACCTCTTCGGTTTCTTAATGCTAACGTTCGTGAATTGTGAAGTTTGTCATTTTCAGAGGAAAAAAAATCCACACCCGTAGACATCGGACGTCAAGGTAGGAGCAATGCCATTGGACGACACGGTCTCACCTCACGGCATTTACTCAACCGCAGTTTCCTCCGGGCTCCCTAGTTGCATAATTCTCACTAAGCAGGGGTAGTGTTACGCACCTCCTCGTGCCTTCGGGTTCGAATAAAATGGGACGGGGGCTACAGCGGTAGTCAGACGTAGAATAACTGGGTGCGGGAAGCTCGTGCTCGGACGGTCAGTGCATTTCTCTTTAATGTGTATTATAACGTGTGAGCGGCCTTTCTAAAGGGGCGGGCGCTGAAACGGAATTTGCATCCTGCGCTCTGATTGGGCGTCGCGTTGGGAGCTGTCGACAGCAATGACTTCCGAAATGCTGGAAGGGCTGAAGATATTTCGAGGACTAGCGCAGGAAGGATAAACAGCGCTTTAAATACAGTATCCGCACACTGTACGCCGTGTACTTTATTTGGAGGCGCGGGGCCAATTTGTTGCATTTGCAATGTTTTCCGGACGCCTGATTGAATGACGATCGTGCCGCATTCTCGTCTGGCTTGTACGGGTGGCTGCAGTCCTCCGGAAAGGTAAATGCCGATGACAGCTGTGTGTTTTTCTGTGCGGTGACATTTAGACGGCTTTAAATTTGAAATATAATATTGTTTATTAAAGCTTAGGTTATTATAATATTATATATATATGTATATTATAACCGTATCTCTTGCTACATTGATTATGAATGTTCAAAATACTGTGAGTATTACTGTGCTATTCTGGGTTGTGAATATATGAAATAGGAGGAAATGCTGCCACCGTAACTCAACAGCTTATGGTATATAACGAGAACAGCATATATTGGCATATGCCGTCCTGTTATTTGTTAATTTGTTAATATTGATGGACATTTAACCCTTCTTTAGAATAAAATACGGAAATTGCATAGTGTCAGTTTAAATAAGTTTCAATGTGGTCTATATGGATGTTTCTCATATTAAGAATAATTTCCATATTGAGGTGGAGGTGGAGTTCCGTACTCAGATGACATGGCTACCAAAATATTTTCTATGAAGGGGTTTGGGTATCTCGCCAAGCTGATGACAGAGCAGAGTAGTGTCTATATTTCTACATAAACGCTGATGGGAGATATCAGCGCGGTTAGTGTTTAAGTGACGTTAAGAGGAATAAAGCGGCGGCCCATATACATAGCATTTCACGGAAAAGGAAGTGGCCGTGAAGTTATGAGAAATTGCAGGGTTTTTCTTTCCAAATGCGATGTAAAGATTTTGAGATATGTATTCATCGCATGGAGTTGAATATTCATAACTGAATTTTGCTTGTTACGGTTTACCGCTAAAAGGCGCATAACCGTGAAGAAACTGATATCGTCCCATGTCTCGAAGATTATTATTATTATTGTTATTATTGAGAAGTCTGTAAGTGTCCTGGTAGTTGGTAACGCGTCAGACCCGACCTTGTTCAGTTAGTCCACGATCAGACAGTGAGTCCGCATTCATAGGAAACACACAGAAAACAAGATATTCTGAAGAAATGTTTGAGATGAAAGTGCAAGAAATAGGTAGCACACTGCGCCTTGTCCAAGTTTATTTTGAGTGCTCCTGTTAAACGACAATCATTTTGTTTTAAACAGCTGGTCGTAAAATACATGTAACTTTGTATTTTTTGGTAATTCACCAGCATATTTGTGCTTGACCTTTGGCTTAAAGGTATGTGTTGAGAAAATGCTTGTCCTCATATTCATGTAAATAAGTCAAAACACGTCACGGCCCAGATTTGAATAGGCCCACACTGCGGATTAACTCTTGCCTTTAATAAGACCAAAACCAGTTTTAGCTTGACCATTACTTCAATTATTCTTTTTAAGCAATATATAGGTGTTGGCCAGCAAAGAGATGTCTATTATGGATTATTATTAGTATTATTAGTAGTATTAGGTTCACACATAATTTCAGCCAGCATAGCATGACACACTGACACCGTCACCTTTTTAAAGTCCCGATCTCTCTTAATTTGACTTGTAGAGATCTTTTACTTGGTTCTATTTTTTTGGGATTATTAGACTACATAATTGGAACTCTACACCTATTTAAATATGACCACAAGCATCCCACCTTTCCAGGAAGTTCTGTGAGTCTCAGGCAATGATGTGCTTGCAGTGTTCTGGAAATCTGTATTTCACTGCTGCATTGGCACCCCCCTGGGGGCCCTGGGGGTGGGGTGTCCTCCCTCATCCCTCATTTTTCAAAAAGTCCTAATGTCCACTTAGTGGATATATTATATGTATTATGTAAAATTGCATGTTTTGGTTATAAACTGTTTGAGCATGTTATGTATGTTATGTATCTCTTGATAGGACTAGTACAGGACTGGTGCCTTTTTTTTAACCAACTCCAGGCTGAATCGAAAAAGAGTGCCGATATCGCTCAGTTGTGTAATTTGACTGGGCTAAGGTGTCATTTGCCCTGAAGGTGTCTGGTTACCAGTTAGCTTTTACCAGAGGATCAACTCATCTCAGTTTCCAGAAAAGTCTGGGCTATGGAAGCTGCAGGATGACTGTTCTCTGAAGGCATACCACTAGTAGGGCAGAGGTCAGGGAATCGAATATTGTAGTCATGGACACTTCATTCCTTAAAATCTGTTTTCAGGAACCTGTTGTATTATTTAATCTTTATTTTCATCAACATTCAGTAGGAAGTTGACAGGTGTCACATTGATGCATGTAAAATCAGACTTTATGTAGTATTATGTATTTTATCATGAAACCTGATAAAAATGCTGATACTGTAAAAAAAATATGAATATGATTCTGTGAAAGAAAGTGATCAAGGAGTGTGGAGAAATTAAGAGGGTACGAGGCAGACAGTCAACACCATACAACATCTTGCTTGAAACGGCTAATGGCTAAATTAAGTATTGTGGTACTTTTCCACTAGCATATCCAATCTGTAACCGAGCCGTATCGCAAAGAGAGACTAGTTACAGCGCGGTTCCAGTTCAACTTGAAGGGTCAGCAAGGTAAAGGTGGGGTTTTTGGAGCGCGACAGTGATGTAAAGCCGAAAAGACGCTATTCACCATTCACACGGTGTACATTGTACATTTCATATTTAATTTTTTTTTTTATTGCGTGGTAATTTCCGCCTTTATGTTTGTAAGAATCGCCATGTCATGCATGTATCAAGTCCTAGCAGAATTAGCATTCATTTGTGTATATTTTCAGTAGGAATCCATTCCGTTCAGCTGTTCTATAGTACTTTTTTAAGGTTGGAATTTTTCGAGATACGGGAATGTACCAGTGCATTGTGATGTGTGATACTACTAATAATGAATAATGTACAGTAGCTTTTTCCTTCAGATACTCCATGTGCAGAACTCCAATATCTCAGTGCATTTCAACTAATCATGCTTTTGGCCCTGATAGGGCTGTGTCAGTGCAGTTACAGTTCAGGTACAGCTGGCATGCTTTACAATGGAAAACCTCCAGTTCACAGTACAGCTCGGGTACAGCTTGGTACGGATATGGTAGCAGTGGAAAAGTGCCTTTAGAGTACCAGAACAGACCTCTTGGCTTGAACAACAGACACGCATATCACCTATTGGCCCGCATAAAGGAAATCATGTGCAGTAGGTAATGTTTATAAGCCTATTAATGTGGACAGTAGTTCGTAAATATTTACAACCACTATCTTTGACACTAAATGCCAGATAACATAGGTTATACTAGCACTTAATCGTGTGAAATGTTTAATCCCTTGTAATAGTAATCGGACGCAGAGTCAGGGTTTATTACGGATGACAAATTTGAAGTAGACTAAGAAGATTATGCATGCCTGTAGCTAAATGCTACCATCATCTGCATCAGATTTATTACTTATTACTAAACAATGAACTGTTTTCTGATAAATAGTGAAAGTCTGACTTTGGTCTGTCTGTGTATCTAAAGTAAATATATTGTATGTTTGTCCATTCCTAGATAAGAATGCCCATTCCTCCCATCTGTTTCCGTTCCTTTGGCCATTTGCTCAATCTTTCCCACCAGGGGTTTAACTGTAATTTTTTTGTCTAACATCAATGCATAGATTTTATTATGTCTTAATAAGTCATGTTTATATTATACTTATATTCTATTTATTCTGCTTTTTCACCAGTGAGGAATGGCATTTCGGCTCAGTGCATGATGCATGCGTTATGGAGTTGAGATGACAGTAAAGATTTGTTGACTTTTGACGTTAAGTGTGGCGAAGGCTGCCACTGAGCAGTCTGCCGGCCCTGTCTTTCAGAGCCAGACCATGAATTACGTGGGCCAGCTGGCTGGGCAGGTCTTTGTGCAGGTGAAGGAGCTGTACCGAGGCCTGAACCCTGCAACGCTGTCGGGCTGCATCGACGTCATCGTGGTGCGCCAGGCGGACGGGACGCTCCAGTGCTCCCCGTTCCATGTTCGCTTCGGGAAGATGGGTGTATTCCGGTCACGTGAGAAATTGGTGAGTCGCCTGACAGAAAGTGGCAGCGGTTTGCCGCTGACTGACGCCTCCTTCTTGGTCTAAAAATAGTTTTGCATGCAGAAGGCTAATCATCACCTTTGGTTTTGATTGTCCCCTGAACAGGTGGATATAGAGATCAACGGGGAGCCAGTGGACTTGCACATGAAACTGGGGGAAAATGGGGAGGCCTTCTTTGTGAAGGAGACGAAGAATGATCAGGTAGTGCTGCATGAATGGCTTGTGACCCCTGTTTGGCCCCTGCACAATTCCTGGATGATCCCTGCATGGTCGCTGTGCTCTTGCCCTTCGGCAGTGAGGTTCAATGGGAATTAAGTCATACCAGAGGCAGCAGGTGTCCAGAAACACGAGTCCTGTTTACTGGTAACATGCCCTGACTCCGATTCCGGCCTCTGTGTCAGGGACAGAGGCAGGGATGGCAATCCAGCTCGTGTTTTGGTGCACCATGGAAACGGTCACGCTTAAAGTGGAGTTGGAGGCTGGAATGAACTCTGTTGCTAGGGTTTAACTTTCACAAGTGAGGAACTCGCTTAAGAGACAAGGCCCCCAATCCTTTCTAGGGTATCCCTTCCTCAATAGGCATCCTGAAGCTTCCCCCCCATGTTATTATGACATGTAGAGCATATGTTAACATTGTGGCATCAGGACAGCCTGACATACATTCATTACATAACATTTATTCATGCAGCAGATGCTTTCGCTCACAGCGACATATAAGTGAGGCTGACAATAAATCACCAGCATACAGCAGTCAAGGGGTCACCTAGGCATAAGTGCAGCTTGGCTGAGCTTTCAGTGAATGAGCAACAACAATTCAAGACAGCAGTAAAGCAAGATCAGTACAATGCATTACAGACAGAAAGAACCTAATGAGAGCTATTCAGGTAAAGAAAAATATGAACATTCAGGATAGAGGATGACAGGCGATTGGCATTGTGGGTTAGAATTCTGTGCCTGTGACCAGCAGGGAATTGGTTAAAAAATTCAGTGCCTGTGAACAATAGGGCATTGGTTCAAATCCTGTGATCGACATGGTTATTTCACCATTGGGCCCTTGAGCAAGGCTCAAAAACCCCGTTGCTCCAGGGACTGGCTGACCCTGCTCTCAATTATAATTTGTTTTGAATAAAAGCATCTGCTATGAAGCAGATACAGTCAGCCCTCGTTTACCAAGGTTAATCAGTTCTAGACTCTACCGCGATAAGTGAATTTCCGCGAAGTAGGATTCTTTATTTATGAATCAAATATTTTCGTAGTTAGAGCATAGAAAAGCTGTTCACGACCATCTAAATACGGTTTTTTTAACATTATTACACATGAAATAACACCCTTTAGTCACCATTACTGTTATGATTGCTGGACACAGAAGCAGGAACGGGGAGACGAGGAATCAGGATCGAAGGGTTTATTTGGAATCACGCCAAATGCAGGACACAGAAACATGCAACATCAAAACATCAATGACAGACCTGGGGTTACAGACTTTGACGTGACTTAAATACACCGGAGGAATCAAACTGACAGGAAACAGCTGGTAACGATCGGGGCTGCACACGTGGTTAATAAGGGGATGTGGCACAGAAGAGGATCCTACAGGCAGGTCATGACAATTACACTCGTATTACCCAATATATTAGACAAAATAAGAGAAAATAAGACACATTAGACATTACAAATATCATATTATAATTATTGTACATTTAATTACGAAGAGCAAAGATGCTTCCAATGCGTATGCAATGTATCATTTTCATTTTGTCATGAACTTTTTAATGAATATACAAAAACCGCGAGAGTGTGAAGCTGCGAAAGTCGAATCGCGAAGTGCCGAGGGACGACTGTATAAGTAAATGCACAATATGTACACAAGATTCTAACAAAGGAATCACAGGACAAGTTTAGGGGGAGGTGGATCACAAGCTGGGCTTGGATCAAGTGGCCTTTTGGGCATTACGGTGACCTCTGACCCTACCTTGCCCTGTTTGGATTGATTTTGAGAAAAACACTGTAAGAATGTGGCTATATGGGAAATGATGTTGAATATGTCAGCCCAACAGAACAGAACTTACATTTCGTCAGTGGTCTGATTGTGATAATGAGCCTGTATGGAGAGCGAGATTAATTTAGCCTCTTTTGCTGAGCTGTGTGAACCTGAAACTCCCGAAACGCTCAGCAGTCCTGTTGGCAGCGAAAGCAGAGAGAGCCTCACTGTGTCGACGGAGAAAACATGCCTTTAAAAGAAGGGCAATGCTCCACAGGGAGATTTCATATGAGGGGAGCCCAGCACATTCTAGGGCCCGGTGATGAGTGTGTGATGACACTAATGCCCCCCCCCCCCCCCCACACACACACACATATACACGCTGAGCAAGGAGCCCGCATTACTTTCCATGTGACTTGCCTGCAGGCACAAGTAGGGCAGAAGTCTGTACTGAAATGGAGAACTGTGAATATTGCATCATAAGGAAGCCTGTAAAGATGCAGTGAAAGGCAGTGTTCCCTGTCCCTTCAGTTTAATGAGCTACAGATCAGGTTTAATGGATATTATTCTATTCTGACTGTTTTGTTTTAGGTGTCAGAATGAGTTGCATTAACCACTATGATAATAGGCAGGATTTACTTACAGCTGTCAGACAGTCAGGCTTTTGAAAGCATTTTTTGGATTTTTCTGTGTTCCTCTGCTATCCCTGTGAGACCAGGGTCCAAAGGGAGATTCTGTTTTCTTTCTGTGCAGGAAAAAGCACTCTCAGTGGGAAAGAAAAGCTCATTTTCTGGTTTGTGAATTTCTGATTCTGTAAACTCTGTTTCACTTTCCATTGAACAGAACCCCTAAAAAGTCTCTGTGGAAAAGAGAAGTGGAATGGTTTGATTTGAACTGATTGCTTTTATTTGATTAGTCTGAGATCTTGTGATTTTGCCTGGCTACTTCACTGTTTACATACAACCAAACTTGGTATTTGAGTTCCCACCTAAACAAACATTATATATTGATCCTGTTATCGCGTATCTGAGTAATGAAGTTCAGGCACAGAGAATGCCAACTGACAGCAGCACGTCAGAGGTTTGAAAAATTTGTGTGAATATGAATTCCCAGTAACAAATCTGCACAATAACAGTCCATTACAGTAGATGAATATTAGTTTTTTTTTTTTCAAATACACTCAAACCTCGGATTACGAGTAACTTGGTTTGCCAGTGTTTTGCAAGATGAGCAAAAATTTTAAATAAATTTTAACTTGATAGACAAGCGAGGTTTTGCAATACGAGTATTACATATACGCTTTGTCTGCCGAGCGCCACGTAGGCACAATTAAGCAGATGGTTCTTCTCTCTCTCTCTCTCGCTGCGGGATTGTGGGTAATCGTTTCCCATGCTCGGTTGGCGTGCCTTATATATTCAAAATTTAGTAGAAAAGCACCACCCGAATAAGAGTGTAGCAGTGCGAGCGATGAATCTGTTTAACGACAATGCAATGTCCACATTTCCGCGAAATCGAAAAGACAAAAGCAGCTGTCATTGGATAGGTTCCTTGTTAAAGTCGCACAAAAAGAAAAAGATTCCAGTGAGCCAACAGACAGCAGTGATTCTGTTAGTTATAGTGAAAGTCGTCCTACAAAATAACTCTCCTCTTCTCCTCTCTCTCGTCTCCCTCACACCATCCACAATTCTTTTCAAAGGTAGACTGCAGGTTAATTTGTTTTATGTATTTTTACTTTATATTTTGTATTAATCATTTTTATATGAATATTTTTGGGTTGTGGAACGAATCATCTGAGTTTCCATTATTTCTAACGGGAAAATTCGTTTTGATATACGAGTGCTTTGGATAACGAATTATGCTCGCAGTCCGCGGTTTTACTGTATTGTGTTTTGGCGTATAAACATACATCACAGAAATATTTTGCTGTCTTTTATGAAGTTGTGAATGAACTGTCACGTGAAGAGTCTACTTACTCAGTCACTCACTCACTCACTCACTCACACACTCACTCACTCACACACTTACACATATGGTTACTCACTTACTCGCTTGCTCAGTTAATTGATCACTTACTGTCTTACTGTATTGCTTTTTCACTTGTTTGCTCATTTACTTATTTACACATACTGACTCGCTCACTTGCTCTCTTACTCACTCACTTTCTCATGCACTTACTCGATACTCACTCACTCACGCACTCACCAATGCCTTATTCCCAGTTTGTTTTCTCTCACCCCAGGAAATCCTGATATCTGACCCCAAGTGAAGCCGTTTCTGATCTATGATTTTTGTTAGTTTTCCTCTTTGTTTATTTCCCCCTGCTGCTGTTCCTCCCTAGAGCGTCTGTTAAACCCAGCCCCGCACCGTTCTCTTAAAAGAACCCCTCTTCCGTCCTCTGTGGTTCAGTGAACTGTCCCATTTGGTGCATGTCCAGTTGTGGCATTGCATCTTGTTTGGGGTTGCAGTTATGCGGTTTTGCAAAGCCATGCTAATTATGATGATTCTGGTGTCACTTGGGAAGCGATGGTAGGTATAATGATGCAGACTTGAACTGGAAAGCTATGCTAAGCATGATATGGATTTCAGTAGAAAAGCTAAGCTAAATATAAAAATGCAGAATTCAGGTGGAGGGATGAGCTAAATATAGCAATATAGACTATAGTTGGGAAGCTAGACTAGCTGCTGCTTCTGGAGGCTTTTTTGGAAGGTTGTCTGATAAATGGTTTACATTTACTGATGATTTTTTTGTGCCGTCTCTGCAGGAAGTCGTACCTGCATACCTGGCCACCTCCCCCATCCTGTCAGATGGCGCAGCCCTGATGGGGGCGCAGCTGGGCAAGGGCCTGGCCCGTCATTCCGACTCGCCGGCCGGGCCCCCAGTCCAGGCCCTGGGGCCCCTGCAGTCTGCCGGCGAGAAGAAGAGGAGGAAGCGGCGGAGGAAGTCGAAGGTGGACAGCCTAAAGCGGGAAGACAGCGCCAAGTCCTCGGAGGCTGAAGACATGTTCTCCATCGAAATGAGCTCCGACGAGGAAAAGGAGATGGACAGCAGCAGGTGCGGGATGCATGGGGCGACTGGGTGATGCGGCTGTCTGGACACGTTCTGCACCTTTAGGTGGCTCTATGTGGTTCTCAATACCAAAAACACAAAGATTATTCTTGTGGTTTTGGCAGGACCAGTCTTGCTACCTTGCCTTCCAAGAATGAACTTGGGACACAATCAATCATGGGATTGGTTTCGGTCGGCAAGGATGCAACTGATGTATCATTGATATTTGGGCTGGTGCAAGACCAACATCCAGGGATTTTTACCATCCTCTGTACTTGTGTTATTAGTATTGGTGTTGTGTTATTAGTAACTGGTCTTCGGCAATGGAAGATGACACAAAATGGGTACACGAGAACACAACTGCAGTCAAGTAAGCATGCTGAGATTCACCCTCTGTGTCTTTACATGGCAAGAGCTATTAGTCAAGTTCCCCCCCAAATGAGCTTCATGGGCCGAATGGCCTCCTCTTGTTTGTAAATTTATTATGTTCTTAATTATAAGAGCAGATAAATTAATTGCCCTCTTGCAAGGAAAATTCCTGCATGTCCTTTGTGGGGGGGGGGGGGGGGGGGGGGGGGGTTTGGAAAGCCTGGAGGTGGAGCGCATGGGGGGCGTGCATTCGTGAGACAACCTCGCCATGGGGGCGCAGTGAGCACTAAGATCCTTGTATTACCAACTGCACCTGTGCAGCTGTGCTCTTGGGTTGATCATGTGTTATTAGTCTTCACTTTGTGTGCATGCTGATGAAATGGCTGCATTAGATTTTTTTTTATAACCATTATAGTCCAGAAGCACATTTATCTCATGTTTTCAAAACTGTCCAATTCCCTTTTAATGTCACCGAGTTTGACGCATGGGAATTTAGCTGGAACACTCCAAAGTGACTAAGCATTGATAGGTAACGATATATTGCTTGTTCAACACGTGTTTCTCATCCGTCCTAAGTTCATATTAAGACACACTGGTTACATCACCCCCTGATGACCAAAAAAAAAATGCTTGATGTCATTAGTTGAGCGTTGGCTTACTGCCAGTTGTCCCCACTCAGCCCAAGCCCCCGGCTGGCAGAGTGCTATACTGCTATTTTCCCCCAAAACCCTGTAAACATGGCTTGGAATAGTCAAGTACAGACGCAGGAGGTCCTTTGTGCTGAGGAAGGGGGGGTCGTGTCTGGCCCCCTGCCAGCCCCGTTGGAAAGAGCATCCAGCGCAGTCTTCAGGGAGAGGGAGGCTTCTGGCATGGAGATCCGGCGATAGCTTTCTTGGAAAAAGGACGAAGCGAGAGCAGCCTGGTCTGCTGTAAAAGCCTACAGCCTCGTCACTGTTGTCCTTCCCTCGCCTCTTGCTCTTGCGTAACACAGCAGCATGTTTAGATTGAACAAGGCCTGCTGAAAGAGCTACAGAAGTGGAAGCCAAACTATGTGTTTCTTAGAACTTGCCCAAGTTAACAGAATTTCAGATCAGGACACATTCGATAACAGAATAAGCCATCGCAAAGTTCTTCCAGAACGAGGCCATAAGCTCAGATACCCTTTAAAAATGAAAGGCCTGTAATTGAATCACATCCCTTTAAAATGTCATGCTCTCGAAGGGGAGTGAACGCTTTTGTCCTGGCCGGTGCCATCTTTCGTCTGCTCAGTGACATATCTTCTCAGAGACTGAAGTAGGCTGCATGTTCTTTTGTTCCTTGCTGTCCTTGAGCACCAGTGCTGTGGCAGTTGCTTACATTGTTTTGTTTTGTTTTGTTTATTTCCCCAGGAATTCTTCACGCGAAGCCTTCACAGAGGAGGGGGCTAGTGGAAGCCCCTCCTGCAGTATATTCAAGCAGGATGCCATTTATGCACGTTCTGATGGGGACTGGTCACCACTGCACAGGTAATCCACATGGAAGGGGCCTGTATTTGCACCCCACGCCCTCCCAATGAAGTGTCGGATAAACTGATATAATGATAGACATACTGTAATCTTATCTGTGTTGTAGTTTCAGTCTTTGATTGTAAAACAGATTCATTTTCCTGTGCAGGTTTTCAAAACTGTTTTTGTGTTTCTTTTTCTACAAGTGTCACATATTTTGATATTTCTTATTGTTTTTTTAGTTTTCGTTTTTATTATTATTTAGTTTTAGTTTTTATAGATTCACTGACTTCGGCAATTCTCCTTTTAAATGGTAGACTAAAGGAGTATTACGTTATTCTCACTACACATTGCAATGACCATTTCTTGACAAAGCTGCTTTGTGATTGTGAAATCAGCAAAGAAAACGGTTACCTTCTTTACCGACAGTATCATACAGAAACACATTCAAAGTAAATCTTGATTATCTCCCTAGCATTAAATGTATAAACTTTTGACCTTGGGAAATTATTGGGTCTTATTGCCTTCATGTCCTCTAGATAGACCTTTATTGCATATATCAGTTAGTTTCAACACATGCAACATGTAATAATGTCTGAGAAATGACCCTGTGAAGCAGAAGTAACTTCTGTTCTCTCACTGTGGTTGGAGATTTGTCTGCATCCCCCCCCCCCCACACACACAGATCTCTTACTTCCCAGCTACACACAGATATAGAATTGACTATTATGCACATTCTCACCATCTATAGCCTCACCTGCACCAACACCTCCACCCGCATGGTCACTAGCAGTACTAACCCTCACCCTGTGACACCAGCAGCTTCAAAGCCGCTCAGCCGGCCATCTGTGAAACCTTGATTTAAAGATACCAGACCAGCTAGTTCAGGCTATCCGATGAGAAAGACAGAACTTTCTCTAAACCAGTCAGCGGGCTTTAGAGAAATAGAGGTGCTGCGTTTAAAGTGCGTTCTGGGAAACTGAAACATACAGGGGAACTGCCTGATGTGGCCGCCCGCTTCTCTCCCATAGCCCCGGCACCTCCCGGCCTTCCACACCGAAGAGCGACTCAGAGCTGGTCACCAAACCGTCAGACAAGGAGAAGCAGGCCAAGCCCGAGATGCTGTGGGCTTGGGGAGAACTTCCACAGGCTGCTAAGGTAGCAGCAGTATGACCAGACCTTCCAGGAAATGCAGCCATTATGTGCAAGACAGGCATGAAATACTGTTGGCCAGCAGAATGAGCTAAAGACACTATTTTAATTGCCAATTTTATTTGTAGAATCTTTATTGTTACTTCTTATTACTGGCACTAGCATTGTGTTCAGGGTGGATGGATGGATAATTTTACTCATATTTGAAGCAGAGAAGTTCATTAGAAGCTCAAGAAGGTAGATGGTGAGTTGAGTAAATATAGTCAAAGAAAACAGGGGCTCATTTCCCTCTTCCCATCTGCCAGCCAAGCCTCTTCTCAGAGTCACCACTGAAGGCTCCTGTGTCGGTCCCCGTGTCAGAGAGCACCCACTTCAGGGTAATTTCAGGGGACTGCCCTCCGGAGCAGCAGGAGGACTCCCCCCCACTGCTGGGCCTGTTTCTTCCGGAGCCCATGGATGCCGAGGCGGTGGAGCCAGTGAGGGTGGAGCTTGGCGCTCATCTGATGTCAGAGGTGGAGGAGGAGAGACACAGCCCAGGGTCCCGTCCACTCGGCAAGACAGACTCCCCATCCAAGAAAAAAGGTAACAATAGTACAGGTGAAATGTATACGCTGGGCTCAGAATTCTATTTTCTGTATTGTTTTATCCAGCCTGGAACTGTCAGGTAATCCCCTCATACGTTTTCCCTTCAATATCCATGTCATCACAGGGGGGGTGAAGGTCAGCGCACACGTCCTCCAGTGTGTGTACTCCTTCATCCTATATGGGCTTCACTCCTGGGGGAGAGCTATTTATTCAATTTCCACCCACCCAATAGTTTAGATATCAACCCACCCAACAGAACATTAGCCAGCTTGCCGGTTTACACCTGAGCCCTCACTATAAGGTGCACCGCCCAGGGGCTCCACTAGGAGGCCCTGCTGACCATTTAATATTTCTTATGGATAAATTAACACTAAGTGTTACTGCATTGTTTATCTTTTAGTTTTTCTGATATTTTTTTTCTAAAATTTAGGTTCAAAGCAATTTTAATAAATATTTCTTTTCTCATCCACAGATAAGAGGAGTCGTCATCTTGGATCAGACGGCGTTTATCTGGATGACCTTACAGAGATGGACCCTGAGATGGCCGCCCTTTACTTCCCTAAAAGGTAATGTGTTAGTGTTTCGCTTACTCTGCAACAGTAGATTATACCAAAGAACCATGAGGAAAATGGCAGGCTTAGTTACGTTTCGTACAAAGGGCGATAAAGCCTTCTTTGGTTTACAGTGATGGAGCTGGTGCTGCCATGGGAACGGTGGAAAGCATGGTGCACAGTGCCAGCATGTCCCCACAGTCTGTCAGCAGCTCTGGAATGGACAGTGGCGTCGACAGCTACTCTGACCAAATAGGCGACCTGCCCTCAATCGCCATCTCCCTGTGTGGGGGTCTCACTGACAACAAAGAAATTACAAAAGGTAGGTTTGTCTTTGGGTTCATACTCATGTCAGTTTCAGGTTTTAAAAATGTTAGCGTAATACATAGCTAATGACGTGTAGAAAATTACTGTTCTCAGCTAAGTTTGTGTTCTCTTCCAGTGCTGACACACCTTATTTTACTTATTAGCCAGTTATAAATTGCTGGAACTCCCGGATAAGGCATACAGGTGAACTAAATGGGCATTGGATAGGTGTGTGGGACTTAGCAGTGGGCTGAGGATTGCTGCCATTTAAAAGATTTTTTAACAATGGTGTAAAGACATTTCTAGCAGTCGTTAAAGGAAGGCTTTTGTTTTTTGGTGCTTCTAGAACAATTTCAGGAAAAAGCAATAACATACCAGCAGTTTGCCGAAAATCCATCCATCATCGATGACCCGAACTTGGTAGTGAAGATCGGAACCAAGTAAGATTTGAAGATTATTAATGCATGATTGTGTTAATCTTACATTTGCACAATGGGGTTTGCCTGTGCTTATCGAGTCATAAATGCAGGCTGGAGAACAAATTTTTTTTGTTTGATTCTGTTACATTCATGCTAATTTGGATCGGAGATTAAGTACAAAGAGCATTTGTTTGGATTAATGGTGGTGGCTTGGGTTGCATTCAAGCACCCCCTGTTCGCGAAAGCAGCCATTCATCATTCAGCCCTCTGAGCGTATGGTTACAACTCATAGAATGAAACTTGCTAACAGCCTTTCTGGAACCCTGCAGGTACTACAACTGGACTACTGCTGCCCCTCTGATGTTAGCGATGCAGGCATTCCAGAAGCCTCTGCCTAAGGTACAGCGGTGCAAACACATAGACACCGGCCTAAGTCCACTGCAACACTCTGTGTGCTCCCCTTGTGGTGCTTCATATCACATGTATTACATCCTACCACTCCTCAGATCTGTACTGCAATGCCTCAGTTTACGTCAGATTACTTTTAGGTAACCACCAGTAGCTGATTAAGAAAACATTCCACATTGTGTTAAGCAAAGCAGATTTAACATAATTTGACATGAGGCTGATGGGCGTCTGCAATAAAGTTTGTCTTTGTTGCAAAGCGGCTGTTACTAGGAAATTCCACAGAGGACAAAGTGTACAGCATGTTGGGTCCGGAGGGTGGGGGCGTGGATCACAATACCCACAGTGATTGGATGATCTGCAAATGACATCACAGAAGAAGCAGCCAGAGCCCCTCTAGACAGCAGAGCACTGACATTGATTTTTTTTGTTTTTTTTTCATAAACCTCGACTGTCTAATGATTGCCTTCGATTTTTTTTGTCTCACTTTGTTGTGAAAGACTTTTCTTTTCTGAGACAAATCATAGCTGAGGCATTCCCTACTTCATGTCATTGGTAGCTGCTGTTCTCTGCTGAGTTGTTATGACACTACAAAACAAGCTCTGCCATGTGACTCATTAACAAATCCTGCTTGTTTGTATTCATCCGGCTAAAATCAGCCACTTGCTGTGGCCGTGGTATGTCTAACCAGGTATTTGCATAGTTTTATTCCACTGCTTGGTTTCACTACTTAATATAAGATTATTGTTTGTATCTGAAGGATGTTAAAATTTATAAGAAGGAAAATGTCATTTTTTTTTGTCAGATTCACAATAACCCAGCACATTCTGACCACTGACCTGCATTAGCATTGCCTTCATCATGTTCTTGTTGTTGACATGTTTGTCTGTGGAAACCATGCTGACAGTGAACTGTCATGTAGACCATATAAACATTTCCTAAATGCCCTCACTAGATTGATACATACCCATACACATCACAGCATTAGAGGCACCAATAGGCATACTCATACACATACCCATACACATCACAGCATTAGAGGCAGCAACAGGCATACTCATACACATACCCATACACATCACAGCATTAGAGGCACCAATAGGCATACTCATACACATACCCATACACATCACAGCATTAGAGGCAGCAACAGGCATACTCAAATGCATACACATACATATCACAGCATTAGAGGCAGGAATAAGTATATTCATACACATTTTGAGTTTGTGTAAAACACTACAAACCCTGAAAACTCATGCCTTCATTTCCCCAAGTTAATGTGTAAATATTTCAGCTTCCAGAGACAACAAGTGTTAGCATTGGAGCAAGAGCCAGAAAATACATTAAAATGTTGTAAGAACCTAACATCACAAGAGCTATTCAAGTCAAAAACACCACAAGGACTCAAATCAGTTCCTGCTAGACAAGTACCCAGTGTTTCCAAGAGACCATAACTCTGGCTGATGGATACAGTGCAGCTTTCAAGTTGGATGAGCTAGTTGATATGTTCCTAGAAACAATGGGTTGAGTTGTTTCTTGGATGTTGAGAGAGACCCAGTTGACTGGTTGTCAGCAAGTAGCTCATTACACCATCGAGTAACCACACTACAGTCCTTTTTCCAGATCTTTGATAATCATTCCAACCCCTTATGTAGTACCAGGTCATGGGACCTGGAGCCTCTCCAAGGCAGCATAGGATACGAGACAAGTGAACACCATGGATAGGGTCTTTGCAAGGTTCTTTGGATAAAGGCATCTCATCACATGTCCTGTTCTTCTGATCTGTACAAAGTCATCTTAAGTCAACATTAGAGGCATTAGAGGCATGTTAATGACTCTCTTTGTTGAATTAGTCTACTTCCAGTTATCGTCTGTTTTTATCACAAAAAGTTGTATGATTGTCATATTCATTTTCGCTATCTTATTAGAGCTGGAGTAAGTTTGAGAATTTGATTAATCCCGTTTCTTCCCCTGTTTTCTCCTCCAAATGTCTCCTATTTCCTTTGTGTTGTTTATTTTTAATCTCATTTGTCAAGCATTCTTGTCTCAGTTTTGTGTACTCAACCCTCGAGTTCTGCTTCTACTGTATGCGCACCGTGCTTTGGTCCAACTCCGTACGTGATGGTCCCTCTTGTGTCTGCATTCCTGTCGGGCTTTGGCCACCATCATTTCCATCTCCACTTGGTCCCCCCCCCCCTCCCCCATCAAGTCATTTATTTATTTATTTGAGTCGTCGAGTCGTTCAGCCTGTGCATTTGCTTCAGGCCACAGTGGAGAACATCATGAAGGAGAAGATGCCCAGGAAGGGAAGTCGCTGGTGGTTCTCGTGGCGCGGGAGGAACAGCAGCATTAAGCCAGTAGGTTCTAAAGCAATGTTTTTAACTTTTAAAGGGACCCGACCCCAGGGAGCTCAACCCGAGAATCAGGATTCAAGATGTTTTGTTGGCTATGTGCAAAAAGTCAACCTACTTCAGCCAGATCCAACACACAGAACAGCTAATAGTATGCAAATAAATAATTACCTGACATTAGATGTTAGTGCAGTAGTACAGTGGAATAGCTAACACTGCAATTCGCATAAAGCAAGAGTTAAGTGGTAGTCAAGGTTCCAGACTGCTGGTGATGCAGCAAGTTTGAGGAAGAAACTGTTCTTGAATGTGGTTGTCTGCATTCTGATCTTGTGCTATAATTATGTATAGGCCTATGTGTATCCATGGCAACATGCACAAAGTAATTTGAATACTCTGATGTGAGGATTATGGGAAATGTTGTTTGTCCTAGCAAAACATCTGATTGGTCAAATTTGGGGTCTTTTTGTACAGAATTCTGCTCCAGAAGAGGGAGGCAGCAGTGGGATTGACACAGGACATATTTCCTCTGTAAACAGGTGATTTATTCAAGCATATAAAGATCAAATGGATCCTACAACTGGCCTCTGATTGGGCTTGTACTTGGTGGCTGTCTTTGATTGTGTCTTTTGCTGCTGTAACAGGCTGAAGGACGAGTCGTCATCCAGTGATGACGAACAGAGAACACCCAAGCACACCCCTGTCTCCACCCAGCCAGATCCTCAGTTAACCCCAGGGGGCGTGTCCTATAAGAAGACCCTCCGCCTCACATCTGAGCAGCTGGTGAGTGCGCTCGCCTCATTGGCCAATGCTGTAGTGCAGAAATGCGGTGACGGCACAGGATGACCCCACCTGCTTCGTCCCACAGGTCAGCCTGCAGCTGAAGGACGGACCAAACGACGTAGTGTTCAGCGTCACCACTCAGTACCAGGGCACCTGCCGCTGTGAGGGCACCATCTACCTGTGGAGCTGGGATGACAAAATCATCATCTCTGACATCGATGGCACTATTACCAGGTGGATACCATTACTCAGGCAGGGGATACTTACATGTGCTTATTCTTAGTATGCTGTCAGTCGAGTCAACAAATACTTTGTGTTGCAGCATTTTCCAATCTGGTCCTCAGGGACTCACAGACAGTCCAGTTTTTCGAGCAAAAATGCGGACAATCTAGCAGGTAACTGAGAGTGAGCAAAAACATGGACTGTCTGGGGGAACCCAAGGACCGGGTTGGGAAACACTGGTATATTGGATTGTTGCTGCAAGTACTGGGATGACCCTAGGAGAGGTTGTGAAATGGCTAAGCTGACACACCTTCACAGACAATATATCATAGTTTAATTCATGGGTGTCGTTAGGTCCCATCAGTCAGGGCTTAGACCTGAGTATTTTAGCCCCAATGCCAATATTCCGCCAAAAAAAAGTCAATATCCAGGTAAACCTGACTTAGCCCCTGATCTTTTCAATAGCTAGAAACACCCCTGGTCTAACGCCAACATGAAGATCATTTAAACACCTTTGACTTTTGCATAGTACTTCATATGCATGTATAAAAACCGTTCTATAAAATACCTTTTATCCAAGCTTGACATATTCAGATTTCAATTGTTGCTAATGCCAGGGTGACACGAAATAAACAAGTGTTGTCTAGAGAACACTATCTGATGCTTGCCCTCTCCGTGCCCCTACAGGTCCGACACCTTGGGCCATATTCTGCCGACGCTGGGCAAAGACTGGACCCACCAGGGCATCGCGCACCTGTACCATAATGTCAGCCAGTAAGTTCTCCGTGGCACATGGGGGCGTTTTGCTGGTGGCTCATATTCTTTTCATAAAGCTGATAGGTCGATATACCCATGACCATGCTCTGTTTTCGATGAGACGGCTACTGCCGTGCAGGGAATTACGAAGTCCTGGTAGCTGAAATTCCCAAACTTCTACACGAGTGCAGTAATTGAAACTAATGAAAAGGTTTGTGTATGGGTGTGTGTGCGTATTTCTGTGTGCTTTTATTTGTGTGTGTGTGTGTGTGTGAGAGAGAGAGAGAGAGAGAGTGTGTATTTGTGCGTGAGAGAAAACCCTAAAAAAACACATAGCGTTCTGATATCCCCACGAGACCAACAGCTGTCCTTTTACAAACTCATCTCCTGAAAAAGCAGAAAATCTTTTCTTTTCTTGCTGAGAATTAATGGAGTGGGGATAAGGATTGTTAAGTACAGGAAAATGGCAGTCATGTATGATCAGAAGAACATTACAGAGTCTAAGTGTGTCATGTGCGTGCCTGACTTTGAGTGAGTGAGTGACTGACTGACTAGTCTCTAACCAACGGCTTCCCTGTCATACAGGAATGGCTACAAGTTTCTGTACTGTTCTGCCCGTGCCATCGGCATGGCCGGCATGACCCGGGGGTACCTGCACTGGGTCAATGAGAGGGGCACCATGTTGCCCATGGGCCCAGTCCTGCTCAGTCCCAGCAGCCTTTTCTCTGCCCTGCACAGGTGAGATGGGCAGCTGACCTCCATCACCGTCCCACACAAATTTACAGCAGTTTATTCAGAGGACACCCCTCCCCCCCCACCCCGCCCACCTGCTCTTGAGAATTCATTTTTCTTTTTTCTAGAAACTTTCTACTTGGGATCCAAATCTGTCTGTCTGTGTCTTTGTCTGTCTTCATATTTATGCCTGTTTGTGTGTCTGCCTGGCTATCTTTGTTTTTCTGTCCATCTCTCTGTGTGTCTCGCTGCCTGTCGTTGTTTTTCTGTCCATCTCTGTCTGTCTTGCTGTCGTTGTTTTTCTGTCCATCTCTCTGTCTGTCTCACTGGCTGTCTCACTGGCTGGCTGAATGCCTGTCACTGGTGCCAATATAAAGGTGTCTCTCACTTTAAATGCCTGGTTTTTCTTTGGTTCCATCGTTTCAGGGAAGTAATTGAAAAGAAGCCGGAGAAGTTTAAAATCGAATGTTTGACAGATATAAAACAGCTGTTCCATCCAAACACGGAGCCGTTTTATGCAGCTTTCGGAAACAGACCTACAGTAAGTCTTCCCTGCCTCAGCTATTTCGAACCACCCAATTTTTTACATTAGGGATAAAATTATTTGGATTTGGATTATATGGAGGCAACACTTTACTTGAGGGGATACTGATAATGTAGTAATATGCCATTACTTATATATTACTTAACCACAAATTAAGTTTTAGATACAAACTGATCTCTTGTTTGGTCAGCATTAATAAATTAATGTCATGTCTTATCCGAAGCAAGTACTATATTCGGTACTACAGTGTATCTGTTAATTCTGTAAATCTTTATGAACCACTAATAGAAATACTGTTGAAAGAGATAATAAATCATGTAAAATCTCATGTTTGTTCATTGTTAATGAATTTTGATGCATGATTTATCCCAAGTAGCTATCATATCTGTTTATTGTGTAAATTTTAGTGAACCACTGAAGGAACAAATAATGAATAACATAAGCGAAATATCAATCTCGTATTTGTTCATTATTAATGAACAAACACACATTAGTGTCACATCTTTCATTTTAAGTAGCGACTATATTTGTTCATGATTTGTACTTTAGTAGTAACTGAGTTACTACTAGGTATTTGTGTCTCCTCAAGTAAAGTGTTGCCAAAAGGGATTTATTTTTTCTCACAGGATGTGTACTCCTACAAAGAAGTTGGCGTTCCCCTGAACAGAATATTTACTGTGAATCCGAAAGGGGAGCTGGTTCAGGAGCACGCCAAGACCAACATTTCCTCGTAAGTGTTACCTTGCAACGTGTGTGTTACTGGAGGATTCAAAAATATGAATAGGAACAATCCAGTGGCTCCAGTGCTGTAATGCTAGCTCATATCTTGTTGTACTCCAGTCACTCTGATAAATGTACATTGATAAATGTGTAAATGTTTTTAGAATTGTTAAGTAATTTTAGCATAGTGGTTAAAGATAATCTAAACATCATTTTCTTTGCCTGCCTAAGACTTTTGCACAGTTCTGTAAGTTTATGAATATAAATGTGCCTGCTAGCTGAATGTTAGTGGGCAGCAGCTGGTCTCCCTGGTAACCATGTGCCGTGCCCCCATCCTCGCCGCAGGTACGTGCGGCTCGGCGAGGTGGTGGATCACATCTTTCCCCCCATGAGGCGCGGCGATTCCTCCGACTTCCCTTGCTCTGACACCTTCAGCCAGTTCACATACTGGAGGGAACAGCTGCCCGAGGTGAAAAGCGACGACGAGCACCTGGAGCTCAGCTGAATCGGTCCAACCCCCTCCCCATCCATGCGGGCAGATTCATGCAGTCGTGCGCAGAGAGCGCAGATCTGCACAGATTTTCAGAGACAGCAGCTAAGGACAAGAACCTTGTTACAGACTAAGAAGCACTTTTCAGTTGTTCAAATTCAGTTGTCTTACACATTATCCTTTAATGGTAATGCTTTCCCTTACCTCAAATGGTCTTGTGAATTTCAGCTAAAAACAGCAGTATATAGTTGGTGGTTTTTTCATAGGCTAAGTAATACAACTGTACAGTTTTACCATTATAAATTTAATGCTTAAACCAGGAAAAAAAATTCAGCTACATGTGAGGTCAGCGTGAGGCTAAACTGGTGCCAAACATTTTAGTGAAATACATCATTTGTTCAATTATCTTTCATATTTAAATATCTATTTATAGTTTTTAATTAGTTGGTCTTGAAAAAACACGGAGAATCATCAACATCCAGTTCAGAGGTCAGTATTTTTGTGCATGCTGCTGATTACTATAATTGTTTTTCAACAATTAAAGTTCGTACAGAAAATGCCCCCTTGATAAATGTAATTCAAGTAAACCTTGGGATGTATTTAGACCAGCCTGATATTTTGCTTCTCTGTTTCACATGGTTTTCAGACATACATTATTTACATTCCACATAATGAAGTACGTTTTGGTTAAATTTGTAAATCAAAATGACCTGTAATACTAGGTTACTATTATGATTGAGTTCTGACAATCGAGCAAAAGCCGAGAGCATCTATGCCCGCGAAAGTCACCCATTTCCTGAGGGGTCAGTATGCGTCTTACTGCCTCACCTAAGCACCAAATGCCGCACTCTGAGTCTCTGTCTCCCTGTGGATTCAGATAGATGTAAACACTGTATCCTTATCCTGTTAAATTACCCTGTGCAATTTTAACTGAGTCAGGATGCTACAACTGCGAAGGTGTTTATACTCATTTCTTGACTTTCAAAAACTTAAGGCTGCTTTAACCCTAATTTTTTACCTGTGACGTAAAGGATGGAAAAGTTGTGAAATGGACAAAAATGGCCTCCTTGACTGCGTCGATTGCTGCAATGCCTTTGCTCAGCTTGGAAAGGTAGTTATGAGGATGAAGGTTGACACATAAGCATAGGATTCATAAAAATTCTCAGAAAGAGTGAATTGTAATCTGGATGGGTAAATAAAACTTTTAAACATTTAAACTTTTTAATGTAGCAAAGACAGCATGTGTGTTCATGGTGTCTCCGTTCTTGCAGTGGAAAATGTATACATGTGAATTCAAATGTATGAAAAAAACACATAATTTATTTATACAGTTCATATTGTATATATTCAAGACCATTCTACTTTTACAAAACTGCTACTTTAATATTACAGATTATGAAAATTCTGCAAAGGTTACACCCACATAGAATAACATAAACATGCATAATGTAATGTATGTCTTTTTAAGCACAAATAATTTAATGACATTTTTTGAGCTTTGCTGCAAGAGAGTATAGCTTTTAAAAATATTGTATATTAATACAATTGTATAAAGACTGAATATTAACAATCTAATGTATTAAATAGGGGGCGGCATGGTGGTGCAGTGGTTAGCACTGTTGCCTCACACCTCTGGGACCCGGGTTCAAGTCTCTGCCTGGGTCACATGTGTGCGGAGTTTGCATGTTCTCCCCATGTCGTCGTGGGGTTTCCTCCGGGTACTCCGGTTTCCCCCCATGGTCCAAAAACATGCTGAGGCTAATTGGAGTGGCTAAATTGCCCGTAGGTGTGCATGTGTGAGTGAATGGTGTGTGAGTGTGCCCTGCGATGGGCTGGCCCCCCATCCTGGGTTGTTCCCTGCCTCGTGCCCATTGCTTCCGGGATAGGCTCCGGACCCCCCGCGACCCAGTAGGATAAGCGGTTTGGAAAATGGATGGATGGATGGATGTATTAAATAAGGGTTGAATGTGTACAGAGTTTCATATTAACAGATTCTTCTTTCGTGTGTTATATGGTATTACTGTTTTTTTTTTTTTTTACTATATCACATCAGATACATTTACTGTACATAACAATCACAAATAAGTCATTGTTAAGATGCAATATTAAGTCAGTATAGCACTAAAACTCCCTGGATCATTTATATATTTCAGTCTCTGAAATGACAGACACACTGCTAACTGTTCACCACACAAATCCTTAGGGGGGGGGGGGGGGGAGGATCTTGTTGAAATTGTATGGACTATGTAAAATTGTGTTACTCTTTCTGTGAAAGATCTGTATTGCAATAAGTTTTGTATTGCCTCATCTGTCACTGATACTGTTGAATGTATTATGACTTTCAGACATACAGAATGACTATAGATTGATGTGCCAACTTTGGGTTTGTTTATATCTGCTCTTATATTTACTTCAATAAAGTACTTTGGGAGAGAAGTGGTTTACAGGATGTTTATTTGCGTATTGGACCGGTGCCGCTAACACTGACATGCACACCAGGGGCATGGACTTGTTGGATTTAAGGTAGCCTTGGCTAAATGTAAGTGAACGAAGTCCATTTAAGCTGGGGTACCTTAAAGTTATCTGGATAAGCAAGAAATCTTGGTTTATGATACAGGCCCCACATGCTGTTTTCCAGATAAATTTAAACACATGGTTAAGGTTTTTCTCCCTTAAGGTGATATATCCATTTTCCAGATCCACTTACTTCATATAAGGTTGGAAACTCAGGACACAGGGAAACACCCAGGGTATGTCAGTCTGACACAGGGCACAGACTTCTGCACTTTAAGGGCAATTTAAAGACACCGGTTTAGGTCATTTTCATGCTTCACCTACATATGAAATTATAATGAATATCTTACTCATAGGGGGCGGCATGGTGGTGCAGTGATCAGCACTGTTGCCTCACACCTCTGAGACCCAGGTTCGAGTCTCCGCCTGGGTCACATGTGTGTGGAGTTTGCATGTTCTCTTCTTGTCGTCGTGGGGTTTCCTCCGGGTACTCTGGTTTCCCCCCACAGTCCAAAGACATGCTGAGGCTAATTGGACTTGCTAAATTGCCCGTAGGAGTGCTTGTGTGAGTGCATGGTGTGTGAGTGTGCCCTGCGATGGGCTGGCCCCCCATCCTGGGTTGTTCCCTGCCTCGTGTCCATTGCTTCCAGGATAGGCTCCGGACCCCCCATGACCCAGTACGATAAGCAGTTTGGACGATGGATGGATGGATCTTACTCATACTTGTCATAGTTTTAAAATGGTCACTTGTTGAATTATCTGTTCCCAGCCAAAGGTACTCAGGGGTGTTGTAAGGGGGGTGTCAGCTAGGAGGATTCCAAGGCAGGGGCCCTAAAAAATTTGGAACATAATATGATTGGTTTGGGGGCCCAGTATGATATGTTTTCATGGGGCCCAAAGTCTCTAAAGACCCCCTTTGTGGTGCTGAGTGGGGATTTTTCCAGGGCATTGTTATTCAAATATTTGAATGAGGGCTATAGGACGTGTAATCACCTCCGTGCACGTTAACCTGGCACCCTCTGTAGGACAATTCACGTGCACCACTCTGAGGAATTGGTATTGAATTTCCTAATTAATTCTTATTTTTTTGTAATGTTCTTCTTATCATACTGAATTTATATTATACAAAAGTTAAAAGATCGGTATTCAGACCGGAGTTTCTATCTATTGAAAAGATCAGGAACTAAGTAAAGTGTACCTGGGGCTCGACTTTTTTTTGACGGTAGCTTACCATCGGAGCTAAACTACTCGGAACTAACGACGCAGACCCTATGTCAGACTCAAAATTTCTTTAATTACTAGAATCTGAAACCTTTTCGAAACGTCAGTATTGTCTAAGATAGACTTTGTAAATGTAAACTGGGCTTTTATGTAAACTTTTTAAAAAATATGTTCAATGTTTATTGTTATTCTCATCTGTAAAGTGTAAATGGCATGGTTAAGTTTATGTTCACTGCGCTTATTTTTCTAAGCATAACCTCCGACGCGAATATTTCCATCTGATAATGGCGTCAGCGAAAAAACGTACCATCGGTTGAGGTCGATTCTTCAGAGAAAAGTAAACTTGTATTTAGAAACAGGGTCACTTGGGGCTTTGAAATGCAGGCATCAGCGTGACAGTTCCGGGAGGAGTTACCCGAGACCGAGCGGCCATTGGCTGCCTGCGCTCAGCTGTGCGCCGTGACCGTCTCCGGCTTTTCATGCGGAAAGAAAAGAAAAGGTGCGGGGTGCGAGCAGGCGAGCGCAATATGAGCGGGGGAGCGGCTGCCCACAGGGACGATGGACAGCTCGGTATGAGTTACTGCAGCCGGGACTGAGTTTCCTTACTTTACGGAATGTGTTGTTGTGTCATTTCAGGCAGATCGCACTTTTCGTAGTTAGTTATACGTTTTATTTCACTTTCCATTTGTTGCATGTAACGACCCAGTACTGTAATGTTATGTAATCACGTAATTCAAACAACGGAGTTCTTGTTATTGCAGTTAATGGCCTGTAAGCTTTTGTAGTGTCACTTGTGTTCCTGGTTCCTGGCGTCTCAGTATCATTTTTCTCGATAATGGATTGGTTTGGCAATCCGAGAATAACTTAAACCATACCGAGATTCTTCAAAATCTCCAGTTAAATGAGAAAAGACTAAAGATTTATTCAGGAGATCAGATGTGATAATATCGAAAGTTTTCAATTCCGAAATGCCTGCTGTTATGCAAATCATGGAAATTGCCTGACGATTCTCCCCGGTCTTCACGTCAGCGCAACAAGTATTATTTAATTGCATCTACTTTGTAGTTAACCGATGTACAGTAATGTTTATGGATATGAGTATGGGTCTGTCTGGATGAGCAGAGTGTATAAAAATTTTATGGAGGTGTTATCATGTTGACCTAGGTTTCTGCTTAGCCATGCAGATACTGCATGGACATTTACAGTGGGGTTTAACTCTATTAGTGGAGTCTACTAACCTCAAAATCTAAAGTAATGCATACAAACTATATTTTTATACCGATAACATTAATTACAGTAGTTCTCTGAGCATTAAAGGGAACACAGTGGGAAAACAGCGAAGTAGATCCATGTATTGGGCTTAATAATCATCACAAGGCTTGTGCTGTATTCAGGCTCAGTACTTGATGTTGCCGAGAAGGGAAGACTTCCGGGACATCCTGGAGGAGAGGAGGACGTCGAGTGACCTGAGTCATGCCTTGAAAAGCTTCACCCCTGTGTCCAGCAGGGGCTCGCCTCCCTGCTCTGTGAGCACCCTTAACAAGACTGTGCTGGAGTCCCAGCACCTGCATTACATAATGCAGGAGGTAATTCATCCACCAGATGGTGGCGATTGTCATGATAATGTCAGGCGGAGAAGCACCTGTTCACACGATCATACCAAGTGTGCGTCTCTGTCTTCCTAACATCCTGTCTTATGCTCACTTTTCTCTCGGTATTGAGGTTTCTAAGGACACTGGCGAGCCACTGGAGGCGATCAGAGAGGAGGCTGCTGGGATATTGGAGGAAATGTCCCAGGACCTGCAGTTGGGGTACATCCGGTTCTTGGGCTTCATCCTAAGTAAAGTATTCAAACGGCTGTTCCGCAAGATCAACGTCAACGAGGAGGGGCTGCAGAGGGTAATGCACAGTTTCACTTATGAGGATGTTACTTACTGTAAGATTCAACCTGATGTAACAGGCTTTTCGTTAATTATTGGATAAATCAAATAAATGACGATTCGTCTTAAAAATCGGCCTTCACTAGAAGGCACGCATTTAGTGGCCTACGGTTACCAGGTAATAGTTGCCTGCATCTTTAGCTACACATGAGAAGTTTTTCATTGAATATGGATATGGTGTGTACTGTGGAAAAGCTGTTTTAAAGGTTTGTTAGTGTGTGTGTGAGTGTGTGAGTGTGTGTGTGTGTGTGTGTGTGTGTGTGTGTGTGTGAATGCGTGCAGAATTATTAGGCAAGTGTGTTTATTTTTTGCTCGTATGTTCTCTTCTGACCAATAGTTTCCATCCAGATTCATCTACAATTCAGAATGTTTTTGTTCAAAAATAGAGCATGCTCAGTATTTGGTTTGGGTTCTCTGTGTTTGGGGCAAAACAGGAAACTGTAGATTCTCTGGATCCCTGTGCAGAATTATTAAGCAAATTATTATTAAAATGGGTCGAAAGGGTTATTACAGAGAGCAGAAAAAGACAAAATAGTAAAGTGCCAATCAGAAGGATGGAAAACAATGAAAATTGCCGAACTTTTAACACGTGATCATTGTACTGTCGAGTGTTTTGTGGCCAGCAGCCAAAGAAGATGGAAAGAGCATGTAGAGAGAAAACATACATTAGCTGCCAAAATATGTGTGAAGTTAAAAGGGATTCGTCCAGAAGTTCTTTAGAATCAAATGCCACCATTTTATGAAGCTGTGATCTGAACAGAATCTCCGGTTGTTCTGGCTGAAGTTTGCTACGTGACACTGCTAAGGTCACAAAAGCTAAAACACAACCTCAGCTAAATAGGTGCTTTCACGCTGCTGGGACTGTTTCCTGGAACCAGAACCTTTTTCTGCGACAAGAGACTTTTGTCTCGTTCACACTGCAGGATTGCAGTTCCTTGGAGGCAGTTCCAGGAGCCTTAACAAACAGGAACCACTGGGCAGGTGCTTACAGACAGCTTTTTGACTGGTTGACCCAAAACAGCGGCGCTAACTTGAAAGTTACACACAGAAACTTTCACAGAAGTGCAGAAAAAGAGTTGCAGTGGAGCAAAAATTGAGCATATGGAATTATTTTGTACCCCATTTACTTTTAATGCATCAAAGAATACATTTTTTGCTTGCCTCTACATATTTCTGCATCAGAAAATTCTAGCGCTAACCTATATACTTTTGTCTAATATTGCTGGTGTCGGCGGTTAAACTTGCAAGAACTTATTAGTGGGATAACATCGCATCCTTTTTTTTCTGTGGAAAATGAAAGATCGATCTGTTGACCAGATTTAATAACAATTATGAAGTTGTCATGAACAGAAGGCTGTGTCCCGTTTTGATTGGGACTGATCCCCCAATAAGTAACAGAACAAGTTTTTTAGCCTCCATTGTTTTGGAGTAGAGTTTGTAGTTTCATATGAAATTATGTGTGAAGTCGAAAATACAAGCTTTTTTAACACACAGGTCCCAGTTCCTGTTGTGCAGTGTGAAAGCAGTACACAAAAAGTTCTACAAAAGTCCCCACTCAAAACAGTGAAGGGAACTTGTACACCAAGACCAGGCTCTGAAATTTCAGTGTGAAAGCACCTAACAAAGCACACAAGCTAAGATAGGTCTCAAGACTGATTTTACAAAGGTGTGTGGACATATGAAATTAGAGTGACTCAGCGGCGTTTCTAGCTATTGAAAAGATCAGGAACTAAGTGGAGTTTTCCTGGGGCTTGACTGTTTTTTTTAATCTTTTGAATGGAGATTGGCCTCTAGACTTTAGACCAGTGTTTCCCAACCCAGTTCTTGGGGACCCTGAAAAGTCCACGTTTTTGCTCCCTCCCAGCTGGCAGCCAATCATGAACATCGAATACCTGGAACACGTGCGCTAGGAGCTGAGAGGAAGCAAAATGATGGACTGTCTGGGGTCCCCGAGGACTGGGTTGGGAAACACTGCTTTAGGCTATAGGCTGTAGCCCCAAGTGATTGGACTTAATGATATCCATGAAGTGATTCATAATGCAGTAGATGGAAGGACCCATGGATCGACACTTTCTAGCACCTACAGTGTGATGGAGGAGTGATGATCTCAGCTGCAATTAATCAGTGATGAACTTGTCAGACCTTCTGACCTGCAGATGGTGTAGAAATTAACTTCAAGATCTACTGCCAATGTCTAGAAGATACCTTCTGTAAACACTGGTACAAAAAGTCAGCGGCTTTATGACATACATGCAGGAAAATTGTTTTTATTTTATCTGTTGGTGACAGACTAGCATTTTCTTTCTAAATAAATTGGAGCAAAGGAATTTCTGAATTCACTTTTATAAGTCTGCCCACCATTTGCTAAAAATGATCTACAGGAATAGTACTTGCCTAATAATTCTGCAGATAATGTGTGTGTGTATATATATATAATGCAATATTATTATAATATATATGTGTGTACATCCCACCTTAGCTTCAGCAAGCCATGCAGGAATCTCCAGTGGTGCTAATGCCCAATCACAGAAGTTACGTGGACTTCCTGGTGCTCTCCTACCTCCTCTTCACCTACGACCTCTCCATTCCTGTCATTGCCGCTGGAATCCGCAAGTATCTACTGCACACATGCTGCGTCACTGGGGCAGCTTCATATTTCGGCTACAGCGTGCCGGGTTTCCAAAAGGGCATTTTCGTTATGAGCTGTTGTGTGTTCTGTGGAATATCAGCCGTGTATCCACAAAATCCCTTTTCTGTGGAACTTTAAACAGATCTTTCTCCGGGAGAAACGCACTTGGGCCATAGAGGAGGCCTTTTATGTTTAACTGTCTCCCTCGTTGTGCACACTGTCTTCTAGCCCTGATGGGAATGCAGCTTATCGGTGAGATACTGAGAAGATCCGGCGCTTTCTTCATCCGACGTTCCATTGGGACCGACAAGCTGTACTGGGCCGTGCTCTCTGAGTACGTGAAAACCATCTTGAGGGTATGGTCCCTACCGTATTCCAACACACGAATAGCTATGCATGACAATGGACATTTTGAAGCTACATTTAATCGTGGGCTGTTTAGCTGGTCTTCTGTCTATAAATTCTATAAATTGTACCTCAGAGAGAAATTTATAACCACATCATAGTCTTTTGCTAAGGTGTTGGCGCTTGCTGATGCCATTGTTGTTAATGTTAATTATCATTAAATGATATACTAACTTAATTATTTTAAAATCTTATACCCAGCATACGGAGCTCCATTTTTTCTATAGTGTGCACTGATGCAAGAGAACAAATAATTATAAAAAAATCTACCAGTGAAATAAAGATTTCTCTTATGATTCACGCATGTTTATGCTGATTTGTTGTGGTCCCGCAGAAAGGTTTCGCTCCAGTTGAATTCTACGTTGAGGGACTTCGGAGTCGTACCTTGAAATCTTTGCCACCCAAGTTGGGTGAGTGACCAGCTTACTCCTTTTCCCGTGCTACTGAAGATTCTGGAAAATTCAGCAGTTTTTGCTAATCGACTTAGGGATTGCCTTCATTCTCTGCACTGGTGCAAGTCACCTTACAGTGAAATGTTGTTGACCAGCTTTGTGGTTAACTGCTTCTCGCGGCTAAGAATTTCATTCGGGATCAGGGGCCTGTATCACAAAATGAGACTTGTTGGTTAGCTAACTTGTCGGATTTAAGGTACCCCAGTTTAAATGGACTTTAACTGTGTTCACTAACATTTAGCCCAGATTATCTTAAATTTGACAAGTTACCTTGCCAACCTAAAAATCCAGCTTTGTGATACAGGCCCCAGGCTGCAGATTGTAGGTGTGGTCTGGTAGTTGTGTGTACAATGTTGGCATTTCCTAAATTTAAAGGGATGATGCACATGGTACTGGAGCCCTTCTTTAAAGGCGAAGTTTACGATATCAGCCTGGTACCCATCAGCATCAGCTATGACCGTGTGGTGGAGGAATCCCTGCTGGCCTACGAGTTACTGGGAGTCCCCAAACCAAAGGAGACCACCATGGTAAGCCTCTTTGTAGTCAATCTATTGGTGGCTGGGATTCTGGATGAAAAGTCAGTTGTTTAAATCAACAGTGGGGAAGCAGTGTCCTTTTATTGCAAACCACATGAATTATGTACAGTATTCATATGTTCTGATTTGGTGCCACAGTGGCCATTAATGGTGGCACCAATCAGTTGCTTTAAGAATTCCAGAACACACAATGATGTGTGTAATTATTTTCAACTAAAATTAAAACAGAAGATTCTTAGCTCTTAACAGAAGAAGGTTAGCTCTTAATTTGGTGTTAAGTACAGAGAAACTTCAACTTATAACTTCAGCAACATTTGTTTTCCTTCCCGTTTTCCAGTTTTTTTTATATTGAATGTCTATGATAGTAGGATGCTCTTGCATCATTTTCAGGGTTTGCTGAAAGCTCGAAAAGTTATGGATGAGGATTTTGGCAACATGCATGTCTGCTTTGGCCATCCTTTGTCGGTGAGGAACTTGGCCAAAGGGAAGGTTAACCGCAACCAGTACAACTTAATCCCAAGGTAATGATTGTGAGCGGGTAAGATCTGGTGGTAGGAGTTTGCGGAGAACATTCTGACATACATTATGAATTCTGGCAAATTGTTCTGTTTCTTTTTGTGAAAATCCTGTCTTTCAAGCTACTGTAACCGTAACTGTTTGCCCTTTCTGACATGCAGGGACCTTCCCATGAAGCCGAGCGAGAGCATCTACGCCTTTGCCAATACCACGGCACATCTGGTGCTGCGACTGCAGCAGGAGAACATGGTGCTAAGCCCCTGGAGTCTGATGGCCATCATCCTGATGCAGAACTTAGGTGGCATTCACCTGAAGCTCCTCACAAAGCAGACGGTGTGGCTGAAGTGGCTGGTACAGGACTTCGGGGCTCTCGTAGACTGGCCAGGTTTGTTGCTTCTCATTGTGAAACTGGTAACACTGGCCAAAGCTACTCTAGCAGATACATTCCAGAAATGAATTTAGTTGTCTGGTAGTACTTTAGTTCTAAATTTGATGTGAAGTACAATAAATTGTGCAAAACTGTGCAATAGTCTTAGGCAGAAAGAAATGTTTAAAGCTATTTATCTGGGTAGTAAGTGCACATTTGCTCAGAACAAACATAATTTAACATTAGAACATTTGCAAATTAAGAGTAACACAATAATAATTTCTTCTCTTCTCCGTAAAGTTACTGATGTGTAGTTGGATCGCTAGATGAACACCAGCTTCAGTTCCCAAATCTCTCCTCAGGGGCAGCCCAACCATTCCAAGTATTTATTAAATGTCACCACCAACTCTCTTAATTAATTAGCTTAATTAGTGGAAAAAGTCAATGAGATATTGATTAGCTATATGAGGTGTGCTAGTGATTAAGTTAAAAAGGCAGCTAGTGGCTGCCCAAGACTTTTTTCACAGTATATGAAATTCACATAGTAGTTCTCACATGCAAAGATAAGAGGTTGCCGTTTGTTTTTGGCCTGTTTTCATCAATCACCGTTAAAAGTGTGGTCGTCTTGCAGATTTGTGACAGGATATCTGAGCATGTCACTGTGTGATGGTGTTACTCCTGCGCCCTGCACCGCAGTCCAGGTGGCCGACAGCGAAGTGATGTCATCCAGCTTATCTCTTCACCATTCTGTGGTTCGCCGTGAGGGGGACCAGGTGCTCTTGGTGGAGCAGAAGCCGCAGAGGGGAGCTGGTCCGGAGGAGGCCGTGTTCAGACGGGCTGTCGCGGTGCTCATGTGTGCCTCGTACAGGAACCAAGCGCTGCACGTGCTGGCATCTCCAGCCATGTTAGCCACTGCCCTGAGCCTGGCAGCAGCCTCCAGTAGAGGTGAGGCAGCTCCTAACCAGCGGGTGTGACAATCTGCTCAGCCTGATCACGTCAGAACAGACTGTCTAATTCTCTGTCTCTTCCTTTCAATGCAGCGGATATATACAACCTGTATGCATTTCTCCGGGAAATGTTTTACAATGAGTTCATCTTCATTCCGGACAGGACAGGTCAGGTGGGCTCTCTAGGAATGAACTCTGGCCTACCACAATCGTACCACAATCCAAGTTATCCATTAAGTAACTAATTGTTTATGACATTGTTTCCCAATCCAGTCCTCGGAGACCACAACTGTTTCTGTTCCCACTGAGCTCCCTAACAGACAGTCCACCTCCTACTGGGAGCTGGGACGGAACAAAAACTAGGTCTCTGAGGACCGGATTGGAAAACACTGCTTTACAATAAATGAAATGCATTGTTTTGGATGGGGGAGGCATGGTGGTACAGTGGTTAGCACTGTCACCTCACATCTCTGGGACCTGGGTTTGAGTCTCCATCAAGCTTCCATGTCTGAGTTTGCATATTCCCCCCATGTCATTGTGGGGTTTCCCCCAGTTCCCTCCAGTTCCAAAAATTGGTTAATTGGAGTTGTCAACTTGACCAGAGGTATGGATGCGTATGGATGATGTGTGAGTGTGCCCCTCAATGGGTTGGCACCCCATCCTGGATTATACCCTGCCTTGCACCCATAGACTATGGACTCCATGCAACTCTGAGTAGAAAATTAATGGATGGATGTTTCAGATGCTTCCTAGAGGTTCTCCCTCTGTGATTTTTCCATCAGGACTTTGAGGAAGCTTGTAGCTTGCTACAGAAGTGCGGCACTGTCCAGATCACAAACCAGGACATCACGGTGACAAGCAAGGGCCTTAGTGTCACATCATTCCTCACCGCTGTCGTACAGCCCTTTATAGAGGCATATCAGGTAAATGTCTGTGGAATATTTTATTTTCAGTTGGAACTTACTAGCTAAGCACAGAATTTGTGAACTTCTGCACATGTAAATTTTAAAAGGATTTGCTCGTTTGTGGACAATGTACCTCATTCTTCATTTGCTTAGGTGATTTTCAGATACATTTGTAGCAGGAGTGTTGAAGAATTTACTGAAAAGCAGTTTATATCTGGCATGCGCACCTTCACTCTCAGCCTTATCCTAACAGGTATCCCTCTCTAACATACTATTAATTAATATGCAATAGCTTAACTTTCGACTCTGCAGTCAGTAAGGATGTCTGTGTTCTCAACAGGGGAAGTCAAGTCTTACGACGTCCTTTCATCGGACACGCAAAAAAACGCTCTCACCTCCTTAGTGAGGTTAAATGCTCTGACAAAGACAAAAAGGTGAGAGAGGATATTTGGGGCCAGGGGCGTGTCTAAAAGGGTGGCCTGCCCTCCCCAAGCACAGCTGGATTAGAGTACTGTCAATCTGACAATGCTCAACACAATGCTCAACACCATCATGCTCAGTGTTTTCTATAATAATTCTCAACGCTGTATTAATTTCGGATAGAATTTTCGGATTTTCCCACAAGTCCACCCTGTGCCACCCCCCCTGTTTGGGGCAAGATTAGCATATCAACACTATCTAATGGTTGTCTCTAGACAAACTCAGTCTTTTAAGTGGTTATTATTGGAAACATTTTTCAATAAACATTGTCTTCATTTATGATTTTAGAGAAGAGCAGACCTACTTCAGCCCAAATAAGGCAGCCATCGGGAGAACAGCAGATATACTAGGTAAAACAGTTCTAAGCTAATATGCAGACTTGGCAGAAACTCATCTTGTGTGACTGAGGCAGCTGTGATGCCGGTACGCCAGGATTCCCCTGCCCCAATCACATTTATATCTTGATTCCCCAGATCTTTTTCATTGGAGGAAATCAGCATTTCAGCTGAGTGTGTAAGATCTTTGGCAGAACATAGACCTGCATATATATTACGAGGACTAGGGCCACGGACCTGTGAACTAGACTAATTATGGTTCATAATGAAACATATTTATAAACCACTTCACTAAGGTCAAGGTCGTAATATGCAGAGAAGTAACTGCTTCATCTTTACTGCAGCGTTTAAGGTGGAACCCAACCCACTGGGTCAAAGGTTCAGATTAACACTCAGCACAGAGGTCACATTGATTAATGATCAAGAACAATATGTCCTTTGAAAAATGTGGTAATTCTTACTTAACAGAATATGAAATTGTTTTTTGAAATAAACTTTGGGTTGTTATTTGAGATTGACCGGTGGCAATTATTGTCTAACTTATGTAATATCTAATATATTATAGATATCAATTTATTTTCAACTATTTCTCCTCAAAGAAATTCCAATTAATCAATAGTTGATCAGCTAAGTTCATAGTCAAATATTTATTTCCATTTAGTCACTGATGTTTTTATCTAATAGGACAGTTCTTTAGATTTTGTTATATGTGAATCTGTACAAGTTTTAAATATCTAAGAATTAACAAAGAAATACACATCAAAGAAAGTATATAAATTATAAATAGTCCCATGGTTAAAGCCCGTCCTTCGCTATAATACAGATATAGATTACAAATAATAAACCTTTCAGAAAGAACATCCTAAAATCATACTCTGAATTCAGAAGATCAGCTCCCATGAGAAAAAGACGACTCCTCACAGTGGGAAAACCCTAATTTACACCATGTTTTTACTGTTTATTTTCCTGATTTTAAGCTTGATCCCCCTCTCCCCAGCCGGGAAGATTCCACCTCAAGCGAGGACCTACTCCAGACTTTAGCCCAAGCATCTTGAGAATCAGGATCAGAACTGAGCCACTTGGGTTTTTGATGTTTGCCTGATAGGAAATGTACTGTGATTATTGCTGACAAGCCCATTCCCAGGGCTCTGAAACGGCAAGAATGGGGCTTTGAATATACTGTATGCTGACAGATTAGATTACCAGCATTTTGACACCCTCTTGCACACGTAGTCATTTCTGTCTATCCAGGCACTTATTGCGGCAGCTTTGTGAATTACTGAATTACTGTGATTATGAAATGGATAGTAGAACCATTTCTCCTTTTAATACGAGTTAATTTAGTGGTATGATTTTACCTAAAATGATCACTTATATATCCTGAACTGTTATTTAGACCACTTTAGTTATTTAATTTAAAAATACTAGTCGAAATGGCATTTGTGTTTGGTGTTGCTCCTTTATTGCTGCTAGGATTTGTCTACACTGCTGTAATGTCCCAAATATGTATGTAGGGCTGCATTCAGAATAAAATGAATTCCCTTTCATAATTATTCTGTTTGTATGATGCGTCTCCCAAGTTTCCGCAAAGCACTTTACAAATGACACTCATTTACTTACATTCTATAGTTTAGACTGACAATAGTTTACATGAAAAGAGACAGAAGCCAGAAATCAGAGGAAACAAAACTCTATGATTTGATATAGATGGGGAAAAAACTGGGTGTCCAAGGCCAACTGGCTGCCCCTCTAGGCCCCTTTCAGGCAATTTGTGGGTCATTGTTCTACCTGTAGGTCAGTTTGCCTTACAGCCTTTGCATGAACTCAGTTAACCTTTGCCCCAGGTACAGGGCATCAGGCCAGGGCAGTACAGTATCTGTGTACACAGTTCAATGCTGGCTGCAGATTACAGAGAGGGGGCCAATACTGATCTAGGTGTCAGTGTGACATGGCAAGTTCCGGGTTCCCTCAAAGGGGAACCTGGCTTTTCCCTTGAGCAGTCACGTGACTAAGAAATCAATACAGGTAGGTGCTCCTTATTTCCCAACCCAGCACCCTATGTCACAAATAATGGCAGATATATAATTTGAGCCAGAACACTTTCAGGCAAGGAAACGACACAGTTGTTAATAGACAGCAGTCATACCACCTGCAGTTCAGACTAGATTATCTGTCTGGAGTTAAGCGGCTTTGGACCTGGCCAATACTTGGATAGGAGACCAACTAGGAAAGCTGGGTTGCTGCTTTAAGAGGTGTTGATGTGACCCAACAGGTTAGACCATACTGTGGTCAATGTGGATCCCAGTACAGTGATGGGGACACTGCCATAAAAACAACAAACAATGCCGTCCTTCGGATGACATTTAAAATAAACTTTGGGTGTCTTGAAAAAGGGCCGTACAAATGTAACATTCATTCAAAAAACCACCAAGAAATGATACGGGATAATATCATCCCAACAGCATGCAATAGGGACAGAGAAACACTGCAGTGTGTGAGCTGCACAAATGCCTGTTGTTGAGCTTTAGACTGTAGTACAGTTTTACAGTTACATCCCAAGTGGGATCCCAAGACACTGGCAGATCATGGGTTATTTTAAGTTTCATGCTACAAATAATGAAGGAATTTGTAACACATGAAAGCAATTCAGTCTATCACTTATCACTCACTAAAAGACAGTCTGGTCTTTCATTTATTCATTCTCCACCGCTTATCTGGGGCCAGATCACAGGGGACACCCTGGCATTCCCCTGGAGAAGATGGCCTGATCAAACACCTACAAAGTCCAAAATCTTAAGTTAGCTCAAGCAGAGACAGACTTGATGCACCAGAACCTGTTACTAAGAAAATCATTATGGAAGTAATCATCCCATGAGAGAACAAACCACTCATCATTTTGGTTAAATGTGCACGTGCTTTGGTTGGCATGACAGCGATGTGAATGGTTCTGATACTTTCCTTTATGATGCTGGGATTCAGGGCGTAACTGGTTTCTTTCCCCCATGCATGTACCCATCTAACGGGAGCTGGATGAGTATTTTTAACAAGAGCAAAAAACAGAAGCTGCAAGAGATGCTGCATGAGTACTAGACGGGAGAAGTCCGGATGCCACAGCATCCTTTAAATCAAGGAGTGTCACAAATGGCTGCCGCTTAAGGATAACCGTGACAGCAGAGTATTAGATAACCTCACACTGATCTATTCGGACTAGTGTGATGCTGAGGTATCACCAACTGCACCACTGCACTCAGGTTCTCATCCCTGAGGTGGTTCGTTGTGTATCGGGTGCAGCAACACGCTGAAATCCACACGCACCTCTTACCTCTCAATGTAGCATAAAGCATCCTTGACTCTTAATTCGATCATTTTAATGCATTATCTATAGTGTATTATAAATTCACAGAGTATTCATAATGCATAATAAACATGGCTATAATGTGTTATGCCTTTTTATATACGGTTATAGCCGTATTTATAATACTTTATGAATGCATTATGAAGGTATCTGTAATGTATTATAACGATCGGGTTAAGTACAGCGTTACCAAAAATACTTAGTAGTTGCTTTTACCAAATCTCTGAGCAATAGAAACACAATAAAAGTAGAACGGCAGTGCTTTGAACCAGAATAACGTCAATACTAAATGATTCAATATTGTCCCCTTCAAATGATTCGTTGTACGGGAGATGCATAAATAAACCCACAAACAAATTTAAACATTGCTTCAATCACTTTCATTCATGTCCTACAATTATCCTGCAAACCGTACTTGGACACTTCCTCTCAAGTCAGCCCTTTACGGCAAACAGTAGGTTCCACGTGTAGGTAAAAAGGCCTCCGTTAAAAACACAGACATTGTTTAAAGTAATGACCTGTTTATGTCATTCCAAACATGGGAAGTGTTAGAATACAGCTTCCACACACAAACTATAACTTACATTATTTACAATTTAGATTTAATTCAGTGCAGCTAACATTAAAAATGATGATCTATGTGAGGCAGTGAGAGACAAAATGGAAATAAATGAAAGCATGTAGCGGCCCTGTTGCAGAGAAAAATTAAATAACCTTCCATTACCCTATCCTTTTTAAATAACAAAGCATTTACCATGACATTCGATTCAAACACCAATAAAGAATCAATGTCTACTCAAAGTTTCCAGTTCCATTTTCATGACCACCAGTACATTAAGTATTTGTTCAAAAGCGAAAAAAAAAATACAATAAAAAATGCAATGTCTATTTTGGTTTTTGTTATTGATGTGTCAAGTTGTATATTGAATTCAAATGTGTGTCTTACATATAAGGTTCAGAATTACCTGTTTTAGTTTCCATTCATACCTTTATGAATTAAGATTTTCTGAGTGGAAATGTTAAAATCATATAACAATATTTTAACAGTGGAATGAATGCATAAGCAATTAAGGAACTGTTAGTTAAATCCACATGAAGCAACATAACGTCTTTAGTAGTAAAATGTGATGTATCTAGGAGTGACAATATGTTTCCAAACATTTGTGTGTGCTGTGGTTTGCTGACACTAAATAATGTTAGGGGAAACAAAAAAACTACCTATTGACAGTTACAGGGTAGTGTGATTCTTGTAATAAACTTAGTTTTACCAAAGTCCTGTGTTAGTATTCAGTACAACATGCACTGCATACATCCATCTTGCTTTCAGTGAGGGAAGATTTTTCTTAAAAAAAAAAATAAATCATATAATTTGTTCCTTGGTAAAGTTGGTTTGTCTCACAGGTACCGAATTTGTATAATTAAAATAAGATAAGATATTGACATAATATATTTTTGGTTTTATAAACAACTGACAGGAAAAACAAAAACCTGAGATATTACCATATCCAGTGGTAAACAATAATCAGTCCCAAAAGGGCTTTCCTATATTTTGCATTTGTGTCAAACGTCCACATTATCAGAAGTACTCAGGAGTCCAGACGGTCTCCAGCAGCACTGGCATACAGCTCTCAGCTCACAGACGCCACCTGGCGAGTGATCGTGGCAGAACCCTGTCTGTGCTGGAGCCGGACTGCCCGTGGCATCAGCCTAGAACCTGCTCTGCTGATGCTTGCCGCTGGTTCCGGGGATCGGAATGAGCATCCCGTCAGGAAGCCTCAGCTCTGTCCGTTTGTCTTGGGAAGCGGGGTGGAGGCGGGGGCGGGTCGGGGGGCGTATGGCATGGCACCAATCCGCGTCGCCTCATTTGACAGATTTTTGGTCGAACAGCTGCAGGTCCAGGCGCACCCACACCTCGCCTGTCGGCACCTCGTGCAGCAGCAGGCGCCTTGTCGCTGCTCCCTTGTTTTCCAGCTCCTTCTTGATGGTGGCCACAGGAACTTCAGTGCGGCCCAGGAAGTCTAACAATGATACAAGCAGCCATGATGAAAGCGGCCACCATCAAACGCTAGTAATAGAACACGGGCCATTGTGGCACAATGAAAGAAATTAAGCAATGGGGGGGGGGGGAAAGAAATAAACGGTCAAACACAAAAGAAATTATCTAGTAGAAGGGTTGCAGTGAGACTGCGGTATATACCAGGGCATAAAGTAGAGAACGTAGTTCATCTGTATGTGTTCTTGGGCTGTAGGAGTAACCCGTACAAATACAAAGAGAATGTTCAAACTCACACACACAGAACCAGGGGGAGGATATGGAACCAGAACCCTGAAGCATGAAACCACAGTGATACCCCATGGAGAAACTTAAAATGACGTGTAATAAATAAATAAATTAAAAATAAATTAAAAGTTAAATAAAAAAAAAAAAAACAAGACGAAACTTCAAATATGACACCCAAATTTTTCTAAGGGAAATTTAACATCAGCACATTTAACATCAGAACTGTTCCCAAGACGAATTTCAGGAAGTGTCAACGTGTAAAAAGAGGAGAAATAAACATCTGAAGAAAGGACTAACCATCGGGAGAGAACTGGTCCCTCTCGAAGATGGTGACACATAGAACATCCTGGTACAGGTCCTTAATGAAGAACTGACAGTTGAAGTTCCACTTGGGGTTGATTGTGTCATTTATTGTCCGGGAGGTGAAACACTGTGCCCCCATGGTCACCTCGCAATATGGATTACTCTTTCCTGGAGGGTGTAGGCCATCAAAAAAAACCCATTAAACCCAACCATCAAGCCATACATGAGGTACAAGGCATTAGGGGGTTAGCGGCTGGAGTTTCGGGAGATAGGACTTGACCTTTGACCCTCACCATTGGGCTTGCAGGGCTTGAGCTCTGTGGCCTCCAAAATAGTGACCAGCAGGCGGCCAATGCCACTGGTTTTCAGGGAACGAGCTGGAAATGCATACAGCAAGTGATGCATGAGTCGAAAGACCAAGGAACAATAAATAAGATTCATAATAAAGAAGTTAAGATGCAAGGAACTCCCAAGGAATTGGCAGAAATAAGATACAGCAACTGGAAAAAAAAACTGTAGTTAATGGGGCACTGCAGTCTATGATAGGGTTATCAAGGGTTCAGTAATGAAGGTCTGCATAAATAGACTGTACAGCAACCAAAAGGGAAAGTAGTAGGTTCTTAAACTGCAACGGATGTGTTCACTGGAAGGACAGGCTGTGTAAAAGAGGGAAACTCAAATTCAGGAAAAACCAGTGCTCAGCATATCAGGGGGAGAAGCTACAAACTCAGACCAAGATTTTGTTTTTACAAACCAGTTGAGTAGCCTTTGACTGACTCTCTATGCTCAACTGGTTGGAAGAAACAAATTCTTGCTCATGGGGTTTGTAGGTTCTGGATGTGAAACGTCCAACATGGACTAAAACATGGGGTCAGGGTTCTGAAACACTGAATAGGGTAATGAATATATACTGGTGACTTAGAGGATTTTATATTACAGATACATAAATATACACACACACACACACACACACACATATAACTAAATTAAATAGGAAAAGGACAAGCAATTTTGTAGACAGATGAATAAAACCATTACATAATCAAACTGGACTGAAGGGTTATGCTAAAAGACACTGAAAAGGATTAAATGCAAATAAAATAGTTCACCTTGGTAAGCTTTCTCTCGCTTCTTCTTCTCAGTCTCTATGAAATGTTCTGAAGCAGCTTTGATTTTCTGCGCCCAGGCAGTCCTGATTGATTAAATAAGAAGAAACACCTGATTTGTTACCAGAACAGGACACCGAGGGAGCCTCCTCGTGGACTGAAGCCACAGCTTCCTTGTTCAATTCTCCTTAGTCTCTTCTCTAACTCCCTTCCTTCCCCACTAACCTCTCATTGATGTTCTCTGTCCTGAGAGTATAAACACGGTCGATGTGGGAGATGTGGAAGATTGGCTCATCGCTAGACGGATCGGAGGGCATCTTCACCAGAACTTCATTTAGAAACACGGGCTGGTTGGATAGAAGACCAAAATCGGGTCATAGACTCGCATTAAATTGGAAGTACACACAGTAGAGAAAGCCCGTAAAAATGGGCTAAACATACAACTAAGGAAATGGCACCTCTTTCTAGAAAGTTCTACTCCGAATTGTATGGATATGAAAAGTTCATTTAAAACGCAATGTATGATTTTGTGCCGTAAATGTAACTGTCTGGTATTGCTAGCCCCCTCCATTACTCCCCAGGATGAAAAAGAGTCTCACGTTCTTGTACATCTTGAACTGCATGTTGCACTTGGGACTGAAGAGCTTATCCGTCCCTGATGAGGTGAACTGCTTCACTGCTTGGGTGAGCAGCAGGAAGTCATTGAAGAGGAAGGTGTATAACTCCTTGTTGCTCTTAGTTTTATAGACCTTGCCGCTGTGTAGCAGCTTTCGGGGACCCAGGCAGTTGGTCAAGGAGTTGAATATCAAGTTCTGTAGGGAAATGGAACAATTGGAAGAGGACAGAAGTGTGACAGTGTCCAGTAAACTGTAGGAAAGCTGCAAAAATCCAGACCCTAACTTGTAGTAGGATTAACTCTGTAGACGACTTTGTTAGAGGCTGTGCATGTAAACAAACATTTGTTAAGAACTTCAGGAGGGAATATTGTAGATTATATAAAACCCAGGCTATAGACAAGAGCTTCGTGATATAGTTGCATTAGATGTGCTCACCTCAGTGATGCCTTCACACTGGACATGGCTCTGAATCCACTCTAACCTGTCGGAGTTCTCCTTCTCCCGGACCCCCTCGTTGACCTGCAGACAGAGCTCCTCGGCCCTGTCCAGAGCCTCCCGCAAGTGTCCATGGTCCAAGTGATTCTCTGGAGTGTTCTCGAGAATCTGGGGAGCAGGAGATTTGGAAATAGGTCTGGGACCTGCCTAAGAATGAACTCTGTCTTTGGACAAGGACTGTGGAGTTCAGGGTAGAGTGAAGTTACTGGCGGTTTGATGTTAATCAGATCCATCCATCCATCCATCCATCCATCCATCCATCCATAAATAAACTGGTGCAGCACGTTTTGTAACAGTTGACATCCAACATTTCACAATACCCATACTCACTCTTCTGCCTGAAGTTTTTGCATTTCATTGGTATTTAACTCCAGCAAAACAGCACATTCTTTCTTGTATTTGCTGACCATGATGATGGTCACAACCATTATCATTTGGTCCCCAAAGGAATTGACACGAACTGCATCTTTGGCAGGGCAAAGTCATACGTAGCAGCAACCCAAATTGAGCTAAATCCAAGGCAAATTGGATGAGGCTAATTCGTCATGCCTCCCACATCGCACACTGAAGGAGGGACCACGGGTGACAATGTGCAGGACTTACGTTCTTTATGATGAGTGGATAGCGGGTGATTCTCTGCATAGGCTTCAGCAGGAAGCTGGACAGTGGCATACCTTTACACCGGTGATCTGTAGCGATTTTCTGAGAGAGAGACACACACACACTTAGGAGTCAGAAACCCTAGCCTACGCCCTTATCTAAAGCACCACTCTAAATTTCAGTCTAGGTGCTTTAGAAGAGTTGAGTCCAGAGGTCTCATAGAACATAGTATTGGCCCGCAAGATATCTTTGTAATTCATTGGTCTATCTGGCCCAGAGACTGACCTTTCATTTTCAGAAGAAAATAAAGAACAGTTCAACATCCATTTAACCCGCTACCGCTTTTTCACTGAGGACATTTGGACGGCTGCAATTCTCCCGCTTACCGATCGATCTGGAACAGCCTTTAACAATGAACTATCTACCCCTCCCATTTGTTCCAGGGCTGCTGCCCACCATTCCTCACCTTGAGGAAGTCCTTGAACTCGGGTTCCTTGTCAGTCTTTTGTTGCAGCAGGGCTGCACCGTTAAGCTGGCAGCTGCAGAAGCGGATGTAGGCCTGCATGTGCGAGAGCTCCGAGGCCAGGATGTCCCCAATCATCTGCACCGGCATCTTCTCGCCACCCGTTTTCTTCCTCACCCTCAGTGCCCTGCCATTCACAAACACAATCACCAAAACCGCAAAGGCCGCCAAGTCCAGTACCAAGCAATTTCTTCGTAAAAGTTCAGGTGAGTTTCAAAAACAGAATGCTGGCCAGTGCCATTCTCAACAAACATTCCAGTCAGTTCTTTAAGCGCAAAAACTGTGCAGCCTGTTTTGTTATTATCCATCGACTGCATAGATAATTCCTTTTCCTGGCACTTCTCTATTTCTGGGACTTCACTCTGCCTATGACATTTGCTGTTGTGGGACACGACACTCGCAGTTCGTATTCCTAGAGCAAGGTGGCAGCATCGGATCACGTTTCATTCCCAGGAATTTCAGCTACCAAGAAGAAACAAGCTTGTGGAAAGACACACTTGTGAAGTTTGGTGTTGGACATAATCAGGTCCTTCCAGTTGACGAAGATCATGGCCATTTCAACATCTGTCAGGCGTCCCGACTCAGACATGGGCTTGTAAAACACCTGGAGAAAAAAAAATGAGAGACGGGCAAAGTTGGAAAGGGTTAGTAAAGGTTAAGAGGGATAACAAAATGTTAGGGAAAATAAGTTAAACATGTTCTGGCACAAAAACCTACACTCAAAGACAGCCCTATACATGAGATCCATGACAAGAATATAAAAACTCAAAACTGCAAATGCTTAAAGCAGACTGAAGTGCAAAGACGTCACGGGGGACCCACTGCGGATCATACCTCCAGGACCAGCTGAAGGTCAGCCATGTATCGCTCCTCCGTCTCAATGAGCTCGTGGATGTAACCCTGTCGCTTCCTCTCCTGCGGACTCATGGTGTCCAGGCTGGTCAGGTCAGCACACCCTGCAGGGTCGGGGATGACGGGGGTGGGGGTGGGAGTGGGGGGGGGGGGGGGGGCAGCCGCGGTCAGCAGCTGTCTTGCGTGGCCCCAAACATGTGGCTAAACCACTGGCTTGAGAAGCCGCTACCCGGAGCTGTCGCTAAGTCACTGCGCGAGAACAACCCTCCCGTCCGTCTTACCTTTTGCGCGCGAACGCTGAAACTCCATTGGGTAACTTTCAATACGCCTTTTTGCATGAGCCTCATCCCCAAGCCTTAAAAACCGCAGCCAGGTTTCCTCTCTCGAACCCATTTTGCCTGGGACTGTAACCATCCTAGTGCTTAGCTTCTTGAATAACCTGGTCCTGACTACATACTTAGACAATATTTAGGCATGTTGTAAAATTCACTGTTGTCAAAACAGACACATGAATCTGCATGAACAAAACCAGAATCACGCTCACGATGCTCAGTAATTGATGACTTCGCGCCGCTAGACGCAGCCAGCATGGAGACTGAACGTTATCCCCGCCATTATGAAGAGCCGTGTCATGATACATTATTCACGTATTAATTAGAGGCTTCATATGCTCATTACATACATTTTTGTTTAGTTTGTAACTTGATCACAACAGCCATTAGTCAAGCCTAGAAGTCCTAGCACCTTAATTTCCAAAATAATAAAAAAAAAAATAGTACTCTTACAGAAAATTTCAAGAATTATTCAATCTCCATTTGACATTTGGAAAAATTAATGTTACATAACATAACATGCTGTCTCTCTCATATATATATATATATATATATATATATATATATATATATATATATATATATATATATATATATATATATATATATATATATATATATATTAGACGCTAATAACCAAACCTCACACCATCCTTGTGTAAGACAATGACTTGCCAAAAAAAAGCAGGTGCTTTTTAAGCAAATCCTTTATTTTCACGATAAATGTACATATGTATAATTTGAGGCACATTTTCAAAGTAACACAGCTTGGGAACTTTAACACAGACAAACTGACTTGACTACTGCCAATGCACTGTGGGTAAATTCCCAGTGGGGCCAAATGAAACCTCAAACTGCATAGACTGTTTAACAATTAATGCAAGGGATTCATTCAAAATGCATCTCTCTTGCCAGCAGCATAAACAGATTGCAAATTTGCATAAACAGAGCAAACCTTTAATTGCTTGCAAAATGTTTTCCAAGTAGAGGATATTTTTCAGCTGTTAAATACCTTATTCAGACATTTCTATGCCTTACTGCAAGTAATCACACATATTGTAGACTGAGCACACAATATCACAGTCATCCATTTTTTTTTCATTAAACTGCACTTTCATATAAAATAAAATAAGTCAATACAACTAAGAGTAAAATCTGGGCAAACCAGGTTACATTCAAAATGCTTGTAGTTTTACTACAAACTGCCGCAGCAGTGATGATTTCTTGAACACTGAGGCACAGAGAGTTTCACCCTGATGTGAGAGCAAAAGACCACACTTTATAAACCACCAAATCTGCCATTTTTATCCTTAACCGAGTAATACGATTCTTTAGCATTTGTTCCAAGGACATTGTCAACACATGAATTTACCTCTGGCTAATAGTTACACTGGCATGGACCAAATAGTCAGCAGGCACCATGCAGAAGGATAATCTTCAGAGTCTAAACCTTAGTGACCAAAAAAAGAATTAGCCCATCTAACATCTGAATTTTATCAATAACCAAATAATCAATGGTATCTAACTGCAAGGCAGATTTTCATTTTAAGTTGCATGAAAAAGCAAAGTGTGAGGCTCAGTGGGCTAAAGCCTCGTTTTTCGCCCAGCCTCAGTACATCTGCGGGTCCTTCAGCAAGGCCCTTAACCCCCAGCTCCCTGGATGCTGCTATGGGTGGCTACCCTTTGCGGCCAGCTTGCTGTCACTTACAGAAAGCAAACTGGGGGTGGCGTAAAGAGAATTTCCCCATAGGGCTCAATAAAGTATCAATTATTATTAAATAAAGACATGTATCTTAGTTATAACTAGTTTTTAAACTTGTTAGAACCCAGAAACCGCAAAACATGTACTGTTAAACACCAGCAGGCCTTGTTTCGTTAAAGGTTATGCATATAATTACCTGAATTAACCACTCCATCTTGGTGGGGGGGGGGGGGGGGGCATTTACATTGACGTTACCTCCCTAAGGTCACTTAAAGCAAAAAAAAAAATATTCTAAAACATTTCCAGTATTATGGCAGATCAGCTGAAAACTCACAGCATCCTGGTCCAAACCCCCTCAGGCGGGAAAGCGGCAGACACTGCACCCGGGGCACTAACAGGGCAAACCAAAGTCCACCAAAGTCCGCCGCGAGTGTTCGGAAAAAACAGCAAACAGTGAAGCAAGGACCCAGAACTTTGACCCTCGAATGGCTCACCGACCCCCACATAGGGAAAAGATGAAGGCTGCAACCAGTGTATGACTGCCTGCTTGAATACCCTTCCACTCCATACATTATAACAAATAACACCCTCAAAATACACAACTACATGTAAGGCAACAAAGGTTTCCCCTTAGTCTAGGTATAACACAGCTGTATGACGAATATTCTACACACTATACCCATAGGCAAAACACAGTACTTAAAGAAGTACGTAAACAGCCAGTAATGGTTGAAGCCCATGTGTCGCCCGTAGGCAAGCTACACCACCAGGGCCCCCTGTCTGCGACAAAGTGATATTGGCTGGCTAAGGCAGCGCCCTACCAAAAGATGGCACCCCAGGTGGCTGCCTATGTCACCTAATGGGTTGACCAGCACTGAGCACAGTACTATAGCTAAAGCCATGGGATTTTGTGGAGGGAGAGGGTTTACTCATGGGGTTGGCAAAAAAAACCTACCAATGGAAAGCATGTGTCTGTATACATGTGAATTCATACTGTGAACACACGCACACACACTTATGCAATTACCCAACGGTACGTAGCCCATAACTGAACTACAAGCTAAGCGTAAACGCAACCTTGAGCTTTAAACCACCGTTGCCTGCACAGATTATCCCAGATTTTCCATCTGCGCAGTAACATTCAGATATAACTGTCAGTGAGAGACGTTTTAACAAACAAACAAAAAAAAGTTAGGATACTCAATTGCACTTAGGGTAAAAAGCCATTTTTGAAAGAAAAATATGTTTTAAATAGTTAATGGCTATGACTCTACATACACATCAACCACATTCACACTCTCCCAAAAAGCTGTTTAAATGATATGCTTTATACTTTAAATATGGCATCAGCATCTATCACTGGCATTGTAATTGCTTTGCATCATAAGCAAGAACAATTTTAAAGACTAAAAACATGAATATAAAAATTACAGAGGGGGGCACTTGCTGTTGGACTGGTAGGTGTGTGGGACCTGCTTCAACACATGAGGAAAAAAATTCAAATAATAATAATAAAATTAAAGCAGAAGTAAAAGAAAGTGAATTTGATGAGAAAGCAGGCCCTATCCAGCGAGGAAGCATTGGCTGATATGGAGCACCTAAAGGGTATCTGAACAGCTCTGAGAAGCTGTGGAGGAAGAGGCAACGATGCTGTCCTACAAGAACAACACAGATAGAGGGAAAGATGGAGGGAAAGGTGGGGGGGAAAGAAGGGAAAGATGGCAGGAGAAGAGTGTAAGGAGGGTGGACGGATGGATGGAAGGAGAGGGACAGACATTAATCAAGGGTCTCTTCAAACATGATGTCTTCAAACTCTGAAGCACAACTCTGAGAAGAAACCCAGTCCTAATAGGCGGATGGCAGAAGAGAGAGTATGCACGCCATGATGTGGAAACTCATCGACCCTCTCATCATGTTTTTTTATGAAGACATTTGCCAATACCAGGTAGTATCTTTCAAACTGCCCTACTTCACATCACCAGGCCTCCCATGAGGTCACCAATGAATCATTTCTTATCTGTGTTTAGGTTTCCCCTGCAGCACACAGCTACTGCAAACTCTCTCGATTCATCTTTGGACACAAACCATTTCTGTTCAGAAAGTCAGACCCAAGCAGGAAGCCAAACCGTAGCCTTGGTAGAGCTGCAGTCAGCAGGAGAACAGCCCTTTGAGGGACCCATACAGGTGGGCACTGTAACGTGGGTCAACTTTTACCCGAAGGTCACTTTCCACCTTAGATTTTGGAACTACCGCTCTCTCATTTATTGCCAACAGCATGAAACACTAGGCTGCAAACTTAGTATCTTAAGACATTTGCAACTATCAACAAGACAAACAAATATTACTTGGGGGGGAAAAAAATTAAACTTACATTGTTGACTGGGATCGGACTCCGTGGTCATCTTGACGTAATTGGTGGGGAACAAGCCGACGACGCCATTCAGCTCCCCTTTCCACCAATCAGCATCGTCCTTGTTCAGCACATTGATCAGTTGACTTTTGGAGAAGCTCATCTCATCCTCGTTGCCCGCCTTGTAGTCGTACATGGTGATGACCTGGCAAACTGAAGGAACAGCCAACATGTGGGAAAGGCTGTTACGGAAGATGCAGACGGAGATCATCGCAGATCTTGGCATGTGATGCTGTTGATCTTACTTGGAACTGGAGCTGGTGTGGACTTCCCACTGGTGGGGCCCAAGAGCTTGACGTGGGAGGCGGGGAACCATCCGTTCTGGCGTTTTTTACCCCTAGCCTGGACAGATACAAGACAAGAGGTTCCTCATCAGGACATACATGCCAACCTAATTTAGGACAAATGCATCTGACCTGAGAGAGACCCGCAACTCAACTTCAATGCCTCCTCCCAAAAACAGCCCAGGATTAGACCTCATTATGGGCGGCCTCCACATTTGATTAACGTCACTATCATGACAACACGGGTCCACAGACCTGCAGAACCCCTTGCCACCACCCAGATGGGTTCTTGCCCTGGATGAGGATAAGCTGTCCCGGGGCCAGGCTCAGCTGCTCCGCTCCGGTGGCCGTGTACGCAGTCGTCACTTGGGCAACCTCTGTCATACACATTCACAAATGAATGCGAACGCAAACAAGCACACGTGTTCAAGGTAGATAGAGCTTCGCAGCAGTCGGCACTCGCAAAGACTATTGAACACAGCTGTGTTTCATCTGTATACAGGACACAGCCTAGCTGCAGATGCACCAGCATCAACGGAAAGGCAAAGATAAAGGTGTGTGGTGGCTGCCAGTGAATTTCTTGGCTCTTTACTGAGTGGTGACTGTGGGATCCCGCATCCTTACCTGGCTTTTTGCCGACTCCACCTGACTTTCCAGTGGTGCTATATGTCTGTAGACAGGCACACATATTGGTAGAGGTCAGAGTAGCAAAAGTTAAGCTGTCATGATTTATTATTTATAGACAGACTCTGCAGTTTAAGTATCTCTGAGAAAAGTCGTTCATGACAATTTACTTCAGATTCCTTTGGCGTTACGTAGTTGGAGGGGAAGACTCCACTCCTGTCTCCGATGTACCCTTTCCACCAGTCCCCTTCTCTTTCCGTCACAACGACGGTGTCTCCTTCGTTGAAAGTGAGGTCTCCTGACTCTGGGCTTTCATAGGTATATAAGGCTACATACTCTGATTGGATGAGAGACAGAATGGCCAAATGATTTTTAACTGCCACAAAACCTGCCTTCTGATTGGACAGAAAATCAACGCTCAACAGCCAGTGACAAAATCCGGCTTTCTCCTTTTCGACAATGGCCTGTTTCAAGGTTACTTCTGACATGCTAGCAGCAATACCAGTAATATCAAGATGATTAAAAGGTACGCAAGAGAAGTCAAGATGACAATATGCTAGATTACAGATGGCCGAACAAAGTGAAGAGTAGTGACTGCCCAGGAGGACGAGTGGCTAGCTAAAATGGAATGTTGGGTATCAAAGTAAGACACAATGTATGCAAAATGCGCTTCTGCTTAGCTTAATTTAACTTCTTTTCATTCAAAATCTTCCCTGGAAAAGAAACTTACCTTCTTGTAGAGTATTGTCAGGGTTATTGAACTCATCCACAGAAGAATATAGGGGTCTGGCAAAATAAAGTGAAAAAAAATGGATCGGCGATTCTGCTCATACGCATTTTTCAATACAAAAAGAAAAAAATCCCTTACAAATTGATCTCGCTTATCTCAATCAATAATATAAAGCACAAATACATCACAATAGCATTCATAAGTGTTGAGTCAATCAGTCAAACCAAATTTACCATACTAAATCTAGCACATTTTCTCAAACATGTCACAAAGAAAAGGCAGGGATTATTTAAAATCACTCCTAGATGCCTGCCCCGAAAAATGCAAATCAAATACCACTTCAGTAATAAATACGTAGAAATATGGAATTAGAATAAGGAAATGGCTCAGTAAATGACCACCAGTCTCCAGGTAGCTGACAGGCTTTGGTCTGAGCAGAACCAGAACCCTTCTGGAACCTCCCGAGGAACCGCCAAGAGTGTCACTTACTCATTCCGGCTCACTGGTGTGACGTAAGTCTTGGGGAACCAGCCCTGCACCCCATTCAGCTCCCCCAGCCACCAGTTTTCCTGCTGCTCCAGCACCGTGATGATGTCATCCTTGGAGAAGTTCAGGTGGTTGTCCGTCTTGGCCGTCCAGGAGCACAGCGCTTGCACCTGGAGGCCACTTGCCACCTGACAACGCAGAAAACATGTCTGTCAGCCGGGACACCACTCAGGAAACAAGATCTGATCTAGACGTGCTTGTAACTACCTTAATATCCCCCCAAAAATGGACATTTTGATAAATGTTAACATGAAAGTTTACCAACTTATGAATATACCTAGAAAGTTAACACTCTCGTGCATACATGGTACATCTCAGTGTATTGTTATATATGTGCAAACACATGCACAAATATGACAAAAAATATATATATACAAACTACACTATTAGCAAACATGGTTGACTTGTTTAGGGCAATAAAATCATGCATTTCCGTTGGGGGCCCCTTGCTGGCCACAGTCACCACACTGTGGAGGGGCCCCAAAGTGGCTTTTTAAATGGGTCCCCAGAAACGGCAAACCTGCTTCTGATTGTTATATATAAATAAAGAAAAAGCATAGTACAGAACAAAATACTGCAGTAACGTGCAAGACAGTCGCAGAAGCAGTTGAAGGCTTCTGAACAGACATGGTTCAGATGCAGCCATGCAAACAGGCCACAGACTCACTGGCACATAAATACGCATAGGAGAGGCTGAGGCATGCAGTGGAAACACAGAAAAAGAACACGACCGATCGGGTGGGGCCAGTTCTGAATTCTCACTCGAGACATATTCAGATGCAGTTACGGTATTCTTCAGGTAGGGGGCGCTCCCAGCATAACTACCTGTCCATACTCCATAGAGGCAGAGCCTGGAGGGTGGGTGGGAGTGAAGGCAGAGTTCTGCCCTGCCCCCCCAGGAGTGCTCTGTCCTGCTGGGAAGGTACTGGAATTAGCCTCCGCCTTGCTGAAGTAGGGACAGACCAGGAGAAAACGGTCAGTGAGACCCACATAAGCATTCAGATATGACACAGGACCAGTTTAGATGCTGGTAGCAGGGGAGATTACTGGACACCAAGGGGCAACATTACCTTGCAGAGACTGAGGTAGATGCAGTTGTGTGCATCAGAGCCTGCTTGGTGCTGGCCGCAGATTCCGGTTGGCTGTGCTTCTCGACGTAGCTCTCGGGGAACCAGCCCATCTTGCCCTGGTAGCTGCCATACAGCCAGCCCTGCTCGCCTTCCGTCTTCTCGTCCACCTGCGGACTCAAGGCGATTGGTTAAGGGCTACCACATGACACACCACATGACACACATGGGCGTACTATCCAAAACCAGGTCACGACTGGCCAGAAAACACCCTAAAACATGATGAAAGGAGAAATGTGCCATTAATACATTAACAAATATGTCTACATGTTTATTTATTTTGTCACAGGGGCACTGGTACCCCTCTGTCCTCCCCCCTAAAAAAAACTGCTCCTTCTTGCACTTTATGGTGAACAAAAGGATTCTAGATCTAACTGTAAAACACCCGAAAAGGATTCAGAAAAAAAGAGCTAATCAGGCACCAGGGCAATGATTCAGCACAATTAATTTATGGTACAAACAGATTAACATATGGGGGTGCACTCTGTATACCTCAATCAAGCTGTCCGTGTCAAAGGTGAGCTCGTCCGCGTTCCGTGCTGTGAAGGGGTACAGGGCTCTGTAGGTTGTCAGGGAGGCCGATTTCCTGTGTGTTGACCTGACGGGTCTCAAATTCCCTGCAACGACAGTGTTCCACACTGTGACAGTGAGTCAGTCACCTCCTTGTGTGACTGTTCTTCAGAACGCTGTGTCACTAATGACGCACTGCAGCTATTGAACCAGCACACGACACCTCGGGTCTGCCGATGGGACACTTGCATTTGGAGGCTGATGAAGAAACTGTACAAACCCCACCGCTAATGGTAGCTTTACGTGTCAGATTGTGATTTGTCACTGCGTTTCCGCACCTCCCGAAGGGGGCTGCATCGAGGCCATAATCCTTACCTTTTCGCTCCTCTAGGCCCCTGATCAGGGCCGACAGCTTCTCATGAATGTCTGTCTTGCCTAAATTGTGCTGCTGCTGTTGCTGCTGCTGCTGCTGCTGCTTTTGCTGCCGGGCCTCTTCCTCCCGCTGTCTGGCCACGGCCTCCTCCTCCTGTTGCTTTCTCCTCCTGTCCTCCTCTCGCCGTCTCTCCTCTTCCTGTCTCTTCTTCTCCTCTTCCAGCCTCCTCCGCTCCTCCTCCTGTCTCCTCCGCTCCTCTTCCTGTCTCCTCCGCTCCTCTTCCTGTCTCCTCCGCTCCTCTGCATCCCTGACAGCAGCTATCTGAGCCCGCTGACGTCTTCTCTCCTCCTCCTCCCTCTCCCTCTTCCTCTCCAGCTCCTGCTCCTCCTCCTTCTTCCTTCTGTTCTCTTCCTCCTGCCTCCTCCTCTCTTCCTCCTGCCTCCTCCTCTCTTCCTCAAATCTCTTTTTCTCTTCTTCCAGTCTTTTCCTCTCCAGCTCTAGCTTCCTTCTCTCTGCCTCCACCTTTCTCCGCTCCTCCTCTTGCCGCCTCCTCTCCTCTTCCTTCTGCCTCCTCTCCTCCTCCGCCCTTTTATGTTCCTCTCGCCGCCTCTCCTCCTCTATCCTCTTCTCCTCCTCCCTCTTCTGGGCTTCCTCCTGCCTCCTCCTCTCCTCCTCCTCAGCGGCCCGGCGGTTCCGCTCAGCCTGCTCCTGAGCGGCGCGCAGTTTGGCCCGGAGTTCACGCTCACGTTCTTCCTCCTCCTTCAGCTTGGCCTCCCGCTCCTCCTGGATCCTCCTCCGCCGCTCCTCCTCCTCCCGCTCCAACTTCACACGCCACTGCCGCTCTTTCTCCAGCTTGGCTTGCCTGTGAATGACATGATGCATCACATTGAAGCTGAATTTGGCCCAGCACCACATCATAGCCCTTCAATCACGTGATGCAGCTATATTTTCTTTAAACAAACCATCAAGGTCACGTCATCCATTCAAATTTAATGCTTTAACTGAACTTTGTCACACTGGGTCTGTAATTGACATTAAAATTGCTCTTAGCCATCTGACATGTTCTGACATTATGTAGGTGATGTGTTGACCCACTTAAAAATAGAAAAACAAACAAAAAATAAGTAAAAGGGAGCTCTGGATCCCCGAGGACCAGCTTGGGAAGCACAGTGTTAAAGTGATATTAAAAAGCGATTTAGGACAGGTCAGTCACCATTGCAGGGAAACCAAACCTGGCACCATGACAGCCAACAGAAATACAAAAACGACAAGAGAGCATGCAGGCCTTGCAGGAGGCCTAGCTCACCTGACCACCTCCTCCTCCTCTCTCTTCCTCCTCTCCAACTCCAGTTCTCGCCTCCGCTGCAGGTCACATAGCTTGTCGGCCTTGACCTGCCGCAGTCTGTCCAGGACCTGCTGCTGCTTGGTCTGGCTCTCCCGGAGCTCCTGTGGGAAGGGACCGGGCCCGCACCACCATTAGCGCAGAGCACCAAGCCACACCGCCAACCACCACTCGCTATACCAGGTACAGACATCAGAACCAATTCAGAACACACGGGATTCTGGGCCATAGATTATGGATGGCAAAAATAACAATAAAAATTTAAAAAATACTCAAAGATCCCTGCTATTAATGCACTTAAATATTTCAACCAAGGATTGTTATACGCACTACAAGGAAAACGCCGATTACTTTCTAAATGTGGCTGAATTAAGGTGACAGCAACCCACAGAACAGGAAATGAATATGGAGCGAATGGAAATATCGGCAGAGACTGAAAAGTGAAGGAAAAAAGTAAGCTGAACACAACAAGAGCTTTGGATGTAGCGACAGGCAGCATGCGATAGGTGGAAATGAGGAGGCCAGAAACACATTACAGGTAACGGCGATGAAAGTGGCACGGCCTTTCACGGGATCCATAAGCCACGGGGCTGGGAAGACGGGATGGAGGGCGAGAGACGGACACGGATGTAGGGAGACAGAGGGGGGAAAAAGCAGAGAAACAACCTTAATCAGAAGGAAGAGACTGCTAAGGCAGCCCAGCAAAGAAAGGAGACCCTGAAGAAGACAGTCGTCCATGTCCTCAAACTGGGCAGGACGCGAAGGGGAGAGAAATGGAGGGGAGAGAGAAAGATAGAGTGAAAAATGAAAGAGTTAGCGGGGGAAATTAATGGGAGGAGGCTGGCCTGCTAATTCTTGGCATCAAAGGTAGAATGGCGTGGCGAGCAGCTCTTAATGTGCCGTTTAGGCCCACTGTGGGTCAGATCCGCCCCCCTCCCCTGAGACAACGTCAGCCTGAGTCACAAACGCGAGTGGCATCTTCATAGCCAAAAGCAGAATTACAGGTTGGGTGACATTGCTCCCCGTTCCCAAAAGCAGATGCTGACAGCACGCGTTGATGCATATTTACATTTATTTATTTAGCAGATGCTTTTGTCGAAAGTGACGTACAAGCGAGGATCAGAGAGCAGAGGCAGCCAATGTCTCTGGGACAACTGTGGTTAAAGGCCCTGTTTACTGCACCTGCCATGGAATTTTAACCCACAACCTTCCAGAGGGAGGTACATGCAGATGCATACCTCACTGAACTATGCATTGTCCTACATCACAAGAATATATTTTAATTATGTTTGGGTTTCCTATTAGAGGATGACACCTGCGTTGTCATCTCCTGACAAAATCTGGAATCTCATCTATACTAATTTGTGCAAAATGTCACTGGTTACTGCACTGCAGGGATGGGCTTCACAACTCAAAATGGGTGAAATTACAGTGGACTGTCAATCTCTGCCTTTAACCCAAAAGGAATCAAGGACAAAAAAAGATGAGTAGTTGGCATTGATGGAGAAAATGATGCCTCAAGAACCATTTGTTGTATTTTTTGAGCCCACTAGATGGTGCTCTTGGCACGCTGTGGGGCAGCGCTTTGGGGCAGCGCTTTGGGGCATGCTTTGGGGCATGCTTTGGGGCATGCTTTGGGGCATGCTTTGGGGCATGCTTTGGGGCATGCTTTGGGGCATGCTTTGGGGCATGCTTTGGGGCATGCTTTGGGGCATGCTTTGGGGCATGCTTTGGGGCATGCTTTGGGGCATGCTTTGGGGCATGCTTTGAGCCCAATTATGAATTGAATGCAATCAAATCAGCAAATACAGCAAATGGCTCATGGGGCATCATTTTTGTCCATCACTAGTTAGTTTAGTAAACTGGGCAATCGATAAGTCCCACCTCCTGCCAATTTTGAGGCTTCACTTCTCCACTTTATTCTATTTACGAATGCTACTGGCCCCTGTACAGCACACTGGGCTAACTAGAGGCAAGCCACAACATTGATGCCTTTCTACCACCAGTAATGCCTCCTCACCTTGATGTCCACGTTGTACTGGTCCATCTCCGACAGTTTTGCCACGGTATCCTTCTCCAGCACATCCAGCTGCTCCTTGAGTTTCCGACAGACGATGTCCTTCTCAGTCACGCCCCTCTTTACGGAGGAAAGTGTCGGACCTGTACACAGAAACACTACCTCTAAGCAAGACCCTTCACCCGCAATTGCTTCATCCTGGGACTGACAATCTACATCTAGCCCTGCAAGGAAGTCCTCCAACTTGCAGGGGGTTGGTGGCAGGGTTGGTGCTCCAGCCACCGGAAAAAAATGTACACTGTTCCATTCCATTCGGACTAGTGTGGTGCTGAGGTATCACCCGCTGCACGACTACACTCAGGTTCTCATCCCTGAGGTGGTTCGTGTGGAGGGTGCAGCAACGCGCTGTATCAGCAGGGGGCCCTTACATTAACAACCCTAAGTGCACCTCGAGGTTATATGGTAAGTATTTTCTTGTTGACATGTGAGAGGGAGGGCTGTGACAGATAACCTGGCCCCCACAATCCCCCGCTCCACCCAAACCCTACAGAGCCGAGATGAGTTGGATCGAAGAATAAAAGTAAGGTAGCCGACTTGTGCCCAGAACTTCTGGAAACTCCTGTACTGCTGGAAAAGCCTTCCAGGGGGGGTTACATCTGAAAGCTGGCTGAAAGAACGCCAAGATTCTGCATTGCTGTCATCGAAGCAAAACTGTCGACTGCCTCCAAGCCTTTTACTCTAAGGTGAATAATGTAGCTAAAATACAGATAGATGTATTACAAGCGGGTGCATCCAGACTTTTGTCTGGTAGTGTACACCTACATTTTAGGAGCACAAGAAGCATGTACCACCCACCCATGTGCCACAATGACATTTAAGTACTTCAAGAATGACTGCGGGGGGGGGGGGGGGGGGGGGGGGGGGCGCCAGGTAACGCAGGGAGAAGCAGGGAGATCAGACTCACCAGACCTGCTGTTCAGCCCCATGTTGCATAGGATCTCCTTGCATCTCTGCTGCTCCACAATCAGCTGAGAATGTTTCCTCTGCCCCTCCTGCACAAAAACAGGCCAAACTCCCTCAGAAAGCTGGAGAATCCTGAAATAAACCCTCCCTGGAAACTTCACTCTATCTAGAAGTTATTGCTTTTATAGTAAATCCCCCCCCCCCCACCCCCAAAAAAACTGCACATTCTCCAGGAAAGGTGTGAAGAACAGTCTCTCCCTTGGTTGCCAAAAACTGAAGACTGCTAATCAGACAGGAGCGGCACAGCTGTTGTATAACGCACAGCAGACATAACGCCAGATCACATGGAAAAAGAACCGTGTTGAATCTATTTATCAGTGTTGCAGCTGGTGCTCATCCCATAGCTGCTGGGATCTTGGACGGCAGCGGAGGAAGGCCGCAGACCTCAAGCTGCCGCTGCAGGGCGTTGACCTCTAGCAGGCAGCTGTCCTGCTTCTGACTGATCAGTTCCAGCTCTCCCTTCTGGATGCTCCTCTTGCTCTGGACGTCCCTGAGTCGGTCAGAGATCTGCTTGTGCTTGTCTCTCTGAAATTAAACAGGGGTCTTATGAGTCCTGAGGGCGGGAATATTGTCGCTGTGGACACAAGCATGTGTACCATTGACATCTGAAAGGAAAACGTGCGTCTCTGATAGTGCGATTTCAACAGCTGGCTGTTCCTCGTTCCTGAAGGGGAATGCAGTCGGTCGGGGCAAACAGGTGCAGGACGGCCTGGTCCTCACCACAGCCTCCAGCTCCAGCTCCAAGCTCCTCTTCTTGGCCTTAAGCTTGATGATGTCCTCTTGTTCTTGGTTCCTCTGATTCAGCAGCTCCTGTCGCCTCCTCCGCTCCCACTCCATCTTCCTCTGACGCTCCAGCTCCTGCTTAGCAGCCTGCAGGGACACACACACGATCACGACCAAACACACACACACACACACGCTAATCACAGGTCGCACACGTTCACACACAAGCTAAACCAATAACCAAATACATGCTGTCAAACCTTCCCAGCCATTCAGAGATGTACATAAACGGAGTTTCACCAGTAAACTAGTTTGAATAAAGTAACACTAATTCTGTATAATGCTGTATTTGCCCAACACAGGGTTACAATAATGAAGTTTTATTAACTTCCAGCCAATTATCCTAATCAGGGACACAGGGGGGCCTGGAGTCTATCCAGGGCAGCACAGGGCACCAGGCTGGGGGGGTACACCCTGGACGGGATGTCAGCCCATCGCAGGGCACAAAACATGCACTTACACTAGAAACTCGCGCTGCAGAGAATTTAAAGGCACCAGGCCACCTAAGGGCATGTTTTTGGAGGAAGGCCACACAACACTGGGAGAACATGGAAACTCTCAAAGAGTGGAGGTGGGATTCCAACCCCCAGCTCTGAAAGGTATGAGGCAACAGTGCTGGTGAATCGCCAACAATATTAATTTGCTAAACCCAAATGTGATTGGCTGGGACTGGACCAATGACCAAAGAGCGACTGCCTAACCCCAAGTACAATGCTAGCATTCCATATTAGAAAGACTGACCTCCTTGCGCTCTAGCTCCTTTAAGCGCTCTTCCTCCTTCTGCCGTTCCAGCTCGCGTTGCCTCTCCAGCCGCCGCTCCTGCTCCTGTTGCCGCCTCCTCTCCTGCTCCCGCGCCTCCTGCTCACGCCGCTCCAGCTCCTCCCGGGCCTTCTGGGCCCGCCTCTCTTGCTCGCGCCGCTCCTGCTCCTGTAAGACCTGCCGCCGCCTCTCCAGCTCAGCGTTTCCCCGCTGGAAGTTCTCCTTTAGCTTGTCCTCGAACGAAACTGCAAGGAGGGCCATGCACACGCACACGTGGTAACCATGGCAATAGGGGCAGTGACCTTTGACCTCCTGCAATTCAATGTGAATCAGGTGATTCTTTGTAAAGATACTAAGAACGGCACATCACTAATACACACTTGTGTCACCAAAAACATTCACTAGCTGAAGGTGCCTGCGTTTGTGTGTGTGTGTGTGTAAATCCGTCTGTCCGTTCTACTAATGTTACCATTACTCTTTGTCTTCTGGGGTGGTTCAACTTGAATTTCTTCAGGGACGATGGTGCGATTCAAAGGAAGCAATTCCCCCTGCTTCCCCGTTCTGCAAAATACAACATGCCTCCGTGTAGGTAGAAGGTGCTAGAACCTGAGACTCTGAGTCAGGCTACACAGGAACAACCGCCATACAGCTTCCTGTGCTCACTCATCAGGAGTCCCTTAGCTGGGCTCAGTCGAAGTATCTCAGTGTATGGGGACTCTCTCCCTTTCTGTAACAAAGCCTCCTAGCCTGTGATTCCAGATGGGTCAATGTCCAGCCTGACACAGCATATTCAACCCCCCCCCCGCCTTTCCCCATTCATTATATATAACTATGGAAAAAAGTTAGAGACCATAGCACCAATTTTTGTTTCACTCAGTTCTCCTTTATGGGTATGGATCTGTGAATAATGTTTTTTTTTTCTTTTGCAAACTGCAGCCTGGTTCTTTCCTGCTTCTCATTAATGAAGGGCTTCTTCCTTGCTTTATGGGACTTCAGTCCTGCTTCTATGAGCCTGTTATGAACTGTCCTAGCAGTGCACCTCACACCTGCACTTAACGTTTCCACCAAGTACAGGTCACTTGAGGTCATGATTCATGAGGCACTGTCGGATAAGTGAACGGGCATCTCAAGCATTGGGAAGTCGTTTCCACCCTTTACCTGGCTGCTTTCTGGCCTTTCTCAGTGTCTCCCGTTTCACCATATTCTTGTATACTTGCGTACTTAGAATCTGGAAGCAACCTGACGCTCAGCGTACCTTTCTGCCAGCAAAACCAGCTTTAAACAAGCAGATTTTTTTTCCAGTATAGAGTGGTCTCAATTTTTTTCCAGAGCTCCATTTACTGCTCTGCCAGGTTCACCGATTGGCCACCGGCGACGGCTGTCTACCTGACGGAGGGGGGCACCAGGTCCCCGGGAAGCGTGAGCGGCAGCGGCTGTCCAGCCTTCGCCATGTCCACCAGGTGCATAGCCAGGATGAACTCCTCCCCTGTCAGCTGGCCGTCCTTGTCCACATCTGCCAGGTTCCTTGGGAGAACATGTGGGAAGGTCAGCAATCGAACCGGGTGCACAGATGGCGAAGACCAGCATAACTTCACCCAGACCATGAGGGGTCCAATTTAAAAACCAAACTAACCTACCAAAAAATGACAACTTACCCTGAGTCTTGTCCAACTGTAGGCTAATGCAAGTGTTCCAAGCATGTTTAAGGTATGCTAGGCTAGGCTATGAAGTTTGTTAGGTGAGCTGTAATAATAAAATGTATTCTCACCTAACAATATATTTTTAGCAGTATTTTGAGAGACAGACATATAAAAAACAAAATGCCTTTAAAATTTTTTATTTTTTTTTTAAAGCAGTGATTATTGCAGCACATTAAAAACCTGCGACACGCTTCCTATTAGTTGATTATCAGTAGGATCCCATGAGTCACAACTCAGAAGTACAGACCTCCTGCCTCGAGCCGTCGCACCAGCTGCCTGACGCGTGCTAACAGGAACAGACCACTTAAGAAAAGCAACCGGCCCTGGAAATATCATGATGGCTTCTGAAATCAGCGCAGGGTCAATTGGAGCAATTAGAGGTTGTTCAGGGGACCAGCAGAGAAATCACTGCCAATCCGGGGACTTGAACTGTCGACCTTGCGGTTACAGACATATGGTCCTCACCTGTGGAGCCACACACTGCCCGCATAGAGTGGATGCTGAAAGGATCGAGCTACGTAATTTAAGAGGGGCAAATAAACCAAGCGTACCACTGCGGCCGTGAAGAATTCAGTGGACACTCACCAAACAGTGGCTAGCTGAGTCTGAGTGAGCTGGGATGAGGCCAGAACGTTCCTGACCTGCACACCTGCAAGGTAGAAAAATGGCGAGGGGAATATGAGCTTCAAGCTGAACGACCTGAAAATTGTGGGGGGGGGGGGGGGGGGGTTCCCACCAAGAAACCACCATTAACGTACAAAATGTTTCATAATCTAGCTCCCGTCGAACACAGCCTGCAATGTCACTTGCGAGCTATGACTCATTTAATTACTGGAGTAATTAAATCAACAGCCGGAGCCCTGAGCCTTTTACCCGTGATGCAAAAGTCTGTAATTAATGTGAACTGCTTTCCTATTATTACGAACATGCCTGACGAATCCCTGAACAAGCTTATTACAAATAACATGCTGTGTTTAATTGTCATTAAAAGGTGCTAACTGGGTTCGCTGGGGAACCTGTCAAGTGCAGAGGTGGCATCTGAATAATCTACTCCTTACACATCTCTGTGAATTACTTACTGTTATGACTGCAACACCCACATTCAGATCATTAAAGGAAAAGCGTTTATGGCTGCGCGATAGTCTTACACCGCAAAGGACGAATTCCTTCCAAAGGTAATTTCTGCTCAGCACCTATTACCAACATGTTAAAGATACTCTTATCTACCTGATCATTATCCTAAAAACTTTTTACATCTGTTTAAAAGGTCCAAAGAAAGTACAGGCAATAGTACCAACTACAGACCATTAACCACATTCCGGGAAAAAATGGTTCATTATATTTCTTTCATATACTTAGATTTTAGTTAACCTTCACAGACTAAAATGAGGAACACTAAGAAATTACTGAATATCCAATTGTCATTAAAAGGTGCTAACTGGGTTCGCTGGGGAACCTGTCAAGTGCAGAGGTGGCATCTGAATAATCTACTCCTTACACATCTCTGTGAATTACTTACTGTTATGACTGCAACACCCACATTCAGATCATTAAAGGAAAAGCGTTTATGGCTGCGCGATAGTCTTACACCGCAAAGGACGAATTCCTTCCAAAGGTAATTTCTGCTCAGCACCTATTACCAACATGTTAAAGATACTCTTATCTACCTGATCATTATCTTAAAAACTTTTTACATCTGTTTAAAAGGTCCAAAGAAAGTACAGGCAATAGTACCAACTACAGACCATTAACCACATTCCGGGAAAAAATGGTTCATTATATTTCTTTCATATACTTAGATTTTAGTTAACCTTCACAGACTAAAATGAGGAACACTAAGAAATTACTGAATATCCAGTGCTAACACAAATACAAGGAGTAACATAGCCAATACGCAAGCAAAAGGTAAAAAAACACTGATGTGTTGTTCTTGACCAGCATCTAATTAGTTGAATAACATTCTGTACATGCTTTTCACTGTGTAGTGCCTGATACGTCAGAGAATCTACAAAGAGGAGAGCCCCAATGCTGATTCTCAATCAGATTCTCTCAAGGATGATTATCTCAATTTCCAATGAGACTAAAAAAATAAGGTTTTCGTGTCACCTTTTAAATGATAATTCAACAAATACTCAAGGAATTAAATTAAATTTGGCTCTTATAATAGTTTTCTCGTCATCACGAAATAAAGCACAGCTTTTGGTTATACTAAATGTGATTTTATCTTGTGTGGGGTGGGTTTATATTATCTGACAGAAGACCATGGTTATAAATGCCATTTTTAAGACTTAGCTCCGACACATGAATGTGTAGAGCCCCCCCAGCAAGCAGCCAGATACATGGCAGACAGCACAAGGATTACCCACCTGAGAGGTAGTTAATCATCTGCTTGTCCAAGCTGTTGAACTGCTGCCGGTACTTCAGCCGCGAGGCCTGTGGCACCGCCCAGTCGGAGGTGCCCGTCTTGGGGGAGTTGCTTGTTAGGGAGGTGGTGGAGGAGGAGTTGGAGCTAGACAGGATGAAGACACCAGGCAAAAGGTCGAGCCCTTCAGATAAATCCGTGTCAAGATACCTGCTTCAGAACGTCTGGGTAGCATTTCATTTTACGTAGCAAAATGCGTGGGACTGGGTGATTCATAAGAGCATATTTAAAATGAGTCATCTTCTGGCTTGGAGAAATCGCTAAAACACATTTTTATCAAACTGTACAAGAATAATGACAGACAGTAACATTTATCTTGGTATTTTCAGTTGGCCGATAAAAGTATCTGCTAACAATGAGATTAATTAAAATGAGTTAATTCAGAACCATCTATCAGTGAGTCTAGTATCAAGACTGTAGTACAAAATCTTTTATCCTGATACTTAGCTGTATTTTTTGGCTATTAATGATAATTTCTATAAACATACAGGAGGAGAACCATCAACTGTGTATTGAGGTTTTCATTTTGACTAAGCTGGACACACTGAGAAATGAAGGACACTTCATTCCATGCCTCGATGACAGCTGGCTTCTTTGAGAGCCTACCTGCTTGACCCAAGGTCCAGAAGGGAGTTCGACTTGGTCACTGGGGGGCTGGCAAAACTCAACGGGCTGGACGTGAAAGAGCTGGAAAGGGGAAGATCTGCGGGGACAAAGACATTCTGGCTTGACTTTGACGGAGACGTGACGTCACCATGGAGGTTAACACTGAGAAGGATGAAGGGCCTTCAAAGCTCAACAGATGGTCAATTTAAGGTAGACAAGGACCATGGTGAAGAGTAGACGTCAATGCTTTAGTGGTCTATAGGTGAAGTGGCCAGCACAGCCGTTTTTAATCCTGCCCTTGTTCCAGAAAGATAACTGGGAGGTTCCCGTGTGCCCACATGTTTATAAAAGGAATGCAGGAAATGGAAGGGCACCTACTCGCTAGGGGCGCAATCTGACCGTTGGCTGGGATGGGCTGAAGGAAGCCACTGGTGCCATTAGCCAGAGTCGGTGTGCCAACTGTGGGAATGAGAGGCATGGACAAGATGGAGGGCGGTCTGGGGGCGAAGCCAGACGTCAGGCCTAAGGGCATCAGCGGTGGCATCGGGCTCATGGAGGCCATGGGCATGGGTGTCATCATGGGCATGGGTGTCATCATGGGCATGGCAGGCATGACGGTCAAGTTTGGCATGGAGCCTGTTCCTGAATTAACAAAGACATTACACGTATTAGACCAGTGCTTCCCAATCCATTCCTCGAGGACCCACAGACAGTCCACATTTTTGCTCCCTCCCAGTTCCCAGTAGGGAGCAAAAATGTGGACCATCTAGTTGGGAGCTCGGAGGGAGAAAAAACAAGGACCGACTGAGTCCCCGAAGGTTCGGATTGGGAAACATCGCATTAGACCACCAGTACATTCACGTTCAAAGTAAAGAAAATATATTAAGCAGCTCGTGATTAATTATTGCGCATAACTTTGTTAAAAAACTGCATTCTCATTGCAAAAGAACAAAAGAAAGCACCACATAAAATGGGGCGCTAACAAAGACCCACTGGTAGCATAAGCTTAACAAAATAAATTCAAAATAATTTCTCTTTTACAAAATTATTTGTTCAATTTAAATAACCAGAGCGTGGTTTAAAATTGTCTACCCTGAGACAGAACTAGGAGAACGCACTTGTGCTCTGGGAAATGTGACATCTGTGGGGTTTTTTTTAACCAGCTATCAGATATTCCCACTTTGCTAATTCAACAACAAGCCAACAGAGGGCGCCATCTCATTTGCGCCATTATAACACCCAACATGACACAAAGGCACATTGCGAGCCCTTTTCTGCTTCCTTCTGTGTTTGGGAGCCAGATACTTCTGGTAGCTGGCCCTCATCCAATCCTATTATTTGCAAGAACCCAATTTTAAAAAAAGAATTATCTGGCAACTGTTTTTTTGTCGTACATAAAGACCTCATTATGGTACCATTTAGGCTAAACGCTGCCTGAGAGGATTCAGGGAGAGAAAGCTGGATGGAAGTCAATGTGCCCGCGTGACCAGGATTGAAGTACACTTTTGTGTAGGATGTGTGGTTTTGTGGGGGGGGGGGGGCTTACCGTGGTGCGTTGTGGGCATGGCAGGGGAGGGCACTGAAGTCTTCATGATAATGGGCAGCGCCGAGGGAAGGCACTCCCCCTGCAGCTTCATCTTGATCAGCTTCATGGCGATGGAGAATTCCAGTCGGTCCATCTTCCCATCCTTGCCGATGTCGGCCAGCGACCTTCAGCATGGCAGCAAAGAGGAGATGGTTAGCTGCTGCAGTCGCTTTCCCGGAGAAAAAAATAAAGCTATTTCAAGGCCTATATGACAGCGACACAAAATTTACCCACGTGGACTCTGGGGAGGGGGGGGATGGGCAGGGATTCCAGACTTAATCAGGCTGGACTTCCTGTCCCGCTCTGATCTCACTAATGAAAACTTCATACTACTAAAGGAAAGGCAGGGATTTCCAACAGGAAGTTGCGACCAGGGCAAGAAGCATGACTCTGCTATCCACATCCAGGATCAGATGTGCTTCTTCACGAGGAAGACTCCTTCCTGTGACTTCAGATGCACATACTGCACTTAAAACAATCTCAGTAAGGTGGCCTGCTCATCCATAGCGAACGGATAGTTGGGTTAGACAAGCGAGGGTCACAAATACTCCCATTACAAGTAAATGAGTAACAGCGGTGCTCATCGTTTCTCACAGTTAGTAAAATAAAGGTTCTGTTTTATAACATATCAGTAATAGCTACTGCTTTGCTCTTCCCATCCACACCCTTCGCTACTAGAACATGCCTCTTACCTCTTTAAATGTTTACATTTAATTACAAAATTACCTTTGAAGTGATGTAAGGGCAAACTTGCAGGTCTCATTAAAAAAGGAACAGTGCTGGTTTTTTTCCACCGCTCGGACAAATCAGGAAATGAAAATGAGCAGGAATACACACAGGCATCCAGCTGCGGAATGACACTGTTTACTTGATGCACTGGCTTATGAGGACCATAGATGACCCATGTGACCCTGTCCTGGGTAAGTGATTGGGCGAGGGGCAATTTTATGCCCCAGCTGAATTTACATTAAAAGAGATATCAGCATTTGTTGATACCATTCAACAAAATTGCAAGGACAGAAATATAAGCTACGACTGAAAAACCATATAATGTCGGCAACAAATACAGACATTTACTAGCAAGAATGTGAAATAAAAACTTTAACTGAATATATTCATGCTTATATTATAATACATAGTGACAAAAGCAAAAAAATTAAATAACATGAGTTGCTGAGATTATACACTAATATATCAGTGTTTGAATGGGGAACAATGCGTCTGTAAACAACATTCAGCCTGTTATTTGAACTGAACACCACAATGCTCAGTATTGCATGGTGTTTCTGGTTGTGCAGAGAGAACACAGTGGAGAATCGCTGAACGTCCTCACCATATTTCGGCCAGAATGGAGGACGGGAGGCCCGACTGCACGAAGAACTGGCGCGCCTGGTCTCCTGTGAGGACAGAAACATATCAGAGCGCCACAGGCGGACACACGTCACGCATCACACCGACTTAAACAGCCGCAGGCGCCCCCTACAGAGCCATACATGTCACACACCTGCCGGTCCAAACAGCCGCAGGCACCCCCTATAGAGCCATACGTGTCACACACGACACCGGCTCAGACGGCAGGACAGGATCCACAGCCCATCTCTGGAGCAGCCTTCCATCACTTTAGGACATTTACCCCACCAAGGTGATCAGGAGGGCCCACACCATTAAGGACAGCACACACCCACAGCATGGGCTCTACACATTTCTGCTATCAGGAAGACGACACAGGAGCGCAGGACAACAAGACTGATAAAGGCTTCTACCCGCAGACCGTCAGACCCATGGACAATGCATCCGACATTGCTCTCCTTGGGGCTCATACTGCTCTGCACAAGTGCAACACTCATGTATCCACTCTGCGTAAGCATCCACGGAGACGTTCATAGTTCTCCAGTCAAGCCGCGTACACTCTGCAGCCACGAGAGTAGCAGTATGTTACACAAATACTGCCATGCTGCATGCTGGAGGCCACAAGAGGACGAAGCCATAAGGGTCTTACTATCACAGCATGCAAATGTAAGGGAACAGAAGGGAACATTCACCTTGCCACCTATAGACCGATAAGAAAGGAGGAACTCACAATAATTAAAGAAATACATGTGGCAGTGCAGGATGGGGGGGGGGGGGTTCAGCTTAAGTCTATATACACACAGTGCCTAAGTGGTTATTGAAAATTATTGCCGGGGGGGGATGGAGCAGAAAATGGGGCATGATAGAGACTGACACAGGAAACCGTGACAAACACTAACGAAACAATATATAACGTGACGAGATGATGGCAAGATCAGCGGAGGTGTGAGACAGTGGTGTGGGAGGGGCGGTGTAAGCCAAGGCTGCAGACTTGACACCCCCACACAGGCCAGCGCCAAGAAAATACGTCCAACAGGCAAGCTGAGGTATGGTTCAGGCGGGGGGGGTGTCGGCGCCGCAGCCGGTTATTAATCAGCCTGTGCGTGCCGGATGTTTAAACACCTCCTGACGTACAGAGAGAGGTTGCCACAGCAACGGCGGCCCTCCGACTCGGAGGAAGCGAAGGGGAGGGACTCAGATCCGGTGCTCAGCAAACCCACCCCCTCATCAACAGCTCATACTGGAGGGGAGGGGAGGGGGGCTCCCTGAGGTACACTACGCAGTCACCTCAGAGGAGGAAGAGGGAGGGGCATTTGCACGAGAACAATCTCACAAGAACTGATGAGGACCACGGCACACACGTGGCAGAGCAAGTGCCACTAGACAGGATTTACACTGAAGCATTTATGTTTGATTTGCCAAATGCTCCTGTACATTTTTTGAAGGTAAGGGCAGAGGGCAGTCCCAGGAACAAGGGCCTTTCTTTAGAGCCCAGGGGTGAAATCTCTCTGGCTACGTCCACACTGCCATGCTGAAGTGACTCAAATCAGATTTTTTGCCTTCATGTGACACATATCGAATCTTTTCAGGGCTGTATGGACACGCAAATCTGATCTTTTCAAATCGGACTTGTGTCACCTTCATATGAGGTACTAAATCAGATACGCATCCGATACGCGGCCCTATGACCTGAATGTGAACACTCAGATTGGAATTCATGTGGCTTTTTGACCCAACAACCAAATCAGGTTGTTGGGTCAAATCCCAGGGTTGGCAGTCACCTAACCTGCTGAGCCACCAATCGCTCCTAAAATGTGTTAGAACCCACGGGGGGGGTAATCAATCCACTCCATCTTCATCAGTGTCATCAGCTTGCCAACGTCCTGTCTGAAAAGCGACCCACTCAGCTGTTGTAAGCTCACAAAGGTTTCCCCCCCCATGACAGATCTGGCTCCAGGCCGCTAAAGGGCCACCACCCATCCTGCAGGCAGCACAGTACCGATATGGCGAGGCAGAACTCTACCTGAAACATAGCCCATGGTGGGGGAGAGCGAGTCAAACTGTTTGTCATGATTCTCCCTCTCTTTCTTAGTGATGGCCCAAATGCTCTGGCCACCTGTGGGAAGAAACAAGGGTTTGGGGGGTGAATAAACACATAAGACATATTAGACTCGCCTTCATTGTCAGTGCACAGTGGACAAGTAATCAGACGAGGAAACGCAGTTTGGCATCTACTGCAAACCTACAAGACAGTGCAAAAATAAAACTTTTTTTAAGTCACAATTCGATTTGTGTGCTTTCTCGCTTGTTTGCACCATGTGTGCTGTCCCTGCACCCTGCCCACTGCACCCTGCCCACTGCACACTATGCACTTGCTCCTGCTGGAACAAGAATTTCCCTCTGACACCAAAAACAGTTCATCTTATCTACTGTACAATATATACACGTGTGATAAGCAAACTGTCAGTCGGGTATAGATGGTACCCATAGTATAAATGATGGTTATTGAGTAATGAGTACAGACAACATATGACTATGGATGACTGGCGATTATTACTCAAGGAAACAATCTAAAAAAAAAAAAAAAAAGTGACTTTGACTTTTTAACTTCAACGCAGGACAGGAAAGTCATGCTTTTGTTTAACCCCATGACTGGAGCACGTGACTCTTCAGGGCGAGTCTTATCACATCCACGCCCGGGTCGTTCCAAAGCCACAATCATTATTTACAAAGCAAATCGAGAACAGGAATGCGGGACGTGCCAAAGTGCCGCCCACCGCCGACTCCTATGGAAAGCAGCACGTCAGAAATCACGCAGCCGGCTTAAAGGGGCAGATTCATTTAGGCAATTCATGTATTATGAATAAGGTGTAAATGCTAATGAGCTATTTTTTAAAGAAAGCTGACATATCTCAACAAGTCATTGTTTCATTAGTGATTTTACAAGTCAGGATCTGCAGCACATACATGCATATGAAACCTGACTAGTGACGCCTCCCTCAGGTCGCCCCCCTCAGGTCGCCCCCCTCAGGTCGCCCCCCTCAGGTGGAGACAGTCATGTCCCCAGTGCTGCCAATAAAGGGCGACTTCTGGCGCTCAACTGAGAGGACAAACATCAAGGCTGAAACTATAGGCCAAAGAAACACTCAATTGTTGAGTTTCTAAACGCAGACACACACGTTAATGTGCTACACTAGTGGGAGATAATCTGCAATTAAAAGCACTCCTTAATGATCAATGTAGTTGTGTTATGCTAACTAATTGGCTATATAAAGCCGACAGATGCAGGCCATCATGGATGCAACATGGAGTGAGTGAAAACTGCAGTGCATCAAAACGCAGGTAGACACTGACGTTCGAAAACATCAACCACAACAGTGACGGCCTGCTGGCTTTCTGCAGCCATGACCCACAGACCCATCTAGTAAGGTCCCTTTTTTCCATAAAATCACAGTTTTGAACACAAAACTGACATGCTACAGACACACACACACACACACACACACACACACACACCACTTTATTAGGTACACCTTGCTAGTACCGGGTTGGACCCCCTTTTGCCTTCAGTACTACCTTAATCCTTCATGGCATAGATTCAACAAGGTACTGGAAACATTCCTCAGAGATATTGGTCCATATTGAGATGATAGCATCACGCAGTTGCTGCAGATCGGCTGCACATACATGACGCGAATCTCCCGTTCCACCACATCCCAAAGGTGCTCTATTCGATTGAGATCTGGTGACTGTGGAGGCCATTTGAGTACAGTGAACTCATTGTCATGATCAAGAAACCAGTCTGAGATGATTCGAGCTTTATGACATGGTGCATTATCCTGCTGGAAGTAGCCATCAGAAGATGGGTACACTGTGGTCATAAAGCGATGGACATGGTCAGCAACAATACTCAGGTAGGCTGTGGCGTTGCAACGATGATCAATTAGTACTAAGGGGCCCAAAGTGTGCCAAGAAAATGTCTCCCACACCATTACACCACCACCTGAACTGTTGAAACAAGGCAGGATGGATCCATGCTTTCATGTTGTTGATGCCAAATTCTGACCGTACCATCTGAATGTCGCAGCAGAAATCGAGACTCATCAGACCAGGCAACATTTTTCCAATCTTCTATTGACCAATTTCAGTGAGCCTGTGCGATTTGTAGCCTCAGTTTCCTGTTCTTTGCTGACAGGAGTAGCACCCGGTGTAGTCTTCTGCTGCTGTAGCCCATCTGCCTCAAGGTTCGACGTGTTGTGCGTTCGGAGATGCTCTTCTGCATATCTTGGTTGTAACGAGTGGTTATTTGAGTTACTGTTGCCTTTCTATCAGCTTGAACCACTCTAGCCATTCTCCTCTGACATCAACAAGGCATTTTCGCCCACTGGATGTTTTCCCTTTTTCGGACCATTCTCTATAAACCCTAGAGATGGTTGTGAGTGTATATGTATATATGTATATATAAGTACAATAAGTGTTCCTTTAATTTTTTTGAGCAGTGTGTGTGTGTAGCCTCAGTTTCCTGTTCTTTGCTGACAGGAGTGGCACCCAGTGTAGTCTTCTGCTGCTATAGCCCATCTGCCTCAAGGTTCGACGTGTTGTGCGTTCGGAGATGCTCTTCTGCATACCTTGGTCGTGTTTGTGTGTGTCTAAAACTAACCTCCCCAACATTAAACACCTATATTTACCAAAGACAGAGTAACGAGACTCAGAACTCTGACACTCAGTAAACAAGGACTACATCTAGAGACCCAGACGGCAAGGTGTCCTTTTCAGAATCTCTCTGTAATGGGCTTTGAAAGACATCGATCCCAAGATGAGGGCCAAAGACTTTTAAATGCAAGCAAGCATAATTGCTTCAATGTGACCTTGTACAAACATCGTGACCTATGTTTATCGTCATATAGGTGTACGACAGAAGCAATCTTGGATCCGAAAGATTAGCTGATGTCCGGCTGTATTTCTGCTTCTTTTGCCAGCCCGTGAACTTCACGCTGACTGTGAGCAGAGCTGACGCCCTCTACTCTGGCCGTCTGATGCAGTAATAAGCCTTCACCCGCTGCCAGATCGATACGTCAGCAGAGACGCATGGAGGAATTCCTGCCAGCGATCGATGCGACTAAGTCTTTTCAGGATCAGACAGATGGCTCCGGCGAGTGCTCCGCTCTGACTGCACATCCAGCTCTCTGGCCCCCCCCAGGCTGTACCCCCCTGTACAGCGCTTGGGAACACAAACACGCACACACACACACACACACACACACACACACACACACACACACACACACACACACACAGATGGGCAAAAATGCATGAGAATGTATTTTCATACAAATACCCAATTCGTGTATCAAAATAAACTACAAAATATCAATTTAAACAGCATTTTGTATTTTAAAAATACTAAACCACATTTCACATACTGTCCTGTTTCAGCATGTTCTTTCCAAGCATTTCGACACAAAATCGCCAAGCAGAAGGGCAACATTTTTCCACTGCTTAAGTGAACTCAGATAATGGCAAATCAAACAAAAAAGTAATTCAAAGATTTTCAATTTAATCGACAAAACTACTTCCTTTTGTGCAACACAGATGCAAATAACTCCAAAGAACAAAATTTTAAATGAAGAATGGCAAAAAATTTAAGCACTTCACGCGGCAACAGTTTACATACCTTAAACACAAATAGGCCTGAATGGACCTTTTAAGTCTTTTGGTTAAACACAAGTGACCAGGTATTGGCTCTAAGGACCATTAAATAAAATGTCAGAAAAAACTAAACGTCCTCCTTTTGCAGCACAAAGGATCTGCACACATGGTGTCATCACACATGCATTACGGGGGAAATTATGTCCCGTTTTTTCAAAATACAAAGTATTTTGATACAAATTATATAATCATTTTTATGAAATCAAATATAAAATTACAAAATACCATTTTGTATTTACAATACATATTTTAAATACATGCATCACAAATACTGCCCATCGCTGAGCAAATACATTCTCATTCAGGCAAAGGTCATGTGCTGATGCAGCAGAGATCTTACCATTCATGGCTATGAGTGGGGAGGGGTGGGCTGGCCTGGGTGGGCTGCCCCAATCTTCTCAGCTGGCTAACTTGCAGTCATCTGCAACACAAATGGGAGGGAGGAGGCGAAATCTACCCATTAGTGATCTAGAGGGAAAAGGCAGAGTGAACCACACACGGGTATGGTGTTCTCTCCCAAACTCCCCCCGCCTCTCAGACTTTAATAAACTTCCCCCAAAATCAGGATCAGCAGTCTTAAAGGGAATGTTACAGGCGTAATGGGGCCCAGGGGCGTACAGAAGCTCAAGCCCGCACCCCCCACCCCCCCCATTTCAGAGCTGAGCCGTCAATGAGCCCTTTTCCTTTCAAACCCGGCCAAGTACCCGGGACACTGCACAATAACAGCTCTCAACACAACAAACAGAGCAGTTTATTAATTTTACTAAAGGGAATAAGGTGAAAATTGAAGGAAGAGCAAATCAAAGGAATCAAAAGGTGTTTCTTTGTGCTTTAAGAAAACAGGAAAAGGTGCTTATGGAGTTTTTAGAAACGTACGGTGCTGAGATTTGAGGCTTTGCCAACATCAAACATGGACAAGTCAGGGCATTAATCTCACTTTTAACCCCCCACTCTGGAGACAGCGACTCCCCCACGCCGAGTACACATCATCGCAAATTATATAACCGCCGTGCCACCGCACTGCTCGGGAGAGGGCGAGCAGGGGCCCAATGAGAAGCCCTTCCAGATGTTTATCGGGTCACGCCACATCCGGGACAGACGCGGGGCAGCGGCAGCTAAACGCTGAGCTCAGCAGCCTCTGCGACCTGAGCCTGGCTCAGGTAACATGGACACCCGCTACAGTCATGTGACACTGCCCGCTGCCCACTCCGCCATCCCAAGCAGGCCTGAAAGCTCAGCAAACTCAGCCAGGCTCTGCCATCAAGTCATCAAGTGTCGGCTTTTCCGTTACGTTTATCACAATTATTTAGCTGAAGCATTTATCCAAAGTGACTTACACTCGCAAAAGTGGGTTCCTGGAGTGAAAAGGGTCTTGCTCTAGGACCCACTGGTAACATCACTCTGCTGACGACGGGACTTGAACCAGTGACCTTCTGATCATGCTCGCAGAGTCCTAACCTGTTCAGCCACACAGCGCCATTTATACATAATGAACTGGCAACAGCCAGCAGAAATTGTCAACAGAGCATGTCCTGCTGCAGCAATACCGTGTTAGACGTTTCCTCAGCATGCAGAAGCAGATTTCAGTGGTACTCGTCAGCTCTAGGGTAGCGGTCTATGCTATGTCGCTACGCGGTGGCCTTTCAGCGCACTGTCAACTCGCCTGGACGCCCTCCCTGGCCTCTCAGCCCACAGACCAAGGACAGCGTCCCTCCAGGCACACAGGGGCGGCATTATATCCCACCCACACAGGGTTACCCAAGACCTGCCTCCCAGCCACACCCAGCATTGCTCTCAGCTTGCTCAAAGCCGGCCATTGTGCTCCTCCACGTTCCTTCCCAGAATCCTTCAGGGCAACATCTTAAAAACAACTCTGAATGTAATCCTGCTCTTAACACTCCTCTGTGGAACAGGAAGAAAAACAAACATAAAAAAAAATTAAAAATTACAGGTTCCTCACATTATTCCTTGGGCGTCTCAGCCAAGAAGAGGATGGAGACAAGCAGATACGGAGGGGAATGTTAAGGTAGTGTTACAGTTTCTGCCATAAAGCCAGCCAGAACTACACCCATACATCAGCTCGATGGCACTTAAATTGACTTAAGGATGTAAGGGTTGCACCCATTTAACATTATACACAAAGGCAAACTGGCGGAAAGCTGATCTATGAGAATTGCTGTTATTTGCCATTAAACTCTGCAGTGGAGTACACCTGTATTTATGTTGTCCCCAGTAAAAATGCTCAACCCTGATGCCAGACCCTACTGTAATCCTACAGTACATTTTCATGTATCAGCACCCCCCCCCCCCCGAAAGTCTCATGCCCCTCCACTGCTTTTAAACCCCCCCTTCATTCTCCTACTGTTTTTCCAGATTGATATTCTTCAGTCTTCAAAAACCTGAATATACACCAGCCCTTTGCGGATAAGACTGGTCACCTCTGATATAAAGTGTAGACTGGAATAAAACTCATATTATCACCAGGGATAGAAACTCCACATGAAGCAATGACATCATTTCCTCTCCAGGAGAAAAATGGAGCCGACACATGCTCAGAATCAGTCAGACAACAGTTGGCAAGTCTACATTTAATCAGAACGTATGGTAGCCTCAAACTGTGGCTTATAACAGATTATCTGTTCCTCATGGCACCATCCCGTGACCATAGCAAATATTTGTCTGGTAATCAGTAAGTGTTTAATGTAGCCCATAGAGTGTTAAATAAATTGAACATAAAGCAAGTAATTTGTCTTAGGAAGGATACTGGGACACTGGCTAAGCGACAACCTCAATTCAAATCTCATGTAAAACCTGTCCACTATAGCTAAACCCAAGCAGGCCATGTCTTTCCAAGGACTTCTATGTTTACAAAATAGAGAAGTAATCATTGCTGTGCCTGAATAAATATTTCAGCTTAGCCTGAACAGAAAAGGCTCTCTGGTAGTACCAGCAGAGCGTGGTACTGTGTACGGCACTGTAATGCATCTCAGGTAAACAGCTTCAGAAAACACTCCTGTGAATGAACGAACTGGCACAGTTACGACTTGAGCTTATCAGCCAAAAGGGAACGAGAACTAAAGGAGCGAGATCAAGCCCCAGCTGACCCTGGAATCATTTCATAACTGAACCATCTTGGTTTCCCAAAGAAAGCCGCAAACACCTCACAGGTGGTCATGCAAGCAAGTTGAAACCAACAACCAAATCTTTGCAAATTTAGTCCTCTGGGTAAGTCCCCCCTTCCCACAGCACATGCCAGCCACATGGGAGGGGCTGCTTACGGCAAAGCGGAGAAACAGTGATGGAAACCAGTGGAGAAACAGTGAAACGAAACAGGAACAGAGACGACACAACTTTCACTCTCGATCTATTAGAAACCATTTTCCTAGACACACCAGAGGACTGTACTCCCACGTTAACCAGGGTTGCGTACTGACAGCGCTACACCAAGCGCATGTGGAAAAGAATCGTCTGCACTGAACAGCTAAGCGTGTTCTAGAAAAACACACCCCCCTGCCATGACGCAAATAATGTCACATCTAAAACAGTCGCTAACCAGCCACCCATGACCTGGGGGAGGGAGGTGCCTTCACCTCACCAAACAGACCCAACTGTGAAACACCTGCTCCCAGTCAGCAGGGGCAGCATCTAGCACGAAACAGACAAACAAATGAAATAGTCAGGACAATCGGACCTTATTTTCATACAATCCATATACAGTGTACAATGGCAGGAAATAATGTTCCCCCAGGACCACAGTGCAGCGTACAAACAGCGAGTGACAGGGGGAGGGATTCACAGGATTTACAGTGCAAACTACAGTGAGGACCTGGGGGGCTGGACACGGTTTATATCAGAGCTGTAACGGTACATGTATTCAGCATGTGCTGCTTGGTTACATCATTTTCACTTCTGTGCACACAATCATACGAATGAATATGTCTTGACACAGGCACAACCTAAGTTCTTAAGTAGATTCTCAGCACAATAATAAAATATTATGCTAACTGTGGCTGTGGGGGGGGGGAGTATTCAGTGGGCTGTCAGCCTTGGGGTAGAAGCTGCTCCTAGTCTCGGGATTCACAATGCTGGAACTCTGGATCTGCATCAGTTTCCTGCCTCCCTTGAATCCCAATGACTGGTTTGGGTTCAAATCCCAGTTACCACTTCACACAGTCGCCATTGTCTAGCCGAAACCTCAGAATCGTCTGTCGCTTCGGCCAGAAACTTCTGCAAGCCTGCCTAATTCGCCATGGCGACACTGGGGTTTCATACAACTACAGACAGTGCTGGCCAACTGTAAAGCTGACACTGGGAAGAGGAAGCAAAAATGAATCTGAAGACTTTCATTCCTCTAAAGCAACTCGCTTAACAACTGCAACTGTTATATTCTATGAGAAATAAGGCACTCGTCACATCAACAGGCAGCAGGTGCTGCTCATATCTGCCAGTGGCAGCTTGACAGCATCCAGTACTGCTGCTAATGGGTGCACTGGGAGAAATGGGCACAAACTCATCTTGTGGTCCCACCACGCAGGGGACGAGGAGAGCAGCAGGACAGTCAAAACTTAGACCACAGGAACAGCAGTAAGTGTGCATGAACGTTCCTTCTGAAACAATCACCCAAATACATCAGTTGCAACATGAGTGACACTTAAGCCAACTTTCTTGGAACATTAAGGAAGACGAAGAACTTCTTTAGAATTCCTAACGAAGACGACATAGGCTTAAGTGACAATCTGAGCCGGAGGTGAGTCACATCCATCTATGCAATCATCCATCCATCCATAAAACATAAATAAGAAGTCTATTTATGGCTGGATTGACCTGACGCCAGTCACAGGCAGCATTAGGGGCAAGACAGGAACACTCTGGAGAGCTTGCTCATTCACAAACACACACAAGTTTATATTCATATCTTTGTGGGAACACTCAATTCATTTCTATGAGAAAATCCCTGATCCCAACAATGACAACCTTAACCCCTACCCAGCCCTAACCATAAAAAAACACAAGACTTTTGGCATTTTTAGGTTTTTTCATTGCAGTCATAGATTCTTATATTGGGTCCCCACAATGCATAATGCCTGTTTTTTAGCCTTTCAGTTTATTTTCGCTAAATTTATTTAACAAAGATTCCTACCTCCGATTTTACGTAATATACCAGTTTGGCATAAGCTGTTATTCCCAGTGTGTGATAACCGAGCATCACATCATCAATGCACTGGGCTCTAACTGGCCAGAAGGTCAGACACTCACTCACTCTGTTGTTATACATTAGTTAGCTATCCAACTACTAAACCATTATTACTGCAATATACAATCAGTAGCACGTTGGCTTACAGGTGTCGTTTCAGAGGGCCGACTCCCCCCGACGTTTCAAAAACAAAATAAATAGCTAATGAGCGGAGTCAGAAGACCACAAATAGCTAGCTGGTTAGCAGAACATGCTGCTTCAGCATCTCCTAAATAAGGAACCTGTTTATTTAATATTTAATGTAGTGACTGTTCGTAGCCCAGACCCGAGTGACGGTAAACATGGCTTTCCTTGGGGTTCCTCCCACGGTCCAGAGACATGCAGTGAGGCTAAAAAGGTGTCTATGCCTTGCCTGTATAATACCCAGGGTGCACCCTTGTCTTGTGTTTTATGCTGCCGGGGGAGCAGAGCCTGACCCCAGTAACCTGACTCAGTGTAAAGCGAATGGATGACTGATGCATAGATATCATCATATTCCTGCATTATATTCTTAAAATACAGACAAATTACATTTTATGCAGCCAAAAATACAACCGTTATATTTATGTAACTTCTGGGGATCGAAACTAAAACAGAATATTAAGAATGCAATTGCATAAATTGTGCACAAAAGATGCTGTCCTTCCTGCAGTGTTGTGCTAAACTAAACCTTCTGAAGCAGTTTGTTAGCGCTGGCTAATGTCTGCGGAAAAGTCGGCAGAAAAAATACAGCATGTTTTTTTCCGATCATTCAGTGCTGACAGAAGGATGAGCACCAACGACAAGTGTGAAGTGCCTGCCTCTGTCCCCCTTCCCAACGGGGGCCCAGCGATCGCCACGGACACGGGAGGAGAGGCGACTGTCCCTGCTTCGAGCTTCTGGAACGTGAAGAGAGAGAGTTCTGAGAGGTGCACATTCTGGAGGAGCCCAGCAGGCTCTTTTTATTTCTGGAGCATTACTGCTGCAGCCTGACTTTAACCATAAACTGCATTAGTTACCATTCATTATCATCTAGCAAGCCCTGCTTTCTCGGCTCTCAAGCAGTTCCTGGTGTCCTGAAAATGCTGGACGTATCACTTTTCACACAAGCTGCGGCGAAACCTGAAAAACACACGTTTCCAAGTGGGCAGCTGTGACAGGTGATGGTTTTGTTTCCAGAGAGCCCCCTGCAGGCAGGAAGTGATGTAATCCATGAAGGTCAGAAGGCAGCTGGGAGCAGCTTTCTCACTGACCCCCACCCATCACCACCGTGCTCTCCGGCGCCCCCTAGCTGGGGGGGGGACAGCTCACTTAGCCTACACAGCACAACTTGGACCATTTTTAAGGAAACTCATTTACCAGGATAGTGTAACAGTTCTAGCATTACGCCCAAGAGCTGGATTTACAATATCGGTTGATACTTCAATACATATTTTTACCATTAATGTTTATAGTTACTTCGGGGATTTTAGAAACGTTTACTCCTTTTTTGCCAGGAAGAGCAAAACGTAATTTTCCAAGGTGGCTTTTTCTACTCTGACAGCGTGACACAGGACGCCCTGCGCAGGTCAGTACTCAGGAATCCACACTGTTCGGGTTTCAGGCTGGGAGGACTACGCCCCCATGGCATCAGGAGGCGGAGACCCAAGGAGGAAAGCGGGGAGAGAGGCACCCAGGCTCAGCGACAGCCGCAGGTCCCTGGTCGAGCAGCGCGAGGTCATGCACGTACCCATGGGTTGTGAAGCTGAGCGGAAAGGCAGGCTGACTAATTCTTGCCTGCTCGCCGAGTCATGATCACGACACAAAGCACCTCCATATTCCCAGCAAAAAACTAGCAGCTGACTCTGTGGGCCCAAGCTGCTCCTAGAGACACAAAATTAACACAAATCTTGTCTAGTGTCATCACCATTGTGTTCAGGCGTCTAAGAGGACAGCTAAGAGGTCCTCGGAGGTGACAGGCGCTTGCTCCAGGTAAGGAGACAGTGAACGTCAGGCTTCCAGGACCCTGACCCGCCCACTGCGGGCCTCTCATGCCAGCCACGCCCAAACTGCTGGTCCTGCAGCCTCCAGCCCAGCAGGGGAGGCCCCCCCCCCCCCCCGAGTCAGTGAAAGCTGCTCGCAGACACACCCTAGCAAGGTAGCGCAAGCGAGCTGCCCACGCCAGGCCGGTTTGTGCGCCTCTCCATAGAGGAAAGGGCCTTGGGTTGCACCGTGGCGAAACACGCCCTTTCACAAACAAACAGGAATGCCGAGCAGTCAGCAGTCCAAATCCTGACTGAACCTTTAAGGCATAGCTAGCTGGCTGTTGCCAGGTGTCCAGGAAATCGCACATCTGCACCTAGGTGGCATTTCTTATTAATAAATCAATTTCAATTACCGCCAATACTTTTGGAAAACTCAGACACCCTCACTCAGGGCTTCAGGGCCTGAGACTGCTGCTCCATGGCGTGGGAAACTGTGCTATCCCAGCATGCACTGCGCCCCCAGAAAGGGAAGCTCTATATGAGCCAAGTGTCAGCCCAGATTACACAAGAGACCAGAAGTGACCGCTAGATACAGGTTAGAACACCAAATGCATTGCAGGCAGGTCTATCAATGGGAGGCGTCTTTATTTTGGTTTTCAAACTCAGAGGTCTCCCTAAAGCTTAGCAGTCTACTGCAAAAAAAATGTTCCAGGACTGACAAGAATTTAAGATATTTTTCCCTCAAGGGTAAACTATTAGATAGTAAAAATGCCACAGTATCCACCTGAGGCTATTAATAGGTGTACTCCAGGTCCGCAAGTCAACACGTAAAGCAAGTTTCACATAACTACAGGACACCATCCATCTATCTTCCAGTCGCTCATGAGGAACAGAACTGTGGTGAGCCCGGGGGGCTACCACAGGAAGTACAGGACCGGAGACACCCTATGTCGGCATTTCATCCATCACGCACACATGCACGCACGCGCGCACACACACACACACACACCAGCTAATTTAAATTCCACAATTCATCTAGTTCTCGGAAGCCAGAGGAAAGGTGACACAGTGATTAACTTTTTAAACTCCTCTAAATATGGAAAGGATCAGAATACTGTCTGGAGGGAAGCTAAACAACATGAGAGGAACATGTTAAATCTACAAACAGAGTCAAGGCAGGATTCAAAACCCCCATATGATATGAGGCAACATTGCTGCCCACTGACCCCCATGCCGTCCTGTGTAACACGGTAATCCTGTATTCTTACTACAGTGCCAAGCCACAAGGGACACAACATTGGACTCCAATATTATTATTATTATTATTATTAAAATTATTATTTAAATTATTGTGTTTGTTGTTGTTGTTTGAATTACTAACAACATTATTATTTTGTTATTAATAACATACTTCTCATTATAGAAGATGGATTCAAAGGTCATAAAAAAACCATTTTACCAGTCAAACATAATGGACAAAGTATACTTCGATGCACACTGACATGGAAGGTATTAGGATAATCTGGCTGAGAAGCTATTAAACTTCACTTTAATGCTGAGTATGGAGGAGCAAGAGGTCTGGCCCCTGTCCCCGTTGGCGGGATCGCCCATCCAGATCACCACAGCACTCACCTGCACTGCACACTGAGCACCAGTGACCTGTGACCCAGTCGGCCTGTCGGTTTATCGGTTGTCCTCCGTGCTACGCTCTGATGCCGCCCATGCAGAAAGCCTACAGATCACACCACATACGTCGGGTGTGATCACGCGCACTCGACAGTCTTTGTCAGAAAAATTGCCAGCATTCTTTATATGTTTGCCTGGAGGCCACCCACCTAGAGCTGTTCATCTGCCACGTTCTGCTTTAAGGAGAGTCATCGGTCCCCAGATCCTCCTCACCCGAGTCTCATAATTGTATCAGAGACACATGTCTTTTGGGATTTAAGGGCACAGGATCCAACTGATGGGGTAAATATCCCTGTTTGTTAAGGGAGGGATTTATGAGACACCATGTCGAACGTAATACAAAAAAATAATAAAAAAATCCAGTCATGAAGTAGAACATCTACAGTACATCCCAGCCGGAATCACAAACAGCTCCAGCTCAGGGAATCCGGAACATGAGGTTCTGTTCAGTCTAGACATCATCGTATAAGCAAATCATCCCTTCGGCAATACTGACATCATGTGTAGCCAACCAAGTATAAAAGGCCACAGGACAGTATACAGTTCTGCTTTGTACACAGCAGCAGCAGCAGCAGCATTCTGGTGTTCCCAGGAATCACCACGTGTCTTCGTTTTGTTTTCATGAGGGTCTTTCTCAGAAGTTAAGAGCTGGAAGGGTTTGGAACTTATACACACACTAAACCTAGTAAGAAGTTACTACACGACAGCATTAAGTGAAGCATCACAGTACTGTCAGATGAGAATGTGACCTCAATCTGACCTTTGACTGAACTATAGTTTATGCGACTTTGCTTATTAAATAATCACACAACAACATGCCACGAAGACAACAGGACAGTGACTGAGGTACTCCAACACAACTACTATGCAAATCTGAGTCAACGACAGAAAACAACATCGCTGTTCAAACTTGGGTCTGACAAACATTTTCCACCCAAGCGAACCGATCCGAACCCAATAAAAGAACCACACTGGGCCGTGAGAAGCCAGCAATGCCAACCGATCACTGAAACTGTCATGCAAATACTAGCCTTCACATTTTGCTTTATAAGCTACCAAGAGGCTAATTACAGTGAAACTGAGCAAGGGTGTCATTCTGACACAGGGCCACACCACAGCGAAGACAGGAGCGTAGCCAGGGATGCCTGATGGTGCAGCTGATGACACAAAGCTGTTTGTTCAGAGGCTATTCAGAACTCAAGGCTATCCTCACATGAGTGAGATTTAATAGCAAGCAAACTAATGGGTCATTACTGAGAGACGCACAAAGGAAGATCTTGGGATTAGCATTTTTATATAAAACATTACAAATGTCTAATGACTAATAAACACTAGCAACCTCTAACACAGACCAACTAGCTAAACTGCCCTGGTAAAAGATGAATGCTTATTATAATAGACACGAGGTGACATCAGCCTTTGAAAAAAAATCACTTATAGTATTACACACCGACATCCCTGCTGTAAACATGCAACGAAAGCTTGGTCAGTGATAAGCAGAGCTTAGGTCTGAAGGCCCTTCATTCATTTCCATGGGCTGTCTCTCTCAGTTGCCATTTTCAGATAAGACATGAAAAAGAGTGTGAAGAGGCTACACTGAAACTTCGTGTTTGCCCTTCCAAGATGATCGCTGCATGTCGAAACGAAACGATTTCACTACATGTCATGAATATGCCGTTATAAAAAGTAAAATAATAATAATAAAACAAGAAAATAAATAAAGCTATATCGTCACTAGCACTGTGTTGAGAGAGGAGCGCTGCCATAAAAATGAAACCTAAGCCAAAGTTGGGTACGACCAGATCGTCCCACTCCGGACACAAAAAAAGATTTATGCGTATTTCTAAAGTATGACCCCTATCATTTTTTGGACGTGCTGATCACGCACCGAGGCGCTTAACCTCACTCGCCCCATTAGGATAAGGTTATTACAGCTTGCGTTTAAAAAGTCACCAATCCTCCTCCAAAGTGGCAGTGACAGCGCGATTTAAGGGCACTTAAAATAAACGCACCGATCTGGATGCGAAAAAGCAGCAGCACGATCCCTAACCTTTTTCAAACTATGACTTTGCAACCGGCCGGACGAGTTTGGTTATGCAGACATTTTAACTGCACGCGAGAACCTTTAATTAAACTATCAGAAGTATAAACAGGCTACGCTTTTAAAATATATGGATTCGTGTCGGTTTTGTTTTAAAGGAGAGGCAAAAGTGTATACATTTCTCCTTTTCTTCCCCAATGATAGAACTGAGTAGCCCTCAGCTGTAGTTGTGCATGGGGGATCGGTGTTTGTCTGATAAACAGCGAACAGGTAAGATGTATAAGAACGATCTGCCGGTGTTTAATGCGAATTAGCGCTAAATATGAAATACACTTACTGTTTGTAGAAAGAGAAAAAAAACAGTCATTTGAGCTCCCCTCCTTTAATCCTGGCAGCAGATGATGGACATTCCCACCACGAAGAAAGCTCCCCCTCTTCTTAACAGCGTGTAACCTTGACAAACCACGGAAAACGCCTTTATTATGTGCCGGACCTGTTGCTGCTAAAGAGCCGCCCGTAGAATCACACCAACAACATGGCTGACGACGGCGCAGCGCTGGATGCTATTCAGCCGCGGCTCCGGTGGGAGGAGACAGCGGCGCTCCGGAGCTCGGCTCCCCGCACTGCGCCGCGCCCCGCACCACCCTCTGCTGTCCGAGCTGCGGAATCACAGCTATTAATCTCCAACCCTTCTAGCGCTCCGCTTCTCGCACTGCTCTCTGCACCGCCTTCTGTCGGCTGAGATGCAGAATCACATCATTTAATCTCAAACCCTATTAGCGTTGCTCCTGTTTCAATTCGTGCACTAAACTTTTCACACTGGTTTAGCTCCGTTTCAGGAGCATGATCCGATTAAAAACACTTTTTTTTCTTGTGTAAACGAAACAGTTATATATGTTGGATATGTTAGGATATGCATAGACTGGTGGGACTGGTGGGATCCAGGGCAACATACAGTAACAGTCCTAGCCGATGAGGACTCTCTCCCCATTAGAGATCAAGTTGTGTTCATGTTCGCTATTGAGGGGGGTTGCAAGAGGGCGGCGCGGAGGGTGGAGGGGCGCCGCGGTGGCCTCGTAGGAAAGTTACGTATCCTTATTATTATTATTACTGCTACTACTTAATAGGCTTTGCTAAGCAAGTAAATTCACGTGGGCTTGTTCTTTTCATATTAAGACACATTAATACTAACTAGTTTTAACAATAGTGGAATGTTACACTTTTTTTCTTCCTCCGTTCGTGGCGCCCCCTGGGTGGACGGCGCCCTTAGCATTTGCCTATATTGCCTATGCCACGGGCCAGCCCTGGCAACACTTAACAGAGGCCTCTGAATATGTAAAACTACAAGTAAAATTTGGTGGGGGGGGAGGGGCAGAATTTCTAGGTACACCCGAGTCCAGAATAACTGGTTGTAAGATGGATGGATTGATATACATAGAATTATACAGCAGCTAATGCCAGAGAAAATTCTTGATACATTAAGGAGTTTGTTAAACACTACCCGTTAATGGTTATTGATTTCACAGAATAAACTACTGCTCCCGGCCAATCATGTAGTTTGTCCTTTTTAGAGATAAACCCCGTCTGTACATAAATAGCAATTTTAAGATTCAGAAACCAAGACCACAAAGTTATAAAATGGCATTATAAAAAATATTTAATTTCATTTATCTGAATTGGTCGGACCAAGACCACCCATAGATCGGGCCCTATTACAAACTAAACCACTGGTTCTTATGAATGGACTGTATCCAGTATCTCTAAATCACTATATTCAGATTCAGTATTTGGGCTTTTCTATCATACTTTCATCTAGATTAGTGGTTCTTAACATTTTATCAGTGGCGGCTGGCCCATAGGAGCGCTTGGGTGCTGCCCTCCCATTGGGGGGGGGGGGGATATAAAATATATATATAAAAAAAATATATATATATATATTTTTTTTATCAATGTCAGTTTTACTTAATAGTGTGTGCTCCTACATGCAGTCTGAATTATTTAAACAACATTTCCACCAACTGACTTTAATTCAACAGTGAATTTCCACCAATCATTTCTCTTCTCTCATCAAAGCACCTCAGAAGTGCAGCGAAATAGCCAATTGTGTATGGCTGCTAGGTGAATATAATAAAGATTATTCTACCAGTAAAAGTAATGAGGAAAAATATAATGGAGATATGTACAGAATCATTTTAATGAGACTAAAAAGAATTTCAATTTATTTCACTGGTTGTGTGGATGCATTAACTTGATTTACTAGGGAGAGGTATATAAAGGTATGTCTGCAAGGTGAAAATTCTTTTATTTGGATATTTATCATTGTTATCACGCTGTAGCCCTGGACACCATTGATATTTACAGAAATTTACAGTGATTAAGTAACATTTTACAATTTGTGAGATATTACACTCATGTCTTACAATAAATCTCTATAGATCCAAGACTAGCTGAAGGGAATGGATTTTTTAAAGGCCCTGAACAGAACAGCTTTTTAAAAAGGAATCAGCCTGGCCCACAAATGATCGCTTCCTCCCTGATTATTTCTGGACATAGTTTCCATTGTGGCAAATAAGGACCTTTAATATCGGTGTTCCTCACAAGCAAAATAGGAGAGAGACATTTTTGGAACAGCATAAAGGCATCTCAGATCACTGTGGTAAACGCCCTTTCAGCTCTGAATGCTTTCCTGGTGAGACAGATTAGCTAAGTGGTCTGAGGAAGCATTGTCGGAGTTTACGCAATGAAAATAGTATGGGCCGTTTGTGCAGACCAGGGCCACGGTGGTGGGGTGTAACCACATGTAATGCTGACAGCATGTAATCGAGTACGGCATTAGGCAACTACTGAAGCTGACGCAGATAGAATGCCAGCATGACAATCCCAAATAAGCTATGATTTCTCTTACACAACAGCAGAACCTTCCAATCCTGTTACTGTTATACCTCATATTCAACTCCACTCAAGTGTATCAACATTCAGCAAGTTCTCATGCAGCCAAAGCAGGGCCTCACACAGCACTGCTGAGTTAGTTGCAGAGCTACTATCGGAATGTATCAGATCTTGTATAAATACCTGTGGTGTGACTGTGTGGGGGGGGGAATGTGAAACAGAGGGTCTGTGGGAGCTCACATCATCACACATTTACCACATAGCCAGGGAAATAAATAATAAATATCAAGTTATTATTATACAGTGAATAGTAGAAATAAACACCGACTAGACCAGGGATGACAGTCATGATGTCTGTTGTACTTTATTAAATATGAAACCCAACAAAACAATCATACATCTGTTCTGCCCTGGTCCTGTACGCACCACCAGGACAACTAGTACCACACTGGCATTACATTTGCACCACCAGGTCCACTAGTACCAAACTGGTATTACATTTGCACCACCAGGTCCACTAGTACCACACTGGTATTACATTTGACCTTTCAGAAGGTGCCATCCCACTCTCAGGGCCAGATATGGGTATGGACAGTTAAATCTCTGTATCCAATCTTCCATTGGTCAGGTCACCCATTTACTTGCATGTGTTGCAGAAGGGAGCTCCGCCCCCTTAGCATTTCTTTCCCCTCATTGGCTCGTTTCTTTCTGGACCTCCTTCCAGATGCTCTCCTGGAGCTCGGCCGTGTCGTACTCCTTCAGCATGTCATACTTGTGCCAGGGCTGGCCCTGCCTCTTGGCCTCCTTACGCTGCACGCTGGTGAGGCTCAGCTCAAAGCGGATGCCTTGGATGTTGAACTTGGGGTGTTCCCACCGCTTCGACCAGGGCTTGGGCTTCATTCTCACCTTCACCTGAAGGAGGCAAGGTTTGAACCCCAAAAGAAAACACTTTTCTGCTGCCCTTGCTCATACAAACCCAGGCCATGGCTAAACCTGCTCAGTTTAAGTTAACAACTCAAAGGCAAACATTAAAAGTGGGGGGTGGGTCACATACCATAGAGAACATGAATGTAAGGATACACATATTTGTACCTAAAATTTCCGGCACAGGTCTTTCAGTTCGGTACCGAACAAATGCAACAGATGCAGAACCTTTGTGTTTATGTGTTGTGACCATGATCTTCAGTTTGAGTGCTGACCACTGACCGTATTGACCGGGACCTCGCCACTTAAAGAATACGGCACAGGTTTCATGTCGACGTCGACCGTGCTGTACGCAGGCAAGGCGTCTCGGAGGTACATGAGATTGTCGTCCAGCCGCTTCTCCAACTTCAGCACCTCCAGCTGCTGTATGCGGGGGCTGTACAGCTCGTAGCAGATCTCCACACCTAAAAGGCAGCAGAGGGGACCCCACCCCCGACATAGGTGAGAATTCAGTTCCAAACAAAACATGGAATTCTCTATGGAGATGTTAAACCATGTATTGTTGACCACAAAGCTCACCAGCTACTCTCACTTAGCAATGCATATTAATAAAACTTGCCTTGACCGTCAATAATGTTCCTTAGGATAAAAGTGGCTCCCAATCCCGATCCAGATCTTTGAATACAGATACCCACAAAACGGTTGCTTTTTCCACTGGCATATGGGTCGTGCATAGTCACTGCCAAGATAGTACCTGTAATTTGAGATTACAGCAACTGTAATTTGCAATTAGTACAATTTGAAATTTTTTTGAAAATCCACCATGGTGAATCCACAGAACTATAAGAATATATTCTCACCAACATAGAATTCGGGAATGTTCAACATTTTGCGTCTTTTAGTCATATCTTTCCTCTCAATAGCAAACTTGAGAGGATTCGTTTTCTGCCGTGGAGGAATGAATTCCGGACTAAGAAACCTAAATGGAAAAATAAAATCTAGTTAGTCATCATTTATGATGACTTAAATATACGTTAAATACTCGGTCAAAAACTAGCGCTAGTCAGCCGAACATCATTGTTTGGCGGTAGATAAGTTGTTGGTCCTCACAAACAATTCTAGTGTGAGATCGTGTTACGTGGAAGAGCTAGTTATGTCTATTACATCCAGCATAAGTCTTACTTTCGGGGTGGTTCTGGGGGTTTAGTTTTATCCACAACTTCCGGTTTCGTTGGAGGGATGAATTCGGATGTTTGAAATGTGTTTCCTCCAGACGCATGCCGCAACAACGATGTGGAGAAGAAACCTAGGGAACATAAATCCATACGTCCATGTTATAAATGCATTCCATTAACTACACTGCTTTCCTCGTAAGGGTTGACAATTACGATAGTTTTCTGGCCAATGAACTTTAACAATCACACAGGGATTATGATTCATGTTATGGTTTAACATAAATCAAATGAAGTAACGTGAACAATATGCCAGTTTCAGCTATTATATTGCACAGATCCCCCAGACTTACGCTCATTCCAGGGCTGTGCGTTCCGAAACGCTCGTAATGCACAAAATGCCAGGCTTGCTCTACCCGAGCACGCAGCAGCCATGTCTACAGCGTGACCTTCCACAGTGACGTCTCTGTCAACACGTGCCACATGGAAGCCTGCGAGGGACACTATGCACCAACATATGAGCGATTGTCTGCAAACTCAATAAGAAAAACACAACCAACTGCCAAATAATGAGGGTGTGTTAGGTTTGACTGTTGACGTTTTGCTTTATCAAATTGTCTACAAAACGTGTATCTTGTAATTATTATAACTATCAGCCCCGCCATTCCGCCCACATAGAAATCGCTTTTGATATTTTGAATTTAAACCTCTGCGATGCTATTCAAAATAAGACCACTAGGTGTCACTGTTACAGCAAATATAAACATAATATAGCGATGACTTTATTGAAAGCTTTATTTCAAAACCAGGTAAAGCGCCACAATATAAAAGTGAATTTAAGTCAAGACAAAACTGTTGTAAAAGATTATGCCATCGTCTCTATTACACAAGGTCTCTAGATCATGGATCCCCAAGTATAGTAAACAAAACATTTCAGTTTTTGAAAATCTTACTTTTCATTATTTCTGGAGACAAATATGCTATTTGCCTCAACAACATGACAACAAAACGTAAGTGAATATAATGTGGCTTCTAAGGTGGAGACAGGGGGGGGTGATATATAAAGTTACTTGATTGCTTGTATATTTGTAGTACAATAAAGCAAAAACAGAATTTAAAAAATGCAAATAGCAACGTTGTTCTAGATTAGGAGGAGAAGAAAGAGGCTCGGTGGCACAAGCAGCAGTAGAGGGCATTTGAGCAGATGAATCAAAATAGAAGAGACTTCTGGAGCAGTTGAATCAAGTAGGTAACAAGTGAATTTGACCTGGTTGGTGTCAAAAATAACATACAGATTCCTGGAGGTCTGGCAGGGTGTCTCTTCCTGAAGTAGAGAGAGGGCTGTGCGTGGGAGGACAAGTTTAGAAGGATTAGAGAATTGGACCCCCCCCCCCCCCCCCCAAATGTAAGCCCTGAAAGGAACACAAACTACTGGGAATGTCTGAATGACTTAAAATGGGGGAGAAAAGAAGAAAAAATATTTTTACTGTCAACAGGACTGCAGCTGGAAAAGCAATATGTAAGTCGAAGAAGATATGATTTAGGCGGCATAAAGACCAAAGTCAGTGTAATAGCAGCAAGGCGCTTTGTATATGTACCTCATGCTAAATGTAATCTCATTTTGAAACGTAGCATGAAAAAGAAAATCTGGTGGAGGGAAAATAAAAGGGAAAAAAAAACAATCAGATTGTTAAGCAAGTCACAACAAAAATCTAGAGGCAGGGAAAAGAATACGGAGAAGATTGCATAACAGGAAGTTTGAGGAAACTAAATAAAAATAAGAAAATGACCCACATTTTTGCATTAAAATCTCAATTAAATGTCAATAAAATGTAAAAAAAAAATTTTCATAAAAAAAAAAAAAAAGTTTTCATAAAGGAAACGTGGTGTGGCATGGTGACAGGATAGAACCAGCGGAAGTCCCTTAAGTGAGCTGTTTGGCTAATATTGCTCCAGCAAAGTCATCTAGGTTCTTAACTCATGTAATGTGAATAAATACAATCAGTTTTTTCATCCTATTAGATAAGGATTTGTTAACTTCGGGGACTGGCTGGTCTTTGATTAAGTAATGTTGTAGCAAAAATAACATAATGGTGTGTAATTCAATCGGTAGAATTGTGAGCCCTTAGGTAAATTCTGATCTCAGTATAAAAATGAAGAATAAAGACAAGTTGGACTGCATCCTTCCCTCCACGTTAAAACAACAGGACCCCTTGGCCTGCTGATCCGTACATCCATACATGCATCTTGCTACAGAGGCACCTGTGAAGGGTGACATTCAATATTAGGCAAGTGAACAATCTCGTCTTGAAGTTGATGTTTAGAAGTCGGAAAAAGGAGTATGAGTAAGGATCTGAGCGGCCAAATTGCAATGGCTAAATAACTGAGTAAGATCATTCCCAAAGTGGCAGGTCTTGTGGGAAGTTTCAGATTGTCAGTACCTACCAAAAGTGGTCCACGGAAGGCGAATCAGTGATGGGGTCATGGGCACCCAAGGCTCACTGATGCTCAGGGGAAGTGAAAGCTAGCCTGACTGATCCAATCCCACAGGGGAGCTACTGTAGCACAAAATGCTGAAAAGGATAAAGCTGGATATGACAGAAAGTTGTCAGAATACACAGTGCATTGCAGCTTGCTGTATGTGGCACTACATAGCCACAGACCGGTCAGACTGCCCATGCTAACCCCTGTCCACTGCAGAAAGTGCCCACAATGGGTACATCAGCATCAGAACTGGACCAGGGAGCACTGGAAGAAGCCTGATCTGATGAGTCACATTTTCTGTTATATCATCTGGACAGCCATGTGTGTATGTTGTTTACCTGGGGAAGAGAAATGACCAGGATGCACTATGTGAGGAAAGCAAGCCAACGGAGGCAGTGCGATGCTCTGGACAATGTTCTGCTGGGAAACCTTTGGACCTGGTGTTCATGTGGATGTTACTTTGACACATACAGTACCATCTACCTAAACGTTCTTGCAGACTAAGTACACCGTTTCATGGCAATGGTATTTCCTGATGGCAGTGGCCTCTTTCAGCAGGATAATATGCCCTGCCACACTACAAACATTGTTCAGAATGGTTTGAGGGACATGAGAAAGAGTTCAGGGTGTTGACTTGGCCTCCAAATTCCCCAGATCTCAATCTGAGCATCTGTGGGATGTGCTGGACAAACAGTTCCAAAGCATGGAGGCCCCACCTCACACCTTACAGGACTTAAAGGATCTGCTGCTAACGTCTTGGTGTCAGATACCACAGGACACCTTGTGAAGTCCATAGATCGACAGGTCAGAGCTATTTTTGAGGTATGAGTAGGACCTGCAGAATATTAGGCTGGTGCTTTTAATCAGTGTATATACTATGATCAGTGTACATACCATCACTGGTGTTTATACCATGATTTGTGTATATAGCATGTTCATTATGACTTTTGGTATCTGTAGTAATAAACATTGGCAATGCTGAGCAATGTGATAGCTCCAATTACCATAGGATGGCTCTTTAAAACAAAATACAAATACTTTACCATACTAGGATGACTTAGTTGTGACTTTAGTTTTTAATAAGATATTTAATAGTATGGGGGCGGCATGGTGGTGCAGTGGTTAGCACTGTTGCCTCACACCTCTGGGATGCAGGTTCAAGCCCCTGCCTGGGTCACATGTGTACGAAGTTTGCATGTTCTCCCCATGCCGTTGTGGGGTTTTCTCCGGATACTCCAGGTTCCCCCCATAGTCCAAAGATATGCTGAGGCTGATGGGACTTGCTGAATTGCTCGTAGGAGTGCATGTGTGAGTGAATGGTGTGTGAGTGTGCCTTGCGATGGGCTGGGCCCCCATCCTGGGTTGTTCCCTGCCTCGTGCCCATTGCTTCTGGGATAGGCTCCGGACCCCCCGCGACCCAGTAGGATAAGCAGTTTGGAAAATGGATGGATGGTTGGACTAAGCTTGGCAGTGACTGGGGAACCATCTGGATTTGTTATTCATGTATAATGTTCGCTCCTCACGTTTAATCGCACATTTTATTTATTAAGGATTCCGGTAATGTTAAGAAACACAGCTACGGTTTAAAGGTGGGTTGTTTCTCGCCCGCATTTCAGCACACGTCTAGATGACATGCTTGCGCTGAGGTGTTGAAAGTGTTTCGATTTTTTGGAGCAAGAACCCATTCAAAACGCTTGGGCTTTGAGGCCACGCGGAAGCCCTTCCTCACCAGCCCCCCCCCCCCCTTGCCGAGATCGCATGCGAGCTGCACCGTGCTACTCACTTGCTCACTATGGTTAAGTGACCGGATCTATGAACGATGGGACCGAGCGTCTACACCTTGCAGCCAAGACCTTGATTTACTCCAAACAGCCGAGACCGCAGCAGAAACACGGAGCCCGTCGTAGTTTCAAGGATGTTCTTTCCAGATGTGACTTTCTCGGCTGTAAATTATGCACTTGTGTTGGGAATAACGTGCTTGACCGTCTTCTGCAACTTCACCAAAGGTTCTACTGAGTTTTCAGGTTAGATCGCATGCCTATTCTTTTTTTTATTGCAACATCTCTGTCAATTCTTTGTTATTTTTCACATTTATTTTACCCTCACCAACTCCTCAGCTGGCATACAGCAAATGCGCACCTCTTGAATTGTTGCACAATATTTAAGGAGTGTGAAGTGTATACCGTGCGTCGCAGAATAGATAGGTAAATGTGGAGTTTTGTTGTCTAACACAAAAGTGGCGTTAATCGATGTGTACATTATTAATGAGCATTGACAAGACCCACTTAAGTTATTTATGTGTAATAGTTGCACATCGCACTACACGTGTGATAGGTACGTGCATTTTTTTCCTATAGTGCCTGTAGGCGCTAACAGTACTTTACAAGTAAATAGCCCATGCAGTATAAATCTCAAACTATAAAATCACCAAAGATATGTAAATAATTAGATCGGTGCGAGGCAGTGTTAACGACGTTTTGGCCACACTGTCTTAAACATCCCATAATCGAAAACTAGGCAGAATTAAGCTCTCTAGAACGTCCTTTTTGATTCAAGATGATATACATATATACGCTAGTGTCCAAAATTGTGGAAACACTTCCAGTTTTTAGAAATTGCAGAACTTTATTCAACAGTTGCTCCAGCTACTTATTTAGTTACTTATTTTGTAAAATCAAACATTGGACGATTAAGTAACCGGAGCTGAATAAAGTTCTGCAGTCTCTAAAAACTGAAAGTATTTCCACAATTTTGGCCACTAGTGTTGGTTTACTAAATTGACCACGGATGTACGAATTATCGCATGTAATGCATTTATCGCAAAAAAACTTTGATTACTGTTGTTTTATTTTAGTCCATTTATATATGAAATATCTTCCTAAATGTATAACATACTTTCGTATGATTCAAGTGTATAGACAACCTGTGTTAAATAGGTGTTGAGAAAAAGACATCCTGCACCTTTTAAGATTAATTTAATTCTTCCTACAGAAGGCCATCTGGCAAATGCAGTTAAATGCAACCTATAATCTGTAGTGCTGACTTGCATTAGCCCGTAATGACTTCTCTAATGGTCGGAAATGGCAGACAAATTTGGCTCTTGTCAAAGGTGTTAAACACGTGTGTTAATCGCTACATGTGTCGAGTACACGAGAACCTTTTTAGATTAGAGGTGATATTTATGGTTTTAATTGTTAATCTGGAATGCAGCAACAAGAACAAGATCAGTAATACATAATGCATTTTAATTGATGGTATTATGATATGCCTATATTTAGATAAAATTTTACCGTGACATGACTACAATTACTTTATCGTTTTGAATGGTTTTATTTTCAAATCGCTTTCAAATTCGCAAAGCTTCCCAGAAAAAGGGGTAATCAAATTTTATTATAATTACAAAGTCACCACTGTAATATTACACATTACATTCCTAAAAAAAGGAATCTTATTTGAATTAAACATCCCCTAAATGCTGAATAAGTATTTTCCAAAATACTCCGACTTACCATTTGAAGACAACACATGGCACAGTAATGGATGTATTTCCTAATCAGCCAGCTTTGTACATTATTTTGCCTTTTTGTTGAAAGATAAATATACAGTCAGTTACCCACATCTCCTCCCCCCTCCCCAGCACTGTACTGAATAAGGTTCATTCAGAATTTTTTTCTTCTCATGGTGAGTTGACTAGGGACTGAAGATCTGACAAGGTTGCTGTAAAGAGCCACTGAAACAGAGCTCATCAACAAGGAAATATAAGAGCGTCAGTCTCAGTCCTTTACTATGACGTGAGGGATTTTCCAGAAAAAGGACAGTGACAACAAACACAACATCAAGATGAAACATGGAACAAGATGCAGGAGAACTGTTAGAATGAGACTGCAGCCCCCCCACCCCCCCCAACAGGAATATGTCTGTCCTTTAAAGGTGTGGTTAAGGTTGTTGCTCAGCACATGCGTTACCTACACAAAGAGTACGTCTGTGGGCCCTTTTTCTCAAAATCGCCACCAGTGGTGATTCAGAGTTTGGGGTCGAGAACCTAGCAAATGAAGCAGTCGCCAGGCAGGGCCTTGTAGAATCTGGGTGGGTCTCTACCCCAAATTCCACTTCCAGACATGGAGACAGCTGCTTTGGGAGCCGGGGGAGCGGCGTGAAGTATATCCCTCTGGAAGTGGCTCTGGGGGGTGTGTTTGTGTGTTTGTGTGTGTGTGTGTGTGGGGGGGGGTCTTCATGTCTGCCTTACAAATATCAGATATCCCAGCATCTCTGCTGAAATGGGTTTATAGGGAGATTTAGCATGAACTGGTTTACTGATCTGTACTGGTAAGGCTCCCCTTTTAGCGTGAGTTACACCCATGTGGCAGGTCATTATTTCAGTTGGGCTGGTGCATTTGCCGAATAGTGTTGTTGGCAGCTTTGTAAACTGATTAACGTCAAGGGTAATTAAGCAAAGTCTTCCATTTACCGTCAGTTAAGTCTCCGAGCCAAGGGGGCATAATTACAAGGCAGACGTTAAATTGAAGGGCTGTATTTTCACACCGTAGTTATTTGTGTGGTCTTAATGATTATAGCCTCTGGCTGTGTGGTGCAGCGTAATGAGAGAGCGGTCATCTGGTCAAATAAGGCAAGAAAAACAAGAATCGTGCACATGGGGCTTCAGACCGCGGGTAATGGCAGACCTGCCTGACCAGGACCCTGCCTGGAGGGGGGGGCTCCAAAAACCTGGGAAATTATTTGATTTTGGTTTCTGATTTTAATACTTTCTGTTACAATAGAAATCAATAACTTACACGACAAGTTTTATTTCTCTATCTGGTTTCTGCTCCCAGGTTTCTGCTCCCAGGTTTCTGCTCCCAGGTTTCTGCTCCCAGGTTTCTGCTCCCAGGTTTATGCTCCCAGGCCTCCCTTGTCTCCCTCATACACCTCAAAAGCAGAAATGGTTTGATCCTCCACAAACATACGTTGTCAGTGGATTTCACTAGTTTTGATTCTAAAATGAGTTATAAACTAAAATCAAGATTGTATTAGTTTCATGTTTGTGTAATATTGTTTTTCTGAATGTTTTCCTGTCATTTTTCTGTATCCACGTGTCCATTGAGCGACACTCACTGGACTCCTGTATTTCACCCTGTACACCTATCTATCCATTCAGAATACGTTGTGAGTTATCCTGCCTTTCTTTTGAATGACATACAACACGTGTAACCATATGTGTCCCAGGGAATCTGCACAGCATTCCCACTTTTCCAGTCTCCAAATCCAGTGGCATGGCTCGTAATTGGCTCATTTACAGCTTGCCGGGCGACCTCCTCTGAGGTTTCGGTGGGCGTCAGCCGTGTTTTGTGTCTGAGCCGCGCAATTTGTGGCATAGAGCGCGATCATACTGTAGCGACGATAAGCGTTAGCCATGCGTTGCTAAGGTCGGGCAGCCCTTATTGAGATTTCCATATTCTTGCACCTTCTTGTCTCTACCGAGTCTGCTTGCTGAAATACATCTAAAAACACCTTTTTCCAGTGTGTGGCAGTGAGCTGAGATCAAATGCGACCACACTGGCGCTGAGGCAGTGGCGCACCATTGTAATTCGCATTCGGTTGCTAACATAAAGCAACTTTTCAAACCTGCATCCATTCCATTTGGCTTCTCTTGTCATGGTAACTAAGGACAGCTGTGATTCAAAGTAAGACAAAACAAGCGCTAAACCCCGAAGTTTTTTAACGGCCATTTGTGTCACGCTAAAGGGAGCCACCTGTGTGAGAGTGGGGCTGGAATCTCGTAAAGTGAGTCCCTTTAACGATATTTCTTATAAGACGTTTAAGAGCCAGTGCCCCTGTGTCTGTTCTTTAAAAGCCTGAAGTAAAATTTTTGATGTTACTGAAGACTATGAAAGGCATTTTCTTCAGCTTTCGGCTGCACTCGGACTGAGGATCTCTTGTCCCCATCCCTGAGGCAGTTGCAGTTCTCCTTCTTTAGTGTATAATTGACCCGTAGCTCATAGTGTGACCCACCCTTGCGATCCATGGTATGGGCTTGTCTGACCAGGACCCCAAAAGTGGCGGGATGCGGGAAACCCACCCCGCTGGGGTCTGACCAGGTCACTGGGGTCAGCTCATCACCTTCTCCTCTTCTGTGTCATTTCCACCCCCTTCCCACCCCCTCCTCCTCATCCCCCGAGTGGATGCTAGTTTTGGGTTTCGTCCCAAAGGACTGAGCTGAGCCGAGGGTGTTTCCCGGAGATCTGAGACCCCGACCCCTCTGTCTCCTTCATTTCCTGACTGACACTGAGCAAGCAAAGGCTGCTCAGTCCCCCCCCCCCCCCTCCCCACTTCTACACGCTGGCCCCTGTGTTTCTGACACCCCCTCAGGTCCTGCTTAGGCCCCCAGATTATCGTTTCCTGTGTCAGCGTGCCAGGTAAGCTCTCCCGCATTGTTTTGTCTAATGCATTACATTGCTGCCATTTTTCACATTCAGTGGAGGCAAAGGAAATCAGAGTTCTTCTCCGGTTCACGGTGTCATTTTTTTTCTTTTACTGAAAAAGCAGCAGTTTAGGTTGATTGCATTTAATTGATTTATCTTGCAGACACATTATTCCAAATTGACAAACAATTGAGGAAGTTGGGTCAGCCAGGCCCAGGAACAGCTGGGGGTTAAGCGCCTTGTTCGAGAGCCCAACAGTGAAATGATTTTGCCAACCCTGGGATTTGAACTGACACCCTTCTGATGATGGGCACAGATTCTGGCACTGTTGGTTATTGTGTAGTTTGCTGGAGGAAAGTGTTCCCCATTGTCATAATCCTGTTTAAGCCGCCTTACGGCAACTCACATATGTCCACAAACATGGTCCTCTGTTTCCTTCGCCGGGTGCCTTTTCGCTCCCTTGCACAGCCATGCCTCGCCTTCTGCCCTGTCCACTTGCACACACCAAGCCCTTGATGGGAGCAACGTACGGAGACAGGAGTCTCTCTCAGGGGAATGTGAAACACCGGGGCTGTCAGCACTGGCAGCTGTGTGATTCATTTTCCACGAGTGAACGAGCCTCACGGGCAGATGTCCCTCTAAGACTCTCCCCCCGAGCTTTGTGAGGACAGTGTGTAGCACAATGAACTGTTGCAGGAAATCCCAAGAGAACACATCTGAAAGTGATCTTGTGTCCCTGTTCTGTAGTGGAAGGTAGCGGATGTTTGTCAGCCTTTCATAATCACTGGCATTAAAGGAATATTACAGAAAAGAGATGTACAGTGTTGGTAACTACTGACAATGTCTGGGAACGTAGAACTATGATTAATTGAAAGACCATCTCTTTGGTTACTTATCTCTCCTTTGCTTTTTATTTGATGATAGATAACAGATATTTTGATGAGTGAAACAAAGTTGATAAATATGAAGATTGAACATTTGGTTTTTATTGTCAAAAAATGCATAGCAGGATACTTCTGCACATGTGCTTCCTCAGAAAAGGTTTTGGGCTGGAAAATCCAGCATAACCAAGGATGAAACAAACATAATCAGTCACATGGAATGGCCATCACCATCTTAAACCTGCAAGTAAATTTTGAGTAGGGTATGACAAATACTGGCATTTCGTTTATGCTGCACCCTGTCCTGCGTCCTGTGCTTGCTGAAATCAGCTTCAGGATCACCAGGACCCTGTACTGGACAAGCAGATTATGGAAGATGGATGGATGGATGGATGGATGGATGGGTGGATTAACATCAAGAAGTCTGAGAAATTCTACCAATGGCAATGAGGGTGGACTGCTGTGGTTTTTACAGCACTTGTGTGGACTGAGCATGTAAAATAATTAAGGAATGAATCGGACATGTGTGGGTTAATGTTCAGTCAGGAAGACATCTGTGTTATGCAACTGCTTGGTCGGAGTGCTGGGTTTTACAGGCTCTTGAGCAGAGGAGGGCGAGCTGAGCTGCTGATTATTACGTTATGCAGCTTGGCTGCTGCTTCCAACCTTTGATTAAACAGTAAAACCTGAAGGACAAACAAATGTGATGCCGGCACCACAGAGCTCCCTGTTGCGGCGTGCAGCTTGTAACACCTTGTTTCAGAAACAGGCGGACTTGCTGAGAACTGCAGATGCGTGAACGTGAAAGCGGAGATTGCCAACATAAACATCATAAAATGAGAAGACCACCTTGGAGCAGTTTCCTTACAAGTCACATATGACATTCAGGGGTGACTGTGTTGATTATGTCATTGGTATTCAGGCCTGGTGAAACATCATATATTTACCTTTATTTATGTAACAGATGCCTTTATCTAAAGCGACGTACAATAAATCCATCCTTCTCCACCAAATCGGCCATACTCACTAGATTTGCCTGCGCCAAAAAAAAAATAGCTTGTGAAATAGTTTTACTTCTGCTTTGTTTTTTGTAAGTTTGCAATTAGTCTTAGGAGCAAAGAAAAAAGTGTCAGTATGATTTTAGTGTTTGTCAAGCATAACCTGAAGTCAAAAATTAAATCAAATCTATGGTTCCCCATCAGGACAGTTTATTTAGATTCCCTGAAAACCGTGACCTCTCTTGGCATCCTGTCCCAAACCTGGTTTCTGTGATGTGCACATTCTCAGTTCTCAGCACCAGCTTTGCCACAACACTCCCTGTACCAGAAAAGTAAAAGTGGATGTAAGGAATGAGTCATTTTCCTTAAAACTGTGCCCTTTACTTTCTCATAGTCCTGCAGGTTGGCAGAGGGCAGTAATAACTGGAGTATAGAGTCCAGATGTCACCCCTTTTAGGCTTCTGTTCCAGCCTGGATCAGGCTCGGTGACATGGGGGCTGGTCTGTAATTACCTGCTGCGGTCCTCCCCACTTACGTGCGGCTATTGATTTATCTGTTCAGCGAGAACTTCCCTCTGCTCCACAAAACAAAAAACCTGGGAGAATCGCTCAAAGGGATTTCGGTCTTCGGCTCATCAGCCGTGATCTATGCTTCTTTAGATTGTAACTTTTTTTTGTCAAACTAATGTGTCATGTTATGCCAATGGACATTTCGTAGTCGATCGCCTTTAATACAGTTGCGGTAACTAGGTGGAGAGAGTGTGTGGGGGGGGGGGCATGCTGCATCTTTGCATGGGGGCACATTAAAACAAAGGCACATTATTCACAACTCACAGAAACTGGCATTACATCATGGCACGGACCTTTCTAGAATGATCGCCACCTTGCTTGTATCCCACCAGGTCCCCATTGGGACAAACACTGAAAATTCAAATGCATTATGTACGGCCTTTCTAAAGACAGTCATTATGTTTATTACACGTTTTTACGCTCCATTGAATGAATCACCATGCAGCGCCTCGCCTCCTAATAGCACTGAGGTTTATTATTTTGAAAAGCCAGCCTTTGTTTGCTTGAATAGAGCTTGGTATGTCAGAAGGTGCCCTGTGGGCAAGCTTGCTGAAACCAACCCAGGGTCTCTCCTCAACCTCTATCAAAAGATCTCTCCTTCACCCATGCGAAAGGATGTAGCAGATGTCAAAGGAGCCTGGATGTAAAAATTCCTCGAAATGCATGGGGTTCTGTTGGGGTGGGCTTTCATGCAAAGGTCAGCGCCTTGGACGGGATTTAATCCGTGCGGCCTAATGCCAGGGTGATGTTATCTTCAGGGGGCTCACCAGAGCATTTAAGGCGGGAGCCAGTCAACCCAGGACAGTCCTGTATTATTAAGCACAATAACAGACCAGCCTTTCAGTTTTCTGAAATATCAGAGTTGGGTGGGTGAAGCCATGGACAATGAGATGGCATCTCGAATCCACCAGAATGAAATCTACACCGCAGAACTGCAGAACTTCTACGGATGAAAGGAGGAATGACACACAATGCTTCTGATACAATCAAGGCAATCATTCGTATCTGCGGCCGCATCTGTAGACTCCTACATTCTGTTCGGCTGTAGTTTTGTTCCTCACTATGCAGCATCACTGAGGTTGTTTATTTGGTAGGGGAATATGGGGTAAATGTCAGAGAAAAGAATATGTGCTTCTCTGAGATCATTCCTTCAGGTGAACAACCAATGAGGAAGATCAGCGTGAAAATGTGTAGACATTTATCTTTGCCCGCCCCACCACCCCCCCGCCCGCCACATCTGCCTATTGATGGCTAGACCAGAATGACTGGCCACCCCCCCCCCATAGCTGGATTTCACAGGCCGTAAAAGCAGCTATTAAAATGACTCACAGCCCCCCCCCCCCGGACGACCTCTCCGCATGGGGGTGACTGGGGCCGCCTTGGCTCTGGTGCCAGAACTCCCTCATGTCCCATGTGAACGATAGCCAGACCCAGAGTCACCATCGTCCTGTTCCCCACACGGGGGGCGACCCTCAAGGTCGCAGCCACATGCAATGCTGGGCAGGGGGTAGAGCCGTGGCGTCGAAAGGAGAGTTTGCTTTGGAGGCTACAGAAGGTGCCTGAACGATTTGTGGACCATTGTCTGTGTTCCTCAAAGTGTCTAATCCATCACCGTCACCATGATGTAATCATGATGGTGAATGGTATAGCCCTAAATGGTATAGCCCTAAATGGCAGTTTCTGTAATTCTGGCTCATAATTTGACAGATTCTGAGACCGTAAGATGAAGGATTTGGTTGCCGTTTTGCCTTTAGTTGAATATTGATAGGATATTTGTAAACACAGTGAGGAGAAAGAGTAAGGGGGGTGTAAGGGGGTGTCGGGTTTTTGGAAATCCCCCCCAGTGTGAAGTCACCCAGGTCTCACCCTCTGCTGTCATTGTTTCCTTCACAGATCTAAAAAACTGTCAGGAAAAAAAGCACCAGCATGTACCTCTGAGGCTACAATCACTTGTCACTAGGGATCTACTCTCAAGGGTCTTTTGTTCTGCTAATGCATTTAGTATTTTCTCAGCTCAATATGATTTATATTGATATTTGTTTAATATAAGCACCAAATGTACAGAGAGCAGGATTAAAAAAAAACTCATGTATCTATATGGTCTGATGGTATCCTGGCAACACAAAAACACAGCTTCGTTTGTAATGACATCACAGAGTACTTGTTTTCAGCCTTGATGTGTTGATGCATGCTGCTCCTTAAATGTGGGGCTGCTGTAGCCAACATTGTCTGAGTGGCTAGATGGCTGCCCGTCTCATCTCACATGGTCTGAGTTACTTATAAAGAGCTGACATCATATAGTAGGGCATAAAATTACAAATGTTATGATGTTGACAGAGAGGAATCTGACTCGTCCGTCTGTTTTTGTCAGGGGGATTTGGTACATTAACTCCCATTCAGCTGCTAACTGTAATTATGAGACATTATGAGGGATGAGGAAAGAGGGGGTGTTTAGGGGGACTTGGATCCCACGGAGTAATAATTTTTGATAACGTGCATGTGTTGTGGGTAAGGCTGTTTGTGTAGTAGCTGAATTACAGTGAAAAGCCCCCCCCATCCTATTTTATAAATTTCAAGGCAAGGTCATGTGTTACATTTGAGCTGTTGCCGGTCACTGGTGGAACCTGCTGGTTCGGGTGATGTGCACAGCTGTATTTGGGTGTAGCGGTTAAGGGTGTGGGATGGTATCTCAAAGGCAGCAAAACACTGCGCCCTTCGCCCACCTGCCCCTCCGAAACCTCACAGCAAAATAACCAAATATGTGGACGAAGTGCAGTGAAGATGTACACGCCGCCTAACAAACTGAACGATATTGAAGCAGTGGCCATTTTCAAAAATCCACCTCATCAGCTTTGAATGTGACAACCCAACAAATGTCTTCATCTTCATTCTGGATGTAGTCCAGAAAAGCCTATACTTCGCAAGCTCCTAATCCCACTGTGGGGACTGGTTTAGACCAGTTTGTTTAGGGTCACATTCTTTAGCAAAACCCCTTTAAAATCTATAAGCGCAGTAGTGATTGCTAATTCTGTCTCACTTGAAAAGCCTGCCAGTCCTTCCTTGAAATTCCTATAGTTTCAGGTCTTTTTAAAACACAGAATTAATCTTTAGAAGCTAACAGGGAGTGATTTTTTTACCTCACTGCCAGTATTTGTACTGCAGTGTTTTACAGCTTTGGATCTACGCTATGCGCTTCGGTGCACCTGTTTCTAGATGATTTTACCATACTTTCATATTTCTCTTGTACTTATTTTTTGATACATGGTCATTTGACTGACATCATGCCATCGGTAACCATCGCATACCGTTGCATACATTTTTGTAGATCATCTGTGTGTAAATAGTGTCAAAGGTAATCTCCTGCAAATGCTGCTTTAATTATTATCAGAATGGATTGAAAATGATGACAGTAATAATGAGAATGTGGAGTTTGATGACAACAGTGATGTATCAGGGGTGGAAATTATAGAAATCAAGGACAGCATTTTAGCACTTATTGAAGAAGAAAAGTTAAGTACTAAAACGGATAAGCAATTTTGCTTTGACCGTGGTACAAATGAAATTGATCACCGAATATGGGTTAATTTTATGTATGACAGCCAAATTACTGTGGGGAGAAAAATCCACCCTAGGTTAGCTAATATATGACTTTTTCGAAGGTTAACCTTAGATGGTTAATTGTATATTTTTATGTACTGGGCCAGTACATCAATTATTTGATGACAACCATTTTCTTGTCAAGCATTTATAGGTATGTCAATAAATTACAACATTCAAACGTCAAATTCTTACTGTTTTTGTTCTCAGGAAAAAAACGTTTTAAGAGAGACCTTCATAGCGCTTCATAACAACCAATGTTATTGTTCTGCGGAGCTGAACTGTGTGAGATTTCAGCTATTTGAAATTCAGGATAATAAATAAAAAGCCCTTTATCTTTCAGATTAAGGCAGTTCAGTTTTGCTTAAGGTCAGGGTAAGACTCTTTTTTTCATGTTCAGGTGACCAAGTGGGCCAAGCATAAAGTTGATTGAGCTCCAAAATCACTACTCCCCCACCAGACACGCACGCATCCAGTCTCCCTTCATGTGGCTGACGTTCACACTGAGGGGTGTAGCTCACGCTCGCAGGGACAGTTGACCCACATTTCTTCATTCTGCTTTTCGATCCCCAGAATCTGCATGATTGGCAGGGCTTCAGAGAGGTTTTTAAAGAGGTTTTGGCGCTTTGGTGCAAAAGTGCTTGTTGAAGGTGTTATATTTATCCTGCTTGTGATGTCATGGATTCAGTCACTTCTCTGTGACTTTGGATGCCATGCTGCATACAGTATACGATGCCAACATTGCTAACTTCTCTACTCTTCCCAGCACACTGCCCCTGTACTCCATCATACACAGATGCACAACTTCTAGGACATGGTCAGTCTGTAGGGAGCAGAGAGCAGAGTCCTTCCTGGTCATCAAAGCAGTGGAAATTCAAAGTCATCTGTTGGAATTTTGATTTGATTTGTGGCATGCCAGTAGACTATAGCATTACTACATCCATTCATCCATTTTCCAAACCGCTTATCTTTCTGGGTCACAGGGAGTCTAGAGCCTATCCCGGAAGCAATGGGCACGAGGCAGGGAACAACCCAGGATGGGGTGCCAGCCCATCGCAGGGCACACTCACACACCAGTCACTCACACATGCACTCCTATTTAGCAACTCCAATTAGCCTCAGCATGTCTTTGGACTGCGGGGGGAAACCCGCATTACTGCATTTTATATGTTATTTATTCGCCATACAATGCATTCTAAGCAACATACATTTTTTGAGAAAGCTGAGTTAGACTGTCCCTGGAGCTGTTGGGGGCTAAGGGCCTTGCTCAGGGGCCCAATGAAGGAATTCCTCTACATTCATTATGAGAAATGTAGTTGAGTGATGTTAGTGGTCTTGAATTTAGAATATCTTTCATCACCTTTAGGAGCAATTCGAGACCAGAATTGGGAATGTAGGGTTATGTTGAGATTTTTAATGATAAAAACATTGAATTTCTTTCCAAGCCCTTAAATAACTATTACAAACCGCACAATCATTTAGAAGAATCAATGTTTACTGGTCACTGGATGCCATTTATGTCATTAACATGTATATGTGTCATGCAGCTTGTAATGTTCTGCTTGTGTCTTCCTCTTGATTGGTCACCTCTGATTCTCGGGTTATGTGACCCATCCAATGACACAGGCTGACACTTCCCTAAGAGAAATGAAATACAGGTCATCATCTTATTCCAGGTGTATTGCCTAACGACACCTACACACTTATTCCTGAATCATTTCTATTTGGTAGGCATACTTGGCTGGGGGGGGGGTCTAATGCTACATTTAATGCCAAATTTGTGGCAATTGTGAAGAAAATTGTAAACTAAATGACTATGGAGCCTTAAACCTATTATGGGCCAGTAACGCAAACCACATCCTTTAAGCTGCGTATATTCTTAAGGCAAATGTCTTGATTCAGCTTTATTTAGTCGGCATTTCCTTTGATGAACTGTTATGGATGAATAAACAGGCTGTAGCCATTTTCCTGCCTCTGCTCCACAATGTACCCAATTATTCCCTTGAATAGTATAATTCCAGGGTGTGGGCTCCATTTTTGGGGGAATTCTCATGAGATTTTCTCATGTCTATTTTGAGATCCATCATTTACTTTTTAAAACTTGGACGTTCTGTTTGCGGACTGACTTACTTCTGAGTAAAAACACTGAATAGTGCAGGGCTGCGCGATCTGACCAGGCGGTTGAGCACGGAAAGAGCTTTGGATATGTTTTCTGACGTGTCTTCATGAGCTGAAATTTAGACTTAGCCATTTAGCTTGGAATTTAGAGTGGCGTAAAAGCTCACACCTCCAGGGCTGAGGGTTCAAATCCCACCTCCTGTGTGTGAATGTGGAATTAGCATGTTCTTCCTGTGCCACATTTATATTTTCCAGGTACTCTGATTTCCGTGCCCCTGTCCAAAGACAGCGTGTACATGTATCTGTCCTTCACAGAGTTGGGGAAGTTACTCACAGTAATCCATCACAGATAGAGGTTGAAAGTTCAGGTCCAGAGAGTACAAATCTATACTAAGGTTTTGTTTCAACCTACCACATGAGTACTGTGTGACTGTGACTCTTTATACTCAACTGGTTGGTTGAAACAAGGCTTTGGTGTGGATTTGTAGTTTCTGGCCGTGAACTTTCCACATCTGTTCATAATAGATAATTTTTATGAGTAACTTCCCCAACACTGGTTTTTCAGTGGACTATCATTCTATCCGGGAAGTTCCCCAGCCTTGTCCCCTATTCTACCTGGTTTAGACCCCCTGCCCATCTGTGAACCCAACCAGGATAAGAAGCTAGAAGATGGAATAGATGTATAATTGAAAAGGTTTAGACCAGGAGTGGGCAATCTGATTGGCTGAAGAGTCCTCACACCTGGGTTTAAACAGCTGACCTAAAGGTTATCCTAAAATCCTGCATACACACCAACCTTTTGTGGATAAGACTGCCCCCCGGTTTAGACACTAGGCCAGTAGCTAATAGCTGTTTGGTTGTGACACCTGCATGCTGAGTATCAGAGTAACCTTTGATAATTTATCTGGTTCATGCAAAAAAATTGAATATTCTGCTGTGTCTTTGTACAGAGACAGAGGTATTTACTGTACACGGGATGTAACTCCAGGTCTCTCTCTCATCTCATTCAGCTCATGCGGGGTTTCGAAATCTCACGCATCTGGCGTGAAACTCAGGCTCTCACACTCATGCAAGAAATCTTTAGACAAATCTATATTATTCCATTATAAACCTATAATTAGCTACATCAAAAGTGTTGGGGTAGCTTGCGAATCCTACAGACTTTTTACAAGGTGATAAAACTGTTACATACATGTAGATGGGTGTGTATGTGTGTACAGACTAGTCTTGAATTGAAAATCTCACTTCAGCCAGTTGACCAAAGTTGGCAACCCTGTCTGCATACTCATGTGACTCAGTCTCAGTTGTGGTCAGGCAAACCTGCTCAGGCTTTTCAATATACCTTCTTTCATTGCAATTTCATTTGTGTTGTTAATGGAGCGTCGCCCTCATGGGTGTGTTAATTTCTGTATTTTTTAATATGCCTTTTAAATATACCAGACTTTACTGTGCCAAAGTAAACAATTTATTGCCTTTGTGTCTACTGATGATTTGTCATTCTGCACATAAAATTCTACTTTATACATAAAGAGAAATTAGCCTTCTAGCATTTTGGGTGGGTCACATGTTGTTATTTGGTAATCCACGCTCAATGTTATTTTCGTAGTCGTTAGTTTTCAGCACATCAGTGATTTCTTAGCTGCGGCTACCCGGCGCCTGCCCTGGTAAGGCTAGACCTCGGCTTACCGCCGGGCTGAGCTGCCGTGCCTCAGTCCTCTGGTACGATCCGTTTTCCGCAGTGAATGCAAAGTGCAAATAAGAACTATATTGCAAAACCGCCTTCGAAAAACGTGCAAGTGTGTGTTTTTATTGTTGTAATTTTATTAGATCATCTTGTTTCCTTCTCCCTGCCAAGTCCGGTAAAGTCCAGCCTCGTTGTATTTTAAGACCTTTTTTTAAAAGATATTTTACCTTGGTGGGGCAATTTTAGCATTATCACTGTGAGCTTGCGTCTGTCTTTCGGTGTATGCTTGTCACCTTCACATTGATGAAATGTAGTACTAGGTATAGACGAGCCTAAGACCCAGATGTAGTTCTGGGTATAGAAGACAGTAAAGTAAATCACCAAATAAAACCCTTTATGGTAAATAACATTAATCACAAGGCACTGCTGTCAATCGAACACATGAAAGGAGCCCGTCAGTCATGAGGTAAAAAAAAGTGTGGAAAAGTTAATAAGACAATACAAGTGATTTTAAACTTAGCCTGCAGCAAAAAGAAAGAAAACAATGCCTTTCCTCTGAGGTAAGTGAAGTTCTGTAGTTGCTTTTCCTTATTGCGAGTATGAGTTGGGAGCACAACAGGCATCTGAACTACTGTACTTACAGACTGGCAACAGTCACTCAGCCCCATGAAGGATGCGTCTCTCGCTACGAAAACACACACAGTATAAAAAGCTTCCAGGCTAAATTAACTGGTGTGAAAAGAGATTTCTCTATCATCAGTTCTATAAAAGCATGTAGGTGTTTCCCTAAACTTTGAAGCATGAAACAGTGATTGCGTCAAATCATGTGCCTTGCCTGAAAAGGGGGGGGGGGGTTTGGTGGAAGTTTCCATGGCCTTCTGTAAGAGGGCCTTGTTCTGGATGGCTCCTAGTGAACGTGGATCGTTTGGTGAAATTAAACAGTCATGCGTCTGACTTTCGACCTTTGGGGTGGATGTCAGTGGTTGGTCAAGCATCGTCTAGGGAGGAGAACAAATTGAATTTACTGTCCTGTGTTACTGACCCAATGAAAAGAATTAGTGCTTAATTCACCATTACCCACAGTTCCAAAGGGGAGGGGGAATCACAGACTGGCTGGTCTGAAACATAATATATTCGGTAACGCTTTACATTAACTGCATCTTCATAATGCTTTTATATTGCATTAATGAAATGTTCAGTACACCTTAATAATGTATTCATTAAGTATTCATAAGACATTCATAAACGTCATGTATGCATTACATACATGTTAACGTGTATGTATGTTAACATCCTAACATCCTTTAAGAGCTGTAATATGATTACACTCTTATATAGACCTTTTACGATTCTGTGGCGGCATCAGTCATCTTCTATGTTGTGGTCTGCTGGGGCAGCAGCATCTCTGCTGGGGAGAGGAAAACACTGAGCAGGCTGATTAAAAAAGCCAGCTCTGTCTTGGGAGGTCCCCTTGACTCGGTGGAGGTGGTCAGGAGAACGTTGGCTAAGCTGCATTCCCTGCTGGAGGACATCTCCCACCCCTTACAGGACACACTGTCAGTACTGAGCAGCTCCATCAGCGACAGACTGGTGCATCCAAGGTGTGCGACAGAGAGATACCGCAGGTCTTTTCTTCCATCTGCTATCAGACTTCACAACAAACAATAAGAACATACCATTTGTATTGTATTATATTGTATTGTATTGTATATATTGTTATTTATTTTATTTATATTTCTTATTTTCTATTGTTTGATACTACTGTTACTGTTATATCTTAATATACATTAATAACAAACATTATATAATAATAGCAAACATTATACAATAATTGTATAATTGTATAATTATTGTATAATTAAGTAATGTTTGTTATTAATGTATATTAAATGTATATTCTATGCTCAACCATAAATGTGAGTTAGTGATTTCTCTGCCACCACAATTACACCCCCTTGTCACCCCACCCCCCACTACACCGTGAAAATACCTTGAATTCTGCTGTGGACGTGCTGGCTGGTCAGAACATGAATGCTTGTCTGTTCAGGGCTGCATTCTCCCCTTGTCTACCCGGTCACCATGGTTACGTAGTGCATCTGACTCACCTGAGGGAAGGTTGACCCCGCCTTGGCACGTGTCTGTGACTGAAGGGGGCGTGTCCTAGGCGCCAGAGTGTGACTGAAGGGGGCGTGTCCTAGGCGCCAGAGTGTGACTGAAGGGGGCGTGTCCTAGGCGCCAGAGTGTGACTGAAGGGGGCGTGTCCTAGGCGCCTGAGTGTAACTGAAGGGGGCGTGCCCTAGGCGTCTGAGTTTGTTGTTTTCCTGTCTGTGTGTGGCAAAAACCTGTAAGCATGCCATGTATAAGAGTCAGTGACGGATAAGTCTTGGCAAGAGGAGCAATTTGCAAATCTTTTAAAAACTTGTTTTAAAAGCATGCATCAGCTTTGTATGCATGTGTATTTATGTTCATTTCATGTCATTTGGAATGACATTCGCACCATTTTTTACAGATAGTAAGACTAAATGCACCTGAAAATGTCAAACGGTGTAACAACAAAGGAATGAGAAATATTACATATTATATCCACTTAGAGTACATGTAAGTGTACTCATAAAAATAATTGCTTTATTTTAAAATATTACATGAAAATGGATACTATTAGAACTATGTTTTAAATTTATATTTTATGTGTTTCAGTAATATTGAGCAGTAGATATGCTGAAAACATCATGTGTTTTCTAAATAATCTTTGACAAATTGTTGTCCCAGCAAACTATAAAACAGGTTAAAAAAACATGTTGTTACACTGCAATAAGGCTACACTTATTGTTACACTGTATATTATCAGTTAGCAAAACCAGTTGTACCTCTTGACAATGTTGCTTCTACAGTGAAATGCCATTGCTTGTTGAAGAAATTGACACTGAAAATCAATCATGACAGTCATCAAGGTGGTGTTTTATGTTACTTCAATGTTGTAAAAACAACTAACAACAAAAATCTTGAATTTATGCCTTCTATTGCAATTCCATCCATCTATCCCTCTCTCCATCCATTTTCAAAGAGAGTTACTACCCTTGGCTTGCAACACTTAGTGTCACCAGGGGTTCGTGTTTGTAATACTATTTCCTGTTATATGGATTTCTTGTAGAATATGAACAAAACTGTTCTTTGAATGATGATTACTCACCATGGCATTACAGGAAGTTACCCTGGCTAATGTACATCCCCAAATTAATTATAATATTCAGAACAATGATGTTATTTATTTTCTTTTAATTTATTTGTTATTAAATAGTTCTAATGTAAGATTTCGCCAAACTAGTTGACAGGGCATTTTATTGAGAATTTCACTTTTCATAAAGTTTTTGCATTTACACCACATTGACATAAAATTAACTAAAACTTTTCCACTAAATCCTCAAAATAAAGCATGCAAGTAATTTTTTCTGTTTATTTTCAAATTTTAATGTTTTTAAATTTAAGTAAACCATATGGACACAAAAAAAATAGCTGCTTCATACCTGTGGGGGTGTGGGTTTGATCTGTGGGTTTCCGCTGGTAATTTTGGTTTCCTCCTCAAGTTCAAAAACAAAATTTGATTTTACCTGGATTGCTACCTATAAAATGTCCCCTGCCTCAGCCCCGGTGCCTCTTGGGACAGGATTCCGGGTCACTGTACCTGTGTACTAGATAAAGAGGAGTGGGAGATGGATGGATGACAGAGGGCTTTAAATAATATATTTTTTATTAATTAAAATTATTTATTTATACTCATATTTATTTTTTGTCATCATTGTATTTCATCCCCAGTAGTTCTCATGCAGTACATAGTAACCACTATCTTTTTAGCTAATTTGTGGCCAAAATATAAGCTGTTACACAGTTTTGCTATAGTTAGTTAAGTTTGGTTTGTAGCAAAGTGGGCTCAAACAGTTAACTAACTGGAAATTTGAACCCTGGAAGACTGCTTGCTAACCCATCTTATGTAGCTTTTGCACTGGCACCAGCAACCAAGCCGTACTGCAAATTGACGGTTTTCCATTTTAAAGCATGTACAGTAAGCCATACATGAGTGTCACCCATACTGACACGGCCCAGCTAACTCGCAGGGCGGAAAGTGGGACTAAACCAAGCTGGTTACATCACTACCATCTGATTGGTCGAAATTCATGGAGATACCGGTGTTCTGCGCATGGGTTATCTGAAGGAAAAAGGTTATATTCTACATAATACTCATTATTAGTATTATTGTACATCGCAATGTATTGATTCCCTGTAACTCGGAACCTGAAAAGTTCCAACCTCCTGCATGGAAAAGCAGTATAGAACAGCTAAATGGAATGGATTTGTAATGCAACTTTACACAATTAAATGCTAATTCCGCTGGCGTTTGACGCATGCAGACCACAGGAATTATCACAGATGTGCTAGAATATTAGGAAATCAGCACATAGTAAATCATGATGTACACTGTGTGAAGAGTGATTAAGCGTCTCTTTGGTTTTACATCATTGTCACTCTCCAAACATGACAACGTCTTTACTGAGCAGACCCTTCTGCAGTTAAAAACGAAAGCAACCTTTAACTAGTATGGCTCGGATGCGGCTCGGTTCCTATATACCAGTGGAAAAGCGCCCATAGTAATCTGGACCTTGTGTGACGTGAACGAATGACCCCCATCTCCCCATGTGGAAACACTGGGCCATTTCATTATCAGATCAAACAGTGCCAATCATCCAAAAAACAAAAGGCTCTTATCAGCAAGTGCTGTAGCATCTTATCATTTGTTTAGAAACTTCTCCACTCCTGGCCCCTCTAGTGTTTGTCCAGCATTTGAGCTGTGAGGGTGACCTCTGTGGAATCACTGATATTTCTCTGCGTCCCACCAGGCAAAAATTTTGCTTGGTTAAGAAAAGGAAGCTCTATTCTTCTTTCCCGCGTTGTTTGAAAGAACAAGGGGAACATAAAAATAATGATCTGAGCAATTCAGACCAATGTGTAGCTCAGTGAGTTTGGGTCTGTCCCCTTGTCTAGATAGTTGTAGGTTTGAACCATGTGTCTGGGTGAATTATATGACTGTCGGGTCCTTATGTGAAGCCCTTACCCTCATTTGCTTCTCGATGGTGGTTAACCCTAATCTCTGATTCCAAGTTTTCTTCATTTTTATCTTGCTTTGGACAAGAGCATCTGCTAAATATGTGTAATAGGATCCATGGAGAGTGCTGAGACTTATGGACATCTTGAGCAAAAGTAGGATTTTCTGGAGGGTCCAGACACCAAGAAGCATGGATAACCGATATTAAACTAAAGGGTCATCCTTTATCAGGGGCTCTCTTCAATCATGTGACAAGATTTTCTCTCTTTAACGTGATCAAGTGAGACTAAAATATCTTGCCCTGTTTAACTCCACCTTCCTGTGGTCTTCCTGTTTGGGGTTAGCAAATGCTATCGCTTAAGCTTCAGAGACACAAACAAACCCAGAGTGACATTTTGCATCTGAGTTATCGCTACAAGTGCCCTGAAGTCTGCTTCCATTGTGCAGCGGTTCACGGAAGCGGGACCCGACCAGTTCTCCTATGATGTTTACCTTCAGGTCATCTCAATTTGCACAAAATTCCAACACCTGGGAGTCTTTTATTTGTTATAATACGGTAAGGCTGTTAAATAAGCCAATTAATTGTGCTGGATCCCAGGAAGTGACTGAGTTATCGAGGAAAGAGAAAAAATGACTCTTAAAGCCAAAGGAAATGGCTGGTCAAATTTTTTCTCTTATTTTGACATGGAGGAATTTTTAGCACCATGCCCTCGTAATGGTTGCCTTCCCCCGGCTGACAGCTCCCGGAGGTTTTCTTCAAAGATGTGGAGCCGCCAGAGTCAGGATCCTTCTGAATGGGGGGAGCAGGTCCATATAAGGGAGTGAAGTCATTTGTCAGGGCTTGTACCCGCACAACAATCCAAATCAAATGCGGCCAAATAGACCCTTTAATGTTTTTCCAAGCATCTTGACAGGGCGTACTCTTCAGAACCACCTTGTTGAGTTAAAAAATTATCGCCTTGATACCCCGCCTTTCCCGTCTCAATCCCCCTCATCAAATCACTACAAATTCAAACGGACCACATTGCGTGCCATGCTGAACGCCCGCAAGGAGATTGGAACGCTTGTTGTTTAAGGTGTTCAGGTTTAAAAATAAGACAGAACCACAAGTCACTGAGGTGCCATGATGGGATAGGGACTTTGTTTGGGTTTAGAAACACCATGGAGAGGAATGAAAACAAAATGTAGCTGATACGGCTTCTGCACAAGGGAAATGCAGGGGAGAAGAACGGGTATCCTTGGGAAGGGGCTACAATGAATGGACTGTTCACCTGACTTCACTCCCCCCTGCAGAACATCCACACCCCTAGGGCTTACAAAAACTTCTCTTACAAAAACAAGTCTTATACATGTACCCTGTCTTTTATACAGATGTTTTGTTGAACACTCAGCCAGAGCAGAATTTTGGCCTGAATCCCGGCTAGTGTTACCAGGGCTGTGTCAGCACGCGCAGCTTATGGCGGTGATGTGGGTGGTGATCTTTCGGAGGTTTGAGGTTGTTTCAAGAATTACAGCCAGGGCTGCCTCTTATCAGGTTGAGGGCCTGTCGTCCTGCTTCATGAATCACAATATGTGTAGAGCAAGATGGCAGAACCCTATAAAGGAGACTCCTTTTTTTTCATTCTACTGAGATATCATTTGTCTTAATTTTACTTGTGAAAAACACTGAATGTTTGGGTGGCCAGGAAGGGAGGTGACAGAGCGTAAATAGGGAAGCCAGAAGATAGGCTACAGGGTTCACAGGATTCGGTATTCCAATGGGCTGCTGATGATTGCCCAGCTTGTCCCAGCAGGAACCAAGCAGGCGGTGACTGGGCACTTTCATACCGCAGTTCCTGAACCTAGTCCCTGTTCTTGGGCTTTCTGGACTGAGGACTTTTCTTATATCGCACAACAAAACTGGGACCATTATGCAAAGGATGGGTGTAGCAAAAAAGCTTGTTGGTTAAAATTGCCATAATTTGAAACTACACCGCCACCCCAAAACAATGGAGGATGAACAAGTTCTTTTGTTAAGCTATTTGTTAGTTACTAGAGGGATCCATCTCAATCAAAACGGGACTCAACCTTTTTAAAATATTTTACTTATGTGACCCACAACATGTCTATGATTCTTATTAAATCTGACCAGCAGATTGATCTATCATTTTTCACAGAATAAAAAAACAATGCAACATATCCCGGTAAGAAGCACTGGCAAATTTCACCGGCAATTAGACATACAGACATTAGACAATATATTGGTTATTGATTTAATTTTGTGCGGAAGCATCCATTTACAGCACATAGTCATCCTGTCCACCCTCACTTTTCAGGCTATTTTTCCTGTGTGACCATTACTCACGTCCCTGGGCTCCGTGTCCATGTTATCACCCTGCAGGCTACCTGTCCAAAGTACTGCAGAACTTCACGGCGCAGGCCTGCGATGGTGACTACTTCTCCGTCAGCTGTCCTCCCCACACCACCATCAGCATCCAGTCATCCTTCTATGGCAGGAGTGGCTCCGCCCCTGCGCAATGCCCGCCCCGTTCTGTCCATTTCCCCGCCCACCTGGCAGGAGATGACACCCACTGCTTTGTGTCCACATCATCACAGGTAACAGAAGCCAACAGCAGGGATTGAATTCCCCTTTGTCTGCTCATTTCCAGATCAACCTGGTTTATACAGTAACATCTTTAACGTTTTCTCTGCAGTTTTCATCTAATTTTTTCAGATTTTCATGACTCTTGTCATGTCATACAGCTGAGACCCGATTGCCTATGATTCTGCTGGCATTTAAAGGGATATTTAGCACTAAAAGTATTTGAGTTTGGGTGGCACTGTCATCTTACACCTGCAGGGCTGGGGGGTTTGAATTCTGTCCCTACTCTGCTTATGTGGCGTTTGCATGTTCTCTCTTTGTGGTGCGGTCATTTCCCCCCAGGAAACTGTCCAGAGATATGCCACTTGAGAACTAGCGTCTCTGATTTGCCTATAGTATGTGTGATTCTGTGTGTGTGTGCCTTAAGGTGGGCTGGCCCTCTGCCCTAGGCTTCCTGGGATTGGTTCCTGGCCCCTAGTGACTCTGTTCTGGATGAGTAATGGGAAGATGAATGGAAGGAAGTAACTGGGTTTGTAAAATGAATTTACTTTTAAATTTAACTGTACAGTTCCTAGGATGGGTGCCAGTATCCATATGCCCCTGTACTGGATGAGCAATTATGGAACACGGATGAAATGTGACCTACAGTGTTATGGGCTTTAAAACTACAGGTTCAGAATTCAAAGCATTGAATGCGAAGTATCTACACAGATTCAATTTCTAATTCAGTTTGAAAATTTATGCACCACTGGGCTGAAGGTGGATTATGGATTTTGCACTCCGTTCCAGACTATTCACATGCTTGCAAACTGCAGTTTTAGATTTAGATAACGTTTTGAAACTGAGTGAAAAGCCAGAATATAGAGTATTATAATTCAAATTAAACAAACTGCAATCCTTCTTAAATGGTTGAAATTATTCTTTGGTTCCTTTTGTCTTGGATGCTGCCATTTCCTCACAGTGGTCTATAGAGAGGAGGGCAAGGGCAAATAAACACACTGACGTCTAAAAAGTAAGTTATCTGTCTTTTCATCTGGTATTTAGTCCTGAATCAAATACAATGAGCCCCTATTTGGGGACGCTGACAGAACTGGGCCATTTGTGTGTACATTTCCGGTCTCCATGGTGATAACGCAGAAAAACAAAGCCATTGTGTGGATGACCTGTGTTGCCGGATTCCCGCAGACCTCCAGGTTGGTGGCCAGGTCCTCGGCTTCCTGTGAGCCTGAGCAGGGCCGCCGACAGGATCCTGTCCGTGCTCCGTCTGCCGGGATTCGCGGCACGGTTTTCGTGGAATTCCCTGAGGAATTCCATACCTGGGGCTGGAAGACGTTTTTTCTGTGGGGGTTGGGGGGGGAATTCAAATGGCAGCTTCTTGTCAGGGCACAGCCTTTGTAGTATGAGAGACCCCCCCCCCCCCCCGCCCCCGTACTCCCCTCCCCTCCACATGTTTCTGTTCCACCAGGCCACTCCTGCCGCCCAGCAAGACACGCGGAGCTTCAGTGAGTCCGACCTTTTAATGGCCGAGCGGTGGCATTCTGAAGCAAATTAGAACCAGAGCTTGAATGGGCACCTGCTGACAAAAGGGGGCCTTTGCTCCCCCCCCACCCTGATGATTTTAGAAGGGATGTTATGGCAAAACCCCATGAAACAGCTTTGTGCGGAAGGCCAGGAACCTGGCCTCTTCTAAAGTGTGCAATTTGCCAAAAAGACCCCCACGCAAACTTACACAATCAGCCATGTTACACAATCAACCCCCCCTTCAATTTAGCCCCCCCTTCAAAAGTTCTAACCCCTCCCTTCTATCAAGCTGCCAGTTGCCAGTTAAAGTTGGAAAATCCAGTAAAATGAGACTTGAAAACATCCCATTACTGACCCTCAGCTGAAAGGCTAGCAATTTTCCAGTGGTTGTTACTTAAAACATTAGGCACCTATATCACAGTTTGCAGATTCTTTTGAAGCATCTTGCTGATATCGCTATTTTTTTCTTTGTTATCATTATTCTCTTACAAACGCATTAGTTAGAAGTATTAATTAAGTTTAACATTTTTTTCTTTTGTGTTCATTTGAAACAGACTTACATCACAAAATTTTGGATTTTTTCATCATGTGGAATATTTTTGCAACAAATATTTGCATTGGAGACATTTAAGTTACATATTTGGGAATGTGTATGTTTTATCTCTAGTTACACTTTAACAGCATTTTGAAATATGTCCATCCCTTTTTGATGCTCTGATCACATCGCCATTGATTCATTGTTGCCAAATGAATTACACCGTGTTGCACCCATTGCGTGAAAAACATTGCATGGCGATTCCAGTGGTCCCAGTGTGGTCAGGGTGTGTTTCGCTTTAAGGTAAATATGCTTGAGAAGTCCAAAGACAAGTTGTGACTAGTGGGTGAGTGTCAACATTTGTAAGGAGTGAAAAGCAATTTACACAACCCTGACAGAGATGGATGGATGGATGGATGGATGGATGGATGGATGGATGACAGTCTGCTTTGTAGCCTCTCATTCAAAAAGGTGTGCAGTCGGGGAGTACACTTTACATGAGTGCGTGTGTTCATCGGTGTTCGTCTTTGACGTTCAATGAGTGGAACAATATAATGACAAATGACTCATGCTACACTAAGCATGGATGGCTAAGGGTGATGGTGGTGGCAGAGGGTGGCAGTGGACTGCACATTACACAGAGGATCTGCTTTGGGTATACTGACCTTGGGGGCTCTGCCCATAAAACCCCAGACAACACTGAGAACTCATACCTTCACTTGACGACTTTCAAGTGCATTGGTCTGCAGGGGGCGCTCTTGATGCGTGTTCATTCTACCTCAGCCTTAGCTCAATTAATCTGGTATTCCAGTGGCTTTTTTCCTTCCAACATAGGTCTGGACGTTTTAGTGGCATCAAGGCTGATGTCTGTAAGTGCCATTCTCGAAATATTTTGCACTGAATCATCCATATGTGGAATACAACAGTGAAGAATTACAGCAACTGAAAAGAGTGTTTGTATCTGATTCACACTTTTCCTTCTACTACGAATACATTGTGTGTGTGTGTGTGTGTGTGTGTGTGTGTGTGCGCGCGCGCGCGAGCAGGTATACCTATCCTTATGGGGACACAATGTCCCCATAACGTGATAAATATCGGTTTCCTGGTCCCCATAAGGGAAAACTCTATATTATAAAATCAGTGACTACTATGAAAAAACTAAAAATGCAAAAACTCTTGTGTTTTGCTTGGTTACTTATAGTTATGGTTAGGGCTGGGTGGGGGTTAAGATTGACATAGTTAGCGTTAGCATTTTTTCCATAGGAGTGAATGAGCGGACCCCATAAGGATAGGTATACTCTACATGTGCGTGCGTGTGTGTGTGTGTGTGTGTGTGCGTGTGTGTGTGCGTCCACAAACCACCTCCCCCAACATCTTTCATCACGTTGCCACGTGCTCTCGGGCAGAACTATCCACCAGTTCGCAGAGCCTGCGGTTGGGGTGATGGAGGTGCCAAAAATGCTCACCTGAGTCCCAGACATGGTTGCTCGGGTGTATAATGAGTCACTGTGGTTTCCTGGAGAGGTTTTCCTCAGTCTGACTGTTTGACTTGGCAGGGACTCTTGCCACATCCATTTCCAAGAACCATCCCTCTGGAGGGGTGGCACAGTGGTTAGCACTCTTGACTCACACCTCTGGGACCAGCGTTCGGGTCTCTGCCGTGGCTCCATGAGTGTGGAGTTTGCAGGTTCTCCCAGTGTTGTTATGGGGTTTCCTCTGGGTACTCCGGTTTCCCTCTACAGTCTAGGACAAGTGGTTACAGAAAATGGATAGATGGATCCCTCTGGATACAACTGACACAATTATTAATGGAAACAGAAACAGTAGTAAAGCATTTGTACAGCAGTGCAAGAGGGAATTACACACATCTCAAGGATTTGAGCATGTGTAGATTTAAAATTAGATAGTGGGATCCCACAGTGTAGCAAATTAGTAAATGCAGCCATGTACACCAGAGCTGTAATACAAATCCCTTTCAAATTAACAGTTTACCTGTTATAAGGTCACAGTGAACCTGACCCAGGAAATACCCCCGGGACAGGAGTGTGAGCCACAGGGGAAGTTTGCACTTTCGCACTGGAGGGAGGTGGGTAATTCAGCTCCAGAGAGTAAAATCCAGACCAAGATTTTGTTTCAACCAACCAGTTGAGAATTAATAGTCACAGTCACATAGTACTCAACTGTTGAAACAAAATCTTGTTCTGGATTTTTCCTCTCTGGATCTGGACTACCAACCTCTGATGACGTGTCATTTGTAGACACTGATTTACTGACATGCAGTATATTCTGCACACGCAGAGGCTGCGGAAGCACTGAGGCTCACAGTCCTGGGAGTGCGAGGCCGCAGTGCCCCTCACTGCGACCTTGTGGGCTGCCCTGTGTCGCCGAGTATCGTCGAAGTGTGACTTCTCCCTCTTTCTCCTGTCGCCTGATTGGTTCAAATTTAACAGACTCACTTTCTTTCTCTTCCTCGCAGAAGATGCTCACTGAGTGCCAGGACAGGCGGAGCTGCCGGTTCTTCGTCAACAGCCGTCTTTTCGGGACGGACCCCTGTCCCAGCAGTAGCAAATACCTCATTGTGTGGTATAAATGTCGCCCCAGTAAGTTAGTCGCCCTCCATGCCCCTGCCCTACTCTACCTCTTTAAGACATTGACTTTACCTTACTCTGTCCTCTTTGGCTTCTTAGGATGGTGAATGCATATCTGCAAGCAGAATGCACTCCAGTGCATAGCCAAGCCCGAAATGTCACTGTAACACTGCGTTTTCCTTCCCAAGAGGGACGATAGCCTGAAGCTCGCCTGTGACTGCAGCATGTTATCCATGTTTTCCCTACTGTATGACGCGTCTTGTGTTCGCCGACCCCCCCTTTGTTATTGCGGCACATTAGCCTGACGTTTTGGGCATTTCGGCATGGCATGCCTCCCAGTCTGTACTGCCCATGAATCCAGTACCACAACATAATTGAAGGTTTGTTTTTTTTTTTTTTTTTTTATTCCAGGGCAGGATGCAGTGTCATGTAGGTACAGCTAATTTGCCTCACTTGTTTCTGGTCATTGACTGGAAACTCAGCTCAGCAGCACTAATGTATTATCGCCAGCATGTGCATATGTCAATACCTAAATATTTTTATATGAATGTAAATATGAGTGTAAATGCGTGTCATATGTGCCGTCGACCCACAAACTAGCACCATGTAAACTTCCTAAAGGCCGTAACTATTTGCGCGGAGTTTCATCTGCTCACTTTCCCCTAAAATGATTTTTTTAAAGAATTACTGGGACATGTTAAAGATTGATAGTTGCATTCGGGACAGGGGGTTGTTGACGAAGCAGCAAGCTGTGTGACGCGGGAAGGTGGTGCTGATGACAGCGGCTCGTCTGCTGTGCCTTTTGCTTCTTCAGTCCTTAAATCATAGGCTGATTAGCACAGTCATAATTTTAACCAGTGCTTGAAGTTACCAATGACTCTTGGGTGGGAGGGTTCTCTAAAAATCACGATAAAGTAATATACCGTAAAATGTTCTCTGTAATAGGTGGTCTTGTATGGCTTATTTTGGTCCCGGACCCCCCACCCTGTCATTTCAATTAAGATTGTAATATTGCCAGTAACTTTATGAGCACTACATGTACGTTATTGCATTGTTATCTGCTGCCTCTTTCATTGTGGCTTTTGACCACATTGGTACAAGATTGAAGTGTCCATAAAACGTCTTGCCCCCCCCTCCGCAGGGAGAGTTCAGGCTGTTTTTTTCCCTCCGTCCTCAGACGAGTACAAGAACAAGGTAGCCTGTGAGGACAAACAGATGAACCTGAGCTGCAGAAGGGGGATGCTGATCGCTGTCTACTCAGCCTCCTTTGGGAGGACCCAACAAGGCGTCCAGGAGTGCCCGCTCCAAAACCAGAGGGCGCCGGCAGTAGGTGTGAACTGGGGCTGGGGGTAGGGGTGGGGGCAAGGGTGTGAATTTGGTTTGAACATTGAGGGGGTTGAGGTAAACACCTACTTTGAGGTTTGATCATTGGGGGAGTTGTATTAGCTGGTTTTGATTTTCGGGGTGGTTATAGCCCTCCATCCTCCCTGTAATGTATACCCATTGGGGGGGGGGGGGGCTGGCTTCCATAACACTGGAAGCACAAGATAATGAGCATTAAGACAGTAAGCCGTAGATCAAGGTGGGGCTCTGTTCATTAATAAGAGATGATTGTTTGTTCTAATCTATATAGCTTACTCATTTTACCAAGGAATGAGCCGTGAAAGGGCTGGATGTCATGCACTTGGCTTGGCTTGTTAATGGCAACTTAGGATAAGAACTTGGTGTGTAGTGTTTCCGCATTAGCATGTTCAGATGGGACACTGCGTCTTCATCAAGTCAGAGTCCTTTAGTTGTCATGGTCTTGTTTAACATATTGAGACATACATCGAAATGCTTCTGACAAAGCTCATATAAACATTACTCACACATAGACACAGGAAAAAAAATATATATGAAAGAACAAAAAGTCTAAAAAGTGCCCCCAACCCCAACAAATATACAGAAAATAAAAGAAAATGCCATGCAGCTGAAGTTAAACGACAGACTGAGGGATGTTCCTTTTTTATCGAAATCCATTTAATGGTCACATTCCAAAGAAAATCTGAAGGAACTTTGTTCTCCCGTGAAGTTCCAGGCAGGTGTCACTTGGACGCAAGCCGCGGCACGTATCGAGTTCACACGAGCACGCCGTCTGGGCACTCGCTGGGAGAGGCGGCTAGGTTGGCCGGGGAAGTTCGAGTGTCATTAGTCACCGGGGGTGAACAATGCGCCCTAAAATACGATGGTGACGACACATCTGGAATAGGTTTCATTGTCTCATCGGATTTCGTTTTTTGAGCGATATGGGGGCGCATCCCATTTCACTTTGTGACACTAGTGAGGACTCCTTGGATCTGAACGCCACGTTTGTCACCACCTTAAAGAGCGGCTTTTCGAAAAGACGTGGACCTTTTCCAGAAGGGCTTCTGCGTCACTGTGGTCATTGTATTAAATTCACATGAAAGTAAGCTACCTTGCTACACATGAGGATACTGTATCTGATTCACGGGGAAATACCACAATAACTTCCACAGAATCCACTTTAAAGGCCTTGCGCATGTTTTCCCGGCACACAGTGAGAATTAACGCAAACGTTGCGGTTCGCTGAAGGTTTCAGGCAAAACCGCATGGACAATGTGCATACCTGAGGTTAGCCCAGTGTGGATGGGTTAGCTGGAAGCTGAAACCCAGCCCCTTTTGCAGAATTGTTGCTTTACCGCTTCTTGTGGGTTTCTTCGAGGTACTCCGATTTCCAGCCACAGTCTCAGTGGGGGTTAGTGTGAGACTTTGAATGGAGCAGCATTAGGCCTAAGGTGTACCCAGACATATGCAGTAGACTTCCTGGAACTGGACCTAAACTACCACAGCACTTGGTACATATGTTCCGGAATACTGTTTATTAATATTATTATATTGTTAATGGCTGGCTTGTCATTTTTGCAGAGATATAGAGATGTTTTCCTGTAGCAGGCCAGATTAAAATACTCATGGACTCAAACCATCCACACTAGTAATACAAGTTCGTGTCCTGAATCATAAACCTAGCCTGCAGTCCCCACTCATAATATGGCCTTAATTGTTTTGTCCTTAATTGATTGCATTGCCTGAATTGTTCACCTTGGGGACATTCTTATACAGATTATCTGTAATGGAACATTAAATTCATCCCTTTACACACTTTTACAGCTGGGTGTTAATTCCTTTAAGACAAAGTGTTCCTTGTGGGACTGAGGAAGCTCGAACCTTCTGGTTTGGTCAGTTTCGTTAAGCATTTCCCAGCTGCTACTGCACATGAACCATGAGGTGAGGGCCAGGGGAGTGAACAGGGGTGAGGCCATAGGGGCAATGAAAGCTGATTGGCCCCTGGAGTGCTCCTCTCCTGTCACTCCCCGATTCAAAACAAATCATAGACTAATGATGAAGTTGGCCCCTCTGTATAAATTATGGCCCCTCTTACGCTCCCATAAAAAGAAGGACTGCGGACCTTGACTCAGACCAATTCAGCTGGACACCTGAGCAGATGGCGACAAGTATGTAATTTCACAGCTCAAATGGTAATCATCACACACAAATCAGCCTATAGCTGATCTATATGCTAGATCGGATGACTGTGACCCTGTCAGCGTTCTGAAATCTGCAGGCAAACATTTGCAGCAAAACTAGAATCATTTGCACTCAGAGGGGACATTTGATCGGTTGAGGCCATACCTGAACCTGTCTTTCTCCAGGAGAGATTCAGAGCAAAGGGGTGGTAGAAGTAGTGCATTATGGGAAACATAGCCACTGCCTTAACAAACAGTAATCTGGATGTTGAAAGGATTCATTCCACTTCGGATCCCTCTTCATTTCATCTATCTTTTTCGCATCTCCTGATTTTTATAGTGTTTCCAGGAAGTAAACCACCAAAACACATCTCTCTCTCTATTTTCTTTCTTTTTTGGGGTCTATATCAGCTCGTCTGCTTGTGGAAGGTCTTGCTGTTTTAGAGTAGTTATAATGTGGACCCAAGTCACAACACTCCTGTCTCATTCCATATTCTATTGCAGAAAAATTTGAGCAAAATCTCAGAACTGCACAGAAGATTAAATCTGCAGTTTAATTTAAGTCACAGGTTGTTCGTATTCCTAAATTTTTGCTGTGCTGATGCTGCAACGTGACTGGTGTTTCGCAGAATAAACACATTAATGCCAGCACCTGTGTCTGTGTTCTCCTGGATGTCAGCCTGATCTTGGCTGAAGGTCACCATCCCCAACCCTGGTTCTTTGTGCAGGGCAGCCTGGACCCATTCTTTCCTTCATTCCTTCCCTATTAGCCTGGAGGGGGCACATGGAAACTCCCCCTTCTTATACCCCATATATTTAGGATCGTAGGCAGACGAGGCCAATTTTATTTGGCAGCACTGAAAATCCAGCTTTAATCTCGAGCTCTTCTGGTGAAGTATCTGTTACTGACGACAACTGGGCTGCTCTGTTTCCCTTGCACATTTCCAGTTGACTAATTGCTCTGGCGGGAATCAGAGAGTGGATTAATGGACAAGGTCTTTTAAGGCGACTCCTCCCCCCTCCGATGTGTGCCTGGTTTGTGGGGAGCATTTATCGGGAACTGGACAGGGTCCCTCTGGAGCAGGTCAGTGCATGAATGGCCTTTAAACATCGCTGAAGCTAATTAGGCACTCAGGCACTCAAAAAGAGACATTTGTCTTCATCTGGTTTCTCAGCCTAAGGGCAACACAAGGCCTGACAGAATCTCCTTCAAAGTTTTTGTCTGGTGTGCATGAATTTTTTTAACAAGCAGAGGAGAAATGAACAAAGAAATAAAAGCCTTCAAAACTGTCAAAAGAATATTCCTACAAAGACAACATTTAGTAAACAAGGCATGACAACACAATTCTCTCATTTTTAATGTTTCTTTTGTTGTTTCTGTGTTTTACTATCATATTGTCATTGCCTGTCCCCAAGCTTAGTGTTCAGTGGAAACGCCAAATACTATCGCGGAATGACATTCAGGACACTAAAGTGCAGAAGAGTTTTTCATTTCAGGGCCCGTATTTTAGCGGGATTAGTCAGACAATACTCCCCACAACTGGTCTGGCTTTGGGAGTTGGGAGTGTGTCCTGCAGGAACTGCAGTAGTCTGAGACTCACGTCGTTTCGGCAACGGAACTGGGATGGCAGGGATGTGGCACCAGTGATAGTACTTCACAGGATGGTTGTATGTGATGATACAGCTATGAAATGCTGGTTAGGAATTCATACACCTGAAATTGTGTTGTTTGTTTATGGACATTTTGCTTTAAATGAGAGCAGAAAGTCAATTTATCTTATGGATGAGGCTGCATGCCGCAACACAGTCCGTACGATAGTAGGACTGGCTTGAAGCCAGTCACACACTTGAGGTGATGGAGGTGTCTCGGTGTGCTTTTTTGTTTCAGTATGAGGATGCCGTCATTGTCTTTCTGGTATCATTGGGAGCTCTGCTCAAGTGACCCTGCGGCAAAGAGCTCAGAGTCTGTGAAACATTTGCTTCTGAGAGGTGCATAGAAAGTTCTAGTGGAAGAACGGGCCATCTTCAGGTGCATCTGTACTTGAGAAAAGGTCTCTGTAACAGAAGGACAAGCCCTTACAGTGTTGAGGACCTTTGAGATGACAGGTGCTGGGGTGTTGATTCATGACCTCCCTATTCATTCCCACAATGAGAAACTCCAATCCCAGCTACTGTCCGCCAAGGATCAGGTATCTAATAGGACATTGTCCCAGAAAAGGTCTGGAATCGCTCCTATAGCATCGTCAGACGGTTTTCTTTTCTGGAGGACACATCAAGTCGTGTCTCATTTGAGGTGATTGTTCACTATCTATATTTTTTAGATGAGAAATGCCCAAAAGACCTTTAACAAAAACATCATTGTGTGACTCAGATAAATTGAAAAATATCTGACTAAAAATGTTGGTCGTCAGATAAATATTAATCCTTGGGTTTATATACCAAGATGAGTTTGTTTGTGTTTTGATTTGTTTGTTTTTGAATGTTTTGCTTGTTTTTCAAAGAAATACTGTCCTGGTTCCTAAAACTTTGTAGAGGAGCCAGCAAAGGTGAAGTGGTTGCGAACAGGCTTTGTTATCGTGTAGTGGGTACTGCTCTTGTTTTAGTGTTGGTTTAATTTAGTGTTTACTTAACACCAGAGGAATAAAAAAATTAAGGTTCAAGTGATCTACAGCACCCAAAAATGCTATGCTGCTTAGTGACATTGTCCACCCTCCTGTTCATGTGAACCGTGTCTCACCTCCCCGTGTGAATCTTCAGGTTTGCATTCCTAGTCCAATAACTGCCTTGACAGCCTTCCAAAAGTTCCAAAGTGCGTGACATCCAGCCAAATTTAAAAAAGAAAACTGTGAGATACCATTCTTCTTTTGTCTTGAAAATAAGGCTTGAAATATATTACAGGTACTATAGATACTATTTAAGCAAATAGTTATAGGTTTTAGTGCATGTCATTTAAATTCCCAGGATGAAAAGAGGAAATACTTCTACATCCACCCATGGCTCAGTTGTGTCTTTTTCATTGCAGAGTGCCAATCAGGTGGCGCTCTTGCAGTGGTGATGTCCCTCTGCCAAAGGAAGAGGAACTGCTCCATCCAGGCTTCTGCCAGGGAGTTTGGAGACCCCTGCTATTCCGGGATCCGCAAGTACCTCAGCGTCATCTACTCCTGTGGTAGGTTGTGAAGGAATATGTGATCTCAGCGTCTCACAGTCAGAGTGGGGCCATTTGCACATGTTTAGTGTTTAGTGCCTATGATCGGAAGGTCGCCAGTTCAAGCCTTCTCTCGGCAAAGCCCTTCACCTGCGATTCTCCTGTGTGACGCAAGGTGGTTGACCCTTTGCTATGACCCCCCCCCCCCCCCCAGCTACATTTTCGCAGCTACATATGTGTTTTTCATGGAGAGCAGGATGGGGTAAAGCAAAAAGAGAATTTCTCCACAGAGATTAATAAAGTTCCATTGTTCTCCGGGAGCCGACACCTTATCGTGGTGGAGGGGTTTGCGTGATCCAATGATCCCAGGAGCTAAGTTGCCTGGGGCTTTATGCCCCTGGTTGGGTCACCCAAGGCAAACAGATAACCTCAGATAAGCGGAGGGTAATAGATGGATGGATGGATGTTCTATGCTATTCCACTTGTGTAAGCACAATCGATTAAAATTGATCCATTCAATAGGAGGTGTGAGGGCATACTGATTAGTCTCCAGAGTTAGGGTTAGGAGTAAAATAACACTGGTTAACATCCAGGGTTAAGGTTAGGGGTGGGGTTAAGGTAGGCTAGCACTGGGTAGCCTCTAAGGCTGTGGGGTCAGTTCTTGCCCTCAGCTCTGTATATGTAGAATTTGCATGTTCCTTCCGCATGTGATTCATAATAATAATTATTAGTACTTCATTGATCCCAGTGGAGAAATTATTTTGCTCCTCCCCCAGCTTGCGCTCTGTAGATGAGAGCCAGCTGGCTGTGAAGGGCAGCCACCCATAGCAGCGCCCAGGGGGTTAAGGGCCTTGCTTAAGGACTCGCAAACCAGCAACCTTCTGATCACAGGCACAGAGGCTTAGCCTCTGACCACTCCATTTCTTCTCCAGTGGTCAAAACAGAAGAGCTGAATTGTTGTGTGTCACTTATATGCCCTGTGATGGACTGACATATAGGTAATCCTCTCATTTGTGCTGGTGCTTTTTAGCATCCAGATTAACCAGGATACTACACTGCATCAGACATTATGGAAGATGGACAGATGGTAACAATTAGGCTAATTAAGACTCTGTAAGTCCACATGGGCTATGAATCTCCATATGTATGTAAGCTGGACAGTTTGGTGTTAAAAGAAAACTCTGCATGAGAGGTTGCACTTTTGCTCACTAGGTGGCAATATTCTTTCAATGAAAAACAGCTGAATTGAAATAACATTAAAACATTTCAGTATTCACGCTGAATACTGCAAGGAGGAGGATCCCCTAGTCACCCCCTCCCACATACAGATGAAAAACATTCATACGCAAAATGTATTCCTCTTAAATTATCCTGACGCTCTGAGCCACACTGGGGCTACCGTTCGTTATCCATAACTTATGCTGAGCAGAATTTTCCGGTCTTGAGCCAGGATACAGATGGATGATTTTGCACAGGATATTTCATCAGTCATCCTTAACAGGAACAAGGTGCAGGCATCACCCGCCTACAGACCACTCCTGTCCAAGATTTATTGTCAAGAAATGGGCCACTCCCCTTTCCACGGAGGATATTTAAGGTGCTGGAGTGTGGGGGGTGGGGTGTGCGGGGTGTAAATCATGAATGTCCGCTCACAGCACGTTTCCCGGTGACACTTAGGGCTCTGATGAATTTATTGCTGTCTTTGTCTGGAACTTCTCAGAGCAGACCTCTCTGCGGCCCACCTCCACCCTCCAGCTCCCCTTCGGAGATGATTATGTTGAACTGGCTCAGTAATCAAAGGTTTCTGTCACCAAGGCCTGGTCGGCTTCATGGCTTCACTGTTCTAGAAACTCACAGACACTTAACTCACCAGAGCTTTAGAGTAATGACCCAGGAATGGATGTGCTTATTGTCAAGACACGAATAATCGTAAATTCTAACTGTCCCTGGAGTTCCATGGATTCCTAGAAAGTTTTCTCTCTCATTACAACTTTTTGGGAAGGGAGTTTAATGTTTAATTTTTGTATCAGATCACCGTTTACTGATGATGTATCTGTTGGACTGCACTGGGAACATGTAATCCGGATTAGCATGTATTTTTAGGATAATAAGCTGGGTTTGATCTTGGTTCTGGTTTATTCTGCTTTTGTCTTGTGGCTTTGGCTGGTTCACTGAATATTCGTGGCAGAAAATTACCACTGCGGGTCTGAGCCATGTCTGAGTAGAGCCTTGAAGGTTTAAATGTGGGGTCTTACCTGCGTCCATTTCTAATTGGTGAGTGATCCTGTGTGTAGGAGTGGTCTCCAAACCAGTGATGCCTCTGCACCTCCATAGACAATGAGAAGTGGGGGATACCTGTAAAGTGAAGTGGGGGGGGGGGGGGGGGCGGGGGCTGTCTTTGGAGAAAAAAGCACAGTGCCAAAGTACACATGAAATCACAGAGTCATTGCCCATAATGAAGGAGGATGGGGGGGGGGGGTATCCACTTACATGGCTGGTAAATGGCTCCCAGCCAGTCTCGGGGTGGACTTTCGAGAGCGAGGTCTCCTGTTTGCTTTGAAAAGGTGCCATATGGAAGAAAAGATTGCTTCTGTAATGTTTGTGACAATGTTTTAGATGTGATAGAAATTTTCTGGAGGCTGCTGGGGTGGGAGGGGGAGGCAAACAGTGAGATTTCTTAAGAAGGTTGAATTACCATATGTGTGCCTCCCGAAACCCTCATTTAATTTAAAGATTTGTGTGCTGTCTTGTTCAGAGTCTATTTAAAGCGCTGATCTCAGTCCAGTCCACATTTTTGCTCAGTGCCATCATCACTTACACACCTGATTTTACTTGCTAGGTCATTATAAGGCCATGGATTGCCCAGCTCATGAATGCAGATGGAGGACTGGAACAGAAATTTCAAATGGCTTACAGGCACTGAAGATCAGGTTGTGAACCACTCACGTAAAGTTGAGTCAAACCTTAGAAGGTCTCTCTTTTAAACCCTTTCACAAAATTGCTTGTTTTGCACAAGATCTATAAATATATAGATTTATTGATTCCAAGTGGGAAATTGTGGTACCACAGAATTAGACAGCCTATATACAGTAATACCTCGGACATTCACGAGGTTACGTTCCAGAACCCGTCGCGAATGTGGAGGATTCGCGGATGTTTGGTCACTAAAAATGGTGATATGTGCTTATTTCTATAGTTTAAACCCTAAATATTCTTCCAAAATTCTTTAATTTCATTTAGAAGTTAGCTTAATACATTACCTTTAAAAACCAACCCTTTCAGTGTTAATAGCAAATGCGTCTCGAGATGGAAACCTGTTTTGGGCATCAACTGGAAACAGCTGATCACACGGAGATTCCACATGAGGTCGTTGAGGGGGCGTGGCGCACGGGAGGATCAGACGAGCAGGTCATGACAGTTCGAAAAGGAATAAACTTTGCGAATGGGATTCGCATCTTGTAAAGGTACAGTACGGTATGTAGATAAAAAGGAACGCAGACGTGTGAAAAAAAATGCGGGTGCAAATAAGTAAAAATTTTCGCAGATCTGTAAATTCGCGCATCGCGAATGCACGAGGGCTTACAGTAAATGTGGAGGCAATTATGAGGTGCTTTGGGTAAAAAAAAGAAAAGCCAAAAGGTTAAGTAAGTAAATGTGTATTCACTTTAGGTTTGTCTATATTCTGGCTCTGCTTTCTACATTAGTGTCTTTTGAAGTCCATTACAACCCTATCAGTGTAAACAGAGAAATAATGACTCAAAGCATTAGAAGTTCTGGAGCTTTTCCACTCTGGGAGTGGAGCACCAGCCTTTGTTTTGAACTGTATCCATAATGTTTCAACTCGTGTTTGTAGGTTGCCAGTTCTTCTTCTTTGCTTTTCCAAATGAATCTGAACCTTCTAACAGATGAACATGAACTCTAAAGGCCCTCCCAGCCCTTGGTGCTCACGCACAATCCTCACGTGCAATTGGCTCGGCACGGTGATGCTGTTGACAAGATTGGTTCAGATGAGAGTATCAGAAGACTGATCATGGCTGCCCCCACTGTTGCTCTGAATTGATCTTCTTCAGGGCAGCTACTGAGGGCTTCATGTCTAGTAAAGGGCCGGTGGAGAGTTGAGAGATGGAAAGTGAATATTGAGGGTCTTTAACCGCTGGGGGCTTCCCCGTCTGAGCTTGTTTTGCATACAGTACGTTCTCCACAGGGAGGCGGAGTGGCGTGTGCTCTGCCAAACAGCACTTTGTATTGCCACGAGGATATTTGGATCATTTTGTCGTGAGACAGAAATATGAGCTGGTAGTGTGTCGTCTAAAATCTGGCCTCTGGTTTTAAGCCCATAGGCAGCTTGTCTGCTGTCTCCAGTGGTTTCCCAAAACACAAACCCTAATCAAGCAGGCTCCACTGCCCCATACAGAAGCCGGGCTTTGAATCTCCCACCCTGGACCTCTTAAGAGATGTCAGTATCCACACTGTTGGGTGGGGGGTGTTTATTTTGGCATGAACTTTGTGGCCAGAGTTAGGCAGGGGGTAGCCCCTGTCCATGGGTGTTCACACTTGATGTTCCCTCTCATCTCCATGTAGGAACCTGGGTGGCAGTGTATGCCGCCTCATGCGACACGTGTCATGCGTGCAGGCGTGTGAAATGCACGAGGGAGCTTCTGACGATGACCGTATGACCATCATTTGAAGGGAAACTGGGAGACTTGGTGAGAGAACGTGCTCGCAAGCACCTTGTGAACCCGACTTCAAGGGGATCACCCGGTATGGATTCTCTGGAAACATGAAGCATAATTAACGAGGCTTAGCGGCCAAGCCTCGGCTGCCTTTATTTGGACCAGATGGGTAGAGAAAACCGCTCATGGACTTGTACGAGAGAAATTGGAGCTGATGTCTTGGTTGGTCAAAAAAACGCAGCTGGGGGCCCTATTTGTTTTGCCTGGCAACCCGGCCAGTTAGAGCCCGTCTCACGAGTCAGGTGAAGTTGGGCCTCTCAGCCAGGCAGCCCAGAGGTGGTCCGCTTCTGAAAACAGTGTAGGTCATTTCAACTCAGTTGCTTAGCTGGCACTTTCATCCAAAGCAATGTTTGGGATCTTTTGCCCATTTATACAGCTGCACGTTTTACAGGAGAAATTCATATTTATATGCCTCGATCTTGGGAAGTACATCTACACCAAGAACCATGTTTTTTTTTCTTGCATTTCACAGAGCCTCAGAAAGCAGCTTCAGCTATATAGCTTTTCTCAAAAGACTTCGCACCACGTGAGGAACAAAGCATTGTGACCCCCAGTGGGTGGCAGTATTAACCCCCTCTCCAAAGCCATGGGGATCTGTTTCATGCTCCTAAACATGTGACTCGCTGTAACATATCTCTCCTTCATGACGTCCCGCAGCCTCTGTGCCGTTGCCTTTGTCCATCAGTGTGCCATCTTCAGACTGCCCACAGAGTTCATTTTATGACATAACTGCTGGACGATAAGCTATCTTAGTCTGGCGCTCCTTCCCGTTTCCTCCATTAGGTGACAAAAGCCATTGTGGGCTTATGTCCAAGTTCCCCTAAGGCATGCTGGATGGGAAGAAATGCAGGTAGAGTTATCGTGTCTTTGCTCTCTTGTGGTTATTAAGGGTGAAGCGTCTCACGGAACTAGCTTATCAGATATAAGTCACGTAGAGGAACAGGAACTAGACGAGGAATGTTCTGGGTCTCCTCGCCTGAAGGACCAGTGGCTCTTGAGGTGGATATTCATCTGTGAGGATAACGCTGAGCTACTCCTAAGATGAGCTGTGCTTGTTTCTATTGCCTCATGTTGGGCAAATTCTGTGTAGACATTCAGTCATTCTTTTTTCTTTAATCAATGACATATGAAGGTTCTGTGGAGAATACATCGTGTCAGAATCGTTATTGTTTTTCCTGGGTCAATGCGTTTAACTGCTTAATGCATTTATTAAAGTTTTTAAACTGTGAAGGAACAATTGGAAACGCTTGTAAGTGTCTCATTGGCTGATAATAGTCTTGCTCTCTGGCCTTTGGGCAGGTTTTATGAGACCTAGACTTAGAAGCAGTGAGCAGTGTTGGACAGCCATCCTTGATGGGTCTCCCTGCACTATTAAATGTCAATGAGACAGTAATTCTACAATCACAAAACCAATGAGTTTGATAACCTTCAGCTTTGGGTGGGGGGGTGTTCATATTTCTTTATCATAGTGCCCATACCACCTCAGGAGAACCATGGAGCCTTTGCCATTGGGTCCCACAGTCCTTGGGGAGGGGGATTTGCCATGGAAACAAGGACCTGCCATGTTTACCATATTTACTGTTGTAAAGGTTATGTTCTATGTCTGAAACTCCACCTTGCAGGTCAGAAAGACCCAGAGTCTCAGGGTTAAATGCTGATTTTTTTTCCGTGATTTTCTTCTCATAATGACCGCTTAGAGGTCACTGTTGGAGCTGCATGTGTTTGAAAATCAGGAACACGGGACACTGCTGAAAAAGCCCAGGGCACATTCCTGTCCGCAGCAGGAAATCCGCCACACAGGTTCATGTCTTTGTTTACATTTCTCTGGCAGAAATGTACATGTGATCGCCATCTAAAAGCGGCAAGTTCACTATGAACCCACGGAATGAAACCAGCTTCTGCAATAGCTGCAGAATTGTGCTTTTTGGGTGATTAATTGCTTGACTGTTAGTTCCTCACTTAGCAACTGAAGAACAAATTTCCTAAATTTACTCAGTCAATTTTATGTTGTTTTTGTGACTGCAAAAGTCAGGCTTATTCGTATTACAGACCAAAATTCTATCAGTCCTCGAGTAAATTTTGCTTAGAAGTCATGCATGTTTACAAAGAATAATTAAAGTTAAGCAGAGGTGTGTTAAATATAAATGGTACCCTGTTTGGCTAATGATTGTATACCTGGGGCCTTTTAGGGGGGAGGGGGGAGGGGTCAGTGGGACAGCAGCCACATTACATTGGCTACCCTTGTCGTGACCCATCCATTAATGTAAAGCTTTAAGCTAGTCTCACTTTCATCAGGAGCATCTGACTGTGAAGTCTGACTGGGGTTTCAGAGGCTGGTAACATGCAGTGTTAGAGTGATGAGCTATTGACCCACTTTGTAGCGGATGTGGTCCTTCGTCCTGGGGAACTATTGTTTTTTTTTTTGGACCAAAAAGAACTTGGTGCAATTATCCAAAAGCTTGTTCATGTGGATATGGATAAATACTGCCTTCCCCCGTGGTGGTGTATTTGCCGGGTTTCCAGACAGAAAACGGACTTCACCTGGTGAGGTTCTGTTATGACTTGTAGGGCACGGACTGGGGAAGCAGGAGAAGGAGATGAGGACTGAGGTAAAAAGGGTTTTAATTGGGACACCAAGAGGCATACGAGACAAAATTACCACAGCAATACAATGACAGAACTAGGGAAACATACTCTGACGTGGACTTAAATACATAGAACTAATGAAGGCAATTAGAAACACCTGGTAAACTCGGGGAATCCACTCGAGGTTAACGAGGGGGGCGTGCTCACAAAAGGTTTTGGAAGAGTGGGTCATGACAGGTTCCTCAGGGGGAAGAGAAGACATCAGCACTACGCCACTTCCTGGGATGATCTGGTCATTCCAAAGAGCAGGTCGGGCCAGACTGGAACGTATGTGGTTGAGCGGGTTTGTAGATCAGGAGGCATGAGGAGCTTCGAAACAGTGCGTAAATGGAGCAAGATAATGAGTGGGGCAAAGGTAGGTTATAGAGGGAGCCTTGCAATGTGTGGACCATAACCGAGGCTACGAACTAGTGTTATAAATTACTGAGAAATGCTGTGAAAGGGTCTGTCTTTATGCTCTCCTGCCCAACTAATTCATCCAATGAAATGATGCCTTATTTGCCATTTGTGTAAGATATGGACAGGTGAGTTATAGAGTCTAATGGCACTAGACAGGAATGATTTCCTGAATCATTCCTTTAATGAGTCTTTTGCTGAAGCTACTCTTGAGCTTGTCAGATGTTTTGTGCAGGGGGTGAGAGGCATCGTCCGTAATTGCCAGCAGTTTTGCCAGTATTCTGTCTAAGTATGACTGCATTTACACTGGAATGCTTCTTATCGCATCTTGCTGTCCTTTCAGACGTACACACACTTACGGGTGAGAGTGAAGCAGGGGGTCTGAGTGCAGGATGAGCCAGTGTGCAGCAGTCAGGGGTAAAGGGCCTTGCCCAAGGGCCCAATAGCAACATTAGTGTGCTGGCCCTGGGATTTGAGCTGACAACCTTCCATTCCAACCTGAGCCACAAACCGCCCGCTTTATAATTAATAAGAAATAAAAAATGACAAAGTGATTCAGAAACGGTGTTCGTAGGAGTACTTGATGTCCCCCTTGAACCGTCAGAGTCCTGGAAGACCAGTGGAAAGGAGGATTTCATCAGACAGAGAAGCAGATCATCTGAGGTCTGAAGGCACTGAGTTAATCATCCGTAACCATATCAAGGTTTGACCGTGCTTTTCAATTGGCACTGATTTGATTTTCTCCTCTTAAAAACACACCAAGTGGCAGCAGAGATTAAAAAATGATCAAAAGGCAAGCTTCAGGAAATGTACCATGGGTGTATCCCAGACATTGTTTAATCTAGAACTTTTAAACATTATTTTTGCATGTTCTTCTTCCTCCAGGATAACAGAGGGCCAAGGTAAAAAGATAAGCCTTGTTTTCTCTGCGCTCCACTCTCTGAAGCACGGCGACGACGCCTCATTACCTGATATATTTCACATTAAGCTGGCCGGAGCTGGAAAGTTTTTGGGCCGCGACTAATCAGTTCCCTTACCTCGTCTCGTAAAAGCAACAGGAAGTATGACATTGGAGTGGGGGAGGGCCTCGGAAATTAAAGGCATGGGGCTAATTTTGATGAAGGACAAAGTGGCCCCCTGTTACTCTCTGAGGTGGCCCTAGTTGATTCCTTCCAGTGCAATTCTGTTTTGTTTTTTGTTTTTTAACATACAACTTCACATTCACTTGTTAATTACTTTTAATTGACCGTTGAAAGCATATTTAACTTGCACATAGCATTGAATTTTTTTTTCCCAAATGTGGTTTCACTCTGCCTGAGTGAACACAGAAATGATGGAGAGAACGAAGGGGCCAGTTTCCCCATTCCAGCCGAATGAAATGCGTGTCATTTCCTGTTACGGTCTCCCTGCGGCTTGCTACAGTCACTCTCTCACTCTATCACTCTTTAACATGCCTGCGTACTGCTTACTCCTGCTTGCCGGTGCACTCCCCACCCATCCACCCACACGCACTCCTGCAGACATGCACACGCACACTGTTTGTTCAGCGGTAAGGCGCGCAGTGAGTGCCCCTGTGACATTCTGGGGAGGGAGGAGGAAAGAGTGAGGGGGTGGACTCATTTCTGCTGTGTTTAAGAGGAGGGGGACAGTGTGGAGCTGACGTTGGAGTTTTTCTGTCCTGCCACACGACTGCACTGCTTGTCTTGCTTTGAGTAACGGGAGGTGTAACCTCGGAGGAGCATACCTTCTTAAAAGGAACATACTTTTTTTTGTTGCTGCTTTCCTATTCTCCTTTTTGTTGCCCACGTTCTCTGTTCACTGCTCTACTTCGGGGAGCCCTGGATTACTCATCTGAGAGTCTGTTTGCCTGGTCTGAGTCTGGGGAACAGAGGAGAAAACGAAGAAGCATCTGCTTAACCATGAACTTGTAAGTGCTCGCTTTTATGTCCTATCGCTTTCCCTGCTCAGTTCTCAAGGGATTCCCTAAAAGGAGGAGGGTCCCTAACAAGCTAGGTTTCACAAAATATCCCTTAAAAATGATCTGCTAGGATCTTTAAGCTTCTTATGAAGAAGAGTTGGTGTAACCTAAGGGAATGTCAGACTGAGAAATGTGGCGACCCTTCTTTTTCCTTGAAGTGGTTCGAGTTTCGCCTGCACTCGTCGAGGTGATCGCATGCAGGGTTTGACCTACAGCTTGCGGTATTGTACTCATGTGCTCCTTCTGATTCCTTAGGGGCAAGAAAGGACAAGTAGCATGAGAACATGCTTTGAGATTTCATGTAGGAACTCCTAACCTTCCAGTCAGGGCAATGGACAGATGCAGGAACCTCATCCAGTCTAAACGGCTGGATGTTTAGGTGGAGTGTGTTTTCTAGAGGACCAAAATTCGTCAGGGATTGATTCGCTCCCACCACCGGGAAGGTTAGCAAACGTCTGCTGGGAAGGGTAGCAAACGTCTGCTGGCTGATCTCTTCATACTCGAGTGTGATGGTGCTGAACCTTTTTTTTAATCCTTATAAATGTATCCATTTGAATTGTCTAAACCCGATTAGCCATTCAGCTTGAGAGCTTTATTTGCTAGTAAATGAACTCAGAAGGAAACACCCATATTTTGCTAAGACAGTACCTCTTACAAGACGAAGCCTTCTGTCTGATGCACAGACCCTCATATGGCTGACTGTGAATGTTCCAAGTAACATGCCCCTCCCCTTCAACGTGGGACGGTTTGTAGTGTTTTTGCTTAACACCTTCTCGAGCTTCTCCTTCTGCCATACGTGTTTAATTACAGAAAGCAGCACGCTCCTCGTCAGGAACGTGCCTGCACTGCAACTGGAGAGGAAATTAATACTGCTGGACTGGGCTCTGTTTGTTATTGCAATTATTGCAATAATAGTTGTATTGTAGTTTGAATTGAGCGTGATTACAGCAGCAGGGGAGGTCCTTTCACCAGAGAGGCAGCAAATGACAAGAAGATTCCTGTTGCCCTGGCGCCCTGGGGAGCCTCTCATTCATTCAGCCATTGAATGGCACGCTATCTTCTCTTCTTTTAGCACTTTGGCTTAGATGCGTATCTCTGCCCGCAGGGCCGGATTTAGAGGCTCGTTCTTTCACCAGGACAGGAGGGTTCCAACCTGCGCGTCCTAGAGTTGACCGGAACAACGGAAGTCTGGAGGCGAACACACAGAACAGCGAGTCATGTGTTAGGCTTAATTTCAGGTTAAATCCATGTTTAAATAAACCCGGCATGTCGGCCCAGGGCTACATAAACGCAACGAGGGTCGAGAGCAGGGAGTGGTGTCTCGGTCAGGTTATAAATGCCAGAACTCTTATCTTCAGGAATCTCGTTCGGCTGATAAAAGAATCTTCTGAGTGCTAGCTCATACCTCCCCAGCCCCCAACAATGTCTGAGGAAAGGAGAGGAACCCTTCATTTCTTTATTTTCACCCATCCCTTTCTCCCACCTTCCCCAAGTCCCCACACCCCAGTCCTCCCACTCTCTCCAGCACTGACTTTACTACCTGCGTATCTCACCAAATGGTTCCAGTTAGTCTGGCCAGCCTGCATGGGATCCGACAGGCTCTCCCTCTCGCTGCGCCTGTTCTCTGTTGTTCTTGCCTTCTCCTAAAATTCATGCACCAACCCTCTGTCCCTTACGCTATGGTCTGAAGTTTCAGGGTCTTGATAGAAAAAGCAGATGTTGCTATGGGGGGGGGTGCTTCCTGGCACTCAGTTTAGCAACAGGCAGCTGCTTTGTGTCAGGTTCTGGACTCCAACGGACCCCCCACCCAAGAAACCCCTCAGCCCCATTGACCCACACAATCATTAGCTGGGAGGGTTAACATCAACTGGGGGTTGTTTTGCACCGTGAATCCACGGCCTGTGGACCTTAACAATAGGCCTTCACAAGTGTTGAAGGTAGGATGCACCTGAAGGCGCCTAATTTGTTTCTGTTCGCTTCTTGCCTTCCTGCAGTGTTCTGTAAGGTCCTGTGTAGCACTTGCTGCAATGGTAAAGTGCATTTGGTACTGGTCCCTTATTGGAAGCTCAGCCTAGCTACACTTAAACCTTAACTGCATAACACCTAGTGATGTATCCGTCTTGTTGTACGGCATCGTAAACAAACACACCTACTAAGTGAAGAAATGTCAATAATTGTACGCTTCCGATAGGTTAACTGCATAAGGACATAGGTTGCATCTCCTTAGTCCAACGCTGGCATTTGTCTCCCAGTGATGATTTATGGTTTAGTTATGGTTCATCGATATTAATGCGCAGAAGAGATTTTACCATTTGCCAGATGGGATAGCTGCTTGAAAGGTCTTTTTGGTCATGTTGTTGATCCTACAGTTGTTTAAAAAGTCAAACTGGGAGACGCTTCAATGACTCTTGTTCACGAGGGACCAGGAGTTTAATTTGGCCTTTATAATCTGGGTGTGGAAAAGGATATTTTTACTGCAGGAGCCTCGTTCTACTGGTACAATCCACCACGCAGCAGACTTTCCCTTTTGAGGAGCCCAGCTGGCTAATAAGACGAAAATATAATGCCAAGAAGGAGGGGTGCTGGGGGGCCAGTATCAGAATTAATCATCCTCAAGCTGCAAGCCGCTTGAAGGGACCCAGCATAGCACATGTGGTCGCTTTTACGAGCCCACCCTGCCCTCATTACGCGCAATTTGTTCTGAGAAGCCGTGGACCTCCAGGCGCCCGAGAAGATAGAGTTGGTTCAGAAAACGGGAGAGCGGGAAGCCCATGATGGTGGCATTGTCCCATAAGCCTGAATCCAGCAGCATCCCCAGGGCTGCATTCTGGAATATGCCTTCATCTTCACGGACCACTTTCCCAATCCGTCTCCCGTTTCAAAAGCACGATTAATGGTCCGCCGTGCGCGTTTTTCAAACTAGCTCCTTAACGAAGTGGAACACTGAATTTCACTAGTTCTGTTTGCTCGTTTGCTTGTGGCATGGAATTCGGGGGGGGGGGGGGGTGACACAAAGGTTACACTACAAGTGATCTTTAAAGCCTCCGCTCTCATACAAGTCGGGGTACCCTTGGGATTTCTCGTGTAAGCCCCCTCTGTGTTTTAATCTCAGCCACACGGAGACCACAGATCCATCTGATTGAGGGTGCAGTATGTTCCAGTGCTGACTTCCAGTGCTGTGTTCCACTGCTGAGTAAATATGCTGCAAATAAAAGAATAAATGAGATTCGCACAGACTTGTTGCACAGCCAGCGGTGTTGGATTGCATGTGGTGGTACCAGTGAAATTGAAATACAGATTATTAGTGTCTTACGAAGGTCATTAGCAACCTCCTTTCAGACGTATCCCTTTGGGACACTTCTGTGATTCTTTGAACTCTGAAAATAAAGGATATTTGAATATCACTGTGGATTTCCAGTTTGCAAAAAATGTTGAAGAGGACTTTGGGAGTTGAAACCAAAATTTATGAGAGTTCTGTGGTACAGCAGAACAAAAAACCTGGATCAATTTTGTTGGATATGGACCCAAACAATGATGTGGAAGATCAGAGTGGTTCCATTATTTTAAAAGAGTGACTAACGGTGACACTACATAGGATTTCCGATGTGACACATCCATCTGTGGTCAGCTTCCGTCTCGTTACAACATTTCCTTTGCAGTCTTCAATTAACATCAGTTAACATTAACTGGAATAAATTTCAAAAAACATATTTCTTTGAGGAACCACTTTGATTGAGGTCTTTATACGTATATTGTGTGCCTGTTAATTTTACAGTACTGGTTTGACTTGTGCTTCATTGCTTTCTGTGGCTTCTGTTCTCATGCTCTGTTGGATGATCTTGGCTTTGGACGTCTACTGGAGCCTGGCTTGTTTATTTGCTTTAAAGTTCTCGAAAATCTCCATCACATTCATCTTAAATCAGATCCCACCGAGACTAAAAATATTTGTCATGCAGCCTTACTGCTGTTTTTTCATCCAACCAAAGTGGCTGTTTGGTCCTTCTTTGGTACTTGCGCTGAAATCTGTTTCCTGTCTGTGCTTCAAGTACCATACTGTGGATGTGGCTTGACCAAGTGACCAGGTTTAGCTTCAGCCTAGAATTGAGCTCAGATGACACGTTTTAATTCAGTAGCTGTGTTTGCTTTTGTGTGGAGCAGTGCTAAATCTTTAACCCTGTGGGGGAAATGAAATAATTTGGCCGTGAGTTTAATTTATGCGGAGTGATTTTTGCAGAACTGTGAACAGATCAGATCTTTCTGCTTCTTCGTCGGCCTCCATGATGGGCTACCATGTTCTCTGTGATTGCCTCGGGCTTGTGGGGTGTTTGTCTCTTGCTGAAGGTCAGGCACCATGTATGAATTACATCTGACAGCAAATGGGAAGCCAGAGCCTGCCTCTGTTCATGCAGCACCCCCGAGGAACGTGTGTTGTACGCAGAGCGATGCCAGTATGGATTTGGACTCCTCGATGGCCATGGCATGCTGCCCGGTACTGAGGAAAGGGGGCCCTTTTTGGGGGGTCCGGGCCCTGGGTTTTGCTACTGCTGGGGAGACAGTCCCATCAGCCACCTTGCCCCCCATTTCTCCACGATAGGGTGACAGGAAAACTTCAGCTCTGGTTGACAGTAACAGCTCATGCATTGACCGCAACTTTCTTGTTTCCATGAACAAATAATGAACAGTCAGCTGTCTGCTGGGCTGATATAATCCTAGAAGCTGGATTTTTTTTATGCTACAGAATCTGTACAGAATCTGTACAGAATCAAACTTTGTAGAGAATTTCGAAAGAATTGATCTTAATTGTTTACTGAGGAATTTGCAATAATTTAAAAAATGTTCCTCTTTCTGCAATGGGTTGGCCCCCCATCCTGGGTTGTTCCCTGCCTCGTGCCCATCATTCCAGGATAGGCTCCAGACCCCCCACGACCCAGTAGGATAAGCGGTTTGGAAAATGGATGGATGGATGTTCCTCTTTGTAAACCCCTATAGCTTTCTAATGTTTTTCCTCTCCTTTATTGTAGTGTTTTTAGTAGAGAGATACGTTGTCACATCTGTGTGGGTTTAAGTTTTTCTTGGTCCATAGCTACGTAGCTGAGCCACCGCTCCTCAGCGGTTCAAGGAATCCAGTTTAGTTTTGAGGCAAAGGAATCCTGGCCATGAACCATCATTCAGAGACGACTAAAGAAAGCGGAAATGTGGAGGCGAATTTGCCCGTAGTCATGTGGTGCGACTGCAACGTGAACAACGCGGTTAGCCACTCGGTACTAGCGAGCAGCTAATCAATTACAATTAGGAGTTCAAGGGAAAGAAAAATATTTTGGAACTATTTCAGTCTAGAACTGCCTGTTTAGCCTTGGAGGAATGAGGGTTGCCTCCAGCCCTTTCCAGAAGAAAGAAAAGCCCCGTTTGGATGGAGCTGCTCAACCTACACGATGAGATCAGAATTTGCGAGGATTCTTGAAGGAAGCCGGTAATGAACTCGAGGTGCCACAGCCCCTTGAAGTGAGCCATTTGTTTCCCATCAGCTCCCACCCGTGCCCCGACTCCCAGGGCCCGACTCCCAGGGCCCGACTCCCAGGGCCCGACTCCCAGCGCCCGACTCCCAGGGCTTTCTGTTTTGGCCGAACAACGCTATGTATGACAACAGAAAGATCTTTGGTTAAGGATCTCTGACCTATGTTGGTCCAGCAAGCTAAGCAACCTTTTCTTATCGGACCATGGTGCTGAGGGTGGACAGGCAGTCACAGAGCTGGTAAAGTTCGAGTGGTTAATGCCAAGGCAACATCTTAGCCTTAGGTTTCACAAATATAATGAGTCAATTATGATGTTCACAATGATGCCATGAGTGTGCTAGCAGGAGTCCACGTAACACCACAAATTTGAAAACACATTTCAAACAAAAACGCAATTTGTTAAAAACTTACACATAAGAAAGTATTCAAATATGGAAAAAAGGGCTGTTTTCCCGAACTCTATTGGGCTGTCTGTCATCAACATGCAGTCATTGCTCCAACTTCAACTGCTGTTTATTTAAAAATACCCACAAAAGCAGGTGGTTGTGGCTCCCAAAGGACAGCCGCCATGGACGGCTTCAGAGTTCAGGTCCATTTACAGCCTGAAAGCAGGTGCTTTGAGAAGCTTCACAGGTTCGTCTTTGCGGGAATGTTGTAGGTCAATCATCAGGGGAGGTGTGGCTCGGCCCCCCAGGGGACTGTAACGCTCTCTCTTTATACGCGGACTATAAGGGTAGAGGCCGAGTACGAGGTGGGCAGTGCCTTGCAGCCTCATGTCCGTAACAGAGCTCCTTCAGCGGGAGTGAAGTATTAACAGGTAATGAGGACACTCTGTGCCTGTCATGTGGACATGTGCCATAAATGGCCTCCCCAATACCCTCTGGGCAGTACAGACCCCGACACATGCGGTTTGGAGATAGGAAAAGATAGCTTGCAGTGCTGCAGCAGGAGAAAGATTCAGCATGTAAGGTGAAAGTGTGGAATGACGATGGGGGGAGGTGGAACAGAATTTAGCCGTTTGTGTTCCTTAATAGAAAACAGCTGCTGGAGTTTCCTATTCAGTCCCATCGATAGACTTCAGCCGCCGTTGACTGGAGTGTTACGGGGAAAGCGGAGTCCTGTCAGGCCAGCAAAGTGCTTGGCACTCTGAAAACCCCGACTGACCCTTCACTTATTGCTTTGGGTTGGTCAGCTACCACATGACTATATAGTTTATTCTGTCCTGGCACATGTAGCTGAGGAGTCTGAGGGGTCCCAAAGATCTGCTGCTCTGGCTTTCAGTGTCTATAGCCATGTTTCCCGCCATGCAAGTGCGCCAAACGCACGCCCCGCATGCCCATAGTGCGCTAGCTGCCGTTTTTAGCACATTCCAAGCCGGCCTCTTAATGACCGGTTGACGATTATGCACACCATCTATTAGGCACAGCGGAAGCCAGAGCTGGCGTGTGGGTTGTGTTTTTATTGCGTCGGCCGTCCTCAGAGGGCCTCGGTCGGCCGTCTTCAGAGCGCCTCGGCCGGCCAGAATGCGGTGGTCCACCCGCCTGCCAGCCGCCTTGCAGGGTGCGCGGTTTCACAGTCCAGCATTGCAGTGCAGTTCCCCCCCCTGACTATTTTCCCAGGTCAGGCAGAATGCAAACCGTGAGCACTGAGGGATTATGGGAAAGGGTCACTGGTCTGGGACTGTCACACTGAATGAGCCACAGATAGAAAAAAAGTAGAAATTAGCCCCCATTGCTATTTAAAGTTTATGATTTATTTATGATGCCTATGGTTAATTATGGTGTGTTCGTCACACCTTAACATCTGGGCCCACTGGAAAAAGGCTGGATGCTTGTGGGGTGGGGGGTTTTAACTCGTTTTCGAACTAGAGACCCCAAATTGCGATGAACTAGACCTAGGAACCTCCTGCCACTAAGTAACCCAACCATAAGGACAGGAGATGCAGGTTCACTGCTGGCTCCTGTTCGCTGGTCACAGACTCCAAGTTGAAAACTTCTGCTGTAGGACAAGGTCAAATTAGGATGGGAAATAAATATTTTGCTTTGTCAATGTTCCATTTTTCCCTTTGTGTAGTGTATAAATAGAACCAAGTGGTCAAAAAATCATCCAGAATAGTCTGGTAATTTGATCTGTGAGTAAACATGGCGGCATGTTGTTGGAGAGCATGTTTTTAAAGTTAGACCCTAGAAAATCTTGTTGGTGTATGAACTGAACTGGCTGTCTGGTCTGCTCTTTCAATTCAATTTATTTATATAAATGTAGGGAAAAATAGCATATGTCTGCTTTATTTAATGGGCAAACGCTGTAATGCAGAGTCCAGGAATGCAATTAGCCACCTGTCTGCCCAATTCAGGAGCGTGAGTAAAATCGTAGCATGGCCTGTAAAGCCAAGCACTTTCTTCCATCTGTTTTATACTGTTTCTTTGGCAGTTTTTGCGTGAAAGTAGTTATCGTTTCAGATTATCCACATGTGGCGTCAGGGCAGTGCCTGTTAAAGAGGTATTGAAATTATTAATCCCACGATGAAGCACTAATGGCCAGTTTGCTTTGGGCGTATTTGTTTTGCGTTCATATACTCCATCCCTTCGTTAAGGATGACTATGAGCTGGAGTGGTTTTATTTGAAGCTGTCGTTGATCATGAAGCGCTGGCCATGGTGTGATGGGCTGTACCAGAACGCGTCGTTCCGTTTGGACTCTACCACATTGCTTCCTGTTTCCTGCCTTGTGTGGAGATTGCAGCCCTACCATTACTGCCATTCCCGTATAATAGTGGATTCACGCAATGGCTCTGGCTTCTTCCAACTGTCTTGGGTTTTAGGGTGAAGCAGTGCTTGGGAGCCTTTCATCTTCTGGGGGCCCCTGCTAGGCTTTTGTGCATCTCACACACACTGCAGCCAGCTGCTTCCTTCTACTCATGTCATTAATAGCCTGCTAATCCCTGCTCCGGGGCTGTGGGGAGCCATGAAGCCATCTTACCGATGGAGTCGCTTTCAGGTGCAGCATCGAGCTCCATCTTTGGTCATCATGGTGATAGTGGGACATGAGTGAAGCAGGTTTGTTTTATGATAAGCGCAGTTGCTGTTTCACATGTCTTTCAGTTATGGAGCCTTTATTCTTCTTCTCCGGATGAAGATTGGACCTCAGTGTCAGTTAGAACCTTTCAGAAATAAGTTCTATATGCATTGATTTGCTAACAGTTGATGCTTTTCTGGCCTGTACTTAATGTTTATCGTTCATGAAACTGTGCTAAGAAAACTACTCTCTGACTATCCCGACATTCTAGTTTTTGTATTATATCTGATACTTAATTGATTGGAAGGATTAAATATATGTTCTACTTTTCCATCCATCCAACTTTCCTTCATCCATCCATCAACGTATCCATCCATCCATTCATCCATCCATCCATCCACTGGGATTTTAAGATGATGATTTCTCTAATGTTTTCATCTCTGTACAAGCTCAGCAAGTCCAGCTCTATGTTTTGCTTTGGGTTTCGTGGTTGGCATTAGCTCTATCCCTCGCTTGGTCTCAATCCACACATTCTTTTGAGAACTTAAATAAACCAGCCAATGCAGCTGGGGGGGGGGGGAGGATTCTGTCCTACTTGTGGGGGGGGGGGGCAGTTTCTAATATCCTGTGGTGACATGTTGACTGTGGGCACGTGGCTGAATCGGCAGCCTTCCGGAACTCAGCAACACGTGTGTGAAGTTAGCACTAATCAGCAGCCTTTAGTCCATCCTCAGTGGGAGAGGGGACTCCTCCCTCGCTAATTAGCATCCCGTCCCCCTTGAAAGAAGACTGAGGGCAGCCTGTAATTTCCCTCGGTTTGTTGACTTTGGAGATGGGAGGGCTGGCCTCAGCCATCCCAGCCTTCATGCCTGCGTACTCCGAATGATCTGTGGTAGTACTATGGCCTACCATTGTTCCCGCTTCAAAGGGAAAGCAGCCACATTCTGATGCACCTGTTCTGTCTGCGGGTCTTAAATTAGTGCGGGATTTATCCCTTTGATCTTCTCCCAGAGAACCGCCATTGCCTTTCTTCTCTGCGGCAGCTACAAATTGGCTACCAAAGGATTATCGCGACACAAGAGCCGCCCCGCCCGCCCAAACTTGCTCCTCTTTGTCACACAATCACGCTTTGATTGGCTTATTTCTCTGGACTACATCCATCCATCATTTTAGGGCTTTCAGCCGTGTCTTCAGCGGCTTTTTTTGGATTCGTGTTTTGGCAGCCGTGCCTTGGTGTGAGGACGGAGCAGTCCTTGACCCGATGGATTGTGGGTGTGTCCTTGGGCTATTTTGGGGTCTACTTTGGAGGTCTCAGAGGACAATGGCCTGTTGTATTTTGACATTCGTGAAATGAGGTGAAAGGTTGCACATTTCCAGTGTTCAACTATGATGGGAATGTAAGTTTGTCAGACATCAGAAATGCTTCCTTCCTTCATGGTTACATTGCTTCAACCTTATTTTTTTGGAGGGTCTTAATTGAATTAATTGAACTTTTTCTTAGGAGATGGGGAATTGATGTGAATCTGGTACCAATGTCACTCATGATTGTGACATTTTCCCTCTTGTTGAGATGGTTTGTAGCATTTAAACAACATTTTGTATGTCCTGCAGTCCCCGGTGTGATGGTTAATATAATTCTGTTTACTTATCCACTCCACCTTTCCCTGAGAAATAGCGAGATGGCGGCTTTGTCTGGGATCTGGGCTTCCCACAACCTTGTGCTGGATGAGTAGCTATAAATGATGGATGAGTGCCTTGTACGCGACACAGCTATTGAGCCAAAGACCCTGTCACACGGGATTCTTGGATAACTACCCGCACTCTGGCTGGAGATCGAGACTGGCACTGACAACCCAGTCGATTTTCCCACAGAAACCAAGACAGACATATTTAGTTGTTCCTTGTGGGACGCAGGCTAAAGTCAGCCTTTTTGCGTAATATCTGTCCACCAAAACATCCCCCGTATGCCTCCCCGTTCTTATTTAACCTTTTATATGCACACAAATAACAAAACATAGAATACTAATATGCAGCACTTAATGAAATCTCTCCTTACTGGTAAATTCAGTTTCTTCACGTTTCAATTGCGTAACCAGTACAGAGTCACAGAGAGGCCACTGCTTAAATTTATAAACTTTCTTCATTTTTTAGACTTTTCTTTCTGTTGAACTTGGTACACATTGCGATATTAAAATACCGGACCATTTCATCCTCCTTTGAGATCGTGCGAGGTCTTCATGGGAGTGAATTTAGGGAATGTGGTGTGAGATGGTGCGGCTTGTCCTAGTGAGGATGGTGTGTGTGCCAGCTGACATGGAGACAAGAGGACGGAGCAGAGATGTGTTGGACAGGATGCTAGAGGAAGCATTGTTTTCTGGCATCAGCGGGATCTGGGGATATCTTCTGGGGAGGTACAGGAAAACCAAAAACCATCCATATATTACTGGTAATAAGACTCAAGTGAATGAACAGGCATCCAGGAGAGGTTGTGCCCCAGCCTTGTCCCCTAAACATTCGGGGGTGGCCCCCTGGTCCCTAGAGGACCCAGACCAGGATAAGGAACTGAATATGGACGCGTGGATGAATTGACAGACTGAATGAATGCCATAGTCATCTGACATCGCCCTGTCCCAAGACGTTCATGTGAACCCCCCCGATTTTACAAACACCCCCTTTTTTGCCGTTTTGATTATTGTGTAGCACGGAATACTCCCTGAGATAAGAATCATGCAAGCTATTTCTAAAAGACTTCTGACATCATGTGTATTGTTAATACTTCACTTGTAAATACTTCCAGTGTTCCCAGTAAGATAAGAATAGTGTGTTGGGGTCCCTGGGGACTGTCTATAGAAGGTTTGTTTTTAGGATTTTGTTGGAGGGTTTGCAGTGAAGCCTAAATTCAACTTTGGAGACGTAACTTTTTGTTTGTGCACACGCACAAACGAACCCCTCGGCACCTGTAACCTGTCCGTCGTGCTGTCGATGGTCGTTTCTGTGCGCAACAAGCGCGGGTCTTCGGTGAGGCTCCGTGTGTGGTCAGCTCGGAAGCAGCATGTGCAGAAGGAATTTTTGCCCCTCCCCACCTCAACATCTGTTTGGAGCACAATACCTGACTCACTGAATACATGGTAGGGAAATGTGGGGAGGGTAGGGAGTATACAGGAAAGTTATCAATGACATCACAACCCTGGGTCTGTGATTCCACGGTGAGTCACCTCCACCCCTCCCCCCTTCTCCACCTAGTCCCCAAGAAGCTGCTCCAGGACGTCACAACCGAACAAACAGGGAACACACCCCTCCATCCCAATGACCTCAACATCGTAGGAGACGGCGCCCCACTCAACAGAGCTGAGCTCGTGACCTCTGACCCTCAGCCAGGTAGGCACCCCCGTCCAATCCCGGCTGAACGTTACTCTGTAGAGAGATGTTGCTGTCAGGGTTCTAGGTTCGATCCCAGAACTCCTGCTGGATCTCATCTCCCGAGAGGTTTTATCTAACACCTGTGAAGGAAACTTTGGCACCACTGGAACTGAAGATGGACAGAGTCCAAAGCATACATGTTATATAACCGCCGACGTGGGTCTCGTAACGGAAAGGCACTCAAACGCCGGGGTAGTGGTCATCCTGCACGTCAGCCACGTGAAATCGATCTCCTCGTAACTCAGGGGCCTGGCGTCCAGCAGGAACCCCAATGACTCATGAATTAAAGAGGGAAACCTTAATTCCAGGGCCTCTGTATGGGTCCGAGGGTGAAGAGGCCCATCACCCCCTTAAAAAGCAGCCCCCGCCCCCCCCCCCCCCCACACACACACACACACACACACGCTGGAAGCCATAACAGAATCTTTCTACCCCCATTTCCCTTTCTCTAAAGACATGTTTCTTAGCACACATGCCAGTCCTCCAGAAAATTCCCTGGGGGGGATGATCCACAAGTGCCTTGTCCTATGCCTTGTTTATGCCATAAGGGCCAAACACAGATTCTTTTCTCTTTTGGTAAATGTCCTGTTTGCTTCATATACAGCTACCAGGCTTGAGGTTGTAAAATGGTGGAAACTTCAGGATTAATGTTGGAGGTCACTTTTGGCAGGATACACAGTATTTTATAGAGAAGAAATAAACTTTTAGATAGTGGTAAGTTTCAGACTTGGATCGGTGTGACAAATGGGACCGCATCACACTGGGACCTGGCCAGGAGGAGCAGGCTGCACAAACATTTCTCCTTTTTGGGAATAAATGATGAGAGGTGCAGGATGGAGCCAACAGGACACAAACATATACACAGAAATCAAGGGAGCTGCGCTGACGGGCTAGAGAAATAAACATATCTGGGACAAATATAGCCCACACACAGGGATTTGGGGTCTTGGGATTGGCATCAGTACTGAGGTGCTTGGGTATGGGATGGTGGAGGTAAGGAGGGGGCAAACCAATCATTAAGCATAAAGCTGGTCACATGACTCTCTCTCCCCACTCCCACACAGAAGGTTATAACAGACTGCTGTGTCTGTAAAGTTACCATTCATTCCGAAAGCTTACCGATAATTTCGGAATATGTGAAGTATCTTTTAAGGCCACTATTACAGTGTATAATGACTTAAATATTATATATTTAGCTTGGCTCGGATTTGCAGCAAGATTTGAAGTAATTTATTGTCAAGGCTTCTCTTTAATTAATCCAATCTGTGGCGCCAGGAGATATTCACCCGTGGTTTAGCTGTGTAGTGATTTATATGTTCATACCCTGTGGACTCAGAACTAGAATCAGTGTCAGAGTCAGTTCATCACCCCACAGTGTATGAGGGATTTGCCTTTATTCTTCTGGTGCTGCTCGAAATGGGGAAAGAAAGAAAAACCCACATTTGACAGTGACAAAATCATGCCAACGTGAGCTACAGTGTCAACATGTCAGAAAAGTGTGAAAATACAGATAAGCAGTAAGCGGAGCCCTGGTAGAAATTCCAGGTTTCATCTTTAACCAGCAGGACAGCTCAGGGAAGGATGCTTCTTCGTCATCCACTTAGCTCTAACATTGAATGACCTGCATTGTTTTCCAAGATCACGGTGTAGAGTCAAAATAGGAATTTATCATCTGAGGTCCTCGGTGATACGTATAACAATAAAGCTCATTTCTGCTGCTCCAGATGGTCCTAGGGCAGGCACCAATCAGAGTAACCTATTTACACAGCATCGGAGCCCCAACATCCAATCACCTCGTGTCCTGTTTTATTTGGAAAATATATTAATAGTTCTGTTTTTATCAGCAGAGAAAAAAAAGGTTTCTGAAAGGAGGAAAAACTGATACGATTTTATGTAATTACCAATAATTTAAATTGTTTATGTATAAATTTATACCTATTATTACTTTATTAAACGTTCTTCTAAAAATTGAACTGAAATACGTATAAATATGGGACTTTCCCATATTTGACTTCCCCAGAGAGCTTCATGTAAAAATGAGACGTGTCCGGATGGGAACGCCAGTCGACCCCCAGTTGGCATGGATGTGTCCACTGGGTAGATGGAATCCACATCTCGTAATTAGAGCTCATTTCTCCACCCACGTCTCAGGTTCACTGTCTTAGTTTGTGGCCTTGTGTTTACAGGAAAAACGTATTTTCACCGAGGTGTCTGCTGTCGACGCCTGTCGCTCAGTGCCTGAGTGTGTGTTTGTTCATTTTAGGAGGACTGCCTGTCTGTAACCTGTTGGGATCAAACGGATGGGAAAATATTGGTCGATCTGGAGAGCATGGCAATTAGAAGGATGTGTGTTTACAACATGTTTTTGAATTACTGTGCCCTTTCAAGTACCTCTCTGAATCTTAGACTTTTCAATTAACCACAGCTTCAAAAGCCGATCTTTAACTCACAAATGTTTACCAAACCTAGACATATTTAACGTAATTACTATATGTTAAAGTGTAATCTTGGTTATTTTTGTAAATATCATACATGCAGACTTTCATATTTAAAGAAGACTGTTTCAGTCAGATGAAAGCTTTGAAAGAAACTAACACAATAATTACAACTGTTACTTAATGAGATGTTTAAGCAAACTAACATCATCTTTTATAGTATTCATTATGAATAAGCATGTGAATTTACAAATACATTTGAGATTCAGAGAAATAAAGTAATAAAATAAATTAAATTAAGTAATATAAATTAATTCAGAGAAATGAAGATCAGAAATCAGAAAATATGATGTTTTCCAAGTTAATACATAGTTCTTTAGTTCCATTTTGATTCCATTCATATGGAATGATATGGGTAAAATTAGTAATCGAAGTTGTTAGAAAAACTAAACAGAATCTGTGATTATGTATATGTTTTGATGCTGATCCCATGCATGTATGTAGATGTGAATAGTTCCTCTTCTTGATGAGGCAGTAACGGCGCATATCTCAGTGCGTGAGAGTGAATCTACAACATCCTTCCTGGAAACCCACAGGGAAGAAGAATCGAGGGAGGAAGTCGGGTGTGTTTTCAGTGGACGAAACCTTTCTGGGCAATGGAAACAAGATCCCATCGCAGACCCTGAGGCCTGGAGTGGACTCCACTGCGCTCAGCATTGAGATGGCGCTGGTCAGCAATGCCCTGGCAGCCTACACCTACTTAGCAGGTATGCATGAAGCTAACAGGCCCTCAGCTCAAGCCAGCTGATTTATGCTTCCTGCTGCATAGAGCAGGATTTTGCTTCTGGGGACCTGCCATGGGCTGTTAATTAATTAGCTAAACAGAACTTTGGCTAATGATTAAATCCTACAGAGAACCTGACAGTTCAGAATCCTATGTAAAAGATTGTGTTGGAGCTTTGTGTAACTAAAACATAAGACAAACAGTAATGTTTTGGACAAACTGATATTTGCAAAAAAACGTGGAACCAGTGAGGAACCATCCATCCATCCATCCATTTTCCAAACCGCTTATCCTATCGGGTCGCGGGGGGTCCGGAGCCTATCCCGGAAGCAATGGGCACGAGGCAGGGAACAACCCAGGATGGGGGGCCAGCCCATCGCAGGGCACACTCACACACCAGGCACTCACACATGCACACCTATGGGCAATTTAGCGACTCCAATTAGCCTCAGCATGTTTTTGGACTGTGGGGGGAAACCGGAGTACCCGGAGGAAACCCCACGACGACATGGGGAGAACATGCAAACTCCACACACATGTGACCCAGGCGGAGACTCGAACCTGGGTCCCAGAGGTGTGAGGCAACAGTGCTAACCACTGCACCACCATGCCGCCCCAGTGAGGAACCAAAAAAATGTAAAAATTACATAGTAAAATTTATAATACGTTACAATTTCCTTATAATAATTAACTTTTTTGTTAATTCAGAAGTACTTATAAGATATAACAGGTTGGTTTAATGTTTAATAAGTGAGACAGTGAAGTGAATATCTTGCAGAAGGACTGTCCACTCTAATCAAGATAAGTTTGGAAGCACAGGGGAGCGTGCATTTGTCCCCAGAGCCATGTAATAGTCAGAACTGGTTTAAATATTATATTAAATAAACTGCATCCCTGAGTGTGGGAGCGTTGACCATCAGGCATCCCAGAGCAGACACTGACTAAACACATGTAATGCTAATGAGTCAAAGGCTCAGAGTCCCGATATGAAAGTCAGGTGATGTCTGGTCTGGTCTTTTATTGGGGCAGCTCACACATGAGGTGGAAATTTGTGGTTTTTGTTTTTTTTTTTTGGGGGGTGGGGGTTAATCTCCCACTCTTGCTAGAATAAAAACTTATCGCCTATAAATCTTTGCTAAGTTTTTCTTTAACTGTTACCAGCAGGTCTATCCCAAACCCAGAAAGCTTGACCCTTTACACACCTAAGAGCTTCATCAGGTGGCTCTCAGCTTATCTCGTACGGTTGTCCTCTGGTGTCTCATACAACATTTGCTACTGATTGTCTTACAGTCTTAAAGTTTCTTTCTAAAATCCCTTGCTGTCGATGAGTATGGTGTCTCTCTGAGTATGGTGATTTTCATACGAGTCAAAGTCATTTATTGATTATCATTAATGGAGACATGCATTTATTGATAGATTTATTGATTATCATCATTGAAACACAGAGTGTCTGTTTGTATATGTAATCTTTGTAATCTTGTCAATGGTTTTCTGGTATAGTTCTTACATGCCTCTCATTGCAGCGAGCTCCGTGCTTGTTGATCTGTTTGTATGCACTGATGGCCTGACCCCCCCCCCCCCCCCCTTTCCTCCCCTGTGTGTCTCAGAGCACCCTGAGCGCGCTGCCCTCTATTTCGTGTGTGGTGTCTGCCTGGGTCTGGTCCTCACGCTACTCGCCCTGGTGGTTCAGATCTCCTGCCGCACGGACTGCCGTCCCCGGGTGCCCCAGAAGCGAGCCCGAGGCCCGCCCAGCTCCAGCGACACCAGTGACAGTGACTCGGACTGGGACTCGGGCTCGGACCTGTCAGCGCGGCGACACCGGCGCTTCGAGCGAACGCTGCACACGAACGTGTTCACGTCGGCTGAGGAGCTGGAGCGAGCCCAGCGGCTGGAGGAGCGGGAACGCATCATTCGTGAGATCTGGATGAACGGGCAGCCCGACATCCCTGGCACACGCAGCCTCAACCGCTACTACTAGCCTGGTGACGTTGCTGCCAACTGGGCCACGCTGGGCCACATGCTTCCGGGCCTGCTATCCTGGGAGGTGCGGAAGACTACCCCCCTCCTCAACCCTCAGCCAGGTGGAATAAGCTTTCAGGAAGGTTCACCTCTGAACTTCGAATCGCCGGAGCTTGAGGTATAGACACAGAATGATGCCGAAGATTGCGTCCGTCTTTTCGTCCACCGTCATCCAATCAGAAAGGGCCGCAACCACGGCTGAGGGCCCCACGCCTTATACAACAGAAGGATAATTCGGCAACGTCGGTCTGTGAAGGGACGGGTTCGAAGAAACCCGCAGGGAACGTCTGGAGAATTGCTCGCCAAGCAGTGCTCCGAATCCAGTATTCAGGAGACAAATCTGAGGATTTTTTTTTCTTAATTGTTGGGGAAATTAAAAATGAAGCAGCAATATGAGGCTACTACAGGGCATTGGTCTTCGAAATGACCATTAGTCGGACAGCAACCTAAAAAAAAAAAACTGTTGCCTTAGCTACCAACCAAAAACATTATAAATTCATCTCCCACCTGAATATATGTTGGTATTTAATAGGCTTCGCTTGACACCTCAGGGATGTGTATGTCCGTTTGTTTTTCCTAATAAGGGCAGTTGTTTCAGTGGTTGAGATGTGTCAGAATAAAAAAAAATAATAATGTTAATAATATTAACTTTCTTAGTTTCTTTAAAACCTCAAAGAGGAAGCAGGGGTGGTGATTTGTGGAGGATGTACAGTATGACATTTGACTCCAGCCGGTTGGGTACCACTGTGCTAGAGGAGAAACACATGCTTTTTGGGTGTATCATAGTTCCTTTGTCAGGTGCCTGCTACAGCGCTGCGAGAAGCTCGTCACGTCAGCAGGGAGAAGGGAGGCCATGCACTTGTTTCGATTGGCACCGAATCACGATCCTGACCCCCTCCATTTTCCCCAGCAGAAAAATGAAGACATCTCAGAGGGCTTCAGGTGTCTGATCATGTATTGGATCCCTGTCAGCCACTCTCCAGCTTATCTTCAAGTTATAGGTGCTTGTTATATCGAACGATTCACCTGTAAAATCTACATGAGCAACCTTTGTAAAACTTGGGTTGGTCTTGTCTGAACCTCCTGGTTCTTTTTACTCCCAGTGGTGAGATTTTTCAAAATATCTTTCACCCGTGTCCCAAAGAAAATCTCCCAAGTGGAATTTTGATGACCTAAGCTGTTTACAACCTTTCTCAAGACATTTTGTTTTAATTAGCCATGAATTCTACAGCAAATTTGTAACAAAGTAATATCCTGTAAGGCTACAGAAGATGGATTGTAATGCCACATTTGTGTTCAGTGTTCAACATGCTGACTATGTATAATGTATTAGCAACATTTTGTGTTTTTAAATGAAATGGGATTTGATATATGCAGAACGATGAGACCAAAATAAAATAAATAATATTGTTCACAAATTAAAGTTCTTTCTTTTATAAGCAATATTCCAAACAACAATAAATGTATGAGGATTTTGATTTTTTTTTTTGTTTTTTTTTTTATGTGCTGTTTATTCATAGCTTAATTTTAAGCAGTAAAAGATTTTATGTGAATTTGAACAGCTGTGTTAATTAAATGCATGGTAGTTAAATTGAACGACTCCATTTAGCGATACCCTTACTAGCCAGGTTCGTCGTTAACCATTGTTAAATTATACAGCTTTCACCTTTGTTGATGAAGGGCTCAGCCACCTTGAATTCTGAGGTTGGGGTTGTAGAGGTTCCTCCGACTTTCTGAGTTGGAATTCCGACTTCAGGGGGCGTTCCGGTTGAAATTTTCAACTAGGAACTCGGGGATGTGGGTGGGGGAGGCCCAGAGAACCTCGGGGAAATGGATGAAATCAAGTGCTGGAAGAAAAACCGTAGCCTCTTACTTTTTTAGCTGCTTTTACATCTGCATGCATCTTTGGATCAGTATCTTTGCCACGTGTTTATGTTTTCATCACATGGTTATATTTTGATCATGGCTACCTACAGGTGGTAAGAAAAGTATTACAATTGTGCTTTATAGCTTATTCTGCCACAAAACAATTATATAAATGGGTAAGTTTATGGCTCTGGTGTAAGGTTTGTATGTGATGACTCTCTAAACAATCACCCTGATCTGCTCAGTTCATATACATACAGTATGTTACCATGACTGTTGTACCCTCAGTCAAAACAAGGTATCAGAAACATCTTTAGCTATTTTGGCAGATGAAACACAGAAGTACCTGCTCATGATGGTATTCAAAGCCCTCATCTGAATCAATACAAAATCATAATAGCTTCCTTAGGTATTTCGGTGGGGCGGCATGGTGGTGCAGTGGTTAGCACTGCTGCCTCACACCTCTGGGACCTGGGATCGAGTCTCCGCCTGGGTCACATGTGTGTGGAGTTTGCATGTTCTCCCCATATCGTCGTGGGGTTTCCTCCGGGTACTCCGGTTTCCCCCCACAGTCCAAAAACTTGCTGAGGCTGATTGGAGTTGCTAAATTGCCCGTAGGAGTGCATGTGTGAGTGTGCCCTGCGATGGGCTGACCCCCCATCCTGGGTTGTTCCCTGCCTCGTGCCCATTGCTCCAGACCCCCCGTGACCCAGTAGGATAAGCGGTTTGGAAAATGGATGGATGTATTTGGGCAGCATGACTTTTTTTTAATTCAATTACTTACGCACCAAAACAGGTAGGATTTTGAGAAATCAAAATAGAACTTTAGTTTTAGTTCCATGCAGAAAAAGAGGAAACTTATAGCTAAAGTACCTCAATTGTTCTTATGCTATGTACAAGAATTCCCCCTGGGATCAATAAAGTTTACCTAATCAAAACTAATCTAGTCTAATCTAATCTTTTGATCCGTGTACTTTATCCAATATTTGGATATTCTGAAAGAAAAACACCTACATCAATAAAGTATGATCAATATGAGTTTTTTATTCATCCAGATTTCGTGTACACGAAGACCAGCATCTCCGAGTTGAGGGCTGCGTATTAAATCGCGTGTTTTGCGCTGGAGAGGCGGCATGCCCATAGCCATACGTCATTTGTTTATATTTACCATGGCAACTACGGTATCTCCCTGCTTCCCTGGACACCCCACACAACTTAACGAAGGGGGAATTGAGATGACACTGTAACCCTCTGAGACCAGCCAAAAGTAGGTTACTGTTCAGTATTTTAGGAAATTGGGGAGCCGTTTACACCTAACTGAGTATTAAACCACATGGCTGGTCGTTCATCCTACGGACTCCCCTTTTTACCTGGGAACTCTTTCCGCGATGTTACTGTAAGTTTATTTGTTTTACAATCTTCTCGTCCTAATCTCGTTTTATTAATCAGTTTTTTTTATTCATTAATTTAACGTTTCCAAGTAACTAATATACGTGACTTAAGTTATCGAAGTCAATAAAGTGGCGTTTAATTTAAGTTTATATTGACTTGTGCTGTGTGTGTTGTGTATCTGTACCCCAAGACGCCCAGCAATAATGAGTAAAGCTAAGAAACTAACGAGCAGTTCAACTGACTACTTTTCCAACCCATGTACACAGCTGAAACTGTATATTTTGTGATTCCCTTCAGAAATCAGCCTTCCATAGACCACAGAGTCTGTCTTTCAAGAACGGCTATGCTTTACCCCTGCGGCCCACAGTTGGGATCGGTAAAGAGCCCCTCCAGACCGACCCCCTCACCCAAAGCGCCATCACCCACCTCTATAGCCCCATTCCAGCACTAACCTACGATCGGCCCAGTCCGGAACCAGTTGCGGCTTTTATTCCAGCTCACGTGACACTGGATAAAAAGGTATCGGTGTCGAAAATTGCACCGCAATGTTCTGCAATGAGCGTCATTATAATTATGAAAACGGTATTAAAAATAAATGTAAGGGTTAGACACTATAAATAAGAAATTACTACAGACTAGGAGGAACTGCGCACACTAAAATTTTTTTTGGTAATGCTTTACTTGGCGAGGCACCTATAATATAGTATTATAATAATAAATATTAGTTATATATTTATTAACTACAAATTAAATCTTAGTTACATACTGATCCCATGTTAATTCATCATAAATGAATCGTGACGCATGTTTTATTCCAAGCAGTTGATAAACTCGTTACGATATCTTTTTGTGATCTACTGAAAGAACAAATTATGAATAATACAAGTTAAATCCTAATCTCATGTTTGTTCATCATTAATAAATCATGATGCACCTTTCATCCCAAGCAGTTACTAGGTTATATGTATTTGTTTCCATGTCTAATTCTGTAAACCTTTGTGAACTTCTGAAAGAACTACTAAGGAGCTACTGAAGGAATAAGTCATGAATAACATAAGTTAAATAATGATCCCATGTTTGTTCATCATTAATGAATGGTGACTCATCTTTTATCTCAAGTAGTAACTAAATTTGGTCATGATTTTTACTTCAGTAGTAACTGAGTTATTACTAAGTATTTGTGCTCCGTCAAGTAAAGTGCTACTGATTTTTTAAACAATATACACAGGGAATAACGAAGCAATGATGCATAAAAGCAATTCCGCCCATGGCTCCCTATACATCACGATCATGTACTAGCCATTATGTTTAAAAGGCTTTAACTTATTTGGGAAATGTTTTGGTGCCAGACCTTTGGGAGCCTTCCGAGCTCATCTAAACAGGCTTTGTACAACATAAACACAGTCAGTGTGCGGCTGGATTGTTTCAGTTCCCGGTGTTGTCTCCGTGTGTAGCTTGTTCCAAATCTCCGCAGTAGATGTCCAGGTCACTCCTAGGGAATGTAATTATCGAAGTTTGCTTACTGTTGGAAATGGGCCTTGTTTAGTTAAGGACACAACTGTAACAGCACTGGTTAAATCTTAAATGTGTTGAAGAAATGCAATTAGACGTAACTGTTTGCCTTGAATTTTTATCTGTAGTCAACATATGACTTTAGCACTACTGCTATTTTCCACCAGGTATTATAGACAAGCTCAAACTGTCAACTCATTAAATGGTATTTATAACTGGATTTTACTAAAACATATTTAATGAAGACTGAAAGGCTGTACCAAAGACTGAATATTTTTAAAGAGTTACGTACCAGGAAAAATCTCCTTTCTGTATCTAAATGTACAGTTCGTCACATTATAATGTCTTTCACATGACTGCCAAGTCTAACGCATTTGAACCTGAACACAGCCACTGAGTCTGACTTAATGAGGTGGATTTCATACCAGCTAAATGTGACCATTGTACCAACACTGCCCTTTGAATAAAAGCCTACACAGACTATGGCTGTTTAGGGTTGCCACCTATCCAGGATTTTCCGGGAGCACGTCATTTGTCCTGGAAAAAATTAATTTCATTCCAGGACACAGAATGTCCCTATCAGACAGACCTAAACCAACCTTTGGAAAGGTGTCGCCATGTACAATATTTTTGGTCAATGACTGGGCATCCAGGCTTTTATGGGACTGAGGCGGCAACCTTGTGGGTATCTTTGTCCCCTTTTTCCACTCCTCTGTTGTGTTCTGTTCTTTATGCACCATTTTTTTGCAGGTCCTACGCTTTTATGGGTACTTTAGGCAGGACATCCAGCTGTCCCCTTTGGAGGAGTACCGGGTGCGGCCCGTGGTCGTGTACTACTACCTTCTGGACGACAGCATGTGCATTATGGAACCAGAGGTGGAGAACTCAGGAATGCCGCAGGGAAAGCTGGTGAGAAAGGAGAGACTGCCCAAGAGCAGCATGGATGGATACTACCACTGGAAGGACCTAAACTTGGGAATGGACCTGTGTGTGTACGGAACCACCTACCACCTCACAAGCTGTGACGCCTACACCCGGGTAAATGGGGGCCGCAAGATCGCGAAGTACCCGGCCATGCGCTTCACACTCTGCAACCTTGTGCAACTTCATCTGATCTTCATGGTACACTTACGTAGCAGACGCTTTCGTACAAAGTGTCATTCAGGCAAAGTAAGCTGAGTTTCCGGAGCTGGGTCACCCAGCATGCAGCAGCCCTGATTACTCTTCCAATCAAATGGGATTTGAACCAACAATAGACATGGATACAGATCCTTAACCTACTAATCTACACACCACCCTAGAAATTGCTAGAGCTGCACGATATGACATTGCAATGTCACATCACGATATGTGAAGTAATACTGCAGTATTTATATAACAAAAAAGGAGATTATCCAAAATAAACTATAGGCAAATAAAACTTGCTATTGTCTACCAAAGGAGTGCCATATAAGGTGGTGGTGGTACTGTAAGTTACAGACACAAAGCAGTGCTGACAAATGTGATGTGATTGATGTGATATATCACAATGACGATGCCGGAACAATATATGGTCCAGCCCTAGAGATTACTTTACAGGATCTACTCATGTAAACATAGTAATTAATTGATATATATATATATATCAATATATATACACGGGGGGTGGCATGGTGGTGCAGTGGTTAGCACTGTTGCCTCACACCTCTGGGACCCGGGTTCGAGTCTCCGCCTGGGTCACATGTGTGTGGAGTTTGCATGTTCTCCCCATGTCGTCGTGGGGTTTCCTCCGGGTACTCCGGTTTCCCCCCACAGTCCAAAAAAAACATGCTGAGGCTAATTGGAGTCGCTAAATTGCCCATAGGTGTGCATGTGTGAGTGAATGGTGTGTGAGTGTGCCCTGCGATGGGCTGGCCCCCCATCCTGGGTTGTTCCCTGCCTCGTGCCCATTGCTTCCGGGATAGGCTCCGGACCCCCCGCGACCCAATAGGATAAGCGGTTTGGAAAATGGATGGATGGATGGATATATATACACACACACACACATACACACACACTCTTTTTGGACTTATGGATTTTTGCGTAATATTGTTCATGCAATGTAGTGTGCTTTCAAAAAATCAAGGAGACTAAGTTCAAAACATAAATATTTTGACACTGAAGGGTTTCATTCATCATAGCTTTGACCCAAAGACACACAAGACATAGCATTGCCATGGCCTTTCCTGTAAGTCAAGTCAACATGAGGTCGCCGTTTCAACAGGAGTTCCTGGAGAGCCAGGGGGTGCTGCTGAATGAAGCAGAGGCGATGCCCGCGGACCCATACACCCAGAACCGCCGGCCGCACCCCCAGGCCCACATCACCCCCTCTGACTTTGACCGCCTCAGTCAGTTTCTCACCATGGACCGTAAGGTGACCCCAACCGTCCTGAAAGATTCCTGAGGCGGACTGCCATCTTCAAACACATTAAGAGCAATTGCCATCCATTAATAGCTAATATTATCCAGCCAGCATGTTAAAGAGGCAAGCTGTTAAACCTGCTTACCTGAAAAGTAAGAGTTCTATGTTTTTAATGAGATTTACAGAGACATTTTACCCCCAGTGAGTAATAGGCAGCTTCTTATCCTGAAATTTATAGCATCAAAATTAAATTCCGTATTAAAGTACCAGATAACTGGCTCACAATGGGGGTGATCTTGTGCTCACCGCGCCATGACGTTCCTCCTGGCTGATGTCACAGATAGATGGTAATGGATCTCCATCCATGGAAAAGAAGTCAGCCGCATACCTGATGTGTGTTTAAACAACCAAAACAGTCTGTTTTCCTTTCGTTTGTATCTGTGTTTCAGTACAAGATTAGGACTCTTTAACAGCAAAGAACCGCTGTGATCATACACTACTTGAGAACTAAGATCTTTACTCCAGATGTCCATGTGACTTTGAGAAAAGAATGCCGAGGCTATCATGTGACACAGCTATACCCTTTTTTGGTGACCTCTGACCCTTCTCTCGCTTGCCAAGGTGCTTCGCTTCTTTGCTCTGTGGGACGAGACGGACTCCACCTATGGCGAGGTACGGCCTGTCATCATCCAGTACTATCTGGGAGATGACTCGGTGGAGATCCGAGAGGTCCACAAGCCCAACAGTGGCCGCGACCCCTTTCCGGTCCTGCTGAGGAGACAGAGGCTTCCCAAGACGATAAAATCATCATCCGGTGAGGATGAGAGTTTCATATGTACAGAATTGGCTTGTTCTCCCAGCTGAAGGTGTGGCTCCTTGTCAAAAACAGTCTGTGGTTACTGTGAAATCGCAACTCACTGATCTTTCTACCTAAGAAAATCTTTAAAAATATTATAAAAGAGAATGACAGAAGGGGTATGCATACTTTTGACATTATAGATAGTCGATTATTTATATTACACCAGCCTGCCTTTTAATAATAGAAACAAGATGGTCAACTCTGCTGACATAGTATAGGATATATTGCATTGGGGTACCACTGAGTACAGTTCCGGTGTAGCCCCCCACCCCATGGCCACATGACCCGGTTCACCTTGCAGGCCCCTTTCCTAGCTGTGTCCTGGAAGTCTCTCCTGTGGAGGTGCAGGAGTACTTCTCCCCCAGAGACTTCAGGGTGGGCGACACGCTCTGCCTTCTGGGGCGCCGCTTCCTGCTCTATGACTGCGATGACTTCACCCGCAGCTACTACAAGCAGCACCTCGCTGACGTGGAGCTCCAGCCCGTCCCGGTGGACCAGAAACCGGAAACACCTGTTAAGAAGGCAGGTTTGACCCTGAGAGGGCCGCTTCAGTCAGAGCACAGTGTCAGTACTGCCTTCACATGGGTGCTGTTTGTCGAGGGTGCCAGCAGGGCTGGAGTCAGAGGTCCACAAGCGGGACCAACCACCCCAAACCACCACATCCCCCATGTTACCTTAAGCCCCTCCCCCCACCACCACATCCCCCATGTTACCTTAAGCCCCTCCCCCCACCACCACATCCCCCATGTTACCTTAAGCCCCTCCCCCCACCACCACATCCCCCATGTTACCTTAAGCCCCTCCCCCCACCACCACATCCCCCATGTTACCTTAAGCCCCTCCCCCCACCACCACATCCCCCATGTTACCTTAAGCCCCTCCCCCCACCACCACATCCCCCATGTTACCTTAAGCCCCTTCCCCCACCACCACATCCCCCATGTTACCCCAAACCCCTCCCCCCATGATTAAATCCCATTACCCCAAGCACCCCCCCCCCCCCGCAATCACACACATCCCACAAGTTACCCCAAGGCTTATTACTGTTTTTTAAATAACTAGCAGACATTCCCAGTTTTACTTATTTTGCAACCGAAGGTTTCCTTATTTCTTTAGGTGGCTAAGTCCCCCTAAGAGTTAAATCCCATTATCACCCCTGATTTTAGCACATCACTAATGGACACTAATAGCCCGAAGTACATGAATTCTTTTCAGTTTGGCTCCATCACCAGATCAGGTGCTGTCATCTTAAAGAACCTGAACTTGTTACTGTATATTGTAAATTCAGTTTGCTGCAGGAGCTACTGGAGTTCCTCAGATTTCTTTATTAAATAGTTATTTAATCTGTAAAAAAGAGAGTATAACTGTGAAAATAACTGTCAATGACAGAGGAGCACCAGGAGAGAATCAGAGTAATTTATGGTAAAGATATGTTAATGCATATGGTAAAAATGACCATCATGAATTGAGGTGATTTGGTCGGGGGGGGGGGGGGGGGGGTCATGAATGATGTTTAAAGGTGGTGGTGTTCGACAGATCCCAAGATATTAGGGACTGTTTATCGCCTTTTTTATGTTGGCTTCACGTAAAGTTTAACAGCAGGGAAACTTTAACCCTTGTGTGTGGAGCCCAGTAGTTAGACCTTCCCAACCCTGACACCCACAGGAGCTTCCTCCTTACAACGGCTTCGGGAGTCTGGAAGATTCCTTACAGAACTGCCTGTCCCTTGTGCCTGAGCCACCCAAAAAGAACCTCCTGAAGTTGCTGGAAAATGATGGCAAAGTGCTGCGCTACGCAGCCAGGATGGTGAGGAGTACCGTGCTCTGTGCCTAAGAGCAAAGCAATGTTCCAGTACTACTAATGTGGAGCACGTGAATAAACCAAGTCCCCATGAGGTCCGTAGTGGGTGGGGTTCTCTTTGGCTGTCAGTCATCTACTGCTTACTTCTCATTGGTTACATTTTTGGGCGCCATCAGCATAAATCACAGTGATTTGCAGTACACTGTAATCCCACCAACTGTAAATTCCAAAGCCTCATTTCTCACACCATTGATAATAATTGCTATAATCACCAGGAAACTGAAAACAAAGGCAGGCTCAGAGCTGTTCAGTTCGATTAGGGCTCACAGGATGGTCTTTGTCTTCTTCAATTAAGCCTGTAGGCTTCAGTCTAACACTACTGTGTTTCGATAACTGAGTAACAATAAGAATATCTCTGACGGAATCAATGTTGAAAAAATAGCAAAAAAAAATCTCCATTCTATTCTCATGAATAGCTAGACTGAAATGACATTTTATTTAGGTATTTTAACATGTCTGGGAATGCACTGGTGGCTTTCTTGTATGTTTTGATTGATGATAATTTCTACTCAAGGGGGGTAAGCCACTAGTTGAATAAATAGGGAATAAATGTCAGGCCTGAGTCATTTCGCCGGATTCTGCATTTGCAGACTATTATAGCTGTTTAGAGTTACCACGGATTCTGGCATTGCCAGGAGAGGCGTAGCTTAAATCGTTCCCGCAGAAGCCCAACTTCCGCCGAGTGATACATCAGATGTGGGTGACGCGGCTTGCTGGGAAGGAGCTGAATAAGACTCCTGCTATATCACAGGATTCCCAGAATCCCTCGGACCAGGGCCGTCGCTTCATTATTTCCTACTTCCTCGCCGATGACATGATAAGCATCTTCGAAATGTCGGCACGCAACTCCGGGATCATCAGTGGGAAGTTTCTGGAGAAGACCCGCATTCCCAAACCGGGCAGTACGGTGGACAATCCGGAATACTACGGCCCGGCAGACTTCGCTATTGGAGCCACTGTGGAGGGTCAGTCGTTTGCAATTATTTCCTTTTCTCTGCCATTGTAATCATGGGGGGATTCACAGCCCCTTACATACTACAGTGCTTCCGAGACACGTTTCATATCCCTACAGCTCTTATATATAGAATCCTTTTTCTGTACACCAGTGGTTCTCAACTTTTTTTGCATTTTTACCATCATTGGCGACCCTATATCAAGCATAGCTTTAACGCTGTGATGAAGCAATTTACGCCAATCAATGCCTATCGCGCAAATCTGATGTGACAGTGTATTTTAAATTAAGCATCTGTGGTTTGGCTTTGTGGACTGGTTGACTGTTCACTAGTTTTGCGCTATTTGCAGACCCAAGACCTATTTATATAGGTGTGATATGCATTTCATTTAAAAAAAATGCCTGGTTTAAATACTGTTCCTGCTTTACTATTTGCATTATCAAATGAAATTTTGTTTTTACTGAAGTTATGTCTTACAACAATCCTTTTGGATTTCACTGTGGAGCAGCATTTCCTGTTTATCTGGGAGTTTCTTTAGATGGTCTGTGTATGATCTTTACCGCTGATACCATTCAGCGCTTTTACCACCTGCTGTTTCTTCACTACCAACTGGAAAAGTCTGTACATGTGAGCTTTCTACACTCCGGACTTTTCTGCCAGTTCTCACATTACACTTCCATCATCACCCTCTGTCACACGTTATGATCCATCTACATCCTGTTACACCTTCTGAAACCCAGATTGTCCCCTTTTCCATCTCAACGTCTGCTTGGTTCTCCATCCTCAGTGTTCAGACACCACTTCGTCCTGACTGATGCAGACCACTACGCGCTGAAGTACCTGGAGAGCATCTCAGAGCAGATACCCTCCCAGACACTCTCCTCCCTGCGTCAACACCTGGGCCTGCTTCCTGAAGAGGCCCATAACACTGGTAGGTCAGCATGACAGCGCCCCCTCTTAGGAGATGGAATAGGCTTTCACACATCAAAGATGTTATAGACTGAATCCCTCTGTTTGCAGATAGCCCAAGACACTGAAAACTCATGAGGATGCAGCGTTACCCACATCAGTGTCTTTCATGAGGCCCTAAAGGCCACAAAATTTCCTCTTTAAACAGTGATGATGCTTTGAAAATACTAGGAAATGGGTTGTTTGTGGTTCAGGGCTGCCATCTAGTGGACACTACAAGGAATACTCCTGCATTATCTAATTTCATTATTCAACAAGGATCTACCGAAGAAGTGTATCCATGCAGAAGTAAATTCATGTTTAAATAAAGCTGGCCTGTTACTGAAGGTCAAGCTAGAGCGAAGCAGTACGCTGGATGTAAAGGATGCAGGAGTGATGCATGTGCGTCATAAACCACGGGAAGAAACATTACATCTCGTCACCTTTCCTGCTGAGGCTTGGCGGCTTCAGAAGATACTTCTGCCCCCTTGCAGTGTTATTGGAAAATAAACAGCAAAAAGGCTACAGTTGCGTTTGTGTCAATTTTTTTTTCTATGATCTATACAAATGCTCACAGGGTGGAGAGCAGGGAAGAATGACAGGATCACATGCAAACCATCTGTTCTACTGGGGAATAAACAAATAACTGAAGAAGTCTACAGGGGGCACCAGATAAATGGCTGCGCCTGGACCTCAAGCTTTGCGCTCACCTGCATCTGTGTGTATCTGACTCAGAGGAGAGAGCAAGATGGGACACGTGAGGAAGAAAAACGTCCCAATGCACCTGTACTCATCTAAATAGCAAATACAGCTTCGTCTCATTTCACACCCGCATGGAACCGAGGGTGGGGCATGTTAATCCTACCCAGTGTCTCTTCTCAGTTTGCCACCAACAGCTAACTTCGAAAAAAGGGTGTTGTGTGAAAAACCATTTCTTTATTTATAGAGTTGTCTGCAAGAGGAGCTGCCCTGACGCACGCTAGCAAAGCAGAACTTCGCTGACACCCAGGCTTCATGGTTATTTTGTATTACTGACAAACATTTGCTTTTGTGCCCTTTTATTCCACAGTACAGCCATTATGACCTCATCAAAATCGGAACTGTCCTTCCGTACAAGCAGTTAAATACGTCTACAGTCTAATGTTGGGGTTTGCTGGAACTGTTCAGTCTGCATTCAGTGAAACTCAAAGAAAGAGCAGTCTGTACTCTGGGTGACAGGCCTCATGCACGCACAATCCTTAAACTTATCGCCCTTTACAGAGAGTAAAAAGCATGTGATGTTACCTTCACCTGACCCACAGTGAGCTTTCCTGTGGATGAAGGTAATATAGGGTCAGACACACCGGGTACGCTAGTGCTGCAGAGACAAATGGAAACTCACAGCAGGAGACCGGAATGACCCAGGTGACCCTAAAATGACCTCAGATGGTTCTTAGATGGCCTTGATTGATGACTGAGGACTGAGGTCTCCATGCCCAGCATCTCAAACTGCCACCCCCACCCCCCAGAGAGAAGCTGGGGACCAAAACTTTATCCTATGACTGAAAACCAAGGCTGATTTTCCGGTTTTAGGCTAAGATAGAGACGTGGCTAAATGAGGTGAAAGTGTTTGGTGCTTATTAGAGACGACATGTAAAAAAAAGGTGTATTTTTCTAGGAGGACGATCAAGGTGTAAACAAAACTGGACTGGAAGCCGAGAAGACAGTCAGCAATTAAGGAGTATCAACATGAGTGAGAACGTCCTTCAAGGCTCAGGAATTTCCCACGTGCTGTTCCTGAACGGGACACCCCTGTCCCCAGGCATTCAGCACCCATACTCAAGAGCTCCGGGCAAGAGCACGATGACCATTAGCAATTTTCCTGTTCTGCTGGCGATTCTGTAGCCCGGGGATGGAGCCCAGGTGCTCGGTTAGGGGACCTTGATCTTCTTGGGTCGTGGAGAGGCCCCGTTCTCTGCCTTGACCGCACCATTATCGTACTGCCCACCTGCGAGAATAAATGACAGGTTTTTAGCCACTGATGAGCTACAGGAGCTCATCGCTGCTGCCACATTACAGCGACTGGCGGGACCTTGGAGATCCAGGACTCACCAGCGTCCTTCCTGAGCACCCGAGGAGGCTGCTGGCCTGTGAGCCTCTTGCGTGCCGCCTGCTCCTGCCTTCGCTCCCGCCATCGCCGCAGCTGGAAGCGGATGAACTTCCAGAGCTGCCAGACCTGCGTCAGGCACACTATCGACAGCGCCGTCAGCCTGCAGGGCGTGCCGGAAAGCAGGGCTCAGCGGTCTGTGTGCACGCCCGCGTGTGTCTGTGTGTGTGTGAGCACAGCCCTGTCTCTCACCTAACCAGCACTGTGTTGAAGTTCCCAGCCTCCCAGTCCACACTCTGGTTCTCTACTCGCGCCAGCCCAAAACCCAGCACCAAGAAGAGCAGGGTGAGGGTGACCATGCGGGTGAAGACAGAGCCCACTGCCCACATGTCAAACCTGCAGAGAAAAAGGCAAAATGTGCCTCAAACAGGATTCTGACAAGTTATGAAAACAACATCAAAACCTGGCCAGTCGAATGTGTAAAGTACATTTTACAAGATCATACCTGATTGGACACAAACAATCACATTTACAGTCAGGTCCATAAATACTCGGACATCGACACAATTCTAATCTTTTTGGCTCTATACACCACCACAATGGATTTGAAATGAAACGGACAAGATGTGCTTTAACTGCAGACTTTCAGCTTTAATTTGAGGGTATTTACATACAAATCAGGTGAACGGTGTAGGAATTACAGCAGTTTGTATATGTGCCACACAAGTCTGAAATGGAACAGTGTGAGATTTTTTCCAGTGGCTGGAGTGCCAATCCTGCAAGATATATATGGTTCTTATCAAGAGTAACTTCTACCCAGGTATACAGCTTAATATTTTTCAAGTTAGCTACCGTTCAAGAGCACAACGTATGAGGCTTTGCAGGACTTGAATCAATGACTTTTGAGTTACGAGTCCTTAACCGCTAAGCTGCCGACTTCCCGTAGTTAACCAATCGGCTGAAATCAGTACAGAAGACAGGAGGGACACAGCTATACTCACAGCCTGTGGTGGCTCTCATCAGTGAAGTAGAGGAGGCGGGAGGTGTGGAAGCCCGTCTCGGACAGGTGCTGCAGAAAAATCAGCAGCAGCCCCACGGGGGTCAGGCTGTGGGGAAGACGATGCGTCACCGGGTGCCATTGCCATACCAGAGCCACATTCTGAGGGCTGCAGAGCAAATTGAGGGCTTACTTCAGTAGATACGCCATCAGGATGTGCAGCAGGTACAACAAGATGTACTGTAGCCGTCGAGGGACATCCTCCTTGGGAGGATAAAATCATTTGTAAATTTCCAATCTTCATTCAACTCTCAACTCTGGACAGACCCACATTTTTGTTTTATCCCAGTTCTTAGAACACCTGACCCAAGCAATGAAGAGCTCGAAATACCGTATAGGTGTGCTGAGAACTGGGATGAAACAAAAAAGTGGATCCGTCTAGTGTGTACTGCGAACTGGCTTGGGAAATACCTGGCTTGGGAAATACCTGGATAAGGGACTTAACATACAGTCAGTAAGAAAAACAAGCAGTAGTGTCATGCTTGATACGTAGGTATAGTACTACACGTTTAAGGACACTTCAGTTTCTTCCATTCAGAGACATGAAAATGACTCCCAATATTTGACATATCAATTTCCTAATCCTTCAATGGGAACAGAAGTATCCAGAAATGCAAACAAACAGCTAGACGAAGCTTTGCGCATTCTACATCAAAATGATGATTCAGTTCCTAATGGCATAAAATTCAGGAACAGACCCGTGATATTTGTGTCCACAAAGGGGAAGTTTTCTAGTGTCGTATTACACTTTTCAGACACATACAAAAAAATAGAAAGAGGACACAGTGGAACACCCCCCCCCCCCACATCCTCAATACAGCAATAACTTAAACCATCGGAACTTAAACCATCAGTAACTTTCATGCAAAATGTGTGATGTAGCAACTTTTACGAATAATTGCAATTTTCATTACGTTTTTAATGCCCAAAATTGGCATGTGGAGCATGCAATCTCATGTACCTTCCGGATCTTCTGAAAGTAGAGCTCAGGCAAGGCATGGAGCCAGTATGCCAGTTGGAAGAGGTAGTAAAGCTTCACCTGGAACCTGTGGGCAGAGTCTCAACGATGGCATTGTTGCCCTTTGATTCCACAGTAAAGTCATGACCTCATCAAAATCTAAATTCTCCTTCTGAATACTTTTTCAAAACCTTTTCACACTTCTGCTGTCAGAGGGGTTACAGAGCCCTGTACGCTCACGCAGCAAGACTGGAAAACAGTTGTCACACTGCTAAACACAGCTCTTATACCCCCCTCTCAAAACAGTACCACACTGAACTGAGCTCATACTTATCCACGCTACATACACACACACACACAAACATGCAGTTTAACTGTTCTGACTGCTAGCTAATCACCCAAGTTGACTGTATGACAGTGCTGCAATCACATTCATCTCAGTACCACAGCTGTGTTTCATATAATCTAATATACCGTGCAATACTGTTGATAGTGATCATTACCCTGCAGTGATGATTACAACTCTCAACCGTTACCTTTCTCAGGTGCAATAATTAATCTAATGTGCAATAATTCATGTGCAATGTTCCTCCGATAGTTTTATTCTATGTATTTGTGTTTATACACTGTTGTATGCTATTTACTTCTCTTAATTTTTTTTAACTTGCGTAGTTTTTACTGACCCTTCAACAGGACGCTCCAAACGTCATCTATTTGTACTTATACAGAGACAATAAAGGTATCTTGTATCTAACACCTCCTCAGAAGGGAACACAAGGCTGTCTGGGGTACCCTCACCACATCTTACAGGAACTACATTTCAACGCTCTTCCCATCATCCTTTGCCTGTCATGTCAACACTAATTATTAAATTATTAATAACCTACAGGCTCATGTCCAGTTTCCAGGTGCTTACCTGAGGTAAACATGAGGGTAGTTCTCCCACAGACTGCTGATATTTAGAAGATATTCTTCCTGAATGCAGAAAGAATAAGGAGATTGTAACCCTCAGTAAAAGTAACACGACATGATCATTTGAACCTGCCCTGCTGAAAAGGCCAAGCTCACCGTGATAAGGATGTAGAACGTCCACATGAAGGACAGCAGGTGAAATACACACAGCTGGCCTGACTCGTTAAACTTTGTGTTCTTACTCTTTGATAGACGGAGACGCCGGTTTGCTCTCTGATGGGTTAAGAATGCAAAAGATGCAGTCAGTCAAATTAGGAAAAACAAAGGGAAGCAGCACTTCCTGTGCAAAATCATTCCCACTTTGGGATGTTTGATAACACTACAATCTTCAAAAAGGCTGAACAGTTCATTCAAATTTAAGCCTCTTCTAATATTTTCTGAGTACTAAGTCAATACTGACTCTTGGAAACCATGCAGAAATCAGGGTCCTCGACTATTTTTCACTGAGGGCCAAAATCTTACTGCAGGGCAAGATCTACTGCAATTCTGAATTCAGCTGTAGTTTGCTCTTGATGCAGAACAGAGTCTGCTGACTTGTAACCACTAATATAGGTATTCCTCCTGAATATTCCGACTGGGTCTTGATCGTAAGCTAATTAAATTTAGTAAAATAAACTTTTCATTCTGTTACAGCTAATGGATTTTCAATATCCATAATGCATTTGGACTCATCCTTCAACATTCTAGTGTTTTATGAAACATATGTTTTTATCAAAGTATATCAGACAGCACTTGCACTGTAGCAAAATATATATGCTACCCATAATTCCAAGGGGCCAGATACTCACATCAAGTACATACTCCTGAACCACCGCATGGAGGATGATTGCAATGAGGAAGTAGAAGAAGATGGTGGTGCAGTCCCTCCATCCATAGCGATATAGCGACACCTCCCCCTCTAAATCAGGCAGAAAGTGACAGAATGTAGCACTACATTGTGGAGAGTGTAGGCCAACCAGGCAATAATTCTATGTGGTTTTGGGTGACTGAAACGAACGGATTTACGACTGTGGCAGAATGGATAGCTATGGACGCCCAGGTTCACCCCACAAGTTCTCAGCACCCAAAGCGCAGAGGAGTTTACCTGGTGTAAAGGTACTGCTGTTGTACTGAGGCAGTATAAATACGAAGGCCGTTTTTGAAGTTGTCTGAAAGAAAAGTAGAAACATGGTATTTTGGAGCTCTGTTGTTCTCCAAACTATGAACAAGAGGAAAACATACAAGAATATTCAGACTGGCATCAAGATAGAGATCCATAACCAGCCTAGTCTTTTCAGAAAGCCATAAACACTTGTATTATTATTATTATTATTACTACTACTACTATTATTATTACTAAAGGGGCAACTCACCCCAAAAACAATCTTGATGATAGATAACACTAAGACATCCCTATAACACATATCTTTTTCAGTTTTGGGTTGAACTGTCCCAATAAAAAACAAAGTCGATAAAAAACACCAGGAAATTATGTATACTATATACATAAATCACTTGCTGCTTGTTAAATATGTTAAACGCTGAAACCAGTTCTAAATGGCTGTCAAAATTATTTTATATGCAACGGCTCTTAATATAATTGGATATACCCTAATTCATACTGTACGTAAAACAAACTGACAAACTACAATCCATTTGTTTATGTGTGTGTGTATGTGTGTGTGTGTGTGTGATACTTTGCGATGGTTTGCGGGACACGATGTGACTTGCACCGAAACACGCATCTGTGAATTTACGTTTCTGCGGAGTCAACCTTACGCACATTCCAGGCGAGCCAGTTCACATGTATCCGCCTGCACCGACCCCGCAGGTCCCGCAGCAGATGTCAGCATTTACACAACCACGAATCGCACCTCAACAAGACAAATTATTAGTGCAAAACTTCGGGTGGAAAGATAACACTACAAAGAACAACGAAGAGTCAACGATTTGCATGTGTGACAGCTGTCGGGTTCACATCCACTTTTAGAAACAGAAACGGAATTACCCTATGATTATTACAATACCTCTACCTCTTTTGAATTCAGATTGTTTGAACGATTTAGGGAACTCAGATATGCATTTCGGCACAAAGATGGTTTTTTTCCCCTAGAGTAGTAACAGCAAACACAGATTAATAAGAATTTCTGTATTTAAAAAAAACACACCATCTACTATGTGGCATGGTTATTAATTAAACTATTCATCTGTAGAATCTGATTTCTAGATTAATCTTCTTTCCGATCCATTTCAGAGGCTGAGACGTGGCTAACCGAACCATGCTTCAACCGAAACAATATTAAATAGAAACACATTTAACACGACTATGACTATGAATTCTTAAACTGATGAATTCATAAACTAATCGGATTTACAGAAAAACTGCGCTCCATTGTTGCGAGACGCTCAATCAGAAAAGTACAGAAGCAAAATACTCAATCAACGCGATTAAACGGAGTAACTAACTACCGCATTAACAATATTCCCGTCAGTTACCCTGCTTAATAAAAACGATTCAAAATCAACGCGGAAAGAGAGGAAACACCGGGACGGTAAAGGAAATCTCAAAGCAGAACAGAGCACAATCATAAATCATGTCTAGCTCCAACTTTTTGGGTTTTTCAAACCTAATATTTGTTATGTATCATTGAGCTAACTGAATACAAACACTAAAGTAGCAAGAGGGGTCAGAACTGACGTGCTCCCCAAAACAGCCAGCCAGCAAAATTTAAGTGAATTTAAGTCACATTTTACAACCACCCTTATAGATTGTATGTGCATTACAGCCATAAAGAAAAAAAGTTGACAGCTTCCGTTCAAATTTGACTTTTCTCCTAGTTGCTCGTTAGAAGTGATCTTGCCGGAATGCTCATTAACGACAACAACATTAATAATAGCAGGCTAATGATAATGCAGGTCTCTGCTGTACGCTATAAGTTTCACTTTTTAAAACGTGCATTTGTCGTTGCAGACTGAGCTGATCTCTCTGTGACTCGTGTTTCCTTCCTATCCGATATCTTCTGGGAATTTGGGCATCTTCATCACCTTCCTATCTCCGTGCGCATCTGCACCTCCGCCGAACCTGTTAGCGTCCAGACAGCCCTCCACAATGATCAAATAAAACACTCTATATGGAGTTTTTCACCTCAAACATCAGTCCAAGCAGGATGAACACCACCAAGCCAAAGACGATGTCTGCGTGATTCTGAATGAGAAATTCTTGACTGAAGAATGGGTAGCTCTTGTTCCTTCTCCGAAAAGCCATTTCTGTCCTTCAGACCCTCCTTTCTGCACTGTCCACCCTTCTCTCCACTCGAAGAAAACTTTAAACGCAGTCTGCAGTTTGCAACTATTTTTTTTGCACATGCGCAGTACATCTTAAAGAGACATTTGTGTTTTTTAGGGAAACGTCTTTAGAGCCGCATATACGGAATGGTAATTGCAACAACGATGCGTGCTTAAGTATAGTTTCTGGTGAATTAGTGTCAACTTTTTAAATACCATTATACAAGTGCCCCCCAAAGTATTTGGTATTTTTTCCCTATTATTATGTAAATTAAATATTTAAACAGGAAGTGGTTGGTCGGAGCCTATCCCAAACAACATAAACTAAGGCATGGATATCAGTCCCCCGCGACAGAGTAGGATACACGGTTTGGAAAATGGATGGATGGATGGATGGATATCAGTCCTCATAGAGTCCACGCACAAACATTCATACATTATGTATGACTATTTAGAGATGCCACTTTACCTTACAGTCAGTGGACCACAGGAGGTACCCTGAGAAAACCTGCTGAACATGATTATTTATTTACTTTACAGATGCTTTCATCCAAATTAACATGCACTGGGAATAATGCTAGTCAGTCCCAGGGGCTATTGGGGTTAAGGGCTTTGCTCCAGGAGAAATCACCTTCCTATCACTTAGCCATCATCTCTAGCACAGCATCTTATCCTGCTCACAAACAGCACCCCCTGGCAGTAACTCCACGCATGCAGAATGGGGGCAGGATTCGAACCCATAACCCTGGAGGTATGAGGTTGCAGTGCCACCGTGTGAGAAGAACAAACATACCTCATAGACTCAGATAAAATTGGACATCTTCTGGTAATCAGGATCAGTCAGATAAATTTGGTAAAATAGGATAAACTAATTGGATTCCCTCTGTAATCTCGGCCTGAAAAAAAAGTAAAACATTACTGTAGTCAGAGCACAGGGGTCCACAATGTCCTTGTTTAGGATCTTTCTGGTAATCCAAATAGTACATCTAACCCAAGTTTCATCATTTTATTTGGCCTTACAACCATCTCATTCATTCTCCTTGAATGATCCTTCTTATGGGCTTGGGTCAAACCTTCCTTGTGGAAACAAATCTGTAGGGCACCCGATCATGCATTGCAATGCTGTTGTTTTTGCAGTTTTCGAGCAGATGTAGAGTATTATCTTCTGATGTCCGCGCAAATAGTAAAGCGCACATACGGATTTAAAAAGAATCAGACCCCAGACCTCAAGAACATTAGAACTGGAATTCAGTTAGAGTTAACATCAACCTCTCCACCCGCTACATCTGCAGTCCTTGTGTGTTATTGTCCCTCTCTCTTTCTCTCTCTCTCTCTCTCTCTCATATATATATATATATATACATATATATATATATATATATATATATATATATATATATATATATATATATATATATATATATATATATCTGGGGGGGGGCGGCATGGTGGCGCAGTGGTTAGCACTGTTGCCTCACACCTCTGGTACCTGGGTTCGAATCTCCGCCTGGGTCACATGTGTGTGGAGTTTGCATGTTCTCCCCATGTCGTCGTGGGGTTTCCTCCGGGTACTCCGGTTTCCCCCCACAGTCCAAAAAAAAAACGTGCTGAGGCTAATTGGAGTTGCAAAATTGTCCATAGGTGTGTATGTGTGAGTGAATGGTGTGTGAGTGTGCCCTGCGATGGGCTGGCCCCCCATCCTGGGTTGTTCCCAGCCTCGTGCCCATTGCTTCCGGGATAGGCTCCGGACCCCCCGCGACCCAATAGGATAAGCGGTTTGGAAAATGGATGGATGGATATATCTGGGGTTGATTCACATATTTATGTGAAGCGGTAATAGAAATACTGCCTATCAACATATACAAAGATCAAACAATTGGTACTACATAATAATAATTGTCAATTCAAGCCCTGGCCTCAGCAGAACAATCACATGTTTGTGGGCCCTTGAGTAAGGCCCCTAACCCCCAGCTCCAGGGGTGCCGCCCCTTTGCTGACCCTGCGCTGTGACCCCTAAGCTATGGAGAGCAAGATGGGGTAGGCAAAGAGAAGGATTCCAGTGTACCTGTATTTGTGCAAATGGTAAATCATTTATCATAAGCACATATCATAATCATGTGATAAATATGTAGCAAACAAGTATTTAACCAATTTAGACCTTTTGTAGATGATGCTAATGATTCAGCAGATAGCAAAAGACCAGTAGATGTGTTTTAGAGGATACAATTTATTTTTAAGAAAAGTCACAGTAACTGAGTGATGTCAGCCAGCTCACTTTAATTATAGCACCTGCAATCTGTTATTGCATAAGGCTTATTCAGCTTCCGGTAAATGATCTTTACCAGCATCTTTACCAGTATATCATGGACTGATGATTAGCAACGTCCAGCCGCTTTTCCTATGAAATAAAACCACAGTTTATAACCACCTTTGAAGAGTACAGGTCACATTAGTCACAAGAAACAATTCAGAAAGGAAAATCTGCACGAATGATTAAAACATCATACAAATCATATAAAAATACAAAGCAACGATGATTCCAATATGTGGCAGATACCTTAAAATTAAACATTATTGCTGATATTTAATGGATATAAAGATAACTGTAGACTGAAAATCACAAACACATCAAGAAAACTAGTCCGTTCAAAATTATACAGAAAAACTGAAATGAATACAACAAATGTATGTATTCATACTGAAAGTAGGCCTATCAAGTAGGATATAAATATACGCATCAGACTATGTCACAGAAACTCAAATAGATACAAAATTAAAACATAAGAGCTAGGGAAGAAATTAATTATAACTTTATATATAAATTATTCTCAGAATATTTTATCCAGCTAACATGGATTTGAGACTATATCCATCAATAAAAATAATAAATGCATATGAATTTTTTGCCGCATAATTCATACCTTCCCTTAAAATACTGCAGCAATAATGCCATGATGGTGGAAAAATGTAACCATATTTAGACCAAGTGGTCAGTTTGCGCCTCTATTTCACACCAAAGAGTCTGTACCTTTTCACTCATGGCCTTAATTGTCAATAAGAGAATCGTTCATTAATATAAAATTAATATAAAGAGTCTTTCAGATTCTTAAAAAAAGCACAATCTCTTAAAAATCCTTAAAAAGTTCAGATCTTCTGCAGGCTTCCCCTGTCCCACCAGCGATGGACACGCTAGTCTGTCCTGCTGAATGCGACTTGAGACCCGATGGCTTGAAACGTTTATAACAGTGATGACAGCAACGACTCGGGCCCACAGGAGTAAGAACAGTGTGACACTCCCACGGACATCGGGCTGGACACCCCTGACCTACCTCACTGCAGAATGAAACCTTCTCCCCACTCTTTATTGCCTAATTAACTATTGTGAAATGAAAATTTAAAATCCATGCAAATATCTGAGCTCTGTAAAACAGTAATGGTTAATACTGGTATATTATTACCGTACTGTAGAAGTAAGCTCCAGTCATTCTAACACGGATACATTAGCTTTCATCCCTTAAAGGAGAAAAGGAAAGAACATTTAAAAAAACACAGATAATCCATCTTCTAACTGATTATCCTGAGCTGGGTAACAGGGCATCTTGGAGTCTATCCTAGGCAACATAGGGCACAAGGCTGTAGTCCACCCTGGATGGGATGGCAGTCCATCGCAGGGCACATGCATGCATATGCTAGAGGCAATTTAGAAACTTTAGTGATTTAGTGATTCCTGCATGTATTTGGGCCGTGAGGAGAAACCCACATGGGAGGGGAAAGAGCATGCAGACTCCTCACAGAAAGGACAAGGGTGGGATTCGAACCCTGGGCGCAGCAGTGCTATCCACCTCGCCGCAGGGCATCCCGTAAACAGCACAAAATGACCTTCACAATAATATCAGTGTCAGAAAAACAATCACAGCAGATTCTGCCCCTTCAAGAGTCTGGATGCTATACAGGATTACAAAGCGTTTCAAAAACATGAAAAACCGAAAGGTAAAAGAAAAATTAAGAGAATTTCTTTTTTTTTTTAACTTATATACCTTTTTTCCTTCTACCTATTGCTTCTAGCCTCTATTTTCTCCCTCTGGTTTCTGTTTCATTACCTCCTTAATCTTATGGCTATTTTACTTCTACAAACAGTCTCACTTTGTATTAACTGGTTATTTTACAGTGTAGCGCATTGGGTACGAGAAATGCCATTACAAATAAAATTTATTATTATCATTATTATTATTATTGTATGCTTAAATATTTGTACCATTAAATCAATAAAATGTACATTAAATCCTACATAAAATGATATATTAAGGCAAATGAAAATAAAGACAAATTCAATATAGGAAGGAAATTGTAAAAAGTGACACTAAAAGATTTCATCCACAATTTGAGTGTTGAAATGTACACTGGCCACATTTTAGGAGTGTCTGTAGGACAACTTTGCTTGTAAATCCAAAGAAGGTCCCTGATTCTCTCTAGATAAAGGCATTGTTTTGTACGTGCAGAGCATTTGTGCTTATACAACTTTAACTTTCCATATTTTGGTTTTTTTTCTCGACGTGTTTAAAACATCAGGTCCTCATTTTTTCCTGGACGACACGAACAACCTCCTGGAACCTGCAAGATGGCCGGCCGTGGGCTCCTGAGATGCTGAGTTTAGTTTCGGCGTGGATGTGTAGCAGGGCTCAACCCTACCCAGTAGGCCCCTGGTATTGCGCGATGGGCCGGCCTCACCTGAGATAGGGCTCAGTTCTGATAGGATCTGCACAGCCGGCTCCCTGTCCAGCCCAGTGTTGCTGGCGCTGCTGGGAGACTGGGGCTCAGCGCTAAAGTAGAGCGTGGAGCTGGACTCCGTTGGGCAGAAGTTGACCTCGGGGCTCCCGCCTAGTCCTGACTTACCTTCGGGAGAGCTCCTCTTGAATTCGGACACGGGCGACCCCAGGGGGCTTTCCATTTCCAGGCTCTCGCCATCCTCCTGAGTCGCGTCAGTCGATGCCGCCTCGCTCGCGCTGTGGAAGTCCTCCTTCATGTCCGAGAGGGGCGCCATGCCACACTTCCGCTCCAAATCCGGCGTTGCAGCCACCACCACTGCCTTGACGTCTGGGATGCCCTGCCTTGTGTCCAGCATGGCGGTCACGCCGCCACTGCCGTAGGCCAGGTCGATCCGGCCCACGTCTCCAGTCTTCAGCGCCAGGCGGATCAGCAGCCAGTGATGGTGCCCATGCCGGCCTCCAGGGATGGGACCTCTACTCGCCGGACGCTCCGGCAGCGACCCAGTGAACGTAAAACCGCTGTGTGCCTGAATGGTGGAGATGGGCAGGCCCTTGTCCCCCACTGAATAGGACGACTCCTCTCTCTCCAAACACGCCCTGCTGACATGGCCCTGGCCGAATCTTTGGCATATCTCGGTGGATTTCGGGTGTAGAAAGCGGTAATACAAAATCACAGATGCCATCCCTGCGGTGGGAGACAGAATGGGAGATCAGTGATGGACCCAAAAACACGCAAACACTTGTGGTAACATTGTCATTCCAGGTTGAAGAAAACTACTCCCATCTAGCGGTTACATTTCCTGGAAAATGATGCTTGAATCCATGGATCCCATAACTATCCAGCAGCCATGGAAAAAATGACGATGGTGGCTTAGCTGCTGCCTGATTCCACCCATAAGATGACCAACAAGAAGAAAGGCAAATCATCCTTTGTTAAACAGCACCCACCAATCCCAAGACGGTTCTCTCCTATACATGAAGAATGAAAGTACTGGGTAGAATAACAGCTATATTTGATTCCATCAACTACCTTCAGGTACAGTACCGGACACTATCCATCATCCCTGATTTACCCACATTCATGTTATTATACACCAACTCGTGTCCTACCCAGGAGGAAACTGCACATCACGGCGGTGGGGATGCTCATGCTTTCCCATGATGCACCATTCAGGAAGTCAGAAGCGGCAAGCACAAGGGTGGCATTTTCCAGCAACATCACCTGCAGAAGGTGGAGGGGAGGACTCAGTTTCCCAGCATGCTGCTTTCTGTGACACACTATAGCAAAACCCGCTACTTCAAAGGGAAGATAAATGAGAGATGTGCTGCCCACATACAGACATCTTCAGACTTCACTGGCCCATCTTAAAAGCCTCTTCCAGGACTTGTGTTAATTTTGCCTGGCGCTCCCTGCTACATGCACTGTTGGGTTATCTGTAACAGCATAGCTTACGCTTCATTAATTGTGCTTGTTCAGCAATGTTTTGTATATCTAGAAAAACATTCATTGTGTTAAATATATTTTATCAGCTAAACAAATAACTGGAAGCAAATGGCTTTGTTGTAGCACTACTGGGAACTCCACTGTTCCACAGGGTGAACCTGGGGAGAATGTGAGACCGGAGACAGAAGAGCCTACCAAATAAAAGCCTGTCATGCGAAACCTGGAGGGCCCATCCTTCACGTTGAGGAAGAAGAAGACATGTACTGCCCCCAGGGTACAGTTGAAAAGACGCCAATGCCACGGCCGGGCACAGATGTCTGCTTGTTGCGAGACGAGCCAGAAGGAGGCTGTCAGCCAATGAAAACCTTGATGAGAGAAGATCACAGAGAAGATGTTCGCTTGCTACTGATCAAGCAGTACTGTGCAGAGAGGCAGTATAAAGAGTGTGTGTGTGTGTCTGGGTGTGTCTGTATGTGTGTGTGCGTGCGTGTATGTAAAACTGGAATCTGTCCAGAAGATGGGGAGTTGAGCTCCACTGATTCAACACAAATTGCTGACACAGAGACTGAAAAGAGCCTCACAGCTACAAACATTCAATCATATTAATCGAGAGTCATTTGCAATGTTTACTCCATTTTATATAGCTGTGCATTTTACAGTGTGTCTGTTTACAGCCTTGCTGATGGGCACCTAAAACGTCAACCTGTGTGTGATGAGCCGCCGCCCGTCATTAACCGGCACTCTGCTGCCAGTGCTGGTTAAGGTGCCAAATGGCCCTAACCTGTGCTTGGACCCAGCTCAGTCAACTGGCGCACCTGCGACTCCGAAGGCCCACCAGTGGAAGATCCGGGCGAAGACCACGAGGCTGGCGATCCTGCTGCCCAGCATGCAGACCCTCCAGAGCAGCTGGCACAGCAGGGCGGCGGGCGGCATGGCCAGGTGCCCCGGCCGGATCAGGCAGCATGCCCGGCTGTAGAGGACCAGCGCCCATGACAAGGACAGCAGGCAGAGGCCACAGCACAGCGCCACTGGGGGGAGAAGGACACATTCCCATAAAGACGTTCCGGGGACAGCGTGTGGCCTAGCGGACTAGGCCTCTTACAGGGCCCATAAGGGGAAGGACACATTCCCATAAAGACATTCCGGGGACAGCGTGTGGCCTAGCGGACTAGGCCTCTTACAGGGCCCATAAGGGGAAGGACACATTCCCATAAAGATGTTCCGGGGACAGCGTGTGGCCTAGCGGACTAGGCCTCTTACAGGGCCCATAAGGGGAAGGACACATTCCCATAAAGATGTTCCGGGGACAGCGTGTGGCCTAGCGGACTAGGCCTCTTACAGGGCCCATAAGGGGAAGGACACATTCCCATAAAGACGTTCCGGGACAGCGTGTGGCCTAGCGGACTAGGCCTCTTACAGGGCCCATAAGGGGAAGGACACATTCCCATAAAGATGTTCCGGGGACAGTGTGTGGCCTAGCGGACTAGGCCTCTTACAGGGCCCATAAGGGGAAGGACACATTCCCATAAAGACGTTCTGGGACAGCGTGTGGCCTAGCGGACTAGGCCTCTTACAGGGCCCATAAGGGGAAGGACACATTCCCATAAAGACGTTCTGGGACAGCGTGTGGCCTAGCGGACTAGGCCTCTTACAGGGCCCATAAGGGGAAGGACACATTCCCATAAAGACGTTCCGGGACAGCGTGTGGCCTAGCGGACTAGGCCTCTTACAGGGCCCATAAGGGGAAGGACACATTCCCATAAAGATGTTCCGGGGACAGCGTGTGGCCTAGCGGACTAGGCCTCTTACAGGGCCCATAAGGGGAAGGACACATTCCCATAAAGACGTTCTGGGGACAGCGTGTGGCCTAGCGGACTAGGCCTCTTACAGGGCCTATAAGGGGAAGGACACATTCCCATAAAGACGTTCCGGGACAGCGTGTGGCCTAGCGGACTAGGCCTCTTACAGGGCCCATAAGGGGAAGGACACATTCCCATAAAGACGTTCCGGGACAGCGTGTGGCCTAGCGGACTAGGCCTCTTACAGGGCCCATAAGGGGAAGGACACATTCCCATAAAGACGTTCCGGGACAGCGTGTGGCCTAGCGGACTAGGCCTCTTACAGGGCCCATAAGGGGAAGGACACATTCCCATAAAGATGTTCCGGGGACAGCGTGTGGCCTAGCGGACTAGGCCTCTTACAGGGCCCATAAGGGGAAGGACACATTCCCATAAAGACGTTCCGGGGACAGCGTGTGGCCTAGCGGACTAGGCCTCTTACAGGGCCCATAAGGGGAAGGACACATTCCCATAAAGACGTTCTGGGACAGCGTGTGGCCTAGCGGACTAGGCCTCTTACAGGGCCCATAAGGGGAAGGACACATTCCCATAAAGACGTTCCGGGGACAGCGTGTGGCCTAGCGGACTAGGCCTCTTACAGGGCCCATAAGGGGAAGGACACATTCCCATAAAGACGTTCCGGGACAGCGTGTGGCCTAGCGGACTAGGCCTCTTACAGGGCCCATAAGGGGAAGGACACTAATTCAGATCCTAAAGTCCCCTGAGCGGTTTCACTCTTGGGCCCTGAGCTGGACTCTCAACCCCCAATTGCTCCAAGGACTGACTGACCATGTTTTCATATCTGCAGCTGATAAAAAAAATTAAATGTAAATCCTTCAGCTGGGGGCTGCTCTGGTCACAGAGCTTAATTAAAAACTGTGATTATGTTTACAAGCTGAGCCAGCCCTATAAGCCAAAACTAAATATGGCTATTTCAGAGAAATTCATCTCATCTTCTTTTGCATGGAAAGACAACAAATAAAAGTCAATCTCTTGACTGCAGATATTATTAGATTAACAAATGAATGGAAAGCCCAGTTCCATCCCTTACCTGGCGAGAGCAGGCCAACGTCAGAGGTGACAAGAATGTACGTATGCAGAAGGGTCTGCGGGAGGGTGAACAACAGCGCCTCCAGCAGGCGGAGTGCGGAAACGTCAGCCTGTTGCATCACTGCAGCCCCCAGCTTGCCTGTTGACCTCTGCATATGCCATACTGATGACATGCAGTCCCCAAATCTGCCAGCAGAGGGCGACAGCAATTAGCACATGTCTCTTGTACAACTAGCAGTTTCTGTGACCGACCCCACTAACAGCAGAAAAGTAGCCTTACACCACTCTTCCTCCTCTCCTTAAAAACTACATGAACCCAGCAATCACTCCAACAGTATACAACAGTCCAACAGCCTCAACAGTATAACATCTCACTTGTTCAAAACCAAGTGAAATATCTCCTAGGCAACAAAATAAGACCAACAAGAGTTTTCTAACAATAATGTTGATCACAATTTTTTTCTGTATCTGTACATTTAATAATAGCAAACTATACTACTATTAGTGAAAATGATGAAATTATAGACCGCACCTGCACTCACTGCTGAGGAAATGTTATCAAACAGTGACAATGGTGCCACCCATGCCAACCTTTTGTAGATGCCCAAGTGCAACAGGTGGACGAGGGCCAGGAGACACCTGCGGCGTTCGCCGTCCGCATAGTACCACAGGAAGCTGAGCACCTGCACGATGGACCCTGGCAAGGCCAAGGCCAGGGTCAGGGCTGCCCAGAGCGTGTGCCCAAACCACAGGTAGTACACCAGACAGTAGGCAACTGGTTAATAAAGAGACACAATTAAGCCGTCATAAACGATGCTCATATAATGAGAAGCTAGAAAAGCTAGATTCTGAAATCCAGAACAATCTTTCCGTTTACAATGTTCTAGTACAAAAAATGTTGCATCACTGTAATATAGTGAGTTTATTTTACTAGTAATGTAGCCTACAAGTGTTCTAAGGGTTTTCACGTGTTTTATGAACGTTATCTGAAGTTATCTGAAGTGAAATATAGTTTTGGTTTTATCCAATGAATGGAGATCAGGTGAAGACTTGAAGTAATGTTCCTTGTTTTAGTTGTATTGGATGGCACGTTCTGTGAATCAAACAGCCTACATTTGCTTATTGATACATTGCTGAGAGAACATGCAGACTGCAGAAACATAAATGTAGCAGGAATCCGAGACCCCCCCCCCCCCCCCCCCCAAACTTTGGAGGTGATGTTGCCTTTGCTTACTAGTGCATTACTTAATTCTTAACCCTTATGGTCGGATAGTATGTGAACGCTACAAGGTAAGCATATAATCGGAAAGATGCGGTTCCGATCTCCACACTTGTACTGGAAAGTACATCCAACGATAGAAAAGCAGAGTCCTTTGATGGACGGTCTTAAACTAGGTCTGTCTTTCATTACTGATGGTAAAGTGGTGTAGTATTACCCCGGAGCCGGTTACTGCGCATGCTCACTTCACCGGCCCAGTTAACAGAGCCTGTGCTGTTCTCAGTGCCCTCAGCTTGCCAGTATACGGAGCTGTAGGGAACGCCCCCCACCTTCATCCATTCACGAATGGCGTTTTGAAAAGGCGCTCAAGCCACGAAACATACAGGAGTAACGGATCAGATGACGATGCAAAGGCAACAATAGATGTAATTATACACATTCAAAATATATGCACGTATATGCTTTATACATGAGGCATATTATTCTTTCGCTTTTGCACAGATTGCAATAAATAAATGCAAGCAAATACAAACAGTAAATGCCAAATAAATTATACCATATACAATAGAGTGCACTAATAAATCACATAAATAAAAAGTGTCTGAGATGTGTATGCGTAGTAAAAAAAAAATAAAAACACCGGAGTACCATTACGTTATTCATTTTCACATGCGCGGGTACTGGCGGGTTTAATTCTGCAGCTTTGTATCACTTACTCGCGGTTCTCTCAGCCAGAATAACGAGGACCGATGCGCCGAAAAGGATGACCTGGCACCACTCGGTCCAGCATCCCCTACGACCCGGTGAGGGCATCTTCCGAGTGGCCGTCCCCTGGATGATCGATGCCGTCCGTAAACACGGCCAGCGGGACAGACCGGGACCATGGGCATACCGCTTAGCGGCTATGGTGCCTGACGTCATCGTTTCACTCTTAAAGGGCCAGTCCGCTTCTTCATCAATTACTCTTATGAATCCCAGAGGGAAATTCTTCTGTATACATCAGCAAGGTACATAAAGCGAACAGATACAAACATAGAGTGCAAATCAATCACATTTCAGAAACAGTACACGTACTGCAAACAAATATAAGAAGGACACGAACAGAACATCTTGAAAACATAATATTGTGTAGGAAATAAATAATCATAAATCTAAATGAGCTAAGAGATAATATGTGCGCAATTAAAAGTAGATATCGCCTAACTTTATGATAAAGAGGAGATCCTTTCCTGGCGCATGTTGGCGAGGGGGAGTCGGTATTGTAGTGCAATATTTGTTGGAATGTATTATTCCGATGCTACGAATGTAGTTTACAGTAATTTCAAAACAACTGAATTACCCGGCTTAATTTCTAATGTACAAAATGTCAACATAACAGGTTCTAATTTTAATTAATGAGTGCAATAACAAAAATCTATTCATTCATCTTCTAACTTCTTATCGTCGTTAAGAACGATATTTTTCAAATAACTTATTTACACACATATTTTGACGAAGGAAATTGCACAAATTTAATAAAGCTATAATTAAAATGCATCAAATTAGTGGACTAATGGACATTTAATAAGTTGCATTTAGAAATTTAAATCTGGAGTATTTTGAAGATTATCAAATTCTTGCTCAGGATGAAAGCCACAATTACATTTTTTTGGTACAAACGTTCACCAGTCAGCTACTAATCATAGTTCTCAAGATATGCTGACGCAAGGTAGTCTGCAGCTGCACGTGAAAAATACCTCTCCGCAGGAAATGCAATATGCGGAATTATTGTTATAATTCAATTTAAGGAATTAAACATTTAAGAAATAACCGGTGATTCTTCGACAATAAAATAATAATATTTTAACAACTGTAATTTTAGCAAAAATATTAAATAACAAAGTAACTGTTGCAGAGCTGCCTTATTTGGTTACAATCTAACAACGAGTCTTTCCATGGTACCGAAATTCTATGTTGCAAAAGTGCATAAGGATCAGTGCATCAGTTGATGATGTATTTTCTGATTTAATAAGGTATATTTAACTGACCCATTATATTCATATATTCAGATGACGAATTACTAAAGCGATTTTCGAGCAATTCTTTATGCTAAAAAATAGTGATTCTTAGATGTGACGACAAATCCGTAGTTTCCCAATGAACATTTTAAATCTGATACATAACACATGTAATAATATCAATTCTAATAATATATTTTTAACTTAGAGATAAAAGTGTTATACCTGATAAATAAATGCATGTTTACTGGGTACTGGATGATTAATTAATTAACTTCTGCCACGAAATAATTCGATTTTGTACTATTTCGAAATATTCCGACAGATGGCGAAGTACCATCGTGAAAAATTTCCTGTGGATCATCCTTGGTTTTTGCAATGTACTTAAAATGCAGCGCAAAAGGAAAAGAAATTGCCACTGTATTGCAATTGCAGGTTTATTGTCCTGTATTGTGTCTTAACCGCATGTGACATATAAAAAATTCGCGTACATTTTTTTGTTGATTTTGCGCAGTCTATTTCGGTGTTAATCCATTGAAAATAACGGGATATTCATTGCCTGTTCCATAACTAAACGAACAAGACTCGAGGAAGCCAGAATGACATTTCACATCCCTAAATTCATCGAGTATATGAATATTGCGGAGACTTAAAGTTTAGTTATATAACGGTAAAATATAGGGGAATACCATATCATAGGCATTAACAGGAGTTCCCAATGTGTATATTGTGCTGTATCACAACCACGTGGATTTTCCAGTGGAAACTGAACCCATCAATGAAAGCCCTTTAAATTTAAGGGGAATACGGCAAACAGCAATATTGTTCTCATGCAGTGGGAAATTAAAGATAAAACGGGAGGGCAAATCTGAGTGCTAAGTATGTGAGATGAAATTTGTTTTGGGAACCTAGATCTTGCTGCTTGTGAAAGGTGGAGAAATTGGCCTACCAAAAGATTTAACCAGTTCCTGTCCACTCTGTATCTTGGCTGTTATTTTGACAGCATTATCACTGAGGGAGATAAGCCGTCTAACGAATATCTGTGGCGCCTGCATGTCCCCCCTCCAGTCAGACAGGAATCCCGGATTTCAGAGACGTTTGCGGGGAGAAAGGTTTGTGTTGGCAGGACCACAGTGCTCTGGTAATCATCTCACTTTCTCTTCTGAAACACAGACCTGTCCACGCCCTTTCTCCGCTCTCCTATCAGTCTCCCATACCTCCATATCCCCTTCTTCCCTTGTAGTCGTCGCCAGGGCCTCGCAGCCACCCCCACCCTCAGCAGGCTGTGCTGCCCGACTCGGCCTCAGGGACCCCAGAGAACGGGAAGATGTCACGCAGACGCCGCTCAGGAAATGTGGGAAGTACGCGTGAGACTCTTTGAAGTGAAGCGAAGCTCACACTCTTCCAGCAATAAGTGGGAGAATTCAGCAGAGTTTGGGATCAAAGCTGCGCAGATGGACAAACCTTCGCTGGCGCAGAGTGTGAGGCTTGACAGAAAGACAAAGGAAAGGATTAGTGGCATCCACCTTCCTTTAGTTTGGAAACATCTTTATTTCATTTAATAGAAAAAAGTACTATTTTTGTGATAGGCAGATAAGACACTGAAGCTTACCATTTTTGGCAGCCATTGTGATAAAACTATGGATTTTTTTCCTGATGATTACTTGGAAAATTAGAAGGAAATGATACGTACGGCTTCGGCGTCTGAATCTTAAGCTTCGCACGATCTTTACATGAATCATTTTGCTAAATCCCAAGGTCTGTGTGGATGGAGATAAGCGCGCTGCGTAGAGCACTCCCGATGGCCTTGGAAAAGCTTTAAAATAATTGCATACAGACATCACATGCGGCAGCTTAGACTGCAGATTAATGATAATATCAAGTACGTCGCTCCAGTCGATTGAAAACAACATTAAAACAAATTCTGCCTGTTATTCACATTTGCTAATATTTATGTGCAACAATAGTTGAATTGCACAACAATACTTGAATTGCACAACAATAGTTGAATTGCTCAGTGTCAGTTAGAAAATCCTGAGTTAAAATTAGGTTTAAATTTACTGTTGACCCACGAAACTACCTACAGGCTGAATATTTCTGAATATGGAAGACAATGTGGAAATATTACTTCATGCTACAAGTATACATCTTTAAGAAGTCAATTATTTGTACAATTATGTCACTTCTACGAACATTTTTTCTACCCTGATCATTTGTATGTGCTGTTTTACTTTGCAGCATGCTCAGGCCAAAATAAAGCCTTCAACTGACAAGCGAGTCAGTTAATTCATCCCCCCCCCACTGACAGAGCATCTTGGAGATGACATAAGCGGAGTTCCAGGGGCAGCTGACACGAGCTCTATGTGAGACTCGGGTATCACCAGTCGCCCCAGCAGAGGTGTCCCTGATGAGGAGAGACTGGCGGCTAAGAGAGGCATCAGAGGTGCAAAGATCTGGGACAGTTCAGGGATGTCTCCTCCGCTGGTGGTCTGGGGGGCTCTCGGCGAGAGAGATAAACAGGGGCACCGCCAAAGTCGGGCTCAGTCCACTGCCCCTCCCCCACTTACTCCATCCCTTCAATCTACAATGCCAAGGGTCTCACTGCTGGAAAGCAACCCTCTCAGACCAGACAAGAGGGTGAGGCAAGATTGGCCAGATATCGTTTTATTACAAGACAACATTTTAAACACTCAACCTGTACTAGAATTAGCACTAAAGTGTATTACAAATCCCCTTGGAACCATTCTACCATGACAGCCCAGTTCAAACCCATTTCCATGGTCAAATTAAAGCCCTTTTTCATGCTGATGAAGTAGCTTTGTTGATAATCAGAGAGTGAAGTGCAACTTTTGTCTCATCCCATTAACACTCAAAGTCAAAAGGTCAAAGGTCAGAAAAGAAGCAGCCATTTTAATTTCTACTTTAATCTGCTGGCAAAGGTGACCTGTGGCATCATGTAGGCCTACAGTTGGCATCGCTAACGATGCTGTTCCAATAGCTTCGTCCAGAAGATAAAACCTTCTGCAAGAAAAAGGATTTTAGTCCACATCTACTGTGGCCATTAATGCTGTTATGTAAGGATGAAAAGTCAGGGTCACATCGAAGCTGCTGACCGGGGTAGGGTCTGGCTTTCTGCGGGGGTGTGATCATTTTTGTGAAACTTCCAAATGCACGCTAGGGACAGAGAGAGCACTAAATTGTTTATGCAATTAATGTGGCTGCAGTATCATATTTTATACTTTTGTATTTAGAAAGAGGGCGGCATGGTGGTGCAGTGGTTAGCACTGTAAGGGGCGGCATGGTGGTGCAGTGGTTAGCACTGTTGCCTCACACCTCTGGGACCCGGGTTCGAGTCTCCGCCTGAGTCACATGTGTGAGGAGTTTGCATGTTCTCCCCATGTCGTCGTGGGGTTTCCTCCGGGTACTCCGGTTTCCCCCCACAGTCCAAAAATATGCTGAGGCTAATTGGAGTTGCTAAATTGCCCGTAGGTGTGCATGTGTAAGTGAATGTTGTGTGAGTGTGCCCTGCGATGGGCTGGCCCCCCATCCTGGGCTGTTCCCTGCCTCGTGCCCATTGCTTCCGGGATAGGCTCCGGACCCCCCGCGACCCAATAGGATAAGCGGTTTGGAAAATGGATGGGTGGATGGATGGATGTATTTAGAAACCCCCCCCTCCAACACACACATACATACACCACCCCTAGACTTCCAGTTATCCTCCCACCTCAGCTGAACTTCAAGGCCTGCCAGCTGAGGGGAGGACAGGAGGACACAGGAAATTCCCGCGCGAACCGGTCGCTGTGCGCATCCTCCCGGCAGCACCTGTGCCTCTGCTCCACCTCAGTCTGGCTGAAAAGCTAGAAAGTCCACCCCCTCCCTGCCGGCCCACACAGCTCTCATCCATTCCCCACCTAACAGAACCCAGGTCACCCTGCGCTGGTCACGTGACCGGAGCAGGGCAAACAGCATGGGCTGTTTACCCACCGTGTCATCAGTGTTGTAACAGGTCAAGGGGCACAGGCTGACCCCGGGATGCTGAGGAGAACATCACAAATGCAGCAGGTGGGGTCCAGTGGGAAATGCGAGTCAAAAAAATAATCGTTGGGTGTTTTTGGGGTCATGTGTACTTGATCTCATAATGATATGATATTATCCATGTCATTAATGTACATTATTTTTGAATGCATATGTGACTGGAGGATTAAATGTCTATAAGCACTGATGTTTGTCTTGCAGAGCCATACTTTATCATTAAAGATATGCATTAGAAAAGATAGTGAGTGGAGCATGATACATTTTGTCCAGTGTGTCATGTTTACTTACAATGATAAGAGATGATGGATCCCCCCCCCCCCCCCCCCCCAAGCTATAGATTTCCTGCGAGCTGTATAGAAGGCACTTCAGAATTAGCTGAGATAAGTTGAAAACCACCTCTTGCACACTGTCCCTCACATGACAAATACTCATTAAGGGGGTTAAAGGTGAAAGTGAACCCCCCCCCCAGGTTTCTTCCAGTCAGCAGACATAGTGGGAACCGACTAGTTCCCGATTGTAATCGTTTTCCCCCAATTTCCCACCGTGACGGTGTTTTGTTTCTGAACCCCCTCCGACCGGCGCTTCCTACTCGGTCACTAATATCAGCCCCCTTTCTGGTAGGGTGCCAGTTTTATTTTATTTTGTGGGTTTTTTTGCAGACGATGAGGGGCAATGCCCCCAAGTCAATTATAAAGACGAATGAAGCGGGAGCTTATCGCCGTTCGTGTGCTGCGCTGGATTTCACTTAAGGGCAGTGAGTGCACGAAAACCGGCTGGGCACGGACGCGCGTTCCGGCTTGGGGGTGAGGGAGTTGCGGCTCTGCGTAGTTTCTGCCTAAACAAATGACCGCGTGTCAAACGTGCGCTTGTAATTAGCAACGTTTTATAAATAAAGTTATGCGTGTGTTTAACCAGACGCGTTTAATTAAGACACGTATAAAATATTCGCATACCAACAGCGAATATGTATCCCAAATGCGCTTTCTAAAATATGTGGTGATTTTTCTAAAGATTCAGACCTCAGCGCTAAACGTAGGTCTCTGCTACCGGAACATAATGTGTCGATCATGTACAAAATCAATAGTATTATTTTATCTTTATCTCTAATTTACATCCTGAGGACAGGAATCTGATCGGTGTTGCTGCCTCGGCATTCGCAACTTAGGCTTACTGGCATTTATAGCTAGTTATATCAAAGTCACCACAGAAACCCAACAAGATTCTTAAAGTTTATTAAAGTAATGTTTCCCTGCAGTGTTGGAAAAAATTATACGGGTTAATATTTAATTGCAGAATCATATGCCAAAATAAAGTGAAATTGCCTCTTGAAAAACGATCTGTAAAGGAGGTGGGGAAATACCATCCGCCATTTAGTGCAGCTGCGGCCGTCTAATCGATATTTCAACGCGCCAACAGAATCTATCCACAAATATTGTATCTAGAACAATAAATGACAAGTGGCGTCTACAGCAGTGGTTAAAGTGGGCCAGTACTCGCTTTAGACTACTGACACCTCTCATTAGCTGGTAATAAATAACAAGAGGAGTACTGGCACCCGTATTTCCCCATTTCAGGCAATAGTCTACGTATATACATACATAACGTATACACATAACGTATATATTTATTTGTTCCTCCATAACTTTTTCTCATCGTTTGTTCTGTGGAATGAAGTAGTAATTATATAAAAAATGTTTGCTTTGCATGTTAGTAGTTAAATACGTGTACATTACTAGGCTGAAAAGTTTCTAAGGTAACTTAAAATTTCAAAAAGTCCTTAATTATGTCTGATTATTAAAACTATACGATTGACTTGTATAAAGCTTTTCTGTAATATTGGTTTGACATTTCATGGAACATAATTCACAGGCCAACAACTAGATATTTGATTTTTTTATTGTAAAATCAGCCTGTTTATGTTTTGTCCACGTTTTTGGATGCAATGAAATAGACCTTAAGAGAATGTTACATAAGCATGAGCATCGCCGCTATTAAATCTGAGGGTGACGTGTCCCCCTCACATTTCATAATTATTTGTTTGCCCCCCACCCCCAACGTAAAAGATTAGTTTTATGCCACATTCAGAATGCTTCTGTCACCGCTGGACATAAGTGCTCAATAAACACACCATGATCCGGGAGCCTGGTGACTCATCTGGGATATAATCTCTCTCAGTAGCATCTGATTATACGGATTAAAAGTGAAATTATATCTTTAATGCTTGATATGAGCATTAAAGTGTGGAACCGAGTGAAAACCGTCCCTCTCCCCTTCCCATGCTTACTATTTGCACCCAAGGACACAGCAGCCAGGAGCAAAAATTTAGGGAGGTGAGCAGCCGACAAAGATGCCGAGAAAGAAGGAGAGCACAGGAAGCAAGAGTCTCAAAGACAAAACTCCTTCTCCCGGGCTGGATCTCAAGGCCACGCGTTTGCGGCCGCCCTCCTGTGCTATGAAAGGTCAGAGCTGATGTATGTGCGACTGTTACAAATCTCCCCTTATCAAATAGTGGCTGAGCAAAACAAAGATAACTGTGTCTCCATGCAGCACTTCCTTGCACAGTGAACCAATCAGCCTTCCATATTTAATTCTGTGGCAGTTTTATTTAAAAATAATTTCCCCCCTTAATTTCCCTCCATTCTGGGGCAGCTGGAATGTGCCCCTGTTGAGCGCCTGCCAGCGGGGGGAGGGGGAGAGGGCTCCCCCCTCATCAGCCGTCCCGGTTCCGCATCAGCTCTGCAGGTCACGGTCTCCATCGGGTGATGCTCATTTGGCTCCGCCCACATGCGGACAGACACCCAATTAGGTGATAAAGTCCAGGATGGAGAATCCCCAACTAGCCATCTCAATATCCTCAGTTTGGCCAATTCAAACCCAGTTCCCTGTCGTATGATGCAGCAGTCTCTGACTATTTTAATACAAACAGCTGGAAAGGGGAAACTAGAATAATTGCTTGTTCCACCCCAAGTGTAGTATTGGGGCTTTAAATTCCTTTTTTATTAAATCTTTAAGAATTATTTCCATGTGCAAAGTGAAGATATTTTCGTCCAATCCACCTCACTCCTCCGTCTGTATTTTGTCACGCGCCTTATTGTTGTTCCTGGGCTGGGTTCTATTCCCCATTTGCAGCTTTCAGTGTGAGTTACTCCATTTTCAGGGTCAAGTGCACACGTTTGTGTCTGTGTAAACAGCAGCTGTAAGAGCAAAATTAACGTTTTTTTTATAGTGTCGCAGCTGTGAAAAAAGATGACATATACGGTACATTCAATTCAGTGATTCAATGGTTAGTGATGATATTACTGGAATTTTTATAAGCATTATATTAGTGAAGCGTGGGTTTCTTATTGCTTTCATAAATGTACTAATTTATAATTCCCTGCTGTCAATCTCCGCATGTATCACTTTTAAAGGTGAATTCGTACTTGCGTACTAGTTACATCAATCCCTGTCTGTAATGCATCCAAAGGACCCAGTCATAGGAGAGTGAGAGTTTATGATGTGTCCCAAAGTCTAACCAGCAAGGGCTTAAAGCATGTCCCAAACTTTTTCATCTTGCATCCGGTCTCTTACCAGCTCCTGTGCGCCAAGACTCATGTTTGATGGCACCCATCCTGCCAAACTGCATGTGATGGCCTCCCACTTTGGGGGGGGGGGGGGGGCTCCAGCATGGCAGCACTGTGGAGGTGGTGGGGTGACCTCATTCCCACAGCAGAAAGCTTGCTATCAGGGCCGTCTCCAGCATTCCGCTCCGGAGGCCTGACGTCAGTGTGCCTGATAACGGGGTCCACTGAGGGGAGTTGGGGGGGGGCTGCCGGGGGTGGGGCAGTAGGGGTGTGTGATTCCTGGGTATTGGAGGGGTTACACTAACAGAGACAGCCCTGGATAAGGCCAGAGACAGATAAGAAGCAAGACAGAGGAGACCCATTGTTCCAGAAGTTTCAAACAGTTCTTGTGTCATGTGCTCATCCTTAAAAAATAGGAATATTAATGCTCCTATCATGTCTCGTGACCCGAGCTGCAAAACTAAAATTATGCTCTTTCTTGGGCTGCCTTTCTGTCAGACTGGGGAGATGAGATGAGTCCTGTGGGCTACAGCGAATCGAACCAAATTAAATTACGAAGAAAACAAGTATTTTTTTCAGAGTTTTTTTTGGTGCATTTGTGGTTTAAAATATAGACCCGGATCATATCGATCCTCAGAAGCTTTCAAAAATAACGCAGGCCTGTGCACACGAGGCACGGACGTAGCGCCGATGTGGCTGTATACCGAAACGAAGCCCAGCAGAGGCCACAGGAAGACTAAACCCAGTTTGTTTTCTCAGCCCAATCAGCGTTAGAATGCAAGAAAAGCTCATGTGAACCTGCTGTCCGGTCTGGCTGCCACCGGGGTGCGAGTGGCCTGGTTCATGGCGGGCCGTGTCACTACGGAGCCCGTGTGTTATCAGCTTCCCTGGCCCCAGGAGAGCTCTGTTTGCTCTCAGTGCTCATGCCCCGTGGACTTTGGCCTGGCCTTTATCTCGGGGAGAGGTTCTGGGATCCCTACCTCTCAGCCGCTAAAAATATATCCAGTGATAAGCCCGCCACGTAACCCTTGGTGAGGGCCTCACCGGCTTTGGGCAGAGTGCGCGTGCCTCCTGACCGCGGTCGCGCGTGACCAGGGGAGCCGCCGGATTGAGGACACCGGGCCGGTGGGACGGACAGAGCCCCATGAATGCGTGGCGTGTGGTTATCTGTCACAAACGTGAGTCTGGCGTCTGAAAAGGCCTCGCCCAGCCTTCGAGAGTAATTACAAAGTAATGGGGCTCTTGCAGCATTCTTAATGTGCATGTGCGGATGGCGAGACCGTGCGGGTACCACATGTTTGACTTTGATAAATAATTAAATAGCCTTTGACATTCTCAATATTTAACTTGCCTATTATTATAGGACTTGTGTACATCGACGCTGGACACAAGCACCATAAGTCAGTCTACAGAGCCTATGTCTAAATTGTACACATTCTGGACTTAAATAGATTTCAAAAGTTTCTTTAAGTCACTGAATTCTATTTTTAAAACATATCCACTTCAGAAATAAGTGACTCGTGGATTTAGCTAGCCGGAATTGTTTACATGGCACTTCATGGTGCAATGATGACAAATCATTCATTTCAGTCATTTTAACCTGCAGTTAATCAATCAGTAAAAGGCAAACTTCTGAGCGACTGACCTGGGATCAGTGTTTAAGCATGCACCATGGTACCATGAACTGGAGGGTTTTTCAACAAATTCTTCTTAATTCCTCTGTTTTTCCTTTCTGTGCTTTACAACCAAGCACAACAAACCTCTGTCCCCAAGCGCCTTAGAGCTCAAGATTAAAACATTAACTGCAGGTTACGATGAAATCCAGTCATTAAAAGTCCCAACTCAGTACAGACACTCCTCTACTTAGGACTGAAATACGTTCCGAAGGGCCGTTCGTAACTTGAAATGTTCGTAAGTCGTTATTCAATATCATTTTAAGGGTGTACACAAGGGGGCGGCATGGTGGTGCAGTGGTTAGCACTGTTGCCTCACACCTCTGTGACCCTGGTTCTGCCTGGGTCACATGTGTGTGGAGTTTGTATGTTCTCCCCATGTTGTCGTGGGGTTTCGTCCAGGTACTCCGGTTTCCCCCCACAGTCGAAAGACATGCTGAGGCTAATTGGACTTACTAAATTGCCCGTAGGAGTGCCTGTGTGAGTGAATGGTGTGTGAGTGTGCCCTGTGATGGGCTGGCCCGCCATCCTGGGTTCCTTGTGCCTGTTGCTTTCGGGATAGGCTCTGGACCCCCCGCGACAATAAGGATAAGCGGTTTGGAAAATGGATGGATGGATGGGTCTACACAAGTACTAAGAACTAGGATGCTGGGAGTATGCACACTACACTGCTGCACAGCGGGAATAGTGGCCAGAAGTTGTACTACCCAGAATCGGCATGCAGAAAAAAAAATTAATGTTGCGGACAGGAAACGGGAGCCAAAGGAACATAGTTTGGACTTATAGTCCTCTTCGTTCGTATGTTTGGAAGTTCGTAAGTTGAAAGTTCGTAAGTAGAGGAGCGTCTATATAACATTATATAACATTCAGTTTATTTTCACTTCAAAAATATTTGAATATTTTTGGCACTGTTGCCGTATTAAGTTGTTGTATACGTATGACAGTTCTTCATCTTCAGTGTACATTTACTTGCTTTGACAGTATTTGAGCATGTCGAGACAGATGGGTGTTCATGCTGGACCTCCCTGGTCAGGGAAACCACAGCAAGCCCCCCCCTCCACAGGCTTGAACCAGAAACCATTCGCTTATAAAACTGGGTTTCTTTCTCCTCTATCCAGCAAAATGGGCTATCCATCGATCTATCCATCCATCCATCCATCCATCTATCCATCATCCAACTGCTTATCCTAGACAGGGTCACGGGGATGGGCAGCTGACTATCGCAGACAGTACCTGGCATGAGGCTGGTGTACACCCTGCTTAGGATGCCAGTCAATCACAGAACACAAACACCAAATCAGGACAATATAGTATTAAAAATAAATACAGTTGTTTAAATATTCTCCTTTTTCTTCTAAATGGAAATTTAAATGGTGCAGTTGAGACATTAATATTTACTAATATTTAAATAACACGTCAAATCTGTATACAATTGTAGATCTCAAGCTAAATGTTTTCAATTTCACTGATTGGATGAGCAAAAATCTTTAAAAGCTGCTGATATGTAAGGTACAGTCTGTGTATCTTCAGATTTATCTCCATATACCTCGCATTGTCTGACATCATCTTTGCCATGCTTTTGTACAATGTCAAGGATGACTTTCCTGACAATAAAAACAAAATGTTCTCTGTCACCAGCTAGACAAATGTATTATTTGGGGATTTGCTGATACTTGCAACCATAAAGCAAGACAATAACAGCATTTTTCCTTCTGTGACGTTTGTTAGTTTATTGCCACTCAAAGGGGCACTCTTGAGTTCATTTTTGCCTATGCTGCTCCTATTGGGTCATGTTTATTTTTAGGTCAGTCCGTCTTAAGGTCCTAATGGAGGTGTTTTTCCTGGTGCCACAGAGGCCTGCCAAACTCCTGCCCTTAGGAAGAGAGTCCAAGGCAAGGAGTCTGACCTGTTGTAAGTGACTGAATGATCGTGGGGGGTCAAGGGGGAGAGGGGAGCTCTCAGGATTTCTGGTGGCCCATTCTAACTCTTGCTTACTGCATCCCTGACCACCAGGAACATGCTTCCTCTTCTCCCCTGCTGCTTTCACCATTAGCCATGCATGGAAGAACTACTTTGAATGCGTTTATGTTTATATCTATATTTAATCGTTCTGAACGGAGTCGGTGCAAGTAAGTTCACTGAAAGAGACGTACGGAGTACGTGGCATAAATGAAGCAAACACGGTGATGTTATGGTTCAAAGGTGCCTTTCTGCGCTGTTCCCAGGGTCATGGGCGATGAAAAACACGCGCGTGCACAGCAGAGTCTTCACACCGCGCTGTTTTTGCCAACACGGTCGATCGGGTTGTCTGTCCTTTTTGAGCTCCGTAATATTCAACCAGATATTCTATTAAGAACATATTTCATTTAAAAAATGTTGAATGATTACACGAAATTACAGAAAATTGAGAAAAACAACTGAAGTCAACACTAAATATATTAAAGACTATTGAAAATCTAACGAACAGTTTTAATCCTGGACCACAGCACTGACAGCAGCTACATGGTGAGATTTTGCGACACTGGCCGAATTAGCGGCCAGTCTTCACATTTACCGCGTTCAAGTTAAACATTAATAATCCTTCGTTTTCAATTGAGCAATATCGAGGCTATTTACCTTGACGTGATTAACTAACAAGATCGGAAAATCAATACTGTAAGCTCTCGCTCACTCAAGGCTGTTCCATGCGAAAGAGACCACTGGGTGAATTTCTTCACAAACATTTCCCTGTCGACAACTTTATTCGAAATCCAAAAACGCAATTAATCTTATTTAATTATTATCGTGACGTCCACTGAATGCTGATCACGAATTTCTTATTCCATTTTTACTATATTAAATTACCACACAGCAGTTTGACACCGGTTGAGGTGTTAACACTGAGAGTGTTTATATATTCCAACAGGATTATATAAACACTCTCGGTGTAATATTAAAACTGGCATTGCATTTTAATTCTTCTAGTTGCGTATTATTTTGCCCTAGTACGGAATCCAAAAATACTCTGCTAAATACAATTCAAAGTCTCCATACTCTTGTAAAATGATCAGAAAACAACATTAACTTTGTATGTGAACAAATATAACTAAATCCGCTACAGTTACCGCTGTACTAAAGAATTATTCAATATACGCTTAGTTTTACATTTTTTATTTTTCAGGTAACAACTCCCTTAATACTGTAGTTCAAGACCATGCCTGTACGCCCCTCTAATCAGCTTAAATGCATCTAATTTATTTTAAAAGAATAGTTGCTGATGAAAACTTTACGAATAGCTAGCTAAAAAGATTTCATTTGCAGATTTCCCCAAAACCACTGGAGTACGAATTATTTTTTTGTTCGGTCCAGCCATATAATTCACGTACCAAGCACAAACACAACCATTTTCTCACGGAGTTCAATGTCAGTCACGTTTCGTCATTAAGACCGCGTGTAGATATTTGGTTTGTAATTAATGTGACTGAAGAAAGCACTGATTCCTTAAGGCATTTCAGCTGCAAATTCTTGCACCCGAAATTGCGTTCACTTTCTTGTCTATATTTAAGGTTTTATTTTGTAAGGTCTGAAATTGTAAGGTATAAGGTATAATAAAAAAATATGTAAATGACAACGACAACATTAAATCCCTACACCTGTATATCCGTTTAACAGTCAAGATGTATAATAATTAGATATTAGGCCTAATATATTACGAATTCCATATTGTTTGTTGTAATCAATGGCCCTTAGAAATAGGATCCCCCAAACCATTTAAGATGACCGCGTGTGTTACCACGTTATTGTTACGCTTTAATCTATGTTGTGTTATTTCTCTCAAATCTTGGCACTTTTGCGCTTTAGATTAAACGGTCCGTTAAAGTAAATTGACAATAGGCCTAACATGTGGCACATCTTCGTACTTCAGTGTTAAAAAGAGTCATATATGCCTATTGCATATTTAAATAACTCACACGGGATATAACGTTATTTTATAAATACTGACAATTTGTAATTCGACAATTAAATTGTTGTACCTTGAAATACAATAAAGCTGAAATTCAGTTCAGAGTTCTATTAAACATCACAGAGCACAGTGCCTTGAGCAATAGCTGAGGCATTTTCTATGAAAAAAAAATGTAATGCTAGCATATGGCTTTGGTTACACCTGCGAAACACACTGTGGAAATTATTGATGTGCGTTTTCTTTTATAGTTTTTTTTTAACAGAAAATAGTGGTGAACAAACTCATATCCTCGTTCAAACAGTCAAGATACTGCATGCCTGAATTCTACTCTGGGAATTAAATAAAATGTACTTACGACTTTGTTTGGTTTTGTACTGTAACACTAATGGCCTAAAATATTACCACTTCATTTAGACCTATATTAAACTTTAGTAATAGGGACCATACATTTAAATATCAATTAAAAATATCATTAATTAATATGAATATGAATGACAATAACTAGGATGTATCTTAATAGAGCCTGAAGCAGTTTCAAACAAATATGCTTTCGAGTTGGAATTTAGCCTCGTCGGATACAGGAACCGTATGGTTATTTTCGTCTTCCTTCGAGGTTAGCGTTTGTCTCAAGGCAGCCCCGATGTCGTCTTGTACATCCTGTTTGGACACCATGCAGTCTTCGATACGCGGCCAAACAGCTGTAGAAAAATACAAAGACAATCATTTCAACTTATTGAAAGCGTCATTTATATTCACTATTACAAACTCGCAATCCGCAACAGTTTCCCATTTATCCGCATTTGCTGATTTCCATACTGCACCTTCTACATCGCAGTGGTTAGCTGCCCTTACAGCCAAATTACTAACACCCTAAGTTCTGGGTAGAATTCAGTATCGCATCTGCCGTTATCACGTATTTGCTATTTTAATGCAAACGCAGGCCTACTTGGTGAAGCAATCATTACTGCCACAATGAAGGTATCGTGCAGCCTGATCGATATAGAAGTAGGTGATTTGAGTTCTGAACATATGCTTAATCTGATTATTTTCTGATTATCAGATGTTGGCCTACAACACAAAATGTTAACTGCAAAAAGAATAAGACCACGAAGGACATGAAAAGCCCCGCGTTTTAAATTGGGTTTATTTTTCCTGATACAATTACAATTATTTTGCAATGATGCAATTTCCAGATGTATTAAAATTTAGAAATTGTATTGCCCGCTAATGTTACATTCATTCTCATGTCTGGCGCATTTACGAGATAATGGTAAGGTTGACGGCCCATCTGCCCAGGAGGATGATTTTATTTTTTCATTTTTTTACAAATATTTAAGCACTGCCGTGATCCGTATTTAAACATAAATGAATCATGAAAAATTTGTAATACACCAAATGAAATCTTTCTTTTTATTTACCAATCAAACAAAATAAGGTAAAATTGTAACTGCAAAAGTACAGGCCTATAACGGGACTCGCCAAATTTGAAATAAATTTATTCATCCAAAAAAACAAACGTTGCAGTAACATTGGGCCAAATTAAATTGAAAGACTTTTTATGGCACATTTGCATTAATTTTACTGTTACTCTGTAGTTGTGGCTTTGTTTTAGGATTGAATTCATTAATGTCTGTTCATATGAGAAGCTACGCGCAATATTTTTTACACAAAACAATGGCTGTTTAACTGGTACGATGATTACTCTTGCAAAACAAAGATTTTAGCTACTACTTACCAGCAGTCATACTATAAATTGTAACACGCAAGTTACTTTGATCGACCCCTCAAGCGTATTAAACTCGTTTCGATCATAACTGTGATTTATAAGGAGGATTTGGCTGTAATACGCAGACAAAATGTTGGTGACAGGTACAAATTACTCCGCAAGAACGCAACAAGACTTCCGATTATGAAAAAAGGACGTAACTGGCGTTGCAAACTGTCGTCTTGCACCAAAATAACTTCATTTGTCATTTTGACGATATTTGTCTTTTGATAAATACCTTAACTTTTGCGTCAGACGAAATATTGCACAAATACATTCAGTCGGCGATTACTTTTTAAATGTTCACATTAATGCAACTGGGTATCTTTTATTTTTCAATGATATACAAAACACGTTTATATTACACCCCAAACCTGAGAACAATATCCAGAGAACAAACAGAAAATAATTTAAGGATTTTCAAATGCATGTTTAATGTGTTCCATTCTACCGTTCAAAGGATAGTTTGATATTGTCAATCGTCTTCTGGCTGTCTTCTAAGATTATCCTAAGTGTGGAAAGTCTGTGTTCGTACCAAGATCCAAACAGGTGCCATTAAAAGGGTGAATTTACTTACAGTCATGGTAACAGATCGATGTCCAATATAGCCAACTCACTTAATGGCAATCAAAAGAACTGAATTCAGCACAATTTTGAAGTATACGGGAAGGCATATAAACAATTTAAAGGGTGTATTTGGCAGTAGTTTGCTGTAATAGTGGGGAGGCAATGAATAGTGGGGAGGTGGCAATGAACGAGAGAGAGAGAGAGAGAGAGAGAGAGAGAGAGAGAGATTAACTAAGCAGAAGTCATTTTGGCAGCCCTGTGCCTTAAGCGGGGGCTCACGGGCATAACCTCATTCCACACAGCCATAGATATTTTTATTTTCACATTCATATTGTGAACTGCATTTTATTTTTGAAATTCGCTAACAGTACAAGAAGAATAGGGGTGTGGGGGGTGTAGAAATGCTCCCTTCGTGTGGATGACAAAGTTCAATTTTAAGTTAAAAACGTCGAAGTTTTCCACTGGATTACAAGTGATCCCTCATGCAGCACCAGGGACCCTGACAAACGGCAAATCCATTCATCAGGTTTCCAATGCGAATGATCACCTGAGGCGTGGATATGTACCAGGGCATAACAATGGCAACGAACCATGGACCATCCTACGAGCCTGGTTTTTTGCACAACTCCGCCACTACCTCGCCAGTTTACGTACCGACTACACGGGTTGCAGCCATGATTCCAGCCCTGCCTTACCTTCAGACGCATGCAGCTTCGCAGCAAGCCGGCTCGGTGTCCAGCCATTCCGGCTGGGTTCAGCCCGGCGCGGATTCCGTCCCTTCCTACAATACGGGGAGTGCTCACCACTCTCCCGTGTCCTCTCGTTTCACCTTCTCCACCAGTCCCCCTCTCAGCTCTGGGGTCGCCGCGGTCCGAGAGACAGCAAGTTACAACAGCCCATTGAACATCAACACCAACGGCAGAGAACACTACGGAACGCGGGGGATCGGTGGATCGTATCACAGTCCGTATCCGGCTTATGTGAATCCAAATATTGGAGGAACGTGGCCTTCATCGTCGTTTGACAGCTCCGTACTGCATAACCTACAATCTGCTGGCCCTGTGGGCGCTGGTAGGCACCCCAATATAGGTAAGAAATGAATCTGCGTCTATGAGGTTAATACACAGGCCTATAGGTCCAAAAGCTCCTACCCCAAAGTGTCAATTCTACATATCTCCTCGCAAATACCAATGAAAACGATATGCTGAGCTATGTATCTGAGGCCTATGGCGTCTATCTTCACGTTTCAGAGAGAAAATGTGAATCCCCGTTTTCCTACCAGGTTAAAGTTTGCAATAAACGCGTTTAAGATTTTCAATTGAATGCTAACTTTTTCAGATTGTCCTATAGGTGAATACACCAGAATGTCGTTTTAATGCCACTTTTATGCCGCAACGTACTCGTATATTTCCTCTTCCTCGCGATAAATATCAGTGGTGTATTTCTTGAATAAGCATACCTTTATTGTTAATGGCCACGGATACAATAGTGGACTATCACAAGCTCGGAAGCGTTTGCTGAGGGCACACGGCCGCAGACAGTACTTCGTGTCGTTTTCGTTTTTATCATGGTGTACTTTTTAAGGATAACAAATATGTAGGGAAAATATACATAAACTAATATTGAATCCTGAATGCATCTGATTCAGATATTGTTGTTCACTTGAAGTTTTTCCGACTTTCAATAACGACGCTTGGGTAACTTGAATGTTATAGCTCTTATAAGGAATGTACAGTAATGAGTATTTAACATTTTAGAATGGTGTCTAATCAAATTAACGTCCCTAGCTTAAACGGATCAAATGTTATTCACACATTTATATTAATATAATATAAGAATATACGCTAAGTTCTGGTGGCGATTTTGAGCGGGGGGTTAAGTACTTTCGTCTTATAATTGTGTTAATAGCAACAATGACACCGAATAGTGGGTAAAAAGCTGATCAAAAATAGATTGTAAAGTGCATGATAAAGTTGGATGTATTGACGCACTTATGATGTAATTCTTGCGCAATCATTGCTTATCAATAATCAAAATGACAAACTCGTAATCGTTTACATTTTTATATCTATATTTCTCACAGTATTCTGGCACAATATATATCTAAAATTCTAGTTTTTATTTAGTATTAGTACAACTTAAAAATGTGGTATGAGCTTTGTGCTAAAACTCAATTTTGAGTAACTTGAGTCTGAAATAAGCTAAATGCAAAAGCACAAGTATTTTATTAATCACAATTACTTGCTCTCTCTAGTATTAAATCAACAGTAGAAACTGAATAAGTCAAAAACCTGTTTGTTCTGCTGCAAATAAAGTGATTTGATAAATTCATTCACCGAATTAACGATTTAATAAAAAATTCAAAACGGCAAACATGTAACATAATAACAACAACCAGCATGTTTTCCTGGATTCGCTCTGAAGCCTTCATCTGGCTCATATGAAGTTTAATATTCGGCTTTATTTCTCATGTGTTTGGAATATGTCTGAACATAATAGACTCTCCGTTTTTAATTAATAAATAACCGTGCTGCAGCTTTATGCTCGCACCTGAAGCGTTCGAAGGAGCGATAAGCTTGTTTGGCTTGGTCAGAAATAATTTCCTGGTAGTTAATTGGCAACAATAATAAAGAGATAAACTTGCAGAGAAGCAGAACGCAGGCATTCATACAGGCAGACAGAGCACTGAGAGGAGTGAATAGGGTTAGGGTTATTATCACAGCACCATTAAAGACCGAGAACTACAGGCTAAAGACAAAACAAAACAACACAATGTATTATTATTATTATTATTATTATTATTGTTGTTGTTGTTGTTGTTGTTCTTTTTGTGATTATTATTGCAAATCAATATTCGTTTATTATTATTATTATTATTATTATTATTATATTATAGTAGTAGTAGTAGTAGTAGTAGTAGTAGTAGTAGTTTGCTGTATTAGTGGGAATGAAGAAGAGAGAAATATTTGAATTATTTAATTAGTTGAAATTAGTCAATTAGTTTAAAACATTTAAATATATCTATCTATGTCTGCCTATCTGTCTGTCTATCTGTCTATTTTATGTCTGATTATGTATTATTTTGAAGGAATAATCTCTATCCATGGAGCTTTTGAAATAGCAAAGAAAACACTTTATGCGTGAAACACCCTTCTCCGTTATCAGCTGACAGTGGTACAGGGATACGAAACGTCTCCGATTATTGTTCATACTGGCGCACCTGCGTGGCAAATTCTGAATTTGACGATAAGTTGCAAGAAGGAAATGCTAAAAATAAATGATACATTTTTTCCATATTTGAAAAACTAAGAACCCGTTGCCCAAAGACAGTACATCTATTTATAGATTGAAAAAGTTACATTCTTGAGTGACGCCCTCCAGGCGCATGGATATCTAGCTGACTGTTGCTGGACGTCTTTATATCCGCCCGTACAACGCCGGACTTTAGCTAGGCGCGCAGGAATCGTTCAAATTACCTAAGTGCATGCCGTCAGCTCATTTGTACCTGTAAAAAACTAGGTTCTCTATCCGTGGTGCTGAAACTAAAGTAGGTCTAAGTTAGACTCTAGAGAAGATCACCTCCATTAACCGTGAAAAGCGAGTCCATGGACGATATCGACAGTTTTTTAGGACGAGTTCAACATTTTTACTATTTCGTGTTTCTGTTTTATTTCCTCATATGTACAGAAATAGAATATTTCGAAATATTTCAAATTGTTTGACAGTTTGCTTTGTTATAGTGTAGGCCTACATTGTAGGATTTTTTTTTTTGAGGGGGGGTGTTGTTGACAAACGTTCATTGACCTTAATAAATGACATTTTGTCAGTATCATATTACATTATTTGTCTCAAACTAAAAAAATAAACATTTCATTAAAAAAGGTCTAACATACTGAGAGTCACTTGGTTTAGTATTGAATATGTTTTCATTCTGAAGCAGAACATCTCACTGTCTCCAGGGCTCAGATAAGAAAGTTACAGAAATACCAAAGTGAAGCCTCCTTCTGCTGATCCCGGCACAGACGTGTCAGGAAGTTCCACATTTCATGTTTTTGAACTTTCATTCAGCGTATCTTAAACAATGTATTGTATTCTCTCACTTTTGTGACTGTAATTAAACGTGAAGCAGGCTATTCGGAAAGAGACTTAGTGAGCATCATATACGTCTTGCCAGCACATGAAACTCTGCAGGCATTAATTTCATTTTTGGTGAGAAAATTGTACATTATATGGTTAAAATCATTTTCAGCTTAATTATTAAATAGCAGCCTCCATATGCAATAATATAGTGCATTTTCCATGATTAACCTGAGATGTAAAATCAACTCATTTTCTTTTACAAAGAGAGTAAAGCTGTTTATATACATGTGCAGATGAAAAACAGGTCAACATTTGTATGATTCAGTTCTGCCTGGGATTAGCTTTTACACGCCGGGCTTCTTTGAGTTTGTTACCCGCCTCGATGAAGCTTGTTGTCTATTTGCTTGCAGCATGAACTTCTCAGCTCTGCTTGTTCACACCAACACCCCCCAGTCACTATCATTTTCGGGTCTCTACCCTCCAAGACAGTGTTTCCCAGTCCATTCCTTGGGGACTCACAGACGGTCCAGGTTTTGATCCCTCAGAGCTCCCGGGAGGGAGCAAAAACATGGACTGTCTGTGGGTCCCCAAGGATCGGATTGGGAAACACTGTTCCAAGGATGCGAGATTCATTTACTTGTCATGAATCAATGCATAATAAATTGTTACTATCACCATTTGGTAAAAATTACTCCAATTAAAATTTAAATAAATCCAATATCTCACTACTCATTTATGTAAAATATTGGTACCTGAAAATTTATAAACTGGAATAAAACATATTGATGTTCTGTTACTGTGATTTTTGGGTCAGAAAGGATGACTTGTCAGGATTTCTATTTTTTAACTCACTAATTAAAATGAAAAAAAAAATTACAAGTTAAAAATGAAACTAAATGTCTGTTTTATAAATGCTCTGCCGTTTTGACAGGACAAAATATTAAAGTAAAATATCCATATCAGATTTCAGAGCTTCCAGATAGTAATGGAATATTTCAGGCTCTAAAACCAACAGTGGGTGGGATTACTGGACACTGCCAATCACTTCCTGATTTACGTTGATGGGAACCAATCAAGGAATAAATAGGTGGGTTAAACTTGTGATTGACAGTGCTAGATAATCCCACCCAATATGGGCTTTAAGACCCCATTTCTGACATCAGTAGCTTCAGGCATCTGGTCATTAAACTAGTCAAACTTCCCGCATTTACACAAACAGCGTCTCAGCCGTGTCTCTCACCCTCAGAGCTGTTTGATGATTTTGCGGAGGGGCGGGAATGCGTCAACTGTGGGGCCATGTCAACGCCCCTCTGGCGTCGGGACGGGACCGGACACTACCTGTGCAATGCCTGTGGCCTCTATCACAAGATGAATGGCATCAACCGGCCCCTTATTAAACCGCAGAGACGCCTGGTGAGTGTTGCTGGTCATAACCATTCAATTACCTAATATTAATAATTCGTCTAGATTCGATTTGTTATTTTAAATGAATAATCCATCTGCTGCCAAGGGGTGTTTTTTACTGTGCTGCTTCCTTTTGTATTAACTTTGGTATGGACCGTTTGCTAAAAAACAAAATAATATTCCTTTCTGGAAAAAAAATGCTTTATTTGAACAAGAATCCATCCATCCATTATTGTTCCTACCCCATTGAGAAATAATGTCGATGCATTAATTACGACAAACAGTAACCCTGGAAATTTAATATTTTGTTTTTTAGAGCGCATCTAGGAGAGTTGGTCTGTCTTGCACAAACTGTCATACCACCACCACCACACTGTGGCGCCGTAATGCAGAGGGGGAGCCCGTGTGCAATGCCTGCGGTCTGTACATGAAACTGCATGGGGTGAGGATGACATATAGAAATAGTTATATGCGGTGGGGGGGGGGGGGGGACAACATTGAGGTCCGTCGCAGAAGTGAGATGCCGTTAGAGGTAAGGCTATACACACATTTTAGCCAGTGATGCCGGTCTTCTTGCAGTTCTTGCTGCAATATATGCAATATCCAGGGTTGAACAGACCATCTGTCATTATGATTTTATTAGCATGTGTATCATGCGATTCATGTAGGGACATTTACATAATATTACTGTTATTTTGTTTTCATTGTTAGTCATATGTTGTTTATACCATTACATAATAAATATTAAAAATCACTTTTCGGCATGTAAACATGCTGGTTAAACATTCTCCTGATGCACGATGTTGCAGTCTTGCCATTTTACTGGGCAATCTGTGGATTTTAAAGCAGACGCTCAACACATTTCATTCCCCCAAGTAGCTGATGTGCTGAAAAAAAATTCCCCAAAAAAGGCCGTTACTCTAGATCAGGCTTTGTTCTTCAGAATCTGCCAATACATCATAGCTATTGATATTGTTGCTGCAAATAAGTAGTCAAACAGCAGTCCCAAATGCTTGTCTTTAGGTTCCTCGCCCTTTGGCCATGAAGAAGGATGGGATTCAGACTCGTAAACGCAAACCTAAGAACCTGAATAAGTCTAAATCTGGTGAGCCACAAACCCCACAATATTGATCACAGAATTCTTTGTATAACTGCTGGAAGCAAGTGTGTCTGATGCCGTACCTTCTCGCCATCACAGGAACACCTCTGGGGGAGAGCCATGCTCCCAGCAGCCCCGTGAATGCCAGCAGCATCACGGAGGAGCCACGGCCAGTGAAGACGGAGCCAGAGAACACGGCGCTGTACCCACAGCATGGCATGCATCTGCAGGTGAGGATATTCAGTAAATATCTTCGTGCATAGCTATGACCAAATAGCTACTGGCATTAAAATAATAATGCTTGCCAAAATGAGCCTGTGATATTCCAGGTAATTCACAGCAGAGGGCAGCATCAGCACTGATCCATATCAATGCCTAACCTTTTACATCACTGTTACGTCCAGGTACCATCCATCCCTGGATACAGGACTGTCCACAATGGAAATACGCCTCTCAAGCTGCCCTCCGGGGGGGCCTCTGGGCCCTCCAGCTCCAAGAGTGAGCCGTGGAGCAGCCTTGTACTAGCCTGAGGCTACGTGCACATGTCTGGGTGGAAGCAGAGCATCATGGAGACCTGGTTGCCTTACCATTGTAACTCACAAGCCCATGTAGTGTGGAGACTCACATTACTTTAGCTTGCTGGCTTCTCTTCTTTCCAAGCCGACCATCTCCTTTGGTTTTTCCTTTTCTAATTTGTCATTTCTTCATTCTGTTGTGTTTTAAATAAATTTTTTTACACCGCGGGAAGAAAGCTTACAGTGACTCCCATGACTGTTAAATGGCCATGCTCGAGACAATGAGCCACAAGATATGATTTAGTTTGATAAATGGGGAGTAGTAGGGGAACGATAACCTAGTGGTGGCATTCTGCCGTCGGGCCCACGGGACCTGAGCTGCCAGGTATTTGGATCGGCAGTCGATTGAGCAAAAAAAGCAGTAAGTCACTGAGCAGAAAGAAAGTGCATTCAGCTACCTGTAAGCATCCCCCATGCCTAGATCACCCACCGAACACGAAAGCACTCTGGAGAGAAAAGTTAACGTTCTAATGTCTGGATCACTCCATTAGCTTCCGTTAGCATCTCAAATTCATGATCTGTGTGTCACCCTCACACTTTGCGAGATGGATCCTGGCCAATGTAACTCATGCTCTACCACAGGAATGCGATTCGGCGTCAGGCTAAGTGTTGTGTTCAACTCCTGCTCGTTTGTGCCAATCAGCAGATACCACGTTGTCATCATCAAGTCAAAAATATGTACATAGAATTACGTCTCGCATGGCTGTCAGCATGTTTGCAGTTAAACACTGACGCCTAGAGTCGCCCTGGAATGAGCCCTGAAATCCAGCCTTTTACTTTAGCGATATTTCAATTATTTTTTATGTTTGTAACATCCTTGCAGATGGTGTCATGTATTTCAGCCTAGTCTGTAGTATTTATTATGCTTTAAATCAGCATTTTTCTTTGATTTTTCTTTTTATTTCTCTTCGTTAGAATGCAATATCAACATAAGCTAAATGTGAACACATTCTGACAGAAATTATTAAAGACTTCCCAGCCACAGAGCTGAATGATGATACCTGCTTACTCCAAGCAGAGAGACCTATACACTTTAGCCATCATCTTTTTGTAAATTTTGGAATGTTGTAGAATGGATTTACCAATAAATATACAAGCATACCATTACATGTATATGAATTCACTCCATAATAATGTATGTATTTCATATATTCCCTTGAATATTTTTTTTTCAGAAATTTGAGGCTGCCTTCTGTCCCAAGGTTGTGGCAGCACAGGCACTATGCTGGCTGTCCTCTTGTGTGCCGCAGTTTCAGCAATAAAGTGAAGGAAACGTGTTGCGGAGTATATCTGGGTTATCGCAGTTTGTGTGATGTTTTTGCATGTATGTTTGCAGGCTGACATTGTAGTGACGGGGCAGCAGGGCGGCCGATGGGATGGAGTGCAAGGCTGAGGGAATGGCATCGTCAGTGTGAAAGCTGAGATGCTGAAGAGACGGACTTGCAGGATAGTGACCCACGTGACCTGTTTGCGTAGTAAACGTTTTAAGACTGAGGGCATTAAAAGGCATATTCACTTCCCCTTGGATCAGGGGCACATCAGGAAAGCGATGAAATTCTACAATATATAAAACCACAGTATCAAAATTAACTGTGGGGGAGAGGGCTAATCTGGTCGTTTTTACTGTAAATAATATGAAAATACCTTTTAAAGTTTGCTAAGCTGATTGTCGTAACTAATTTTCAATTTTAGCCAAAGCACTGTAATTGAGTTCAGTCAATACAGTTGAATCATCTTTCATGGCCAATTAACCCACACATGAACCACACACTTTTGGACTACGCTGAAAAACCATAGGACTCTGAGCCTTGAGATGTGACACAATAGCGCCAAATATTGAGCCACTGCACTGCCCTTGCCCATCCAGTTATGAAATGAAACACATTGTGTGTGTGCGTGCATGTATGTGTGGGTGGATGCATTTACAAAAAAATCAGCACATATGCATATTATGCTAAGAGGTATATACCAGCCTATAGTGGTATATTCTGCAAAAAGGAGCCACGAACAAAACACACATTTAATGGCAATTTATTAGCATTACTCATCAGCACAGAAATCCATATATCTTTACGTATTTACGTTTAACATATTTAGTCCAAACCAACAAGTGAGGCAAATGGCACGTTGCACACATAGCTACAAGACGTCAAGGAGGCAACTAGGCATAAATGCAGCTAGGCTGAGTTTCCGATGAATACCCCGGAATACAAGTGTAAGCAGTATTGGAGCAGGAGCTACACAGTAGCTTCTAACAAAGCAAAGATCCAAAGACTCCCTGATCAAAAGTGCAACACACGATCATTGAAAGAACGTAACGAGGCATCGTTAGAATTCATGGAACAAATGGTTCTTGGGGCATTTCTTGAAGCTGAACAGGGAGTCTGACTGTTATTAAGCAGATATATATTTCAGTCATAACTCCTTTTCAGTAGTTCCACAATTCATTTACAACTGTTATTGAACACACGATTCCACTGTGTTCACTGTGTTGCTATATACCATCTATATAAATCTAATATTCACTAAAGAAATAAACAATAAAGTATTTCTTATAATAGTTAATTTTCTTTGTTTGGTGCGAAGCTGGCATAAAAAAACTATGGCATAGATTTTCTCAGGCTCATAAACCAAACGAATATTCTTAACGCCTGGACTTTTATTTGACTTTATATTCTACTTAATGCTAAGCGTCGAACTTGATTTATACTTGAGCCTGCGCCTAATAATAAGATATGCATAGTATAACAGCACACCTTCCGCTTGGCAGTATGATTCCTAGGTATATCAGACAGACGTATATTGAACGTAAAAACGACTTATTATCAGGTTCAGCTAATTACGGGATGTAAATCGGTAGGTTACACGATCCCTGATCTGACGGTGAGGCCAGCGACGTCAACAGAGTTTGGTCTAATCAACTGGCTTCCACTGCAAAACCAACCCTCTTTAAATGGGGCGGGGCGTCACAACAGCTTTTCCTTGCTACTGAAAAGCCACCTCGCGCTGAGCCCATGACCGATCGTCCAATCAGCGGCATCACTCCATATGACGACTAGCCAATCGGAAGGTGGTACTCTCGGCGGGGCGGGCCGATGAGCTGCGGGGTGATGCTGAACGAATGGTTTCGTTTGCTGGTTATACAGCTCGGCAGTTTATTCGGAAGCAAGTAAAATTCCATCGTATACAGGCAACAAAATGGATATAGTTAAGTCGCTCGGTCATCCCGAGGAGATGTACAACCTCTTGAAATTTAAAATGGGAGGCTGTCGCACTGTCATGCCTAAATTGGATTATGTAAGTAATCGTTGCTAGGTGCCTTCCTGCCTGTCAGTACCCTGTGTGTAGACAAAATACTGACATCGTAGATGTGGAAGTAACTTTTTATTTTCATATATTGTCTAATATAAGATTTCAGATTTCCTGCACTCTGTCTTAAAAATGTGTTTGGTTGTGCGTAGGTTAAAATTTTTAGGAATCATTTATTGCACCAAGACCTGTATGTGACATTTATGAAAAACCGTGTATTAACACTAAAACTTAATAATGTAGTCAATATCTTTGGAATGGTACGTGTTTTCTGGGTGTATATTTTTAAGATTGCTGTCTAAACAATGTGATGTGAGCATGCAGCATGCTTTCATTAGAAAACAATCGTGTTACGAAGTGACGCTGATGGAATTTGGTGCGTTTGCCAGGGCTTATGTTTGCTACGGAGGTCCATTTCAGATGTGCATCCCTGACTTTGACAGCAATTTCGTTGCTGTTTAGTATAGTTATCTTCCGCTTGAACTCGCTTGAAAAATATCCAGTAGTAAATTGAGGACGTACAAGTTGCAGAGTATTGGGATGGGGTATCTTCAGGAGCGATTTGGCCCTAAGGGGGGGGGGGGGGGCTCAGCCACCTGAGAAGTCCAGGACGACGTACCTTGGTTTTGAGGGTTTGACGAACGTCGGACGCGAATTTACCGGTAGAGGGCAGTCGCGTCTCTATCACTAAAAGATACGGAAGCTTCACTTCCACTTCCTGAAACTCCTGTTTCATTTTTAATCCGTGTTCATCCGGACCGCAACTGTAAAACGGAACATGTTTATAATCTGGAAAAATAATGTGCAAAATTTAAATCAACATTAAAAGCATTTAAAGAGGATGACACTCATTGAATATGTACGACAGGACATGCCGAAACGGTGACACGTGAAAGTTTTTTGGTTCAAGTCCCAGGAATGATCCTTCTGTGGCATTCCTTGAGAACGGTAACATTATTGGTTTTATATTGAAGGCCAGGATTAGAGATGAATGGGTAGGGGCGATGGGGGTACTAAAATAGGCCTAACGTCGTCCCTGATTGAGTTTGGATGCAATCCTCACCTATGCAATCCAAATCTTGCAGTCAGAAACATGAAAATATGTTGGAAAATGACAGCACTGTAATTTTTTTCTTTTGAGCTTTTGTAATCACATAGCGGTAACGTGTTTGGATGTGTTGGGCGGGGTGTGCTGTAAACTTGGATTCGTTGTGGTGGGTGGGGTAATAGACGCAGCTTTTAATGCGCAGAACTGCCGTGTCAATCGCCGTGGCGGCTTTGCAGGCGGTCATGAGAGCTTGATAAATTTATGTTGTTTTGTTTTGTGTACGTGGGCCAGAAATCGCATCCGATTTTCATATGGCTGGGGCATGTTGTAAGGGCACGTCTTCCTTTTCGGCCTTCAAACGCACCCTGGTCGTCGCACCGAGGAGCTCGGCCGCTGTCCCCCGGTCGGGGCTGTACACGGGGCGTCTGTACGAAAGGGGAGCCTGGGAGAGGCGCTGGGCGATCAGGACGACCGCCGCGCACCGACGCCCCGTAATGCTATGTTTTTCCTGTCAGGAAACCATGACTGAGACCATGCGGACATGCTTCCTGTATCTGAACCAGACCAGCCGCAGTTTTGCTGCGGTCATACAGGCGCTGGACGGGGAGCTGCGGTAAGGGACGCCGTGCGCCGCAAGCTCCATGCTTTCCCAAAACGGGGGCGTGACTTAAAGTTCTTAGCCATAAACAAACCTTGTATTTTACCTGCCGGGAGTTACGTTTGTGCAATGCACTTTATTTAATCTTGATTTAAGCACGCTATAGAAAGATGCACGATGAGTTTTAGTACTTGCCAAAAGCTGATGTAATAGGCCCACTTCTAAAAGTTTTCCTAACAACTTTTTTGCAACAAGTGGAAACCGCCTTAATGGCAGAAACCGACAATTTATTTAGGTTTGGAAAATAATTATTACAATGGTGCTATTCAATGTTTAAGCACAATAAAATATGCAGAATCGGTATGTAAAAACTTGAACTACTGCGGCCACGCTACAGCTGAAATGTGATTGTGCGGATCTTTGCCTCTAGGGTGCGCTGTGTGTCTAAAATAAGGCGACAGTCATGCTGCCATAGTCACGGTCGCTTTAAACACGATTTGTATTTGGTTTGGGGGCGGGGTCTCCTTGAGAAAGGTTACAGCAGTTGAGCCAAAAAAACTAAAGGACTAAGAAATGATTTAGGGAGCAGTTTCTCATTTAATTTATAAACATCCATCTATCAACACATTTTACCACTTACAAACCTAACATCATAATGACTGCTGTACCAATGTATTTCTGTAAAATAATTATTACAAAAACAATGGAAAGAAGGATTTATTATTATTAACTGATAATAGAGCTACAATTATCCAGGTGTCCACTTCCATTCTCTCATCCTTCGCTTTTCACTTGTCCTGCCCTGACTTCTCCAGCCAGGCTGTGTGCATCTTCTACCTGGTGCTACGCGCCCTGGATACAGTGGAGGACGACATGAGCATCTCGCTGGAGAAGAAGGTCCCTCTGCTGCAGGACTTCCACAGCTTTCTGTACCAGCCCGAGTGGCGTTTCACTGAGAGTCAGGAGAAGGATCGTCAGGTGCTGGAGGACTTCCCCACGGTCAGTGTTTTTCCGCTGGTACTCCGTAGCTGTCGTCCAGGAGGATGTGGCTGCCTTGGCTTTGGCATTGAGTTTGTGGTTGATTTGGGAGGTTCACTACAAGGAGAGAAATCAACAGTTTCTGCAAAAGGATCACACTCTGGGGTTGTGGGTTCGATTCCCACCCCCGGCTATGTGTGTGTGTCTCTAAATTGCCAGTTTTGAGTGCCCTATGATGGACTGGCATCCCATCCTGGGTGTACTCTGCGTCATGCCCTGCACTCCTGGAATACGGTCCAGACTTACAGTGACCCTATACTGAGTAAACAATTCCAGAAAATGGATGAGATTAGAAGTATGTATCTAACGTTGCTTTAACTATGTTTGTGTGAAAAGCTTGCCAAAACCACCATCCCGTGTCCTTTGTTCCGTTACTCTTGACCTGTGTGTGGCATGGTCACCTGCAGCGTGTTTCCTCTTTTCGCAGTGCAGATTTCTGTAGAGTTCCGGAACTTGGGCCAAGAGTACCGGGATGTCATTTCGGACATCTGCCATCGCATGGGGGTTGGCATGGCTGAGTTCCTGGAGAAGAAAGTGGGCTCCATGAAGGAGTGGGACGAGGTAGCGAACAGGAGTGCACATCCTTATGGCGCCCCCTGGCTGGAGGCCAATATCTATTTGTTTAAGAACAAGAATAGCATCACCCAGACTCTTACTGTGTCTTTATTAATTAGGCAGAATTTTAGGTTGCACTGACTGAATTTAAATACCGTAATATAGAAATGGTGTTTGAAGAGTTTAAACTTTAGTTGTCAGATGCTTTTATTTCTACACACTTCCAGGGCAAACATAAATGTCCTCTGCTGATATTAGAGTGAGTGTCCAATCTGTTGTTAGTGCAGTAAGTTTAATTTATAGGTGATGAGCAGAATTAGACCTGTATATGTGTTTCCCTCTCAGTTAAAGTGAAAATTAATCTCACTGTAATCGCTTTTTTATTTTTAGTGCCATTCTTACAACAGTAGCAGTTTGCAGATGTTCTGCTTGAAGGTGATAGTTTACTGTGTTCCCACAATTTATTGAGATGAGATACTTTATATTGCTTTATTCATCCCAGAGGGATGTTCTAGTAGCTTAGATTCTAATAGTAAAACAAACATCTGTCCATCCATCCATCTTCAAAACACTTATTGTGGTTAAATTTGCAGGGTAATGATAAGACAATAATAGACAGAGACAGACAGGAAAATTGGCAGAGTGATTAAGATTATAAATTTAAAGGTACAATATTGTTATTGTCCTGGTGATCATCTTTGAGTTGTATTAATTCTTTGAAAGAGAGAGGTGGCAGATTTCACCAGACTGATGATTCCCGTCTCCACAGTACTGTCACTATGTGGCTGGCCTGGTTGGCATTGGACTTTCCCGCCTATTTTCTGCCTCCCGGCTGGAAGACCCAGAGATTGGGAGGGACACTGAGCTGGCCAACTCCATGGGTCTGTTTCTGCAGAAGACCAACATCATACGAGACTACCTGGAGGACCAGCAGGAGGGTCGATCCTTCTGGCCCAAAGACGTACGTTTTAATGCCCATCCCAAGCTGTAATAATAACAATTCATTTATGACTTCGGTAGGTTTCTGCAAAATGAACTTGCTACTTGAAGCATTTGTTCACCAAGAGTGGAGACTTGAGTTTTCGATGTGTGGAATTTCTCTGTTTCACACACACCATGTAGAAGTTTCTGTAACACGGATTTCGGACTCCAGTCCTGCAGAGTCCCAGTCCTGCACAGCTTGGTTCTCTCATTGTTCCACCACATCTGATTCAATTGAAGAAATGGGTGGTCATTAGCAGAGAAGTTGAATCAGGTGTGTGAAATGAGGGGAAAGCCAAAAATGTGAGGGGCTGGGTCTCTCTAGACTGCAGTTGGAAACCCCTGTTTTATAATATCTCAGTATGTAAGCAGATATACAGTTTTTTTACTTTATTTCGGTCTGATGCTGCGCTGTAGGCTTGGAGTCAGTTCGCAGCCAAGCTAGAGGACCTAGCCCAGCCGCAGAACCTAAATGCGGCCCTTTCCTGCCTCAATCTGCTGGTGACTGACGCACTTCGCCACGTCCCTGACGTCATCAGCTACCTGACTCGCCTCCGCAACCAGAGCGTCTTCAACTTCTGTGCCATCCCTCAGGTAAGAGGCACCAGAGCACCCCCCACCAAACTTGTTTTATGTTTGGTTGTACTTTTGCGTATGTGCTAATGATATTTCGAAACCTCCAACAAAACCGAGTATCCTGCATTTTGTAATGAATCGTATTTGTATCAGTTGTTCTTTGTAAAGTGATTCTTCAGATATTGCATTTTCCTTCAGTCATTGTAGAGTGAAATAAAGATTATTTGATAAAGATCTTGGAGCACAGACTTGTATTGTCACATGACCTTTAACTGTCATGCAGATGGTTCATTTATCACTTCCATATTTCATGTACAAGAAATATGAATCGTTCTACTGTCCTTCCTGTGTGAAAGCAGATATTTTTTTTCTTTTTTTAGTGCTTGAGAGTTTTTAAAATATCTTAATTTGAATAATATAAAAAACCTTATTTTTTACTTACTGAATTAATTTGTCTGTTGGTTTCTTAATTTGCATAACACAATACGTCTATGCATTGTTATAACAAATTATCTATTGTGTATGTGCCAAAATTTAGTTCTATTGTAAAATCCCACAAAAGTTACACACCCCTTCTCACCAGGTGATGGCGATAGCGACACTTTCTGCGTGCTACAACAACCCTCAGGTGTTCCAGGGAGTGGTTAAGATTCGTAAGGGCCAGGCTGTAACACTGATGATGCAGGCCTCCAACATGGATGCGGTGAAGGCCATCATCTCTCAGTACAGTCAGGAGGTATGCCTGAGCTTTTGGCTTATAGCGAATGGATGAATTAAAATGCTTCTTTTAATGAACCCATTGTAGTAGCGATGCGGAGGGGGGAGGGGTTGCTCAGCAGGATAAGCCTCTGTGTCTGTGACCGGGAGGTTATTTGTTCAAGCCCCAGCCTCTGCAGAATAGGTTCCCAACACTTAGCTCCAGGGGAGGTGACCCACCAGTTGACTTTTGCACTGTGTCTCATGGAGAGCAAGATGGGATAGGCATAGAGAAGCATTCCAGGACACCTGTACTCATACTTGTGCAAATGGAATATAAAGGATCCTTGCGTATATGTAGCTTTCATTGGTGCTTGTTGTTGTGTCATATTTCATCAGATACTACAGAAGGTGTCCCACACGGACCCTTCCCGAGACAAGACCCTGGTGATCTTGGAGCTGATACGAGGGAAGACGATTACCCAGGAGACACTGCAGTCTCGGAGCCACCACCTCTCCCCCTTTTACCTCTCAGCTGCCATGCTGTTAGCGGCCATTAGCTGGCAGTATCTGAGTGCCATGTCGGGACAGAACCCCACTGCGACAGACATGCAGGGACACTGAGAGGACCTCCCTGGGAACCGTGGAAAGACCCCCAGCAGGGCTGCTGCTACATGGAAAGGCCTCTTGCAAACCTGCCATAATTCACGCTTGTTTCATTAATTGTCGCGTGTGAAATATGATGAGGTTCTGGTTGCTGGTTTGAGATTGGTAGGAGAGTATGACATTCTCTCATTCCCTCTGCTGCCTTGCTCAGTGCATGCCAGTCTTTTACCAAAGGGCAACCAGAATATTGAATTTTGGGGGCTTTTTCTCTGTCCACATCACCCCTCATTCCAAAATGGATTCTTTGGTGATTGTTTTCGACTTAAGAGAATGAGAGTCCTTAGGTAAATCTATGGCAAATTCTTGTGTGAAATATTTGCAGGAAATGTAACGTAATGAAGGTTGTCATCTAGTCTTAACAGTAGTTGACGTACCTAAGTATGAGGTTGATTTAGAATTATCTTGGGAACTGTATGTGATTTAAGATTTATGCTAAAGGAAAACTTTATGGGATGTATGACACTGTGTATCTGAGATATCAGTATTAGTGTAACACTGTCCTCAATGAGGATTCTTCAAGTGTCCTTGTGTGAGTGTGTGGTTTTGAATGGTTCACTACTTAGCAGAGTTGTGTTTTTTTTCCCATTTTGTACAAAGGTTAACTCTTTTTAACCAATCAACCAAACCATTCACTGTAAACAGACTTTTCTAGATGGTCCCACATTGTAAACCTTGATAACTCAAATCAGGCTAAACAGATTTGATGGAAAAAGACAAGGAATTTGTTTTCCAACATGATGAAAGATGATTTTACATGAAGATATGAAATATTCAAAATGATGGCCTGGTCTTCCAATAGGGGTGTTACTGCATTATATCCCGTGCCCCTCACACATGAACTAAGCACTGAGAGACTTCGATTCTCAGCAGTTATTAATGTCGTTTCCCTTCTATTCAGGATTTTTTTTCTTTGAAAATCCTGTGATATTGCTATATAGATTAAATAAGGGTTTATACTGGACTGGATACACAAATTGAAAAATATTCGATTGTTTTAAACTGCAGCAGATTTGAATAATGATGTTTTTCTCATGGATGGCTGGAATGCGCTTTTCATATGAAGTCGAAATAACTGCAACAGTCGTTTTTGTCACACTGTATCCTGACGAAGGTTCTTGTCTGACAGCCATTAAACTCATTGAAGCTGTTTTTCTGAGCATTTTATGATAACGGGAAAACACATTGATCCGCGAAGAAACTGAGGTGATCAGTGGGTGCACCTGGGAGACTGCTGAAAAACGTACATTTTCCTGTGCAGAAGAATGAGCGTGAGTTTCAATCGAAGTTTCATTTTTCAATTTTTATAAGCGTTAGTTTGCAGGTGTCCTTTACTCAATTTAATCACAAGTGGAAAGTGAGTAGTTAAGTGTTGTGGCTCTAAACGCCATTGTCAGCAAATGATTCCCCCCCCCCCCCCCCCCCCCCCCACACACACACACACACACACACAAAAAACTCCATCGAAAACCCAGGGCATTGGCCCTTTCATTTCATTTTTACAAATGTGCATGTACATGCTTCACGTGTGATAATTTTTTTTATAATAATTTAGTTTAATTTGTATTGCGCTTGTGATGGCGAGAACGCATAATGGTTTGTCGGTGTATAACTATCTCCCAACTTGGATTTGGGTCTCGATTTTCTTCAAAAGAATTACCTTGTTTAGACATTCTTATTTCGTACTTTTATTTAAGTGCAGCGAACGGTCAAAATCTAATAGAGTGCGTAAATATAGTGGGAGCAGACTAGATCACATTTCGACGATGACAGTGTCATACATTACATAAACATCTCTATGTAAACGAGGAATATCCAATATTTGCACGTCATTTCACAGTCGTAAAATGTTTTGTGAACGTGTTTGAGTGTTATCGTCATTTTTGTAGTGAACTGAACAGATAAATCCAAATCTCAGTGAATGTCTCATGAATTACTAACTTTGAGCTACTCGATCAGATTAGGCATAAGGATTAACCGGACTTTACCGATTTATCAAAGGTGATGACAGAAACTGATGATTTATATACAGTATTTTAATGACTATTTTGGTAAAGTAAACACATGTCCCCAAATGACGGAAAGAAATTTGTCGGAGCGCTGACCTAAGCTGAGTGATCACGCTGCATGTTACTCTGCTGGGAAGGATGTCACAAGACTTAGCCCGATGCGGGTATGACAGTTCATGTTTTAAAATAATTGTGCATGGAATTCGTCTTTATATATCTGTTCTTAAACCCAAAAAAATAATCAGTATATACTAAGTATAATTCAAATTAATTGCAACCAGCAGTTACTAATCAAATGGCAAGAAGAAAGATGTAATATGTATTAACGAAAGTTATGTCCGAGGGTGAAGTTGACAAGCAATTTAGACGCTCAGCAATTTCATTACGGATGTGGCTCTGGGTTTTAGGAGTGTGTCTGTAATCGCAAGGCTGCCGAGCAAATCACATGGTCAGTAGGACGAACAAGGGACGGTCTAACCCTAATTTAAACAAATCTATATTTCCCGTTGGATAAAAGTACTTGGTTTAACTGTACGTGTTGTGCATTTAGGCAATCACATTTGGTAAAACATGATTGATTTACCATGATTTCGTAAAACCGGTAGGTAAAACAAGCGAAGGGACCGATCACATGAGAGTCACAGGACCGGAGGGGCATGTGACCAGTCACGTGATCCGCGCTGTGCTTATTTGATGTAGTGAACTTCCTTGATTGTGTGATATATATATCAGGGTTCCTGTGGTGATAGTCTTTGTCTCTTTCATTGCCAACTAACGAGACAGGTACCGTGTTTCATTCATGTTGCAAGAAACTGTTTCTTGTCGGCTAATTAAGGCTATGGTAAACACTGGAGATGCGCACATTTTAGCTGTTAGCCGGATATGTTTGTAATATGCACGTTTGCTTTTGTCTGTGTGTTCTGGTCATGTGCGATGTTAGTGTCTTGTATGTATTTCAGCAATAAATACGTTTGAGTTTTTCAAGGGTATGTAATGCTGGTGGCAGGACTCCATTCTCTCTCGTTGATTCCCCTGACGTTATCGCTCTCCTTTTATTTACTGGTTAAATTTTCCTCGGCGATTAGCCCGCTGACTTTTGTACTTTGGCTTATTCTCTGGTGTTCTTAATATGTTACTAGGCGATGGCTCATATTTAAAGTATTCATAATTGATTTGTTGTTTTCATGTGTGGGTGACATATCCTTTGCAATGAAATAGTTCTAGGTTAGTGGCGATAAAGGTCGATTTTGTGGTCCGCTGTTTGGCGTAGGATTCCCCGTCTAGCAGAGTAACATTTTGATTCTGGTTAACGTCCCGGATATGAATATAATAACTTCATGAGAATTGCCTTGTGTTGTTGCGCGTCTGCCTCCAGGGTGGATTCAATATTGCGTAATGTGTACGGGAAAATGCCCGGTACATCTGCAGCCCGGATACGTCTGGAACTAGTTTGGATAGATTTTAGATTTTGTTTAGTCATCTTTGTATGTGTGTAGACACGTTGATGGATGCTGAATTGTTTTATTTTATTTCTATCTATTTATGTCTATGTTGGTCCAGTAACTATTGTGCGATCCTATGAATTTCTTTTAAGTTTTTTTAAAGACGGTTTACAATCTCTCTCTTTTCGCTCAGAATGTGGCCCGTTGCACTCCTGTGTCTTCTCTCGGCTCTGTCAGTCAGTTGGGCGAGGCCCCGTCTTCATCCCTTATCCCATGAAATGGTGAACTACATAAACAAGGCCAATACCACATGGAAGGTAAACGCCTCAGTTAACATTATTGCATGTGATGTGGATAATGTAGTCTGAAGCAGTTTGTGATACTGCTGCTGGACCTCTGCGTCATGCGTTTATTTCTTATGATTGTATTAAATTTGGCTAATGTCATGAAATGCATGTCGTCACTACTATCCACTCTAAGTGAAGTGCTTTTAGTAAATGTACATCAGTGCCCTGGTAGTCATAACCTCTCAGCAAGTCGAGACTGCAGAACACAAATCAGGCGTGACGGCTGGTCCCAGCAGAATAGTGCAGAATAAGCTTGTAACTTGAGATGCACTGTGGGTTACATTTGTTACATTTGATCTCTCGCATGAATATATTTTTATAACCTCTTATGCTGTTACTCTTGTGACACTGTATAGTTAGAAATTGAAAAATGCTGGTTTGCTTAATGTTTGACTCTAAATAAAGGTTAATAAATGTGTGGATATATTTGGGGAAACTGTTAGTTTTAAATTGTGGGCATCGGCTTCAAAAAAGTTGCCTTTTCATATCATTTCGATCTTAATTTTTAATTTTTTTAAAATTTTCTTACCCTGACTGTCATTCTTGCCCCAAAAGGCTGGACACAATTTCCACAATGTTGACTACAGCTATGTGAAGCGGCTGTGTGGAACTCTCCTGAAGGGCCCAAAGCTCCCAGTCATGTGCGTTCTTTGCTGTTCTTTACATCTGTTTTGAGTTCTTGTAGCTGTTATGGTTGACTCGAACTGAGGATTCTGGTTCTCTGTAGGGTACAGTATGCTGGAGAGGTAAATCTACCGAAGAACTTTGACCCGAGGGAACAGTGGCCCAACTGCCCCACATTGAAGGAGATACGAGACCAGGGTTCCTGTGGCTCCTGCTGGGTAATGTCCCTGGCGAAAAATCCCATGTCATCATAACAAAGACAGTCCCTGATGTATCATGTGCTGGGTTAAGATGTTGTAGTTGAGGCACTGTTTGATCTCTGCTAAGCTTTGTCCTGTAGTAACGACAGTCTTCAAGGGCTCCTCCAGGAGTCAAGTACTGGTATCTCATGTGAATCAACACTGCTCTGCTTGCAGGCCTTTGGTGCGACTGAAGCCATCTCTGACCGGCTGTGCATCCACAGTAACGGTAAAATCAGCGTGGAGATCTCCTCTGAAGACCTTTTGACCTGCTGCGAAGATTGTGGCATGGGGTGAGAGAGATTTGATAAATCTTATCTTCAGGACAGATTTACTTCTTTTGTTCTCAAAAGAATGCTATTTTTTTTGGGGGGGGGGGGGTGTTTGAAATCTAACATTGAGTTGTGACCTTTGATTTAACGCTCCTCCTGTTTAGGTGCAATGGTGGCTACCCTTCTGCTGCCTGGCAATACTGGACGGATGAAGGGCTCGTGTCTGGTGGCCTGTATGATTCTCATATCGGTGAGGGTTCTAGCCATTGGAGAAGGTACCGCAGACCCCACAGAGGCCCAGATCTGTCACCTGACCCTATGGTGTTCCGCAGGTTGCCGCCCCTACACTATCCCCCCTTGTGAGCACCATGTGAATGGCAGCCGCCCTCCCTGCACGGGAGAAGGTGGTGATACCCCAAAATGTATAGCCCAGTGTGAATCTGGGTACAGTCCTTCCTACAAGCAAGATAAACACTATGGTAAGGGGATAGTGTGCTGGTATATTAACACTTCTGTAATTCACTTGATTTTACAGGGTATGTAGCCAGTCAATTCCCATTTACCATGACTCACTTTGTAGTGAATAGTTTATAAATGAACTCCATCTCTAAATAGGGCTTATCTCCATTTGTAAATGGAGTTGACCTTTTACTGTTTTTTTTTTTTTTTTTTTTTTTTTTTGCCTGAAACTATAAAGGATAAAGGGTTGTGCAGTGGTTAGCACTGTTGTCTCACACCTCTGGGACCCGGGTTCGAGTCTCCGCCTGGGTCACATGTGTGCAGAGTTTGCATGTTCTCCCCATGTCATCATGGGGTTTCCTACGGGTACTCCAGTTTCCCCCCACAGTCCAAAAACATGCTGAGGCTGATTGGAGTTGCTAAATTGCTCATAGGTGTGCGAGTGAATGGTGTGTGAGTGTGCCTTGTGATGGGCTGGCCCCCCATCCTGGGTTGTTCCCTGCGTCATGCCCATCGCTTCTGGGATAGGACCCCCCGCGACCCTGTAGGATAAGCGGTTTGGAAATGGATGGATGTAAAGGAGAAGCAGCCTGGGTGGGCAGGGCTTATCAGTGCTTGGTCTGATTTTTCAGAAATCCTAAAGTTCTCTGTCATTGTTTCATGGATCTCCACAGGAAAAAAATCATACAGTGTACCCTCAGAGCAGGAGCAGATCATGTCTGAGCTATACAAGAATGGGCCAGTCGAGGCTGCTTTTACGGTCTTTGAGGACTTCCTGTTGTACAAGACCGGTAGGACTATTCGCCATGTTCATACCGAAGACTATTTTAGTGGATTTGGATGGTAATTTTTAATTTTTGTTCTTGCCAGAAATGTTTTGCCATGAATGACTTTGTTTGACTCTTGTTTCCAGGTGTGTATCAGCATGTCACAGGCTCCGCTCTTGGTGGCCATGCCATCAAGATCCTTGGCTGGGGTGAAGAGAATGGCACCCCCTACTGGCTGGCTGCCAACTCCTGGAACACTGACTGGGGCGACAATGGTAAGACCTGTGCTGTTCTGCAGCAGGCGAATGTATCCAGCGCTTAAGATCTTCAGAGCTAATTGTTACTTTCCATTCTAGGGTTCTTCAAGATCCTCAGAGGAGAGGATCACTGTGGCATAGAGTCTGAGGTGGTTGCGGGAATCCCCCGCGAGTAGCAGATGACCTACACCCATGGCAAAGCCTCTGGAGTCCGCCGGCATTGTGTTGGAAAAGACATGCAACCATTACTGACCATTCCTTGCATGCCAGCTGCCTTGAGCTTCCATCCGTGTGCCCTTTTATATTCACTTTTAGATTATTTTTTTTTTTAAAGCTGATTTTAATGTCTTGTCAGTTTTTCTAAACACTATAAATTCATGGAGCAGGAGCAATGCCAAGACTGTCTCCAGTAGCCTTTTTATGATAGTATCAGAAAGTTGTAATATTATGCAAAGGATTTGATTTCATTATGGTTGTTATAATGGTTTGTTTTTACTGATGGTCTAGCTTTCATTCTCCCAGATGATGGAATAAAGTTGGGATTGTATTTTTGAGTAATTTGAATGACTGCAGTTTTCTTGGGTGGTCAGTAAAACAAACCATTGAACCCATGTGTTTTATATCTAATGCACAGCTTCAATTACTCTCCTGGGGTAGCTGCTATTTCAGGGGGTGGGGGGATGTCAGTAATGGGGCATACACTTCACAGTCAAAAGTTTTTGCACTCCACGGGTTTTTAGCACTTTCCAATCTTTCATAAATAAAATAAATTGAAAAGTTGAACACCAATAAATGTCAAATGAGTTTCCTTTAACGTGGAAAGAGTATGTAACAGTACATATCTGACATCCTATTAACTGGTTCTGTGGTGATGGCAGTGAAATTCTACACTGTCCTTTTACTTTAAATGCACTAGGTAAATGTTTCATATGATGAAACGGAGCAGTATATAATGTCCCTTGTAGAAAGAATGCCTCATTTTCCCTGCTGTTAACTGCTAGAGGAGCTTTGATGAATCAAAGATATGACCTTTTTCTTGTTAATAAAGGTACTCAAATGGTGAACATGCTGTAAATGTATTTGTTAGCAAAAGTATTTTTTGTAAATGTTGAGTAACATGCAAATGTAGAAAACCTGTACAGAAACTTTTGACTGGTAGTGTGTGTCAAAATGAACCATGTGACTGTACATTTGCTTATCACGTTTATTAGGAAATGGCAGAGTTAACTTTGGAAATGGGTAAATAAGCCGGACGTGTATACTGCCTGCTGTTTAGCAGACCTGTAAACCGAATAAGGACAATTCAGATCACTTAAATACCAGTCGGAATACTCAGAAGGACCTTTGTACTGGTACTGTATGTATTGCCAACACCCCTGTGCTCATTTTCCTTTGGGTTAAATGCAGTCAGAAAGGTCAGAATTCTTAGAGGAACAGTAGGGGGAGGGGCGTATTAGTCCTCAAAGGCATAGTTGACAGCATGCAGAATTTGGCTGACTGCGCTCAGCAGGAGAATGTCGCTGTTGCAGTCCACGTTCAGCTCGCTGGCGTAGTTCTTGACTGGCAGCACAGAAAACAGTGGGACCCCGACCATCTCCGCTGCTTCTTCCATCTGAACGAGTGCAAAAACACAAAGCGCTGCAGTGAGCAGCTCTTAAATGCCAGTGTGTTTCCAGTACAAGTTTGCCAAACCCTCCCCCCCGAATGCTGAGCTGCAGTGTATCATTTTTAGCTGGTTTCCTAGGGATTTTGGTGCTCGCCTACATGTCCCAGTACCTTCTCCCGCAGTTTGTGGCTGGCATAGATGTTGTGCATATCTGAGGGGCCAGCCAGCTCCACGTGTGTGAGCAGGATCAGCTGCGGTATGCCTGGAGAAGGAGCAAGGGGCACCTATTACCACAGCCATGCACGGGCATAAGCCCATACTCCCACTGTATTTCTCTCTTCCCCTCCCTACACAAACACTTGTTATAAAGATGGTTGGCTTTAAATGTTCTTTGTGCTGCATCACAATCTGCAAAACACTGTATAATTCCATCAGCTGCAGCAAACTAGTAACCCTACAATGCTTCTCGTATTTAAAGGACACCGCAGTATTCCAACTCCAACCTTAAGAACCTCTAGAAAATAGAGGTGTCCCAGTCCAGGCACTACAACATGGCTTACCCCGCCTCATACCAAACCACGTGATGACATTGCCAGACAATGCGGTGATCATCCTATGCACACACGTATGTTTGTTTGCTTGTATGTATGTATGTATGTATGTAAAAATAAACAAATGCTAAGAGCTGACCCAAATCTGAGGACTTCCAGCGAAGTTTCTTCAGTGTGTCTTTCAATTCCTTGCTGTAACAGTGGAGTCTGCACGCATCCAGAACAAACAGGACACAGTGGATCTTGTCTTGCAGAGCCGGGTCCTTACGGTAGCCTGGGGAGTTGGGCTGAAGGGGTGCTTTGCTCTGAAACTAAAAGTAGAGAGGGTTTCAAAGGGTGGTTCCTCTGATCACATTTTATACATTTTAGGTTGTTTTTTTAAATCCAGTAGAAGCATCTATGGGAAATGTTTAGGTCACATGCATAACAGACACATTTACCTAACCCGATGATTTTGGACTGTGACCATTACTAAATACATTGACTTTCTTGGTGGTAAACTAAACGTGGTTCATATGGAAAATGTTGCCCTCTACAGGCTTCAGTGCAATCTAGCTGAGGGATGGGTAACTGGCAGCTCACAGGCTATATCCAGCCCCTGTCACTCCTTTGTCCAGCCTGCTGACTGTGCACAAATATTAAAAGCATGTTTTATAAATCAACGAAAAAGAAGTACTTTGAAATGCACAGGTGCACACCATGCGGCCTCACCATTAGGAGGAGCTAGAAACAGTGACCGGGAAGAAATGAACATCTGGTTCCGAATCCAACTGGCATCTGATCATTATTGACAGATATCTGTGTCTGTGTTCAGCACCATTTTCAGCTGTATTGGGTGCGTTTTAAAATCTCCTGGTTAGACGTAGAGTTGAAGCCATGTCAGATTGACAGTGGGTCAAAAATGTACATTTATTGGCGGTTCGTGTACTGCCTTTTAATTGTTTAACTTTCAAATGTGGTAGCCTTCCACAATCTTCTCATAATATTCTGACAGAATTGTATCCCATTCTTTGTGACAGAACTGGTGTAAGTTGAGTTAAGTTTGTGAGGGTCCTTGTTCTTTTTTCATTTTAGTCAACAAATTTTCTATGGGATTCAGGTCACGGCTTTGCGATGCCCACTCTAATACTTTCACATTGTTGTCTGTAAGCCATTTTGTTTGTTCATTTGTTATGTCTTAAGGCTTAAGATCATTGTCCTGTTGGAAGACCCAGCTTTAGCTTTCTATCTGATGTCTTGAGGTGCTGCCTCAGAAATTCCCGATAATGCTCCTGTTCTCCTTGATGCTAAGTGCACCAGCCCCTTTCCCAGCAAAACACCCACACAACATTGTGATGCCTCCCCCGTGCTTCACAGTTGGGATGGTGCTCTTCGGATTGAGAGCCTCACCCTTCATTCTCCATACTTAGCGCTGATAATTATGGTGAAACAGTTCAAATTTCATCTGACCAGAGAACATGCCTGTCCTGGTTTATTCCTGGGGGGAATTGAATAGCTTTTATACACCACATCTTGCATGTACAGTATATACAGGTCAGACCAGTTTTGGTGATCAGAGCTTGAGGTGAGCTCATGGACGAAATGTGTAGCATTACCTGGAGAACCTTGGGTTAAGGGCCTAGCTCAGTGGTGATATTACTCTGCTGGTTTTGGGATTAGAACCTACAACCTACCAGACAGGTACATATTCTTTTTAAAATTTTCCCCTGCAATTACACATTAGTGTTTTACTTTTGTTTATGGATGTTGACTTGCATATGTTTTAGCATAAATACCAGCTAACAAATTACTGTATAGACAACGCACCCTTCTCAAAAGGCACCAATCCGTATGCTGCTGAGCTACACACTGACTGCTTACTGGATAACTGGCTAATAGATGAAAGGGTTGGGTTCATTGCCACTAATATACTAGCCACACAGAAGAAACAACCCAAGGGTTAAAAATCATCCTGAAACACTAATCCGGTTACTGTCCCCTGTAGAAGAATTTATATTGAATTTATATTGAATTTGAATGGTCACATATTACTTATGAACAATAACTTAACAATTCTATTACATTATTATTTTTTATGGCTGCATGAGTACATCCTGAATATATATTATACATCTAATAAAACATGTCGGGTTATACTATCAAGCTAAATGTAAACATTTGAAAATAATAATTCATAAAAAGACATTTTAAAAACATTGGTAAACATATTGATATAAAATGCCTGCTGACACAATAAGGGTGAACTTGGAAAAAAAAAATAATTCTGTAACATACCATGACACCACCAGAATGATAAAAAATACGGTGGTACAAATTTCTTGTCATACTACTCAGAACTATGTTGTATGTACCAAAAGTGCTGACACACCTTGTATCCTTCTGGTGCGTGTCCTTTGATAACGGCCAGGGCATCATGCAGGCTCAGTCCGGTTTCCTCAGTGTCCCCCAGGCCCCTTACGTCACACAGAGTCAGCGCTATTGGCTGGCCTCCTTTCTCTGCCCGGATTGGGTAGGACTTCAGCTACAGGGGAGCGCAGTGAGGGATTGATTTTAAATACTTATTGCTAGTGATAGGAGTACTAAAACCTCAAAACATGCAGTGTTCGTCACTGTCTGGTTTACCCTAAGAGAAACCACTATAGTACCTATCCATCTAACAGGGAACGTTCCCAGAATTAACGTTACTTAAAGGTATTCTGAGTTGGCAGTGAACGTTCTTACTGCAACGATAATGGAACATTACTTCCATGTTTTACATTTTAACAAAGGTTCCGTCAAAGTCAGCACCGTAACATTATTACCTGAAAATCTTTTAAACATAATTAATGTTGAAAAACACTATTTTATAATAAAGTTATTATTTTATAGATGTACTACAGTACAGGCCAAAAGTTTGGACACACCTTCTCATTCAATGTGTTGTCTTTATTTTCATGACCATTGGTAGATTCTCACTGAAGGCATCACTTTACTCCCTTGCTAAACACCTCTGGGAACTCCTTCAAGACCATTTCAGGAAAACCATTTCAGGTGACTACCTCTTGAAGCTCATCGAGAGAATGCCAAGAGTGTGCAAAGCAGTAATCAGAGCAAAGGGTGGCTATTTTGAAGAAACTAGAATATAAAACATGTTTTCCGTTGTCACCTTTTTTTGTTAAGTACATAACTCCACACGTGTTCATTCATAGTTCTGATGCCTTCAGTGAGAATCTACCAATGTAAATGGTCATGAAAATAAAGACAACACATTGAATGAGAAGGTGTGTCCAAACTTTTGGCCTGTACTGTATATAATATTGAAAGTCCTGATTATGAAGAAAGCAAGATGACAAATGAAAAATGGAAACAAATGTAGTTATAAGGAAAGGATCCCAGATCAGCTGACTGCAAGGGCATAGGTTTGGTTTCAGCATTGGCAGGGACCAAATCAGCCCCCCCCCCGGACAAACACTGTACCGCCACAGTTCTAGTAGGGACATGTTCTTAGCATTCATGCTCAAATCCATGTACTTGATCGACTGCTCAGCTTCTATGAACAATCAATATATAAATATCTGTAGAAACCGGTAACTAAAGAACATTTGCATAATTCTCCATAGCAAAACCTTTTATCCATCTGCTTTACTCAGTTTTATTACTAAATACAATGACAATACCAGTTATCCATCTGTGACATCATGTGCTGATTTTCATTATGACAGATATCCTGACCCCCACCCCAAATGCTCACCTAAAAAAAGATGATGATACACTTATATCGTACCTTACTAGTGAAACCGTCAGGTCCACTGCCAGTGATGGGCAAGTTGACCACGTGTCTGCATAGCATTGACTTAATGGAGTTGATGAAACTGGATTTTCCAGACCCCACTGGTCCCAGTAGCAGAGCCCGGACCTGGCTCAGCCCTGCAATATCAGGTTTGTACGAGGCCAGATCTTTCCTCAAATTTTCCCTGTAACTAGAAATCAGTGAGTATTCATTTATGATAATTCCATTTATGGATAATGACATGAAGATGTTTTACCACAAACACCAGCTGACAAATTCCCTGTTTTATAACAATAATAGTATTCCCCCACTCCCCAAAAACATAAAATAGGGACCCATCTGAAGCCAAAACTATTAAACCATTCCCTCCTCCTTAGGTTTTAGTTACCAACAAAATCACACATTAGTTGTAGGGGCTGCGTATAGGTCTGATCTATTATATTTTGGTGGCCCCTTGGGGCATAGCAAGAATTCTGGGTAGGTACATTTTGCCAAATAAGAGGGGGAGAGAAAACACCACCTACCCACAGCCCAAAAACAAAACAAAACAAAACAAAACAAAAACTCACGTCTCTGTCCATGACATTTCCCTCCATGGTCGAAGCATCAGATCTCCAGCGTCTGGGGTATAGTCAATTGGTCACACAGTGTATTGAGACGATTTAAGAGGTTAGTATTGTTTAACTTCACTTAAAGTACTGTAACATGAAAACAATCTGTTGAAAGCATTAACAAAAAATAAAATGTGCCTACCCTGTACGCGATGTATCTCCACATCCACACACGACTCGGTAATCTCGGGCCAGTTGGTGTTATAAACCACGTCACTGTCAGCTTTTACCAAACAGCTATCATCCTTCATTTCCATTTTAAGGCATTCTCCGAATAATAGTATCTCTTCATATAATTTCACATTAAAAGCTTGACGGTGATCCACCACCGGGAAATGGATCGAGCTTTTCTGACTCACTGAAAAAACAAACGCCTTTTTATCTTGAACACTGCATTCTACGTAATTTAAATCTGGAAATGCTCTGCCTAAATATCCTCCCATGATTGTCCCTGATTCTAAATAAGTCAGAAAAATGAGGCTTTCCTGACTCTGCGTTTTTTCTCGCATAGTTCTAATCTTGAATCCGTGGCGACTTCCCTGGTACAGCAGACATAAACTCACACGGCTAGGAAACAACTTGACCAGCCGCTTCTCCTCCTGTAGAGTCATTCGAGAGATTCCGAAATCCATTGAGCTGCATTAACGGTATACAATATATGCTAGGCCTACATAAAACATAAAAGATCCTTAGTTTTGCAGGCAAGGTAGACGGAACTGACAATACAAAATACACCTCGCGATACTTGCCGTGAAATTTGTGTACTTCCACTTCGCTGAGACGCCCGAACAGCGAATCGAAAGTTTGACGCTTCGAGAAATACGAAACCGAACAGCCCATTTATTATGTGACTGCGCAATCACATATTGTTCTTCTTAAATTATATTAAGTTTAAATGAGCCTTATCTCTGGATGCTCATATAAATAACGTGGTTGATATAGCTTTCTTCCATCTGAGGCATATTGCAAAACTTAGAACAATGTTCTTACTTCTGGATGCAGGAAAATTAGTACACACCTTTATAACTTTTAGACTGGATTACTGCAACAGCCTGTCGGTTGGCTGTGCCTCTGCATCATTAAACCAACAACACTTGGTGTAAAATGCTGCAGCAAGAGTCCGAACAAAGACTAGGAAACATGCGCGTATCAATCCTGTACTGGCCTCACTCCACTGGCTCCCGGGTAGGTTTTGTGTCAACTATGAGGGACCACTGCTTACCTATACGGCACTGAATTGTCTAGTATCAGAGTATATTTGCAGTTTGCTGTTTTTTCCTCATACCTGTCCCCACCCAGTGCTGTGATCTGGCTTTATGGAATATTATTTAGAACTATATAACGTGTAAGTATTATTATATTATTTAAAAGTATGCCAAATATCCATGATGTAATCATCACAATGTAAACATTATAATGTAATCAACACAATGTAATCAATTGAATATGTATTTGCACCTTTTGTTAGCCTGAGTTTCTGTTAGCTACTTTATGTTAGCCCTGAATGTATACAAATATCCACCTTTATTAGTGTTATACCTTATCTCTATGTTGAAGGACAAATATCAACCCTCTAATTAGTCAATGTGCAACAGGCTGAAGCTGCCAAGGCTTACTACTGAAGGAAGGGATTCGCCTGAGTTCACCAGAAGTTCACGGCTGAGCATTTTTAAAAAACTAGGTGGAGATGGTCGCGCCACCATTATGTTCTGTCGAAGGGACCAAACATTAAAAGAAATGATGGACAAATGTATCATCTAGGGGTGTGGATCAAGGGAAAAAGCAAAGATTGTGAATGGTTGAAGGAATGATGATGCTCAAGTAACGAGATATTGTTGAATAAGAACTTGTATAAAAATTGGTGTAAAACAGTATTGGACACACTCCTGCAGGCTGTCCAGCCTGGGTTGTAACCTCACTGTTGCAATAAAGACTCAATCTGAAGATCTACACAAGCAGCTCCTGACTCCTGATTGGCGGGGAAGGAAAGACTACAACACGTGTCCCATGTGCTGTTGGAGTGCTGGTGCTCAGGGATTCCTCATGCCTGTGTCCCCCCCCACCTTCGCTGCCTAGTTAAACTGCCACAAGTAATTAGACTTGTCAGAGCCTCCTTATCTCCCCGCTCTACAAAATACCTCGTATAATTTAATCTATTTGTCATATAGTGTTATTAATGCACTGTTCAGTTCACTGTCTGGGACCTGCTGATGGTGGGCAGATCCCTGCCTGCCCAGCCTGGCTACACATCTGCCCTCCTCACCTGCTGCTATTGCACCACACCACCCCACCATCCCACCAAAGGAAGCAGCTTCTCACTTGCCTGCCCTGACATCAGATGGCCCTTCCACATTTATACCAGATTATATGAAATTTAACTTTATCTGCTGTGGCTTTACTAGTTTGGACTTCCCATGGTGGACGTTGGAAGTATTCCGTTTAATACCTTTTGAGTTATGACAGTAAAAATGTCAAGTAAATGAGGCAGTGTTTCTCTTTGTCATTACCAGGCAATGTTGCTTTAATTTTGGGGAAATCAATCGCAAAATATAGTCAGTTACAGTTTGTCACATCCGTCAAAAACTCTTTGAGTTACCTTCTTAAAGGGAAAGTGTCCACGGTAACAAATTTAAGCAATGGGGACCCCAACGGTTGGTGAAATCTATTGAGGGGATCCCCTCTCACCAGGCCATCAATATAATAAATGATGAATAGCTGTGTAGTCACATTAAGTAACGTAGTAAGATTTGACAAATAGTGAAATACAGTAAATAGAGTAATAGTCCAAATTGAGTTATCCTGTTCACAAGGTCAAGTGTCTTGTGCAGTTTGGAGATTTTGGGGTATTTTGTCTCAAAATTAAATCAGGTGTAGATCATCCACACAATATTTTTTGCGAAGTAGAATAAGATCCATCAAACTGTTTTTGATTCAGATGGGTGGTGCAAATGTAACAAAACGGTAGTCTTTCTACTGGTCTGAAGGTGTATGCAAAGTATTTACACATCATATCTACATCCATCCATCTTCCATAGCCATTTGTCCAATTCTAGGTCATGGGATGGTGTGTTTGTGCCCCGTAATGAGTCTGTTTGGCAAAAGCCATCACACACATAACCACCACCACCCTTATAACACCCTGCATTAGAATTCGCATAATGACAAAATAATACAGAACATATCTATGTGAGTCTAGCTGTTAAATTTCAACAGTTATAACACGTAATACACCGTTAATCATAAATATGCAAGTATTACAGTTTCCAAAAATCTGAAAGCTTGCATGAAGCTTTGAGCCCACAATACTCAAAAACGATTTAATAAAATAATCAATCATCATCATCCTCATCATACCTTATTGATCCATGTGGGGAAATTGTCTATTGATGTTCTTCAAACTGGCTTTCTTTGGACCCTAAACAGCCTTTCAGATATATAGTGACAGGTTTGGATTTGATGTCATGTATATTATGTCCAAAACATTTGAATAGTTTTTATGGACCTGGAAAGGTCTGTAAATTATGATTAATTTTACTGATATTTTAATTTCCAATACACTACATTTAGAACAGCATAGCACTCAAAGCCTTATAATGCGCTCATTTTCATAAAGCATGCAACACAACAGTGGATAGTGTCTGTACAGTACACCAATATTTTATGATTATATGAACATATTTAGTAGAAATAAGAGAATATAAGCTGGCTTAGTGGCACATAGAAAAGAACATTATCACAAATGCTGAAGTCTCCAAGAAGGCTGACTAGACCTCAAAGGTGTCATCGATGGCGTATAGTATTTGCCGGACTGCACTAAAGATGAGGATATCATTGTCCCGGTTCACTGTCAGCTCACTCATGTAGTTCTTGACCGGTAGCACAAAGGAGACCGGCACACCTGCCAAACTGGCTGCCTCTTGCACCTACAGTAAATGCAAAAATGTCACCGTGTGAAGTTAAAATCAAAATACCTTCGTTAATACGTCAATGCTGAGAACAACAAAGAACAAGATCAGGATTCCTGGAACAGAAGTCATGAGACCTGAGTCCCGCACAGAAAGAACCAAGTATAAGAAGCCCCTCAAAACATACGTTCTGTTAAAAGAGTGATTTTTTTCCCCAGGAGCCCTGAGAAACCAACATACAGTTGCAAGAAAAAGTATGTGAACCCTTTGGAATTATATGGATTTCTGCACAAATTGGTCATAAAATGTGATCTGATCTTCCTCTAAGTCACAACAATAGACAAACACAGTCTGCTTAAACTAATACCACACAAATAATCATATGTTTTCATGTTTTTATTGAACACACCATGTAAACATTCACAGTATGGCATGGAGCTGGAGTCACTGACATCAGTTGCAGATAGGAAGAGCCTGAGCAGACTGCTCTCAGTATCGGACAATGACCGTCACCCTCTGCACACCACCTTCTCCAAACAGAAGAGCATGTTCAGTGATAGGCTTCTGTCTCTGTCATGCAGAACAGACAGGTTCAGAAGGTCCTTTGTTCTTAGGGCCATACAGCTCTTCAACCTCACATGGAAGGGGAGGAGTTTGACTTAAGTGTTTAGGCCTGTATAGCACATTGTCCTCCTGTTATTTTCCTTTGTTTTTTGCAGTATGTGTGCGTGAATGTCATAGGTTTGTGTGCCTATGTGTATGTATAATGTGTATAAGCTACTGGACACCTAAATTTCCTTCTGGATAAATAAAGTATCTCTATAATGCATTATAGATACCTTCATAATGCATTATAATACATTCATAAACTATTATAAACATGGCTAACAATTTATAAAAATGCATAACACATTATAGCCATGTTTATTATGCATTATGAATGCTCTATGAAGTTCATCTATAGTGCACCGTAGATACCTTCCTTCATAATGCATTATAATGGTCAGTATAAAAATTAAGGATGCTTCGTACTGCATTATGATGGTAGCTATAGTGCTATATACAAGGGTGCTTTAAGTCAAAACTGCAAAGTTTTTAAATATGTCACCTTCATTATTTAACAGTACTCACTTACGATGAAATGAAAATGAAGATGGTCACGAAACACTATAAAATAGCAAAGAAAGGGACAGATTGAGGAATCCTGTCACCTCTGTTGGTCACGGTCATACCTTCTTTTGCACAATGCGGCTGGTGTAGACGTAGCGCACGTCCATATTTACTGCATGGCACACCTCATCTACATGGGACAGCAGAACCAACTGGGGAACATCTAAAGATGGGAAGGTGAAAACAACAGTTACTTCTGCGGCTAGTTACAGTTAGATAATCTCCACGAAAACCTCTTGAGGTAGGCACTCACGCAGTGAATTTCTCATCATATCTGGTTGTGTCACGTTTGCCAAAGCAACATTTCAAATGTTGTGTTTGTTGACCACTTTAATAAAGCACAAAATTACAAAATAATGAAACAGCTCACCCAAGTCAGAGATCTCTCTGCGAAGCTTCTTTATCATCTTTACCAGGCTTTCCCCATAGGAGTGAAGATCACGTGCGTTCAGGACAAACACGACACAGTGGATCTTATCCTGCAGTTCAGGATCCAGGCAACAACTGGCACTACTGAGATTAATGGGCATTCCACTCTGAAACTGGAGAGGGAAAGAAAAATCTCCGGTTCAACTCTTGTGGCCAGGAGAGCGATGCTACCGTTGAGCCACTAGGCAAGGCACTTAACCCCAATTCCATCAGTAGTTCTGGATCCCAGCTGACCCTGTGCTCTGACCTCCAAACTTTCCCTCACCTGTATATGTGTCTGTGTGTCTCATGGAAAGCAATCTTCCCATGGGGATGCATAAAAGTATTCTATAACAACATTTACCAGACACTTCTATCCAACGTGACATCCTGCTTTCTCAAAAAAAGATGTCAGCCCAACCCAGAATCAATTGGAGTACATGGGCTTTCCTGATAGACCCAATGGTACGATCAATCAGCAAACTGTGGGATCTGAGCCAATGAGCTTCTGATCGCGGGCATGGTGACCTAACCCCCTAAGTCACAGACCACCACATTATAAACTGCTTATCCTGTACATAGTGAAGGTGAGACTGAAGCCTATCTCAAAAAGTACAAAACACAAGGTACGATTTTGATCCATCTCAGGGAACACACACGCACAGACACATAAAGGCTTTTAATGACTAATTTTGATACATGAACAGACCAAATTAGTCTGAGGCACCTCACACCGATGCATCTTTATGTAATTAATGTTGTATTAGTGCTAGACAGTATACCAGTTCATCTTGTATACTGGTTTCAATTTTTCATATATTCCCACACTGTTGCATAGCTGAAACAACAGCTGTAACACTTCCTTAGGAAGCAAAATTACAAAATATTGTTCGCTGCTAGAAGCATTATGGATCACTGCGCAAAGTGTATTGAGAGGGGAACCTGTTAACCGGTAATAATGATAAATTGATAATATTTGGGATTTGCATAACCTGCTTATTAATAGTTATAACATTATAATACAACAGTATAATACAATTCTCCATATATACAACTGTTCTACATTACAGTATTTGCAGCTACTGTTAAAGCCTGTGCATGAAAATTTGGGTTTTGTATAATAGGCAAATAAGTATGTCTGTAATCAAATGCAAAATCAGTGAAACAAAATCCCAAATATTATCGATTTATCATTATTACCAGTTAAGCAAGTTTGTTTTACCGGTTGCTCCCGTCTCGGACACTCCTCTCCCAGCTGTTCCTAGTTTTCCCCGGTTTCGGTATTCTACATCTGGCAGCTCGGTTTTCCGATCCATGCCCAGATTCATGGTGTGCCCAGAGTTCGAGCGTTTTCTCCTGTGTCTGATTATTGGTGTTCTGACGTCTGCTGCGATTCCTAGACTCCAAGTTTTTGCCTGCCCCCTTCTGTACCGACGCTGATCGCCCGACCCCTGCCTGGTACCCGACCTTGCTATCCGCCTCCGTCCTCTTATGTACCGAAGCCGATCGCCCGACCCCTGCCTTAAATAAACGGAAAAAATCTGTAACATAGCATGACACCGCCAGAACGTTAAAAAAAACTGTGGTACAAATTTTTGGCCATTCTACACAGTACTATGTTGTATGTACCAAAAGTGCTGACACACCTTGTATCCTTCTGGTGCGTGTCCTTTGATAACGGCCAGGGCATCATGCAGGCTGAGTCCGGTTTCCTCAGTGTCCCCCAGGTCCCATACATCACACAGAGTCAGCGCTATTGGCTGGCCTCCTTTCTCTGCCCGGATTGGGTAGGACTTCAGCTACAGGGGAGCGCAGTGAGGGACTGATTTTAAATACTTATTGCTAGTGATGGGAGTACTAAAACCTCAAAACATGCAGTGTTAGTGACTGTCTGGTTTAACATGGGCACTTGAACTTGCAGTGGGTGGGATTATTATTAATGATTAAGTTATAAAATATTTCAAGAAGAATATAAAAGTTAAGAATAACACATGTATATAAATGTATATTGTACCTTTTTAATGCAGCCATCAGGTTTGGAGCCAATGCCAGGCAAGTTCACGATGTGTCCGTACAGCGCAGATTTAATGGAACCGATGAAACTAGATTTCCCAGCTCCCGCTGGTCCCAGCAGCAGAACCCGTACCTGGGTCAGCTCCGCAATGGGAGGTTCATAGGAGACCAGATTCTTCCTCAGTTCATCTCTGTTTCTGAAGCATTCACAGAAAAGGTAACATTGTTTTTAAGTATCAACTAAATATGTCATGTGAAGGATCATCGTTCTGCTGCCTCTGTCACACCCGCCCCTGATTAGTAAATCAGGTAATACAGCCTCTCTGGGCTGGTGGCAATCAGAGTCCAACTTTATTTAAACAGAGCAGCGAGTAATTCTCCCCGCTCAGTCATCATCACCGCTCTTATACCATAGGGCTCAGTCGGCTCTCAATCATCACCATAACTCTTATACCATAGGGCTCAGTCGGCTCTCAATCATCACCATAACTCTTATACCATAGGGCTCAGTCGGCTCTCAATCATCACCATAACGCTTATACCATAGGGCTCAGTCGGCTCTCAATCATCACCATAACTCTTATACCATAGGGCTCAGTCAGCTCTCAGTCAGCCATCAGTCTTATACCATAGAGCTCAGTCGGCTCTCGATCATCACCATAATTCTTATAGCACAGGGCTCAATTGGCTCTCAGTCAGAGGTTTGTTTTATGGGGCTAGATGGAGTAGAAATGAAGTAGCTTTTCATAAGTGTCCTCCTGGAGACTTATGACTCTTTTTTTGGACAACAGAGGCTGATAATTTTTTTGGAAACGTGTGGGTCACAGAATCCCTGCAGGAATAGTACAGGCCCTTATACAGTACAGTCCATATTTTCAAGCCATACATACCCATAGTGCTTGGACCCCGATAATCTCTGCCTGCAGCTATGTTCTTTGCTTGTAATTTTAAGCAGTCACTTTTTGACTCCAGTCATCGATTTCCCATTTTTTGGATCAACACCATTATGGAATTCATCTCTCTCTCACACAGTCAGTAAGATGGCAAGAATAAACCTACCAGTAAGAATTTAGTTACAACAAGTAAGCCGTATACTAATAAAAGACAATTTGGCTTGCCATATATACAGTGGAGTTTTCAGTTGAGTCCATAACTATCCTGACTTAAAACTATCCTGACAGAGTTACAAGTCACCTGTTTATTTTCTATATTCGTCTTCTTGTCCTAGGTTTTCCCTGCTTGTCTTCTCTTCTGCTCCATTCTGATTGCGCCTAATTCTCCTTGTGTTTTATTCCTAGTGTTTAGTTCCCAGTATGTTCTTAATGTTTCTTGCTTTTAGTAGTCCCTTGTTTCTCTTTGTTAATTATTATTAGTTTCACCTGTTGCCTGTTTTCTTGCCAGCGCTTGTTAATTGTTCTGTTCTATTGTTCGTCGTCTTGTGCCCTGTGTTGATTAGTTAATTGATTATGTCTTACACCTGTTCCTTGTTTGCCCTAGTTTTATTTAAGTGCCTGCCCTGCGCTATTCTCCAGTGAGCTATTGATAGATGCTGGTGCCTAGTTCTGCTTGCTGTGTTGTTCCCCTCCCCTTCCCTTCCCTTCCCTTCCCTTCCCTTCCCTTCCCTTCCCTTCCCTCCCCTCCCCTCCCCTCCCCTCCCCTTAATGTGCATGTTTCTCATAAATGCTTTGACAGATTGAGTATAATGATATATAAATATGAAGACTCACGCCTCTGTCCATGGAAGACCCCGCCAAGGTCCAGGGAGCAAATCTCCAGCTGCAATACAGATGAGATTTTGTGTACAAGAATAGACCTGTCGCTGCTCTTTTTTTTTTATTTATTTATTTTTCTGACCGACAGCTTATACTGATTTCATACAATCCTGTTATAGGCATTTTACTTCTTAATATAGTGTAGAGTGACCAGATAATCCATGGCAGGGAGGACACTAGGTTACTTCAAGTTAATTACTTTAAAACTTTAAGGTTCCTATGTTTTGTTAAAGTTCGTTAAGTTCGTCTTGTGGTTTCAATGGTTTGTTTCTTAGACTGAAAAACTCATCCAGATGTTTCACATTAACATTAGTGACCAATCAGCGCACAGCAAGAACTCCGTGCTTAAGTTCAACTCATTCATGTTAGTTGAAATGGAACTTTACAAATCCTGTCCTAGCGCAAAGTGTCCTCCCTGACAGGGATTGTCTAGACACCCTAATGCAGCGGTATCACGGTCACTGTTAATATGCACCTCAACCATAACCAGCTTATTTTCTCACGGTATTATAAAACCTGATTTCAAATCTATTTTAAATTGCTACTCTCAAATTCTGGCAGAAATTAATTCATCCATATGTGTATTCCACTCTACCTTGGACGCGATGCAATTCCACTTCATCACAGAGTTGTTTTTTCCTGCTCCATTTTGGGCAGTTAAAATCACATGTAGAACATAAATCTACGTGGAATTCCCCCTTAGATGCCGCGACTTTTAGACAGTTTCCAAATGAAATGCTATAGTTATTCCTATGAAAAGCGTGATAGCCTTTATTTACTGAAAAGCGGGTTGCGGTCGAGTCCATGTCACGCAAACTGAAGACAAAGGCATCTTCGTCTTCTACTTGTTTGTTACTGTGTGGAAGAGACTTTTTAAGAAATCCTCCGAAAATATATTTCTCAAAATACACAATAAGTATAAAACTTCCCTGTTCCGAACATATTTCAAAAAGCTTGCTAATATCAAAGCGGAAGTGACTTCCCTTGTAAAGCAGGCGAAAATTGACATTCGGGTCAAAGAGCTTCAGCAGCTTCTTCTCGCTTTCTGTGTCTAACCGGGAATTAAAAGTCATGACTATAAATTTTGTATAGAAAACTTGCTTCGTTTATTAATAAAAACTAAAATCTTTAAAATGGAGTTTCCACAGGCAGTGTGGTACTTCCTTACAAAGCGTTTCTTTTCAAGGGAAACGAAACCTAAAACGAAACCTAAACATGAAACGAAACCTTCGCCTCTAGAAATATTCATTGTACAATGTAAGAAAAATAGGGTACATTTCTGTTCCCCAAGGTACAAACAACATTAATGCACCCCAATGGTCCAAAACTATATTATTTGGAATCCATTTCTATACCTTAAACTAGACTAAAATTTAGACAGCACTTTGAGACCACTTTTTAAAGATCGCAATTAGTGCATAAAGTTGCAGTTTTTAATTTGAAATGAGCCAAGATTAAAATACGCACAGTAATCACCACCTTGTGCCCATATGAGTAAATAATAAGCATTACTGTAGCGCACAGTGTGTATGCGTGCGTGCGTGCGCCCACCGTGCTCGTTAGGAGTAAGCGGGGCGATGGGCAGAGCGAGTGTATCATTAATACGGCTGCTCCGGGTACAATAAAGCCACCTAGTGGTTAAAACTCGGAACTGTCTTCATTGTTTCGTTGATTAACTTGAACTCGAGATTGCTCATCAGCCCTCTTTTACAGTGCTATTACTATACAAAAAGGAAGAGTGTAATCATCTGTATGTGTATAGAATACCATCTGTATGCGTGAGGTAAAGCACCTGCGTCCCGGCACAAACACGGCACATACGATTGGGACCAGTTTGGTTGAAATCTGAAATATATCGTGGCCCAACTTCACGCAGGTAGAGAAATCGGGAGACAGGTCTAACCATTTAGGCTTTTATTTAGCTATTAATAGCCTCCGCATATGTATAGTACAGTAGTTTATAGATCAATTGAAAACTCTAGTCTTTCAAATAAACTAGCTTACGGCGTTTTAAAAATAATATCTACATCAGAAACTGTAGTAGCCCTATTTAAAATATTTGGTCACAACACGGCAAATTCCTATAGCCTATATATATAGTAATAGCCATTAAACTCAGTTACAACAACCAGCCATACGTCATGTTGTATTCGACTGGAGTTCTGTATATACAGAATTATACATGGGTTTCGCTGTCAAAGTAACATACACTTTTCACACCCAACTCTACAACCACTGTACTCTGTCACTCTAGAGGCGCTGCTTCTATGGCGTTAAATTAGTGCCAAAAGTCGTGCGCATAAAAACCACGCGCGCATGCGCTCGCGAACAGAAAATCCATGCTCTCTACGCTCTCGCGATTGCGCAGCACTCGCTCGCTCGAATTTCCCGTTTCGTCTTACCGTATATAAAAGAATGGGCCAATGTACGGTAAATTGCATTGTGAATAACATTTCTTAATACAACATCCATCCATCCATCCATTTTCCAAACCGCTTATCCTATTGGGTCGCGGGGGGTCCGGAGCCTATCCCGGAATCAATGGGCACGAGGCAGGGAACAACCCAGGATGGGGGGCCAGCCCATCGCAGGGCACACTCACACACCATTCACTCACACATGCACACCTACGGGCAATTCAGCAACTCCAATTAGCCTCAGCATGTTTTTGGACTGTGGGGGGAAACCGGAGTACCCGGAGGAAACCCCACGACGACACGGGGAGAACATGCAAACTCCACACACATGTGACCCAGGCGGAGATTTGAACCCGGGTCCCAGAGGTGTGAGGCGACAGTGCTAACCACTGCACCACCATGCCGCCCCTTAATACAACATCACATAGCCAATTTAATAAATTCAAATCCTGGGAAAAGCGCTCCTCAGATATTAGTTCTCGGGTTAGTGTTAGCAGACTATAGGCGAAACCACCTTAAGTGCTATCTGTTAATGTTTATTAAATTAGAATGGAGAGGTTTTTAATATCTTTTGTCATTGTAGCTGCTAAATACACTCATTATTAAAGCCATAAAGTTGTCTGCCTGCTACATTGGAATCTCCACTGAGTAAGTGTTTTTGATGGATTTTATTTAACTTTATTTGACTCTGGTCCTTAGATCTAATGTCATACTTCTTCACTTATATTGTTTGTGAAAAGGTTTACCACGATCAAACAGAGCAGCCACTACATCATCATACATGAACGAGCACCTCACAAAACAAAAACATTTCATTTTCATAATTAAAACTTTTGAATGTTAGGCCTAGTGTGGATCAGAGACAAGATCTTGACACCTCATTAACTATAATTTGTTCTGTGAACAGCTCAGATACCACCTTCTCGAAAGTCTTCTGCATAAAATAGAAATGGGATTCAGCGCGACTCCACTAAATTTGGATTACCTGGAGTTCCTTTGTCATCAGGAGCTGTATCTTCTGCAGGCCCTGTCTAATCACATTGAAGTACCTCCTGCTATCACCCTGGTTTTGCAAGAGCTCTTTGACCTTGTGAGGGCATATCTGGAATGTCCAGCCCCATGTGCCACACAGGAAGTCACTGCCACCAATGGACGACCCAAGAGTTTGATTGAAGAACAACGTTTGAAAGAAATGCTCCATACTCAACTTACTGTGCCTTGCATAGCCACACTGATGGGTGTTTCAAGAAGAACAATCTTAAGAAGAATGAAAGAGTATGAGCTCTGTGTTAGGGACACATATAATTCCATCAGTGATGAGGAACTTGACAATTTGGTTTCTTCTGTCAAGAATGATCTACCAAATGCAGGCTACAAGATGGTCAGAGGGAGGCTGCAGTCAATGGGCTACAGGGTTCGGTGGAGAAGAGTTGCAGCCTCCATGCATAGGGTTGATTCCATGGGCATCATATCAAGGTTGTCAAGTCTTGGCTGTGCTGTATGCAGAATATACTCTGTACCAGGGCCTTTGTCTCTGGTACACGTGGACACAAACCACAAGTTGATCCGGTTTGTATTAACATCAAATTTATTTGCAGTTTGTTCATCTACAGCCCTGGGTGGATTGGTGTGAGGTGGTGGTGGGGCTTTGCAGAAGATTTCCTGCCGATCAACACTGGCAACTTATATCTATGTGTCATGGAGGTCTCGGGACTCACAGATATTCAGAGACATGTGGATAGTTTACCAGTGTTTTTCAGCAGGAAATAGTTATTACTACAAATTGTCACCACCCCCCCCCACAGAAACTGGATCTGGCTATAGTGGGAAAATCTTTTTTTTATTATTATTTGTGAGAACTTGAAAGCCCTTAAATTGCTTTCAGCAAAGTAAACAAAACTTGGAAAAAATATATGCTCATTCACCAACAGTTTCTAATCTGGGGTCTAAAGTGGTCAGGCTTGCTAGTGTATTTGGTTATTTGTCTATCCTAGCCTGTTGCAGTGTATATTTCCTGTATATTTCGCATGTAAAAATGTTGTTTGTTATGTCAGTGCTTAATATTATCATGTAGTCTTCATGAACTTTGTTTTAACCCGACTTAATGGCTTTCTTCATCTTGGCCAGGGACTGCATTTGAAAAGTAGCCACTTGACTAAAATCGGCACATTTTCAGAAATGCCAGCAACAATACTGATAATGAACACCCCTCTAACTGACTCTCAGTTGGTTTAGAAAAAAGACTTTTAAGAGAAAAGAAAGCCTTCCTTTGGTTTTGCATTTTTCTCTTTTTTGTTGGCTGTGCACAACATATCAGAAGAATACATCACAATTAAATTAGTTAAGTAATAACAGATTGCGTATATACAATATTAAGGTGATAACAACAACCCTCACTGTCTCTAGGTGCTGGTTCAGACGGCATTCTGCAGCAGGGACACCACCCGTCGTGCAGCATCCTGCAAATCTCCCTATCACAACAGCCCACATAACAGAATAACATTAGTGTATAATTCAGTAGGGCTAGTCCAGGTCTGGAAAGTAGTTGGGCCAGATTTTCAAACCAAGAAATTTAGCTGGGCCAGACATTTTCAGTGGCCCAGTAAGCAGCAGGTAATGGCATTTTAAACAAACACAAATCAAGGTACATTATTTTAAAAAGCTACAACTGAACAGAATCTGAGAGCAATATTTTTTTTCCACTTCTGAAATAAGAAAAAATTTTTGGTCGTATCTGACCTAGACACATCTCAAAGTGCATAAAAAGAAAAAAAATGCCTATTAGATGGTAAACTGCCAGACATAAAGAAAAAGGGAAAAATCGGCTATAATCATCATCCGCTTATACTGTAGTGATCCATTTCACCCACACAGGCATGATCACCATAAGCGGTTTCCACATTATTGTCGAGGTGACTATTCACTTTACCTCTGCTTTCTCCGACATCTTCCTGATTCTGCTGCCAACAAGGGGCTCATAGGGTGGAGACTGAGGGTGTTAAACGGACCAATCTTACTTTTGTCACTGAATGCAACAAATAATGTTGTATTTATCTGTCAAAAGTCCAGCACCAGGAAAAGCAACAGAGTGACAGTAGAAACTGTAATAATAATGGAAGTGCGCCGCCCTACAGGGAAGGAGGAGTGATGGGAGTCCAGGTGGTGGCTAAGCGCGCGTGGGGAGAGGCGTCATACTGTGAGGCTTCATGAACTTCCGATGGAGCAGTGCTGTCATACAGCGGGGAGCCTGAGAGGGGCACTGTGGCCGGGTGCGAGAGCCCTGGGTAATGAGTGGTAGAGCTGCGCAGGAACTGAGAGCCCAAGCTGTTGGACATTCCACTGGACTGGGAGACTGGGGTGAGCGAGGAGGAGCTCATTGACCACAAACTGGGATACTGGCTGTGTGTGAGCAATGGGGTGGAGATTAAGGAAAGAAGTTAAATCAGCATGCAGTGTTGCCGGGCTCACCTGGAGCTGCTCCCGGAGGTGCCGCTATTACTCATGGGTAACATGCCGGAATGGGACGGCACCTGTAGGCTGGACCAGCTGTCATGGGACGGCAACATGGACAGACAGGTAGACGAGCTGTCTGAATAAGCAGCTGCAAGTATAAAACAATAAATGAAGCAGGTATGTGGTGGGCAGTGTTACAGTGTCCTTAATATGGTCAGTACAGAAAAGGCACGTCATCATATTATGTATATACTGCCTCCAGTTACTTAATGCCTAACTTTAATACATTGATTGATTTGTTCACTCTTGTAGCCTGTGTCAACTTTCCTTTCAGACAGATGTAAAGTCCTTTCTGTTTTTGTTCTGTGGAGTTTTTTTTTGAATAGCATATGGCTGAATTCTGTTAAACCTCAGACTGAAGAAAATTGTGTTAATTGAAAAGCAAATATCAAAAACTCAGTCCGCAGGAATGTTTTTCAGAAGATTTCTGTGGACTTTTGGAAATTTCACGAAATTCCATCGCTCGATTACATAACTGAGTGAGATTTCATTCACATTACTGCAACGTATGAAGAGGATTATGACTTATTACTTTAGGTTATCGGACTGAGTGAGTTTTGGAAATTTGCTCTTCAATCGATAACTGAAGCAGTGCTGTCAATGCAGAGGTTATATGCGTCGCATATTAACAGAACTGTATGTTTATGTCTTGTCTTAATTATTTTGATTAAATGTCTGACTATACCCAATATGTGTGAACATACTTGGCCAAATAAAGCTGATTCTGATTCAGTCAGAGGGTAATTGTCAGTGTGCTGTACTATCGTGGTGACCCACACAGAGAGCTTAGGACCATGATTTCAGTGTGCGCTTGTGTGAGGGGACAGGCAGGGCGGCTGCTCACTGGGTGATGCACTCCTGTGGGTATAGGGGCTGGGATAGGGTGCGGAGCGGTTACTCCTCAAGGAGGAGTAACGGTCACAGCCGTGGGGGGAGGAGAAGGAGAGGGTGCTCCCAAACTGGGGGTGTGGGTTTGATGAAGAGCAGAGAGACCCTGAGCCTGGGATGAACCAGCTGCCTACTGAAACTAAAACGACTGTGTTTTTGTGTGAACTGCAGCTGCATGTTCCTTACATTTTTTTATCAACACCAGCACTGTGAGGTTTGGCCTGGACTGGGTCCTGTCCTGCACGGTTGAAGGCATGTTGACTGATGGCCAGCCCGTGTTCTGTTGGATCCCACAGAAAGGAAATGGGAATCCCATTTGGATCGGATGCTGACAGTTGAAAAAAAAAAAACTCATGTCTGTGTGTTATGAAAGAATATCAATAAATGTTTCCGAAATGGGATGACTCATTTGGTAATTATTTACGGGTTATGTTATGGCTGCCAATTTACTGTCTTTACTGAAGTCTGACTTCTTTCAAGTCACCTTTAATATATATTGGACACTCTCTATGCAATGTGCAATACTTATATAGATGGTAAATGTTTACCTGCTTGCACAGATGGTTGATTAGGTAATTAGTGTAAGTGTGTGTGTGTGTGTGTGTGTGTGTGTGTGTGTGTCCAATCGCATGTATGTCCAAGGTCCATAGTAAAAAATATACACTAATCAAGAGATACTATAAGCAGATAGCACAGCACAGGTACTTAATCTGTATGCTATTTCCGAACCATCTATCCATCCATCCATTGTCCAAACCGCTTATCCTACTGGGTCGCGGGGGGTCCGGAGCCTATCCCGGAATCAATGGGCACGAGGCAGGGAACGACCCAGGATGGGGGGCCAGCCCATCGCAGCTCACACTCACACATCATTCACTCACACATGCACACCTACGGGCAATTTAGCAACTCCAATTAGCCTCAGCATGTTTTGGACTGTGGGGGGAAACCGGAGTACCTGGAGGAAACCCCACGACGACATGGAGAGAACATGCAAACTCCACACCAATGTAACCCAGGCGCAGACTCGAACCCGGGTCCCAGAGGTGTGAGGCAACAGTGCTAACCACTGCACCACCATGCCGCCCCCTGTATGCTATTTCATTCTATAAAAAGAAACTTACTGTACTGTACAATAAAGTATTTCACTACTGCTTCTTCCTCAGCTCCCACTGTTTGCTAGCACATGCATCTTTAGATTTCTTATTGCAATCTGTGCTTTATTTTTTTCGTGAAATGTAAGTGCAGTATCTGTTTATTAAGTGCTGTGGTTTAATATGTACATTATTATTTCAGTACTGTGTATACTGTCCTTAATGTCTTGCCTCTCATATAACTTGAGATACGCCAAAATTGACATGCAACAAGTGGTCCTGGTTCCAAATGCGGAAGTCGATGGATACCTGTGCTTTATATGCTGTAGTGTGCTGGGTGTCAGACATTGCAATGCACCTTGCTTTGATTTTGACCTGTTAGATCAGAGGGAGGTAATCTTATCCAGAAAGGGCCGCTGTGTATGATGGTTTTCAACCGTTTCACCCTAACGGTTATCCCAATACCTTGATCTTGCTAGCATATTTAAATGTGTACCTATTCAGGAATATAGTGGTGAAGGCATTCAGAGGAGGACTGATGATTATCAGAGGGAACAAAGGGGCTTTTCAGACAGATTTTCGCCCTAGTCCAGTGCTCATTGACAGCCTAATACACCGTGTTTCAGTTTCTCTTGATGGTCAATACATGTCACAGGATGTACATTACTCTGATGGGCAGGCCCTCGTACATATGATGGAAACACTACAACAACTTAAGAATAAGGGTCAGAAGAGTGAAATACATATAATGAGTGTGTAGCTCAGCAGACTAAGACTCTGTGGCTGTGATCAGAAGGTCGACAGTTCGTGCTCAGAATTGGCAGAATAGCCACATGTCCACAGGCTTTTGAACAAGACCTGAAAACCCTGGGGGCCTCAAGGTAGCAGTGTCTTCACTGTGACCCCCAAGCTTGTTCTTGCCTTTATAGAGAGTGAGATGGGGCAAACTATTAATCCCATGGGGCCTCAGCAGAATTACAAATCAGTACAAGGAAAATAGTTGTTAATTTTACATACTACCTTCTGCTGGCCTTATGAGAATATTCAGATTATCATCCATCCATCCATTTTCCAAACCGCTTATCCTATTGGGTCGCGGGGGGTCCGGAGCCTATCCCGGAATCAATGGGCACGAGGCAGGGAACAACCCAGGATGGGGGGCCAGCCCATCGCAGGGCACACTCACACACCATTCACTCAGACATGCACACCTATGGGCAATTCAGCAATTCCAATTAGCCTCAGCATGTTTTTGGACTGTGGGGGGAAACCGGAGTACCCGGAGGAAACCCCATGACGACACGGGGAGAACATGCAAACTCCGCACACATGTGACCCAGGTGGAGACTCGAACCCGGGTCCCAGAGGTGTGAGGCGACAGTGCTAACCACTGCACCACCATGCCGCCCTCAGATTATCATTTTTCCCCATAATTGCAATTTTAACATTAAATTTATGATTTTCACATGGTCCTGTGGCCGCTTTATATGGTAATTATTGATGAAAACCTTTTTGAAAAGTGAAACAATATTAAAATTGCTTTATTGCGTAAAATAAACTGTTTTTGTTTAGTAAAATAATGTTTTTTCGCTCTTTATACTGCCGTCTTGTGGCAAAATTTAAGTACTGCAGTTTGAAAATAATTAAATGATTTCTTCCCAAAATTGCAGTACCTAGGTTTGACCACGAGATGGCAGCAAGAAAATAGAAAAATTATTTTCCCACGGTCTACTAGCAGCTTTTAGATGTTAATTCTTCATTAAAATAATTTGACTTGGTCCAATGTGTTTTTAATACAAACAATTACCACACAAAGCTGCTAGTAGACCGTGGGAAAATAATTTTTCAATTTTCTTGCTGCCATCTCGTGGCCAAAAGTAGGTATTGCAATTTCGGCAAGAAATCATTTATTTTCAAACTGCAGTACCTACTTTTGGCCACGAGATGGCAGCAAGAAAATAGAAAAATTATTTTCCCACGGTCTACTAGCAGCTTTTAGATGTTAATTCTTCATTAATATAATTTGACTTGGTCCAATGTGTTTTTAATACAAACAATTACCACACAAAGCTGCTAGTAGACCGTGGGAAAATAATTTTTCTATTTTCTTGCTGCCATCTCGTGGCCAAAAGTAGGTATTGCAATTTCGGCAAGAAATCATTTATTTTCAAACTGCAGTACCTACTTTTGGCCACGAGATGGCAGCAAGAAAATAGAAAAATTATTTTCCCACGGTCTACTAGCAGCTTTTAGATGTTAATTCTTTATTAAAATAATTTGACTTGGTCCAATGTATTTTTAATACAAACAATTACCACACAAAGCTGCTAGTAGACCGTGGGAAAATAATTTTTCTATTTTCTTGCTGCCATCTCGTGGCCAAAAGTAGGTATTGCAATTTCGGCAAGAAATCATTTGTTTTCCAACTGCAGTACCTACTTTTGACCACGAGATGGCAGCAAGAAAATTGAAAAATTATTTTCCCACGGTCTACTAGCAGCTTTTAGATGTTAATTCTTCATTAAAATAATTTGACTTGGTCCAATGTATTTTTAATACAAACAATTACCACACAAAGCTGCTAGTAGACCGTGGGAAAATAATTTTTCTATTTTCTTGCTGCCATCTCGTGGTCAAACCTAGGTACTGCAATTTTGGGAAGAAATCATTTAATTATTTTCAAACTGCAGTACTTAAATTTTGCCACAAGACGGCAGTATAAAGAGCGAAAAAACATTATTTTACTAAACAAAAACAGTTTATTTTACGCAATAAAGCAATTTTAATATTGTTTCACTTTTCAAAAAGGTTTTCATCAATAATTACCATATAAAGCGGCCACAGGACCATGTGAAAATCATAAATTTAATGTTAAAATTGCAATTATGGGGAAAAATGATAATCTGAGGGCGGCATGGTGGTGCAGTGGTTAGCACTGTCGCCTCACACCTCTGGGACCCGGGTTCGAGTCTCCACCTGGGTCACATGTGTGCGGAGTTTGCATGTTCTCCCCGTGTCGTCATGGGGTTTCCTCCGGGTACTCCGGTTTCCCCCCACAGTCCAAAAACATGCTGAGGCTAATTGGAATTGCTGAATTGCCCATAGGTGTGCATGTCTGAGTGAATGGTGTGTGAGTGTGCCCTGCGATGGGCTGGCCCCCCATCCTGGGTTGTTCCCTGCCTCGTGCCCATTGATTCCGGGATAGGCTCCGGACCCCCCGCGACCCAATAGGATAAGCGGTTTGGAAAATGGATGGATGGATGATAATCTGAATATTCTCATAAGGCCAGCAGAAGGTAGTATGTAAAATTAACAACTATTTTCCTTGTACTGATTTGTAATTCTGCTGAGGCCCCATGGGATTAATAGTTTGCCCCATCTCACTCTCTATAAAGGCAAGAACAAGCTTGGGGGTCACAGTGAAGACACTGCTACCTTGAGGCCCCCAGGGTTTTCAGGTCTTGTTCAAAAGCCTGTGGACATGTGGCTATTCTGCCAATTCTGAGCACGAACTGTCGACCTTCTGATCACAGCCACAGAGTCTTAGTCTGCTGAGCTACACACTCATTATATGTATTTCACTCTTCTGACCCTTATTCTTAAGTTGTTGTAGTGTTTCCATCATATGTACGAGGGCCTGCCCATCAGAGTAATGTACATCCTGTGACATGTATTGACTATCAAGAGAAACTGAAACACGGTGTATTAGGCTGTCAATGAGCACTGGACTAGGGCGAAAATCTGTCTGAAAAGCCCCTTTGTTCCCTCTGATAATCATCAGTCCTCCTCTGAATGCCTTCACCACTATATTCCTGAATAGGTACACATTTAAATATGCTAGCAAGATCAAGGTATTGGGATAACCGTTAGGTTGAAACGGTTGAAAACCATCATACACAGCGGCCCTTTCTGGATAAGATTTCCTCCCTCTGATCTAACAGGTCAAAATCAAAGCAAGGTGCATTGCAATGTCTGACACCCAGCACACTACAGCATATAAAGCACAGGTATCCATCGACTTCCGCATTTGGAACCAGGACCACTTGTTGCATGTCAATTTTGGCGTATCTCAAGTTATATGAGAGGCAAGACATTAAGGACAGTATACACAGTACTGAAATAATAATGTACATATTAAACCACAGCACTTAATAAACAGATACTGCACTTACATTTCACGAAAAAAATAAAGCACAGATTGCAATAAGAAATCTAAAGATGCATGTGCTAGCAAACAGTGGGAGCTGAGGAAGAAGCAGTGGTGAAATACTTTATTGTACAGTACAGTAAGTTTCTTTTTATAGAATGAAATAGCATACAGGGGGCGGCATGGTGGTGCAGTGGTTAGCACTGTTGCCTCACACCTCTGGGACCCGGGTTCGAGTCTGCGCCTGGGTTACATTGGTGTGGAGTTTGCATGTTCTCCCCATGTCGTCGTGGGGTTTCCTCCGGGTACTCCGGTTTCCCCCCACAGTCCAAAACATGCTGAGGCTAATTGGAGTTGCTAAATTGCCCGTAGGTGTGCATGTGTGAGTGAATGATGTGTGAGTGTGAGCTGCGATGGGCTGGCCCCCCATCCTGGGTCGTTCCCTGCCTCGTGCCCATTGATTCCGGGATAGGCTCCGGACCCCCCGCGACCCAGTAGGATAAGCGGTTTGGACAATGGATGGATGGATAGATGGATGGAAATAGCATACAGATTAAGTACCTGTGCTGTGCTATCTGCTTATAGTATCTCTTGATTAGTGTATATTTTTTACTATGGACCTTGGACATACATGCGATTGGACACACACACACACACACACACACACACACTTTTACACTAATTACCTAATCAACCATCTGTGCAAGCAGGTAAACATTTACCATCTATATAAGTATTGCACATTGCATAGAGAGTGTCCAATCTATATTAAAGGTGACTCGAAAGAAGTCAGACTTCAGTAAAGACTGTAAATTGGCAGCCATAACATAAGCCATAAATAATTACCAAATGAGTCATCCCATTTCGGAAACATTTATTGTTATTCTTTCATAACACACAGACATGAGTTTTTTTTTTCAACTGTCAGCATCCGATCCAAATGGGATTCCCATTTCCTTTCTGTGGGATCCAACAGAACACGGGCTGGCCATCAGTCAACATGCCTTCAACCGTGCAGGACAGGACCTAGTCCAGGCCAAACCTCACGGTGCTGGTGTTGATAAAAAAATGTAAGGAACATGCAGCTGCAGTTCACACACAAACACAGTCGCTTTCGTTTCAGTAGGCAGCTGGTTCATCCCAGGCTCAGGGTCTCTCTGCTCTTCATCAAACCCACACCCCCAGTTTGGGAGCACCCTCTCCTTCTCCTCCCCCCACGGCTGTGACCGTTACTCCTCCTTGAGGAGTAACCGCTCCGCACCCTATCCCAGCCCCTATACCCACAGGAGTGCATCACCCAGTGAGCAGCCGCCCTGCCTGTCCCCTCACACAAGCGCACACTGAAATCATGGTCCTAAGCTCTCTGTGTGGGTCACCACGATAGTACAGCACACCGACGATTACCCTCTGACTGAATCAGAATCAGCTTTATTTGGCCAAGTATGTTCACACATATTGGGTATAGTCAGACATTTAATCAAAATAATTAAGACAAGACATAAACATACAGTTCTGTTAATATGCGACGCATATAACCTCTGCATTGACAGCACTGCTTCAGTTATCGATTGAAGAGCAAATTTCCAAAACTCACTCAGTCTGATAACCTAAAGTAATAAGTCATAATCCTCTTCATACGTTGCAGTAATGTGAATGAAATCTCACTCAGTTGTTATGTAATCGAGCGATGGAATTTCGTGAAATTTCCAAAAGTCCACAGAAATCTTCTGAAAAACATTCCTGCGGACTGAGTTTTTGATATTTGCTTTTCAATTAACACAATTTTCTTCAGTCTGAGGTTTAACAGAATTCAGCCATATGCTGTTAAAAAAAAACTCCACAGAACAAAAACAGAAAGGACTTTACATCTGTCTGAAAGGAAAGTTGACACAGGCTACAACAGTGAACATCAATCAATGTATTGAAGTTAGGCATTAAGTAACTGGAGGCAGTATATACATAACATGATGACGTGCCTTTTCTGTACTGACCATATTAAGGACGCTGTAACACTGCCCACCACATACCTACTTCATTTATTGTTTTATACTTGCAGCTGTTTATTCAGACAGCTCGTCTACCTGTCTGTCCATCTTGCCGTCCCATGAGTCATAGCGGCACCTCCGGGAGCAGCTCCAGGTGAGCCCGGATGATAAGCGGATGATGATTATAGCCGATTTTTCCCTTTTTCTTTATGTCTGGCAGTTTACCATCTAATAGGCATTTTTTTTTTCTTTTTATGCACTTTGAGATGTGTCTAGGTCAGATACGACCAAAATATTTTTCTTATTTCAGAAGTGGAAAAAAAACATTGCTCTCAGATTCTGTTCAGTTGTACCTTTTTAAAATAATGTATCTTGATTTGTGTTTGTTTAAAATGCCATTACCTGTTGCTTACTGGGCCGCTGAATATGTCTGGCCCAGCTAAATTTCTTGGTTTGAAAATGTGACCCAACTACTTTCCAGACCTGGACTAGCCCTACTGAATCATACACTAATGTTATTCTGTTATGTGGGCTGTTGTGATAGGGAGATTTGCAGGATGCTGCACGACGGGTGGTGTCCCTGCTGCAGAATGCCGTCTGAACCAGCACATAGAGACAGTGAGGGTTGTTGTTATCACCTTAATATTGTATATACGCAATCTGTTAGTTCTTAACTAATTTAATTGTAATGTATTCTTCTGATATGTTGTGCACAGCTAACAAAAAAGAGAAAAATCCAAAACCAAAGGAAGGCTTTCTTTTCTCTTAAAAGTCTTTTTTCTAAACCAACTGAGAGTCAGTTAGAGGGGTGTTCATTATCAGTATTGTTGCTGGCATTTCTGAAAATGTGCCAATTTTAGTCAAGTGGCTACTTTCCAAATGCAGTCCCTGACCAAGATGAAGAAAGCCATTAAGTCGGGTTAAAACAAAATTCATGAAGACTACATGATAATATTAAGCACTGACATAAGAAACAACATTGTTACATGCAAAATATACAGGAAATATACACTGCAACAGGCTAGGAAAGACAAATAACCAAATACACTTGCAAGCCTGACCACTTTAGACCCCAGATTAGAAACTGTTGGTGAATAAACATATATATTTTCCAAGTTTTGTTTACTTTGCTGAAAGCAATTTAAGGGCTGTCAAGTTCTCACAAATAATAAAAAAACAAAGATTTTCCCACTATAGCCAGATCCAGGTTCTGTGGGGGGGCTGACAATTTGTAGAAATAACTATTTCCTGCTGAAAAACACTGGTAAACTATCCACATGTCTCTGAATATCTGTGAGTCCCGAGAGCTCCATGACACATAGATATAAGCTGCCAGTGTTGATCGGCAGGAAATCTTCTCCAAAGCCCCACCACCACCTCACACTAATCCACCCAGGGCTGTAGATGAACAAACTTCAAATAAATTTGATGTTAATACAAACCGGATCAACTTGTGGTTTGTGTCCACGTGTACCAGAGACAAAGGCCCTGGTACAGAGTATATTCTGCATACAGCACAGCCAAGACTTGACAACCTTGATATGATGCCCATGGAATCAACCCTATGCATGGAGGCTGCAACTCTTCTCCACCGAACCCTGTAGCCCATTGACTGCAGCCTCCCTCTGACCATCCTGTAGCCTGCATTTGGTAGATCATTCTTGACAGAAGAAACCAAATTGTCAAGTTCCTCATCACTGATGGAATTATATGTGTCCCTAACACAGAGCTCATACTATTTCATTCTTCTTAAGATTGTTCTTCTTGAAACACCCATCAGTGTGGCTATGCAAGGCACAGGAAGTTGTGTATGGAGCATTTCTTTCAAATGTTGTTCTTCAATCAAACTCTTGGGTTGTCCTTTGGTGGCAGTGACTTCTTGTATGGCACATGGGGCTGGACGTTCCAGATGTGCCCTCACAAGGTCAAAGAGCTCTTGCAAAACCAGGGTGATAGCAGGAAGTACTTCAATGTGATTAGACAGGGCCTGCAGAAGATACAGGTCCTGATGACAAAGGAACTCTAGGTAATCCAAATTTAGTGGAGTCGCGCTGAATCCCATTTCTATTTTATGCAGAAGACTTTCGAGAAGGTGGTATCTGAGCTGTTCACAGAACAAATTATAGTTAATGAGGTGTCAAGATCTTGTCTCTGATCCACACACTAGGCCTACCATTCAAAAGTTTTAATTATGAAAATGAAATGTTTTTGTTTTGTGAGGTGCTTGTTCATGTATGATGATGTAGTGGCTGCTCTGTTTGATCGTGGTAAACCTTTTCACAAACAATATAAGTGAAGAAGTATGACATTAGATAGATTAGATGACCAGAGTCAAATAAAGTTAAATAAAATCCATCAAAAACACTTACTCAGTGGAGATTCCAATGTAGCAGGCAGACAACTTTATGGCTTTAATAATGAGTGTATTTAGCAGCTACAATGACAAAAGATATTAAAAACCTCTCCATTCTAATGCCAATTTAATAAACATTAACAGATAGCACTTAAGGTGGTTTCGCCTATAGTCTGCTAACACTAACCCGAGAACTAATATCTGAGGAGCGCTTTTCCCAGGATTTGAATTTATTAAATTGGCTATGTGATGTTGTATTAAGAAATGTTATTCACAATGCAATTTACTGTACATTGGTCCATTCTTTTATATATGGTAAGACGAAATGGGAAATTCGAGCGAGCGAGTGCTGCGCAATCGCGAGAGCGTAGAGAGCATGGATTTTCTGTTCGCGAGCGCATGCGCGCGTGGTTTTTATGCGCACGATTTTTGGCACTAATTTAACGCCATACGCTTCACACGTGGTTGGGAATGAACGTAACGCATTTTTCGTAACGTAATTATTTTAACTTTTTCAGTTGATCAGCATTTGCGTTTTTTATTTGTATTTCTTATTGTTGCCTCGGGAATAATGGTGGAAGAGGAATTACATGTTCTTTTAAAATCAACATTCGCAAAATATGTAGGTGGCTTCAAGGATGGGCTCCTTCTGAGCTTCAAAACCTGTAGCAAATGTTTTGTTAATTTTAGAATTGGCTGAATTAACCGATTTGGTAATAGCTAAGTATCAGAATGTAAGACAGCGTTTAAATAACAGAAAGTAAGATCAACTGAAAAGAAGAAATATTATATTATCACATTTTATCATATTACCGTTTAACTAATTGAACTAATCTGCACTGTGCCTAAGCTCTTTCGCACATTACATGCATCCATTATCTATTTATTTCTTTATTTATATTGTCCACATGCTTTATTCAGTATCTCCTGTAAAAAAAAAATCTTTACTTTTAGATGTTTATTTGTATGTGTGTTTTGTTTTTGTCATGATACCACCCGTACCAAAAGAAATTCCTTGTATTTCTCTGTACTCGGTGAATAAAAAGATACTGATTCTGATATTAAAATATCATATTTAATCTTGAATTAAAAACTTAATAAATCTTTTATCTATCTTGTTGAAAAAACATTCAAACTTTATATACCAGGGGTCACCAACCTTTTTGAAACTGAGAGTTATTTCACGGATACTGAACCATACGAAGGACTACCAGTTTGATACACTCTTCTTAAATAACAAATTTGCTCAGTTTACCTTTAGTTGTATATTATTAATAATAATTAATTATAGGCCTACCATATAAATGCAAATGTGATTAAGGAAGAATAGCAACAGGATAAAATAAAAATTTAGACGCTGGTCAGTGGTGAGTTGTGCTATTTTTAGAACAGGTCTACGGGCGACTCGTGGTCCTTGGGGGCATCCTGGTGCCCGCGGGCACCATGTTAGTGACCCCTGTTATATACTATTGTATTGCTGAAACTCTTACGCTTTAGTTCAGTCAAATTTTGACGTTGTGGAGACCATTCTTCAAGTCCCCACAAAGACCTGTGAATTCAATCAAAAACGTAAAAATGCCAAAAGTCTCGTATTTTGTTTGGTTACTTATGGGTAAGGTTAGGGCTGGGTAGGGGTTAAGGTCGTCATTTTGGGATTGGGAGTTCTCCCCATAATAATGAATTAAAAGTCCCCACAGAGATATAATTACAAACCTCTGTGTGCGCGTGTGCTTGTATGTGTGTTTTTCTTCATTCCAACATGTATAATTGAAGACATCTCATTTCCGAAACCCAAAGTGGTGAGAAGGTACTCGGTCACACAATCTCGGTTTGAGCCGATAAACTAGGCATTGGGAGGTGCGCTTTAAAACATTGGTGGTGGACAGCGAATGACAGCGAGTTTTGCTAATCTTAAGAAAACGCCTTACGGATTGTGATTGGCTGTGTCTGTGTCACGTCATCACAACAGGAAAGCGAATTTTCACCGGCGACGCCATTAAGCCGGAATGGAGTCTTCAGCCTGCTGCAAGTTCTACTGATGAGGGTTGGGCATGTTTAATTTGCGCGTCGAATCTCATCGCGGATTTTATTAATATAATTAACTGGATTGAGGACGCGAAGTGCATCTTAAACAGCCCAGCTAGATGCGTTTTCTTTAGCGATGCTGGGAACACGTACGGCATTTTGGGCCCTAGCCGTTGAACTTGACCGGTAGCGGTGACCTGATTGACTTTTTTTCTCTCTTTCACGTGTGTATTTTTTTTTTACTCTCAGGCAGCTGAGCTAGTTTTAATGTCCGTTTATGGTTTATAACGTTTATTTGTAATGTATTAAGTGGATAAAGTATCTTTATAAGTTAATCAGTACCAGCAAAAACAGTTTAACCATCCAAGAAAAGAGAACCGGCTGTTCGCGAAACTTCTCTTGTAACTTCTGTTTAGGTCTCTGCAAAGTCTTTAAGTGATACCTGTATTCCAGATTCGTTTCTGATGTTTTTAGGCCAGGGATGCAACAGTGTTACAGTATTAGCTCTTAGTTTTCGCATGGAGTAAACCACGAATGAATGGAAGTTAGCGCACACAGACAGTAGGTCCTGCCCCTTGTCCGGGAGGCGTCTTTGTCGTCCAAGTCAGTGTTATCAGATACCGTTTGCTTCTTCTCACCCGTGGAAGTCATGCTGCTCCTCCATAATGAGGTGTGGAGAGCCTGCCTGGACTACCTCTCCAGACCCTGTACTGTGGTGGTCGGCGCAATCACTGCCGCAGTTTATTACCTTTGGCGCTGTGAGGGCCAGGTTAGTCCTTTTTAGGTGATTTAAGTAGCTGCTTGCCCTTGCTGTTATATCCAAATGGATCGAGGCTTATGTACTCTACTCACATTGTGCCTAGTCAACTTAAAAAAAAAAAAAAAAAACATAATGTGTTTTATTGAATTCAGTTTATATCCAGTGCAATATACATCAGCAGTTTTAGGCACTCCCTGGAGCAGCTGGGGGATATGGGCCTTGCTTAAGAGCCCAACTGTGAATCACTTTTAGTTCTAATTTGCAGAGCCATTTGCAGTTCTCATGGTAATATTGTTTAGTTGGAACAGAGATCGTTTTGCTGCCATTTAAGCATGTGAATTATTTTGAGAAATTAAATCAGGTGTCAGATATGTCTACAGGATCTGGTTTTTAATGCAATTCCGTAGTCTGTTGTTTGAAAAAATGCCTTTAAAACCAGAAGGTTAAACTATCCAGGCAACTGTCTGTATTTGGTTTTCTTGTCTCTGCCAGTTATCTGAACTTTGGTTCTTCAGCTGTTGTGCATGTGGGTCCTCAGCCTAAACTGCTGTTGATGGTGTGTCTGGTGCTGTGCAGAATGGTTAGATGAGGGGAGCTTAACCCTTGTCTTTCTCTTCGCACCCTGCCCACGGCCCCATCTCTCCCTGCAGATGCCCCTCTTGGTGTGTGCCGGTGGTTTCCGTGTCTTCCTGGAGCGTTACTGCCCTGTGGTGACCGAGAGGTTCTGTCCCACACCCTGGTGCTGGGGGGGGCGGCTGCAAACCCTGGTTCGCGTGCTTATCAAGTCGAGCCCATCAGTATCCTACCGAAAGTAAGTACGGCCTCCTGTAGTGTAATGGGCCAGTGTAGAAGCTACTTTAATCTATGCCGATTCATCTGTCATCTTTAACTGATTATCTGACTTGGGGTGTTGGTGAGCCTGGATTCTATCCCAGGAATGACAGGCCACCGAGAAGGGTACCCCCTGGACACCTCACAGGACACACACTTGCACGCAGCATATCTACACTTTAAAGACGGTAGTTTACTTGAGTCTCTAGGTGTTTATGCAATATAATGAGATCTGTAATAACAGACCCTGGCATAACTTGTTGAAAATATTGATCAAGGAAGAATAACGGTATGTAAGGGGAGAAGATGAGTTTCCAAAAAGCGAAAATGGCACAGGCTCATTGTCTATGACACTTTTAGGTGCTGAACTCAATATTTGCCCCTGTTCCTAGTGAGCTGATTCGAACAGACGATGGAGGTCAGATATCCCTGGACTGGGTGGACAATGACAGTGGTAGCACATACCCAGATCGTTCCACTCGACCCACGGTGCTGATTTTGCCGGGACTGACTGGGAACAGTAAGCAGACCTACGTCTTGCATGCCGTATGCCAGGCGACACGCCGTGGCTACAGGTGAGAAGCAAATCCTCGACTTCTTGCCGCCTCTCTGATGGGGTCTTGCTTGCCTGCTTCGGGCTCTCCTCAGGATGGGCATTTGGGTCCTCAGTGGCTAACGGCTTGTCTTTACTGTCCCTGTGCCTCTTTCTCCCCCCTTTTTTTTTTCCTTTTAGATCTGTTGTCTTTAATAACAGGGGTTTCGGAGGGGAGGAGTTATTGGTGAGTAGTGGGTCAGCATTGGCACCTAGAAATGTTGTTTGAACGTCAGTAAGTCACCATAGCTTAGCTGCGTTGGCCTTAACTTAATCCACAATTCACCAGGATCTATTAGTGGTTTTTGTAATGCAGGACTGTGCAGGGGTAACTGTTGGCCTGATGTAGTAGTTAGGCGGGCAGTGTGTGGTTTAGTGGGTTAGGATGCAGTGTGTGTGTGTGTGATCAGAACGTTGCTGGTTCAAATCCCATAGTCTGCGGAGTGATGTCACTAATATCCTCTTGAGCAAAACCATTAACCCCCAGTTGTTCCAGGGACTGGCTGGCACTCTCTTCTCAAAAATGTATATTGCATTTGATTAAATTGTCTGCTAAATATTTGTAAAATGTCGCTGTTTATTTTTGAAGAGAGGCCCTGCTACAGAACAATTGTGCAGATGGGTAAAACTTCTAAACCACTTTGGTTGACACTTTTTATCCAATTAGCCTTCTATCCTGTGAAGGTTATGTGTGTCCCGCTGTAACCCCCGTGTGTCTCCCCTCCCTGGTCCTAGACTCCCGTTACCTTCTCTGCAGCGGACACGTCAGATTTGGAACATGTCATCTGCCACGTGAAGAAACTCATCCCCCAGGCACCGCTGCTCGGGATGGGAGTTTCCCTGGGGGGGTGAGCGCACATGTGCACATCTTCAAATACACCTTGACAAAGGGGGAGGAGCCCCATCCAACATACTACTTTTGCCAGTCATTTTTATTTTAAAAACCTCAACTATCAAAACTGTAATCCTAACAAAAAGTTTGAACTGGTAATCAAATTGGTATTGATTTTATTTTATATTGCCCTCAATGTCAGTAATGATTTAAAACATGTTAGAGTATACTGACACAGCAGGGGATAATGCATGGTCAGATATGTCGGAGTGGAGCATGCTTTGCCAAAGCCCTCTCTGGTATTCCAGGATTCTGCTGTTGAACTACATGGCCCGCAAGGGGAGCGAGGCAGACCTCCTGGCCGGCATCACCATGTCGGTCAGTTGGGACACATTGGAGTCCTGCGCCTCCCTGGAGCAGCCGATCAACAGGCTCCTGTTCAACCGCCATCTGGCTGGGAACCTGTGTAGGACCATCAAGAGGTCAGCCTATTCAGCACAACACCCCCCAATGCCCTTGTTTGGGGGCACACGCATGACACATTAGCTGTGCTGGTAAAAGCAGCTCCTCTAAAGTGTGACGTCTTTTCAGGCACCAGAAGATTCTTCAGTCTGTGGTGGATGTGGACTATGTAATGAAGGTAGGCCTTAGAATTCCACTCTCGGTTCTTGTGCCTGTTTCGCCACCAGGGGGTGGTGTCCTAAATGCCGGGGTTCAGCAGGTTCTCAGGAAGCACTATCTCCCTGTTTCTGTTTCTCTTCGCCCCCTGCTTCCCAGGCCCGTACCATCCGGGAATTTGATGAACGCTACACATCAGTGATTTTTGGCTACAAGTCGTGCCTGGATTACTACAGGGACGTTAGTCCTGGGTACAAGCTGCCCCAGACCGCTGTTCCTGTGCTGTGCCTTAATGCCGCCGATGACCCCTTCTCTCCAAAACATGGTGAAGTACCACCGAGCAAACGCATCCTTGTTTTCTGCCAGTTGCTGGTTCGAGGCCTGGGAGGACCCTTGCTCTAGTGCTTAAGGGAATGTGTGACTTATGAAAAGCCAGTAATTATGTTAATGTTCCATAGTCATGTTTTCGCACAGTTTGCCTGACATCTAACTGCAATGTGCTTCTACAGCTCTCCCTCTGGCCTTGGCTCGGCGCTTGCCCAACGTTGCCCTGTTGGTAACCACTCACGGGGGTCACATTGGCTTCCTGGAGGGGCTCTTCCCTCGAGGAGAAGGCTACATGGACCGCCTCTTTGGTCAGTTTATTCAGGCGGTATTCGAACACCCAGAGGATCTCAAGCAAGCCTGTGACATTAGAGACGACCTATCTAACTGACAGCCTCTTGCGTAAGCAGCAGTCCTACCCATATAACCTCCATTTCACTTCCGCCGTAAACAAGTCACCTCATCTCTCACTGACTGCTAATCTATACCTCAGACTCTTGTTTCCAGCTAGTTAAAACAACAGACTAACGCCTTTGTACCGTGGAGCCGAACGTGACTTTTCAGAATTGTCACACGGCAGCCTTATGTGGCAAATATCGTGGTTTTTTATACACCCGGGCTGTAACACGGAAGTCTGAATTTTTTACGTTTCCAGCTGCAGGAAGCCAGCATTTCGTACATATCTAAACTATCACTTTTGGAAAAATCCATTCAGGCATCACACAGAATAGGTCCATAACAAATCAAGCATTATCCTATGTGGTTAGTATTTCTCTGGAAAAAACTACCTCATCCCTCTTCTGCTGCATCTCAAACCATCACAACTGCTGACCCATAATCAGTGTCATCCTCAAATTAGCACTAGTAGATGTGCAATGAATCACTTAAAAAAACCTAAGGATGGCCAGACAGTCATAGCATCATCTACCATAACTTTTGGTGGTGTTCAACTCCAGCTTTAGTTCCAGCTAACTTCAGTCAGGCTGAGGTCATTGCTTGAAATCACTCCTGGTTTTTCTGCTTAGTGGGAAGCTTAGGTTTAATGTATCTGTTCTGATGTGTTAACCGATACATCTCATAGAATGAGGTCATTAAAATGAGTTTCTTTGTCGATAGATTAAAAAAAATGAAGAAACTTACTGTGATCAAGGGAGCACTTTCTATATACTTTCTATATGCCTATTCGCACATACATGCGCGCACACACAGAATACTGTGCTGTAGTCATAGACAGTCAAAGAAAATGTTTAAATGAGTCTTAAATCTGGTGTGAAATGTTTATCGCTGTGATAGTGTCAGCTTTGCCATTTCAAAACCTCCCGGAGTATCCCCTGTGTGAGTAGCAACCACCCAGTACACCATGTTTGACTAATTAATACCTCATTGAGTCATTTAACTAATATGGAATGGCTATGGTGCTCTGAGGGGAGATTTGGGAGCTGAAGCGATGTTCATCTAGCCATCCAACAGGATATCAGTAAATTTTTGCAGAAAAGAAGAAATTTCTGCTAATTTTTGTGTTCTTAATTTGCTTTTGTTCTCATTTTTAAATTACTGCTTCTGAGCAAATATTCACTGGCCAGATAAAGTTTTAAACATTTCCTTTGACTGCCTAAGAGTTTTGCACAGTACTGTACCCTGTCAGGAAAATCAATTTGTACCTTTTAAGGGTACAATGACTTGTCACTGAGGCTGTACCCGCAAGGTTCTCCCCGCTGTACCCCAGCTGTGAGTCCATTTTGGTACCTCGAAAGGTCTGAGTTTGTGCCATTGGGGGGTACATTGTTGGCAGAACAATACTGTACCTTGACTCTCCCCTTTTTGTCTGACTTTGATTATAAAATACACACACATTGGGAATGATTTATATTTCCATTCCTCTTTTCCCCTTGTCCTTCGAGTGCTTTGATGTAAATCTGCTTTGATAAATCAACAGATGTGTGTTTTTATCAATTCATTGAGAATATTGATGACCGTCTTCACATCAGTATCTTACTACCTGTTGATTGTTACCTAGACTATATGCTGCTAATATATTGCTGGAAAAACACCTAGTTCCGCCACAATCTAGCTTTAAATTAACCCGATAAAATGATGTTGTGCATGTCTGCTGTACACCTGTGGCTTATGGGACTGATCCTAAACTGTATTTGGCTTTGAGTAGCATTATTCCTTGGGTGGGACTCAGGGCACTTTAACGCACAGGGTTTCCACAGGCTGATGCCCTGGGGCACCTGCTAAGAAGGGACCTCAACTGACCTTATTTAAAAGCATTTTAAACCTACCCATCTGATATTGAAAATGAAAATGCTATCTTGCAATGAATCAGTATTGGACACACAATACAATTTGGGGGGCGGATTGCTCGTGTGGTCCAAATTAAATTACATAATATAGCAGAGGGGAGCATCTGACTATGTTAATCCCCCTCTTGTGGGACTGCAGTTTAAGAGTAACACATTAGACTAGACAAAACTTGTCTTATAAGAACACTTTAAGTAAACTTTCCTGTCAGACTTGTCCTTCAGTAACCACTCCAGGAAAACCAAACCGATATGTTCATGCTTCACCTATATCTTGCTGCTTTGGCCAGTCGCATTTTTTCTGTTATCTGAGTGAATCCGCTACCCCCGAATGGACTCTGCATGTATTCACACCCGTGTCGCTACGTGTGTGTTTGTAAACGGTGCACCATCTGTGTATTTACCTAAACACATTTTTAAATGTTCTGCCTTAAGTTTATTGGGTGATGCCACTATGCCTTTGAGCTGAATGTTATTGCACTGTCCGGCAACTATTAAGTTGTGGCCATTATAGTGTTGCTGGCCTTGTGGCCCTGCTTGCAGGAAATGATTGAACTTTATCATTCCATTTTAATTATATTTAACTTTGTATGTATGTCCACCAGGGAGCTGATGAAAGGCAGTGTTATGGAATTTGATATCTTCAACATTGATTGAATGTATTGACTGCAAAAAGTATGTGTAATGCTTACCTTAAAGGTTTTTTTTATCTAAGAAAATTAGCAGGATGACATTGGAAATGACTGCTCTGTAATAGTGTTTCTTTTAGTGCTTTGTCAGTCAACGATAAGTGTTTTGGGTGATTGGCAGGTTGGGAGAAAGGAAATGGAATGTGTTTTTGCATTGATTTAGAAAGTTTTAAGTAACGGATGTCAAATGTCCATTTGTTTTTTTTTTTTTTTGTTTTACCCCCCATGTCATCAATTTCTATTGACATCACTTCTGTGCAGATAAAATGTCTTCATTTTTCAACGTAATGCATTCATGTTATTTTGCTATCACGGCATAATTAAAATGTGAATCTTAGCTGCTGAGCATTTTCTCCGACTCCTGAAGCTGGAATGGATATGAGAAATCGCCTAAATGAGTTGAATTAAATCATACATATTCAGTTTACTTCCATACTTCTGAAAACAATAACTGCCATTGAGAGGAAGTGACATGGTGTTACTGAAATCTATTCATTCAATGGGCAGTGGTGATGGTTTCCAGTCCTCTGGCTGGTAGAGTAACCATATCAATGTTTGGCCCTTGAGAAACGGCCTTAACCTCAACTGCTGTAGGGATACTGGCAAACCTTGACCCCATGCCTTCCGTGCTTGATCATTGCTTTATGCAGTGACAGTTACTATTAAGAGGAGTTGCATGAATGTTTTAGGATTTAAATAGCTGTTATATGTAACTGAAAGCGTTCAACATAGACGAGACATTCTGGAAAGATGCAGTCTGTGATTGCCAGTGGTTTACATTACATTACTATCTAATATTAAATAGTAATATTGTACATGTAGAATCTTATGTCTAACTTATGTTTATGTAAGATCATGTGTATGGCCTTGAAAAATATTGACTTTTTTAACATGTAAAATTGTAACTTGTTTTTTTTATATACATGTTGAATGTGACCTAAGGGGATTACTGATGTTACGGGCATTATCCAACATAACGTTCAGCTAGAACGTTTAAAAAATATTTTATAAAGTAGAGTTGTAAAGTAGAAAGTTGTCATTGACTGTAGAGTCCGTGAAAAGGTACTGATTAATATCTGTAACGTGTAACCATTTATAATGGTAAATGGGCAATAATCACACTGAAAAGGAGATTTTAACATACCTGAACTTGTTTTATTCACCTGAAAGTATCTTGTAATGTAATAGCGATTTATTTGCACTTTAATAAAAAAAAACTAAAAAAAAAAAAACTGTGTTAATTTGCTCTCAACCATCATGGTCGACATTCGCAGATAGTGTTGGGGTTTCATTTTCCAGCCACAAGCAATTAGTACCCTTAAGTGAATTTGTGGGTGTGTAGTTTTTTAAAAAAAAAAAAAAAAAAAAAAACACCTGGCTGGTCATGTTCCCAGTGGAATAAATGTGTATAAATGTTCAGGAAGGAAATTCACTGAACTCCTCTCTGCAACTTCTGATCTAGTGGATAGCTGCCTGAATTCTTGTGAATGGGACTCATGGTCGTGCAAAGTGGCTGCTATAGAGATGCCAGTCCACCTGGCCTTATGGGAATTGGAGTTTCCGGGTGAATATGTTCCTATGAGGAGCCTCAGTGGGAATCAAGCCAACAAGAGTCTGCAGTGCCACTCAATTAACCACAATACTGCACCGTGATTATTACGGCGATGGGGGAACGCTGTTTTTTAATTTTTTTTTTTTTTTTTTTTTTGAGAAGGCATAAATGATAGTGTTTCCAGCATGTGAAGATATGACGCATTGGCTGCCCTCCCAACTGCCCCCTCTCCTACCAGCGTACTGCTGTCAGCGGGCAGTTAGCAGTCACTTGGAGTTTTTATGTGAGGTCAGAAAGCAAAGGCAGTGCTGAGGGAAGGGTGAAGGTTGGGCTTTCCCTTCTTAATCTCCGTTTCCTGATATCAGATCGTGTACACTCCCCCCAAAACTATTCAAAATCAGATGCAGTACCAAATGTGTGGCAGCATGATTAAATCATTGACTGATTTTTTTCTCCCAGTTTTGACTCGCTACTTAAGAAAATTTCATCCAGTGTTCAGCGCTCTGATTTACATGCATCACAAATTGTATTGGGAGAATCTTTTTTTTTAGTACAGTATATAAATTCTTTTACTTTTCTACTGCAAGAAAATACCAGCTGTTCCTTTTACTCGTAACCTGCGTCTAATCTTTCATTTAGATGTTGGTTAACTAGTGAAATTAATTGTTAACCAAAGCAATAAAAATTCTGGCTGTAGTTGCAAGCTTTTGAAGGCGGAGGTCCTGTTAAAAGGTCTCTGATCTGCCTCCGAAGGAGCAGTTTGCAGTCAGAGAGCTGTGCACCAGAAAACGATGGAAATTAACAGGCACATTTAATGAATGCATTAAGTACTTCTCCTAAAGTGCACGGTCGATTTGTATGGATAGGAAAGTCTGACTCCCGGTCAGCTTTTCTTTGTAGTTTCTTTACATTTGTGCCATACGTAGATGACACCTGAATCCAGTTTAGCAGTAATTTTTTTTAACGTCACATGAAGAATCCCACTTATCCACGAATATAGACTTGCAAAATACCGCTATTATGCAATGACAGGCGCGTTGCCGAGTTGCATTCCCTTTAAGTTTGTGGCGGGATGTATGGAAACTGAGCCCCTCGCTCCGCACTCCGAGGGGCTCGGCAGCATAGAACATCTGTAGCTTGTCCCCTCCCTCCACTTGGAGCTCAGGGGCTGTGGTTAATGTTTCAGGATGCCGCTAGCATTGCGACAACGTGCATAGAGCACGGATGCTGGCTCATGGCGAGAGGCGATAAGAGTGGAGAGAGTGAGAGAGAGCGAGAGACAGAGAGATATCATTCAATGTGCCGTGTGTGAGTCATAGGATCGTTTCGTCTGCTTTCGCGCCCATCGACCTGCGTCCAGGGCCGTTTCACGTAACAGATGTAAAACGATGTCTTGGACTCTTTCTTCATCCCCTTCTTTTCGACCCTCGACTCAGCCAGGTGAGCAAGATCTACCTTTATTTCTCCTCCTTAAGCAGAAATGCTCCGAAACCTGTAAAGTCCAAAGGTGAGGCTTTAAGGTGAGGTTACACCGCTTCAGTCTGTAGGACATAAATGAACTTCTTTTAGGAATGACATGTTTTTGATTAAAGTTGTCACTTTTTCCCAAAAGGCTTTATATAATTTTTGAAAATGATTTTTTCCCCCTCATTTTTCTACGCTTTTACTGTAAGTGATAGGTCTTTGTAGTCAGATTTAAACTAGATTAATATTATGTGAAGTATGGGACCGTATGGTTACATTTTGACTAACAGAGACACAGCTTCATAACTCTGGGTGATTATTATGCTGCTTTAATGAGATGGCAGTAATATGACATAACGAACCGACAGTCTGCTACCAGTAGTGGCTGCAGAACATTTTGGGTAAAAACTTTTGACTGTGGGTGTTACTGCCGATTTTAAAAACTTACTGACTGGAAGGGAGGGACTGGGTACAGACAACTTGTTGACTGGGAGGAATTTGTTTACTAGATTTATTGATGTGGGGTGGCAATAGAGGGAGCCCCCTCCTGTCTGCCACTGATGTCGGTAGGTACCTTGTAAATGCAGAAAAACTCCTCCTGCCAAGTCAACAATCGCAGTCACACGGAGAGGTGCGACTCGCTGAGAGGTGTCTCGCTAACGTGAACGAAGAGAAGCGAAGGGTTAGCTTTAACACCAAGTTCCTGATTCGGACCAAGTCTGTCACCATCGTGAAGGGAGACGCTCTCTGTGCATGGAGTTTGTCACCTGCCAAGCTTCTGAGATCATGGCTGATGGGATTCTCATCCCCATAGGCATGTGAAATCACAAGAAGGGCTTAAAGCACAAGCTGCTGAGACGAATTTGCGGTTTGCTTTGATTCAGTTAGACAGCATGACAGCAACCAGTGAAACGGTCTTTTTGTCTGTCTACAATGTAATTTTTTCACGTAAATACAAGGCGATAACTTAAAATGTCTTTCTCCAGAGCTATTTGGCTAAAGATTGTATTCTGCGGTGTGCCCAGTATGACGAGAGATTCAAAGATGCCATGGCTATAGCCTCAGCAGAAGAATAGCATATCATCGCCCGTGCAGCTGGCTGCTTTTCTCTCAGGCCTGCACCCACCTCCATATTCACAGGCTCCTCTGGAGCCATGATCGACATGCATTATTTATTGAGATTTTGCTGAACTTCCCGCTGGGCTCAGCCCTGCAGGCCTGGCACCCACCTGGGTGTTTGTAAGGAGGCATGGCATTAGCATCGGAATAATATTGTGACGCGAACGGAATGGTGCTGGGATGAACCCGATCATCGGCGTGTGCAATCCAGTGACAGCTATGTGATCTGGACACTTTATCTGGATTCACAGTTGTGAAATCTCCTTTTCGGGCCTTGGAATTCTCCCTGAAAATACACCATGTGACTGGAACCTGCAGGTTGATAGATTCCGTCAGTGAACCCTCAGGTTCTTTCAGAGTCGAGTTCCTTAAGGCAGGTTCCTTAAGACTGAGCAGTTTATTGAGACAGAATCAAGATGTGACAGAAGGATGTTCACACAGGGATGGTTCAGTGTCTGTCTGTGTCTGTTTGCCCCCCACTGAGGGAAGCAGGCCCTGTATCTATGGTCTTCATATAGACTCACGGAGCCGGGGGGTCAGACAGCCTTGGTGAGAGTGAGCTGCATGAGAGACAAAGAACATGATGTGCAGACCAAATGGGTGACAGAAGCAAGTAGTGGGGAAAGAGCAAAGAAATATAAAAGCTATAAATGAAAATAAGTCAAATACTGTAACTACAAATGAACTAGAGAAATCCTTCATGGCTTTTGGCTCAATTGCGCGCCTCCCCCGTGTTTCACTGCAGGCATGGAGGTCCAGGTGCAGGAACTGAGGCTTCAGCTGGAGAAGCAGTGCTTGCTGAACAAGGAGCTGGAAAATGAGAAGCTGGGGCTGGGTGAGGAGGAGGAGGAGGAGGAGGTGGGGGAGGAGGAGGTGCCCAACAACCACACGTGGTGTTATTTCCCTCCCCTCTTCACACCACACTTTTAATATTAAAGAGAGAATTTGGATTCATATTCAAATGTGTTACCATTTTTGCATTATCGATGAAAAATAAGTTGACAGGCATTTTGCCTGAAGCCCTAGTTGTCCATTTTACACCTACAAGTGTGTCAAAAAATAATATATCAAGCGTTTTCAGTATGCTTCCTTTGAGAGTAAAGCTCCTTCTATTCATTCTTTTTTTTCCAAAGACTGAAAAGAGAATTCCAGAGAAAGTTACCTTATTCTTAGTTTGCTTCATGTATATGTCTTAGACTCTTACATTTTCTTCAGGCTTTCTCTGTCTCAGGTGGCACTGCGGTGCAGTGGTTGGCATTGCGGTGCAGTGGTTGGCACTATTGCCTCACTCCTCTGGGACAGGGGTTTGACTCTCCACTCTCTCTCCATGTTCTCCACGTGTCATCATGGGGTTTCCTCTGTTTTTTTCCCCCACAGTTGAAAAACATACTAAGAATAATTGGAGATTCCAATTTCTCCTTCTGAGTAAGATTGCCTGGCAATGGCATCCCATCCTAGGTTGTTCCCTGCTTTGTTCCCATAGCTTCTGGAAATTCCACATATTTCAGCAGTTTTGGTGTGACATTGCATCATGTTACACGATGTTGTAGCAGCTGAACCAACCAATACGATTGTTATTCAAAAACTGTCCTCCTCACCAGAGAGACGTCTGCAAGAAAAGGAGAAGATGTTGATGGAGATGCAGAATCGAATTGACGAACTTGGTAAGAAGTGCATAGTCCTGGTCTGTACCAGATCCGACATTAAGGGGCCGCTCAGGACTCTGGCTGTGAGGAAGGCTGGCAGTTTAAATCCCATGGACTTTCAGCATAACCCTAATTTCTCCAGGAGAGCTGGATGCTGGCTGACCCTGTGCTATGACTCCTAAGCTTCTCCCCTGTATGCGTGTCTGTGTTTCTTGTTGAGAGCAAGATGGGATTGGTGAAAAGATGATATCTCCTGCCAATGAATGAAATATCACTCATCAGTTTAACATCTCACCAGTGTGGATGAGATTAGGATCAGAATAGTTGTGGTGATGGTATCTCACTGTCTGGTAAAGACCCTCCACACCATTGCTCTATGGTCATCACCCAGTAGCCTGCTGGCTGTTTAGATTCTGTTACCACTGCAGTTACATGAGCTTTGCAGCTGCTGATGTGAAGCTGGTCCACTTTCATGTGCTGGTCTCAGACTACCGCCACAGCAGAAGTAGCCACGACGGTGAGCCTGAGGTGAGGAAAAGCCGATCTGGCATCATTGTCACTGAGCCCATCCCTGAGGATCTGGATATCGCTGGCTCCCGAGTCAAGACTGCCAGGTACTCCAGATTGCGGGGAATTTTATGAATAATGCACCTCCTCTGTCCTCTACTTAGTGTCATATTTAATAGTCTGGTAAAAAATAAATCCGTATGAAAGAATACCAGTTATGTAGTAATATAAGCCAAGTCTAGAGTGTATTTATTTATCAGTTTGACAAGGTTGCAGAAGAATTAGTCACATTTTGGAATCATGCTTAAATTTTCTCATGATGGGTGGAATTGGGTTTTATAACCACAATGAAGTGGCTGAGAAGTTTTGACGATTCTTGTTGGACAAATGAATGCTTTTCTGAATTTATCCTTTGGGATCAAAATAGGCAGTGTGTACCTCAGTAGGTTAGGGGTGTGGGGGTCTGTGTCTTTTGGGAGTGGTGTGTACCTCAGTAGGTTAGGGGTGTGGGGGTCTGTGTCTTTTGGGAGTGGTGTGTACCTCAGTAGGTTAGGGGTGTGGGGGTCTGTGTCTTTTGGGAGTGGTGTGTACCTCAGTAGGTTAGGGGTTTGGGTGTCTGTGTCTTTTAGGAGTGGTGTGTACCTGTGACTACAAGGTTGCCAGTTTAAATCCCAGGTACGGGAGGGTGATTTCACTATTGGGTACTTGAGCAAGACCCAGTTGCTTAGGGCACTGTCTCTCAAACTATGGGCCGCAGACGGGTGCCGGCCCGTGAGAGGAACCTCGGTTCTGCACCAATCAAAATTCAGTCAGATCAGGTCAGGTATAATATTATTATTATTATTATTATTATTATTATTATTATTAACAATAAAATAATAGTAATCCCATCTATCCATCTATCCATCCATCCATCCATGCATCCATGCATGCATGCATGGGGGGGTGCGGTCGTTTATGCAGGACCCTGCAGCCCCAAAGCCTGACATGACTGGTCCCCAGGACAAATAAGTTTGAGAAACACTGGCTGATTTTGCTTTCCCTCAAAAAATGTATGTCACTTTACGTCACTGGATAAAACCTATTAAATAAATAAAATGCAAATATAGAGTATATCTTTTGACACTGTGGGGCAGTCATTGTTGGCAAGGAAAAAAGTTAATAAGAAGTATTTTTGCACGTGAATGTACTGCACCTGACAGGAGTTTGTAATTGAGCTTACTTTGAAGACAACAGGTTTTCTTTAAAAGGTCAGTCAGTACATTTTTTTGCTAGTGCTGCAATGCCATAACACCACACTAGAAGAACTCCTTCTAGAAGAAGAATTCCATTCTTCAAGAAGAATTCCATGCATTGGCTATTATGCATGGTGAATGTGATGACAGTGTTTCCCACCATAACAGACCACTAGCAGGTTAAGGCTTCTTGGTAGGCTTCCTTCCTCCTCTGCTTGTCTGTCGTTGTATCTTTAGAAGAACATTTGCTGTATACATCCCAATGTGAACTTATTTAAGCCATTATTTAAACTTATTAACCATTTACACTGACAAAAAGTAAAGCTGCAGTGGAGCATTAAAAGAATTGTAATTAGCATTAAAAAATTTAAATATAACCTAAAAGCTAGCCAATCTTTCTGGCTAGCTTAACTGGAAAATGTTCTGTTTGAGTCCCATTCTATTAAATTAAATGTCCTTACCCTGGTAATGTAAAAGTCATTTCCCAGAAATAGCTCAAAGTAAAAAATGAATGCATTTAATAACAAAAAGCAAATAAATTAATAAAGAATGTAATTAGTGACCTCGCACAGACCTCTCCATGCTGTTCTAGTGGAAATAGGAGTATTTAACTGACTGAAGATGTCCTTTTATCTTCATTTAAATCACCCTGTGAAAAGCTTGCATATCTGTATAAAACTATCCCCGTAACTCATTTTTCTCAGCAACCCACCATTGACCGCATTCTCATCCGGCCTCTAATCTTCCAGCGAAAGCAACCTCATCGTTAAAGCCATCCAGAAGAGTGACTTCCTGAGCCGCCTGGACGATGAGCAGGTCACCATGATGGTGGACTGTCTGGTGGAGCAGGAGATCAACCAGGGGGAAGCGATCATCATAGAAGGGACCGAAGGCGACAGCATGTACATCATAGCAGGTGGCCGGTTTCTATATCTTTAATAATGTGGATTAGTGTTGTTCAATTTTAAGAGAACTAGATGACAGAAAAGGAAGAAGTATCTAAAATCCCTTGTGGCTTCAGATAAGAACTGTCCTTCTGTGTCTATGCATACAACAGGCAAGGTTCAAAGCCAGTGAATGCAAACCCCATACACATGGAGCATGCAATGATGTTTCCAGTGTCAATCAGAGATGAAAGGATGTTTCTTGATGTTACTCCCAACCTCCTTTGTGCATCAAACTTGAAACCAAGAGCATCAGTCTCTAATGCTTGTGTCCCTGAGATAGAGGGCGAGCTCCGTGTGACTCAGGCCGGACGAGTTCTGCGAACTCTGACATGCGGGGATGTCTTTGGGGAGCTGGCCATCCTGTATAACTGCAAACGCACTGCATCTGTCAGAGGTGACATCTCGCCAAAATGCATTAGAGTACTGCACCATGCTTGAAGACAAATGGCAGTCTGGCTACCCAGATGGGTTCTGATTGATTTGGGTCATTTTATTCCCCCCCCCCCCAGCTGTCACAAAAGTCAAATTGTGGTGCATCGAGAGGCAGACGTACCGGACGATCATGACCAACAAGTCCAGGAGGAAACGGGAGCAGGTCATGGGATTCCTAAAGATGTGAGTTTCCCAGTTATCATATTAAGATCAAAGGTCTTCCTTATTGTATACAATTTCTCAACTTTGAGATTGGTCTATGCTATAAACCCTTGAGTGGTTGACTGTAATTTGTGACCTAGTCTCTCTCTCTCTTTCTCACACACACACACACGCACACAGGTTTGTAATTATATCTTTGTGGGGACTCTCCATTCATTTATATGGGGAAAACTCTAATCACAACATGACCTACCCAGCCCTAACCTTGAGCATAAATAACTTTTCTTTTCTTTTCTTTTCTTTTCTTTAAATAACTTAACTTTTCATGCAATCAGTATAATATGAACCTAATCCACACATACACACACACACATGTGCACACGTTTGTAGATCGTCCACCACCAAAAACAATTCAGGATATTTGAAAACTGAGCATGATTTTCTGAACATTGAGGATCGAACTAGGGCAGTGATCCTCAAGCTTTTTACACCACACACCACCTCAGAATATATGGGGCTCTCTGTTAACCACCATTATGACTGCTGTCATAAAAGAGATACCTCTGCCTACCATTAGAGGGAGCTCCATAGCTTGAGAACCACTGCTCAAGGGATAGCAAGAATTAATAACTACATAACATCAAAGTAAGAGAGGGACGCTTTTTATGGGCTTATGTATGTCTTCATGCTGATGGTCATAGCTGGTTTAGGACCTGGGTGCATAAGAGTGATCCTGATAAGATAAATGTAAAATGGTTAAATGTAAAGTGCTTTGTGACAGTGACTGTTGTTATAAGCGCTATATAAATAAAGTTGTATTGAATTGAATTGATCCCTCTGAATGACCTGTCAATATCCTTTTTTTGTTCCCATGTGTGTCCTTTGCAGTGCCCGCACCTTGAAGGACCTGAGTGACATGCAGCTCTCTAAGATAATAGACTCTATGGAAGAGGTTGGTGGGTTTGCTACATCTTGACAAGGAACAAGAAACTGGCGTTTGTCTGACAAACCTCAACTGAAGGGAATGCTAATTGGAGAAAAGCATTATGGGAACATAAATCGTATCATACAAACATGTTACTTGTTTCCATTTAGCCTGGTTTGAAATGCACATTACTATGAATAGATTGCAACTCCATAATTACCGTGGGATAATTTAAAATGATGATGTAAATAAACAAAATGATGTTGTACAAACGGTTGCATTTTATGAAGAAGTGGATGTGAGAATGACATTAAACTGTGAATGGCATTGAGCTGAACAGGACTTTGTTGCATTTTCTAGGTCAAATTCAAGAACAATGAAGTGATTGTGCGTGAAGGGACAGAGGGAGACACGTTTTACATCATTCTGAAGGGAGAGGTAGAAGGACACCCCCTCGCTTGGTCTGACACCACCCTCCACTGGCGTTCCCATTCTCTGCCGCCATCAACATGGACCATGTCTCTGTGATCCAGGTACAGGTGACAAAAAACATGAACGGACAGCAGAAGGAAATCCGGAGGATGGGCCGAGGGGAGCACTTTGGGGAGCTGGCTCTCATCCGGTGAAACTCCTGCCTACTGCATCACAAGTATTCATTATCAATGAGCTGCTCCTCTGGGACAAGGTCCTGCTGAGCGTAGATCAGGGGTCTCAAACTGAAATCACCTGGGAGCTGCTGGCTGGATGTTTTTTCCTAAGTTGAGTCATTGAGCCATTTTTTTTAAGATGAATGAGGAAAGAGAGAAAAGAAAAGACTTTTTTGTCAATTTTTTGGAAAATAAAAGATTGATTTGCTGCCCCATGAGCTTGCACTTTGAGACCTCTGGCCACCATGCTACCCACTTACATTATATAATACTCCTTTTTTGTTTGTGTAACACCTTAAACATGCCTTTATAATGGCTGTATTGTTTATAATGCTTAAACAGCAAACGAGGTCTTTAAACACTCCATGTTCTTTAAAATGCTGGATAATTTTGCTGTGTTTTCAGTGAGACTTGCAGAACTGCCACATGTACTGCAGTGGGCCAGGTCACCTGCTACTCCATTGACAAAGAGTGAGTGTCCTCCTCTCGTGATGCTGGGGAAGGCCAGGCAGCCTTGGGAAAGCCTGACTGCTGATTGGTGGGATGCTGTTTTTCAGGGTTTTTGAGGAGACCATACCGCTTGAACACCTCGAGCTTCATGACGAGTGAGTTCAACCGATGAGTAACACTTGTTGCTTTGAGACCTGCGCTTGCTTTCTCCTCCCATTTTACGATCGCTGGAGCCATCGGTCCTGTTCTTGCCACCGATTTACTGTATTTTTTTTCTTCTATGTTTTGAACAGCTCGAATGTTTTTGAAGACATAGTGATTCTGGAGAAAAAGAGGTGAGGCCAAAAATATGCAGGCTTCGTGTTATTTTTCTGGTTTGCACAGTGAATTCCAGCAAAGGAATATGGACTAAATGTGCCAACAAAATGATGATAGCATGAGCATTGCAGTAGGTGATTAAGTCAAAGCTGTTAAGCTGCTTTTCAGCATCAGTGGCAAAGATCCATACCACTAAGGGTCTGAGGTCCACCTTAACTGCTAAGGGATTACAGGTGAATGATTGGAGACCCATCTGACCCACTGTGTCTGCCCCCACCTTGCATATATCCATTCCCACAGCCAGAGTACCTCTCTGCATTTAAAGGACCTAGTTCCAGTGCTTTACCAGGAAGGACGTTTCCAGGGCGACCCCGTCACTCTGGGATTGGGCGGATTTGGACGCGTGGAGCTGGTGGGTTCAGATTCTGGTTGTTGTCCTGACCTTTTGATGAAGGGCGTTCTCCAATCATCAACCACAACAGGTTGAGGAATTTCCTTCAGCGATGGTCTTCTTATGCTTTCCATCCAATCCTCTGTATTTCTGCTGTCCTCCGTGGCCCATCAGTTTGGTTACCTTCCTCACCATTCCTCCATATTCTCCCTTTAAATCACCACTCTCCATGCTGCTTACGGTTCCGGTGTTTCTTCTTGCAGGTGATGACACTGCAGCATGGGAAGTATTACGCCCTGAAGAGGATTAGTAAGAAGCACGTTGTTGCCAAGCGGCAGGAGGAGCATGTGAAATTCGAGAAGCAAATACTACAGGACATTCATAGTGACTTCATTGTCAGGTACCTAATTGCCTCATATGATGTAGTACAGCAGTGTTTCCCAATCCGGTCCTTATGGACCCACAGGAAGTCTACATCATGGCTCCTTCATATCAGGAGCTTGGAGGGAGCAAATACATGGACCGACTGTGGGTCTCCGAGGACCGGATTGGGAAACACTGGAGTAGAGATACGTTATTCATCCCTGTAAGCAATTCTTCTTTTCTCTAGTCTCATCTCGCACTGTGATCCAAGCTTGAGGGTCATAGTGCAGGGTTGGTCATGGCCCCTGGAACAGCTGGTGTTAAGGGTCTTATTTCTGGGCCCAATGATGGCACCAACCTGCAAACCGCAAGATTTAAACTGGCGACCTTCTGATCACAAGCACCATCATAACACCCCTGCATTGTATTCCTCTTTTGTTCTCCAGACTTTATGCCGGGTTCAAAGACACCCGTTATATCTATATGCTTATGGAGTTTTGCTCCGGAGGGGAGTTGTGGACCAAGCTGAAAGAAGTGTAAGTGACTGTAGTGACCAGAGGTGGGAAGTTCTGGTTCAGAAAGTGCAAATCCGGACCAATATTTTATTTCAACCAACCAGTTCAAACAATGTGATTATTCTGTTTTAAAGGTTCTGATTTATGTAAGAGAAGTAGCCTTTCAATATCCTGAAGACATGACAGATCTGCAAGAATCTTAGATATTAATGAATATGCATTGTTATTGTTGTTTTAATGAATATATACATATGTGAATATGATTTTTTTTAATGAAAAGCGAGGTGTAACTTACGTGTCTCTTTGTGGGTGGGGGTCTGTGATGTGTGACAGTGGTCGGTTTGAGGAGAGTATCGCTTCCTTCTGCACTGCATGTGTTGTTGAGGCGTTCGCCCACCTCCACAAGAGGGGCATCCTGTACCGAGACCTCAAGCCCGAGAACCTGATGCTGGATTCACGCGGATTCGTCAAACTGGTGGGTCAACATATGGCTGAGTGAGGTAGGACACTGTGCTTATCAGCAGAGTGATGTCACCGTTGGGCCCTTGAGCAGGGCCCTTAACTCCTGAATACTGCAGGAAACCGTCTGACCCTGATCTCTCAAAAAAATGCACATCACTTTAAACAAAAGCATTTGTCAGTCACCTCTTGCCAAGACCCCCCACCATCAGCTACTCTTACCATTTTGATTTTATATTACATATTTACCTGAGACTTTTATCCAGAGTAACTTATAGTAGGAAGAAGGATAACAATTTACATTTGTTTCCTGGGATTTGAACCCACGACCTTTAGGTCATTAGCCCTCAGGGCTACTTGTTGAGCTGCATCCTTTGTTCCTGGGCTCTGTGTCACAGGTGGACTTCGGTTTCGCCAAAGAACTGACACGAGGGGAAAAGACATATTCATTTTGCGGGACCCCAGAGTACATGGCCCCTGAGATCATCCAGAACCAGGGTCATGACTTTGCTGCGGACTTCTGGTCACTGGGCATCCTGGTGTACGAGCTGCTGGTTGGCAGGTAAACCCAACCCGGGACTCCAGTCCTCAGAGGATATGCAGAAACTGGCCTTTTGTGGGGACACATTTTATTACAATATCACCCAGAAATACTGCTAAATACTGGGTCAGAACTGAAGCTACAGCACTGGAGCTGTGAGTACACAGAGCTACCCACTGAGTCAATGCACCTAAATAATAATTAATAAAATATTCATAATTCATCAATTCAGCTAAAATAAATATGGCTAATTTTTTAAATACAGCAGAGAACCATATCCTAACAACAACAATAATAATAGTAATAATAATGTACTACATTATTGTTTTTCTGACCTATTTACAAAGTTGACGTAGACAGACTTGGGGGGTGGATCTTGTGTGTAACCTGGGCGCTTTCTGGTATCAGTTTATGAAATTGAAACAAATCAAAGTAAAAGCTAAAAAATACTGGCCAACAGGGGGCATCACAAAGCAGTAATACAGAGAGAAACAGTTGTCCATTAAAAATGGTAGGAGCAGGAAGATGAGATTCTCCAATGTGCAGCACATTTTTCAGTCGTCTGATTGCTATCATAATCTCAGAGGTCCTGTACGACACACAAAGAATGCTGCATATTAAGATTAAATTCTCCATCTTGCATATGGATAAACTGCACACAGCTTTCTCCGAAGTTTATTAAAGCATGAATGTCTGCTCCTCAGCCCCCCCTTCTCCAGTTCCGACCCACAAAGAATTTATGCGAAGATTTTGGATGGGGTGCTTAAATACCCCCCCTACATGAGTGAGGCCGCCCGCTCCCTGATCAGCAAACTATGCAGGTCAGGGCAATAATTCTGGCATTTTATTTTTTATATGAAGCCTTCAGCTGTCTTCTTCAAAATCCTACAGTTGTCTTTAAATGAATGTACTTCCACGTTTTATAACATTCTGTGACGCAGGCCGCGGCCTGGTCAGAGGCTGGGGAATACCAAAAACGGGATCAAAGACGTCCGGAATCACAGGTAACATATTAGGGCTCTTTTGCAAAGGCTGGTCAGTGATGAGCAGAGTGGCCCCTCGTCTGTCTGTGTGTATGCCGATATGTACGTCATCACAGGGGGCAGTGTGTGACTCAGCAGGCAAAGCCTCTTTGTTTGTAATCAGAAGGTCACTGGTTTGAGCCCAGCTGAGGCAGAATAGTCACGTTTCTGTGGGCTCTTGAGCACGGTCGCTAACCCCCAGCTCCCCACGTGCTGCAAAGTAGCTGCCCCTTCACTGTGATCCCCAAGCTTGCTCTCACCCCTCTGTGTGTCTCATGGAGAGCAAAATGGAGTAAAGAAAAATTCCCCACAGGGATTAACGAAGTATCTCTCTTCTGTTCCATGCGGTCCTTCACACAGGTGGTTTGGGAACATTAACTGGCACAAGCTGAGAGTTGGGCAGCTGGAGGCACCGACGGTCCGGCTCATGCGCAAGGTAGTGCCGTCTTTGCAGGATCCCAAAACAGAGTGACCTGTGTATCTCAGCAAAGCTACAGCCGGCACTTCAGGGCAGTCATTGTTATGACAGTGTGCAGTGTTTCCTGTGGACAAAGCGGTTTGACGTGGGGGCAGTGTGATGGGGGTGTATTACTTAGAAAATGCAGGCATCAGACCATTGTCCAACGTATGTTTTTTTTTTTATTATCATTGTTTATTGATGGCATGTTACCTCTCTGTATAAACAAGAACTTAATAATTATATGAATTAATGGAAGCTAGTTTTTTCAGTGGCAGTCATAATTACTTTTATTGTGGTTGCTAAAATAATTCCTCAACACTTTGCTCGTCTCCCATGCTTCATTCATCAATGTAACAACAGCCTAATTTCACTGCACACAGCCTAACTGTGTATGAGACTCAGCATAGCTGCACTGCACACAGCCTAACTGTGTATGTGACTCAGCCTAGCTGCACTGCACACAGCCTAACTGCGTATGTGACTCAGTCTAATTGCACTGCACACAGCCTAACTGTGTATGTGACTCTGCTTATCTGCACTGCACACAGCCTAACTGTGTATGTGACTCTGCTTATCTGCACTGCACACAGCCTAACTGTGTATGTGACTCTGCTTATCTGCACTGCACACAGCCTAACTGTGTATGTGACTCATTCTGACTAACAGGTGGGCTACCAACTGATATCAATGTAGTGACTAAAGGGAGGCACCCCCAAACCCCTTTCTCAAAACAGGGTAATCTGTTACAGATTCACATCCACACTGGAGGTGCGTCAGAAAGTTACCACTAATGTTACTAAGTCACCAGGAGATATTCATGGGTAGACTGAACTGTTTTGCTCCCATTCCCACACGACACCATAAAGGTAAAATAATGTTGTATAAGTGGATATCTCTGTGTGTCAATGGGGCATAAAACAGTGAAAGCACACTGCTCTGTTTCCCTACCTCTGTGTTTTTTTTCCTAGGAAAATACCACAGTGCAAACACTGTCGTTAGAGGGAATCAATAGGAAACAGACTTTAATTAATGATACTGCATCACTCAAGGTCTTCAAGATTCAAGAGGTTTATTCGTCACATACTGTACACAGTTGTACACATACAACATGTAGTGAAATGAAACCCTGGTCACTCCGAGCAGCTGTGCCTCATAAGAAAATAATAAAATATATAAAAATATCTATCCATCCATTTTCCAAGCCGCTTATCCTATTGGGTCACGGGGGGTCCGGAGCCTATCCTGGAAGCAATGGGCACGAGGCAGGGAACAACCCAGGATGGGGGGCCAGCCCATCGCAGGGCACACTCACACACCATTCACTCACGCATGCACACCTACGGGCAATTTAGCAACTCTAATTAGCCTCAGCATGTTTTTGGACTGTGGGGGGAAACCGGAGTACCCGGAGGAAACCCCACGACGCCAAACCCCAAACTCCACACACTCCAGGTGTGAGGCAACAGTGCTAACCACTGCACCACCATGCCACCCCAAAATAAAAATATAAAATAAAAAATATATGAAATATGTTTAGCTGTACATAATCTATACATAAGTGACATGGTCAAAGTGATAGTGCTGTGCAACATAAGCGCAATGTGTAAAAGACCTGAGAAATGTACTGGCAATTTGGTCAGTATGAACTGAATGAAATGCTCATGGGATTGTGGGCACTCGTACACAATGTGCACAGAGTGATGTCAGTGTCACAGTGACTGAAGAGTCATTGTAGAGTCTATTGGGAAACCCAGGGGCACTGAGACTTGTCCTGGTTCAGGAGCCTTATGACCACTCATTTGGTTTGGCAGAACTGAGACTTGCCGAGTTCATCGCTAGTTATTTTATAACTGCGCAGTTAGAGTGATTCGAAACTGCCATGTGGTGAGCTTCCTCTGCTTACTCCCATCCTGTTTTTCTGCATCTTTCCTACTGCAGGGTCCCTGCTATATCAACTTCGACAGGTTCCCCTATGACAGAACCCAAACGGAGGAAGAAACCTCCGGCTGGGATGACAACTTCTGACCTGGTTTTCATCAGCAGTTTCTAGATCCAGCGACCTAATGGGTATAGGCTGCAGGCAGGCTTTACATGATGCCTCTGTCACGCAGCCTTGTGCTTCAGCCTAAGTGGAGTGTTTAAGTCACCTGTCCCAATGCATTGAAGTATTTTAACTCTGTATCAAATGAAAATCCCTCCGTGATGTTATCTCGCACTTTTGTGTACCCAAAGTACTTGCCTCTTTCCATGTGATAAGTTCAAATCCAAACAAATGAAAGTGCCCCTCTGAACCCTAGCCTTTACCTAAGCCTCATACATGCAGAATCTGCAGATATTTGGAAAGTTAGCATGCTAGCCTGTTAGCATGTAAAATGCCTTAGCATGCTCAGATCAGGCTGAAAATTTGGATCTAGGCGTACTGTGCCTCCTAAATTCAGAATCTGCAGTTATCTCAAAACTTGGCATGTTAGCATCAAAATCGGAAGTGGGTGTATCTCCGCCTAGGAATGTCGTAGAGACTTGAAACAAAGTTCCTCAGATCCGTCTCGATGAGTAGAGTCTACTGATGAAAAGAAGAGTTTTAATTTCAACTCTAACCCCAAAACTAATGTTTCTTAATTTTACCCCCTTTTCCCTCTTCTTTTATATTTTATCTGTTATGTGATTTTATTGATTTATTTAGACATTTATGTATTTATTTATGATTAATTCATGAAGATATATTCCTTTTTTCAGCTAGTTACTTTCTTTTAAAGTGAATGATAAAAAAATCATATTTGACCTGCCTTCCTTGCTTGGAAAATGTCTAACATTATGGGAGAATATCACCCTAAGTTGAGGAACTTAGACTTGGGAATCTAAAAATGGTGAAATAAATATGACCACTGCGGAGCGCTCCATTTAGGAAACGTGATCATTTTAATCTCTCTGGTCTCTGCTGCTTCTGTCGCATACAGCAATAGTAGAATATTATTATACCTCAGATACGATAAAATAAACATTAGGATATTTAAAATTATTTTGACCAGAGTGTTGAGCCCATGAATGGGTAATTCTACTTACTGGGGGTCTTCTCCGCTGCCGCCGTCTTCGTCATTTCCGTCATCTTTCACTGCCCTGAGCCTATGGTGGCACCATACTTACCAGGGATTTCCTCTGCTTCCGTTTTCTCTACCGTTTCCGTTATTCATGCCGTTTTTTGGCTGTTCCTACCGCATAACAGGAACAGTAGATAATTTTATCTTAAAACAAATATGGGGATAGCACAAACTGTGTTGATCAGAGTGTAGGAAGGTTGGAATGTTGCCAGTGCACCCTGAGCATCAATGATATACAATGAAATCTTTTATAAACCCTAATCTAACCCTAACCCTTATCCTAACCTAAACCTAACCCCTAACCTAACCCTAACCTAACCACCAAGTATGCGGTCACAATATTTGACACCAGCAAGCTATACCACTCAAATCAGGAAGATACAAAAATGCTCTCCTGTACAGGAACTGTGGCAACTTTACTCAGAAACTGACCTTGGACTGGACAAATTAAGTCACATATGTTCAATCATAACTCTGAAACTGCAAGGCCCTAGAGACTGGGAACCATCATCCACCCTAACCACAGCTGGTTTAGTTTATACAAATTTCACAAAATGTAGTTTGTCACTACACAACTCACAAACCCCCTGCAGTTCCTCTGCAGACCACCTTTTTGAAATTCCCCTAGTCTTTACTGTACAAATATTGGCAGAAAAAAATATGTAAAAAGAGTTATTTAATTCCACCACTAAGGGGCAGTGTTTCGCTATTTTTTTAAATTCATTACCAATGTGGACTGAGCTTGTATCAGAATCATAGACAGAAACAAATTTCAGGGGGCAGTCTTAAGTTTGCTCCCTAGCTGTGTGGCAGTTTTCAGGGGGGGCGGTTCTCCTTCAAATCTGTTGTTTTGCTATGTGGCTACATGCCTACCATGTATTGCACTATGAATGTTATCATTAAGTCAGAAGGTTTATTAGAAGATATATTAGTAAATGGATTGCCTTAATATCTTAAGAAATCTAAGTGTTGTCTAAGCTGTGTAAGTCATTTGACTGGAAGATACTATACATAGGTTTTTGACACTTTAGTGTAAACACCTCATGATTAATCCTAGTGAGAGGGAGACGTCACTGGTGTTGACAAGTCCTAAAAAAATATATTGTATAAAATTATCTGCTGTGTGCGAACCTGAAGGGCCCGGCCTCAATTTTTTTAGCAGTAATTTTTTTACAGCTTGTAGTAATATCTGTGTGTAACAGGCCTCATTTTGTGGTAGTTGTGGAATATTGCCTTGAATGTGTCATTATAAACAAAAATTGGTAATACTTATTTTAGTAAATTTTTTTAATAGTTCAGTTATATATTAATGTATAGAGCAATTAATTCATAAACAAATTTAGAAATGTATTGCAATCCTATGTTGTATGGTCTTTACAAAATGGCTTTTAATCATTTGCAAATATGAAACAATGGGTTAGTAAGTATACTAAATGGTGTCACAACACGAAGTGGGGTATTGACTTTAGTAAATGGCTACAGTATATTATAGTGCTGGGGCTGTGCAAAATTAATACTAACCTTGTATATCACGCACATGCAATTATTACATAACCAGTCAGCTAAATTAAGATCAGGCTGTTTCATGCCTTCATACAGTATGGACGTTATAGCGCAGGCAGTTTACCTTTTGCTAAAACATTTTTTACTCTGTCTTAAAAAAAAGAACTCCGCAAACTTTACAATTTTAATGGCTATTTCTTTTCAGGATTATCTATCATATGTTTAAAACTCAGTTTAAAGTTTACCTCCGCTGCTTTTGCATGAACCCTGCATGCATTCTCTGAGACAATCACAATCATTTTCATCCTTGTTGTTTAAATCACTCCTAGACGGGAACAACTTGTCTTACATTCTGAGGGAGGCTTGAGACATTGAGCCCAAGTGGGACATATTCTGTGCTTCAACTACAGAAGCAGCTCTGCAGAGGTGTGGCTAAAAGGTTGTTGGTGCCAGTCATAGCAGCAACACAAATTCAAGAAAACTGTCAGGTGATTCAGGATGGGGAAGCAGAATTTTTCCCATGCTGTTTACAGCAGAGATGCACTGCCGTTGACCTCAAATGGGGATATAGTTGGATGATGGAAAGAGAATTTCAAGGACCTCCTGAATCCTGTTGACATATGTTGGGGATTATACCCCCCCGATGCCGGTGTGATCGACCGCTGGAGGCCTCCGGTCAGAGAGCACTGAGTCATTAGACAGAGTTAGGTACTTTACTTTGTAGCAGATTACAATCCCACATATAAGATGGTGCACTCAAGCAACAGGATTGTGATGTAGATTGAACTGAAGACAGAATTCTCTATAATAGACATAAACAGAATAAAGATATTGAGGCACATGCCACTGTAATTAGAACCGCACATTATCTACAGAAACAGTCTATATTCATTAACTTATACAGACATTAACCGATTCATCCAGTCATTAGAACATCGATATAGCTAACACTAAATGCGTCCAGCCGGCGAACACAGCCGGGTTATATTCTCTCACCTGGCAAACTCGCGGCAAGTGCTTGCAAAACGTAAATATGGAAGCAATGCAGTCCACGTTATCTGAGCATGAGTCCCAAATCGGAAGAATTCACAACAACACACCTTCCTTGGAGGAAGTGAAGTCAGAGGATGTCATGGTGAAGAGAGAGCTGAGTTGGAAGGCAAAGCTGTTGATTTACGGGTGTATGATTCTACCTCCACCCATAGTGATAAACTTTGGGTAGTGACCGAACGAACAAGGTTGCAGATACAAGCAGCAGAAATGAACATTCTTTGCATTATATCTGGTCACAGCCTAACAGCTAGGGTGAGGAACTCGGACATTCAGGAAGGGCTCAAAGTAGATCCACTACTCCTCCACATTGAAAGGAACCTGCGGAGGTGGATATCTTGCTGGGGAAGTGCTTTTGGCATGTCCAACTAAGAGGAGACCCTGGGGCAGACTCGGGATACACCGGCGAGATTACATATCTCAGCTGGCTTAGGGAATACCTTAGTTTACCAGTGGCCTGCAGACTGACGGCCCAATTGGGGACTTCAATATATATATTTTTTTTTACTCTGGAGAAAATGTCATCATAAATGTAAAAAATCCTGAAGTTTCAATGCCACCGACAATAATTTTCAACCCACCAAGTCAACATTACTGTGACAGTTCCAAGTAGAGACAGAAACCCTGTTTCCCATCCTTCAGCGATGCAAAACTGATGGCAAAATGACTCAGAGTTCAGTGGTTAAGGAGACAATGGAGATCAAAGTGGCAGGAAACAGCGTTTTGGGAGTCATAACTCCACTGGATCTCTGGGTAGGGAACTGGATGCCGTGCGTCAGTAAGCGTTTTATGGTGGGAGGGGGTGCACTTTCTGACAGAAATATGGCATCGGTAACAAAAATAATGCAACCTGTGCCTTGGGATAAAATCTAATTTTAGAGTGCATTAACACCCGAACTTGCAAACACATATGCCACCAGTACTTTCCACTAGAACTCAGTCATTTTGAAAGCACCATAGAGCCCAATTCCCCAGACAAGCAGACACACTTAAATACCTTCAAGAATATGAGGACGAACCCAGAGAGAACTCTAGATTCCGATGGTAATGTATGCTGGCCCAGTTCGCAATATCGGTTCCTATGGTAACCCTGGCAAAGCTTTATACAATGGAGAAGTAGCAGAGAGCAGCGAAAACCACAAAGAAGCAGAGCTACTCCGATTCACCTTTAGTCATTTGTAGTAATTCAGGAAACCCAGTGGTAACAGAGAATAAACTGGATTCCAACCCATTGCATTATTTTTACTTTGCATTCTCATCTATTGTATGAAGAGATCAGGCAACATATTAATATATGATAGAAGGCTGCTTGCAATCAATGTCATTGACATGAATCTTTTTTGAGGCCTTTTCTTTAAAAGTCTATCCATCCATCGTGTAACTGCTCATCCTGATCATGATCACAGGGGCTCCTGGAGTTTATCCCAGGCAGTATAGTGCACAAGGTTGGTGTACACCAGATGAGATGTGCTTATATATTTAAGCTTAACATCCCGAAAGGAGTGTGGTTGTACTCCAACACAGCCGTGATATATTGGAGTACAACCACACAACATCAAGTATCTTATTGCTTTTATAGAACAGTTCATCGAGGAGCTTTTGTAAGGTAAGAATAATAAGATACTGCATATTTTCTTTTTTTATTTAAGCATTTAAGGGCCTCCACAAAAAAAGAAATATACTTCCCACAATGTCAGTGAAGGTGGGATGAGCTATTGCTAAACCTTCCGCTTACCCGGAAAATTAAGTCTATAGCCAATGTAGCTTTGTCCAATATTGTTGATGCCAGCAGTGAAACAACTAGCTAGCCTATTAGCGGAATAACTTCGCATCGTAAGTTAAAATCACGCCGCATGTCTAAGGAATAAAATACTGTGACACTTCATAGTTCTAGAGGGATTCCTAGATATTCTAAAACCAGCTGGGAAATTTTATCCCTCCATTGTGTCCTGGGTAAGCCCCAGGGATCCACCCAGTGGAATATGCCCACAAACAACTCCTGCAAGAGCCACCCAGGCGGCTTGCCCTGACCACCTGAACTGACAACACCGACTTCAAAGGAGCAGTGGTTTTCTTACGGTTCCTTTTAATCTCTGAACTCAGTCCTAGAGAGATCTTATTTACTGAGGACTGTGTGTGACTGGAAAATCGGTTGGCTACACTTTTGCAGGTTATGAGCAGGTCCATGTTGGTGAAGCTATAAGACAAGGGTTGCAAACAGAAGCAGACAAAATGTCCATTCTCCACAAGGTGGCTGGGTTCACAAATTTTCCTTCGTTGCATATTTACTGTAAGTAAGGTTCTTGCCTGTCCTCAGTTGTAGTGGGCTTTGGATCCAGGATTATGCAGATGGTCTGAGCTGGTCGGCAGACACAGTGGACACCTACCAGTACTCCTCACCTGCGAACACTCTCACTCATTTTTATTTGAATGTTCATTACACCTTCTGTGTGTCTCTAGAAGAGACCTGCACCACCCAAATCCATATGGCTCCTACAGCTCATACCTACCAAGCCCTACAGAAGCCGTCTCCTGCTACAGGTTCCCCTCACCACATGGCCAGTTTCCTCCCTGGCATTGTTTTTATCCCTGTTACCCTCTCAGTTTGACAACATGTCAGGTCGATGGCAATCAAGACGTCACCATCCTCAGCAAGGGCTAAAAGAGCCCAAGACAATTAGCACCCTGCAGCTTCCTGGAAATCTAAAACACGTCCCTGTCATCATCTGGAGATGGCGACGCCAAGCCCAGCTACTCGCTGTTGGAAGCCAACACCGTGTCAGCTGGTAGAGCTGCCAGCAGGAGGAATAAATCAGTGGTGTTAAATCCCTGAACCACAGAGTCTCTGTTTACATACAAACTTCCTTGAATCACTCCCTTGCAGAACACAGACCTACGAGGGTTTTCAAAGAGCACAGCATCCTACGCGTGAAATTCATCCACCGATTCACATCGATGAGAAAAAATGCGCTTTTTTGACTGTATGTTGGCTGTGGATTTCAAGTGTTCATATACCTAATTGAGGGATATGTCAGCCGTTTCAGCACTTGGGTGTCTTCAGTAAAAATGACCTTGCTATCTTTCTTCTTATTCCTTAACATGGATGGTGTGTGGTCCTTTGGGTTAGGTTAGAAGGTCGCCGAGTCAAATCCTGAGAATAATAGGGTTATTGAACCCTTAAGAAAAGTCCTTAACCTCAATTATTCCCGGGACACTGGCTGATCCTGCTCTCTGATCATCACTTGTACACTTGAACAACAGCATTTTCAAAATCAATGTATAATTTCACCGCATTAAGGACCGGTCATTGCCCCAGCCGCAACACTGCTTTGAAGACCATGCCCTCCCTTGTGCATCTTCTGCAAACACTGCAAATTTTTCGTATCGATTACTGAATAATAAACATTCTTGGAGTGATAAATGATTGACTCACTTTATCAAACAATGAAGCGAAAATAAAGCTAAAAACGACCCTTCTGTTATGTGAAATATTTAAAACGTGGCGACATGAATTTACATAAGCAATGATCATCAAATAATGAACTGTGGAAATTATTTTACATGTAAAATATGCTAAATTAATCCATTTGAAATTATATCGTGATTATGTACTGATAAATTCAAGACACAATGATCAGGCTGCAGTATGGTTAACATGATCCAATCTAATTCAGCCCAAATTATCCAATCAAGCCACTGTCCTATCAATCTTCACAATGTTTAGAGGGTAGGAAATTTTGGAGGGAAACAAGTTTGAGGCCTGGACAGTGACAGTGCCATAATAACACCCCAGGTATCACATTCTAAGAGTGTTGGGGTGCTTAAGTTTATTGTCCCGATGTGAGCATTGTCCAAGTTTTCATATTCCTGACATCGAATTTCCTGATACGGCTTTATGGTTTGCGATTTAATTTCGCTCTGTTCCTGATAAACTGGCCCAAACTATCTGTGTTGTGATGCTCCATAACCACATGTACAGTACATGGTCACAGAAGTGCAGAGCACAAGGCAGGGACACCATGGACAGGATGCCAGTCTCCTGTACACAATGTTCTCAGTGTGATGTGGAGAGTTTATGCAAACGAACATGCACCTGTGTTGTTCAAATGAAATTAAATTTGGCTCGTAGAGATGCTTTCAGGACCAGGCCATGAAAAAAAGATTTCCTTTATTGTAATTATGACAGTGTGAAATGTTTAAAGCTGAATAATATCAGATACATCTCTTATAAAGAGGGATTTTACAAACTTAGGGCTGAAATGGATGATACCTAAGGTGTAATACCTAAGCATTTATGTTATTACAGATTTACAACTGAATAGTTGAAATAGATCCTGGCTATGCTGAATTCAAATGCTTACTTACACAGCACAAAGTCTATGAAGAAATGCATAATTGCTGAAGTACAATGAAGTGCTTATGTATGTGAGTGAATGAATGAAAAAATAAAAGCAAAAAACCCAACCAATTAAGGTAGTTGGATAGTACAAGTTTGGTATTTGCATTTGAAGCCTATACATTTAAATAAAACCAGCCTATGTTGTAATCTGTCTGTCATGTGCTCCAATTAATCAGCCTCTGGAACCACAATCCAGTCCATATCTTCCACCAAACTCTTTCTCAGGATCACATTGTCTGTTACCTGATCATATTTGCAGGTTGTTTCTATATAATATCATAAATGTCAAGGGTCAGCCCCTGTTGTCTGTCTTTCGTGTCCCTTCCCCGTTTGGTCAGCAGGCATCACTGGCCATCCTGTCCCTCGTCAGTCTTTGTTTCCTTGGTTTTTTTGTCAGCCAAATGGCTCAGTGTGTTGAGCATGCAGCTGCTTATAAGTCCCTTTGTCCTGTGTTTAAATCCTGCCTTCTCAGTTTTTGTATTTTGTTCCCTAGTGTTTCATTTGTATGGGTTTTTGTGTCTGGTGATTTTGTATTTGGTTTTGGTTTCGTTCTTTGTGCCCCTGCTTGTGTTTTTACCTGTCAAACTCCCCAGTGTTAGATTCTGTTTCTTGCTTAGTTTTCAGTTTCCCTGTTTTAGTTCCTTTGACGTCACCTGTGCCCTGTTTTCCCAGTCTTTGTTAATCTGCCTCACCTGTCCACTGTTAGTCTCCTAACCCTTAAGTATTTTATTTCCTGCTGCTGTTCAGTTCCCGAGTGGTTCTTCGGTTGTGAATGTTCTGTTGTTTGTGATAGTTGGATGTTATTGTAGTTTTGAATATCCTATTTGTAGCCTGCCTGTCTGTCTTGACCCTTTGTAAATTTAGTCTTTGTTTTATCCCTTTTGTTTTTGACCCCTCATGGTCTTTTGGTTTTTGTAGTTCTTAGTGTTTTCTGATTTTGTTAAATGGACCCCGTCTAGTGAGCCACAAGTGGGTCGTCCACCATTTGTGCCTGCAGCATGCCTCGTCCCCACTCAAAATCTGCCCGGATCCATGGCAATAAATGCTGCTTCAGTCTATTGTCCTGATGTGAGGTATTACCGTTTTCTCCATCATATTCCTGACATAGTTCTGTTCCTGATGCGCTGTTGACTTGTGCCCGTCGGCTCCGGTATAAGCTGATATGGGTCGTCCCGCACGTTAACCGCAGATTATTTCATTACGCTTTCTCTACTGCTCTCGCATGCTTGCAACAGATGCCATCCTTAGAATGCTGATAAAGTAATTTAGCTGAAGAGCATGCAAAGTGAAAACTGTGCTCTTAATTTTGAACATGATAGATTACACTGTTATATGATAAACGAAGCGTGTCACAATTGATCATTTTACACAAGCAAAGGATATAACGACAGAGGGCAATGGCCTTAATGAAAAGGCTTCAGAGACTCTCCAGCTTCTCGGTGTGTGGTGTTGGGAGATCGCTGGCTGATATTGACTGGAGATTCTTTGTGGAACATGGCCTCATACTGAACCTGCAAGTTAAAGATTTATGTGACATCAGAGACGAGTTGTTACTTAAGGAAATGAATGGGACTAATTGATTTACCATCTCAGCAGATGGATGGTGCTGATGATCAGTCCAGGTGAGGTGTTCTTCTTTAATGCCAGAAGACAGAGGGAATTTGAAATGAATGTAACACCACTTGCCTGATTCCTCACCCTGTGAGCCACACAATTTAGTCTGAGATCTCGTTTCTGTGACCCAGATAGCAGAGAGTCCGCGGGACAGTGGGGGGGTTGCACAGGACCTAAGCTTGTGTTACTCTTTCTTCACTGTAAAGAAAAAAAGGAACATTTTGGCCAGGAACTAGGGAGGCAAAGACTATACAGAGTGAGCTGGAAAGGTGACTTTGGAAGGGGCACTCGGCTTGTTTTGAAACTGAGTGTCTAAAACTGATTCTCTGTCCCGGAAATGTTTCTGGCTTAAGGGTGTTTGTGTTTCGTTCACAAATTCCAAGTTAGTCACCTGTTGTTTCAAATCCCTAGCGTCAATGTTTATTCTTGATTTGGCTCTGCCAATGATGGGCTGAGGTCTAGGGCTACAACGATTCATCGAGTAACTCAAATACCTCGATTACAAAAAATCCTCGATGCAAATTCTTTGCTTCGATGCTTCGTGTAATCCGCATGACTATGTACTGCTTAGTGATCAGCGCGTTTCACTCGGAGGATTATTACTTTCGCAGTGTGCTTATGCTGCATTACGTGTAGCAGGTTTGATTTGATGGCGCAATGGAGGAAGACAGGGGAAATAGCGAGGGAAATCAGCAAAAAAGACGTAAAATGTAAGACGTAAAAAGTTTGGGACCATTTCAAACAAAAGAAAAGCGAAAATACTGTATACATGTTCATTTTAAATCTGAATTAGCTTACCACAATAGCACAACGTCAATGATTCAACATCTCAACAGAAAGCACCCAGTCTATGCTTCCAGTCCACAGAGTGGAACCAGTACAGTACATGGTGAGCGCGAGCGTTTCACTCACATCTGCGGCTAAAATAAACCTGCGATAGAAATGTATTTATGGGCATATGTGTGAATAAAAAAAGTATAACAAGATTCAGCCCAAGCAGCCCCGATTTTTCCTCAATAAAAACACTGATAACACAAGAGCAGTGAGAATTATGCTGTCGTAGTTTAACACGGAGTGGGAACCCGTCTGTACACTAAGAGCAAAGAGACGGTTCCGTTACAGAGATGGTGAACTCAGGTGCAGTGAAGGAAAACAGCAGCAGTGCTTGTAATCGCTACTAAACCTTTACTGGTAAAGAGCTGGCGAGAGTCCGTAATCAAACCAGCTGTTCAACAAGCTGAACGGTGAAGAAAAGTGATGTTTTCAGCTGTTCCCATCCACTGCCGTTTGTCTTCCACAGCAGCAAAGCTACAGTAAAGCTGTACAAATTAAAATAGAAGCTGTTTGTATGCAGATAAACTGTTAGCTTAGTTTGACACAATATTTAAATTTGGCAACTTGCAGCAGGCTATCATTGTCGCAATGATACCTGCAGCATGCAGGGGTGAGTCTAAAGGGGAGCATGGGGTGTATTCAGTACTATAGATCTGTTTCAAGGCTTTAGTAATATTATTCTGCAGATTTAGATTAATATGAAAAATATTGCATAATTATAATATAAATAATATATTATAAATATAACACAACAATTACCCACCCCCCTCCCCCAACAGCCTTGGGCCAGTGAAACTCTGAGACACTGAATTATCCAACCGCCACATATACTCCTTTAAAGGCTTACACACACACACACTCATTCTCTAACACACTTAAACACACACACTCTCACTCACCTTCACTTACACACACATGAACATGCACACAGCATTCCTTCCTCATCCAGGAGATACAATCCTGTCAGAACTTTTTTTTTATGCCTCCTATAAATGTACAAGAACACAGAGAGTAAAGGCCATTTTAATTTATGTTAAATTAAACACGTGAGGTAGACTTAACATTCTGCCGTATGGTCTCCTGACCTTCCTCCTCACGTATTTCATTCAAGAAATTAATAAAAGTTGGGGGGGGGGAGTTTTTACGTTCCTTTAGATGCAGTTTCAACAGCATTATATCGGATTCCGTGGTTCCTCTCGAGAGTTGTTCCACCCTTGCCTGATCTCTCATGCCCTGCTGGACACCCCCTTTCTGTACTGCTCTGGAAAGACATTTCTCCAACCGGATCAAAAAATCTGAGAGTCTGTCACCACAATGTTGATGCGTTTGTCTAAATGTAATATAAACGTCATCACCAGATCCAGAGGTACTTACTACAGATTTTTCCATTGCAATAAATGTCAGGTCAAAAGATCTTGTAAATCTGAGCTATAGAATCGTAACATGTACTGTCATTATCACGGCAATTATTATCGTTATTATACCATATCTTATGGACTGTCATTATGTTTGAAGATGTTATGTTCATTGTTCGTATGCCTGTTTATACTGTAAATTAATAAAAACCTCTTAAAATGGCCATTGGCTCTTGGCTTACGGATAGGCTATAGACAAGAGTTGGGTCAGACATCAGGATACTGGCAAATGTAATGGGGAACAGAAAACTTAGCATTAAATAATAATGATTGGGAGTAAGACACAGGTAAATGAAAAATAATAATACATTTTATTTATAATGCCCTGTATATCACCGGACCTCAAAGGGCTACAAGTAAAAAAGAGATAAAGCACACAATTTAAAAAGTAAATAAATTTAAAACTCTAAAGTACACTGAGAGAGTGACTCACTTACAAGCTTAACTGCACCAAAGTCTGCGGCCGAACTTATTTTAGAATTGTATCATTTTCAGGTAGTGGCTCACCTCAAAGAAGTACAGCAATATGTGCAAAAACAAATCGCATGCTACGTCAGGAAGATAAAAGCCTAGAAAGATGGTGCTAGAATTGACCAATTGCTTCCATCATTTCTTTTGTTGAGGCAGCTTGTTTCTGTGGAACAGCAGCTATTATCCTGGAGCAGATGGGTAACCCTTGTCTCACGACCCCCTGGTAGCAGTGAATAGCACTTAACAGTCTGAGGGGTCTTTATGCGGTGCAGGGTAGCAGCTTGTTTTGAGTTCTCGGATTTTTGTCTACTCTCTGCGATCATTCAGGGCTAGTAACCTTTTGTTACATGAGATGGAGTGACAGGGGATATTTAAAGTTTAAATTTCTTCCCACTTTAAGTTTTCGTTTGCATTAAAATTTTAGCTGCAGCTGGTGTGAACAATTTGCAGCAGAGCGAAATATTTGTTTTTGTCGGTCTGTTACATGTTTATTTGTATGCGCATTATTGGAATGGGAGACTGAATGCATTTTGAAAATGATCTTACAACAAGGTGCATAATTTCAAATATTTTATTATGAATAAAGTATTTTTTGTAGTAGAGATACCACTGTTTGCTCCAGTGATACTGAATAATCATGAGTAGATTTCAAAGTTAAGGATATTTCAAAAAACATAAATGCATTTAAAGGTTAATATCAGAAAACTATAACAGGCATGCAATCGCAATTAAAATTTTCAGTCACAACTGTGCATAAAAGGTTTTGAGAAATATATATATATATATATATATATATATATATATATATATATATATATATATATATATATATATATATATATATAAAGCTATTCATTTGTAATATAATGATGATTGTGTAATTCAATCATAGTTGAATTTTCTGAAAATGTAATCAATCTAAATTAAAATGTAATTAAATTAGTGACTTCCAGTACATTAAGACTAGACATTTTCTGACTAAATTTTTACTTTTTACCTCTTGCTATTAAACTGGCGGTTTGTGCTTCACAATACAATTAATGAAACACTGGATATTCTTTATCGTTAGAAACAGAGCATTCTTAAGAGATATTGTTCAGGTTTAAGTTACATTCATAACATAACATCAGAGTCCAAACTTACTCCACAATTCCCTTAAGGTTGATATCATTGCCCTCATGTAAAGGATTATATCCATGCTCATCATAACACAGTAGGCATCTTTCCCCAGCTACGTCAATCAAAGAGATTTTACAGAAATGAGTCGAGAATGACCTGGAGCACTCAGTGTTCTGTTTACCTGGGGCCCTGGGGTGCACTTTCGCAACAAAATTCTCATTTTTCATGGCTACATTGGCGACAGCGAGATGATTTACCGTCCTCTCAAGTCACATCGTGGATGAGCTGTGGTGTGGGTAGGAGAACATTGGTGTACAGTCCAGAATGATCCATTTTTCATACCTCAAGCTTGCTTGAACACCCCCAGGAGGAATTCATTGGTATCTTCAAAAGCACAGTTCCTTTGGTGTATCTGTTTGGTGTTGATTGCTTTTTTTTTTTAAGTAGAAGATGCACAAGACACATGGAGTGATATCAACAGGAAACGCCGTAGGTGTAATCTGCTCTTATTGCAGGTCTATGAATTCATGCAGAGACATAACCTGCCAACGCTTGTCAACTTCGGTCACCTGGTTAGTGTGAGATTTTCAATTCGAGACAATTTACATGTACGTAACAGTTTAATTACCTTGTAAATAGTCTGTAGGGTTTGCAAAGTACCTCAATGCTTGTCAAAATCATCCATGTTGGTATTTAAAGTGGACTTTGTGGTATTTAAAGCTAGCAAATCGATCACATGCAGTGTGTCCAGAGCTGCCCGGACACAAATTTGGAGTGCAGCAAGCGTTCGACCGAGGAGGCGCACGATGACGTCAAACGCATCATAGACGCTCGAGTGGACATGTCTGCAAGTATGTGCGCGGAGAGGTATGAACCAGGCTTTACACTGTGGCCAACCTCAGAGCTGGTGCAGTGCCTGGTTAGAGGAAGTCACATTTCCTAAAACTGAAAGACAAACAGTGACCACTATCTGGGAGAAGAAAAAATGCCAAGGACCATGCACAGTGTATTTCGAAACTCTCACATCATGGATAAACTGTCTCTACTTTCAGAAACATTGGCACAATATTAAATGTAAGATAAACTAAAGCTTTTTGCCTTGGTATCAAAAATGCAAGCCCACGTCCACACGCACAGACTGGAGCACTGTGTTGGTAGCGGCTGTGGGACTGATCTCTGGATAATTTCCCAGTGGCTGTTAGGTTGTAGACATTGCTGCTGAGAGCTCCATTAAGTTAAATAAGCATCTACAGTATGTGTGTGGTAAAGCTGAAAGACTGAATCAAGATCGATCATCTCTGGGTGGCTCAGGCAGAGCCGTGGTTAAGGACACGACCTCTGCAAGTAGCGTGTTCAGACTCTTGCGGGGACTCTGGAACTTTCCACAGAAAAATGTGGAAAAATGATCATGTTCTAAGTGGTGAAGGAAATTGCACTTTCAGAATGACACTTCAACTCATACAGATTTATACTGCTGGTCCATAGTTCCTCGAAAGAAAACAGTAGTGATCATAAAAATACACTTTCTAAGAAACTGAAACCAGGTAGAAGGGAGAATCACCAATTTAGATCAATGTGCCATTGATCCGTGGGCTTGCATTTAAGTAACTGACTTTTCTCTAATTATTAATCTGGTAAAAAATTTCACAAACAGATATTTTGCATTAATTATAAAAATCTGGCCCGTAAAATTAATTGACAAGAAGGATTTGCTGCTAGGTTCAGCCAAGAAAGTCATAGTTTTTCTGCCAAGTTACTTGCTCTGACAGTGAACCGCTGTATGTGGATGATGACTGAACGCTAATTCAGTTTTCTATTGTAGCTGAAATCGTCCCACTGCTTTACTGAAATGGTGCTACGTCTGGGGAAAGTTACCTAAAAGGTGCCGGGAAAAGGTCAAAGGTCGACCTGCTACTGAAAGTTAGACTGCTGGTGGAGTAAAGACAGAGACAGCAACGTGGACACATCGTGTTGTGAAGCATCACCACAGCCAACATGCTGAAGCTAAGCGTTTTGCTGTCATTGCACCAAACTGTACATTAATGATAAGATATTATCCCCGGTTTCGTATCCCTAAATTATAATAAATTCATCACCAGGGATTAAGAGCAAGGAGCCTGGAAGAAGACCCTTCGTGTTAGTGCTACACCATCAGATGACTGTATGAAGACCCTCTTGGGGCAGCGTGTGGGTCAGTGGGCTAAGCCTGTGTGTCTGTAACCACAAGGTCACCAGTTCAAATCCAGCCTCAGCACATCTGTAGCTCCTTGAGCCAGGGCTTTAACCCACAGCTTCCTGGGTGCTGCCACAGGTGGCTGCCCTTCCTGGACAGCTTACTCTGCAAACAGCAAGTAGACAATTTTCTCACAGGGATTAATAAAGTGTCAGTTATTATTATTATTATGTATCACTTGTCTGCTGGTTACCTGGTTAGGGATGATAACCTCATGGCCAGTGTAGCCTCATTACCTTCCAATGTGTTATTGGCTCGTTTGTAAGAATGTAAGGGCGTGGGTGAAGGTGATGTAGCCGCTCTGTGTTCTTTGTTAAGTCATGTGTAATCAGGAGTAAATGAGCAAGGGATAAACTCGACAATCATATGTTCGGGAGACAAATCTATTCAAATCTTTTCTAAACAGTGTCACGGCTCTGATGATAATTTCACAGCTGGACACACAACACAGCTTTCGTGTTTCTAAATAGACATTATAGTAAAAAAAAAAAAAAAAAAAATCAAGTCAGTTCAAAGTTCAAAGTCAGTCGTTTAGTGTATTAAAGAGCAAAATTAGATTTTGTTGTCCAGGCAACTGACACCTTTAAATTATTAATTTAACAGTTACAGTACTTTTTAAAGATAAACAATTGGAAGAAACACTGTAACTAATAATCAGGCTCCCAATTCAACAGTCTGCAGCACTAGTGCATGAAAGATGTGCTGCACATCTCAGCATATCGAGATGTAATTTGTTCATTTTTTAAATAGTTTATCTAACAAGGCTTTCCCTAAATAGTCTTTTTAAAGAATTGTTGTTAAATTAGATAGTACGTTTTGGTATGTTTCTTCGTGCCTGTTATGCTGATTGTGTTGTGATATTTCTAGATGAAATCCTCCTGCCTCTGAGAAACCGCACCGGCACCAGCCTTGGAATATTTTTGGGTGTCAAGCTGTGGAAAACAGCTGGATCCAGCTCACATCTTCACAAAGTTGCATCAGTCATTCTGTCGACTTTCTCAGCAAACAACCTCGGCTTATTGTGTCTTTTGGAGAGACGTGGCGGCCTGGATAAATATTCAACAATAAACATTTGAAGTGCAGCTTTACAAAGCAGGCGATGATGCTGAACACACCACCTGAACCTGCATCACATCCACACAGACTCTGGTCCTCTCATCAAGCTTCCCTTCAATCCAGTGCTCAATCCAGACGGTCTAGCAGGTTTGCGTGGGATAAACCAGAGGCGCCCAGGTATCCTGACCTCCTGATGCCCTCTTCTCTCATACTTTTCAAGCCACGGTAAAAAAACAAAAGGGACACGTAACGTTTCATTAAAATATCTGATTAACAAAATTATGTTTGCCTTGTTCATTCATGCAGTGGTGGGGGGGGAAAAACGTAGCTTCTTTTCACATTTAAGGCACAAGTGTTATTCCTTAGGTAAAATGCTGAGATTCCACCCAAGCAAAGGTCCCAGCCTTGTGGTTAAATCATCCTGTTTGTGATGCTGGACAGACTCACTGGCTGCTTGAAGGCATCAAATAACCTCATTGACTTCTGTACATTAATGGGCGTCAACGCCCAAATTTAAGCCGATACTTTTGATTACAGGAGATTCCATTATTTTCCTCCATGGTGCCATTGTGTAGAGTAACTACTTCCAGTTCATCTTTGATGATACGGCTGTTTGGCTCCCCCGACTTGATGCAAACGGGGACCTCGGGCCGAGGGCGCGTTCACTTGACACGCTCGATGATGGCTATCTCCGTGCGGTTGGCGAAATCGGGCGTAAGGCCGTTCAGGTAGAGGCTGCCGTTCTTGGTGAGCGTGGGGAGCTCGCGCTCCCGATCGTGTTCCTCGACGAAGTTCACGGAGAGCGTCCTCTTGCCCGGTGTCATCTCCTGGCCCGGCCCGAGGCCTAGCTCAGCTGACAGCTTGCGCTTAATGGAGGCCGCTCGCTGGAACTTGTCGTAGATGTCCACACTGAGGCGCCGACGCGTCTCCTTGAACTCGGCTGACACGTTCGCTGTCCACTCGGCTGCATGCGCTCGGAACTCACCCACCTTGGAGAGAAAAACAACGTGGCACACAATTGAATAAAAGAAAAGTTACCTATTTAATGACATTTCTTCATTTCTCTACATATTCTCTACATTTAAAAATATATATAGCATACACATATATGCTGAGCACTCATTGGCTGCTTTTCCAGCCGTCCTTAAGGAGGTCCCACATATTTGCTGAGCTCTCATTGGCTGCTTTTCCTTCACTGTTTGGTCAAACTCCTTCAAAACCATTTCTGCTGTGTTTAGGTCAGGGGCCCCTGAAGCATTAAGGGCCATGCTCAAGGGCCCAATGGCAATATGACTATTCTGCTAAACACGGATTAAAAACGGTGCTTTTCCAATCACGGACACTGAGGCCTAACCCACCAAGCCACACAGCATCCTGTTTGCAGCCAGCCGACAAACACCAGAATCCTGAATGGATATGGATGTTTTAGTTAAAAACGTGTGCACTTGATTTGTCCTTATACATCCTGGTAATCTTACTAATTATTTTTTTAATTTCCAAGCTAGCAGAATTAGAGATAATTCGCCATACAAGCAATTCCAGAACTGATGCACTTTCCTTGTTTGGTCGGCCCACCGCAAAGAGAAGTAGCCCCATATCCTTTCTGAAGCTGAGCCCAATGTAAACCACAAATGACAGCAGAGGGGCGAAGAAAGCACAGTCTCTTCAGGTGTCAGAACCCAATGCTGAAAGAATTACGGGGGGGGGGGGGGGGAGGAGGGGGTAGGTAAACCTCCCGAATGCTTGTGCTTTCTGCAATCGGTGGGCTTATATGAAAGATAAATAAGTAAATCTGTGTCTGATTGCAAACTGCCTGTACAAATGTTATGCCTTCCTCCATAAATCACCGCAACAATTAAACCGAAATTCATATATGGACATTAATGTAATGCTTTATTATTCTGGCAAATCACACCAATTAGACTTCTGCTGCATTACTGAAGCAGAGAAATGAAATGGGCTGTAAGTTTATACGTGATTTCTTGTGGGTTTATTTCTTTAATCTGTTCCTTGATGCCTGGTGATTCGGCGTAGATGGAGTCATCATTGTCATCGACAGTGTAACTGTCATTAGAAATCTATAATTTGAGATGATTCATAGATGAAAAAGACTTCAGGTGAGGGTGAGCAGAAATGATCCCATGCAATAGAACAGGATGAGTGTATTTTATTTTCCTATCCTAGAGGAACCCCAGTCTGGATTTCAGCTCATCGATGAAGACGGATGCATACAGTATGTCTCCATGCCGGCTCATTTGTGTGTGACTGTGGGGATCGGGAATCTGATTCGATAGTAGCTAGCAGGCTGTAAGAAAATGGCCTGTTCAGTGTAAGTGGCGTTGGAAACTGCGACATGCTGTACTTTGTTTTCACCTGGGAAATGTACGAGCTCTTCCTTCAGTGCTGACAAGCTCACGAGCAGAGCTGCAGCTGTGAAGAACTGTACTCATCCTCAAACTCAGCCTGTCCTTGTAATGGGGTACGGCATTCATACTGTTGGCTTTAGCCAGGATCATTTATCATAATTTACTAATTTGAGGGAAAATATATGTTTTTGAATATTCCATCTCCTGAAAGGACTTATCAGCTGCTGTTTGAGTCATTTTGTATATTCACAGCATAATGCCGAGCTTTTATTTCGGATGTGATTGTCCACAGCTTCTTATGTTGATCTGTGCACTGTGGTAATGGAGAAGCCGACCACCTCATCAGTCTCAGTGGGCCAGCCGGATCGAAGGCAAACAAATATTAAAGTTAATGTATCAAAGCTAGCAACACGTTGACTCTGTTAAAATGCTAAATGCTCAGCTCTAGCATTTTTTTCCCATTCCCTTTCTAAATAAATGTAACCTTTCTACTAATATCTACACACAAAGCATTCATTGTGGCTGTGGTAAGATTTTTACTTTTGAAAAGTGCATCAAGTGACTTCCGACATCTGTTTTATTGCTCAAAGCCCTTACAAAAATTAACACATCCTGAGGAAGGACGTGTGAAGGGGCAGCAGTAATTAAAATAGATCAGAGGAACCCATTTCACTGGCTTTCCTAGTTCATGTATTTTTCTCATGACTGTATACTATACAGTAATGTTGAAAGAATTGAATTGTACTATATAATTTATATCCATCCATCCATCCATCTATCCATCCATCCATCCATCCATCCATCTGTCCATCTTTGCTCAACCATTTATCTGGTACATGGTTGTGGGAAGTCTGAACCTTATTCTGGGAAGCACATAGTACAAGGCAGGGGTACATCCTGCACAGGATGCTAGTCCATCACAGGCACACACACAATGGGCAATTTAGAGACACGAATTCAGCTAGCTGCATATTTTTGGACTGCGAGAGGAAACTGGGGTAGCTGAAAGGACCATGTGCAGAAACCGAGGAGAACATGCCTGTGCTACTCATCGATCAACCGCCCTGAGAGCAGGCCAGAGTATCGGAGAAATCCTGACAAAGCAGCCTGTGATTAATGAAATACTTACAAACCAAAAAAAACGCCCAGGGTCATAAAGCCTGGCTAATTCACAGACCAAATGCACTTTTACATTCTACAAACCCAGTAAATAAACTGAACTTAATCTTAGTGTTCTCACGTGTCCCTTCTTCAGGAATTGAGAAATGTGCAAATCCAAACAATTACATAAGGATGAGTCATTAAATATTGACGTTAGTTACATTAGAGAATGAAAATGACATGTAAATATGATCAAATCCTACAGAAGACAGCATACCTCCTCTTTCGTTTTCTTCGATATGACCCGGAACCAATCTCCTATCATGCTCAGCACAGCTGCGAAATAAGCCAGGCCCACCAGGATCCAAAACCACACAACAGGCTTATAGAAATCCTCGTACTTAATTTCAGAGCCACCTGCAGACAGAAAATTAGTAAAAATTAGCTTCCACATCATGGGTCATGATGTCACATATTCATTACAGTTACAAGGTAACTGTTTCCATTCTTGCTGTCACTGGACACTAACATTGTAACTACCTGTGCGAATTGCAGTTTGTCATCAGTGCACTTCCATGTTAATTTTGGGATTATCTATGGCATCAAATCTCGACTCAACCAGCCAGTTAATCTCAGGTAAACCAAGTGATCAAGGCTCAAGTTTGTCCTAGTCTTATTTTATCACACTTACAGAAACCATAACATATTTCATACTGCTGAAGAGGGATGGAACTAAGAGCTACAAAATAAGGCCAAGAAAAAGTCTGTAACAATGTCAAGCTTACCTGCAACAAAGTCCCCAAATCCAATGGTCGTTAAAGTGATGACCACAAAATAGATGGACTCCAAAGTGCTCCATTTCTCAATTTGTTTGAAAATCACAGCAGGGATGGTCACAAAGAGCAGGCAGCCGAACAGGATGAAGAGGACTGTGGACGTCACGCGAATTTTGGTCTGGCTCACGTTCCGCTTCTGGCAAACATGGGAACAGAGGATCAGCATGTCACTAGTCCTGCTCATTTCGTAAAGGACCACAACAGCCAGAGATGCAACTATAGGTAGTACAAGGAAATTGCTTTAATGGAAAATAAAAAGCTATTCGAATTGTATTTCCCTATCTGCTGTCAACCTTTCGACTTAATAAAATAAACATTATCGATCCCATGGGGATATTCTTATATTCTATTTCCAGTACTGTATAGCTAATGTGATAAAGCTTGATATGCCCGGGTTTTGTGTTACAAAAGCAAAAAGTGGCTCGCAAGCCACACCAAGATTTATTAATGCAAATTATGCAGAAGTTCTTATAATACTTAGGGTGTGGTACGCGGATCAGGCACGAGGCGGGGAGGCAGGCGAAGGGAGTCGTGGAGTCGAGTAAACGAGGGATTTATTATGGCGACCAATAATAAACAATCAGGAACACAGGGAACACTAGTAACATTAAGACGTCACGACATTAATGACCGGACTAGGGACTTAAATACACAATGGCAATTAACAAGACTAGAAGCAGCTGGTATGACAGGGATTCCACACAGGGTAGATGACGGGACGCGGCACACAAGAGGATTGGCATGATCGGGGCACGACATAGGGATTGCTGGATTTGACTAATTCTCGCTTAATTTTAGCTCTGCCACTTAATTTAGTATGAATTTTATTGCGCATACCCATTATTTTAATCTGCTGTATACGCTGCCAATACCCAAATTTTGGCTGATTTGTTTTTTCAGGTTATTCTACACCCACTGAAGCAGTTTAATAACAGCCCACCCTAACAGCACAGTGAATGTTATGACTTTACAAAGAGCATCTGATGCTAACTGGCACAGCTAACACGCGCCGAGTTGAAATAAGAAAGCTCCTTTCATCAACAGAGCATTCCTGAACCTGCATTCAGTTCAGTTAACATAGTGGTCGAGGGCATTGATTCATAAGCCAAAGTTTGATGTCTCAGTACACAGTAGGAGCTGAGTGATACTCGCTTTCAGTAATATAATCAACCCCAAAAGCCCTTGTGAGGCTTCCAGTGGTTTAAATGAATAACAAGCCTCTTTGGATAAAAGCATAATTTAAGAGTGCAAATGAGATGTGACCTGAACTGAACTGTAATGCAACACCCACAAACTTAAAGAACATTGTTAAATGAAAAATGTAATGAATAATAATAATAATAATAATAATTTTTATGCGAAGAGTTGAACATTCTTTTGAATTTATTGATTCACTATCTACCGTGTGACTAAATGCCTTAGTTTGGTGTCTGCGATTAAGGTTGTCAGTATTGTAACTTTGCACTACCAAATAAAACAAACATCTTTAAACACTTCAGTAAAGACTGTTGTTGGTCACACACATGCCTTACAAATCCGAACATTTTTACGTCAAGCTGAAGAGCACATCGAGAGAGGAAGAGAGAGTGAAAGGAGCCTCCCTCTTAAACAGCCTCCCTCAGTATTGCTTACCCCCAGGTTCAGGGTCCTAAGCTGGGCACACACCAAGCCGACGCCAAAAACTAGTGCCACCCAAGGTCGAAAAATGATTGCCTCCCACAGGCTCCAAATGACTGTGAAAATTTGCACTGGTACACACCGACATGACTAGTGGTGATGGTTGACATGCAACCCAAACAAGAGTTAAATTTCATCAACTAGCTATAGCGCCAATTGAAGAATCGGCCAAAACAGTACCAGCTGTGTCAGACTGTGCTTGCCACAGTGACGTGACAGGCAGGCACCTGACAGTTTTTGACGTGACAGGCAGGAACCTGACAGCCTGACAGTGTTTGACGTGACAGGCAGGCACCTGACAGCCTGACAGTGTTTGACGTGACAGGCAGGCACCTGACAGCCTGACAGTGTTTGACGTGACAGGCAGGCACCTGACAGCCTGACAGTTTTTGACGTGACAGGCAGGCACCTGACAGCCTGACAGTGTTTGACGTGACAGGCAGGCACCTGACAGCCTGACAGTGTTTGACGTGACAGGCAGGCACCTGACAGCCTGACAGTGTTTGACGTGACAGGCAGGCACCTGACAGCCTGACAGTGTTTGACGTGACAGGCAGGCACCTGACAGTCTGACAGTTTTTGACGTGACAGGCAGGCACCTGACAGCCTGACAGTTTTTGACAGCTGAAAACCGACTTGATGTGTAGCAGGCTTTGCGGTCCCCACAATCATTCTGCCTTATCGGGTGTCCACAAGAACAGCAACAGCAAAAAGAAATTACCCACAATGAAACTCCACCCCCTTCCCAAGACTGGGGAGCTATTGTTAGGTTCTGCAAAATCAGATGCATTTGATGCATAAGTGCTTGATTTATTGTCCAGTTATGGATGCGGAGGGGGGCTCTACTCACCACAAAAATTTTCTCCACTTTGGCGATCCCTTTGCCGAAAATGGTCCCGAGCTGATCCCCAACTCCAGCCAGCAGGAAGCCAAACAGGGGGATCCCGAGCAGCGCATAGATGATGCAGAACGCCCTCCCGCCTTCGGTGTGGGGGGAGATGTTCCCAAAACCTAAGGCAGCAGTGAGGCAGCCAATCATATCTCGGCGGCACTTTCCACCACACACATTATACATCATACAATGTGGAAGCTATTGCTCGCTAACACCTAGCTACTCGCTGACTAGAGACCTGCAAATAGGTAGGAGCATGAACTGGATCCCATGCTGTAAGACTCCTTTCTGTTGAGTGGTTCTCTGCTGCTTGTACAGACTCAGGACAATATTACACATATATACATAGTTGGCTGAATAAAGTAGTTCATTAGAAAGGTCTCCTTAAATAAAGCTCATACTTTAAATGCACCAATGATGCTGTTACTTTACCAGATTACCAGTTAAATGTAAAACAATTTAAAAAGTACTACTGCCTGTGGACACATTCTGTTTCCTCTGAAGATGACATATGACTTCTGATTTGATATAAGTGAAATTAAATTAAACAGCCTGTCCACAAGAAACTGGCAGTGCAGTAATAATTTCACAGCAACGCTTGCTGTTCCCGGGCCAATAAGTGTGAAGTACATGCCGCTAACTCCCTGCCCTGTCGTCCCCCCCTTCTCCGGAGCAGCCCTGGAGCACCTCCCTCTGGCCCACACACGGGCAAATTATTTTTTATATATATGCTTTGAAATGTTTTAAAGTTCTTGAAGTTATTTAGGCAAGGGGCCAAAAATAGTCTAAAGGCAGCAATTCTCAACCCATGGGTCACAACCCAAATTTGGCTCGCAGCAAGTTCTGAAAGGGTCACGAGGCAGCACTGGAAATTCAAGCATTTTAAAACCAGCAAGCTCCCACGATCAGATTTCCCAGCCCAAATTCTAGAATTAACCTATATAAATGGGTCTTGGGTCTGCAACTGCTTAGCACAAAACTAGCGAACAGTCAACCAGTCCACAAAGCCAAACCACAGATGCTTAATTTAAAATTCACTGGCACATCCAATCAGATTTGGGCAATAGGCATTGATTGACATAAAATGCAGAGTGCACTGCGTGCTTGATATAGGGTCGCGACTGAGCTGGCATGGTGAGAATTGGGTTACAGTGCCAAAAAGGTCCCCTCCGAATTCAGTACTGGAGCCACACCTTGAGTTTGGCCTGATTTAAAATGATGAGTTCCTGTGGAGTAAAGGCAAGCCTGGTGGCTTGGTACAGGTGCCTGGAGAATCAGATCCGAGCCAGACGCACCACACTCAGTGGGACAGAGGAGCTAGAGCTGCCCATCCCACTCGGCGGGAGCATGGAGCGCAACCAATCACCCGCTGCGCTCTTCAGCAAGTTGAAATTGAACCGTGACTAAGGGAAGCTGGTTCAGTCGCAAGGGCAATTTTGGTCTGCTGTAAACGGCACCAGTGACCGGAAGGCACAGGGCATCGGGAGACCAGTCCTGCAAGTGGAGGACACCTGCAGTGCAACCTGACGCCGCCCCCTACAGTAGACAGTGAGCTGTCGAGGGCAGGCCGACATTAAGGTTCCAGCTGGTGGACTTTCGGAGGCAACAAAAACAGCCTCAATTAGTGAACATTTTGCAGCCTCATTACCGCCACAATTTATCTTGATGAAGTCTGTCTGTGGAGAAGATAAATTGAATCAAACAGCCCATGGAACATGAGTCATCAAAATGATTACATCCAAATGTCTGACTGAGACCTTGCTCTCGACATGAGGGTACAGGACCTCGTTCAGTGGCAAGTACAATCTCCTTTCCCACAATAAAGAGACTAAATTAGTTTAAGTTGAACCAAGGATGACATATGGAAACTTGTGCTAATTTTCAGCTAGAGCCTGGTCTTACTAATATTAAGTAGTTATGTATGGAAATAAGTTGAACCTGGGGAGTTTTAGTGCATCTGAGCTTGGGAATTACTCTAACCAAAGCAAAACTACACTGTGCTTGGGGCAGAAACAGCAACTGGAGGATGGAATTAGGATTTTATTGTGGGTTTAACAAATCAGAGTCAGGAGGTACAGAAGTGATTTGGCGTAATTAGTGATTTGGGCGTAAGTAGTGTGGGACACCCAGGACACAGGAACAGCAGAAGGGCAGCATTTAAGACTTGGGTCTGTGTATGTGGAAATTTGATCTTATATAAACTCTGTGGAAAAAACAAGTGAGCTGACTTGGCCCCTCCTCAGGGTGGCCCCCATCTTTCACCAGCTTTCTGACTTGTGCCACCATGCGCTCATTGTACACCCATCTTGTATATTTCCTTAGGCTTGGCACAATAAACCAAAGACGGGAAGCATCAGGAAGCCTGATCACACCCAAAGAGGTGTGACGTTCTTCACACAGTGCTGACGATCCCCAGTTTGGTTAATTTTATGCAACACTCCGATTGACTGGTCGGTATGACGGGGGCCATGAACGAGCCTCCTCCTTTTTACGACTGTGGGCCCCGTTCTTGTATAAAGTCCTCAACGGCTTCTTTCATCAACAAGATCTCCAGTCAGGCAGGTGAAAACCTTGCATATGTAATTATGATTTCCTTATTGCACACTAAACAGTTTATATCTAATCATGCAAACAGGCCAGCTGTGTCTGTTTGTTTCTATATAAATTGAATTACAGTGGGGAATCCTAGTTTTCAGTGTGGTGGACTGGCATTGTTTCCAGTGTGCTGTGCTTCCTGCGATGGGTTCCAGGATAATGCGGCCCTCTATCCTTACACTGAATGGTTGTCATTTGGATGGAACTGAAAGTTATTGATGCTGTGGGTGAATACATCTGTCAAGCTGGGTGGCCCCATGAAGGGTTAATGGCCCCAGGACATCTTACCAATTGTGGTGATGACAGTGCCGGCGAAGAAGAAGGAGCTGCTGAGGTCCCACAGGCTCGTCTGATTAAACGGTGTTCCTGAGGGGTTGACCCCCGTCCGGACGGCTAACACCACTTGCTGCAGGCATAAGTCAGCAAACAGCTGGTTACCCTGAGCGTGTCACAGCATTTATATTTATTTGTTTGTTTTGCAGATTATTTAATACAAAGCAATGTTCACTTGAGAAAGCAGCCCTCTGCCGACCACAGAATTTAAACTGGCAACCTTCTGATGGGCACAGTGGTGCAGTGGTTAGCACTCGTGCCTCTGGGACCCGGGTTCGAGTCTCCATCAAGGCTCCATGTGTGTGGAGTTTGCATGTTCTCCCCGTGTCATCGTGGGCTGTCCTCAAGGTACTCTGGTTTCCCCCAACAATTCAAAAACGTGAGTTAATTGAAGTTACCAAATTGCCTGTAGGTGTGCACGTGCGTGTGAATGGTGTGTGAGCGCGGCCAGCAAGGGGTTGGCAGCCTGGCTGTTCCCTGCATGCACACCTAGGGCTCTGGACCCCTTGTGACCCTAAATAGTATATATGGTTACAGAAAATGGATGGATGGACCTTCTGATCGCATGCACCCACAAGGCCTCACACTGCCCCCCAAAAATAACAGTCTTGACCCCATGTCCTTCAGGGATACAACAACGATTGCTAGTTAATAGTTAATTCTATTTATAACTAAAATATTATAAATGCTTATTGAGGTTAAACACAAATATTATCCATGCCTGTTCAGATAAACAAAAACAGAAGGTAAACACATTAACACGTTTCCTGTGCTCTTCATTCCATTTCAGGTTTCCTTTTAGCTCACAGCAGTAAAAGACCATTCACTCCTATAACACACCCTTGAGGCTCATTACTGACTGTTCCTGTTCTATACTTTAGGTTTTATTTCCCATAACTTTCTCAGAAAATGATTTTTGCTGAAGCTGCAGTTTACAAATATTGTGTTTTGCAATGATAAAACTGTGACTCACAAGTTCTGTATGATTACAAATCCATGACTTGAGTTGTGATGGAATGCAGGAGGAAGGCACCACCCCGTGGAAAAAATTACAAAAACTATCCCATTTGAAAATACACCCCCCCCCCCCAGCATTGCCCTAAATTGTTTGTGTTATTTCAGATAAAGGTGAAGGTAAATCTACTAGAGGTGGAGATTTCAGATCCAGAGAGTACAAATCCAGACCAAGATTTTGTTTCAACCAACCAGTTGAGCACTTTGTCACTGTGACTCTTTAAACTGAACTGGTTGGTCTGGATTTGTATTCCCTGGACCTGAAATCTCCACCTCTGAAATCTCCACCTCTGAAATCTCCCACCTCTGAAATCTACCACCTCTGAAATCTACCACCTCTGAAATCTCCACCTCTGAAATCTACCCTCTGAAATCTCCACCTCTGAAATCTACCACCTCTGAAATCTCCACCTCTGAAATCTCCACCTCTGAAATCTACCACCTCTGAAATCTCCACCTCTGAAATCTCCACCTCTGAAATCTACCACCTCTGAAATCTCCACCTCTGAAATCTACCACCTCTGAAATCTCCACCTCTGAAATCTACCACCTCTGAAATCTACCACCTCTGAAATCTCCACCTCTGAAATCTACCACCTCTGAAATCTACCACCTCTGAAATCTCCACCTCTGAAATCTACCACCTATATCAGGGCAGATTCGTGTCCGAAACATGACTTAAACCTGACTGCTGATGTGTTCCATCCCCTGTTGGTTGCAGGTTAGTGTCATGGATGATGCAACCACGGTCCTGCTTAAAGAAGCACAGTTCTGACACAGTGACACCTTGGTGTCAGACACCACAGGACACCTTGTGGAGTCCATAGATCGACAGGTCAGTGCTGTTTTGGCAGCATGAGTGGGAGCTGCAAAATATTAGCCAGGTGGTTTTAATGTTATTGCTGATTGGTGTAAATATGTATTTCTGAGCCTTAGATATTAAGCCTTAGATATTAAGCATCTTTATTCAGGAACCAAGGGGGAATCTAAAAATGTAATTAATTAGACTATGATTTTATATAATTATCATAAGTACTTCACATTGAATATTTAAATCGGTTCATCAGCATTAATTTTCAAATAAAGTGATGAGATGTTTTTTTCTGATATTTTTATTAATGTCTCACCATTGCTGTGAAAAGTTTTAAGAAATTAAAAAAGAAAAACACAGCACGTGTGAAAATCCCTTTGGAATGAGGGCCCTTTTGGGACCTGAAAAATAGAGAGCTGTCCGGGGTCCTACGCTATTAAAATGTAACCAGGCCTTCATACCTGCTGATTCTGAGTTTGTAATGCTTCCAAAGTCAGGATGCGCTATTCTGTCTTCAGTAAATACTAGTGAGGCATGATATCAAAATCCATGGTGGTGGGGACTATCGGTGTAAATCAGCAGCTGATTTTGTGATTTAACATTGGTTATTTTTATATTTATATATTTTATATTTATTTGGAATTTTTGTACAAATTGACTTACAAGTGAGATAACCTTGGGTTCCGAGGAGGATCAGCCATCACCAGCAGATGGAGCCATTAGCATTAAACGCCTTGGTCAAGGTCCCAACAATTATCCAACTATAACAGTCAAACCCACAACTTTCAGGACTCGAACCCATAACCTATCAAACTACATGCAATAAATCAATTGCTTGATGTTTGTAAAGTCACACAAATCGTAGGCGGCCTTTTTTTGATATACCTTATTAATCCCAAAGGCGATACTTGGTGAAATGTTTTTCCCTGATGAGGAAGGAATTCAAACCCACAAGGACAAAGCACTATGCACTAGCAACCCATTTGGTCACCTTCTCAGAGCTGATTGGCTTGAGGTCAGGCTTTGTAATGAATTACATTGTGTCATAATCTTCTACACCCAAAGGTCAAGCAAGACACGACCAGCTAATCCACCTGCTTCCTCTAAAACTCTTTGAAACAGCCACCCATTGACATTTCGGCAGGTAGCACAACCTTAGACACCTCAAAGATCTCCTACAGGCAGAACACCAGACCCAACTCCAGTGCATGGGCTAAAGACTCAGGTTTCATTTCAGGAATGCAGTAGACTAATATGCATACAGGACCAGATTAAGATTGGGAAGCTGCACTCAGCAAAGTTTTAACCTAAATTACTAAAACAACCATATAAATGTGATTCAGTGTTACTGCACGCAACCTTAGGCAGTCTGAACTGGATTAATTAATAGTTATAACAATAACTTGGTTTTTAGGCTGGAATCCTCACCCAACCCTTCAAACTTGGCCATCCATCCATTTTCCAAACCTCTTAACCTACTGGTTCGTGGGGGGATTAAAAAATAGCTCCAAACCCATTGCATCAGCTAGTCATGTGAGTACATTTCTATTTATCTTCCTGATGGAGCCCTTAAACCATGGCTCAGTGGCCAAAATGCTGTCCTTTAGCTGAGAACGCCTCCAAAACAATGTTACAATATTCTTGCCAGGCAGCCTGTTGCTAAATAAAATCCCGGCTCTTCTATAATACTGTCGAAAAAAAGGGCACATGTAGCGTTTCATCCCTTTAGGGTTTCATACAGTAGATGACTAAGAGGAGCAAAAGTAAGCAGATGTGACAGAAAGAGTGGTCATGGAATGTCCTAGTGGATGGCTATATGTGTCTGCACATGCACATGGAATGTTCTAGATTCTAGCATTCAACACCACCCCCCCCCCCCCCCCCCCGACCAACTTCAGTCTTGAGCAGCCAGTTGGAAGACCCACTGCCCCACCATCTGAGAATCCAGTGGACATATTTCCATCTAAAATCACCTGTCACTTGAAATCACCAATCACCTTCATCACCTTTGTGCTCAGGATGCCTTATGTCAGATCAAGCTACTTGACACCTCATGGGAATGCTTCATTTTTAGATGTTATATATTAATCTAGAACCTCAGAAAGTTATAGCATTTCTTTTATTCATAGCTCATATTGAAGTCAAGGGTGGAGAATGTTTGATCATTTGAGTCGGCCGATGTATACAGCACAGAACTTTTATGTACAAACCATCACCTAGCAACCTAAAAATCTTACCAACCACAACACCTTACAAAATTTGCTTGAAATCTGTATGAAGAGTGTCGAGACGTTTCACTTAGGAAATTGTTTGCAAATGTCAAGAGCAGGTGTTGTGTCAGTGGAAAAATCACCTTCAGCAAATAAGTAGTTTGTTACCTGCACAAGCTCCTCCAGAGCTGATAAATTGACACAGGAGTGACTGGCGAGGAAATTCATCTTCGTGGTCAGGATTGCCTCTTTCTGCGCGATCTCATGAGGCTGCTCCAGGGCTTTGAACACCGTGGCCCCGATGATGAGATAAAGCACCACCAGGAGGAAGATGGCCGACACAGTCTTCCACCTCATCACTGTAGTGACGGTGTCCTCTTCGGTATTTAACACGATGGGCTTGGTGGAGAAGGACAAGCGAGGCTTGGAGTTATGAGCGGCTGTTTTTGGATCCAGAAGATCAGGTGCAGCCACTGGAAAGGGAACAGAACAGACTCAGCATTCAGACATCATCCTAGTTAAGAGAAAACTTTGAGGTATGCTATAGTCTAACAAGCGCTTTAATGATCAATCCAAGGACATTTGTTCGTGATTTAATGGAAAATTTAGTGTTGTCAGATTTATTTAATTACTGTCAGCAGAAATGAGCAGGAATTGCAAAAATATATACATAAGCAATACATAAACTAGACTAAGGTTTTTAAAACTGCTTCACATGCAAAGTGCATCTCATATGTTTTGCTGTTTTAATGACGTTCAAGTTTAGGTTGAAAGACGTGCAGCGGACAGAGTAAGATGCAAATGTATAAAACTGCAAGCAATCTGTCATGTGGAACAAATGCGAGTGAAAGGAGATTATGCTAATTTAGCGATTGTCTGTCGTCTTGTCAATGTGTGGCAGTTAAATACAGAATTTAAATGAGAAAGTCTTGGCAAATTACCCCAGGCTAGTGTGATTAGTTTTAACTGAATCGTAGCGCACCTGCTTTTTATGTTACGGCGTTGGTCGTTTGGGTGTTGGTGTATAGGGGGCGCTTCTATCACACTCAGCCAAAAAGGCAATGGGTCAGAATAAAGGAACAGATTGCAATTTCTTTGCCAGAGAGTGTTGCTTTGTCTGTAAGTTTTGCATTCATATCTAGCGAGCAGATGCCATCCCTACCAAGAGTGACATTTGGGAAATATAATTAAACAGACGAAAACTCAACGGCATTGGCAACCGACAGATATGACATACTACCATGAACACCAGTGGACGAGATAACACAGCATGTGGTGAAACGTTGAAGATTAACATTAGCCGATTAGCATATTTCAGTGTTAATAATATAAAAAATATAACCGGAAAAATAGTTAAATTAATGTTCAAATACTTACGTGAAGCATTAAAACGTCGTTTTACGTTTAAATGAACAGCATTTAAAAGACAATTAAATAATTGGATAGCAGTCAGACCAAAAAGTTTTGATTTAAAAGCAAGTTGTTTGAATTCGTTTTCCTAGCCATACAGTTCATATAGGCCTCTGTTGTGTATATTATTTGAAAAGGACATTTTAAAGATATATAACAGAGACATAAAATTTCTCACGTTAGATGAAAAAGTATGCCCGTTTCAGACAATCATATCTTAACTCATGGTGTTACGTGATCTGAGCTGACAGCAGCTTTAAGTGATAATGTAAGCGTTTCGTCTCTAAATGACCATGATCAAATCTACTTAAAAATGACGCGAATAATCATTCGTAGCCTAACTATATTAACCCTTTGCGGATTATTCCGGTTTTATTACGGATTTTATTGAATCACTATATTCATGGTTTAAATAACACTATCCTTATTTAATTATAGCATTTGTGCTACTCTGTTTTGTCGGTTTTGAAATCCATTTTTTAGCGAAGTCTTGTGTTTCACGTTTTACAAGTATGTTGGATGAACGATATAAAGTCTAGCGTATCAATATGCATTAACTGATCTGAATTCAGCTAAATGTTAGACAGTACGTGTTAGAGACAGCTGCATATATCCTCAGTACACTTGAATCCCACGTTAGTGCACAGCAGGGCGCCCCCGGTTGCTGCATCAAGAGTTGTCTGTTAAACGCTCTTTATATTATTATATATTGGGAAGAATGTGCGACTGCACGATTACTTCCTAATTCACGTTTTGATAACGCGGCTGTGAACTCCATACAATATTCTGCAAATCGGCCAATATCCCTGTTGCTAGTCATTAATATAATCAAAGTAAAATACATATTGCAATATGAGAGCAATTATTGTTCCTGACAGTAATAATAATAAAAACATCATAATTTACTATCAATCTTTTATTTTCTATTCATGTAAATTCAAAGGTCCTTTCTATTTAAGGTATCAAACAACAGCCAATTACTGTTATTCGGAGTAGGGAAACGGTCATATTTTTTGCACTACGAATGATTGTTGGCTCACTTACTTCTTTTCTACCAAATGTCTGTTGCTTGATTTTCTTCATCAGCAGTTATTTCCCAGATTATATCCGCAATGCCGGTTTTCTTTCTTCTCCTCTTGCCGGCGGCTGCGCTCAATCTGACCGCTATTTGCACATGGTACGATGCGCTGCGATTCCTGCAAGCATGTAGTCACAGATGGCTCCTGAATACCGGTTGTCTCGGAATATTTCTTACAGATTTACACTTGAAATCCGTAGTGGGCAAAACAGCAAAAGAAAAAATTGTGAGGAAAATCATTTTCGCATGAATAAAACAATAAATGAATTACGGCTCTATAAGATGCTTTGATGTCGAGGAGCAAATTGAGTTCTCACGCCCTAAATCACTAACTGAGGCGGTAGGCTGGATGGAGACCGATTAAAAAGAGAGTAGAACATTGTGCTCGTCATGAACACCCAAAAGCGCGTTTCAAGCGTGAGAAAACGATATGTTCTTCACATCTGCGCTCCAGTAGGCAACGCGATACTCAGACGATTTACGTTTCAAATTTACCCCGAGAAATATCGGTTCGCTTGTGGCCTTAAGTTTCTGATGGTAAAGTTTTTTTTATACAAATCAACAATTCCCTTGGTGATCCAAAGGTTGATAAGAATGCGAATGTACTATTTAACATACTGGCCATTAAATATCTGGGTTTTAAATTATACCAGGGGCACGTTTCAGACCAATCAACCGAAGGAAATTGTATTAAAGCAATACCAGCCATTTCTGACAACAGGCAACATTCACTTTATGCCAGATGCTGAAACTCGGCATGGAATGCAGTTCCATTGTAGTTGTAATACAATTTAGGTTTATGGTGTCTCAGTAGAATACCGAATCCCCCAATGAATCGTTATGGACATTGATTATTGTTATATATTAAATAATCACGTAATCAATGGTTTAAATAACTAAAATTGTTCCTTAAAAGTAGATTATAGTATAGATAATAGTGCATAGTATCTTTGTGTTTTGATATACTACAGCACATATTTGTGGTATTTACCTGAGTATACATAATTAATATTTTGGGGCCTTTAGAAAATAAAATATATAAAATGAAATATAATTCTATAATGAAGTCGTTGCAGCAGATCACACTGACACATAGACTAACAAAACACACACATCCAATACACCAGGGTGTTTTTCTTATGTGCAATACTTCTTTGAGTGCAATTCCACAGCGTTGTACATATATTTATATTTAAATATTTCCACTTGTACATATATAGTTTTTATCATATTGTTGTTCATTTTTGCTGCTCTATTCTTGTAATGGTCACTTTCTGTCGTGACGATGCAAATTTCCCACTTGTGGGACTAATAAAGGATTATCTTATCTTATCTTGTCTTATCTTATCTTAAATGCCACCCCCCCCGATTCTGCCAGGGTCTCCATGCCACTCCAACACCCCTGATTATATTATTATACATTTATTGGCTTTCTTGTGAAAAAATATACCTGTCCATCTATCTTCTAACCACTTAGCCCGGTCAGGTTTGTGGGGGGCTGAACCCTGTCATAAGCCTCTAGGCTGGGGTGAACCCTGGATGGGATGTGATAGGATGCATTGACTTTTTATGAATAAATTGGTTGTGTCCTTTGGAGGTCACTTAAATTGGAGTAGGTGATGGGGATGAATGAGCACGTCTGCATTCAGCTCTGGAACAATATCGATTTTCCAGGGAATTGGGATCCTCCAATATGGCACCTGAAGCGAATGACACTTAGGAAAATGCCGGGAACGACAGCAGTGTCTTGTGGGATTCCTGCTTTTCACTCGTCTCTCCCCCCTTGGCCACCCTTTTTAAATGTGTCTTGCTTACTGGTAATGAGCGTGCAGAATCCATCAATTGTTCATTCTTCACTGGAGAACCGAATCACACTGCAGTGCATCGTCTATTTTGAAGAGTCAAACTGGAATTCTTTGCATTTAGATAACAGTGTAGAAATATTGCTCTTGTAAAATCACAGGTTATGTATATGACAAATATACTTGTGCCAACAAGCAGTAACACTAATCAAAAATATACATTCTGTACCCAATTTATTAGGTGTACTTGTTCATTAACGCAGACAGCCAGCTCGTAGTCAAAGAATGAATCATCCTTCCTGCAATTTAAGCATACAGACAGGGTCTAGAGGTGTAGTTACCGTGCAGCTAAGCGTGCGATTGGCTAAATCACCTGATCTAACTGATTCTAATTGTGCTATAATTGTTGGTACCATACGTTTGGGTTTCAGAATCTCAGAAACAGCCTCTTGTGATTTTCACACACTACAGTGTCTTGAGTTTACAGAGAACAGTGTGACAAACAAAAAACATCTAGTCAGCAGTAGTTCTGTGGCCGAAAACACATTAATTAGAGAGGTCAGAGGAGAATGGCCGGACTCATTAAAGTCAACAGGAAGTCTGCAAGTGCAAAAATAACAGCTCAGTACAATGTGGTTCGCAGAAAGGCAGCTTTGAATGCTCCACTCCTCGGCACATGAAGTGATTCTGGCTATGCTATTAGAAAAGAAAGCCAATTATTTAATTTTTATATCCATATGCAATTCATTGCAATTGATCCAATTGTAATGCACAATTCTTTGGAAGCACAAATTGAGAGTTGGTATGTAAAGATGATTTTCATTGTACAGGTTCACCAGACATATTCATGCATTTTCAATTGGCAGGTTTTTAAAATTAGATTGAATTAATTAAGGTGCAGTGGGGGGTAACTTCTTTATGCATTTTCCAAATCTCACTTTCGGCTATATGATCCTATTAGTGGAGCATCTGGCTGGGGAATTTGAATTTTTGATGGTGGGTAAGGACCCTGGGGTTTACTATATCTGAATTATGCTTTAATTACCTTCTTAACGGCACAAAAAACAATGTACTTCAGTGTTCCAGTCAAGCATCAGGTAGTATGTGATGGATGTAAATGTGGTTAATCCTCCATCCATCCATCCATGCGGTTAACCCTAATCCTAGAAATCAAGTCTTACCAAAAATCTTTCCAGTACTGAGTAAAGCAGTGGAAACCGACATAGGATTCATTCCAAACTTCGCCCAGTCGTCAGATTCCTTATACACCTTCAAGGAAGCCTGATACCACACCGTGTTCCCTGAGTGTTCTGATGCACGTGTTGCTGAGTTGTCTCATTAAGTTCTTGCTTTGTTTTTTAAGTTGTCCTGCATCTCCTGCTAAGATACTCGCTGACACTTGTACCCAGGGCTTCACTGGAAGCTCAGCCTGGCCACACTCACGTCTAGTCGACTCCTCAACAGCACATACGTTTATAATGTGCTATTTCCCTCATTTGTACAGTACGTCACATTGGACAAAAAGTCTGCTTAACAAAAGTAAATGTAAAGTATATAATTAATATATCATTTTTGTCAGCTCTCTTTTTATTGTGGTGCTACATGTCAAGTGTAACGTTAAATTTAATTTACTTCCAGCTTCAAACAAAATTGTAATGGCGTCTCTCCAGTGACAGAAAGGTCAGAATTGTTGAATGTGGTCCATCAATTGCCTCTAATTATTTCTTCAAATATGCAATTTGGCAGCCTCACTTCATCGCGTATGACCTGCCACCCCGAGTACAGGCTGTCTTCTCTGCAGACACCGTGTCGGGAAGCGGTCCTGCTCTGGTGGACAGTTTGCCGAGTCCTTTGTCTCGGTTTCTCACAATGTGAGACCAAAGCGCGTTTCGGCTTTGGAGATGAAAATGATTGAATTATGATGCAATGGTCATGAGGCACGTGGTGCAGTACCTTCTAGGCCTCATTGGACCTGTGAAATTATTTACCCATTGGTGTATTTCATACCCATTAGTGTGGATTAGTATTGAATATTCGAGGATTTTGGATGTTACAGTAACCCTTATTTGGATAATGTGTAATATATTATATTTCTAGATTTCGTCTTTATGACAAAAAAAGAAGAAAACAAATTAAGCAAACGTTCTCTTTAGGTGCGTTTTTATGATTGAAGAAGAGCTAAACCAGATATCTTCTGCAGGCACATGTGGGGGGGGGCGGGGGGGGGGACTGGAGATGGCTGAATGTGCGGCCCTTTGAAGGTAATGAGTTCACTTTTTTGTGCTATTTACTTTTGAGTGCCTGAGACCACCGACGTAGCAAATCCCCCCCCCCCCGCCCTGCCTCCCGCTCCTGGTCGATAACTTCCACCATTGAGCACCCGTTCCTCAAAAAAATTCTCTGCACGGCACTGATCTTCTCTGGTACCATATTTATATCACTGAGAAATCTGGTACTAGTTGACGTCACTGAAAAATCTGTGTGGCATTTCTACAGAGGTGCAGTGGGGGTAGCTTCTTTCTACGTCAGGAATCAGACTTTTCTCTGTTTTTTTTCCTATGGCAACATTACTCATTACTTGCTGTTTTAAAAGCTGCTACATTGTATGGGTGCCTTGTCACGACAACTGTTTTTATGGTCTGTTTGATGATTTCCCTCCAAATCATATATCTTGAATCGCATTGCAGTGATAAAGAGGATTTGATTATGTTATTTCATGGTGTTGTTAACATTTCAGGGGGGTGTTGAAAGCACAAGAACATTTGAGATTCCTTGTGCTGTGAAACAGTGAAACACGTGACTCATGAGTGGTAACATTACAGGATTAATAAGCTGACAAGTCACAAAGTGAAAAGTAGTTGCTGAAAAGTAATTTTTAGGTCTCAGGAGAAGTACGGAGCCTTAATAAGAATGTTTTCCATTGTGCTTTTGTCTAGAGCCCCTGTCACATCTACTACTGTCATTAATGATTAACTCGTGTTAAGGTCATACTTCTGCTAGCGACATACCCAGGCGTCACGCGGGACCAGCACTGGTCTGTGTAGACTGGGTCCTCTATTCCCGCATATGGACCCGAGTGCTGTGTCTCTCCAGTTGCTGTCATTAGAACGATTCTATTGGCTGGTAAAACTGACCCTCCTTGTGGCACCAATGTGCAGGATAAACTCACACTTTTCAACAAGGTCACAGATCCCAAAGCTACGCCAGATCGTTAGATTATGTGCTGACTGAATTTTCACATACTCAGTTTTGCCAACTTTCAGACGGTCCACTGCAGTTATTTGTATAGTGATTTACTTCATCTCACCCCAGAAAAGAAGTTACACAATTCTCTAGCCAACACCTTTTCTCAGAGCCAAATACAATTGGATTTATCATGTCTCAGTGTGACTCCTGTCTCATCAGGCAGAGAGGGAGTCATTTCCTCAGTCTCTGGCATAATTAATTTCTCCCAGTAAACTGAGCAGAACAGCTTTTACAAGATGTCAGTCCATTGAATGAAACACTCACATGCTACAGGCCAGTAGATTTGCTCCAGAGACTGGAGTAGCCAGAGAAAATCCAGCAAACACGGGGAAAACAGGCAAACGCCACACACACTCCATGGGGTTGGGGATTTGAACCCACAACCTCACAGATGTTAGAGCAAGAACCCAAAGTAAATGTCACTCTTTCTTAAAAAGAAACTTCAAAATGACTGCCATCGGCGATAGATCATTCACTCATGTGAAGATAAGGTCTGTGTGGTAGCAAACGTAACAGGAATTGTTCAGACAAGGTGTCAGTGTATTGGGAAACATCCGGAAATGCGTGGTGTCTGTTCCAGCCAGGAGAGCGTCATGTCTCAGAATGTGATGTTTGCGTCAAGTAGTTGTGAGAGAAAATTCCCTCAGGCCGCAGTGTTACGAGTAAACAGGCCTGCGAATCATGACACCCTCTCTGATGTGTCCGTGCTAAGGCGCTACTCTGCACACGGGTGCAAATCAGAGGCCTCTGACCTCCAGCACTCCGTATAGTGTGTGGGGGGTGGGATCGGGAGCAGCAGAGACAGGAGTAATGGGGTTGCAGCGCCAGTCCCGAGGGACACCCCCATGCAGACAATCCAGCTGACTGTAGCAACAACACAAAAATGCCTGTCCTGTTCTGTGACTATTCTTATGTGGCTTTACAACAAATGGGTGCCTTGGTTTTACAGCTGAACGTATTATAAGAAAATGTCTCTGTGTCCTGCATGAGTCCCTGTTATTCTATTGGCTGGAGGACAAATGGGTTTATTGGAAATTTGCAAGAAGTGCTTTTGATGAAACCAATAGCTAGATTAACGGTTTTAAATACTCATCCAGGGACGGATTATGGGTTGTGTGGCCCCTGGGAAAAACGTTCGCGAGGGCCCCCCCCCCCCCCCCACCACCACCACCACCACCACCACCACAATTCAAGGGCCCTTGGCAGCCAAACGCCCTCCCTATAGGGTCAGGGGCCCTTGTAGGCAGAGGATCAAAGAATGTAGGCCCTCTAAAATAGACAAACGAAAATACATTGTTGATAAGCATTGCAAATTGTTTTGGGCTAGGGGCCCCACGGGCCCCCTGCACCCCAAGGGCCCCTGGGCAGCGGCCCCGCTGGCCCGGTCCGTAATCCGTCCCTGTACTCATCAAAACTTCCACTTTACATATCATTTAATACCACTATGTTAGGTCAATGTGGAGTATATTGCCTACCAAAGGATACTTTTTTGGTGCAAGAATTAATAAAATACTTTTAAAAACTATTTTAGGATAAATACCCTCTTCCTTGTGGTCTGTCTTAGCAGGACTGGATGTCCTGCATTATTAAGCATTAATTTCACGCATGATGAAATCTGGGATTGACTCTGCATCTTAGCAGACTGACATCCCACCAGCATTCATGCACTTTTATTGTACTCAGTAATGCACAATAAAATCAACTTATTCATTTTTTTCTTATCCACTCCAACCCCCCCGCCCCCCCCCCCCTCCCCGTCCTTTCTCATCTTCATTGGTTCTCGGTGATGTCAGTCACAGCACACAAATAACTGTTTTCCTCAACACATATAAGTCAGGGTGCAGCTGTAATTTTAGTAGTTAAATAAATAATTTTTTTTATGTACATTTCCTCTTTGGAAGCCCCCCTCCCCCTTTTTACTGTCCCCCTACCCCATCCCCATGCCCCTCTCCTGAAAATAACATGCACCATCATGGGCCCCCGTCTCTGACACTCATTGGTAATGGTTCGCCTTTTCACGCCTTTTCACGCCTTTTCACGCTGCGATGATCCTCGTGACCGGAGCTTCCTTGGCATTTCTCACTCCCAAAAGATCAGCCGTCTGCAGGGGAGCTATGAGTAATGAAGCGCCCCCCCCCCTCCCCAAACTCCATTACCTCCACATGCTCACCCCACTGGTACTGCCTACCAAACTCATATTTCATACAACAACACTCAGCAGAACCAGATTTGCTGTAGCAAACTCACCTTGATTAATCACAGTAAAAACTATGATGGTGGGGCAGGATGTCATCTCGTTATTCTCTCCCCACACTGGCTGAGCAGGTTGCTATGGGTAACTGCAGCTTCCACTTGACACCTGTAACTACCGCCATCAAAGTCGGTTTTCCCCTGACATGACTCTGTTCTCCTGCCTGGCCGGCAAACGCACCGGCTACAAGACGCCCAGTTTACATCATGCACTTAGCTAACTGCTCACTCGGCTCATTCGGAACATTTTTATTAAATTCCAATGAAGCGGCTCAAAGTCACCATGGTAACCATGTATGGACCAGCCACAGGCTTTTCACCCGGGTTTGTGGGCCAACACCAACGTCTCTAAAGGCACTAAGCCGTTACCATGAAGTATTTCAGCAGCATGACACTTTCTCTAAACATCACTCTCGTGTCCTTTAGGACAGACTCAAGAGGGTGCCTGATGACTATCCCAGGCAGCAGAGGGTGGAAGACAGGGGACACCCAGGACGGGATGCCAGTCCATCGCAGAGCATGCACACAGTCACACTCAGTGGGCAAGTTAGAAACACCAATTACCTTAACTGCCAGTCTTTGGACTACAGGAGGAAACAGACAAAACACGAGGAGAATGTACGAACTCCCAGGGCAGAGATGGGATTCAGACTCCCTTGGATGGGAGGCAACAATGCTACCCCCTGCACTACCTACATATATACACTGAACAAAAATATAAACGCAACACTTTTGTTTTTGCTCCCATTTTTCATGAGATGGACTTAAAGATCTACAATTCATTCCAGATACACAATATTACCATTTCTCTCAAACATTTCTCACAAATCAGTCTAAATGTGTGATAGTGAGCACTTCTGCTTTGCTGAGATAATCCATCCCAACTCACAGGTGTGCCACATCAAGATGTTGATCTGACATCATGGGTAGTGCACAGGTGTACCTTATACTGCCCACAATAAAAGGCCACCCTGGAATGTGCAGTTTTGTCTCACAGCAAAATGCCACAGATGCCACAAGCATTGAGGGAGCGTGCAATTGGCATGCGGACAGCAGGAATGTCAACCAGATCTGTTGCTCGTGCATTGAATGTTCATTTCTCAACCATAAGCCGTCTCCAAAGGCGTTTCAGAGAATATGGCAGTACATCCAACCGGCCTCACAACCGCAGACCACGTGTAACCACACCAGCCCAGGACCTCCACATCCAGCAGGTTCACCTCCAAGATCGTCTGAGACCAGCCACTCAGACAGATAATGCACGGCCCCATGTTGCAAGGATCTGTACACAGTTCTTGGAAGCTGAAAATGTCCCAGTTCTTGCATGGCCAGCATACTCACCGGACATGTCACCCGTTGAGCATGTTTGGGATGTGCTTGACCGGCGTATACGACAGCGTGTACCAGTTCCCACTTATATCCAACAACTTCGCACAGCCATTGAAGAGGAGTGGACCAACATTCCACAGGCCACAATTGACAATCTGATAAACTCTATGCGAAGAAGATGTGTTGCATTGCATGAGGCAAATGGTGGTCACACCAGATACTGACCGGTTCTGAGTCCCCAGACCCCCAATAAAGCAAAAAACTGCACATTCCAGGGTGGCCTTTTATTGTGGGCAGTATAAGGTACACCTGTGCACTACCCATGATGTCAGATCAGCATCTTGATGTGGCACACCTGTGAGGTGGGATGGATTATCTCAGCAAAGCAGAAGTGCTCACTATCACACATTTAGACTGATTTGTGAGAAATGTTTGAGAGAAATGGTAATATTGTGTATCTGGAATGAATTGTAGATCTTTAAGTCCATCTCATGAAAAATGGGAGCAGAAACAAGAGTGTTGCGTTTATATTTTTGTTCAGTATACATATTAATTGTACAATATGTACAATTAAAAACAATGACGTTTTAAAGATAGCAATTATATTTTAATAATTATATATAGAAATCAAAACAACCCTTGTCTTGCACACACGCTGGTGTGGAGCGGGGAAGCTGGCACAGGAAACTAGGGAGTCGGGAGAACACAGGATTTATTTGCGGTAAAACACACTCGGAAGCACGGAACAACAGGGAGGAATAACCACACTGACGTCAAAGACGTTACTAATGTTACTGACCAGACTAGTGAAACATACACTGACACGCACTTAAATACAAACTAATTAAACACAACTACTATAGAAACCGCTAATAACACGAGGATTGCACACGAGGTAAACGAAGGAGAGCGGCACACAGGGGGATCGAACGAGCAGGATATAACCCTCCCCCAACTAGAATAAGCTGCTGGAAGGTTTCTGGATCCATTTTCTGAAATCACTTATCTTACTCAGGGTTGCGGGGGTCTTGTTAAAGTATTTAACAAACTTGCTTGTACAGATTCAGCACCTGTAACTACCTCTGAATAGGAAGCTGCACTCCATGTAGCAAAAACACTCTATAATTAAAGTAAATGCAGATCACTGCCAGACAAACCCCTGATTTGGTTATTTCCTATAGTAACGAAAACTCAAACATTATCTCGTTATGAAGGAGTATCTCCTGATCCTCTGTACTGCTTTGAATTCAGCTTAACTCTGATTGGAGCAAGTCAGGGATAAGCACCTGCTCATATCACTGAGGGTACATAAAATATTCAGAACTTCATCGACTGAAAACAATGAAGGTCTTCAGCCATCACCCAAAGGCCACCAGCACAAAACAAGCACCATATACTTGCCAGTGGTGTCAGCAATGTTATTTCTTTCTGCAGTTTTCTCCAAGTGAATGCAAGCAATGCATTCTTTTTGTATCAATTATTTATTTTTCGCAGCAGATATATACACAATTGCAGCGGTGCGAGGCGTACCTTGTGCACTAGGGGTGTGCATTTCTATAACTGTGATTGATTTCACACACGTCTCCATGCATTGCCGAAGATCCGATACATTAAAGATACATAAGAAGCAATGACTAATGCGATATGATACGATTCACCCCTAATGTAATGCAGTGCGATTTGACACAATTTGATTCAATACAATGAACACGATATGATGCGATACAAGAGTATCATGCTATGCAGTTAGATATGGTGCAGATGCAGAAACAGTGTGGAGAGGGGAATCAATCTAAATATGAAATTATTGGTCAAAAATAATTTCCCGCATTTCTAAATAATTTATGAATAAGTCAGATTTTACTGAAGCAAAGTGATGCATGCTGACCGCAGCCCGCATTGTACCAAGTGCACACGTTTTTTTATGAGCAAAAGTGAGCAAAAGGTCTTTTAGGTGTATCCAGCCATGCTTGTTGGGACATTCAGCCTAATTCAGTCTGATTTTGATTGACATTGGCTAACAGACATAGACTGTTACTTTGTTGTCTGCTATGGAGTTGCCAATCACCTAGAAATGGCCTATTGGTCAACAGCTTAAGCATCAGGTAGCCTTCTCTGCAATGCATTGTAAGCTTAAATTTACTGAGCCACATGTTACGTATTATGTGAGGATACATCCATAGATGCATTGCTTTCACAGACATAACTTCACGCTTGGTGAAACTCCCATTATCTTTCTTGAGGTGGCGCAGTGGGTAGCACCATTGCTTTATGCCTCTGGGACTAACCTTCGAATCACCGCCATGGTTCTGTGTGTGGAGTTTGTATGTCCTCCCTGTGTTGATGTGGGGTTTCCTCCTGATCCCTGATCCTCCTCCCTCTGTTGATGTGGGGTTTCCTCCTGATCCCTGATCCTCCTCCCTGTGTTGATGTGGGGTTTCCTCCTGATCCCTGATCCTCCTCCCTGTGTTGATGTGGGGTTTCCTCCTGATCCCTGATCCTCCTCCCTCTGTTGATGTGGGGTTTCCTCCTAATCCCTGATCCTCCTCCCTCTGTTGATGTGGGGTTTCCTCCTGATCCCTAATCCTCCTCCCTCTGTTGATGTGGGGTTTCCTCCTGATCCCTGATCCTCCTCCCTGTGTTGATGTGGGGTTTCCTCCTGATCCCTGATCCTCCTCCCTGTGTTGATGTGGGGTTTCCTCCTGATCCCTGATCCTCCTCCCTGTGTTGATGTGGGGTTTCCTCCTGATCCCTGATCCTCCTCCCTGTGTTGATGTGGGTTTTCCTCCTGATCCCTGATCCTCCTCCCTGTGTTGATGTGGGGTTTCCTCCTGATCCCTGATCCTCCTCCCTGTGTTGATGTGGGGTTTCCTCTTGATCCCTGATCCTCTACTTCCCAACCCCCACAGTCCTACGGTAATTTGGGGTTACTGTACTAAATTGCCCAGAGTTGTGAGTGTGCCCTGTGATGTGTTGGTGGCCCATCTGGAGTGTTTTCTGCCTTGTGCCTTTAGGCCCTAGACCCCCCCTATGACCCTGAACAGGACATGCAGTTACAGAAGATGGATGGTTAACTTTGTTCCAGTAACATAAATCTGAGATATGGGAAACATCGTGTTGACAATTGCATCCAGCATAGGCTTTGCATAAATTAAGCCCATGTAGCATTTACTGCTTGTTCTGCATGCAATCTGAAAGAACGCTGTGGCAGATCTTTTCTTTTGTCCCAGGTTGCTTTTTTCTGTCTTGCATACCACTTTGGTCCATGTGACCAAAACTGCATCCAGCACAATTTAAGGGAGCTCAAAATCTGCAGCGATGAAATACACTGCGGAGTGGAATTTGGTATAAGAACATAGTTTGTACATTAAACTGCCCACTACAAAGTCTATGCGTTACTTTGAATCATTGGGTCATGAGACATGGCTGTTGGCTTTTTCTAATATTTTTTGGCCCTTCAATCACCAAACAAAGAACAACATTCAGTCTCATTACATTCGATAGAAGGCCGACATTTCTATGGCCAATATCTCCAAAACAAGACGATTCCCACAGAACAACCTACACAGATAGATAGCACTAAAGCCCAACTAATGCTATCCTATTTTTAAAATTTTGGTGTGAACTGGCCCTTTAAAGCAATGTGACGGCTAACAGGAATTATGTGCACTTTACTGGGTCTACCTACAAACGGAGATAAAGGGAAACAGTGGGAGGCTGTGTGCAGGGTCCCTATATAGCCTAACTGCCATCTGCGTCCCTGTGTATGATTTATTACAGCGTTGACTTTATTGCTGAGCAATGCGTATGTGCATTGCATGTAGTTAATACCTTTTTGATATCAATAAGCATTAATATTAAAAATGTATCCTCTTATAACTGTGAATCTTCTATGTTTTGCCATGATATCACCTTGTTTGCTGTTTATTTTTCCATTTGTTTGATGGTTTTCTTAGATATGGGCCTAGTGCAACAAGCTGTTCCATAGAACAGATCAAACCCTTTTTGTAAATTCGTAACCTAAAGTTGTGTCATAATTCATAATGTGCTGAAGAGGAATTTCATGTTGTTTTCCTTTTTGCTGGGAGTCATATTTATCCGGGCGTCGGTTGTTTCAAAGCTCCGGGCTTCTGTTACTTCAAGCGATGGTTCTGTATTTCACAAATGCTAGCCAAGGACGTCAATCTGCGATGGCACCTTCAGAACTGGGCTTCAAGGAGAATGAAAGTAACGTGCTAAATAACATGGTAAATCCAACACCATATGGTGCATTAAACACAATGATTATCCCAGTTCAAAAATCATTATGCCTATGAATAGGCTATAATACGTGGAATAGTTCAACTCATGGGCGACTGTAGGATTTGACCCTTAAGGTTTGTCATTTAAAATCCCCTGAGTGCCTGATGATAAAATTTATCAGGCAGGAGGAGAGAGGACCCCACGATTACATTGAGGGGGTCCCCCTCTCAATAAAGGTAGTCACATTAGATTTGCCAGAATTTAAATTGAGAACAACCTTAGTTTTAATTCACCACAGCTGAGCAAAGTGGGTTTGTCTGATCTGGTAAACTGTATGCATGAAAGGACAGGATGGAAAGACTGATACTGAAAATGTTTTATTTGAAGGTAAAGATCAGTGTTACAAAGGTCAGTACATGGGATAGTGTCACAAAAGTCACTCATTGTCTGTTTAAGTAATGTTCCAGTACCAGCGCCTCATTCTGTGGTTCTCACGCCCACGTTGTGCTTGGGGTCGTTGTGATCTCCTCAGATAGGTGCCACAGAGCACCTGCCCGGACCCTTTATCCAATAACAGCTTAACACAACAGTCAACATCATTTTGAGCCATAATTTCTATATCACATTTTGTTTTTACTGTATGTTTAATCCAAGTAATATGCAGGCCTTGCAAACTCTTTCACAACAGAGTGCTTTCCATGACACAGAAGAGTAATAATTCCATTATGTAGCAAAAATGCCCACAATTCCCTGGGGCAATTGCTTCAAATCACCTTGTTTGATTTTTAGCCTTGTGCTATCTTTGATAGTGTTCTTCAAGATGTATTTAGCTAGTCTTGTGCTTTCTGGGATCTTGTCCAGATTTTACCTTCTGGAGTCTGCCATGAAAGAGACTACGTGTGAGAAATGTGATGGAGGAAGTGTAGATGGAACTGTCAATCACTGGCTGGCTCAGCCCATCATTTGCATTCTGGCTTGCTATGGGCGTAAACCCAGCAGTGATTGGCTATGCTCACTTATCCCACCCACCTTGGGTTTTCAAAGCTTTATTTTTCAACCAGGGGCCATGGAGAGATTCCCCAGGGGCCAAGAAACATGGGGGAGGGTGTCGGCACCACAGACAGAGTTGTCCCTCCAATTTCAATATTGGTAGCAGCATTATCAGGAGACAAGGTGCTGCTGAAAATCACTGTTGTATCCTTATATTGTTTTGCATATAGGGATACATTGTGCATATAGGAATGTGTTGGGAGACTCTCCTGATTATACTGCAGAGTCCCGGGTAAGAGTCACGCATGGGGTTGGCACCTATAGACACACACACACAGACACACACACACACATTTGTATTCATATCTTTGTGGGGACCATCCATTCATTTCTATAGGCATAACAACCTTAACCCCAACCCAGACCTAATCTAAACAAACAAAATACAGTAGAATGTTGGAACTCAAATACCTTTTAACTCAACCAACTCGGACATCGAACGAGTGTGTTGAATTTTTTTTTTTACTTGCACCACAACTGAAATCTCAGAATTTGAATGTCCCGTCTAAAACTTGTATGGGTCGAGACACGTTCAACTCTACCAATCCGGACCTTGAATGGGTCGGTTGAGAAAAATCTAGCCGCATCTGAGCCAAAAAGATAATATGATGATTAAAACATATTTCATACAGCTTTACGTAAACAATATAAAACCATAAGATTACAGGTATTTGCTAGAAACATCATAATAAGCACTAATTATACTCAGTGTGATGACAGCAGGAAGCCAACCTTTAGGGACAGTAGGCTTAGATTTTCCATCGCTACTTTTTGTAAAACAAACACTCAGGATCCACTGTGACCTCAAAGTCAACCTGTTGGTCAAAACTGATTTGATTCAACTTCCACATATGCTGAAGTTTAATAACAGGTTTGAGATTGCAGTTAGGTTTTGTCTCTTTAACTGTGCAGAGCAGATGGTGTTTTTGCAGCTAAAAAATATTATAATAATACATAGTGTCTGTAATCCAAGGCTTTGGGGATTGTAGAAATGTCTGTATATTTATTAAGAAGAAGAGGCAAAATGCACCCAGAATTAGTCAGGGTCAGATTCAAAGTTACCAACGCTGAGTGTGAAAGCTTTCCTGAACACTTTTATAGCTCCACAGGTAAGCAGTCTGCACAGATTCCGTAGGTAAATTTGGTTTGCAGTACACCAGTCATCATCTGGCTTGACACACGTTTTACAAACAACACAGAGAACTGACATACATAACAAGAGCTGAACACAACCCCAACATAATAAGAGCTGAAGGTTCCAGATCTTACTGAACCACTCTTTTTTAATAAACAAACAAACAAATAAACATCAAATGTATCTCACTAATGGCTGATTTCTGCACTCGGACCCCAATTTTCACTCTCACCTCTATGTGTGTGTTTCTCATAGAAGAGCAGGTCAAGCTGTACACAAGCCACAGCAGTTTTATGTATCTGTACTTGTACAAAAAGCATCAGTATCTATCCATAGACTTCATAATACATAAGAAATTACCAATGTTGAGAGGACATACATGAAATATAATAAATATCAACTATTTTGCCCATGCTGTGCTCACAAGGACTGCTGGCAAAATGTGTCCTTCAACAACGGTGAGCTGAAAATATCGCTGAGAAGATTTTAACACTTATTTTAAAAAATATGGAAAAAAAACACTAAACAGACTGTGAAACAGGATGCGTGGCAATTAGTCAGCCCTCCAGAGTCAGATACACCTGTTAAAGTAATGAGCTCTCTAAGTAGATACTGTAGCTGGTTAAAAATTATCAACGAAATGCCAGAAGCCTCAATGCATTTTACTGTACTTACATAAAGTATACAGGGTTATGGTGCAGGCATCATCCCATCCATCACTGCAACTGCTTAATCCCAACTGGGGTCACGTGGAGGACTGGAATCTATCCCAGGAACAAGGGGAACCAACCGACACACCACAGGGTGCACACACATACTCACAGGGCCAATTTAGACTCGCCAATCAAACTGCACTGCACGCTTTTGGACCATGGGAGGAAACCAAAACCCCTGGTGAAAACCCACATGAACATGGGGGGAGCGTGCGAACTCCACACAGAAAGGACCCAGGACCAAACCCAGGACCTTCTTGCTGTGAAGTAACAGCGCTAACCACCGTGCCACCATGCCACCTGCAGATATCATTAGCAGTTTAGTAAAGCAAAGAGCAGAAGACAGTATACCCTAGACAGGAAGCCAGGCCACTGAGTACGCACACAAGCTATTGGTAATTTTGACTGTGGAATGAAACCCTCAAGTCAGAGGATGAGCATAGAAATCCCACAAAGATATAGCAGGGACAGGTGTGAGCCACATGCCACCCCCGTAATCAAGCCATTACCTAGATATCCAGCAGTCCTGTGTAACTTATGTTCTACTTCAGGGCAATGATAATGATAGACCTGGACCTTATGCCAGGAAACACTGGGAACAGGAACAACCTGCAGCAGCTGGCTGCTCAGTCTAGGTCACTCGCTGTCACACTATGGGCAGTTTATCAACACTTTAATTCACCTGGCTACATGATTTTGAACCAGGAATCCTGCAGAAAGACCAGGAGGACATGCAAACTCCACATGGGGGTGTGTGAGGCTGCAGCCCTACCACCCATTGTTTATTTCTGAATTTCATGCTTAATTTCCTCTGTTTTTTTAGATGGGAATATTAATCTTTATTGCCAATCAGCTCACTTAGAAAATTACAAAGAAAACTGATTTGGTTATTTTCTGATTTGCCAGTAAGAAGCAGGATCCAACGCAGAATCTCTCTCTCTTTTGAAAATTAATTATCAGCTTATGAACCATTATCAGTTCATGGGGTTGATTCATGAAGACTTAAAAGATAATCGCAACGCTATTGTAATGGGCATGAGGGTGAAAGACGAATTAACAAAGGCTTAATATGAGCATGATAATGAGCTGCATGACAGTATCAGTATCATACACACATTTACACAAAATACAAATCCATCCTCAGGTCTTGCAGGATGTCACTCACCAAGAGCAAAAAGAACACTGAATGCTTTATTAATCTTTTGAGTTAACATTCATAATTTTTGCATGAAAGAAAGGGACAAAATTGCAGAAAGAGAGAAAAGAAGAAGCGTTGCTTCAAGGAGGGAGTGTGAAAATGCAACGTGAATCTCAACATGAAGTAATCAATCTCAGGCAGAGTATTTTTTTTAATGAATTAGGCTGCACATCAAACATTCAGATTCTTATGCATCAAAAATGTCTTCGCACCTTCAAAGTACAGAGAGAGCATGTCTCTTCCTCGAAGAAAGGTCTCAGTGAGGTCTCAAATGAATGTAATGCCTGTTTAATTTCAACGTACAATGTACAAATGGGGGGCGGCATGGTGGTGCAGTGGTTAGCACTGTCGCCTCACACCTCTAGGACCCGGGTCCGAGTCTCCGCCTGGGTCACATGTGTGCGGAGTTTGCATGTTCTCCCCGTGTCGTCGTGGGGTTTCCTCCGGGTACTCCGGTTTCCCCCCACAGTCCAAAAACATGCTGAGGCTAATTGGAGTTGCTGAATTGCCCGTAGGTGTGCATGTGTAAGTGAATGGTGTGTGAGTGTGCCCTGCGATGGGCTGGCCCCCCATCCTGGGTTGTTCCCTGCCTCGTGCCCATTGATTCCGGGATAGGCTCCAGACCCCCCGCGACCCAATAGGATAAGCGGTTTGGAAAATGGATGGATGGATGGATGTACAAATGTTACTAATAGACCTGGGAGAGAACATGCAAACTCCATTGATTATAAAGATATATTTGAATATATAACATGGCAGCAATATTTCACTAAATATTTTTTTAATTGCTGGGAATCACAGCCATAAGCTTTAGTGAAAGAAAGCTTTGGCTTTTACTTTGAACACATCATAAGTGGGTCATGCTATTAAATAGAGGACTAATTGCAATTTGCTTTGCTGCCAAGGCCAATGATTACATTGTTTCCTTTCATTCAAGCTTCTCTGTTAAACAGGATGGAATTTTCTCCAGAGAACGCTGACGATACGGCTGCCTGGAGTCCATGATGTTTTTCCATTTGAGGAAAAAAACACCTTTACTCATATCAGGAAATGGTACATGGACCCAAGAGCCGAGGTCAGAAGAGATGAAGATTTAAATATGCTGTTAAAAAGGTTTTGTTACCAAAAACCAAAGAAGGATAATCCTCTGAGAGGAACTGTCACTGTTGCCTAGAAACAGACTCTCCTTTCCTTATCTGACTTTTTAAAGCATTGATCCCTGTTTGGACAGGTGGTGCCTCTTTTCTAAAGCAAATAGAGCCTGGTTTTATTTTGTATATATTTTGGTCCAATGAAGCCTTCAGCTGTTTTTGAGTCAAGGGACAAAACTTCCAAGCATGCTGGAAAACTCATACAAACACCCATTAAAACACTTATAGGAGCTTACTGGTACTATACACACACGCTCACAGACACCCGCTCGCGCACACACACACACACACACACACACACACACACATACACACACACACTGCCATCACTGAAGCTCTGTCTATTAAACAAAAACCACAGGGCTTTTCTTTTTATGACTTTCCCACTATACTTTTCCATTTCTATAGTCTGTTTTGTTGTTGAAGTTTGATTATCAAATGTTTCCTCTTTATGTGATTTTTAATATGGAAATGCTTTATTGGGAGTTTATTCTTGTACATAGTACTGATATGAAATTAACTTTGGGGTCATTAAACTAAGCAGCATCAAAAGCCCATTAGAGAGGCTGAGTTGCCATCGTCCCATTGGCTGCGCCTGTCACTTTAAAGTCTTCGTCCCATTGGCTGCACCTGTCAATTTAAGGTCTTCGTCCCATTGGCTGCGCCTGTCAATTTAGGGTCTTCGTCCCATTGGCTGCGCCTGTCACTTTAAGGTCTTCGTCCCATTGGCTGCGCCTGTCACTTTAAGGTCAGTCAGCGATCCCAGAAGCTGGGGTGTAATATTCTACGGCTTCCCTGAGGTCTGAAGATTCCTTTCATGGGAATTTGAATGGGAGCTTTAATGGGAACCTCCTTTAGACAGAACATGTGCCGTGAGCTTCTGCTCTCAGGATCAGCTTCTTGAACTGCACACAATTAACGTGCTTTGTTTGCTCCGCTGTGTCTGACATGGTGGTGCTGACCTCACACATGATGCTTCCACATTTCTTAAACAACTAGTAACAGGTCCTTTACTTAACACTTGACTTCCTGGAAAGGTGACAGATCACTGTAAATCCGTGACTGATCATGAGACGTGGTACCTCTAAGCTCGACCAAGCCTCTAAATCTCCCTGCCATATTCACATAGTCCCGATTACTGTCCCTCCCCAACCAAATCATACAATGACCAGAGCAGTAAGAAAAGGCCCATCGTAAATAAAATTGCAATGGTGCCCTATTGCGTCTAATTCCTTCTCAGTGATCCTCAATAATATAAGATAAATGTTGATTTGCTTTTTTAGGAAACAAATCATGGCGATTAGTACAGCCAAGAATCCAGCATACCAGTTTCATTCTGCACATCGGAGTTTCAGCATCTAACATTTTCTTTTGCCCAGGCTGTTCAGAATTCTTAGCAGCAAACGCATCAATGTGTCAGAATGATTGTAGTGTCAGCGGACAGCTCAGCATCAGAATCACTCTCTGCTGGTGTGAAGCGTGTGGTTTAAGAAACTCAGCTCGTCTCTTTGGAAGCATAGAGACGCTCGAGATCAGCACTTCGGTTTATTTCCTGTTCTTCCTCTCTTGTCTGTTACCCGTTTGGCCATATTGTTGTGATTTGCCTCAGTCACACAGTGATAAATAGAAGAAATGTTTATATCAAGTTTGACTTTTAGCATCACTTTCACTGTAATTATTTTAATGATCATTGGTGGTAATGAGAAAACCGTCAGCATTATACATTGGCACTCAAAGCTGGATGATATGTTATTACTAATGATGTTTGCTAAACTAATGACCCAAGCAGTTAAATGAAATAAAGCTTCTAATCACCAGAAACATAAATTTTAGAGACAATGAAATGTGTGTAGACAGATAGATCACATGCAATCCCACACTAATAGCACATGTTTATCTGAAAAGTGTGTATTTTTTGGAGGAAGCCCACAAACGTCACACAGATCCTGGAATCATACAGTATATATAAAAAACAATAAGCACACACACTATTGGGAAAAGGGAAAATAGTATGTCAAGAATGTGAAGCGTTTAAGGTGCGAAAACGATTTCAAAACATAAAGATCTATGTAGACAATTTAAAAATCATTACATTGCAGATTAAGTTTCCACGACCACAGAAACTGTCACCAACAAACGACTGGATTAAAATTTAGCACATGGTGAATTTTAATATGAGTAATAAGTCTGATTGCAATTAGGTCTCTGCCTGTTTATTCTCGCAAAACAGATGGTGTTTTGCAGCTATGGAGTATCTGCAGTGTAAAAAACTCTAAAGTCCAGGAGTGTATTGTATATACATCAGTAAATAATAGATCCTGTTTTGAGTTATGAGAATAAAGGTCACGCCAAGACTCAGTATTTTTTTCCAGCACTGCAGTGCAGTAAACAAAAAGAAAAATACATTTCACTTCAGGTACTAAGTGGTCTCTCTAATGAAACGAGTGTCATTAACATGTAATAGCTGTGAACCATATCACAAGTCATAACAAAATATGATAGAACATTAATCTGCCTCAAGCCTGCACAGATCCAGGAATGTCAGTGATGATGTGGCCCCTCTACCCTGCCTTCACCTTTGTCCCTATTTATGAGGTCCAGACAAAGGAGGGAGGAACAGCAAGGTCACCTGGGTGACACCATCTAATGGACTCCAAAGATTCCTCACACATACAGATATACACTTACTGCTCAGCTTGAAATCCACTGAAGTTCCCTGTATGTGGAACTTGAAGACTCTTTATCAAAGCGTCAAAATGATGAACAATGCAGGTGGAAATGAGGAGATTTATTGGCCAACCTTGTGCATGAACAATGAACAGCATACAGTGCAAATGCATGGTTTGCTGTATAGTGACAGACATAGGGAGTGTTCCTCCACTGAATGTAGTAGTTGTTTACAGAGATGGTTTTGGTGCATAGGGTTGGATCTGATCCATTGGAGGATCTGGCCATTGTGAAAATGAGATTAATGAGAAATATTACCATTCAGATAATGGGCCTACATCAGCCGACTTTGGCCTATCCCTACATACCCTCCCCCAACCCCACCCATACCCCCATCCCATCTTACAGTGAGCAACTTACATGAGACAGTCGCAATATTTGAGAATTTTTATAATACATCTATATGTGGTCTAAAAACTTTCCCCCTGAATCTACCTCGACATTTTCCCTATCTTGACCCAAAGTGAATCAATTTATACTGTCTTGTGTAAACTAGGGAATGCGTTTCTATCTGACAATGACAAACAATGAATATTATTGGAGTGATAAGACTGCAGCAGTTTGTGTTTCTCCTGATCCAACTATACAGGAGCATTTGGGCGAGTTTAAAACCATTAGGGTGTTGTTAGTTCTGTCATTGGAGAACACACCACAGGCTAAGATGAGGTCATCAATAGTGCCATCTGAGCCTAGTGCTAATAATTGGGTTCGGGGCAGAGTACTGTATGTTATTTCGGTGTAGCCAGAGTGCGCTGTGGCCTGCTTGCTTGTGACTGGTAATTGCACCCTGAAGTGAGGACAAAGGGACCTCTTGCTGACTACGCAGAGGAGAGTTTCAAATACATGTTTTTTTGAAAACGACAGCAAAACATCATTACAAAATTAGGCATTTATTTTATTTATATATTTTATTTTTCTCAGGTTAATGAAGCTACAGTTTTCTCGAGGTATATAATTAAGCAAAAAACACATTCTCAATGAAAGTTTCACTAGACTTTTTAACCTACTTTGTAAAAATTCTGAAATAATACCTTGTATGAAATTAATGTTGCTCCATAACTTAGTGCCCAGCAATGTTGGTGAATTTCTTGGTAAAAACTGGTAGTGTTCTATCCTGGTACTTTGTACCTTCTCATAAGTGGTGTGTTTGTATCCTATAGACAGAGAATATAATACGTTTGTGTACATCAGATTTGTGCATTAACATATAAGTAAGCAAGATAGGTTTTTTTCATTTGCCCCTCAAACATGTCCTCTGACTATGCTTAATCCTAAATCCCATGCGGAGTGATATTACTTGGAATCCACCTACATTGGTGGCATATCAATTCATATATGACAGTGAATTAACATTATTTAACTGATGACCTAGTAAGTGTGAAGTAATCACATAAAGCCACAGTGACCTCATGAGTTCATGGTGAGCAACAGGAATTCATGATAGATCTTGCATTCATTTATGCATTAAATCATCATTAGTTAAGCATTACTTAAGTACATGATTTGTGCCCTTAAGTGTGATCAATACCATGGTCCAATGTCAAGCACAATGAGGGGTTACATTGAATGAGGTCATACTCCATAGCTATACAAACATTTTGGTGCTGGTCTCTGCCAGTTAGGACACTGTGATCAGAATGTTGCTGGTTCAAATCCCACAGTCAGCACTGTTGGGCCCTTCAGTATGGTCCTTTCCTCCAGTCGCTTTGGATGAAAGAGTCTGCCAAATAAATGTAAAATCTTCGATTGCATTCCGACAAATGACCAGCACTCTTGCTGGTGACTTAGAGACCATGGGAATGTCTCTGCCATTGGGCCCACATCCCGTCACACTTGAATTATGTTCAGCCCGCCAGTGCCTGTCCTCAAAGGTAGTGCGGTTATCGGAGCTCATCCTTGCCAATCTGATGCATGCGAGTTCACCCGCCTGCCAGTGGCCGCCTCTCCCTGCGGCCGGATCTCAGCAGTGAAGACGCTCATTCACTCAACTAATGTAAGCAGTTGCGTCCATGTGGATTCAACTGATGTTTCTCCCTCCTTTTTTATGCCCTTTGACGTTTGTTTCTTTGACATTGTTTTTTTTTCCCTTTTGAAGCCAGAACTGTGCTGAGAAAGACAGACAGTTTTTTGCAGTTTTCTCCCGGCTTGCTGCAGTGGAAGCTGGGAATGATTTTCAATGTCAATCTGATCGAAAAGCACTAAAGCCCTTCTGCATCATGTCTATAGCGAAAACTCTTAGACTTATTTCAGCAAAAATCAGCCCTATTCAACAACATTTCTACCATATCCTTGCAGCATTTCTGGATGGTTGATTGTAAGGTGCCTTGAATTATTGTAGTCATTTATCACAGTGTAGCCTGAATATCTCCTGTAGCATTTTAGCGTCATGCAGAGGCTACGTAACAAAGGAATGTGATCAATTACAATTATCTGAAATGTATTTAGAGATGGATTTTGGGGGTCGCCACCAGACTTGGTTCTGGCTATTCTGGACTCTGCTTTAGATCCTGCAACTGGGCTGGGTTCTACATCGTATGGTTTTCCTGCAGTCTGATATGTCCCTCCATGTCTCTCTTGTGTAAAATGAGTATCCTTTTTACTAACCCTTGGCCAAAGAGTTTTAACTTAATCACATACTTGTGATGTAATTTAATTCCGTAAAGGCCCCTAAACTCAATTATCTATTTACCCTTTTGTGTAACTGTAGCCCCCTCCCCCCCAGTCCTGTGACCTAGACCAGGTTAAGTGCTTAAAAGATGTATTGACATAACAGCAGAAGGCAAAAAGACCAGCTTCATTTTCAGTGTTTCATTCCAGTATCAGTTGGTTGTCATGTCTAGCATCAGCATCTAATGAGGAAGAAACTTTGGTTGAAATCAGGTCCCAGAGAAATACTTGTCACACGTTATACAATTAGGCTGAAATTAAATCAAACGTTTAAAAATCTGTATGCTAGTTAATGATGTTCTGCAGTTTCCTTCATCCTTTCACAGCACTGACGTGTACATGACACATCATGGTGCGCATGCAAGCATCCATCCATCTATCATCCATCAGGGCCCAGGAGTCTATAAGAAGCGTCACAGTACATAAAACTGGGCTATACACTGGGTGGGATGCCAGCCCACCATATATACACCACCATTCAAAAGTTTGGGCTCACTTAGAAATTTCCCATCCAATTTCCCAATTTTGAAGAAAAACAAGTTTTTTTTTCACCAAAACAACATCAGCTTGATCAGAAATACTGTGCAGACATTGTTAATGTTGTAAATGACTATTATAGCTGGAAATGGCTGTTTTTTGTACATAGGTGTACAGAGGCCTATTATCAACAACAGTTAGTCCTGTGTTCCAGTGGAATGTTGTGTTTGCTAATGCTGGTTTATCATTTTAAAAGGATAATCGATCATCGTTGGACTAGTTCTGGAGCATCAGCGATTGCGAGTTCGATTACAAGCTCAAAATGGTCGGAAACAAAAAACTTTCCGGTGCCCGGAGTGAAGCCAAAGGCGCAGGATGGCAGAAGTCGAGGAAACACAGGGTGTTAATGAAAAGTAAAGCAAACGCAGACGGACGATACAGTGACCAGACTGTGGAAACGAACAGAAACGCGGACTAAACACATTGGACTAATGACAATGATCAGAAACAGCTGGTAAACACAGGGAATCCACATGGGGTTAACGAGGGGGCGTGGCACACGGGACGATCGGGGCAGAACACTTTCTTCTGAAACTCCTTAGTGTATTGCTGTACTGAGGATTTAAGGCTATTCCATTCCAGAAATTGTCAGGAAACTGAAGATGCTGTGTATCACTCCCTTCACAGAGCAGCACAGACTGGCTCTAACCTCAATAGAAAGAGAAGAGGGAGGCCCCAATGCACAACTGAGCGAGAGGTTAAATATATTAGAAGTCTGAGAAACAGACGCCTCGCAGGTCTTTAAATGAGCTCGTCCCTTATTATTTATCTGAGCTTTTAAGTATCCACATCCCAGTTAGGACGCGCATGTATACTAAATAACTAATAAATGTGAACATTGAACTTTAGATACCATTATTGGCCCTAAACTTTGTTTGTTGGCTTTATGTCGAGCTGTTGGTGCTCATAAACACTAGGGTAGGCCAATGAAAAAAATATTCAAATTGACAAGATATTTAGGTAGCAATTTTCCTAGCAGAATATTGCCTAAAGTTTGTTGAATTTATCAACAAACAGCAGTTAAAGAAGTTTAGGGTTCTCTTTTACATAATTTTCCTGGCAGGAACATTTTCCTCTTCTTTCTGCTTTAATTACATCAATCATAGACAGAGAGGCCATTACCCAGGGTTCAACATTCTCTTTTTAGAATATACTCTCACGGGGTGTAAGTGGTGTAAGTGCACCTACAAATAATTACCACTAATTATCACCCTGTCAGGGGAAATACTTTCAGCAGCTTCTCTCAAGTCTTGGCCAGAATGCTCCAAAACGGCCACATGCTGGCAGGCCTCATGCACACATGGAGAGGCCTGCCCTCCCTCACACATGGAGAGGCCTGCCCTCCCTCACACATGGTGCTCCAGGGCCCACTGACAGAGCAGCTCACCTGCAAACGCTGAGCTAACTGACAATGACCCAAAGAAGGGGGCTGAGCGCCGACAACAGGCCATGTGTCTGCACTCACAAAGCTCCTTCTAAATCAGGGTTTTAATGTGGTGTTGATGCAGTACAGTTAGTTTCTGGGTTAAGAAACCTACGAACAATTTATAGTTACGAACAGAATACCATAAAGTAAACTGGATAAAACACATAATAACAAATGTAAGCACTACTTTGTGACGCTCATGAAATCACTGGAGCTTCAGCAGTTCGTCAGCTCAAGGTACAGTATCATGTGTAATAACTTTTATTATTATTTTACCATTATTATTGTTATAAATGTTTTTCTGACTTACCTACTAATTCAACTTTAAGACAAACCTTGGGAACAGATGTCATTTGTGACCTGGGGACCACCTGTGTACCACTCTTCTGGTTGATTTTTCCTTAGTCAGACACAACAATGTCCTAGTAACAATGTCCAAGGTGGAAAATTTTCTTTCTGTTCCATCACACTACAAAGGAACAGAACTGTCAGTTATAAAAATAATAGAAACTATAATAGAAATAAAAGTGAAGTTTTTGAAGGGACCCAAAGGGAAAGATGTGGGAATTAATAACTTGTTCTAGGGATGGAAGTCACGTGTGCCTTTCCTGCACAAGCCGGGAGAAACGAAGAAACAGAGAAACAGAGAAACAGCACCTCCTGGCCATTTTTGTGTTCTCTCTCTCTCTCTCTCTCTCTCTCTCGCTCTCAAAAAAAAAAAACAGGATCTACATTTGTATCATTGCATGCTTCACCTCTGTGGGTCGTACCTCTGTTATTCGGGCACTTGATTTAAAATTAGAGATTTATTTGGGGAGATGTGCAGAATGAAGAAGCCTTTCGGGAGATTTTGTTTACAAGTAACTAAATTTGTTTTCTCGCTCTTTCTAAATCTGGGCTTTCCAGTAGAGTAGCTTTATTAGACTTTCCTCAGTTTTTCTGGTTTTTTAGCAATTTTCACAGATTACGTGGCAACGACAGTAAGCTGAGGGACACCACGTGTCCAAGGTCACAATCCTAGCACATCTTCCTGGTACAGTACATGAGAGAGGGCTGACATACAAACTGTCCCCGACTTATGACTGGGTTCTGCTTTGACGGACAGGTTGTACATCGAAATGGACGTATGTTGGAATTGGATGATCACTCTGATTCTTAGGTGTGAGATTGAGACTGGGAGTTGCACTTGGGGCTGGGATGGTTACGTTGCCATAGAGTATAGTACTTTCCTGTGGCAATTATTGTATGGTGGGCAGTGCACACTAGCTAGTGTAATGGTGGGAGTCATATGTGTATGTTATAATAAGTCACAGTGTTTGTAAGCCAGGGGCAGTCTGTAGTTCCTTGTTCCTCATTTGTTTTTAAATCTCCTCCTCCATCTCCATCCTCGGTTGGTGGGCCTTCAGCTTGGCCCATTTCTGGGCCTCCTCTCTTCTGATCGCTCAGACGTTGCTTCTTTTTCAGAGACTGGTCTGTGAGGAGGAATTTCGCCTTACTTTCCTCTATGGTTTCCTGAACAGGTGGTTTTGGGAACAGATAATTGGTTATTGCAGTTCCAAAATGTTGTGTAATTACACTAAGACCCATAAATAATAGAGTTGAGTGCCTGCATCTTGGTACTTTTCCTTCGCATAGCTTTATCTTCCCGAATGACTTGTTTTTCTCGTTCACTAAGATATGTATCTTCCAAGAAATGTTTCCTTTCAGAAGGCTGGGGAACAATGAGCTGTGTAGGTGGGTTAGGGTTAGGGTTAGAAACGCGACGGTCCTTTCCTTTCCTTGGCAGTCAGATATCAACTATGAGAACAGCCTTAGATGCAAACCTTACAACAGGAGCTTATTGCTTAACCTGCAGGGGCACCAGAGAGGGTTAGACCAACGCATGTTTATTTACTAACCACATGTGGGGAATGGAGTCATGAAAATTGTTTCCTGCTCATTCATTTTCTGAATCAGATGAATCTTTTGCCAAATTTCACAATGTGCTTATGGAACTGCCTCGTTCCGCATCATCCAGCATGAGCCCACCTTATGTAGCACGATGAGACTGACCTTAAATACATATGCTGCAACAGTAACGTCCTGCTTCCTTCCTGCACTATTGACTGGTGCCCTCTATGCTCTGCCATCATTGTCTTCCTTGTTCGCTGTCGCACACAGTCCATATACTTAACCTAAAGGTTTCTATAAACTATTGAAATATTCTTGAAATATTGAAAAGCACTAGTATTAGTAGTAATGAAAGTGAATATGAAAGTTCAAACAAGGAGACCTAAAGAATGCCAGCATGTCCAATCACATCGGTCCAGATTTTTATATAAGGAGTAAGTCTAACCCGCTTCCTTGCCGTTACAGCCATTCAGTCCACCCACCTCCTCCCCTCCACCACATTCGGCTCCCCATCCTGGCCTGGGATTGGCCCCTTCTCCTCCTGCCTGGTCGCCCAGCCAGACCTGTCAGCTTCAGAGTCGATGGAGCCGACGATCAAGAGATGGGCTTCGCCAAATCACTTTTTTCATACACATTGAAATTGTTCCAACAAATAAACACTCTTGTCGAGTCAAACTATTGAGGCCTCCTTGGTTGAAGTAGACGTACTACTATCTACTGTGCTAGATTGTTTGTATCTGTTGGTTCATTAAACTGTGTCACCGGTGCTAGACGGGGATACCCAACATTCTCTTACTGCTCAGTTTTTCTGCTTGTTTTGGGCAGATAGCTACTTTTATTTTCTTTTTTTTGCTTAGTATAATTAGTAAGAGTTTGTGGGTGTGGCTAATGTTGGGTTAGGGTTTAGGGTTAGGGGTTAGGGTTAGGGTTATGGTTAATGTTGGGTTTTGTTTATTGATTTGGCTGTTTATTGACTTGGCTAGCCCCTGGAGAGGTGGGATGTTTGCCCCCCCCCCCCCGTGTGTGTTTATACCTGTAAATATTGCAAATATGTCTGTAAGTGGTGCCAGTAATATAGGACAAAGTGAACCACCGATGTGGTGTGTGTGAGCTTGAATGGTTACGTGGGTAGCAAACATGGGCCGTGTTTATATATCATGGTCGCTGTTCTGTTTATCCGTATATTTATATTTATTATTAATTTCCAGAACATCGGGGCCTTTTTGACAGCAAATCCCAACTGGCCCTATGACAGAAAGTGGGAAGTATTTACTTTAATTACTTTTGCAGAGAATGATTTTTTTTTCAAGATAAAGTAATAAAATAAATAAATTAAGCATATCCTGTATTAGGCAGTTAATGCCGCCATAAAATATTTCACTGGAAACGTAAACAATTCTGACATGTTTCCGAGAAGCCTGTCAGATCCTTTGCCTCGTTTTCCAGTGCACAACCCTAGAATGTAACACGGAACATCTCAGTGGCAAAGTAATTCATTTCCTAGGGGGTGGAGTTCCATTTATTAAATATACAATATTGGAGCCTTAATTTTAGAGACTCCTGCATGATGTTGTTTTGTCTAATAGGTTAAAATACATGAATTAAATTCCTTTTCTATCATGCCCATGTTCCACTAAGTGCTTAGACTTTGCACAGTATGCACTATAATCAAATGCCTCACAATTATAATGCCATTATTATAAAACAACCTCTTGTTCTTTATTATGTATGTTATTAGGAGTGCAACGAGTCTGGAGCATATGCTAGGAATCTCAGGACAGGGGTACATAAGGAACAGGATGGCAGGTGATCAGAGGGTGCACACACATGCATACTCACACACTACGGATGACACGGAGACAGCAATTTGCCAAACCACATGACGTCGGACTACAAATGCAATCCAGTGCGACACAAGTAAGACTTACAGATAGCAAACATGCAGACTTACAGATAGCAAACATGCAGACTTACAGATAGCAAACATGCAGACCAGGACCAGAATTCAACACACACACCTACAGCACTGGAGGTGTGAGGCAACAGACCCATGGCAGCCAATGGAGAACACGGATCAGCAAGCTTTTAGATCGCCAATGTTAATATTCTCTTTACCCATTTCTGAATTATTGAGTAAAACACATAAAACTCTCATTTAAACTACGCGACATGCAGAACTTCTGACTCATTTGTTGGGGGGGGAGCATAGGCCCTTTAAGGCTCCTATACCCAAACAACATTCCTGACATTAGCCTGACATAATACGAGCGTCAAAGCCCCCATTTACATATCAGAGAGCCCCAAGCCATGACTGCATGCATAGCCAGCCGACCTTCTCAGCACATTCTCACGACTGCCTGTGTGAATTTCATTATTTATAGTATCATTCATTTACTATGCTAGCTGTTGGCTTGAATCAGAATGTTAGAGTGCTATATTTGGACAGGCAGATTTTGACATTTGTTCTGCAGACCCTCAGTGGTTTATGAAGCTCTTAACTCAGTTGCTGAGCAAAGGTTACTTTTTTGAAAGACTTATAACCCCACATTAAGCAGCCATAATTGTACATGCAGTCTCAAAAACCCCATCTTTGGTATAGCATGTTCTATTTAAAGGATTGATATCACTGGACTGGATCTCAGTCTGAGATGAATGACTTTAACCTGCTGCCAGAACATTCTAACAAATCAATCCTAGGTCATTTTTCTGCTGTCGATGGACAATTTTGAGAGTTAATTTAGGATTGACTAAATGTCATGCAGCTGTAGTATAATTGCTTTGTTGCTGTGGTGTACTTATGCTGGAGAATTAAAGAGATCCCTCATCCATGCACTTTGGGGGCACACTGGGTTCATTATGGTCTCTTCTACATCAAGCACGTCCATTTACGTCAAGGGTAAACAGAATGTCTTACAGATCCTCTGTAAGAACAGTCATGGTCACTGTAATATTTGAGAGATGAACAGGTTCTTAGATTCTGATAACATTCCAGGAGTCAGCAGCCAGATCCCAGTGTCCCATGCAAAAGATCACTGGTTTCTAAATTTCCTTCTGGATAAACAGTGTCTGTCTGTCTGTCTGTCTGTCTGTCTGTCTGTCTATCTATCTATCTATCTATCTATCTATCTATCTAATCTCAGATTCCAGTCTTCCACTGTGAATATCACTGGTCAGACTCGAATCCCCAAACGAGCTTGATGGGCCAAATGACCTGCTCGCATTTGTAAATTTCTGATGTTCTTATGAATCCCAATTGCCCATTCTGAAGGTTACAGGTCAGATTCAAACGCCACTAATCTATGCTAAAGGCAGCACCACTAACTGCAGCAATAAACCAAGATCTCACAAAAACAAGCAGCACTTCTGGCCAGAACATTAAGATCTTTACATTGACTGCAGTACATCATAAACATACACTCAGCGGCTACTTTATTAATATAGTAACAACTAACAAGGACTCACCTTTGCCCCCAGAAGTGTTTCAATGGTAGATAATAGTTGTGTGCTTGGAGAAACTGTTCTGCTCAGCACTGTTGTACTGAGCTGCTATTTTGGTACCTGTGGTTCTCTTGTTAGCTTTTATGTTCCTGCCTATTCTGCTTTGACCTCTTTCATTGCGAAGGTGAGTTACAGTCACTGAAATGCCCCAGATGGGATACATTCTGTTTATTGCATCATTGTCTGTAAAATCTAGATGCGGTAGTATGTGAAAAGCCCAGGAGGTTGTTTCTGAGATACTGGAAATCCCACGTCTGGCACCAGCAACCTCCCCATGTCTAAAATCATCCAGTTCACACGTCTCAACTGTTCTGATGCTTAGAGCAGTGACTGACCTTCTTGACCCCGTCATGCATTGAACTGGAGCCACACAGTTGGCTGTTTGGAGGTGCAGACTGTTTGCAGTGGTACCTAACTCACCTGACCTGGCCATTGTACCTCCATGTTAACATATAATTAATCGTCATTATCTGTTCATGAGGGAGCATTTCTAGCACAACAACTAATGTCAGAATTATACAACTTTTTTTTTTTTGTAGAAACAATGCTACTATAGCTTTTAGTGATCATTGTTGACATACCACAGCACACAACAACCAAACATGTCCCCTGTATTTGACCCATATGTGACAATGTGACATAGCAGGGGGCAGCTAATTCAGTGCCCGGGGAGCTGTTTTGCTCAGGGTACCTCAGTGGTGACTTGCTGGTTGGGGATTTGAATCTGCAATCTTTCAATTGCAATTGCACTTCCCTAAACATTAAGCCACCACTGCCCAAAAGCAACTGCTTGAATTCAAGGTCATATCTGCTTTTGCATCTATGTTAGAGGAGTCTATTGAGGATCAGCTATAGTTACTTCTGCTTGTAATCAAGCAAGATGTGTCTGAATTCATTCTTAAGATGGAAGAGGGTCAGCACTGCCTCTGGGTACGGATATGTCCCCTTTGTATGTGTGCATGCAGAAAAAGACATTAAAATGATTTATTGCATTGTACAGAGGTATTGGTTGGGGTGCAGAAAGACACCATGAACTCCTTATGGGACCAGTATGTTGTCGTAGACTTTACTAGACAGCCATTACCCATAGACTAACCAAGGCTGGTGATTTTGAATTCTTAGTAAAAAAGAAATCGATGTACAAAAATGTTATGAGGGCAGAGGGAAAAATGATTGGTTCAGAGAGATAACAAATCAGACTGTAGAGGAGGTGAGGCCAAGCAACTAGAGGAGGCGGGACCAAAACAGCTGATTTGTTAGTCCTGCCTCCTCTAGTTGCTCTGTGATTGGAAGGTTGCTGGTTCAAGTCCAGCTTTGGGAGAATAGCCCCATGTCTGTGGGTCCTTGAGCAAGGCCCTTAACCCCCAGTTCCAGGAGTGCTGCTACAGGTGGCTGCCCTTTGCTGCCAAGCTTGCTCTCACCTATGTGTGTGTTATGGACAGCAAGATGGGATCAGTGAAAAGAGAATTTCCCCTTTGGGATCAATGAAGTGCCATTATTATTATCCAATAAAACATGTGAAAGATGTGAAATGAAGACTTTTTGTGTCCTTTCTAAAGCCTCATTTGGTGTGTTCCTGTTATCAAGGCACAATTTGCAGATTCATCCACATGGAACAGCTGCCAATATCATGATTTTTGGCAGGAAATGCACACGTCTGTTGTATTTCTTCACTATGGGGCAACAACAAAATCTTCTAAATAAATATTATAAATTGAATTTTCTACACCCCACCGGTGGCTCTCTGATTAATATACTCCCTCACTTTGTTTCTCTGCAGAATTTATGAATATATCGTCTTACCTATTAAGCATAGAATCTGGTTTCTCCTGCCTCCATAATCCAATGAATAACAGTTATCATTCATTAGACTATGAAACAAGTCATGGGAGTTACTAACTCTGATCACTCCCCAGGAAACAGTCTGCATACAATACATATTACACGTGTAGCAATGAAACACTTACACCTTTTAAAATATGAACAATGCACATTAAAATTCCAAATCAGAAAGGATTCTGGTGTATTTTGTTATTTATATGCTGCATTAGCACTCTTCCACCAAAGACATACCCTGAGTCTTACCCCCGAAGGACGAGCGATCAGCACATTAGGCGCCTTGGGCGCCATCCCCTGGGGGGGCGCTGACTTAGCCGCTGACATCACCCGGGTCTCCACACTGACACTGAGCGGAGTGCAGGGCTCAAGGCAAGAGAACACCTAGCATGGGATCAATCTGCTGAATTAACCACCCAATATACCAGCCCACAGTGTTCTGTTTCTGTAGATTAATACATTGCCTGGTTTTGTAAATAAAAATGCCTGGTAAACCATTCAATGGACAGACAAAGGCTGATTTATAATTGTACCTATTTTTAATTCCAATCCTTGTATTTAATGGGTTAATGCTGTATCAACTTGTTATAAATACAAACTGCAATATTGTTTCTGTGAGATATTTTCTCTTTATCGTTTGTTCTCTAAAAGAGATTCCATTATGTTTCATTTTCTTACATGGAAATTTGTTCATCAGTAACATGGATTCAGGCAGTATAACATGAGCGGTTCATAAATTCAGCTGTATATTTAGTTTATGTAGGTTTATGTTGCTTATCAGGCAGGAAAATAGCAGGGAATTCTCTGCTGTAATTCTCTGAGAACTTGTCTCCTCCCTTCTGGCACTGCCAAGTTCCTAAGTGGGTTACTGTAGGAATGAGTGTGGAGCTCGTTATGTCATTTTAATGAGGTGGTTTTTCTCAACATAGCTGTCTTAGAAGTTAAGGGGGGAAAAATGAAGGAGGCTATTTTAATGAACTTCTCATACTCAGAATGCGAACCAGTTATGGGCCTATAAAAGCTGTGAATATGGAGCAAGATATTTGGTGCAGGAAATGCATCAGCCTGCAATTTTTTCAAGGACCCCTTTATGTTAAAGACAATAAGCATGTTAAATGGGAAGAAACTAAGTAATATCCAGGTTGATTTTCACCTGTCACTGCAGTCGAACTGTCAGAAAGGGAAAAAGAGGGACACTGTCTGTTGCCCTAGAGCAGAGGTATTCAAACTGTGGGGCGTGCTGCCCTGGTGAGGTAAGAAGGAATTGCAGTGGGGGCACAGTTGATGGAAAGATGTAACAGAGAACTGTAGAGGGGTTTGAGGGGGGAGGGCAGATTTTTATTTCAAAATATGCTAAAAATAGAATTTGATAAGCTGTGTACAGGAAAACAGACAGTTTTCTCATTGAGATGCAAGGTAAAGTTTATTTGGGGTCTATGTGTGTGTGTGTGTGGGGGGGGGGGGGGGGTTAGGACAAGTATACCTGCCCTAGGGAGACCCTGTCAAAAACGATTTGAATACCACTGCCCTTGGGCAACAGGACAGATGGCCACAATTACCATAGAAAAAATTATATCAATATCAATACAAAGGCAGATGCACCACAAACATTCATCTGTTGAGGAGTCAGCTTAAGGGTTAGGAGAGATATTCTCATCGAGTGCCATGTTGAAAAAGTTCAAAATACAATTCCGTTTTTGCCAAGAAACCTTAAACAAGGTTGTGAGTCTCTTCCTTTTATACCGTTCGGGCTGCCAACATTCAAAGTGCAGAACTTAGACTAATCAGTGAATCTGATGAAATAATGAAGGACTGCTCCTCTACTCCAGCCTGCCGTGGTTTATTGATTCACTTCTGTTTGCCCGAAGGAGGCTTCCGTGAGCAGAACTGCGCTGGGGAACTCAGGCTCCGGCAAGCCAGGCCCCTCAGAATCAGGTGACTGTCAAAGTCACGGTTTATTGCCAATCGCTCAGCCTATCAGGACAGTTTGCCGGTAATGAGGTGGATGGAAACGATGAAATTGACATAAAGTACATTAAATGACAATGAAACCCACATAATGAAGATTTAATGATGGTGCATGTGAAAGGCAGGGATAAAAAAACAAATAAAAAAAAAACATGAGGTCATGAGGTCACAAGTGTGGAGCCAGATTGTTGCAACCGATACTTTATAGCTCTCTGAAGATAGATCATTAGGTTTGGAATTAAGTTTATCTGACAAATAATGGAACCCATAATGGACTTGGCTCCTCTCCAGGGTGCACCCCAGCCTTGTGCCCTCTAATGTCTGGGACAGACTCAAGCCTCCCATAACCCTGTCCAGAATATGCCGTTGTCCAAGAAGGTTGCATGGATAAATGCACGTTAAGATGGACTGGCATCCCACTCAGGGTTTTCCCATCTTGTACCCAGTGCTTCTTGAGAAAGGCTCCCTTATTGGATGAACTGTATAGAACAGGGGTGGGAAATCTTATCCAAAAAGGCCCATTGGGTATGTGGGTCTCTGTTGATTGGTTGATGAGTCCTCACACCTGGGACCTGTACTACGAAGCGGGGTTACTGGCTTATCGGGGTAACTTGTCAGATTTAAGGTAGTCTGGGCAAAATGAAAGTGAACGAATATGAAGTTCATTTAAACTGTGGTACCTTTAATCCGACAAGGTACCCCGACAAGCCAGTAACCCCGCTTTGTAGTACAGGCCACTGGGTTTGAACAGCTGACCTAAAGGTTATCCCAAGAATGCATATACACTGGCCCTTTGAGGATAAGACTACCCATTCCTGGTATAGAAGATGGATGGATGGACAATAAAGGATGTTGCAGTGGCTCCGTAGGTGTAATTCTTTAGTTTTGTTGGGGACCTCCTGTTACCAGGCATAGTACAAAACATGATGTTAGTCAAAATGGCACCTCGAAATCTATCTGTAATGTGTGTTTTTCATGTAGTCCATCTGATTGAATAGAGGGCAGAATCCAATGCACCTCTTGGATATGGTGAGCTGATAACTGGGCATTGTCCAGTTTAAACTATTATTCTTATTTAAACTTTGAAGAACAATTTACCTGCTGTATTCAAAATAAAGTTAGACTCAGTGAACAGAGTCACTAAGGAGGACAAACAGAAGTAGAATGAAATGTTTAATCTTTTTTTTACAAGAGATGGCCTGTGCATTAAGAAACACTGACAGGGGAAGATTGACTTTAATGAAACTTTCTTACAATAGGGGGTACGTGAGGTGCTGCAATTTTAGCGCCTTGGGAGGTTGATAATTGCTTTTCATCTTGAGCAGAACGATCTCCGCAGCACTCAGCCAGATGTCTTGTGAGGAAGGTTGCGCATTTTGCCACACAGCAACCCTCCAGTGCATCCTCTTCAAAAACCTCCGAAATCTGCATGTGCAGTTACAGGTGTGTGCTGGACAGGTACTCGCATGTGAAGTGACACATAACCCACTGCAGACGATCAGCACTAACACACGCACATTATTAATAAGGGCAATTTTACAAGGAGCTTCCAGGGATACAGTCTTGAAAATTTAATTCCTATCCAATAAATAATTTCCAAATAGTAAAAATGATTACAATTTTCAGAACAATCCTCAGGGCAAGAATGGTGCTTAATCACAGGGAGTCTGGGAAGAGTGTTCCTTTGCTTTGAAATATCTGATTCTCTGTGTTACATTTAAAGCATCGTCCAGCATGACAAATTTAAACTTGTATTTACTTGAAGCAAATGAAACAACTCTGTGTTATTCTGTGATTGGTAACTATTCCATTTACCTTTTTTCCAACGCTGACAGGTCACAAGTCTCAGGGTGAATCAGCTGACCTTTCTCGGTGGTCCACCATTCTGATTGGCTGCTCCGGGACGCAGCGTTTGTCCTGTTGTCCTGTGGGCGCCTTTGTAGGCTGTAGGAATAAGCACTTGGCAAAAGATGGGGTCTTTAGAGGATGAGGATTCTCCCATGAGATGATGACTCACTCAAATCGTGACTCACACCAATGACTTAGGCATTTCCCAACTGAGCTAACGATGCTAACACTGAAGGAGATAGGGAAGGCCTGTGGGAGTAGACATACAAATTAGATGTAAACACTGGATTGACCTCCCTTCACTTGTTTTAATTATAATATATCTCTGTGCGTGGGAAAATGAAATGCTAATTTGTGGTACCCAGGGCTAACTAACCGTAACCCTAAGCCTGCATGTACGAGTTCTTCTGCTGTTCTTTTGTCATCTCATTTAAAATATGCTCCAATCAAAATGGAGAACATATAGGAACAGTTGAAATTAAACTACACTTTATAATTATAAATTTTTGATGATTTCTCACATTTTTAAATGGTCCTAATAATTTGTGTACCAGTATTTGTACCATAAATCACAATAAATCGTTCTCTTTTCCAGCTGCTGTTATGACTCCAAGCTCACTAGTTTTATAAAGCTTCATATACAAAGTCTACGACGAATCACCTCAACCTGGGCAGCCCATCCATCACGCCAGGTCTTCTGGCCCGGCCCCTGAGACCAACAGGCCCAACACTGCTGGAAACAGAGAACCAAGGGGACTTGGGCGGCTGACTGGATGTGACCAGAAGGCAGATTCAAACACAGAGGACTGGAGACCCAAGACCAGGAACTGGGGAACCCAGAAGGGGCAAGCAAACAAACCCAGGACACACAAGTAGACACCTCCAGAGACAAGACAGGAGGTGTGGGATGCCGGTCTGTAAACCACAAACCAGCTAACCAGACGCCCAAAGCAAGATTCTGGTCAACAGGAACCATGACCACTGCCCCCCCCCCCCCCCCCCCCCCCCACCCTCACCCGAGCCACCCAAACCACCAAGCCAGTACCTGCTGGCTACTGACAGGCACATAAGACACAGCACGACACCATATAATCTCATAAAACAAATAGTGATGGTAGTAAGTTAATCTTGCTAAAGTAAAGTCTAGTGACTCATAGCTGGGAGGCGGAGTTTGCTTCATTTAAGCAAAATCACATCACTGCTGGAGTCCAACACACCCTGAGGCGTCAGAGGTTTCCAATCCTGTCGGCACTTTGAAACTTTTATAAAAAGCGAGATGAAACCTTTGGGCGTCATGGAGTTCTTTTGTGGTTGGGGAGATTGATTGCTAAACAGTTTGTATTACATACAACACCTTCTGATTCATTATGGAAAGAGGATCCTCAGATGTCTGGGAAAATTTTGAGGTGATGAATGTGTTTTGATATGGCAAAATACTATATCATTATTATTATTTATTATTATTATTCATTATTATTATGAGACTTATTATTGTTGTTCTTGTTGTTGTTATTATGATTATTATTATTATTATTATTAGTAGTAGTAGTAGTAGTACCATTGCTGGTTAAATGGGAGAATTTTCACCTGTGAAATCAATAAATGTACATTATATTTATATTATTTATCATTATTGTACTGGCTAGCTTTGCGTTGCTCCAAACATCATTTGGCAATAACACATCCTAAATGTGCTAAATCTCTCCACTGCCCCTGAGAGACTGTCAAGCTATCAGCACTTCATCCTCTCCTCAATCCCCCATCTCCCCAGCTTAAAAACTCCCCTCTAAATCCCAAGTGGAAATGGTCACACATATTGCAGCACTTAACTGGCTACAACTAAACAACAATTAATGAGCTCATCCCAGGTCCCTCACAATATTTGAAATATATGACTGAAAATACAAATACGTAAACTGAAATAAACACTTATATTTTTTAAGATTATATTTAGTGTAACACAATCTGGCCCTGCTGTCATACTAGCGACATTATTTATTCAATGCAAACACAGAAACTTCATTCTCAGGGGTACATTTCCAAAATCTCCTGTTTGGGGGCGGTGTGTGGCTAAGTGGGCTAAACCTCCGCCTGTGATCAGAAGGTTGCCGGTTCAAGCCCTTGAGCAAGACCCTTAACCCCCAGCTCTCTGGATGTTGCTATGGGTGGCATTCAGGCCAGCTTACTGTCACCTACAGAAAGCAAGTTGAGGGAGGTGTATAGAGAACTTCCCCATGGGGATCAATAAAGTATCTACTATTATTAGCAACTTAAACAGTAGGAACCATTCTGTCGTATGGTTCCAACCCTGTAAGTTGCAAATGTTGATAGGGAAATGTACCCGATTGTTCAAAGTGTTACTGAAACCCACTAGGTGTCTTCCTATATTTGCAAAAAAGGTTTGAAGCCTCAAAACATGTTCCAGACATTATGGGGAACACCCCGAAAACTTAATAAAGCTTTTTCGGCCCTTCACTAATAACAAACCTCTGAATGAGAGCCAACTGAGCCCAGTGCTCTAAGATCAATGTCGATGACTGAGAGCAGCCTGAGCCCTATGCTCTAAGAGCAATATCATCATGATTGACAAGTGGGCAGGGAAACTTGAATGCATGAATTTGTCCGCTAATCCACTAACTCAAGTAACCATTTATAATAAAATTGATGTACACCTCCCCCAACATAGTAGGGTGCTTCTGACAACTACAATAGTCCAAGAGCCTCTGCATGTGTGAGAAAATTGCTGATGTGTGTCTTATCTAAGATATGCAATGAAAAAAGCAGTTTCTTTTTACCGAGATGTCAGCTGGAGTGTGTTCGATAAAGTGTAACGGCACACACAGCAACAAGTTACCAAAGCAAAGCTAATTATGCTTCAAATGTTTGCACAAAGACAAAATACTGTCATTCTTTGACAGGGTCCACACTCAGCTTTTACCAGCACTGACCTGAAGCACCAATTTAACAATGGCAGAAAGAGATAAAAACGATTTAGGCACTTGTGTTGTCTTTCAGGCTAACCTGCCACTCTTGTTTGATGTGGACTGTGATCAAAGAGTCTTGTGGTGGTCAGCCAGCCCACATGCTGTTATGTCACTATTGCCAGGACTAACGACAAATTGCTTGGATGTCAACCATGTGTTTTTTATTTGAACATTTTTTATTTAATCATCTTAAAAATCTGCTTATTTACCCAACAGTAAATGAGCACCTCTAACTATAGCCATATGTGACATACAGTAGATGGTGTTTTACCTGTTACAGTAAGTATGTTTTGTCTTGCATATCTAATTATCAACCTTCTCCTCACCCCGGTTCTTCACCAGAACAATCCCCCAGACTCTAATTTGTTCACATGAGAAACAAACGCAGCCGTCTAGATAATATTGTGGATTAACAGAGGCAGACGCTGTAATCAGACTCAAACCAGACATTGCTGGGCTCTCCCTTTAGGCCCTATCACTTCTTTGGCTTCGTGACAGATTAACACTGGCGAGTTTATTAACAATTAATGAATAATAAATAAACAAGCTACGCAGCAATGCGGCCATACAACAAAAATGGCACATTGATTATGCACTTAGAAAACCCGCCAAACTAGCCCTGTATCATTGTGACCATTAGGAATTGGATTTTATCAGCATATTTATAACAATACAACAGGCGTTGAGCTGCTGCTCGTTACACTTATCCGAAATTCTGCCTTTATTAAATTGTCTACTATTAATCCAAATAATATTCGTCATGTAATATGCTATTTGGAACAGGTGGGGGAATCACATCTATATTTATTGTCCAGTAAAATTATAGTTTAACTTCAAAAAACATTGTATTAATGTGTTGGGCCTTGATATCCGGCACAGCAGCAGATTCAGCAAGCAGCAGAAGATGAGAGTAATGCGACGATTCGACCGCTGTGACACAGGTGACACCGCTGACGATCGCTGGCGGAGATGACAGGCACCGTCACCTTTCCGGGGGCAAATCAACCGGGGCTGAGAACCACAAGCGGGGTGCTCTTGGCGGGAGGCAGTCATTTCTAAAATAAGAAACATCCTTCCTTTAAACTGACTGCAGAATTGTTTTTGTGTGTGCCGCCTGGTATAACAATATCAAGGATGCTTGTTTTGGATTCATACGAAAGGCAAATATGCTCCATAAGAGCTCTCTTCTGCTCCTGGTATGTACACTTATTATACCTAAAAAGTAAAATGTTAATTCCTGAAATCTCCCTGATATTTAAATGACCTGCACCTTTACTGAAAAAAAATCTTTTTATTAAAAGTTTATTTTTGTTTCATGAATGATTTGCAAATGCTAAACATCACGATTTTGTAATAAGTGAGATAATTGTTTCTTTAATAGGATGAGAACAAACGCAGGCACTGCAGGATGTCTTCTGCTCATTGCTGCCCCCTGGTGGCACACAGCCAGAGTCCTCGGCTTTCTAATAGTGAGAGTGGAAACGCTTTACTTGACGGGGCACAAATAATATTGTAATATTTGGTTTTGTCAGAACTCTGAAATGTAATGAAAATGTCCTTCAGAAATCTCTGTAAGCAAGCAGGAGGATCACAGACAGACACAGAGAAATTGGTCAGTCTCAGAAACCATTGGGTTTAAGGGTGATGCATTTTGAAACATCTTTGCCAGCCATGGGATTTGAACCCACAACCTTCTGATCATGGGATCCAAGCCCAAACCGACAGGGGCACTCACCACCCTATCAACAGCATCTTTGCAAACACAGTTTCTGATGGGTTTGACGGCGCAACATCTGTGCCAACCAAAGGCATAAAAATCATTAAGTAAAAATACTTTGTTTCTGTGCTTAAGCATTTTTTCCCCAGGCTTGTATTTTACTTGAGGATTTCAAGCTATTGCAACTTTACTTTCATTTAAATATACATTTCTGACCTAAATAATGACTTTTTACTTTGCTAAATTCTGTATGAAACCATAGCTACTCACCCAGTTAACACATACTATTTGTGAAAAGCATGCAGTACACCTGACCGGAGCAACAAATGGGCAGGTCTTGATCGAGGTCCAGATTTGAAGAGCCCTGTTGTAATTGCTTATCTTGTTCAAGACTCTTGGCGGGAAGGAGGGCGGGGGTGGGGGGGGGGGGGGGGATGCCAGTCCAACACAGTGCTCACACACAGTACTCCTTCTACGAGTCTTGCAGCAGTTTGCTCCGGGTCTGCATGTGTAGGATGCTAATCAGTCTGCCTGGGCTTCGGGAGTCAGGTGAGTGGGTGTTATCTGTGCTGAGGCCAAGGCTCCAGTGTATAGATCATTGTACTCCAGATATAGTGAGACGCAGTGTGCATGCATTCATTCAAGTGAGGAAAAATTAAAAAAAACAACGCTGCTCTCTAAAGTGACATTTTTTTGTGTTTCACAACTACGGCACATACTTCCTACTGTACACAGACACATACTGTAAACCACGGCAGGACCTGATGTCCGTAGCTTCAGTCCGTCTTTAATTCTGAGAAATATTTTCTGTGCTGATTCCCCCATTGAGAGCAATTCACATAAATTATAAGTGCATGTGTTGATAATGTGCCCTGCATTGCTGAACTGCAACTCCGTCCTGCCCTGTGAACCGTGACCTAGCAACAAATACAGACTCTGAAGTATCATATTGCTTGATATGCATAAATCATCATTTATCAATGTATCTGGAGAGAATGAAAGTGGAAACCATAACAAGTGCAACATGTGCCCAGAGCATAGCTGCATACTGCGTTATGTGTAGAAAGTTCTGGTGTGACTTTTCTGGAACACTAGAGGGCGTAGTCTGACCATGAACGGAAGCATGCTCACAGCTGTCCACAACCCTACGCTGCCAAATATGGCAGACGCTGTGACTTATTTTTGCTAATTGAATACAAACCTCCCTGCAACCATGACCACAAAATATTTTTGCATTTATGTATGCATGATTATCAGGTTAAGGTGCATAACATATGTGGCTGCAGATCTTGTTGAAAGTGAAAATACACTTAAAGGCAGTTTATGAGGCGGATGGTTGAGTAAATTAAACCCAATATCCCAACACACTCATAACAATCTCTAGAATGTAATTCAACAAACAGCTTTCAGATATGTCGTAAACACCATATGTACAATTCAGGCAAAGTGCCATAATAACCACGTTAAGCTATAGCACATAGAAGTTTAGTTGCCAAACTGGCAATTTTATCCAAAGATACTTGACTTGATCCAAAGTGTATTAGCAATTCTGGTTAGGTACCTTGCTCAGTGATGTAACAGTAGGGTCCCATAGTACCTAAAGCGGCACCTGTCAGTTTTTCATACAAAGAATAATTTAGAAAAAAAAAAAATTGACATGCCCAGTGATGTCGACGATACGGCTTTGAAAGCCATGTGCTGATAGGCCAGGCACCACGGGCCTCCTGCTTATTGATAAATTCAAGATGGCCACCCTGGCAGCCATAGTGTCCAGGGGCCGATTCTAGAAACGTGAATATGCAGAAGTTCAGACAGACAGGTTCCCTGCTGCTCGCTCGAACAATTCATGAGATTATAGCATAAACTTTAAACAAGGCCAGTGCAGCGAGCATGAAGATTTACACAAAATCTTTCAGAAATTCTAAACATTTTTATTAGAACGTCTTGGTGTTATAATCCAATGCTTTAGGATTTTGTATTAGCAATTGTGGCAGCATTTAAAATAGATACATAAACTAGTTGGCTGTATATAATCAACTGCTTCCAACAGCTTACAATATACACACACACACACACACATTGGGCTGGCCCCCCATCCTGGGTTGCCCATTGCTTCCGGGATAGGCTCCGGACCCCCCCAGTAGGATAAGCGGTTTGGAAGATGGATGGATGGATGGATATATATACATATATATACATACACATACACTATATATACACACTGTTATTTGAAGTTGGCTTTGTGTAAAGTTTCTGAGATACTAAAGGTGAAAACAAATATTAAGCATTAAATATGGACTTGAATATGCAAACTGCACAGACAGAAACCCCAGATGTGTGACACCAACACGTCCCCCTGTAACTACAGCTTATTAAACTTGGTTATATGATTTAATTACAACCATATGCGTACATTAAGTGCATCGTCCTTCTGTTTATTTATTATTAATCATAATCTTAATGAATTTGTGTATAGTAAAATTCTACTCTAAATTCAACTGCATGGATATACTAAGATGTATATTAGCATATATATTTCAGACATATTTTGTGAGTTGAGAGTCTTATTTGGTTTTAAGGGTGGTTTAATACATTGCACCTTAATAAAATTAATTAATTGCACATTGATAAAAATGTATAACATACACAAAAGAAGCCACATTGGAAATTACCGCAAAATTCCTTGCAGGTCTTAAAAGGGGTTTAAGAAGGGGGGCGGAGCTGGCGTTCTCAGGATAGGTAGTTCCACAGGTATGCTAAATACTCAGTCCAGCTCTGGTTTTTGTAGAAGTAGTAGCTAATCTAGATCTAATCTACCTGCAAACCTCTAAAGCCACGCATAATTGTACTGAACCAGCTTATACTGTGCACTTCATATATGTCAAGAAAGAATAAAGTTGTAGACCTATTATCAATTTTTCGTACCCTTAGAAAGCATAGTGGGTAAGGCAAGAAACATTGCAATAAAATGGAGGTGGAGTCCCACTCCAGTAAATGTCTTACTTTATTATTAAGGGAAACAATTAGTAGCCTACAAAATACCACTTAAAATGCAATGTTCGGTACACGCCCAAGGTCAGGTCTGATCTAAATAAGAAGAGATAAAGTAGGAAGTTTTTTCTTCACTTGGGAAATAATGAAGGTGAAGGAAAACAAACAGAGGCAGCGGTGTTTTGTCGGATGTGTAATCGGCTCTCGGAAAGGCGCCCCGATCCAGGCTCTGCTCCTCCCGCTGCTCCTGCGCTCGCCGCGCATTCCTGGGATTCCTCCTTTCTGAAGTCAGGAGGGACGGACCGCACGCCTCCAATCCTGCGCTCCCCCTCCTCCTCCCTTAACCCATTTCGCGTCGAAATAAAGGACAACATCCAGAAACTCAGGGGCAAGCTGGATCAATCGTTTTTTCTTTTTTTTTTCTCGAAACTTCCCAGTTATTTTCTCCCAGTTGTGTGTGATCGTGCGATTCCAACAATAACTTCCCCCCCCCCTCTACGACGCAAACAAAAAAAAGGCTGAAGTGGGCTTCCTGGCGTCCAAGAAATGTTTCTTCGGGAGCTTTGAACAAAACGGGCCCATCTTTAAACTGTTCGGGACTCCCGTTTGCGGTTTGGGGTAGCAGCGCTCCGGAAGAGGATTTACACGCATTTCATATTAGCGGCCCGATTCTGCCCGGAGGGATTCAAACATGTTGGATTTCTTATGCGAGGATCAGGTTTTGTTCTCCACGTAAATCTGAACTGGTGGGTGAAGATTTTATACTTTCATATTTTTGTGCATTTTGTGTCTTAACCCCGGGTTGGAATAGGCTGATCGTCTAAGAGCCAATACAGGGGACTAAGCCGCAGATAAGTGAACTGTAACGTAATGTCGATGGCCTGGTTTCTCTCCAAAGTTTGGAAATGTCTCTTTTCTCCATGCCGAACCCAACAGGAAAAGGAATGTGCACTAGATCAGTCGTCTTATGGCGTACCTGGTTATTTTTCACACTCGGCTTGTTTTGCCCCGGGGCTCGTAGGGGGGACGACCTCTCCGGAGCATCTTCATTTTACTTTTTTTAATCGTAAAAACCATTTAATCATAAACCATTTCCTCCGATGTATTTGGTGGTCATAAAGCGCTAGGGGAAATTTTAAAATTTATAATGAACAATGTGCCGCCTGCAGCAGAGCGCGTTATATATTTCCATGGATTTATCTTAATCTTTCTTAGTTACATCTATTTCCTGCTTTTACCTATACATGTTGGTTATAAAGTTACCAGCGACGCCTTTAATATATGTATTAGCTGTATTTAGATCTGACTGTGTTGGTGTATTGTAGGATTGTAGGATTACTCATTTTAGTTGATGGCAATTAACTGTAGTCTTTTATATCAAATCCATATAAGTTATATTTTTTAAATATATTTTATCATCTTTATGAGGCCTTGTTAATCTGTACTTGTGTCTGAGTGAACTCGGTCTTTACAAAATCAGGTTTAAATTGTTCTTCCTTCTCTTAACCAGTGATAGTTCAGACTTAGATTAGATAAATGTGTTGGAAATCAATCAAATCTTGCGGTTTTTCCTGTTAGCACTTCTTTTATGGTTATACTGCAATTTAATTTTGAATCATGGTTACACAGTGAATCATGCTCAGCCCTTGATAAGACGGTCTTTCTGTGATTTCCTTGCGGTATTAATGCAGTGCTACACTGTAATCTAAACTGTCTTTTAGTAAACAAGAATCCACCATGTACGTAGTGCGCAAATAGGCTGTTTCTCTTTTGTCACTGAGAATTTCAGCTTAGGTAATGTCAGTAAGTGGGTTTTACCCATTTTGATAATGCTCAGTAGGTTTTGTGTTCTGTACCCTTTGGTTTCTGCAGGCCACTAGGGGTTGATTTTGTTGTCAACAGGCAAGTATTTGCACAACCTTGATGTGAAGAAAATAGAAAAATGTCAAGGATCACTGTTAACTGGCGGTCAGACCTGTGCGTTTATAGAGGCCCTCTAAGAAAATACAAACGTAAAAACCAGTCTGAACAAACATTGATAATGGATATCCTGGATGGAAACTTACATTGGGGTGGTAGGATTTTGTGGATTACTTTAATTTTTTCGGGGCACCACCACTGAAATGAATCTTCCCACCATCTTTGAGGGGGGGGGGCAGACGCAAGGCCGCAGCACCTCATCTATTCCCAGATTTTGTTTTGAGGGAATTTGTTTGGGCACGTTGCTTGTGACTTCCTTGTCGGTGAAGGGGATTGGCTGGGGGAGATGTGACTGCATTGCTGCTGGAGGTGAGGGTCTGCATCCTCACATCTGGTTGGCTTTGTGTGTCACTCGAATGAGTCCGGCTGATGGCTAATCTCCACTAACGGCTGCTGGTTTTGGTCCTGTGTTCGTTGGTGGTTGGCTTTCAGGGTAATTGGCCTTTTTCAGCCTTACTGGGAGCTTTGAGCCCAAAACAGAAAGGGGAAAACATCCACCGTAAGACTGGGAGTCACTTAGCAAAATTGTTTAGTCTATAAACTTGACTGAAATCTTGCATTATCTCCGATCATTTGTTTTAGCAGTTTTTACTTTTTTTTTTTATTCACACTAGCTTGTAGTAATGGTCAAATCAGAACCATGTATTTATTTGCAGTGCAAGTTCTTGCTGGTTAACCTTGTAGATGTAAATGTTTTTCAGTAATTTTACAGTGTCTTAATCAGTCAGTAGATTTGTTCCTTTTGTAGCGAAGAGATCTTTTTTTAACCTCTTTTGAGACAACATATTATTGAATTCCAAAGGAATTGTTTGCCCCTTTTTCTCAAGTATGTTGCTCCTATTTTTTTTTTAACCATCTCCTGGAATCACATGATTTTATCACCATGGAATCAGACCAATGTTATGTCTATGCAGTGTTTATAAATAATGGTGGAATTTGGAAATTGCCATCTGTTGGTAAATGTAGTGTGTAGATGCAGGTACTCAGAGTGACTGAAGGTCTTTTCCAGGAAATGGAATCACCCCTATGTTCTACCAGAAGGGGGAGGGGGTCAGGCTGAGACAACAGTTAATGGGTTCATAAAAAATTAGTCTTTCCTGGGGGAGGGTTTACATTTTTTTTTTATTTTGCAAATTATCTTTAGTTCAGCGGGTTGCATTTTTTTCAGCGGCTCACACAGCACCTCTAAAAGCTGTCAGGTCCAGGCTGATACCATTCCCGCTGTTAGTTTCAGAAGGCTATGGCTACAGGGATTTTGAGTTCCCTGCCTTAATTTCGCCATTGTGCTGTCCAGTCCTGCCCCATCTGAATAAAACCTTGGGGAAACCCCACTGGACCGAAGGAGACAAGCAGACGCCTGTTTCCATGAGGCCACATGTTGCAGACACATGCTTGTGGCAAAGACAGAGCTCTTGTGTTTGCCGAAGCCTTCTGTGTCCCGGAATTCACCCAAACGGGGGAGCAGCGGTCACCTGTCATAATGTACTTGCACTTCCATCTAGGGTGTATCTGCTCGGTGAAAAAGTTTCAGATGCCTGGACTAGTTCCCTTCGTGTTTTATTAGTCGTTCTTTATTTTCTCATTACTCAACTGATGATGGAAGTGCACAAGGCTTCAGTCTATTTAACGTACAATATATTTCTATAAAACATGTCTGCTTATGCTTTAAGTACAGTAAATTGGAAGCAGAATTAGATTAGCACTATTGATTGCAGAGGAAAATATTTGTGCATTAGGTAGCAGCTATGGAGAACACGGACTAACATGTATTTAGTGCAAATGACATGGTGCAAAGACAATTCACAGTGCAAACAAAAGTGCACGGTATACAAATGGAATACCGAAAAACGGAATGGTTTGGCATATCAATGAGCTGTTAAGAAAAAAAGTAAACAAGCAGTTTTAAATGCCATTTTATTGGCCAGTTGTTCTCCGCATTGAGCTTTAAAGCTACCATGCCTCATTAGTTCGTCATATTTTGTTTACATAAGAAAGCCGGTTGCTGGGAGACCCAAACAATATGCATTAACTGTTTTGGCTGCCTGAAACATGCCTCACAGCGAGCACTGGTGAGTGGCAGTGTGCTATTGTCACCTCTGCATAACTCTGAACGCATTCCTTTCTCAGTACTCAGTAATACCTCAAATTCTTTAATTCTTCGGTTGGTATGTTGTGCTATGTTTCTTCTGAATAATTAAAATCTTCAGTAAGTATAATGATCTGATAGGTACTTTTTATTGATGGATTCTTTTTCTGTGGACCCAATGGGTAGCACTGTTGCATCAGACCTCTAGGGTTGGGGTTCGATTCCATCTCCTACCTTTTTGTGTGGACTTTGCAGGTACTTTTCACATTGTGCAGATTTCCACTGGGCCCTTTATGGGATTGGTTGACATCCCATCCAGGGTTTACCCCAGCCTTGGACTCTGGTGCTGGGATGGGCTCCAGGCCCCCCTCATGACCCCTAACCAGTTAAAAGGTGGGAAGATGGAAGATGGGTGGTTTTGTAGCTAGTCTTGATCTGAAGTGACTAAAGGATGTAGAGGCCTGCCGGGTGTGGGTGAATGGAGTAGCTGAGTCAGCCGATTCTCAGAACACAGATTTAAATCCAGTCACTTAAATGAAAAGGGAGTGCTTGCATGGCTGGTGTTGGAAGGAGTCACACCCGAGCTGTTGGATCTGTGCTCAAGGCTTGGCATGAAAGGGTATCGCGTACGACACAGGCGGTGGTGTCAGGCATGGAAAAAGTTACGGCCAGACGGCCGGATGTGGGGTTATAAACAGCTAGGGAATGGTACCATGTGACTTTGTATACTGCAGTGGGAACACAATAGATCGCAGCTTCAACCTCAAGCCAGCCCCACCCTGCTGATGTAGATCCACCCTCAGCCTGAGAGCGGCTGTCGCAGCCTGATAACTGCGGGAGGGAAGCCCCTTCGAGATGGGCGATGGCCTATAACTGCGGGAGGGACGCCCCCTTCGAGATGGGCGATGGCCTATAACTGCGGGAGGGACGCCCCCTTCGAGATGGGCGATGGCCTATAACTGCGGGAGGGACGCCCCCTTCGAGATGGGCGATGGCCTATAACTGCGGGAGGGACGCCCCCTTCGAGATGGGCGATGGCCTATAACTGCGGGAGGGACGCCCCTTCGAGATGGGTGATGGCGTAACATTGGCATCACAAATCAGACCCGCGTCATTCTTTGGAAAATCCGGCCTGATGTTCCTCAGCTGCATCTGATAATCTGTTCTACCTGCTCCATTTTGCCCTGCCAGTTATTCCAAGCTCCTTCCAAACTTCGTCATAACTGTACTGTTCGTTTGTATTTCAGAGAGAATGTTATATCATTCTAACCCGTATGGGGAATTACACAGGGAATTTATATTTACAGCAAAGTGACTTGCAGGTGGCAGCTTTGTGCGGTAACATCTAGACCTGGGAGAGCTTCTGGGAACCATTTCTCCTAATGAATTTCGCTGTTCGCATTTAAAAGGCTTTTAACCCATTTGTGATGGTTGTTTTTTTTTGTTTAAATGCATTTTCCTTCAGTCCTGGCCTCAGGTGTTTTCTTCAAATCTTTGTTCTTCCTAGAAGAACCATCTGTTCACAGAGAATTAGTGGAATGCTCCTTGTCCTTCTCCTTGGAGGTCTTCTACTCTTTTGACCCTGTTTGAAACACCGCTTTGTAAGGCAGCTGGAAGCTCTGCAACTGCAGCCATGGCAAAACCAGTTGGACAGAAAATCCGTGCTTGTCCAGGATTAGCATGTTTGTAGCTCCTGCATTTATTTCCCAGTCTGAGTTAGCGACACTGTGCCTGTCCTTTGGAATAGCTGAGGACTTTCCTCAGGTAGTTCAGGTTAAATGCCTCGGTCAAGGGCACAATGACAGGGGGTTCCCTTGCGATGGGAATCCCAGTGACTTTTATGATTCATGACCTTAACGGCTATACTGCCTTCGGTGCCTGCATGGTTCTTCGTAGTCGGTTTCTCGGCAGGTTTGTTGCGAGTATAAACAATGCCAGCTGTATCAGTTTCATTTCAAAATATGCTGATTATTGAACTTCATATGCAGTCGTCTACGGCAGGAGGGTAGCCAGTGTTTTTACACCTGTTATCACAAGGGCGTTTGTGACGTGGGGGGGGGGGAGGGTGGAGAACAATAGAAGTGTATTATCTTTTTGGTCTCTATCTGTGTGTGTGTTCTGGGATGTTTGGGAGACGCCCCGGTTGCCCCATTAAGGTCTGGCAGGATGGTCTGGCAGTAGCAGTCCTGACAGTCCTGGGCCCTGCAGGGCTGCGGTCTGTGTTTATCTAGGCGTCAGATGTGGCTGTTTCTGGCCTCTACTGTTTTTGTGCTTCGCCCTGGTTTACAGTAAAACCTGAAAGTCCGTAACTGGAATGCTAGAACTTTTCTGTACAAAAAAAAAAAAAAGTTATTCCTCAGAAAACATGCTGCGAACAGCATTAATTTTAACATGATGTAAATATTACCATAAATTTGTGTTTTCTTTCCAAAAACCCGTTTCACTGATATAAGAAAAATCCAGCTCTGATATGAATAAAGCCTGTGCAGTTCGCAGGTCCAGGTCCAGGTATTGCTCCCATCTGCTTGATTTCATTCTGGATTGGGGGAACCAGGACGTAATCTCACTGTCTCGCTATACACAGTCTTGACCAGGACGTAATCTCACTGTCTCGCTATACACAGTCTTGACCAGGACGTAATCTCACTGTCTCGCTATACACAGTCTTGACCAGGACGTAATCTCACTGTCTCGCTATACACAGTCTTGACCAGGACGTAATCTCACTGTCTCGGAATACAAAGTCTTGACCAGGACGTAATCTCACTGTCTCGCTATACACAGTCTTGACCAGGACGTAATCTCACTGTCTCGGAATACATAGTCTTGACCAGGACGTAATCTCACTGTCTCGCTATACACAGTCTTGACCAGGACGTAATCTCACTGTCTCGGAATACATAGTCTTGACCAGGACGTAATCTCACTGTCTCGCTATACACAGTCTTGACCAGGACGTAATCTCACTGTCTCGGAATACACAGTCTTGACCAGGACGTAATCTCACTGTCTCGCTATACACAGTCTTGACCAGGACGTAATCTCACTGTCTCGGAATACATAGTCTTGACCAGGACGTAATCTCACTGTCTCGCTATACACAGTCTTGACCAGGACGTAATCTCACTGTCTCGGAATACATAGTCTTGACCAGGACGTAATCTCACTGTCTCGCTATACACAGTCTTGACCAGGACGTAATCTCACTGTCTCGCTATACACAGTCTTGACCAGGACGTAATCTCACTGTCTCGCTATACACAGTCTTGACCAGGACGTAATCTCACTGTCTCGCTATACACAGTCTTGACCAGGACGTAATCTCGCTGTCTCGCTATACACAGTCTTGTCCAGGACGTAATCTCGCTGTCTCGCTATACACAGTCTTGTCCAGGACGTAATCTCGCTGTCTCGCTATACACAGTCTTGTCCAGGACGTAATCTCGCTGTCTCGCTATACACAGTCTTGTCCAGGACGTAATCTCGCTGTCTCGCTATACACAACATTTTTTCCCTCGTCACCAAAATGTTTTGGGGTGGGGGGGTAAAACCTTTGCTGGGACAGGTTCTCACGGCAGAGCCCGGATGCCACACTCCATGTAAGCGCTTCAGTCATTATCTTTGCAGCGCTGTGAGCGATGGTGTTAGTGTGACCATGCGGCGTCCCCATTCTGGGCTCTCCGATAACCGCTTGGTGTCTTGTTTGCATTGGCCCTTGATGATGCCACTGGACAAGTCTGGCTGGCCTGACCTTTAGTACGGTTTCTGTGTGGCACGTGCAGCTCCAGGATGGCAGGAATGACACTCGCTTTTCATGTCCTGAGCCTGCCCTGTAACTGTCTTTGGTATTCGGTAGTGGGGGGGGTAGAAGAAAGATGGCAAGCCTGGGGTGAAGACAGTGAGGCGTTTTACGAGAAGGAGACCTGGGTATATTTCCCAGAAGGACCAGTATAAAGTGCCATTTCTTTTCTTTGGCACCCTCTCCAGCATGCCGGCAGTCCCGTGTCATACGGCTCGGAGGTGGGGGCTGAGGGACCGCCACCCACCCAGTGTCCCTCGGCCTTGATGAGCGTAGCGAAAGGCAGGCATGCCGTGGACAGCTGTCACTGGGGCCTGCATACACACATGCTCCTGTGTGCAAGGCCCCTACATTTCTAACAGCAGCTGTATCCCCCCCCCCTCCCCAAACCCAGAAGAAAAGAGAAGCAGATGGACAGAGGGCTTTTGAAAAACAGCAGTCTCCTGGCATGAATGGGTGCAGTGTCCTTATGAAGAAGATGGGCCGCCATTAGCCGTCTTACTATTTGCCTGTAAGAAATAACTGTCGTGCTTTATTTCCACTTGGAACAAAACATTGTCCTCCGTTCCCTCAATCAATATTTTCTTTCCGTGTACTATTACTTGTAAACAGGTGTTGCATTTAACATTTCTGGCCATCTGGTTATTAACCCATTGAATTTTAACTTCTTTAGGTTTAGTTTGTATCAGTGCATGCATGAGCAACAATCCTAACTCCCATACCAATGAACGTGTTTTAAATCTCCGAAAAATGTCATTTCTTTTGTGTTCTGTAAATATGCAGTTTGTGCGTGGGAACTTTTGGGAAGCGTGTAATTGCTGCTAATGCATTCATCCGAACGAGGTGTCCTGCCCAACCCGGCGATTCTCCTTTTATCGGGTTTCTGCTGCGTATTTGTCTTTCGCAAATATTGGATTCCCGTTTATCGCTCTTATTTGCATTTCATTAAGCGCATTAACGCCCCCTAACACGCATGCGCAGGGTGTTATGCATGTAACCTGTTGCCTGTGGTTAAATGCACCCCGGCCTCCACAGGCGTGCTGCCGCCCGCGCAGCTCCCAGCGGGGAAAAGGGGAAAGTGTCACACCAGCTGTGATCCCGATGAAAGCGGCGCTCCTGTACCTGGACAGTGACTCTGCCCGCTGGCTACGGTTAGCGCCGGCAGTGGAGGCGGCTTCGCTCTCTGGAGATTACAGGTTATTAACCGCTTTAGCCGCGAGTCCCGGTGGCACTGCACTCGGGTTACCCCGACCAACACCTCACCCTTAAAAGGAGGTGTAAAGAACGGGAGGATCAGGTGCGCAAGAGGGACCGAGATGCTACTGATCACGTAATACTGATCCCGATTTGTGCAGTTGGACCTTCACATCTGTGTGCTTGTGTCCTTCTTTCCTTCCATCCATCCTTCCATCCTTCAGATGCTAGGAAAACGTACTTGCAGGGAAAATATTCCTGTGTGATTAGGAAACTGTTAAGCATGTTTTTAATGTTTTCTCACTCTTTGAAAGAGTTACATTGCGGAGAGTCTGTATGAAGATAAATTAGTGTGCGTATAGTGACTGTTTTACATTTGTTCGTGGGCTTGTTGTAGGAGACCCCTACCCTTCCCCCAAGCCCCATCAATACAGTGCTGTCCCTAAATGGTTAATAGAACCAGTTTCGTTGCCAGGGCACCCACACGAAATCCTGCATAAGACAAGACGGTCTCTGTTCAGCAGATCCCGTGCAGCAGCGCCGTAGCCTGCAGCCGGATTCCCCTTCAGCCGGATTCCCCTTCAGCACCATCTGTTCTCTTCTCCTCTTCAAGCACGTCGGACCTGACTGAAGCCTGACAAGGGGTCTCTAATACCCCCAAACACTTCATTAGCTGTGCCACGTGCTGACGGGAACCTTGTATAATTTGCTTCATCCAGTCGATAGACCTGCTGTTTTCTTCTTGATTTGTTTGTTGCTTTTGTTGTAACTTTGTCTATTATAATAGTTTTTTCCTTCCCCCACAGAAGATGCTGTTCTGTTATACAAATTATGAAACCCCAAACACCCCAAAGCTAGCATTAAGACCATTAACTGAAGACCTGTGAATGTTACTCTGTGTCCACATAATTTGTTTGCCTCTAGAGTGCATGTGTAAGAAAGGGCGGAGCCTTCTTTTTAATCTCATTTTTGTTTGAGTAGCCGGACGTGTCCTATTGAGGTGCGAGACGTTTTACATCATCCAGACCCATTGATGATAAATGGTAAAAACAAAATTAAATTTCTTTCCATGTACAGTTAATTTATGCACATTTCTAACAAATTAGCATTTGAAACAGCTCTCTAAAAGTGCCAGGGAGAGAGGTAGGGCACCAAGAATAGGGCGCGTTACTGTGTTTCATGTCTTTGCTTTTGCAGACGCGATACCGTAGTACCAGGCCGCACTTTTCAACAGGAACAGCTGCCTAGCGAATCCCACTGCGAAGGAACAATTTCACATTAAACCTCGTTATACTGCAGAATACAGATGAAAAACAGCTTTTCCAGTCTCTTTCCCAAGTACCCCTTGTACTTTCTGCACCACAAAATTACAAAGTGCATATTTAAAAGCTGTGTTTATGCGCACTTTAAATAAATCAGACTTGAGACGTTTTAGGCCGTTAAGCAGCTCTTTGCCCTGGTCCCTTCTGCCTGTCCTTGGCTGTAAGGTGATCAGCAGAGTTTTATTGATTTGCAATTGGATTTCATTACTTTTGTTGGGGGAGATTTTTGGAGTTTTTGCGCTTTTGGGGGTGGGTGTGGGTGATGGGAGTGATTGTCACTTCCTCTTAAGAGTACAAAAAAAACCTGCATTGTCATAGCTTTTCAGCAGCACTCGTAGGTGTTTATGCTGTCATTGTGACGCTCGAGGCTAGAGGACGTGAGCCTGCCGCTTGTCTCTCTCATGTCACAGGCCTCTATAAACTTGCCCTTTTAGTTCATTCAGCTTGGCTCTGGGCCATGTTAATGCTAGGAAATGTGCCGTCTGACCTGCCCTTATTTCCACCGATGTAAACTCAGCCTTTACTGCCACCTGATGAAATTGTTGGCGCCGCATTGAAAATGACAGCATTGTCCGGCTTGCATGTGAGCCCAGTTAAGGAGGATTACTGCATGTAATGGTATGTGTCAGTGAAACTGCTTATTCTGCGCTCCGCTGCTGCGCTATGCATTTTCAGCACGACAGTCCTCAGTCCGGTCCTTCTTGGGGAAGCGTAACCCGCTGCTTTGGAAGACTCGAGTTAAGCATCGTCCTGTTGCATGTGATGAGTCAGGTGTGGAGTCTTTGAAAATGCCTCCTTCCCTGTTTCAGGCTCCTGTGATGCTGTTACTTTGTTTTTGCTCATTAAAATGACTCATTCTTTTCTTTTTGTCTGCTCACTAACTCTCGCTGTTCAGAAGGGGTAAATTCGCGCGCACGCACACACACACACACACACACACACACACACACACACACTCACGCACCCCTAGAAGCACGCATCTGAATGATGGTATCAGCAGCTGCCTCTTTATCTTTCCCTTTGTCTTGTTTGCATTTCCTAGCCATTCGAGGGAATGCAGATGGTCTGTATCTGCCCTTGTCATCCATAAAAACTGGAAGCAAATAGTAAAATCAGTTATTTATTGAAATCAATGGCTTTGCTGGTGATGCCTAACAATTTTTGCACCCTGTATTTCAAGTATTTCCGATATCTTTATCCTTAGTAGCATACATTTTTGACACCCTAGGCTCAGCCAGTCCCTGGAGCAGTTGGGGTTAAGGGCCTTGCTCAGGGGCCCAATGGTGAAATGCAGTCCTAGGATTTGAACTGGCGACCTTGTGATCACAGGCACTGCCTCATAACCCACTAAGGCGCACACCCTTAAAAAATGGTTTTGCTTGTTGGTTTTTGAGATACAGAAATTACAGAGAGTCTGATGGAGGTTTTGTAGAGGACAGGATACAAGCAGCATCTTTTAAAGTGAATTATCACCTCTTTGTCTGTCTTGGTGTCACGGTCTTCAGTCAGTACCCACTGTCATTACTCTAACAGGAAGAGTCACACACACACCCCGCTGCCTTTGGTATACGAGAGGCTCGCCTTTAACTGTCCTCTACCATCGTAAGAAAATCTGCTGACAGCTACATAATTTCCCTTTACTGAGAACCTCTTTCATTAACGTGTTCGGCACATTCTTAACTTTTTGCCCGCAATTGATCTTCCATGATTTATTTTGTCTTTCGTCAAATCCTAACATTGGAAACCAATGCAGTTCTTAGTGTTGCAACTGAATTGGGAAATCTGGGGTCAGTTAAAGCCAGCAGTAATTTCATTTAGAATTTAGATCTGTGGACATTAATAAGAATAAACGCTGAGAGACGCATCTATTGGCTGCAGAGGGGGGTTATTGTTCGATAAGAGACAAGTCAAAACCCTATTGCTTTTTTTTTTTTAATTAGTTTTAAAGCTTAGATCATCCACCTTTTGTGCATTGGGGATATTTTTTTATCCGCATGCCCTGCCTGGGACCTTCAAATTCCAAGTCCAGAATCTTCTACTGTTTCTATTGTCCTTGCTGCTGTTCTTCTAGTAACAAGGATTTAACTGTAGTATTAATATCATTGCACACGCCAGTGGTATGTGGTGTGTTTTCCATCTTATGAAACAAAATATGTTTGCTGTGCATCAAAGTCGGCTACATGTGACTCATTCGTCTTCAGCGTTTAGTCCTCCCCGTGGACATAAAAGCCTCGATGTGACGACTGATCGCCGGTTTCACATTCAGAGTGTGTTTGTTGCTTGGAACCTGCAGGAACCAGACAGCCCCAGGGCACTGTAGGAGAGTGCATTTGTGCAGTGGCGTTTAGGATATCAACCATAAAAATTGCTTTGGCGAAAGCGCTTTTCCCTGCCGGAGTCTATGGTAAATGTCATAATGAACGTCTTTTAAGAGCATGTGATGATAAAACCTTATAGAGATGGGGACAGTAGGGCTGGAAAATTGTGCGTCTAAGAAGAAAATGCACAATCGCCTGTAAGCTGCTGCAATGATTCCTTCTCCATAAAACATTTAAAGAACTGTCTTCCAAATTCTGCTGGGTGATGTCACATTTGTAGGTGTCATAGTTAATTATAATAAACGCCAGTGCAGCCAAGATCTGCTAATTTCTCGCTGAATTTGCACAGTGACTCTTGAGAGCAGCGGCACCAGCTCCACAAGTGACAACCTGATGTCATTTTACTATGTTTTACCATCTTCGATTGGCTTACCCAGGATTTAGATATTATCTGCATAAAGCTCATTATAGCAATGATGTCAGTTCGTCGTCGGTGTAAGAAGTTAAATTTTCTCTCAAAGCTCAAGGTCAGTTAATGCATGGCTGTGTCCTGGTCAACTGCCCTGTCTGGTAACTGCTGAGAGACCCTTTTCCTTTCTGGGCATCCTATTATCAGAACCCTAGAGAGAATAGATGGAGAAGAGGGGCGATATGAGACTTGGTGGGTTAGGACCCCATGCCCATGATTGGAAAGTTGCCGGTTCAAATCCCATGGTTGGCGCAGTGTCACTTTTGGGCTCTTGAGCAAAGCCCTTAACCCCGGTCACTCCAGTGACTGAGTGATGCTGCTTTCTGCTTTTTTATCGTATGATACTTTGGATAAAATCGCCGGCTAAATAAATGAAATACAGATTATGTAAATGATCTGATTCCGCCTAATTCAAACCTCATGTCTGGAATGCAGGGAGGACCACAGAAATCTATTTTTGCATCGTAAGCTTGCAGATACATTCTGGTGGGTAGCAGAACATGGGTTCATCCAAAGTTTATATGGATATTACAAGTGTCTTAATCTCTTAAATTTACGGTGATCCGAGTTTAAACATGCGACATAGACTGCGAAAGTGTGGGAACTGAGGTCTTGGTCATTTTGTTGGGGAATTTCTGAATGTGGGCTGTTGCACTTTCAGGATTGCTCAGGATATTTAAATATTAACGTGAAACAGAGGCCAGTTGAGTCCTCAAAAAGAAGGCTTCCAGAATCACGTCTGTGGATTTTTTACTAATTAGAGCAGCATGTGACTGATAACTGAAACAGTGGTGTTTACAGATGGATACTTCAAAGAATGGCCTTTGCAGACTGACATGGGACAGAAGCCCCCCGGAGATCCAGGCTTTGTAATTCTTTTTAAAGAGTAAACTGTGCCTTAATTGTGAGCTCGTCTGTTCGCCACTGGGGGTTGGTGTAAACAACCCGCCAGTGATACTGACTCTTGCACCCTCTATTGCAGGCCTAAGGGACCCTCTGCCATTCCCTGGGAATGGGACAGTGGATTTCTGCTTTCCAGTCCTTCCTCTGGGCACATGACGGTCTGACACAGACAAGAGCGGCAGCCTAAGTCAAAGCGCAAGAGAGGCTGGGTTGGTGAGCCCCGCCCCAGCCCCGCCCCCACCTGCCAGCCCCGCCCCCACTCGCCAGCCATGCCTTTCAGAATCAGGCTCGGAAGGCACCGTCGCTACGTGCTGAGCAAGAACTGCTTTGTGACGCGGATCCGTCTCCTGGACAACAACGTTATTGAGTGCACGCTGTCCGTGGAGAGCACAGGACAGGAGTGTCTGGAGGCTGTGGCCCAAAGACTCGAGCTTCGAGAGGTAGGGGCCTGTGTGTGTGTGTGTGTGTGTGTGTGTGTGTGTGTGTGTGTGTGTCGGCGACAGCCAGTCAGAGAGAGATCTGTCGCTGTCCCATCCCAGTCATTCTACATGAACACAGCACCCTGATCCTATCGCTGAACATCGAGGTCTTTGTCGTCGAATCTAGGATATCTCGGATTTTTCCCCATGGTGAAAGTTTGAAGACAGCAGCCAGTTCAACATCTCATTAAGAAACCAAGGGTTTGAATATGCAGTCGGTCGGCCCTTCGTTGCTGCGACAGCCTCTGACCTTTAGGAAAAGCTTTCCATTAGACGTTGGGACTTCTGGTGACGTTTGCTCCTTTCATGTTGGCTGATCAGGTCCTTTTCTATGAGTTTGTGTCACCTGCCACTTCAAACTGATCTTGCTTCCTGATGTTTTGATCTTTTACAGTCATTTCGCTGGCAGTTGACCAAGGCAGCTATAGACCAGTTTTTCTCAAACCAATCCTTGGGGACCCCCAGGTGGTCCACGTTTTTGCTCCCCTCCCAATTCCCTGGGAGTTGGAAGGGAGCAAAAACGTGGACCTTTTGCGGGTCCCCAAAGACTGGTTTGACAAACGGTGCTCTAGCCGAACGGATTTGTGGAAAGATTGCAACGTATGATGGTGCCAAATGGGAAGTCGTCAGCCTCATCTGTACAGCCACCCATTCTGCTACTGATGCATATTGCTAGAGATCTCATGGTTATGTTCTTAATTACGCCATACAGTATAACTTTGAGCTTGATAAAAGGACAATGTGCTTGATTCTATGCAAACATATCGCAGAAATCACAGAAGTCAATGGACACTGAAGATCTGAGCTCTCCATTGAATCACTTCGACCCCCATCTTGTGGTTGTCTTAGAGAAATGCCACAGGGTTTCAGTTGCAAACTCTCCCAACTTCACCTTCAACAGAGGTCTTGCTTTTGAAGTCCTTCGGTGTCCCCCTCCCCCCGTGTTCAGGCTGTGATGAGGCATGTAGGCTCCAAACACGGTATCCGCAGCATTGTGCTCCTTAAAAAATTCCCCTGCAGGTAAAACATGGTGACGTGTTGGTTCTTGAGTAGACTTCCCTTGGAGAGCGAGGGAGTGTATATGAACTATTGCCAGTTTTTCAATAATGTGTCGCAGCTTGTTTGGTTCTCCAGCGATTTAGCGAAGTGTAGGGTGCACGGTGGTGTTGGCTGTTCTTGTGCAAACAAACCAGAGCCCTGACCACACCATAGCTGCAGCCATCCCGAAGCAGCTTGCGTCATTCAGCCTGAATGGGTGGTATTCTCATTACTCCCGTGTTGAATTTATTAACTTTTATTTTACAGCTGTCATAAAAGAGCATGTTAAAGGGCCCTTTGGTTTACTGGAGGCTGTTCTAAGGAGCTGAGATCAAAGCTAGCTTTGCTGTGTGAAAAGGGGGGGTTGGGAGTTTCCTTAATTAGGTCCTAAACGTTTGATGCTAGGGCCCTGGGGGACCTTTCTGAGGGCTACAGAACCTGGGGTTACTGGGTGAGGTCAAAGGAGGCAAGCTGTGAGAGAGGGGTTGAGGGGTGCTTAGTGCTTGTCTTGTAATGCATCAGAATTGTCAGAGATGAGTGTAACAGGTGTTCATGCCCTGAATGGATGTACCTGTGTTTGCGGGGAGGGACAGAGAGCGTCTGGTGTGATTCTGTACACCCTTGAGCAGCCTGGCTCAACATCTCCGCCCTGCCTCATGGGCATGCCTGTCCACAACCAGCAGGGGGCAGGATGGTGACCTCACACACCCGGTGCTGAGTGCTCGATCCCTGCTCCCAGCTCTGCATATGGGAAGTTTGCATATCCGACCCATTTTGCACACGGCGTTGTGTGGGTTTCAGTACCTGCAAACGGAATGTTGCCTGTTTGAATCCCATCCTGAGCGAGGCCCGTAGCAGCCTGAAATACTCCAGAGATGCTGGGTAGCTCTGACCCCTGGCTTCTGACCCCAGGAGACCAGAAGAGATATGTGAAAGCCGAAGAATTCCGCACTGGCTACGCACTCTGGAGCTCAGACATCCCAACTCGTGTAATCTTCTATATATTTTGCGAATGTTGGTTTTGTGACAACATGTGGTTCTGACAACAGAAAAAATGCAAATTAGGTCACAAAATGAAAAACGCAATTGCTGATAAATGCAAATGCCCTGAAAAGTTATTGTGCTACATAAGGCGAGGGCTCGTGCACGTGAACGTTCCCAAGAGCACGTGATGCGGCAGCGCCTCTAGAGTCACAGAATTTGATGGTCACAGAATTTCGCGTAACACGGGCATGGTGGCTACGGTGCGATGTAATTCGTTTGGTTTAATGAATACGTAGGCTGCTATCCTTGCGACTATTTTCGCTTAAACTCTCCCAGTGGTGAATTAGAGGGAGTAGTCAAAGAACCACAAGAAAACAAGAGGTTTATTTTTATCGGCAGTGCGTGGAGAGCTTTGGGTGCTATGGAGTGCCGTCCCTCCCCTCCGCCTCCTCCTCTAGCCGGAGGTGCCATGTGACCCGCTCCTTACTTCAGTGAAGGCTGTAGGACTGTGTTGTGAAATGTAGCAGCGCCCTGATATGCAGGGTCGTCGGGGCTGTCGTGAGATACACAGCCCGCCTTGGGCAGCGCTGTGTAATAATCGCTGTTCCGTCTGGAGCCAGAAGTTCCACACAGATCCACGTTTATTGTCTGGTCACTGGGTCATTTGTGTTGCTCGTTTGAACACTGTATGTATTCACTCATCATCCCCTGTAATTTTTCTACCTCTTTAGACAATATGTTGCTTATCTTATTTTTTTTGCCCCCCCCTCCCCCACCAATAATTTAGTTTTTTTTACTTAAATTAGGTGCGGTCTTCTTTTTCAAAAAATTACGAGCAGCCAGCGAGCTCAGTGCTGTTGTGGCATTTGGGGGTGAGATGCCGGACTGAATCATCCCGTTTCTCTTTAAGAAGTAGTGCCGGTTCTGGCTAATGGACCCTGCGTGGCTCGTGCAATTTACCCAGCCCGTCTGTAAGCGAGAGGCAGCTGCTTCTGTTCCTGCTGTTAACACTTTTTTTCGAGGGGGTGTTTTATATTTTTTTAAAAAAGTGCCACATGTAATCGCTTCTGTCAAAGTATGCCTCAGACTAGTGAGTGTTTTGCAGTCTGTGGTAGAAAACCATCTCGGTCTTGTAGGTTGCCAGCAGCAGTACCTGGAAGCGCAGGCTGTTGTGATCCATATCCCGCATGTCTCTCATGCCTGTGGTGAAACGACTCAGTCCATTGCTAGATTTGGAGCGACGGTCTTGCGTCATGGTCGTAGATTTTTCTGAGCTGACTATACCCAGGCACTGCCAGGAGCCGTGCCCAAAAGCAGGTAGAAAACAAAGTTATTTTTACTTAGACATACCTGAGGCATTTCACCTGTGTCCTGCTTTAGCGGTGGCTAGGTGGAGCTGTCAAGTGTTAGCGAATGCTAATAGACGTTAGCGGAGGCTAGGAGGATTTAGCACGGGCTGGTGGGTGTTAGTTTAGGCAATTGAGGCTTAGAAGCGGCTAGAAGAAATGAGCACTTCGACTGAGAAGTCGCAGGTCATGTGGAGGCAGCCAGGGTTTTTCCAGCTTGGGTGAGAAATTTGGCTGAACTGGAAGGCCTCGGCGTTCATGGCGACAAGCTGCGATGTGACAGGCAGCTACAGAGTGCATGGCCTTCATCACCGCGCTTCAAAGGAAAATGTACACATAGATTTCCTTGGAAACCGCAGAGAATGAATGATTTCTCTGTGTCCAAGTTAAATTTCAGAATGGAGTGGAAAAATTGTTTGTGGAATTGTTTTTGAAACCGTTACCATAAAGTGACTGTAGTCCTCATTTTAACATTTTAATTCCTCTTGGTTTCTGTCCCCTTTACCACAAAAAAAACAGACGAGAGAATCTGGAGCTCGATTGCTGGCTGTTTGTTCATTCATTGTGATGCTATTTTAAGCTGTTGGGTGTTGTTCTGGATAAAATGTGTATTGCTTAACCCCCACAAATGTGTCCAGTATTTACACAGTCTTTTTGGAGAGTTGCGTTTTAATTTTAAGTGAGTCATGTTAGCTGAAGCCGTAATTTGGTCATGTTTTATTACCATGTAGCAGGTTATCCCTGACTACAGTACAGTGTGATCCATCGTTAAAAATCTCTTGAGGAGGTGAGGAATTTGTTTATTTCTCCTTATAAATGCCAACTGGTCCAGCCTAGCCGTTCACGTCAGTCCTGTCGCCTTTTGGCTTGGACTTAACCACCGCAGTGATATTTGGTACTCCGATGACACTTGGCAAAAGGCCCCCAAGTAGGCTGCCAAAAAGTCAGATGACGGTGGGGGTACAGGGGGGCTAACCCTGGCGTTTGGAATGCTCCGGCTCGTGCTCCCTCCCCTGATACCGAACACGCACCCCTCCAGCCCCGACCCATATTACTGCAGCACGAAGAAGAGTCCTATCTCTCGTTTGCACAAAGATAAGATACGAATTGTGGTGAACGCAGAAAAGGAGCAGAGCATCGATCGGGGAATGTGGTCCATGTGCATTTGAGCGTAAAGGGCGAGGAGAAGAATCCTTTACCATGAATAACATCTGTTCAGTTTCGTTAGCGCGTTTTATGTATTTATTTTCTGTGTTTCACTGGTGTTTTCCGTAGTTGTCTACAAGCTTCCTTTTTAGGTGACTTACCAGTGGGGAGGGAGCTGGGGGGGCCAGGCCTTTGTCTGATGTGTGTCTTTGGGGGTCTCTCCAGACTCACTACTTCGGCCTGTGGTTCCACGGCAAGTCCCAGCTCCAGCGATGGGTGGAACTGGAGAAACCCCTGAAGAAGCAGCTGGACAAGTACGGCAACGAGCCGCTGCTCTTCTTCAGCGTGATGTTCTACGTGCCAAACGTCTCCCGCCTGGAGCAGGAGGTGACGAGGTATGTGGGGCCGCCGGCGAGCGGGGAGGTTCGGCTGGTCGTGGGAAAGGCTGGGCAGTGTTTGGACGGCTTCATCTTCTCGGTCTCATTAAGGCAGTGTTTCTCAACCCAGTTTCTCGGGGAACCCTGGACAGTCCACGTTTTTCCTTCCTCTCAGCTCCCAGCACCCCCTGTACCAGGTATTCAGTGTTCCTGATTGGCTGGGAGTTCGGAGGGAGCAAAAATGGTAACTGTCCGGGGTTTCACAAGGACTGCGTTGGGAAACACTGTATTAAGGGGTCAACGGAAGCTTGAAACAAACCGTAGCAGTACTTTCTCCTTTACTGCTGCAAGAAAGTGTTAAGGGGTGGTAATTACCGACCCACACACACACCCACAAAAAAAAAAACTAAATTTCTGTGCCCAACTGCCCATCACGCTCCAGAGATATTTAATGTCAGAAACCACAAGTAGTAAATCTTTTGTGTTATATCATCCATGTTAAGCAGTGTGTTTAATTAGTTTAATCTGCTTCAGGACCATACAGGTTTCTGTCGTCTTTTCCTTATATACACAGTCATTGAAAACCTACAACATCATGATGTCACTGACTGTAACCGGCAAACCATTTAAGGAACATAAACCATGATCCGATGGTCAGTGATGCCCAAGAGGCCCAGGAAGTCTTACTTAGGAAGTATATCTTATTGCTATAGTGGTTTATTTAGGGTCAGTGTTCCTGCTTTGATCACAGAGTCATTAAAGTGACACATGACCAAGAACCATATTAAGCTTAAACACTCAATTGTCTCAAGTTACCCATAGTTTGGGGCACGTGGCTCATAATAGTCCTGAGGTTTTTTGAAGGTCTGTTTCAGTAAATCAGGTACCACTCCTTAAAATGCTCCCCTGCATGTTTCTGAGGACTGAATTCTCTATATGCGGTGCGCTGAGGTCAGATCTCTGAATAATGGGCCTGCGTCGCTTTCCTTGTGTCGCACAGCCTGGCCCGGGGGCAAATGCTTCTCGCCGACTGTCGTGAAATTGCACTCGGTAGTAAAATCTATCCTCTCCGCCTCTCAACAAGATGCAACAGGCCGACGGTAAAGGAGGTGGTGAGGAGGCTTGGGGGGGATGTTCATCTCCATCGTCAGCATAACGGGGATGGGCAGAGATTTTTGGGGACTCTCTGGAAGATATCTGACTATTGTATAGGATCCCAGTTGCTGCCCGGTTTTTAGCGTGAATATTGGCGTTTTTACGGACTGTAGAAGGGCGGCTCATTTATGCACCCTGGAGAACTGGGGTGGCCTGCTAGAGCCAACTGCTTGTCCATTGAAGGTTCTCGCATGCTGTTGGACTGCTGCATCTGAACTTTTAAGGCTTGGAGAGCAGTGGCGTGAGAGGGAGTGTGTGAGTTTTGTAGTATCATTGATCAGGTATGATCTACAATGCCAATACAGTCAGCGCTTGTTTATCGCGGTTAATCAGTTCCAGACTACCGCGGTAAGTGAATTTCCATGAAGTAAGATTCATTTATAAATCGAATATTTTCGTAGAGCATAGAAAACCTGTTTGCGACCTTTTAAATACGGTTTTTAACATTATTAGACATGAAATAACACCCTTTAGTCACCATTACTGTTATGATTGCTGGACACAGAAGCAGGAACGGGGAGACGAGGAATCAGGATCGAAGGGTTTATTTGGAATCACGCCAAATGCAGGACACAGGAACATGCAACATCAAAACGTCAATGACAGACCTGGGGTTACAGACTTTGACGTGACTTAAATACACCGGAGGAATCAAACTGACAGGAAACAGCTGGTAACGATCGGGGCTGCACACGTGGTTAATAAGGGGGCGTGGCACAGAAGAGGATCCTACAGGCAGGTCATGACAATTACACTCGTATTACCTAATATATTAGACAAAATAAGAGAAAATAAGACACATTAGACATTACAAATATCATATTATAATTATTGTACATTTAATTACGAAGAGCAAAGATGCTTCCAGTGCTTAGCGATGTATCATTTTTACTGTCCTCATCAACTTTTTAATGAATATACAAAAAACCGCAAGAGTGTGAAGCCGTGAAAGTCGAAGTGAGAAGTGGCGAGGGACGACTACTGAAATTGTCGAGCCGTTTGTTCTGATATTGGGCCTGTTTAATACCTGTTAACATCACACACGAGTCAAAGTACTCTGGTGTCCTTCCTGTGAGGTACTTCCTGGGGAGAGTTAATGCACATGAAATCTCAGCACTGGAAGCCTGCTGGCTAGTTTGACCGGTAGTGTCTGGAGTTTGGCCGTTGATACTTGGCACTGAAAGGGGTACCGCAGTGAAAAGAAGTATCTGCTGATGGCAGAATGGAGAGGTCAAAGGAAGGTTAAATCCTGAATTTCTTCTGCTCCCCAGTGGCCTCAGCCCTCAGGAACCTGGACATCCCTTTGTACAGCTGATTTCTCAGACGCACCTATCTGTGCTGTTTGATATTTGGAAAGAGAAAAACAACTTCCCTTTCTCCATCCATCCACCCATCACTCAATCTTGCAGTCCTTCCACCACAGTTCTGCTGTGGTTTCATACCGGATTCTACCTGAATTTAACAGCCCCTCACACAGGGAGGAAAAAAACCTCACTGACTCACTGAAATGCAGTGATTAGTAGCCTTTCATCACTTAAACCGGCAAACAAGTTCCTGCAGGAGAGGTTGGCGAACAAAAGCCACAAAGTTTAACGCCGCAAAATGCTTGGCTCAGTTACGCTGGCATGTTTGTCCCAGTGAATACCAATTAAGCCATTTACAGTGTTTTTTTTTTTTTTTAATCTTCATTTTTCAAAACAAAAAAAAATATGCAAATAATTTCAGTGCCTTTATTGAGTTAGAATCTAGTTTCTTACCTGCCTACGGAAATCCATCAGGAAGGTTGTGAAATTCTTCATGAAATACCATTCCTGATTTATCATCCCGAACTGGAGCTTTGCCCATTCCTGTAGAGAGCAGGACTTTTGCGAGGTTTTGTAATAAATCTTCAATAACATTTCCATGCTTTGACTCAGTCAATTGATTAATATGAAGGTGAAACGAGGTCAAAGGTTCTCGAGTTGTTTTTGCTGTCGTTGTTGTCATTTCCCAATTTGTCCAAACTTGCTGTATAGTGGTGGAGCAATTTATTTAATTTAATCCATAAAGAATAAATTTAATGTCATGGTGAACGATGTTGCACTGAACTTATCCATACCTGCAAGCCATTTTCCTTGTTCTTTTTTTGTGATGTTGTATCTGGATTCACTTGAAAGAAATTCTAGTACAAAAATGTATAAAATGTGCCATTCTGACTTGTCTTTTGTTCTGGCTGTAGTGCAGAGGATGAAGAGAGCCTGCCTTTGTTTTCTGCGTGGGATGAAATAAGCCGTACTATGGCAGGCAAATCCCAGCCATGTTAGCCACTCGCTTATCGTTAGCTTGCTCTAGCTTCAGTTTCTTTTCTTTCTAGCAAACATCGAAAGAAGTCTTAGAAAGTGTGTCACACCTACAGATGAAATTGAAGACGTGAATGATTTAACAGGCGAGCAGTACAGAAATGTTGAACTTTGCATGCCAGCTGGGCCTTGGCAGTCTGTGGATCAAGGAAGCCACAATGTCTTAATGTCGGATTATATTGTGTTTAAATCGGGGATCAGGGGTTAGAAACGTTACTGAAGACATTCTTGTCTTTTCTTAATTTGATATAGTGGCATAAACAAATTTTGTTTGTCTGAATTTATCCCTGAGTAATCAAACCATGCATAAGAATGGGTGATGACTTGGTAGAAGCTGATTGGATGTTGCTACATGCATGTGACCCCACCTCTTCACTCCAGCTGACTCCTACTGCGTTCTGTATTTTTTTTTTTAAACCAGCAGTGGTATTCACTCTGGTTCAGTAATTAAAGGGTTACCAACGCAGTGAGATTGCTCCTCAAAACAGCTTCTTCAGAAGGTAATAACAGCTTTCTAAAAGTGGGCAGGGTAAGATTATAGCCTCCTGAGTCGTCCGGGCTGCAGAGTACGAGTGTGGCCTACAGGACTGTCGTGTGTGAGGGTACAGCCGCCTTCAGAGGACGCCGGACCATTGGAATGAGGACGTACTCGCACTCCACCCGGGTGCCCTGTACCGAGTCCGAGGGCGACCGTCCCCCTTCCCACTCCCCTGCTGGTCTGCACTCACATTGCACTTAATGTTCTGGGCCCAAGCACGCTTCTGTCTTCATGTGGCTTTTGTGTTGAAGAAAATGCAACACAATGGAGTTCTTTAGCATCTTTATTTTGTGGCTTATTTGACGTTATTTTGAGTGTGATGAGACACGTGGCCTTCTTAGATTGATCGAATACGCAACACAGCGATTTTCATTTAACGGCGTGGCACGTATAAGAAGACAGTCCCGTATTTTACCAGATATGAGATTTTGTCTGCTGCATCCAGTTGTTCCTGGATATTCTTGTAAGGTGAAATTTACAGCGAACGCCCCACCTCTGCAGTAGACCAAAGTGATGCCTTTTGCCGCCATGTTTGTTAAATGTGTGTGTCTACCTGATCTGTGCAGCCTACCTGCTCCATTCATTTTGGGTCCAGTTCATGTACAGTGTACATGTGCGCATGCGTGTGTCCATAGTATCTTTGACGTCATGTCTGTGCTCCATACTCCGACACAGCCATCACACTGGATGTGTATCGACCCTGAGGGCACTATGTCCAGGTGCACCTCTTCAAGCAGGCCAGGGCAGTACCCAGACGAACTGCACTTTGGAGGTTAAACGCGCTGAGGCACACTGCGAATCGCCTGGTGTCTTCCGCGCGGCAGCTCGTGTTCATACTGCATTTGGCCGTGGTCGGCGCATGCATACAGCGGTGATACTCCACCAGACCAGCAGAGGGCAGATGAATTGCAACAAACACAAATACAAACAGTGTAGTGAAACGGGTACACTTTTATGAACAATTTTAAAGTTACTAGTCATGGCTTGGGTAGTATTATGGGAATAAGGCAAACCATAGTATTTTAGCTGCTCACCAACAGCAGCAACAACAGCTGTTCTTCCTCTACTCTTTCGTTGTTGACTACTGATCTGCGAAATTCGGTGCTGCCACCTACTGGAAATATCTAATCAGTTCTCTTGCACATGCATGGTCAATGCACATGGATGTGCAAGGTTTCCGCTAGAGATAAAAAAAAAATTAAAAAGGGGGGGGTGAGGGTGTAGCCTCCTCAGAGGAGTCAGAGGATTTAAGAAGTACAAAAAGACAAAGTGGAAAAATTTTCACGTTATCAGATTTTTAAAAAAGTGCCCGTTTGTGTTCGCCTGAAGTGGGACAAGAATTTTCCTGAACAATAATGTTTATCGTTGCAGATATATTTGTACCACCTGAGAGGAATGGGCAGTTTCATCTTGTAAAACAAACAGTTTTTGTTGAAAATATTTCCCAGGGCTTAACATTAACATTAGTGTTACACGGCATGCATGGTCTGCAGGGGTTGGGTTCAGCAGCTCTCCTCTGTTTGTTCAGTGTTGCGACAGCTGCACTCCAGCTGAGGTATGAATCCACATCCTCTTTGATCGAAAGCTTCGCCCGTCGACATCCATTATGCCGGCCTCCTCACCCCGTTCCACAGATAACGCTTTTCCATTGCGGTGTCATAAGAATATAGACTCTCGGTAATATATCATTAATCCATGTGTGTTTTAGATTGCATGCGTCAAAGGACAGAATTATTGTTTCAATTCAAGGGGTGTGCGTTTTCTTTGTTTAAACGGCTGCATATTTTCATTCTAATTCTTACCGTTTCTTGCACTACGGCCAACAAATTCTAAACTCCATCGCATCATGTGACTCCTGCATCATATACCTGAAGATGATGATAAAGACTTCTATAAGATCACCATTATGGAGGCAGCATTTTTTCCCAGATTGTCATTCCTGTGCTGAGGAGTTCTGTCTCACAGACCTGGCAGAATCTCCAGAATGTGCAAATCCTCCAGGAAAGGCTGTTTCATGTCCACAGTTTGTATATTCTGGCCCCCAGGCTTTTGACAGCCCCTAAAACACTTTTTTTTCTCTCTCTCTCTCTTCCAATCATGATGTCTTTCCTGGAAGAAAACATAAAGTGTAGGTATCTCAGGATCACAGGAACATTAGCCAGTGTAGCTGTAAATACTACCTATTTTGGTTGAAACACTTTTGGGTCTCTCTTAGAATTATCCCCTGTTGAAATTGTATTCATCCAAAGCACGCTCTAATCACAGATTTCATCCAGCAGGGCTGACTGCAAAGCTAACAATGACAGACAGGGCAACACAGTTTTTAAATAATTTTTTTGAAAGTCGTGCTGGCAGCACCTCTTCGGTAGTGTTTTGTGTGTGTGTGCGCGCGTTATATTAATATGACACACACACACACACACACACACACACACACACACACACACACACAGTACCAAGGTAATCCCACTTGCTGAACTCACCCACAAAGCACCAGAAAGTGTTAATATGTATTGTGCCCTGAAGCTTGGCATCAGTCCCAGCAGTCAGATTCATGTGTCTTGTCTCCCTCCCCCCACCTCCGATTTCTCCATGCAGGTATCAGTATTACCTTCAGGTGAAGAAGGAGGTGCTGGACGGCCGGCTGCAGTGCTCTGTGGAGCAGGGCGTCCGGCTGGCTGGCCTGGCAGTGCAGGGTGAGGAGGCTCTCTGCTCCCGGCTCGCTGCTGCTCCTGACTTCCGTTCGTGTCCAACTGGACAGTCAGAAAAAGTCAGAGAAACAGAGTGACATTTAGAAATGCAACTTCAGTAAAACATTACAACCTTTCCAATATAATAAACATTTTTAAAACTATCTATATATATCTATAACCTAAATTCCATTTTCAAATGTATGAATTTAGGGTTTTGGGAACATTGTCCTGAATTCCAGGGTTACCACAGTGGTAGCGCAAACAATGCTGGCCCAAGCCTTGAGCAATATATGTTTCCTGAAGATCTTTAGGAAAATATGCAGCTGTTTGGTTATTTGGGTTAACGTTCTGGGTCAAATCATCAGGTAAATTTTAATGTGATCTCTTGCATCGTGTATGTTAGTTGTTTCTTCACTGTTATGTAAAAAAATTGACGTAAACTGAAACCGTAGTGTCCAAGCTTATGTGCATTTGTGACCCAACACCTCAAAATGAGTCGTCTGGGTGTATTTCTACCAGTGTGACTTAAGACTCATTTCGTGGTGATGGGTCACATTTGCGCCGATATGGCAAGAAATGACCGTGTATTTTAACCTCTATACTGCAAATGAAGTATGAATTAGCGTATAAATGTTAAAATGCATGATAATTTCGTCATGTCGGCACAAACGCACATAAAGTATGTACGCATTCACGCTGTTACAATAAGCGATTGCCACCCATATAACTTTTTTAAAGGTGAATGCGCACTTGCATATCAATCATGCCAAGCTCTGATTATATCTGCGAGTATTAACTGTCTTGATGTTGAGGGTATCTCCATTTAGGGAACAGTGTGAATTCCAATTCTCCCCATCTTTGGCATGTGTGGCTGTTTGGTGTCAGCGGGTACTTGCGTACCATTCGCCGCTATGTTGTCGTGGAAACATGCTGAGTCACATTGTCTCTGTTTTCCCTCATGCAGCTGACTTCGGAGACTATACCCAGTTCCAGAGCCAGGACTTCCTCAGGGAATATGTGCTGTTCCCCGTGGTGAGCTATGTCATTTACTGCAAGCTTCCACACCTGGTTCTTTGATGACGAGCAACCTTAGGGCACTTCTCCACCACACCAAGTATGGTACCTTTGGTGCTTTTGCTATTCCATTGACTTCCAGTTGAATACCTGTACCAAAAGTTCCAGTACCAAGTGTGCCAAACCAGCTGGGGTTGTAATAAAGGTGATCGGCAGGTGTTGGTGGGCGTGGGTGATGCTTCACAAAGCAGGCGAGCAGAGCAGGGACCCAAGGAGTCAGACACAGTAGAGAAGCATGCTAGACATGACTGAATGGCTAAGAGGAGTACCTGGAATTTGGTGATAGTTTAATCCAAACTGTCCCAGGTATGCAAAGTCTCTGGGTGGGGGAACGAATCCCTACAGAGCTGATGCATTCCTTCATGACACTATCAGAGAGGGCCAGTTTAATAGAACTGTCTATCTTCCTCCTCTAACCTATTTGATTAGCTAGGCTATGCTAGTCTGACTCAGTAGGTTTAATGTTCAGGCTGATGGACGTTTCCTTTCTGTTGACCAGCGGGGTGTTCCAAGGGGTTAAAAGCTTTGTTGTATTTTTTCGAGTAGTTACTCATGGCCAGCATCATGTAGTCTCCAAGTGAGTCCTTGGCTTCACACGTTAATCACTTCTGTGCAGTAAGCAACGGTTGGACCTTTCAGAAGTCTTTCTATGTGAAGTTTTCAAAGTGTATCTCTAACTTACTGGGAGTTGGTGAAGGTACACGAGAGGCAACGGCTTATGTTGTAGAGTTTCCTGGAATTGTTTATGCATTTTTAAGTTGCTATCATTGCTGCATCATTTTGAGGCTGGTCTGGTAATTGTAGTTTGTAGTATTTATCTATGTCTCCATGCAATATAATGAATGTGCATATTTCGCCTGGTGCTGTGCAGACCTGCCAGCATCAGAAATCACACAATGACTGTATTGTTTATGCTCCACACGCTCCTTCAAAGACCATTTACATTCCAGTGCAGTTTGCAGTGAGCTTGGGGCAGCCAAGGTGATCCATCTGCTCATTCTGTTTTATTTCCATGATCTGCAGAACTGGCCTCACGTGGAGGAGGTGCTGGAAGAGTGGACCCAGAAAGTCGCAGAGGAACACAAGAGTCATTGGTAGGTTCTAACCGATTTCATCTCCTGGTTTCCCACCTAGCAAGAACTCGGGGTGTTTCCGAGAAACGCTGGACCCCTTGGGGTTGACGTCATAAATAATGTTGTCTGTGACTTTTATTTAAGACTTGGGTGTCCGTCTAACCACATGTCTGTCGTCGTCCAAATCTGTGATCACTGGGTTTTCTGGGGTCACTGGTTCCCCGACCCAATTCGAAGTCGGGCGGGATGAGGTCATTCTGACTGTTAATGGCTTCCTGTTGTGTGTGTGTGTGTGTGTGTGTGTGTGTGTGTGTGTGTGTGTCGCTCCCCAGTGGAATGCAGCCTGCTGAAGCGGAGCTGCTGTACATTAAAGAAGTGGAGAAGCTGGATGGGTTTGGTCAGGAAAGTTTTGCTGCCAAGGTATACATCTGCCCGCTTTTCGTTGCCAGGATGCGACGCCTTGTGCATGACCGGGCCTCCAACCCCCCATTCCTCACTTCCTTCCGCTTGCCCTTTCTTTCCACAGGACAACTACACCAATGACATTTACATCGGCGTCTCCTTCATTGGGGTCTTCGTAAAGCACAGGAATGGAAGATCGATTATGCTCCACAGGTATGGGGCTGGGCCTCCACCATTTTCTTGCATTCTGAATGCTACATGCCTCATGTCAAGATGGAGGTGGGAATAGTGGTGGTGAGGGGTGGGTGATGTCCCTTCATGGAATGGTGATTAACTGAGATAGCGCCCTCTCTGAACGGCAGATGGAAGGACATCGGCAACATTGCGCACAACAAGTCCGCCATCACCGTGGAGATAACCAGCAGAGATGACACCATCATGTTCCACACAGTGAGTATTGTGTCTTCAGATAGCAAAGCTACGTCTGAAGCCAAGGTTACCTCGCTGGATAATGCAGGGAATGACAGATGAAAGCATGTGCTCTTGATCTTCCACTGGTCATACTATGCGACAGGGAAAAAGGATCTGGGCAAAGCAAATTGTATAAACAGTCTTTTACACACATTTCCGTCATTAGAACATGTCTGAATGTTATATTTCATGGGACTGAACTGGAGGAATGAAGATCATACGGTTTATCCTTGTTCTTAAACAACTAGATTAACTGCTGTTTTTTTTGTCCCTCTGTCCTTCAGGAAGACATGGAAATGGCCAAGTATATTTCAAGGCTGTTCACTGCCAGACATAAATTCTACAAGCAGAACAAAATCTGCACAGAGTGAGTTAGTTTTTAAAGCGTTTCTCTCCATTGCCCAGCGTGGGCTGTCTGTCATTAAGCTTGGTGCTGGTGTCTCTGCAGGCCTGCTCGCTCCCCAGTGCCCATCCGGCGGCGCCCGACGTGGGCCGGCTCCTCTCTGGTAGGTCCTGTCACGCACCCTCCCCAAAATACGCTTCTCCTACCTCCCACTGACCCCTCCTACCAGACAGTCCATGCCGGATCCTCAGCTTTAGGCTTCATACTCACACCGACCTCGTGAAAAGGGCAGGGGCTCCAGTTTCTTTTGAATCGGCTGTGGGGCCATATTTCAGATTGTAGGACTGTATGGGACGTCGAACAAAAATGCCATTTATAACTATGAAAAGAACAAAACCCATTGAATTGTGGGTGGTAGGGGCTGGTCGAGGTTAACTATTCATAGGTCTATGAGCATGAATCATACACTCTATGTGCTCCAAGGCCGCCTCCCAGTCAGTCCCTGTGTTGGGCTCCGTTTCCGGGATCACAATGGAGGCACGGATTTCTTATTTTCTTTTTCCCATCCACTTTCTGAACAATGATACTAAATGAAGTCCAGTTATTTATACAGTAACTGTACTAAGTACTGTGGGCCCTTGTTTTCCCATAATCTAGCTTGTAGTACAGTGTGTGCGTGTTTAACCCATTTAACCGTGTGTAGCATGCTTCTCTACTGCGTCTGACTCTTTGGCCCCCTCCTGTGCTCACCTGCTTTGTGAAGCAACACCCATCCATCCACAAAAGTCCACCTCCTGTGAAATGTCAGGTTTCTGGAACGCCTTAGCGAATGTAGTGTCGGATGTCAAGCTCTGCATCTCGCGTGGTATTGGTGGTCACCGGTCACCCATTCTGTACTTTTGCTCCCCACCAGCCAAGACCTCGATCCTGTATCCTTCAGACCATGCATTCCAAGTATGGCGAGCCATACCAGGACACCCAGAGTTCCCAAGGTATGTCTGGGCTCGCCTTATGCCTGCCTGCCTTGTACTGCGTGTATAGAAATCCATTTAATTGTATCAGATCTGGGTGGCATGGTGATCAGTACATTACACTGATTTATGTGATCCCTTTATGCAAAGCGACACAGATCTTTTAAGAAGGCAAGGTCAGACAGTCCCTGATGCACTCATACCAGGTGTGGGGGTGCAATTCCCACCTCTGTTGCGCATGTAGAGTGATCTTCCTGGTTTCATCTGTCAACTGCAGTTTCCTCCTGCAGTCCAAAGTCATGGACTTAGAGCAGTGTTTCCCAACCCAGTCCTTAGGGAACTCCACATAGTCCATGTTTTTGCTCGCTCCCAGCTTCCTGTCAGGCAGTCCCCTGTTTTTGCTCCCTCCCAGCTTCCTGTCAGGCAGTCCATGTTTTTGCTCCCTCCCAGCTTCCTGTCAGGCAGTCCCATGTTTTTGCTCCCTCCCAGCTTCCTGTCAGGCAGTCCCATGTTTTTGCTCCCTCCCAGCTTCCTGTCAGGCAGTCCCATGTTTTTGCTCCCTCCCAGCTTCCTGTCAGGCAGTCCACATATTTGCAAAATCATGGACTGTCTGGGGGTCCCTGAGAATCGGGTTGGGGAACACTGACTTGCTAATTGCTATCTCTAAATTACCTATGAAGTGATGGTTGCATGTCATCCAGGGTATCCTTGGTATCAGCTATAGGTTCACCGTTACCCAGCTCTGGATAAATGATTATAAAATATGCATGGATATATCAAGCATGCCACAGTAAATGTGTATTGGAAGTCTTAACATAGTTAGGATCATGGTATTAGGTTTCCTGCATTGCATATCTTCAAAAGGGATAACATTCTCTAAGGCTTTTATTCATTTTGCTTTTCATTTCCCATTTTCTTGCTCTTATCTGGAGGATGCTATCATTTATGTTTTTGTTTGCTCGTTTAATTATTTTTTTTTGTTTGTGAGCTACAAAAAACAATGTGTTAGTAGTACATAGCGATGGCCAAATGAAGCTTCATGAGCCATTTGCCGTATTTTCTGACCCCACTAGATGTTGTTCTCTGTTCAAAAAATGGCTCAAAGCAAACCAAGTCGTCTTGACAAGTCGTCATACGGATCTCAGGTGACTTTTTTTCCCCCCTCTTCTGTCTCCACAGACAGTATTTTTCATGACGACTTGTATTACAAGTCAGAGACGAGCCTGGACCGTTGTACGGCTGACTTCTTCCGCAACGGCTCGGTGCCCAACGGCAGCGTGTATAGCACGTCCAGCATGAACTCGCTGAACCACTCGCAGAACTTCATCCAGGCCTCTCCTATGTCCTCCAACCTGAGCATCCCGGGGAGCGATGTCATGCGGCCCGACTACATCCCTAGCCACCGCCACAGCGCCATCATCGCTCCCTCCTATCGGCCCACCCCTGAGTACGAGGCCGTCATGAGGAAGAGACATATGGTTCCCCCCGACTGCCACAGCCAGTCCTTGCGCAACCTCAACATCAGCAACGCCTTCGCCTACCGCCAGCCAGAGGCCCTGGTATACAGCCAACCCGAGATGAGGGAGCGGACCCAGTACCATGGCCCCTACAACCCCCACGTGAGCTACAGCAGGCCGATCGCACCCTCTGCCCACATCAGCCCTGGTTGTGGCCCAGCTCCCTGCCAACCTCCGGGCAGTGCCATCTCCCACACGGTTAGCACCCCTGAGTTGGCCAACACCAAGCAGCAGGGCATGCAGGGATACAGCACCACCCATATGCTGAAGAACCACCTCTCCCGGCCTCCGCCGCCCTACCCCAGTTTCCGGCCTGCCACCAGCACCCCTGACCTGGCCAGCCATCGCCACCGGTGCATGGGGGGCAGCAGTCCAGAGCTGGTCACTCGCAAAGTGCAGCTGTCGGTGAAGACGTTCAAGCCAGACAGCTCGGCAGTGGTGCACCAATCCCTGCAGGAGGTCAGTGAGCCACTGACGGCCGCCAAGCACCACTCGGCCCTCAACAAGCGGCCCAGCCTGGAGGTGATCAGCAGCATGGTACGTGGTATGGAAGCCATGGCTATGAAGACCCTCAACGCACCATTGCCCCGCAGGAACACCTTAAGGGAGCCCCCGGAGATGCCTGCTCAGAAACCTGCCGAAGCCCCTGCGGCAGCCCCCTACCAGCACAAGAAGACTCTTTCCAATGCCACAATGCTGATCCACAGTAGCGAGAGTGAAGAGGATGAGGAGGAGGAGGAAGAGGAAGAGTCCCCCGACCTAGATGTCCAGATCCCGGCGCTCAACGAGGACATCAGCGTCCAGCTGCAGGCCGCCCTGGCCAAGATGCCCAATAAGCCGCCCCCTGAATACCCCGGGCCCCGGAAGAGTGTGAGCAACAGTGTCATCCGGCCTGAGCGGGGCCACGAATGTGGGCCGGCGCCCGAGGAGGAGGAGGAGGACAGCCAGAGTCAGTCAGGCACGCTAACACGCACTGAGCCTGCTGGCCTCAATGGGTCCGTGCTGGGGCCGTCCATCTCTGAACCAGACCTGACCAGCGTGAAGGAGCGAGTCAGGAAAGAGCCAGTCAAGGAGAGACCGGTGTCTGAAATGTTTTCCCTTGAAGACAGCATCGTGGAGAGTGAAATTAGGCTCCGGGTAGGCCTCTCACCTTGTCTTTTGTAGCTATGTTCCTCCTCCCGTTCCTCATCCCGTAAAATTTCCTCATTCTGTTGTCTTCCAACACATGGGACACCTTAAAGATTTGTTGGCCCTGACGTATAAGCGGAGTGACCCTCCTTTAAGGGCTACTCCCCACATTTTCCACATTCTTCCCCGATTGTCATTAATCTTGGGATTCCGCACATGCAGTAACGTTTTAGGTCTTATGCGATTAGCGCTAATTCCCATTAAAGCTGCCGATTATGCTGGGTGTTTTGTGAGTTTCGCATTTCTGAGCATGAATGGGAGCCGTTGGTTTTGGAGGGGGTAGTGGAGTGGAATGAAGTACAGAAGAGAGACTGAGTGATCATATGGGCTGTCTGCAGTATCATACCGTTAAAATTTTTGTTTAGGAATTGGATCAAATAGTATATGTCCATGCGAATATGCATCAATTCTTGGTTCCTCTCCAAAAATATATTTTTTAGTTAATAGTAATCCACTTGGAATTTTAATTAATTGTATTTTCAGTGAAATGAAAATTGAAGCTTTTCATCTTGTGAGAGTTATAATTAGGTCTCTTAAATCTGCAGTTTTTGTCATGTAATTCTCATCTCACATTTTTGGGTATCCCCGCAGACTTACATGCACGGAATTTCATTCTACTGGAGTGCTTATACACTCGATTTAACTAATTATCATACTAATTGAGCCAATTTAGCTTTCTCTCCCGGTTAATGAGGGTGGTATTCTTTTACGTGAAGTGGAATACTCGTACCCACGATGGCCTATCAGAGCGAAGGGGAGTGAAGCGTATTTTAAAAAGGCACTGAGCCTTTCTGAAGTGAAAATTCCGCCTGGAGTTCTTGAGAACGACGCAATACCTTTTGCATTCTTGAGCGGCACAGTCACCATGCTCATCCGCACCTCATTCAACTCAACTGTGAGCCATGCTGTTTTCTGGCAGACAGCGGAAAGGCCTCTTAAAATTAGCCGATTAGTCCCTCTAATCCCAAGCCTCCCTTGGTAAGTAGGGCAGGGTTCGTGGCTGCAGTGAGAGAACCCAAGGGTCAGGTTTTAACGAGCATGGAGAAGGCATTGCTTGTCAGGAAAATGTCCATGAACACTGCCGGGGGCAAGCCCCTGTGGGCGTCCCTCACTCTGAAACCGCAGCAGTAATCCTGTCTCTTTGGACATGGCAATGACAGCAGACTTGTCCTCTCTCCTCAAGACACTGGAGAAGCAGAAGATGTCAGCGGACTCTTTGAAGAGGCCTCTCATGATGGCAGCTCTCAATGGGCTTTATGTGGCCCGAATGCCTGTACCAGAGAACCAGCCTGAGGACCTCTCTAAATCATCCACAGATGAGTTGGTAAGAACCCAGAGGGAATGGGTGTAGGGCGGGTTTCACATCACAGAAGGAATTCACTAAAACTGTGTTTCCCAATCTGGTTCTCAAGGACCTACAGACAGTCCACCTTTTTGCTACTGGGAGCTGGGAGAGAGCAAAATTATGGACCATTTCTGGGTCCCCGAGGACTGGGTTGGAAAACACTGCACTAAAAGATTTATTCTTTCTCAAGAGCTCCTGCAAAAGGCTGCAGTGTTAGACAGGGTCTGCTTCTAGCTATGCGAGATTGTCCTTGGTTAGTTCCTGAATGGGATTCCTCTAGGGCAGCGTTTCCCAATCCAGACCCACAGCTGGTCCACGTTTTTGCTCTTTCTGAGTTTCCTGCCAGATAGTCCAACTTTTTGCTTCCACCTTGCAGGAATTATTATTATTATTGTTGTTATTATTATTGTAATAGTCATTGTTATGGTTGTTATAGTTTAATTAAAATTTTATAAAAAGCATGTCTGTCCACGTGGACAGAATTAAGCATGTTTTTCTTCTCATGAGTATTGAACCTTTGGTAAAATGAAATAGGACTTTCCATGAAAAATGAGGAGGGCAGGCTTGTTGGTACTAACTGTGAGTGCCACTGGGGTTTTCAGTCTTAAGAGGTACTCCTGAAGTGACCTGTTCACCCTGAGATACCACTTTGCTCCCCACACGTCTCCCTGGCTCACCATAGTGTAAGGTCCTGGAGCGGAAGGTCCAGGAGGAACGGGTTTTCACGGAGTATGAGCAGATCCCCAAGAAGAAGGCGGAGTGCGCGGTCACCACAGCCATGCTGCCCGAGAATGTGGAGCGTAACCGCTTTCGGGACGTGGTCCCTTATGAGGAGAACCGGGTGGAGCTGGTACCCACCAAAGAGAACAACACAGGCTATATCAACGCTTCGCACATCAAGGTGGGTCCATGGGGTGGGCATGGCCAAATAGCATGTACCCATAATGCTTTGTGTCAAAAAAATTGCTCTTAAAATGAAACCCGAATGTTTCTTTTAACAGTATTGGTATTTTTTGGTATTTACATGAAACATACTGTTTTCCATGGATGTTCATGACAGCACTGCCAAACAACATCATATCCCACTGTGTTTGCACAGTTCGGTGTTTTTCATTACGCACCTTTCTGTTCAATCCTGGAAAGCCCCTGGGCATGGAATAGTTAAGAGTCTGAGTCCGATTCTCTGCTAGCCACTGAGGAAACACTCATGCACGAATTAGCCTTTTCAAAGGTGTGATAGCGATTCCCAACTTAGCACTTTTTTCGAATAAGACAATTTGCTTCAGCAGACTCCGCACTGGAGTTTGGTGGACTTTTCTTTATTGATTTGTTGTAGTTTTTCTACTGACAATAAATTACATAATTAGTTTATGCAGCCTGTTGCTTTAACAAAGCATGTTAATTTTTGCTCTTTACTGAATTCCTGGCCTTTTAAGTGCTGAATCACAGAAAATTTGCAAGGATCACAAGTAAACCTCTTATTTCCACATTTCGACACAAATTGTTTGTTCTGGCTGATGTCCGTTTTAGCTGTCATGGGGCACTTTATTTTAAGAAGTTTTGCACAATCACCTATCTGCAGTGAATTTCAACAGGGTTGTTAAAGTGGCAGTGACTCACTAGGGCAGGAAGAGAGTCTACTGACCTTCTGTTAATAAACACACAAAACTCAACGTCGTAGTGACAAGCATAGGGCCAGAAAAGCAAAATATTTGGAAATACAAGTTATTATGATGTAATAAAATGAATAGTTCTGATTGGATGACAGTCTTGTTATATTTAAACTGCAGCATTGGGTGCTAAAGCTGTCATACCAATTAGGAGGACTCCTGGTCTGAATGGCCACATATTAAACAAGAACATAGACTGTGTACATGGCTGTGAATAATGAAGTGAAAATGTGTGAAAGAATCAAGAGTTGTGTGGATATTATTTTATTTCCAAAAAAGCAATAGCACCCCCTTCTGGCTAATTTGTGCATTATATTCTGTTGTAATACAACATATTAATATGACCGTTATGTATTATTATTGAAATATAATTTGATTTTCAAAAGTTTACTTATTGATCCAGAACAGTGTACAAGCTATTTTGATCATACAGTGAAGTTTTAAATAAAATGTGGTATTTTCAGCACCTTAAGAATCAGCTCCTCCAGCATGATGTAATCATGCTTACTCGATGTTTTCTGGAGGCCGCCTCTGTGCCCATCACATTTCAACACACTGGGCTTTATACCAGGCAGATGAGCAAGCGTGTGTAATAGTTTCTTGCTGATGGAGATATGCAGAAACTAATGTTGGGTTTTGTTGTTTTGTCTGGGTCTGTGTCATGTCCGTGCTTGTCCCCTTGCTTGGATCATTTCTACGTGCGTGTGTGCGTGTGCGTGTGCGTGTGCGTGTGTGCGTGTGCGTGTGTGTGTGTGCGTGTGTGTGTGTGTGTGTGTGTGTGCGCGCGCGCGCACTCACACGCTCACCTTGCTTGCCTGCGATCAGGTGATGATCAGTGGGGAGGAGTGGCACTACATCGCCACCCAGGGGCCACTGCCGAACACATGCCAAGACTTCTGGCAGATGGTCTGGGAGCAGGGTGTTAATGTCATCGCCATGGTTACAGCTGAGGAGGTATGTAAGACTTTTTCAAGGAACTATTTTCAGTACCCTGACCCCCCACCCCCAAAGAGAGGGACGAGCAAGAAAAAACACTGCTGTCCCATTTCACTCAATTAAATGCTTTATATATAATATATACACACACACACACATTCATATAGAGATATATATGCACACATATTTACATGCATATATACACACCCATACATATATTCACACACGTGAAATTTCTAATACAGAAATGAACATGCAGTTTGGAAGATGCTAATTTTAGGTGATGTTTAATCACGTTTTTTTAAGCTCTGGTGGGATTTCGGCCGCATTTTAGCCGCTTCCCCTGCCCTTTTGTGCGTGAGGCCCTTTCACAGCCCTGTTCTCCTGGCTGTGTGTGTTTGGAGTGTCGAGCCGTCGGCTTCTCGTCTGTCCTGGCAGGAGGGGGGTCGCTGTAAGAGCCACCGCTATTGGCCTAAGCTGGGATCCAAGCACAACTCGGCCACCCACGGCAAGTTCAAGGTGACGACCAAGTTCCGGACGGACTCGGGCTGTTACGCCACCACGGGACTCAAGGTCAAGCACCTGCTGTCGGGCCAGGAGAGGACGGTCTGGCACCTGCAGTACACGGACTGGCCGGAGCAGGGCTGCCCCGAATATGTGCAGGGATTCCTCTGTGAGTCCTTCAACACTGTAGACACACCCATGACCTGATGTCTAGAAACTGCAAAGTACCCAGAATGCACCTCCCACTATATAACAATGGAATAGTGATACTGTACCCATCCCTGCTGGCAGACAGTTTTTGAAATATCCCTTCTTACTCATGATGAGATACGCAGATAAATATAAAATATATTAGGAGTGTAACGGTACACGTAATCGTACTGAAATTTTCCACATGGGTTTTTCGGTTCGGTATGCATGCATCCCAAACGAATGCAGCAAATCCTCAACCTGTCTGTGTTTGTGCATTTCTGTGTTTCCCGTTCGGAAAGGGCCGGCTGAAGCCTGGCCAGGTGCTGCACGGCTATTTTTCTTAATGCTGCACCTTAGTGGATATTTATTTCGTTATGCTTTGTATTTTTTGAGACGGTATTTGTGTTGCACAGTTCTGACATGAAGCTGAAAGCTGCCGATGTGAAAACGGCACAGATCAGGTGCAGATCATTTTCTAAATATGCACCATAATGGATATTTATTTTTATTTACTTGAGAGAATGATTATTTTGATTTACCTTTAAGTCCATTTTAGTTTTTTTATGAATTCAAGTCAATTTTATCTGTGTAGTACATTTTCACAGTACATTGTCTCAAAGCCCATATTAGTAGGTTGCAACAGTACTGATAGACTTTTTATTTAAGTAAGACAGTCATACTTCGGTAAACCACCATTTAATAAAGAAAAAAAGTCGTTTGTTTTGTTTGTTTTTCCTCCACTGTACTGAAAGATGTACCGAACCGTAACTTCAAAACCAAAGTATGTACCGAACCATGATTTTTGTGTACCGCTACACCCCTAATATATACATAGGTGGGAGTGAGATTATGGTCAGAGAGGGGGGGCAGGCAGGGTCTCGTAAGGCCCTCGTTGAAGGGGCCAATGATGGCAGCACTCTGCCAAGCACTGGATTCGAACCTGGCACTATATTATTATTAATAGCATTGTTATCTGTCCTGCTCAGTATTGGGTGCCGTAGGGTCGGGGATGGAGAGGTTTACAATCCTTTAAGCCTCCATCTTGTTGTATGCACTTGCCAACACTGTGTCTGCGCTTGCTGCCACGCTCAGCGTATCTGGAGGAGATCCAGTCAGTGCGTCGACACACCAACAGCATGCTGGACACGTCGCGGAGCCTCAACCCCCCCATTGTGGTCCACTGCAGCGCTGGGGTGGGCCGTACCGGCGTGGTCCTCCTGACCGAGCTCATGATCAGCTGTGTGGAACACAACCAGGTAAATATAATCACCCTTTTATTAACTCTCTGTACAAATATGACCACATATTGGACCCCTACACCCCTAATATATACATAGGTCGGAGTGAGATTAGGGTCAGAGTTGGGGCTGCACAGCCCCACAGCACCCCCTGCTGTCCCACATGAGACTGCAGGCTACAAGCAGCACTGGACACACAATAATGTAGGCTTCTCCCCCACAGAAGGTGGATATCCCAGGGATGCTGGGCCGGCTCCGGCAGCAGCGTATGCTCATGGTCCAGACCATCTCACAGTACAAGTTTGTCTACCAGGTCCTCATTCAGTTTCTCAAGAACTCCCGACTCATCTGAGAGTGTTTCCACAGCTACCTGTGGGTCCGTGAAGCAGGCTGTTCAGCACGGAATTTTAAAGAAAGTATTGTGTGTATCTCACCTACTGCTTTTATTGTATTTAATTATTTTTTTTTTTTCGTTTTTAACATTATTCTTTATGCCTGATGCAGGATGCTACCCGATGTTTAATGTCCGGTGCCTCTTTCAGTAGCTACTTTTCTGTCATTCACATGGGTCTGTGTTGTATTTGTTCTTGTGGACCACAAAGTTACTCTTTTGGGGGGAAAAATTAAACAGTTTATTCAATAAAAAATAGGTAAGATTTTATGATAAGTTGAGTAATGTGTGGAAAAAGGATAGCAGTATATATATTTTAATATTAAAATGTCTGCTTAGAATTTCACAGATGTAGGTGCTGCAAAAATTAACCATAACATCGTTTAATCCTGTTGATATTAATAGGCTGTTAGTAGGGAATGATGTGGAAAAGGCCGTGTAACAAATAAGGATCCGTTCTTATGCAGCTAGGGATTTGTTGGCATTCATTGTTTGTTTTTTCTTTGTGTTCATGTCATAAAAGATTTTGGATGTAAAACCATTTTAAGAAGCACCAGCGCAGTTACATTTGGCCATGAAAAGTGACGAGCAGCCCGACCCTTTTGGTGGACATCAGCAGTTATACGTTTATACACTGGCGGTGACTTAAGCGGTTTCTCTAGTGCTGCACTTTCCTGAAACTGTACTTTGATAGATAATTGTAAGATACATTGTCAAGACATTTCAATATTTAATTTTTTATATTCTATTTTATTACTTTAATTTATTTTTCTTCACATTGAATCCTCCTGTTGTTTTGCTTTGTACTGTTTGCCTGTAAATTTGAATGTTGACATTTCCAAAAGGAACCAAGATTCGTGCTGAGACATGGCTGAGTAAGTAACACGTAAAGCTGCACAGCCTACATCATCGCCAATAACTACGTCAGACGCATTTCCGGAAAACAATGTGTTAGACGTAGCTGCAAAGTGTGTCACCTACATTTTTTAATCTTCATTTCTTGTTCACCTGCGTCTTATTTTCTCAATTCTCCGAAGCTATTTTAAATTCATTGTATATTATCTAAAATTTCTCTTGGAAATTTAGTCATCTGATTTTTTATTTTTTTTTGAAATGCTGTTTCTCTAAATTAGCAGCGACAAAAAAATCTCTCGCGTTTGTCAGAAAGCCGACTCTGCCTGTTTTTATCTATCTTCTGTAAATTGCCCCTTTCCATACTTATTCTCTCCCCAGATACAGATGCTGCTTCACTAATATCCATTATTCTTTTTTTCCATGCTGCGTTGGACCTTTAGTCTTCGTTTTCTATGCATTGTTGTTTTTCACAACTTCTGTGTAGTTATGTGGGGGGGGGGGGATGGCAATGTAGTTAAAGCGTAGCGCGCCTACTGAGAAGTACTTTACGGATCCACAAGTAAGCGTGCTTAACTTTAGGGGGCTGTGAGCAAATTCTAATACCTCTCACCTGAAAGACGCAGTCCTCAAAGACGGTGTTAAAAATAGTCACCATTCTGTTTATTTTCACCGTCTCCCATCTTTATCAATACTGCAGTATTCACACAATATTGTGAAGTTGATCGACTGAGCAGTCATTGCACCCCGTAATCAGTATCGGCGTCTACAAGAAAGTTTTGAAGCCACAACTTCTACTCAATGTAAAACATAGATCCAGAACTTTTTCCAGGTACAAATACTGTGCCTATATGTGTACCTTAGACATGGCTGAAGACCTTTTACTCGCTGATGTTACCCTGTTAGCTCCCCACCACCTTTCCCGTGTTTGTGGGACATCGCGTAGAACCGGACAGCCAGCCATCTGATAACTGCAGGGATCGAGGCTGTTTCCAGAGAATATTAAGTGCCTACAGTGTTTATGGGATGTAAAATTCACGTGTGGTTCATCTGACTCCCCCTTTTTGTAAAGCATGTGATAACTAGTCACAAGGAGTCTTGTCCTTGTGCCGTATTACTATTTGGAAATGCAATAATTTGTATGTATGATGTATGCCTTTGACTTGGTACTTTTTGATACCATAAAGATAACTATGCATGCCTTTTATATTCTAAAGTGTATGTGTACTCAGACTGGTGTAGCAGCTTCTGCTTTTTAGATACGCGTTTGCACTTCCGTCGTGACAGTATTCTCCACTGCATTCCATGGTTTTGGTCTTTCGTGCCACGGCTACATCCGAATCGGTTTCATTTTGTACAGACATTTTGTATGTGCTTTTCAAGCCTGTTAAATCTTCTTAAAATTTGATGTTGCTTCCATTCCCACTCATTAGGCAATAAAGCATTATTTTCTTTATTGGTTTTCTGTTTCGTACTGCATTGTTCTCACCCATTATTTCACTGACAATAGATGTGTGCCTTCTGTACACATAGGGTTTTTGCATCATTGATTCCATTTCTCATTTATTGCCTAAAACCACCTACCATACTCTTGGCCCTTTAATCACAATTGTGTACTCTAACTTGTGGGTACACTGGTTCTAGCTGAGATTCTACGTAAGCTTAACCGATCAGTTAAATGAACTGCGAAGTGTCCAGTGGTTTTAAGTAATTGACGACGACACATCCTAAATATGGCAGAATTTATTAGCTGTTGTCAGAAGTTCACGTGACAGAAAATTCTTCATTATCTTCTGAACGATTGCAAGCTTCAGGCCTGTAGTGGAGGTTTGCGGTAATATTTGGTCTTTGTTTGACACCCGGTTCCCTCGGTGCGCTTCGCCAGAGCCTGTTACTCATTATGTGTGTTGCGGAACACAGAAAAAATACACTTGTGTGAACCTTTCAATGACTATGAGCAACACTTTAAACTGCATTTCAACTTGTTCTTGTGAGTCGGAGGCAAACAATGTATTTTCTGTAATACCACTGACTTGTGGAACCTGGACATAATTTGTGAAATTAAATCAAACAGTTCATGTCCTTTGTTTTCTGTGGCAATGATGTACTTCACAAGTGTCCTTGAATTACAAGTTGCCATGGAGTTGCTAAGTTCTAAGCCCATAAGCCAGTGTTTCTCAACCCAGTCCTTGGGAACACCCACAGCTGGTCTTTTGCTCCCTCCCAGTTGTCACAGGGCACATGGCTGGGCTACACCCTGCATGGGATGCCAGTCCATCAAAGGGCACTAAACTTGCCCATCTCAAAATTATTTAGCATCTCCTTTAAAATGTATTTTGAGCACTGGAAATCTGAAATCAGATTATTTTTTATCTTTAATGCTTTTATCTTAATGGACTATACTTGAAAGCATATCTTTCTGTTATAAGGTAGCGTGTGCCTAGAATTTACCTTTTTACAGAAGCATCTTTTTTGCCATAAAACAGTCATAGCTACACATGGAATTGATACATTCATTTGCACATTAAAACTGAACCGCAGTGCATCTCAGAAATTCAGTATACAAGAAAGGTTTTTTTTTTTTTTTTTTTTTTTTACTGTTAATAACCCCAAACCCCTTTTCTTTGAAAAATGAAAAGCATACATCTGAATTTGCATTCAGAAAGAGCAGAAACCCTTGGAGAAATACAGGATTTCACTAATTACTGCCAATTTGACCATGATGTTTTATGGCAAATGCTTCACTGTAGTTTTGTATTAAATTGCATGCTGAACAGTGCCCAGGGGATGTGTTATTTTTATGAAAAGGGACTAAACTGCAATATTGATAGCTTCCTGAGTTTGAATTTTGCTTAACGCCTATCAGGTTGCAGGTATATGTTTGTAAAGTTCGCATTTTCTCCCTGTGTTGCATGAACTTTCTCCAGTAGCCAAAAAATGTGGTTAGAGCTGTGTGATGGACTGGTGTCCTATGCAGGGGATTCACATAGCCCAAGACCCGGCATTAAATAGGGGTTAAACCAAAACACATTAAATATGACTCATATTTTCCTTCAAGTAAATACGTTCAGGCAGTTATTAGACATGGGCCAAGTCCACCTGCATAATTTTTGACACCAGCAGTGAGCTGCTAATTCTTTTTACAAATCCTAATTGTGATAGCGCCCCCTGCTGTCCGGCCTGCACAATAACTGCCGCGTGCATGTGGCTTTCATGTGTTCGGAATCCCGCTGTTCGTAACAAAAATAGCACCGTCTCTGGATGTCACACAGCTCAAAATGGCCAAAAACTGAAAAAGCAATACGGGGGACATTAAGTATACAACCGTCTTCCTGTTTCAAATACTGAAGGTACAATACTCAGTGTACAAAAACTGACATCTCACTCACACTGGAAAAACAATCAGCGCACTTATTTGTAAAAAACTGCACATTGGCTTTTAAAGCAGTAGTGCAAAAAGTGAAAGTCAGTGAAAACAAAATCCATAGCAATTATAACATCACACGCATTTTTATAATATTTTAGACAGGGTCCCTTTAATTTAGTAAAACCCAGCAAATCCAGTATCCTCCCTAATGCACGGCGTTATAAAAGGTCTGCTGGACGGCTGCAAAAAGCCATTGTCGCGTGAATAGTGGCAGCATTCTACTTGACGTCCTTCCTGATATCAGTGACGTAATGGTGATCCTTCCCGTAAACCACCTCCATGATTTCTATGGCCTGAGGGAGACAAGAGTTCGAGGAGAAGCAATCTGATGCCAAAAATCACCACATGGGAAGGTGGGCAAACCAAGTACATCCCATGTGATCCTTCCGTCAAGCAATTACACGACACTTAAGTAACATCCATGCAGCCACAAACGCCCCTTCATAGTATCTCATAGCATTTCTGTCAGTATTTCAAATACTATCAGAACAGGCACATGTTCCAAAGACGTCCAGTTCAGTTACACTTTAAACAACCATTTTACCATTTAATTGCCTGTGTTGATAATCTGCTTTCAATTTAAATTTAACTGCATATTGATCACAAAAAGTTTTTTTTTATACCTTTTTCAAGTGTTTGACTCCAATGGGCTTTTTCTCTAGTCCCAAGTATAGTCTTCCCAGCTTGAGGTACATGGAGGCCACATTGAGGGAGTAGGCTGGATAGTGTATGCTGAAAATGTAACGGATGATGTGATCATTACACAGCCACAAGGCGAAACTACTTACTAACTTCAGACATTAAATCCAGTTTCTACATTACACATGCTAAAGTATCGACTATGTCCATTATAAAGTATATAAAGTATATTAAACCTGTACGGCTTGATGATCTTCTCCCCGTATCTCAAGGCCCCATCCCAGTCCTCCATGTAGAGGCACACCCCCATGGCCTGGTACATCATGTGCAGCACGTACACGTTGGTGTCGTCCAATATCAAGCCCATTTTATCCAGACTCAGCTCGCACATCTCCAGCAGCTCACTAGGGGGTGCTAATGAGTCAAGGCTCAAGCATTTTTGCATATGGATTTTTTTTTAAAGTGATTTCAGATTCTAATGTTGCTGTTATAAGCTAATTAATCATGATGTCACATCTTTGTTTAAAAAAAATATTTACTATTGCAATAAGATGAAAAGTAATATATAGTGTTCAAATAACAGCAAGAGTAGTACTCAGTACTGTACATATATTGCAAAAATGTATGAATGCATGAAAATAAAGCGCTTCATTTATATGGGCATTTTTACAGTATGAATGCTCTGATTTACCAGAATGTGCCGTTATAATTTAGCTAACTTGTTGTCTTGCTCCCAAAAAATCTAAATACAGCTCAGTCAATTCCAGGTACTTCGACGTCTGGCTGGAACAAAAGTGTGAGTGTTTTTGTAGGAGTAGAAGTTAGAAACGTGGCACAGAAGAGATGAGGATATTTTTGGTGTGTTTCGCCTTCCTGAACTCCTCAATGATATTCCTGCCATATTTCACCATCTCCCTGATCGTCTCTGGCGCAGGACTTGTGCTCAGTTTTCGTATTTTCATTTTTGCTTTGTCCTGAAAAAGTTGATTGTTTTTAAACCAATTATCAGAGGAAATGTATGAAATCACAAATTGGTTGCTGATGTTACATATGAGACTTCAATCACTGTGATTTATGTAAATCAGCATTGTTGAATGTTAGTATTTTTCACAATGGCATAGCAGAGAGTTTGATATCAGGGGGGACATAAATGGTGAAATGAATGAAGCCAATTTAAATATTGGAGGGAACACCCCTCCCCCCCCCATGATTATTCAAAAAGTTAATAGTAACAGGAAGATATTTTATCAGAAGCATACTCTTAAAGTTTATGAATCATTTGGGGGCACTTTTCCTGTAATGGGAATGATTTTTAACATTATAGTTTCCATGTTATACAGTACAAGGATCAGTCTTGGTTACAGCGGATCAGTCTTGGTTACAGCGGTTCAGTCTGCTGTTGTGTGTTGCTGTAATGTTTCTCTCTCTCCACCGGAGGCAGTCCTGTACCTTGGATTTTGTGCTGCATTCTTTACAGTCACAGGTGAAGTAGTACGCATCTCTCAGTCTCTCGATCCTGTCCTCTGTTGGATAGAGCAGGTCAATGTAGCTTGTGAAAATCTAGAGGAAGAGAGACATGAGGCGGAGAATTACTGATGTTTGCCAGTGTCAAGGCAAAGCTGCAATAAATTAATGTTTGTTCAACAGAATTCCAATCAATCTCATGTATACAAAAAACATCGATATTCTATTCTGTTCTATTCTATTCTACTGTATTCTATTCAATATGTGGAAGGTAATTCATATAATATTATAAAAGGTCTGCAATCCAATGGAGATTTAAGAGATGTGTTTTCATTGAGTTCCTTTTTAGCACTAATACTTATTAATACTTCATGGTTTAAAATATAAAGTGTGATTCTCAAAGAGCAGACACCACATTAAAAAAATATCAGAGGATTCAATGGCTAATTAATACTGTTGTCCTCCAGAAATTATGTGCAATTAAGCAATTAAAGTGATGCACTATACAGGTCTCCATGACAGTGTTTAGCTAGCTCCACATATCAGAAATGCTTTGCATGCTCCTCAGGAAGCTCTACCCCCCACCCATAACCCTTCCCAATCCAAAACCCTGGTAGCTGGCTTCAGGCCTCACCTCCTCCCCTGGGTGGATGTTTGCAACAGCCCGCACCATGGCAACAGTACCACTGTAGGTAACAATCGCATTGGGGCAACAGCTGTGGTTCATCAGGGCAACGCTAGACATCCAGAGAAGGGAGGAAGAATGAAAAGAGAGAGAGCAAGTGAAAGAGAATGAGTGTGGGATCTGTACCATCCATGTCACCCTCTGACTAAAAGATCTGCCATTAGCACTCAAATGTGGAAACCTGCTTTAAGGTCCAACATCAACTTCTGAAAATGTTCACTGGGATTTTCACACCACATGTTTGCCTTTGGGTCCTACGCTTACTCTGGGAACAATGCAGAGCCCAAGTGGGACAGCTCTTCGTCCTCAACTGTGAAGCCATTGCAGTTAACCTGCAGAGGAGAAGGATGAAGTTTAGTCTGATGAATAGCGCATCCTGGACGGGGATCCGGACTGATCATGTAACTACATCACTTTCATTTTTTTCATTCTTGTTTATACTTGGGTCTTTCAGGTGTCTTGCTCCTATAGAGGAGCTTTTCAGACTTTAATTAGCAAAGCACTGATAATAATAAATGAGACTTTTTTGATCCCCATGGGGAAATTGTATTTTTATGCCTCCCTCAACTTTCTCTTTGTAGAGCAAGCTGTCCATGAAGGGCAGCCTGTTGGGGCACCCAGGGAGCTGGGGGTTAAGGGCCTTGCTCAAGGACCCGCAGACGTGCTGAGACTGGCTTTGGTTACAGGCACACAGGCTTAGCCCACCGAGTCACACGCTGCCCTATAATGACAAACATTAATAATGCTTCTGCATCCCAACTGAAGACACCTGAGGAATGGGACTCTCAGATGCATAATCCCCCAGTGTATGATGCCTGGGGAGGGGTCAGGAGGCATAGGGGGCAGGATTAATGCTATGTTCCATTTACCTCTGAGTTGGGAAGTCGGAGCTGGGAATGACGTCACACCTGAGTTCACCATGTTACAGTAAAACAAGTCAGAAAGCCATTTAGCAATACCAGTTCTAGCTAGGATCACTGTTAGCCATTGTTAGCAATATCAGTTGTTGATAATACATTTCCCAGTATTTTGCGCAAACAAACACCGTACCAACAGGTCCACAGATAGCGGTTGGACGGTGCTGTGTGTATGACCGATTTATTGAGACGCTAATAATCCATGTGCTAATAAACAGTATATAACTATAGATATAACTACAGCTTTCACTTCTGTTGATGAAAGGTGCAGCCACTTTGAATTCTGAGGTTGATGGTCGTGTAGTTTCCTCCGACTTTCGGAGTCAGAACTCCGATTTCAGGGGGAATTCCAGTTGAAATTTCCAACTAGGAACTTGGAATTTCCGACTTCCAATGGAATGCAGCATAAGGCTTTGGTGTGGAGCCCCTTTTAGGAGCTGAAGGATTCAAACAGGCAGGGGAGCAGCTGAGACCCCGGCAGCTGGTGCAGGAGGAGAACACTAACCAGGTAGCAACACTACCACTTAGCTGTTGTGTAAGTTGTGTATGTAACTAGCATGCCTGTAGCAAACATGGCCGCCAAAACTAATTGGAAGTCAAAAGTCTTGGGAGGGCACCTGAGCGAAGAGCACGGTGAGCGCAATGAGGTCGGGGAACTCCAGGTGCTTGGAGTAGAAATGGTGCAGAGCAGCAATATCAGCCTGGTTTATTTCCCTCCTCTCATTGTCCATCTCATCCAGGTCTGTGGGAAGGGCACAGTCATGTGGGTTATCCTGCTTGTCAAACTGCAGACTTAATTTGCCTTAGATATTAAACCCTGTCTTTGCGTTTTTCACTGTACATGAGGCCCTATGAAGGGCGGCAGCCGTCCATGTGAGCTGAACTTAATGGTGGAAACCTAATGAAGCTCAACCACAGGCACCGTATGACATGAGCTACATTCATAACCTAACAGACACTTCAGTGCGAACCTACAGCCCAGAGTAAAATCGTTATGCCACTAGTAAACAAACAATTACAATGGATCTCTACAGGCAGCAACTTCCATATTGTACTCAACCGGCCATATCTAGCTATGTAGCACCAACGTGAAAGGCGCAAAGACACTATTCCTCAGCGGACAGATCTGTGGGTATTCCTATTCAAATGCTCGGTTAAAGTGAAGTAGGGCTATGTGACAAAAACACTAAAATGGATAAAAACGCAGTGAGAGTCTTAAGAAACATCAAGTTCTTTAAAAAGGATATTACAGAGTCTTCTTGGTGCAAATGCAGTTAACATATTTAATATGAATGAGAAATTTTGCAGTAGTTAATCAGGCAGGTATGTATACAGACCTGAATTAGTATGATTAATATATACAGAAAAATTCTTACGTGCTTCCAGCTCTTGCACCGGTAGCAGCTTCTCTGAAGAGCTTCTCCCTACTTGTGTTTTCTGATAAAGAAAGGTTCGGTTCACTGAACATGAAAATACCACATGAACCCACCCAACCCTATTTCTCCCAAAAACACTATCTGGACAAAAGTATTGGGACGCACCTCTTAATCATTGAATTTGGGTATTTCATTCAGACCATAGACTGTCTTAAAACACACTTTTATTCTTTGGCTTTAACTCAGTATAGAAGCTGCCTTGTGTCTTTGTTATTTCTACAATACAGCCGTGGAAAAAATTGAGAAACCACAGCACAATTTTTTATTTCACTCATTTCTCAATTTATGGGTGTGTGTCTGAATAATTTACATATTGTTTTCAAACTGCAGCCTGGCTCTTCCCTGCTTCTCATTGATGAAGGGCTTCTTCCTTGCTCTATGGGTCTTTAATGGCTTCTAGGAGTCCCAGCTGTCTTAGCAGTTTAATGTTTCCCATTCCTTTTGAAGGTCACTTGATGTCTTCTTCTGATTCATGAGAAATAGTCAGATACGTCTTCTCCGGCATTAGGAAGTTGCTTCTGCCCTTTACCTGCCTGGTTTCTGCTCTTTCCCAGTGTCTCCTGGTTCACCTTGTTCTTGTGTACTGCTGGCTTACAAATTCTGAGCCTTGAAGCAACCTGCTGCTCAGCAGAACCACAATTAAACCAGTATGTAAAAATGCAAATTTGTCTAAAACTAAAGAGTGGTCTCTAATTTTTTTCCACGGGTGTTGTGTTATTTTGATTGTACAGCACTTTGTTCAACTGCTGCTGCGTGAAATGTGTTTTATAAATAAATCAAACTTAAACTTAAAACCCCTCTAAAATCATTCATACAATATAGTCGACATACTCATATTTATCCTTAATGTGTAATTCAGTAGAGTAGAGTGGGAGGAAGGTATGGTCTGCATTGACAATCATTTAAAACGAAAGCTGAGGCGATTTTCTTATGATCATTTTTACTCCTGTGCCCAGATGGTTTTGCATCTATTATAGGCCTAATACATTATAAATGTTTTTGATATTCTGTCAAATTGCGCTGACTGCGCTAACCGCGCATGCACCTGATGTCATTTTTAGCTCGCATCACTACCCCTATGGCCCTGTTTGCCAGGTACGTGCCCTGGGTCCCTCACATCCGACCAGACTGAGAAATAAGATACCAGACGAAAGTGTCCTACAAATTACGGGACGTATAACTAAATATCAGAATTAATTACAGGCCAGTAAACGGCAGGCGTACAAACCATCACTGTGCACTTCTACTAAAACAGGTTACAAATGTAACCGTAAATATGTTTTCCATACTTGTTTCGTGTGCGTGGGGGTAATATTCCTGTTAATTACTATCTTGTGGTTCTCGTTATCAAGATGGATGAATCTATAAAGACAGGTTTCAATAAACAGTTGCTTCCCAAAGAAAAACATTAAAAGCAACAATTACAACTGAGGTTATTGTAGTTTTATCCTTTCCCCACCCATGATGACAAATGATTTATCCTTCCTTTTTTACCTGCGAAATTCCCAGGTAAGCAGCTGGCTGTTGAGGTCGTTCAAACCTCCCACACTCATTCCTTTCTTCTCCCTTTACGCCTTCATCACCCCTTCCCGAAAAAAAACGAGCCCCGCCAAGAGTTTCTCCACGGCTCAGCGCACCTGCTTGGCGATGATTCTGGCCGCCAGCCGGACCGTCTCCGTAGGACACCAGTTGTCGCCATAGTCGCACATGGCCGCGCATTCCAGCTTGTGCATGGGCCAGTCTCCTCTCTGTGGGGACAAACAGGTCACTGCACTCCACGTACGGACAGCAACACAGGATGAAGGCAAAGGGCGTTTCACAGGGAAAAACGTCTATATATATATATATATATATGGACAATATTTATGGTCATTTTATATATATAAATAAGAATCCATGCATCCATTGTCTGAAACCGCTTGTTCTGTTCGTGGGGTTATATGAATAATATAAAATGAATATGGCACGTGCACGTCTTTTACAGGAGAAATTGAACTTGTCTGCATTGTTAGTATACAGTTTTGGCAGTTTTGATGTGTTCTTTATAATATGTCTAGTTATCCTTGTGTATAAGTGCATCACAGTAACAATAAGAAAGAAAAATGTTAGACGCTTGCAGATATCTTTATCTTATGTTCACATAAAAACACATGATGTAATAATAGTGGTTTCGCGGGTCCACTTAACTGGCAGTCGACATTACAGTAGAAAGCTTTCTTACACTTTCCGCACTTAGACAGACCGTCCTTCCTGGGGAGGCACATGGGGAGAGGCAGAGCGCATGAGCAGGTAAACCACCTACAAACATGGCGAACTACCTGGCAGCGACTGCAACGCAAACTGTTCAGCAGATTGGAAATTCAGGACATTTCCTGTATAGTTCAGGTATCTTTTTTTTCATGGTAGCGAATGTCGAAATAAAACCACACACACATTTAAAAAACCGCCGTGGAAATCGCAGTCAGATGTATTAATATGTTCGCGCAGGTATGCCACAAATCCCAGTATACGATTGCTGATAATGAGAAACATCATTTTAAATTAGGCCTATCACTTCTTTGTGAAATATATAGTATATCCCCGGGGAGTGATTACTTTCCGAGAGGGCATTAACAAACAAACAATTATGCAAACAATTAGCCCAGAGAATGATGTTTAGCAATGCAAAATGAATCGGGCAAGGTTGCAATTGCACAAGATGTAGAAAATCGGCCTATATGCTTAAGTTTCACCTGTTCCACATACGTTAAGGGAAAGGGTGACCGATGGTAATGCAGTCTCTCGGACCGTAGTGGAACTCTGACGTTTTCAGTGACTTATCTCATTCAACGGACCTTATTAATCGTTTTGGAAGTTTGGTAATATAGTGCTGAACGACTGGACGAGCAACTTCTGTTTGCTTCCGGTTTAGAAAGTTATTGTGTGCTTCATGAATCACTTACAGCGCTCATGCTGTTGGTTTTACTATCCTGACCGAGAAGTTCTGGTTTTAGGTTTGCCTGGATATTAATAGCCGTGACCCTTATCTCGACCATCTGCTGTGTAGGACAGCATGCGAGAAACAGAAATGTCTTACTATACGTTAGTGAGACTTAGTGATAGTGAAGCGAGGCAAGAGAACAGATAGTGTCTCTTTGCAACTCACTCTGTTTCTTAACATTCGAAAATGCACCCTCTTCAGATGAAAAATGATTTTTTTAAATGTTCAGAAATAATGCATTGCACACAACTATCAGTTTCTTTAGACTGTAAATCGACCTCATTCAAGACGAACGGAAAGGTTTTATTTTCATTCAGATCAGTTAAGACCCACTTGCAAAGTGCAGGAGTAATTGTTTCACAGTGATCTTCGATTTCTGTTCACTTGTCTCGGATTAAAGTAACTTTCAGTCTAATCTGTAACTAGTTTTTAAAGCCATAGATTTTTTCAATGCTTTGGACAAGCAATAAGCGTTTTGATTCTATTTAGGCTTCGTGGTCCATCTGTGGTAAATATTAAAATATGATGAGTCATTAAACAGGATCTTTTGGGAAAGACACCGTATGTTTACGATTTAGTAAAAGTCCTAACGTTTTAATTACTGCTCTCTGTCCTCTGTGTTTATGGCTGGTTGTATTTCTCAGTTATTAATTTTGTTGAAATGTACAATTGCAGTACGGCGAAGGGAACTAAAGACTGTCTAATAACATCGATCCAGTTCATTGTCAGACTACATTCTCTCTTCAACCGGAATCTGTCATGCACAGGCCAGTTTATGCAAATAGTAAATAAAGTCTGCTAGTTACTGCTGGACTTTTTGTTTTTAGATTGCTGAACTGTGGAGGTTACCATATGATGCATACTACGCACAAAACGCATTGGTCTGCATTTACAACAGGCACTAGGGTGGTTGACGTGTAGTGTAATCACAGGCACACTGTGTAATAGCTATGATAGGCTTAGGTTAATGAATGTGGTGTATATACAATGGCGCAGAGGGCAGTTTGATTTTAGAGCAGGGAGGGCACGCGATAATTTATATACAAATGTCTATTTGTTGGGTGTTTATTTTGGGATACACGTCACCCCGGTTCTTACGCTTCTCTGTAGCCTATATAGGCCTGTGTTTAGGAAGGCTGAGATCCTTTTTGGCTTGTGTCCAGTAAAAACATAAAAAACAGTATTTTGCAAGTAAAGCTATTTTGTAGGCAGTTTGCCTATAGTACGAATCCGTCCACATTGTGTGTTGGCGAATGATGTTTGCATCTGTTACCCCAATCGTATCCCTAATTAGATCGCACGTGGCTGACCACTTGTCCGAAGGCGAGCGAAGTCAGCACTGTTAACTACCAGTGTGAAGTAGGCCCTGCTACTTGTTAAAAATAGATGTTATGCAGTGCCCAGTGTCCCCATTACGCCAAGCTAAAGTCAGGCCACTCGTGACTCGTAGCCAGTTTTTCTAGATTTCTCCGCATTTAGATGATGAGATCGGTTAATCTTTAGTCTTATTTTAAGAGATGCAAAGGCAGCAAAAAACAGCATTAATGACGGCAAAACCTGACCGGTAATTTTGACTGAAGTGCAGTTATGCGTGCTTGCCAAACTGAACGAATTCTACATTATTTTTATTATTATTATTATTGTTGTTGTTGTTGTAATCGCTAAATGATTATTACCCGAACAGTGGAACCCCTTTTAGACGGGCTTAACTTACTCATTATAAGTTAATATTTTTTAAACATTAATCATTGTATGCTGGCCACTTTCCAAACGACAGCCTACCTTAGGAAGCAGAATTCACAGTAGCCGCCCCTCTCCGAGACTGTTAACACGGACGCGTACGCCGGACAGGAAAACAGGAGGTCCCCAACTTTGAAATGTTTCGCCGCCTTCAGTCCTCTCCCCTTACCGGGACTATCGAACTTTTCGATACCTTCTATTACTGCAGTTTTCATTGTCCCTTATGGTTTTTTTTCTCCCCTCCTGTCCCGTTCTTTCCAAAAAGGTTTAAACTAGGCTGCAGTCCAAGCGCGCCGGATTAATTACCCCTGCACCACTAAGGGGGAAGGTGTAAAATGCCCCAGTGTCCGATTGCTCTGCACCGATCCGGGACGGTGGCTTCGGCAATTCCGGGGTAATTCTCAGTCGCCAGATCCCGCCCATATCTGTGTCCGTCCGGGCGGGGAGTGGCAGCGCTCCCGTTTGCCAATGTACTTATCTGCATCCCTTCTTGTTTAATTTGTGGTATGGATTCCAGTTAAAAACGTCCCGCTATTCATCTGTCTGTGATGTTGAGTGGCTAGTAATTTCTTTTTTTTTTCTTCCCATATGGCGAATATGCTAAGCCTGTAAAAATCGTTTTGTTCTGCTATGCGTGGAGCAGTAATTCTGCACTAAAGCACTTTAAGTTTGAATAACAAGGAGGTAAAGCTGCTGTACTAGCTGTTTCACATCGCATTTTGTAACTGAAATTAGGTTGTATTTAATCGAAGTTTAGATATAATACAGTAGAGGTATTGCGTTATTCTTGAGAAAACCTAACGTTACACGTTCGTTATGTTTTATTCAAATTTAACATATTGGAATAAATGCTATATCTACAGAAAACTCTCTCAATTCACTTTATTTACAATTAAAGCACAGCTTGTAAGGCGTCACGCCAGTCACCGACCAGTTATACCAACGATATATATCACCGAGTCCGTTACTGGACTCACTGCTGCAGCAGTTCCTCAGATTTTAGGCTTTCCCTGAGCCTCAGATTGCCTGGCTGTTTACAAATGAGAGTTTTCCTGGAAAAATCGCCGAGATTACCAAGGAGCTAAATGTAATATAGCGTAATTGCTAGGCAAGAGATTATTAAAGCGGGATATTCTTAAGAAGTACAAAAATACAAGCTTATAGTAATAATATCAAATTTAGTAATACGAACAAAAATAGTCCCCTCGAACCCTGTTTTGTCGTGGACCTCATCACACAAGGGCGCACTATTGAACACACAAGGCATGGAAACCAGAAGTGTACATATATTTATTCAGCACAGAGTGTGGTCACTCGGGGTCACAGCATAGGGTCTGCCAACATCCAGGACCCCTGGAGCAGTTAGGGTTAAGGGCCTTGGTCCAGGTGATACGAGATTCTAAGAGCCAGAGTATTCAGATCAAGCTTCTATAGACACAGAGACAGAGGCCATACCCTACTGAGGTAAATGCATTATTGCAGTATTAATGAATATAATGTTGGGTCAGCTGGATGGTGCTGATATCACAGGAATGGAGTATTTATATCTGGAACTAGCAGAACTTTATGCATCGTAGAATTTAAAATGTGTTAACTGCATTATATTTCATTAAAACAGAATTGTTTTCATGATCAGGAAAGATTTTTATGATAATTTTACCCCAAAACAAGTAACATAAAATTTAAGAAAACACCAGAAGCAGAAGATACACAAACATACACATCTTAGGAAAAATGTGGCGGAGAGAAGCCAGTAGACGCGATTGGAGTGCCCTCTGGAGTTACGCGCTGAAGTGCGTCCTGGAAGGTGACTTCTCTGCCCCTTCTTGAAGTGTGAGACCGATCCTGCAGTCGCCAAGCTCCGGGGAAGAAAACAGATGGGACTTTTATTTCCAACTTTTCAGGCCTGAAACTGTCAGATGACATGCTTTTATGTCGGTCTTGGTGAGATCTTGTAGATATGGAGAATCTGTTTGCAGTTTTGGTACAAATTCCAGGCTGTAGCCAATGAGAGAGAGAAGGAGGGGGCGCTTGAGGTTGTCAAACACAACTGAAGAGGATTTTTAAGACGACCCAGAAGCTCGTCAATAATAGACTTGCAGAAGTCAAGGTGAGAGGTAGGGCAGCAGCAGGGGTTAGAGACATATGGGTAGATTTGTTAAATATCTAGAAACCTCATATCTGCAGAACTGGATTACCAATGATCTGCGATGCTGCTGTTCATACAAAGGGTGGCCCTAAGGCCTTTAAAACAGTTATTGCTACATCGTGTTACTTACAGTTATGGTGAACTGGTAGCTAATGAACTGGGATGGTTGGGAAGTGGATAATCACACTCTCCCACTGATTGGGAACTGACGTAGGAGGTGATGGCCATGTCAGGACAGCATACAGCAATCTAAGAAGAAACATGACAGTTAGGGTTGGGATGACGTCTAACCTTGAAGCCAGATTGGTGTTGTCCAGTAATGAATTCTGGGAAAGCAGCACATTTGAGGGATTTAGATAGACAGCGGGGAAAACTTGTCTGTTCTCCTGACCGTCAGTTGTCTGAGGGTCAACGTCTTCTGAGGAAGGGTGGCTTGCACCAATTTGAAAGGAGCCAGTGGTGAAGGAAGAGTTAAAACCTAATGGGACAAGTGGGAAGAGGAGGGTAGAAGAGAAGATGGGGTTAGGAGGACAATTCTTCCAATGCTGAGGCAGCAAGGATTGGAATACTTCTGTGTAAGAAGAAGAAGCTGTAAATAATGCACTTTAGAAGACGGAAGTAATGAGAGGAACGTCGGCCTTGAAAACTAACTGCCAATCATCTTCACCTTCAAATGACAGGCAAAATCACCCATGGTGAGAAATAGGGGGGGGGGTTTACGGGGGGCTGCAAATTATTCTGAAAGTAAGTCACCTTGATGTAAGAAACGGCTAAATGGAATGAAGCCAGGACACTCTCGTCGGTCACAATCCCGGTTTTCTTGAATTTGAAGCATTGTTGTCCTGATGCACATTGTGCTGGCATCTGGCGAACCTAAAAGCCAGGTACTTCAGAAAAGTCGTGAGGGCCTGTGAATGATGGTCAGTGAGCAGAAGTGAGGCGAGGACTGTGAAGAAGAGAACAGACAGTGGGTCGGTTTGATTGTGAGAGAAATGGTGCTTTTCCACTGCCACCAAGAACCGAGCTGCACTGTGAATTGACGATTTCCCTTTGTAAATTATGTGAACTTTGCGGGAGCTGTGCCTGCGCTGACGCGATTCAATTTTATTTATATAGCGCTTTCAACAACAGCCATTGTCACAAAGCACTTTACATTTAACCGGCCAGAACCCCACCAAGCAAGCCTGAGGCGACAGTGGCAAGGAAAAACTCCCTCTAGCAGGAAGAAACCTTGAGAGGAACCTAGACTCGGAAGGGGACCCCATCCTCCTCTGGGCAACCGGGGAGCATGAAACTGCATTTATACTGAGATTCATTAGAGTTCACATAATTATAAAGCCCCAGCTGCTTTCATGTTGTTATCTCCAGGAGTCCAGGTGCGGGTTCACTGGGTGTAGAGTCTGCAGTGAAATACCAAAGCGAGCTGGAACTGTCTCTCTTTGCAGTACATCTCGGGTATGGGTCAGCTCCTGTATGCCAGTGGAAAAACACCAACAGAGACTATCAGGAGGAAAGAACAGTGCATGAATTGGTAATGAGATTGACAAGAGGGTGAATTCTGAATGAAGTGTACTGTGGTTCCTAGTAAAATGCAGGGTACCCTGGTTGTCGGGCTTCAAGGCACAGACTGAGACGTGGTGAGGGCAGGTTAATTCAGCCAGGAGAATAGGGTTCAGCACTGAGCTGATCCAGGCCTATGAGAAAAGCCAAGATGATCTGCTGGCCAGTCAAATGCAGTAACAGAGAGGCTGGCTGCTATAGTTACAGTAACCGCAGGAAATTCAGATTGGGAGACAGATGTGTGAGAAAAGGAAAGATATTATGACCGTTGTAGAGTAATTAGTACACTGAACTGCTCTGCTCAAGGGGCAGTGTGTCCGATAGAGTAAAGAGGTGTGTTAGATTGGCTGTTGGATTAGCCATATCACAGGAAAGCCCATGTCATTGTTGACAGAACACAATGGTGGTACTTTAATCATTATTCATGTATATTTCTCCCTGATTTATATTTGCCCACAGCAAACATGCTATCCTAGTTCAAACCGTGAAGTGGGCTGAGTGATGTCACCCATTGGGCCCTTGATCCGGGCCCTTAGCCCCAGTTGCTCAAGGGACTTGCTGACCCTACTCTCTCAAAAAAAGGACGTCACTTTGGATAAAAGCACCTGCTGGATAAATGAAAAGTTACTTTCGGAGGGATCAATGCCTTCCATTGCCTTGGGTGTGAACACATAACATCCATTGTCTCTTTTTATTAACTGTCATTTGGCACTATCAAGGTATACCTGGTGTGTTGAAGAAACAGACTGAAAGTCAATAAAATGTCATGAGGGATGCTGGGGGGGGGGGGGGGGGTAAGTCTGCCAGAAAAAGGTTTTTCTAGAGGGGGCACCTGGGTTTGACTGCCTGTGCTGGGGTGACTGTTTGGGTAATTTATACATTGACATTTACAGTGCTGGCAGTGAATAATGCTGTCATCTAGGAGTGGTCTGATGGAATCCATAGCTTGAAAAATGTGTGCAGAAACATTTTAGTTGCTATGTGTGTTGAAAGAGGACCAATGCCGGCATTAATTGGCTGTTCCAAATATAAATAAATAAATAAATAAAATTAGACATAAAGGCTTCCAACTGTGAAGAAAAATAATACATGGAAAAGATGGAGAGTGGAGCAAGACAATTACAACACGGTGGCTTTTCTCTGTTGCCTGGAGGCTCTGAGATATAACCGTACAACCTTCAATTCATCACAGCGGGTTCCTTAGCGTGTTGCAACAGGGACGTCCTTTGCTGGTACCGGGCGTGAAGACGCAGAAACCGCCTTCCTGACGAATGCATTCATTCAGCGGGCTCGCGGTCTGTGGCCGCCTGAAAAATAAAAACATCCGCCCGGTAAGTTGCAGGCGGGCTCAGGGAGAAACCGATGTGAAATGAACCGAAGGAGGCAACGCTCTATTTTCGGGGACCGGTCCCGCTTCTACGTCTCTCGGACGGTCAACCGGTTCGCGTTTTCCTGAAGGAGAACTAAGCTCGGCGCCTTGGATCTCCATCATAGTGTCACCCTGTAATTGCTTTTTGGGCACCTCAGTGCCCGGTACCCGCTGGGCAGCCGCCGGTCACCTTCCCTAAAGTACCATCTGAGGAAAGTTAAAAAAAAAATAAAAAATTAACAGCTTGTTGTTCGCAAATGGGGGGTGTATAAAAGAGGTTTTTTTCAGGATGAATTAAACCTGAAGCAATACTTCATGAAGGCTTATTGCACGCGCATATATGTGTGTGTGTGTGTGTAATATATATAAATATATGTATATGTGTATATATATATATAAAATGTCTTGATAAGCATTGTGACCTACCTAAGTCCTGCCTGCAAAATGATGAATTGCTCTTCTGCTGTATCATTATGATGCTTAAAATAGTGGTCGAGCACTAAGAAGGGGGAGAATGATGTACTGTGACGTGCAGATTAGCACCTTGTTCAAGTTTCAAACCGTTATCTGTCAGGCACAGTGCGAAAGCAGCCAGCGAGGGGGTAAATGGTTTTTGTTTCTGTGCTAAATGAAAATGCAACGAAGCACCATCTTAGAACAGTATATGACCTTTACGTGTGCACGCGCGTGTGCGTGGGTGCCATGTATAACTAACTGCAAAATCTCAGTAGGGAATTACTGTTATACCGTACGCGTAAAAACATTATTACATGCAAAGTAAATTATCAAGCCTAAGTAATACAGATAAAACTATAATTGCCTTTTTGTTGGTTGCATTTTGGTGCTAATTAAATGTCGTAATCCCCAGTTGCCTCTAAGAGAACCAAGCTATTTTTTAATCCCTCTTCGCCGTCATCAATCTTCATAAGCAACATTGCACAATGTTATTCGTCTTTAACAATATCTTTCAATGCTCCCATGGTACTGTAGATTCAGTTTCTTTTTAATATAATGCTAGTACGAGTCATTTTAAAAATTTTATTTACCGATATATGATGAGATATCCTAGCTGATTTTTTTGGCGAAAAGTAATATTATATTAATTAAACCTTATTAATTTGGAATATAAGGTATTAATGCTCCATCTAAAAGTCAGGTAGGCAGTTAGGCATGCTCTTTTAGTAAGCAAAAAGGTCTCAAAACCAAATTATCTCTAAAGGCCTGTGGCACATGCGCCTTGCAGTCGGTCCGCGTGGTGCACTGTACCGGTACCAATAGTATAGCTTTGCCTGCAGCCACCAGCCTCCAGTTTGCATTAAACCAGCGCGACGTAAGGCTCAGCTGCAGTGTTCGACACTGTCCTCCCACCTTGGAGGGGCAAGGCACAATCCAATTTTATATACATCCTACCTAAAAATGCACAAGTTCTTAGTTCCGAAAAGATAATGAGCAGCCTAACTTTCTGCTTTCTGTTTTTCCAACTCATTTTACTTAAGCTTATTAAAGCTCTTAATAAACGCCAAACATTTACAGAACATATATTATAAATTTTACTATAGTGACATCTAGTGGCCAACGTACTGAATTATAATACCACTAGTTGTGTTATACTTCGATTAATACTTTATGAAATATTCAAATAACTAAATAAGCAAAAAGCAACGAAAATTATTTAAGCGTGTCAGGAGGTGTAAGTGACTGCACGTGCATGTGCCCTGCGTTAGTTCGTCCTGGGTATTACTCGAGTCATGCGTCGCACACTGCCTGGTTCAAGCGGTTGGAAAATAAATGGATAGTTTTCTCAAAATACACAGGCACACAAACAGTTTTTGAATGTCCCCCATGAACGCACTTTGATATATAGACGCACAAGTTTTGTAGTATTATTATCATTATATTATAACAGAATCCCATAAAAAAACATTTGCTCATATTGCAGCGCCCTCTTCTGGACACCTTAAAGCATCTGACTAATGAAGAGCCTTATCAAGGAGTCAGATTCCAGAAATATATACTCACTGTCGCTCATATTTAATGGGCTAACTGCTTTGCACCCAATAATTTTTCATGCTAATTTCCATCATTAAAAGCAGAAGGTCTGAAAAGAGAATGTCAAGAAACATTTTCCTACAAAACAGAGAGGTCATATAAAAAAAAAACGAATAAATGATTTTTTTTTGTTACATACGTTGCTGTTGATGCTGCTCTTGCCTTATTCCTTCAGAGAACAGTAAGACATGTTTTTCTGTTACAGAAAACCAGGAACAAACATGGGCAACACGAACATAAACGTTTATATGTTGACTTCCATTTAACACGCAGCGAGCTTTTTGTAGTACGTCTGTGTTTTTTAGAGCATTTGATTGGATGAAGACAGCAACCCTTCTGATCTGCTTCTGTAGAGGTGGCCTGCATTAATATTATTAATATTATTATTATTATTATTATTATTGTCGTTCCTGATTTAAATTTAAGAAAAGATCTGATCCTCTGGCCTCTCTCCTTTCATCCGCCTTCAGCATTATATTTCATAACACACTCTGTGTATAAATACAAAGATTTGGCTCACATCTGGGCCTAGGGGTGGAGGGACATCTAAAGCTCTTACCCCAGATGTACAGTTTAATTCAATTGTTTAAGTCTTTCTGACCTAAAGATTTATTTGTCATTCTGGTGAAAAATCAAGCCCGCAGAAATAAGGGAATTTCCATTTATGATTGCTGTTGTTGTTGTCCTACCAAATTGTCAAAATTAATTAGCAAATGCTTATACAGTAACTGTAGCTGTTTGCTGTCTCTCTAGAGCTCCTTCACTCTCAATAACAAGAATAATTCTGAAAGATGTGACTTAAAACATTAGATTGTTCCTGGTTATCATTATGAATGAAGGAAAATGATAAGGAGTGAAAAATCATAAGTAGATTTAGTTCTCAAGGAGACTCAGTCATGATAAAACATTACAATCTGTGCAGGTGACTCTGTTGCTGAGGATATTTCTGTACCTTTAATTCTCCCCGGGACAAACATGTAGAGATTAGCTCATGCCAAAGCTCGTTAAATTGCCCCAAGGTGTAGTGTTTGTTTTTCTGGAAATTGATGCAGTCGACTCCAAATATACGAGTCGCTGTAAATGCTGTATGAAATATCTTGCCTATGTGTGTGTTCTGTGAATTATTCTGCATTTCTGTGTATACTTTGATATCACGTCTGTCTGCTATTTGAGGAGAGTGCATTTCCTGGACCATTGTGTACACATATCAGCTTTAATGCATGCAGAAATGTGACTTCTAATAATCAGTAATAATTCACAATCATTCTGAGAACAGTAACGAATTTTGCGTTGTAGTAGTCAGACATGATTACGGTGACCAGCATCCATGTCAGACACTAAGAGTTCCTTCAGGTTTTAGACACTAAAATTGCTCGGCTAAATAGTTCAGATCTTCATGTACTGTTACTGGTTTAACATTAGTGACATGCGCATGATTATAGAAGACTGACCAATCAACACACAGCCAGAGCCCAGTACTTAGGTAAAATGCAGGGTCTTTTTAATTGAAATGGTAGTTTACAAACCCTGTCCTAGCTCATAGTGCCCCCCCCCCTTATGTAGACATGATGTTTTAGCCTCAATTAAGTTATATTCAAGGCAAAATGTGTAAAAAGGTGCTACAGTGAAAACTACAGTCAGCTGATTAATAATCGTGATATAAGCTGCTTCATACTGAAGGAGTCTGCTGATGGTGCCCTTAACAAATATGAGCCCAAGAAAGGTTTAAAGTCTGCTGGCAACTCGCTGCACTGCCCTTGGGGTGAAGGAGGAGTCTGGGTTGGTGGCAGATTTAGGGGAGGGTGGCCCGAGGGGTCAGGGGCAGATCTTTGGAGAGCACAGCAGGCTGGATGGAGGACGAGCTCAGCAGGGAGGAGAGCCTGACCGTATCAGGAATCTAGTGCTACGAGCTATGATCCGCAATGTGCCGTAAACGCCTGTGTGAAGCACAGTTAGAAATCGGCATGATATCCGACCACCTTGGTACCCATATGCGTGTTTTATACATGTGTCAGAGCACTGCAACCACGGCAGTAGCGCCCAGGCAGAAAACACAGATGATAATACTTTACTTTCCGGTTAGTGTCAAATCACAGGCAGTCTAATCCTCGTCATAATGCCGAAAGGTACATGCTAGCGTGGGCTGTATGGTATTTACACCTTTTTACGCGATTAGCTTGCCTGGTAGCTACATTTAGCAGACACTGTTTCACCAGTTAATGCTCACGTTTAAGAGCTGTCAAGTTATTGCCCTGTCAACTATTAAAAAAAGCAAAAAAAGGTTGAGCCAGCGTGCTTTGTTAAATGAGACAGCTATAGTTGTATCCATTACATTACAGGGAGATGAGTTTGGGGGGTGGGGGGGGGGGGGGTCAGGAGGACAGGTAGAAGGTGGATGTGAGTGCTTAGCAATCCAGGATGTGTCGCTATGGAATTTGGCTGTCCTTTTAATAGGAGCGGCTCAATGCAAGATGCTACCCTTCTCTTTGCATCCCTTCACTCCTAGAAACATCTGTTCAGGATCAAATGAGTTGCACATGAGTCGTATTAAATTAAACATGTTTCACGAGTACATGCCAGCCCTTGCTTTCTATGACATTTCTGTCCTCAGCTCCAGAGGGCTTGTGAAAGACAATGTTGACTTTGGCAGCTCCAACATGTCGCCCTAGGAATCTCAGGGATGCTAAGCTATCTTAGCTTGAAAAGGAAGGCCTCCGTCTGTCCCGTTTATCCGCTTGTCTCTGGCTTGGCCCAGGCCGAGGTGCTGAAACGGTGCCTCATGTCACTCCCGTAAGCCTTGCTTTCACTGCGGGGCTTAGCGCTCAGCTCCCGGGCCGTTTATGACCGGACAGCTGCGAAGCTAGCCACTAAAGTTAGACACGACAGCAGCCGCTGAATGATCCCACCGCTAAATCCTAGGCCAACAGCAATGCCATCCCCGCTAATAAACCTGCGTCGCATTTTACGCCATTCCCCTGCTTTCTGCATCCTGCGCTAATGGCTGCAGCCGGGAGCAGAGTTTGCAGCTCACCTGCAGCCAGTGAACGCGTAGGTGCTGACGGGAAGCACGTGATGAGGAAATGCCAAAAAAATGCCATTTGGAAACAAAGGGATGTCATGCGTTCCTGCTCCCAATACACAGCTGATTTCACCCCAGCTAAAAATAGCTCCCCTGAATTTTTTCCTACTGTAACAGTTTAGCAATCGAAGGAACTCACTCCACAGATGATGAAAGTACTTACCTTTGGCCTATGTATAGCTAGAGAGATGCCACGTGAAAGTTAGGTGCTTTGGGATGACCTATAAAAAGAGCACCCCTGGGTTGGGGGTAGGGGGGGGCATCGCGGGAGGTATACAGTCACATGTCACGGTGAACATTCCGCCTTTGCGGTTAAGACGCGAGTCGCCATTCTTGTGTTCCGATCGATGCCTGCAGGAGGCGGTGCCGGCCTGAGGTCGCAGGGATATTCTGGAGCTGAAAGGTAATCTGATGGTAATCTGCAGTCTGTCATCGGGAGTCGGCAATGGGGAAGGACGGGAGAGCAAAGACAGGCGGAGAGGCACGTCTGGATGCATTTAAAGCGGCATAAAAATCAATAAAAAAAAACAAGACCCTCTTCTGGATATGCAGTAGTGGACAACGGATAAATAAGGAACACTTAATATCTTTAGTGCTCTATGTAGTCAAACATATTAGCCGAGGTAATATACCACCAATTCAAGGCGATCCTCATCCTAGACAGTTTAACCTCTGAAGATTCGCTGATGCACAAATTTGTATATGACAGTTGAATTACTAATTAGGAGTAAAGTTGGATTTATTATGTCTTATATGAGAGGCTCATTTTTCCAAAGTAATTTTCTGTGCAAAGTCACAGTTTTGCCAGGTTTTCTTTCCGGCTCACAGAAATGATCAAGCATTTGCATTAATCATTTTCTTTATTCTTGTCCTTACACAAGCAATATTCTGGAAATGGATCTGAAACACCTTTTTTTTTTCTCTAACAATATCAAGCAGAAATGCGTCTGCATTGGATTATAAATTTAGAGATTATCAACTTTAAGGAATATCCATCCATCCATTTTCCAAACCGCTTATCCTACTGGGTCGCGGGGGGTCTCCAACTCGAACCCGGGTCCCAGAGGTGTGAGGCGACAGTGCTAACCACTGCACAACCATGCCGCCCCCTTTAAGGAATATGTCACTTTAAAATGCAGCATAAAGTAACATCCTTTACTATGCAGCAGAGATACGAGTCGATAATCGGTGCTAGTTTGTATCTGCTGATGGCAAAGCCAATGAAAGGAACTTTAAGTCTTTAAATAATATTATACAAATAATATACAACATGATCCACATTCAGATGCGCTTTTGTAAATTATGCACAACTAAATGTCTCCTGTACATAGATCCTGTACATTCCCCCCTTTTATATTTAGTGTTACATTACATTGTCTTATATTATGAAGTTTACTTTGCACAGGTTCTCACTACATGTGTGGAAAAATTAATTAGCTAATTAACTAATTGTCTGAAAACCCACAGTGTGGTCCAGCAGAGTGCTCCACGGCTTCCTGTCTACTGCTAAACCGCCATCGTACGGCATTATGGGAAGTCGATGCTCATGTCAGCTACTACGGCGCTTCGGGTTTCGTTTTATGGTTCCCTGTCACGGATTTAGATCAGGGTTGAGTAGAAGAACCTGCTCTTACGTCTACAGAGCGACTGTGAAGATCCAGGGCACATCGTAATCTCAGCTGGTCGGCAGCCGAGAGAGGAGATAAAATGCTAGCTATCAAAAATTAGTAAGAGATACATAGACTGCAGTTTGGGAAGAGCAGCACCACTCAGAAAGGCCAGCCCAGGACCGGCTCTCATGAGGTTAGCTTAGCTCATAGGTGATGACAAGGTGGTCGTATGTTACTGGAAATTAAGGCTTAGTGTTATCAATGTCCTTCCCTTTATAACATAACGGCAATTCCCGACTTCAGTGTCCCAAAGCACATTACCTTTAATTTCCTCTTTGTTATCACCATATTAACGTGAACAGGGCGGAATATTTGGACACTGTTAAGAGACATCCACATATAATTTGCATATCTTTTACAAATTAAGTGAATGAAACACGTTAATACGTAAAAAAAAACTGAGATTCAAAAATATATTTAACGTATACATGAATTTTAAACATGTATGTAATGTTGCAGAAGACTAATGACAGGGGTGTGTTTCAAAAATCATTATCATAAATTTGCATGGGTGCCCATGTGCTCTGAATGTGCCAGGCTGTAAATATAGGGCGTGTTTTTACTGTCCCAACATCTAATAAGGCTGAGGGGTTCACTGGTGTACATTAGATTAAGCAATGGCATGTTCCCTATTTTTCCCTCATCTTTCCTTTAAAAAAAAAAAAATAAAAGTATGAGATGAGATTGTCCTTGTCCCTTTATGAACTGAAGATAATTCTGGAAACTTCCTTGGGATTAAACGCCCGGGTCTGGCCAAGCTCATCGCTAAGGATTAAGTCCATAAAACATCCTTGCTTTATTCCTGCACGATTATTGTGTTTCGCTGAGAACTTGACTCTCAGAGGTAATCTTCTTGTCTTCGACTTCTGCGAAAGGTCGGCAGACCACCTCGCTGCGTTTTGAAAACATCACAAGAAGCTTATTTTTACATACAGCCCCTGTTTTTCCGAACAGCTGAATGTCACCCACTCCTATTTTGCTCGGGGCACTGCTGATTGTGGGGTTAATGATGTTACGCCAAGGTCTGGTACAAAATCAAAATGCAGACAGGATCTACGAATGCATTTAGCGCACTTAAACAAAGGGGGAACGCGACTTCGTTGATAGCTGGTTTGGCCGAGCACAAGTCTGAGGTCATGCCGATGGCTCCACTTTCAAAAGGAAAACAACAGTCGTCATTTTACAAACTGGCGCAGTCAGATAAAAGACACATCAAATCAAAAGCTGCCGCTTTTCAATTCAGTATTATTATTAGCGTGTGGTCAGTGCAGCTCAGCTATCCCTGTCTGTTATTAAATTAGTTTTTCCCTTAAAAAAATCATCCTTTGATTAAAATGGAAAATTTGCAATGATTATTAAGAAAAGAAATGAAAAAAAAATATTGCCAATCTTGAACACTGAACATTCTGGAATTCTAAATATCTATGTATGTATGTGTGTGTGTTTGGGGGAAAAACATATTTTATTTGTATGCTTCCTTGCATGTGTTTCCCCCACTGAAGGTGACCTGCTAAAAATCTGAAAATGATGACTATGTCTAGGACACTCAAGAAGTCTCCTGTGTTTACATGCTACAGCCCCCAGTCTGAAATATACCCATGTGACGTTGCTGTCAGCATCCAAAAATGGCAAAGTCTGTCTGTAATCGCGAGGACAGTGTGACACACAGATAGCAAAGACCCCTATTTGAATGTGTTGATTAGTCTGTATTGTCCCTCGAAGAAGAAAAAAAGTTGAGTACGGTGAACCTCAAAAATCCAGCTCTGAGTCTCTGCCTGGTGAGTTTGGGCCAAGGGCACAAGGCCACAACACTCAGTCATCGGCTTCCCTGGGACACGTCGCCTCCATGATCCCTCAGCAGGGAATGAAGCTCGCTACATCAGAGCGTTATCTTCCACGGAACTCATCGTCTGTCGAGTTGTTGTCGCTCAGTTATCAGATTTATCAAAGAAAATGCAAAGATGAATGAAAGATCGGGGACAGACGGTGCCAGTGGGCACGTCATCCCTGAGCGGTAATCTAATCACAGGACAATTTGGTTCTTGGACTCTGCTCGGATCCGGAGTGAAATCCGCCCCCTTTGGGAGCAGAGATCCGCTTCGATTTGAGATCTGCATGTAGAAAAGTCTCATTACGGTCCCGGTCCGGTTTAACCCTGCTGGAAACAACACGGGCAGAGCAGCTGGTGACTGACAGCACAGGACAGTCCCGTCCATGTGTCGATGTTTGAGTCTTGCATCGTACGTGACTGAAAGTTGATGTTCCCCAGAAAAGCTGCAGCATCCAGGCAATTTCTCTGCCTCGACCGGCTGCTGTTTCCTCGACGATGAGACAGATCTATCTCATCTGCACAGGCCGGCATGTAAATAGCCAGCAGGAGTCTGAGGAATAAGAGTTTCTCTGTGGGATGCTTTCCCTGCCGTCGCCCTTAGCGGACATCGAAGAGGTCGCTGGCCCAGATGCATGAGCTGCAATCTATTACGTATAAGTCGGTGAGCATGTACGAAAACATATAACAAAAAACTGCTTTGCAATACCACGTTAAACTTTTAAGAAGCTCTGGAGATAAAGAGGCTTTTACAATAGAACATATTGTGTGGTTGGGAAGCCGGGCTTGATTAATGTGTGCGATAATCACGGCATCAAATCACTTTCACTTATTAAGTCATGTTTAATATCCTAATGAAGCTTTAGTGAAGCAGATTTGGCGAGTTCCTTGCTCAGTGTGCATGCCGTGGCCCCTACAGACATGAGGCAGAGTCTGGTCACCGTAATTCCCTCCAACCGTATGGTCATCCCCCCCCCCATCTCTCAGTGGAGTAACGGCAGCTGGTCTTCAGTGTTGGGCCGCCGTCAGCTCCCAAAAGAAGTGTTGTATGTAGGTAACATACTGGTGTCTAAGCAGGAAATGAGGGAGGCTGGTCAAAGGAAATTCCCCAATGAACTTGTGACTACTTGGTCAAGATGGTACTGGGAACCAGACCTCATAACTTTTGAGCACTTCACAATGAAGATAGCTTTCAAACATGAAAATCATGGCACTTTCTAATTGAATTTACACCCACAATTTTTCATTAGGTGTCATTATTTGAATTAGAGTAAATGACTTTGCCTGTCAACTATTTCCTTTCAGCTACAACTTTATAAATATTCATTCTCCTTCAGCTGACCTCAGAGGGCTTCCAGACAGCACTGCTTCCAAAAGAACAGCATGCCATTGTCTTATTTATGGTGTACATTTGTCAGCCAACATCTTGATAGTGGACTGGTAATGCACGCTTCTCAGAAGGAAGGAAAAATATCTCTGGTGAATTATTGGTGTCCCTCAATAGCCACAGAGACTTGCCAATGTTGCCCTGGGGGAACAACTGGCACAAGGTTACAAAAGGGTGTTCCACTTCTTCTGTGGGCGATTTTTTTAATTTATTGTTGGTCAGCAGCTGTCATATACCTGGCCTTGCTGGCCCTGTCTATTCAGACTATCTTGGCAGCGGGACCTGAGCTGCACATTCCATGATGAAGTCAGTCTTAAAGATGACCCCTTCAGCATATGCCTCAAGGGCCGGTCTCCCAAAAATTGCACAATGGTGCATCCTTCCCTCAAACACCAAGCTATTTGCTCTATTCTGAAGACAGAGAAAATGGAGGCGCTGGTAGGGCGCCCAAACACCTTTCCATATGGTGCTCTCCATCCCCTGTGAGATGACAGAACATGAACATGAATTCGCAGAACATGAACTCCAATGCTTGCAGATCAGTCAACCACCCTCCCTTTACCCTTCCTGAGCCCCCTGTTCCCTATATCCTCTTCACCACCCCTCCCCAACCCACTCAGATCTCTCTTTGTTCATCTGGAATGACACCCCTCTGTATCATACCTTGGGAAATGTGGCGTTATAAATAGCGAAGTATCGAGGAGGTAAGTTTTGCAACCAGTATCCATTTCATGACAAATGAAATTCCTTGGCCCAGTCGGCAACAATGAGCTTGGAGCGCCGGCTAGCTTAAAGGGCCGCTCTGCCGGCTGCAGCTGTCAAGCTCGTCATCTCTTGTCTTGAGGCTCACCCTGGGCTAAACGCATAATTTCACGGATAAAGCATACAGTACAGAGGGGCACAGATTGCTTCGGTCTGGTTGCCAAAGTTCAAAAGACGGTTCAACACCATGGACGGGCTCACGAGCGCCTCTGTGGGCTCTGACTCGGCAGCACCTGTTGCCGATCAGGATGTCGTTCGTTCAGCTTCAGCGTTTGATGACATCATTCTATTGCCGACTACCATCGCCGGAGCCTGGAGGTTGGAAGTGTGACATAAACGCAGAGGTGGTATTAAGTCAGGTACGAGCACGCTCCACGGGCATGTGGAAAATCAAAAGCCTCAACTGAGAAGGACACCCCCAGGGGTTGGTACAAATATAGCACAAACACAACAGAAGCACAGGCCTCATTTTGAAGAGCACAGCACATCCTCTCCATTTGCCAATCTTAAATAAGTGTCAGCTGATACCCAAAACTGGTGATGCTGGTACCATAAAGTACAGATACAGGAAAATCTAAATACCCATGACTGGTTCTCTCTGTGCGTGTAATGATACATGGAAAATGCTAGACTTGTGATATTAATGGACTCAGCAGTACTTCTATGGTTGTTTGAGGTTAGAGCTGATTTCACAGACTGTGAACACAATTAAAAGAATTATAATCTGCTAGGCGGTTTGAACTTCAGGTGTGTGATGGTTTGAGAATATTTCTTTTAAGATGGTGATACTTTATTAATCCTTGTGGGGAAAGACGTTTTTTGATTCACCCCATGAGACTTGCATGCAAGTGAGAATTTGCCCGGGGGGGGGGGGGGGGGGGGGTCACAGTGAGAGGGCAGCCACCTTGTACTTGGGGAGGAAAGAACCTTGCTCAGGGGCCCATGAACAAGTGACTGGTCTGCTGTGGTTGGGTTTGAACCAACAAACATCTGCTCATACTCACAGCTGCTGAGCTATACAGCCCCCCCCCCCCCCATTTTTTTGTTTCCTCATTTAATGAATCGGCAAAGTAAAGCTGAAACAAAGCTTTGTTGTCAATAGTGCTTCTCAACTTAGGGAAAATATTTATATTTTGACAAAATATTGACATAGACTTGATATAATAAATTCTTTGATAGGGCATGAGTAAATGCAAAATGTGGGATTTCAGTGTGTGGGGCCTCGTGTTTAATTTGTGTAAATGCCTCCTGTCCATTTAAGTAACTGTAGCGGAATCAGCCCAGATCATACACTGCTTTAGCCCTGAGTGTGTGGCTATTGCGTGTCATTACTACCAAATAGGGCAATAATAGCTCATAATTTTGAAGAACTGTGATGCTTGTAATGAAATTAAACATTGTCTCACTTTTTCTCTGTGTCACTTTGCCTGCATTCTGCTATTGTTTAAAAATGACAAAACATTAATCGTCCTAGCTCACAGTTGTAAGCATTATACTGAATACTCTTAACTTTATAATAGTACGATAAATACGATAAATAGTACGATAAATAAACCTCAATCATGTTAAGAATCTGACAGAACAGTAAGAAAAATGAAATATGAGTCATTTTTAAATGCAGATGTCTCTGGTCATCTAGACAGCATCTTATATTACAAGAAAGTCTTTCCTCCAGACCCCAAGGGCTTATGAAACTCTGAATTGAATATAATCTCTGTAGTGTTCTTGTCAATGATATGAGATTCGTCTTTCAGAAGCCAGAAGCGTCTAGTAAATCCAACCAAAGATGTTTCAAAATTGCTCTATTTCAGCATGTATATCCCAGAGACTGCCTAAGGGCTGATTTTGTCTTCTCAATTGTATTTTTTCAGACACTGAGTTGTTCAGCGACCTCTTCAAACAGATTTCGCCAGTCCCTGTCGAAGACGCCTTTTGAAGCCACCCGATGAGTCCAGTCACCAGCTGTTTCTGAAACAGTCATGCCGTACATGGAAAAGCCGAAGTCCGTGACGGATGCCTACCTAAGAGGTGACAGTCTGAGAGGAGCCTGAACTTAACTAGCAAAGACATGCGAAGTTAACCAAACACGGCCCAGTATGGTTTGATTATGTGCGAAAGCATTGAATAGTTAATCAAACCACAGCAAAGGTCATACTTTTCCTAAGTTCACTCCTGGTGGTGTAGATCTACTCTGGTGAGCCGTGTGGGCTGTAGTAGTTGTCTAGCTTCCAAACACTCTTCTTGCCATCAGATCTGCATTCTCCTCTACTTCAGATAGGGGTTTGTGTGCTTGTTGTTGGACAAGATATCAGTCATGGACTATCTGTAAGTTAGGATCAACCCACTCCAGACGGATGACTGGGCTGTCTCTCTAGACATGACCTGAGCCCCACTTTGATTAGTTGCTTGCACTCCTTCACCAGTTCGATGCTTGGTGGTTCGTGAGCGTCCCATAACTGGTTGTGTTGATTAGCTCCTGCTCAAATACTGCTTACACTTGTAAGTGGACATTCATTGGAAGTTCAGCCTAGCTGCACTTACGCCTACTTAACTCCTTGACAGCTGTATTGCTTTGAGCCAAAGCCTCTCGATAATAAAATTAAATGTCAATGTGAAGAATGTCCTAAGATTGCAGCCCCTGGCCAGCTCAGCTCATCAGCTAGGTTTCACACCAGTGTTACCTGCTCGAGACGAAAGAGACATGCCTCACAAATCGGACCGTCAGCCGACTCCACATTCCCATGGGTGTGCTAAATGACAATGGTCCCCCACCAATGATTTTTGGTTCACTTTGAACTAGAAGAGCTTCATCCTAATTTTGCTGTTACTGTTGGCATGTGACGATTGTCAGATATCAGCAGTGAAAACACCATCGTGCTATTTCGGCCATGGGCAAAGCAGATTTACGGACTGGAAATGCTTATATCTTATTCTGATATTCATTTTGCCTGGGAAATTATACCAATGGGTATCTTACTGGGAGCAGACTTTTTGGGAACAGACTGGGTATCAGTCTCAGAGATTCAATACTCTAAAAGACGTATAATTCATTGCTCCCTGACAGTTATGAATTGGTAGGGCTGCATTCTGCGTATTGAATTTGAGTACCAGAAATATTTAGGAGAAAGAGGTTAGGGATAATCCCGACCTGATAAGGCTCTATCGCGCGTAATAACCTGACAGTTCAAAGAAATTAATGTTTTTAGGCAGAAGCTAAGACGATTTCAGGGAGATTTGATTGATGCATTTCAAATCCTGAAGGAAATTGAAAGACGGACTGAGCCCTTGGAGCAGGAGGTCGCTGCCAGCTTGATATCCGGTATCGGCATTTCATCATCCACTCAGATAATCAAGATTATTTGTGTAAAAAAGGAAAAACATACAGATAAATAAATTCAAATGAAATAGCAGGTTTGGACTCCATTCCCAGCAGCCCGATAGCCCAAGACACGGTCAATCAGGTTCAAGAACGAGCCTATAGTATAGATGGAAATCAAAAATTCCAAGTCAAATTTTAGTTTATAAATAAGATGAATCTAAGAGTTTTAGTATGAGGAACCTGAGCTCTAGTGCTGGTCATAAATCCACTCTGATAATCTAGGATTTTCTTATTACAGAGCTTGTCCCAAACAGCCTGAGACCACCTGCGCTGATTTCCTCAGGGTACCTTCAAGCCATTGCACAGGCATTGCTGCAGGACACCGTTGTCCGGGCAACCACAGAACCACATGAATCAGCCTCACTTACCGAACCTTTGGGACACTGATAATCACCGGTAAGTCTTTATGGTGTCCTGGGAGCAGGTGGTGCCCGTCCCGTCTAAGTTAAAACATGGTGGTTCGGTCACCAAAAAGTTCTGGGCCTGCACACTGTCCAGCTCAATGAGAATACAGTAATAAATGTACTGTTTTGTCAGGAATTTGCAGTTTTCAGCAAAAAACCCCCAAAACACTAGCTGTGTGCAGAGCTGGATAACTCCTATGTATATTTTAATAGCAGAAATTAAAAAGTAGGAATGCATTAATCTTTTAGAAATGGAGAACTTTTGACCGAATGGCTGGAAGAGCATGTTAGTCTTTCGTAAAAGAGCTTCCGGCTTGATTAATACTCGCCCCACATAGGACTAGGGGCAGTGCTGTTCCAGGAAAATATCCAGAGGGGTTTTTACAATGGCGAACCGGTCTTGTAGGAGTCGGAGGCCCCAACGCGCCAGTCTTTGCCGTGCCGCACGCGAGGCGTTTGGAGCTGCTCAATGCAATTAGGCGGGAGCTGGTTTTGGCCAGACCCCCCTCCTCGTGTCCCTTTTAGCCCCTGGGCAAACACCTGTTGCAGGCCAGTCCGTCAGCCTCCTGTGAAGTCCCTGCCGTTCTCCACAGAGGCTCCTTAGCATGGCGCTAACAGTCGGCCCCTTTAATTAAAGGACCCCCTCTGCTTTAAGGCTGCAGCCAGCTACCCCTCACGCTCCCCCTCCCCAAGCCAAAAGGCACCCCAGGTCCAACACCCACTCTGAGCCGGTCACTGCACGGCTATTGCAGCGACATGGGCCAGTTCTGCAATATTTAAATGAGCAGCTGTCCGAATCTTATATTTTCCTCGTTCTTGCATCAACCATTATGAGGGCATCTCAAAGGTAAAACATATGACAGGGAGAGGACATGTTTTAGGAATTTTTCCTTTTATTCATAATTTCTGCGCTCGCAGCTGTGGCCTGAAGCTGCCGATTTGGCCCACAGTTCAATTAAAATGTGTAGCCTTTGTCTGCCGCTTCCCAGGCTGCCCTCGTGAGCTACTAACTCTCCAGTTGGGTAGAGTTTCCACATTTCGGCAAGAATAAAAGAGAGCACAGTGATCTGTCCAACTGGAATCTGCTTCTGAAAAAAGAAGGGAGGGGGATGGGGGGGGTTACAACATAAAGAAGGCTAACAAGAAGTCTATTTCAATCCAGCTGCAAAATGTATAACTGAAGCTTACATGTGTTAACAACACACCTGAAAATACTAACCCTAAATATTGAAGAGTCTTAATAGCTAATTAATACTTAATAGCTGTCCCATAAAATTTTATTTTCGTTGTTAATGGTAATTACAATCCATCTGTCTTCGTACTGCTTATCCCGGCAGCCTGGAGCCTAGATAACAACAAAAACAATAATGATAATACTAATATTGACGATGATGTGTGAGAGACAAAACATAAGAGTTTACAAAAAAAAAAAAAAAATTAAAAAAAACATCAAGAATGTTTTTCCGGGAGAAGAAACATGGTAGAGAGTGACTTCAGGGCCAAGTTCATAACGGGACGTTTTGAATCACTGCGCTATTTAATCCCTGTGTCCTGCTGCAGTCACGTGCTCTCTGCAAGCATGCGACCTGGAAAAAACGAATGTAATGCGTAAAAATCAAACCAGCTCACAGCACACGGGCACAAGGCATTTGCTGAGTGATCACGGTCTGAAGAAGCGTATTGTGCGGGACTAAAAGGCTGACACATAATACGGGAGCCCGTTTGAATTGCGGGGAATTCGCGGGTGTGTACAGACTTTACGAAAGGAATCTGACTGAAATGGAAATGCCAGTAGCTTCTAATGCCCTTGTGGTTTCTGTTGTGCTGGAAGTTTAAAGACGTTGGTGTCTTTTTAATGGACTTCGGAAGCTGTTAATAAAAAAGGCACATTGTGATCTAACCTTGCCACCACCGCTAATGCGGTTGCAATGGCGATTAGCGTGAAGTTCAGGTTCCTGCCACTAGGTGTCGCTAAGCCATCTGGTACCTCTATTCTTATTACCGATTTCTTCCTATTTACTCACAAGCGTTGCCTCCACAGATTTATTGCCGCAGAGTTCACTGGTTCCTCTTCTAAAGAGGACACTTTTTTTAAAAATAAAGCTGCGCGTTTCTATATTTTATGCCTCTGGGCCACTTTGTAAGTGTTTATTCGATTATCAATCCATCATGACGAAGAGCGAAGTTTAAAAATATTTTTTCTTATATATGCACATTGTTCAAGTGTAACGTTTCCCATGAGATAAATCTAACGTGACAAAAGCTGATATCGATCGTCCTCAAATTTTATGAAATAAACATTTTTTTTTTAGGGAATGACACACAAGAAACCCCCCAAGCCTGTTCGGCTCTCCTACTTGTCACCTTTGACAGAAGACACCACCCCTCGGCCTTAAATGAGGCAGAGGGACATTTAGGTGCCTCCCACCTCCAGGTTCAGGCCAGCTTCCAGGCTGGGTTTTAGTGCCATGCTGTCGGCGCCCGCGTGAGCATGCTGCCGGAACATCTGCTGTCGGTTTGGCCCGAGGTTCGTCAATTCAGAGGCATGTGCAACGTACCGCCCTCTGAGGGGCATTTTGCTGAAGCGCGCCGGCAGATCGGCCCAATTCTCCCCTCGGTCGCTATCCCGTCCTTAGCGCCATTTAGCCTAATAGGGCTTCAGTGAATGATCGGCTTTCAGGCATTTTGCTAGCAGGAGTAGGACCCGGTGCCTGGCAAAGGAAAGTGCGCTTATGAAGAGCCGCCCCCCCCCCCCCCCCCCTCCCCATTCGCTCCCTCCACCACCATTACTGTCCTCTGCTCCCAACAGGATCTACCATTTCCTCTGCTCCTGGCTACCCACCGCAGGCAGATTACGAATTAAGCCACCAAACAAAAAAAAATCGCCCAATGGGTTCTCTCATCACTTGCATAAAATTAGCGGGAAGATTTGGGGAAGGTAGTAAATACATATACATCCAGGCACCGGGCTGTGAAAGTCGCGAATTGGATTTTAAAGCTTTGTCGAGAGTGCAAGGCGCAGATGTTAAAGCCCCGTTCAGATGTAGCGACAGATGGTATTTGATCGCAGAGCAGACTGTTCGTACAATAAAAAAGGACGCCTCTTCGGCTGGGTGCGAGGGGCTGCAGGGCTGCTGCTGGGGACGGGGCGGTCGGACGGCAGGTGGTTCCAGGGGTCGTCGCGTGGTTTAGGACCCCTTCGTGGACGGGGCCGGTGGAGCCAAACGTTGAGTGGTCTGGCGCTAAAGCCCACCCCGCTCACCCAGGAGAGCAGTTTGGCCTTCACCGTTTCAGGCTTTCCCTTGTATCCTACAAGAGGGAAAGTGTTGGTCAGACAGGGGGTCTATCTGGAGTCGAGTGGGCCGGGCCTTGTGCTCCTGGGATGACAAGGTTGTCATGTACGTATGCGGGAAACAAGATGACGAACATCCTAACCGATCTCGTCTTTTTAATTTTGGACTGGGAAGAGCTTCTCGCCGAATATGGATCCTTAGCTCCTGTACTCACACCCCAGTGAGCGTGGCTCCTATTGGGATCACTCACACTCAATTGTTATTTTTAAAATAGACCATAGGAATGAAAGCGAAGCTCATAGTTTTTGATTAATTTGCCGTTTTACGACTGATACGGCACAGAAGCGATGTTGCGTGATTTTGTCATTTAGGGAAGACGGGGAAGCGAGTATTTCTGGGCCGAGCCGGCCAACATAAACACAGCTGTTTTATTGTGGCACCGTTAAGAGGTGGCTTTGGAAAGCGCAATGAAATCAAACAGAAGGGCCACCCCCAATCCCCCCCCCCACCCCCAACCCGGAGCTGCTGTCTGGCTCATCGTTATGGAGAAGAGTGACATCCCCCACCTTACCCCAGTACGACCCTTCCACAAGACTAAAATATCTATAAATCACCCCCACTGGCTGCAATCGGCCTGCCCTCCTCAGGCCCCTTTGCCCAGCCCCATTTTTTGCATTATTACATTATTACATATTATTTTAAAAGCATATAATTACTCATCAAATCCATCAATAACTGGATGGTTCTGTGTTATTACACTCTGAGCTGTGGCACGCAAACTTGAAACCTTGAACTCTTCTCGACAATAAACCAGCCCAGGAGATTTATCACTGGCCTGCTAATAATATTTATCCGGTAATAACATGGAGCAGCATGACACAGGCACATCAGACAATTAGAAGTGTCAATAAACATCTGTCAGTATCTCATATCTGATCCTGAATGGCTGTATCTGCCTGGAGATATTGTAAAGTCAGCGCAGTCTAAACGCATTTAATTATTTCTCAGCTTGCTGATAAAATAGCGAAAGATTTGTGGTTCTGTGTATCAAGATGTCCATTAACTTCATATGTATGTGCGCATCCTCGCAATCACACTCATTCACAGAAACTCTGCACAAATTATTACACATAATTCATGGACTTGTGATGAAAAACCTGAGAATTGAAACCTTTTAACCAATTTGATATTCATTGTTATTTACAAAAACAGTATTTTGTGACTATGGGAAATGGATGGATGGCTTCCTTAACATGCTATCTTAGCTAAACAGGTAAAGCTACCAGGTGGGCAGCTTCAGATGACAGTAGCTATAACAGTTTTCCTCAAACACTTATCCAATGAAGGGTCACTGGGATCCTGAGATCAATCCCATACAACATACGGGATAAGACTACGATAATCCCAGACAGGATGCCTTTCCTTTGAGGACATACACACTCCAACACAATCGCTTATGGGCACTCTTAGAGATACCAATTAGGCTAAGAAAACTAGATGAACAAATAATGTCCTTATTTTATCTTCTAACCACTTATCCTGGAGGAGTTTCAGGAGGCCCAGGAATCAGTACAGGGCACGGTCCAAGGGTCTTACGTCCAAGGGATGCCAGACCATCACAGAGCACATGCAGGCTCTCACACATAATCACACACTATGGGCAGTTCAGAAATGTCCTTTAGCAAAACTGCATGTCTCAGGGCTTTCAGATGAAACCAGAATAGAAAACCTGTGTGACACAAGGAATTAATACAAAGACATTCTAATCATTTTTACTCTGTGGGCATTAGCCCTAACACCGCTGATGACAATCTTAACCACAAGTAACTAAACATAATACAAAACTGAAGACTTTTAGCATTTTTAGATGTTTGATTGCACTCATAATAATCAGGAGTCTATTACTTCTGATTCTGCTAGAGACGGGAGACGTTAATCTATGCTGCAGTTAGTTAGATGGTAAACAACGTGGTTTGTCAGGTGAACAATATAAAGTAACGATACAGCATTAGACGTTAAGCTTACTGATGTTGTGTAGCTAAAGTGAAAAATATTAAATACCGAGTACAACGCGAACCGGCAGTGTGAAACGTTTATATAATAGATTATTATATTAACGAATATAAGAATCTAATTAAAGATCCCCTCGACCATCTAAATAATACACACTACAGTGTATACGAAGGACTCCAGCTCATTCTAAGGACAAGTAATTAAATATTCGGAGCTTTAAACCTCACCGCACGCAAAGGAAAGTACTTAAGTATTTAAGGGAACATAAAAACATAAAATCGCAAACACAGAAACTTTAATCAAGACATGGTGTTCATAAAACGTTGTACATACGTATCTACATAACCTGCAATATAAAATAAATAGATCTTGGCTGTCACGTCATATTTCACAGGCTTGTGAATGTCAGTAAGCGGCGTAACCAGAAGCGCCGCGTTATCCGCCTGCGCGCCAGACGCGGTCACGTCTGCGCGATCGTTCCGCACACAGGGCCGCCGGTAAGGCTCCGGAAGCCGACTGAAAATAGCAGCCGAAAAGGAAAACGAAGGCGAAAAGTTTTGGGATTTGTTTTTATTTTGCACAAGCTTGCATAATATACTGCACATACATTCAGTTCCGAAAAGATGGAAGGCACACGAGGCAGTAGAACTACCGTTTCGTAGGTGGTACAAAGCAAAGGTAAAAGTCTTGGATAGTATATAAAATGCTTAAAACACACAAAATAATATTTTCTCATCTTTTCCCCTCCTTCAAGCAAATAAAAAGTACAATTTCTGTTTCTTCAATTAGCTGCCAAGCTCGCCCTGGATCTTAAACTCCAAGGGTACTTGTACTTTTATTTTGTTTATTTATGCATTTACGTATTTACTTATTTTTGTTTCAGAATAATTGAAAGGGCTTCATTAATATCGTCTGATTCTACTAAATAGTATTACAGTACATCCTTGATCAAAAAAGTACACCATCAAATAAATTAGGATAAATTAAAACAATAAATTATGTAAAATCTGCATGACAAAAACTGACAAAAAAAACCACAGTCAAAATCAATATCTATGTAATGGTAATATAACTTAGCATGTATCATGTATAGCATAACATATGTATATGACAACGTATTGTGGTCATGTACATACGTGAGTTATATAAAGTCAGGTCAATGTCAGGTGGAATTACTGCACAGGAATCAAACTATTGAATTCAAAAAGCATAATAATAATAATAATGCTATTTACAACATATAGCAAAATAAGATAGAGGCAGTGGTTGTTCACTTCCTATTAATTATTTACATGTATATCAGGGCCAGTAAAAAAAAACCGGGAAAGTGACCTCTTTTCAACATACAGCAAAATGTATAATTTAACAGGAGAAAAAAAGAGGATATATGTAATCACATTTCGCTGGATAGCTGCCCCCCCACCCCACCCCACCCCCGCCAGACCCACACACACAAAAATACGACGCATATTTCTGTATTTCTGCATCTGGATGTTGCTACCTATGCAATGTCGCCCATGGCTGGATTTGAGAACCCACAGCGCCACAACGTTCCACCGCCAACGGCCTCCGGACCGCCCACACCCCCGTCATGAGATGGACTGTCCCACAGTGACACGTCTTTCTTGGGAGCATAGCGGAGGGGTCGCTAGAGCGTCACGTGACGCACCGGTGACCCCGACAGACGTACAGAGATATGGACTTGACTCTGCCCTTTGAAGGTGCAGGTCGGGTTAAGGCCCAGTAACGGGAACGACAGGGCTGACAGTCTGGAAATCAGGATCCGCTTAACGGGTACTGCTGATATAGTTAAGGGGCCTCCATGAATCCCTTGTAATAAAAATTACAACAGGGGGAAAGAGAATCTGTGGCACAGTAATACTATGGCCTAGTAATTCAAAGACAACCTCGCTTCCCCTGACTCTGGAGAGACCCATCATGCATGGACAGGCTGTTCGGAAAGCAGCAGGAGATTAACCAAAGTTGCACTTGTTTGAAAAGCTACCTCCCCCCCCCCAGTATTTTTTTTGTACCCCCTCCCAATCTCCGACTGTGACTACGGTCGTTATAATACTTTGAGGCACAAACCAGAGAGAACAAACGGCATTAAAAAACAAAAAAATACTAAAAAGTTCCCTTCTTAAAACATTCTAGTATCACATTTTATACTAAAGCATTTTTTTTCTATACCACATCAATTCAATACAATATAAAATGCAAATAAAACAACCTCTTTACAACAAAATAAGCAAAAAACAAACAAAAAAAAACTTATGAATAAACAGGAAAGAGGGCAAAATTAAACGTTTCAAACATTTTTCAAACTCTTAAGCATAGTTCTATGCTACATCAATAAGCAAAATAATCTAATTTTGCACCAGAGGAAAAAAAAAAAACCTACAAGAATCTTTACATTTTGAACGCTGCTGAATAATTAAGGAAAAAATATTTTGCTTTATCAAATGGTTTCTAAAAATGTCACTATCCAAAAAGGCTTGACCAAATATAACTTCCTTAATGATTGTTATCAAAAATGATGATCAAATGCATAGCTATCGTTTAGCTGGGAAGCCAGAAAGGAATTGAAAACGTGTGGTGCGGTCGCGGCGATCAATGGTGACGTCATGTGACTCAGGGCCAGTTTCATCAGCCACAGAAGGCACAAGAGCAGTTGTACACATTGAAGGTGGAGGTCCTTCGACAAGATGGAGTCTGTGCTGCTTAGGTGGAGGCACAAGGACCTTTTGCTGGTGGTTCAGGATGGAGCCTAAGATGGAGCCGGTGGCAAAGCGGCTGCGCTTTCAGCTTTAGTTACCGAATCGGGCCCGACATGGAGGCGGAGAGGGGAGGGGGTCAGGTGCGTAGATGGGCACGGTCACGTCAAACTGTGGTCATTTACTCTACAGAGAACCCCCCCAACCCCCCACCTCCGCCGTCTCAAATACTGTGTCGTTTCACCGACCAATAAAAACCTGCAGAGGGTAGGGGCCAACAAAACGCTGTTTTTATAAGTAATTAAAAAGACCGACTCTGTGAGCATTTAGGTCGCAAACGAGTTGTGGGGCTGGCGCAGGGTTCCATCACAGAGCTCTGCTTCCAAACAGGACATGCTGTACCCAAGTTCACGCTTAGCAGCAGGCCATGTTGCACTTTCAGGAAACAAACTTGTTCCTGAACATTTATAAGCACTTGACTGTCTTAATACTAGACCTTTCAAGGACTAATGGAGGTGATGTGTGATTAGCCTGTTTATATTTTAAAACCCCTCCGCCCCCCCCCTACGGCGACTGCGTCGGTTCTGTTCAGTCCCGCGCTGTCCAGAGGCGGCGCTCTCTGCACGTCCTCGCAGGCCTTGCGCCGGCTAATTTAGAAGTCAGCAGGTTTTTAAGGCATTGTGCTGACGGTAATTTGCGACGTCGCATTTCGGTTCATCAGCTTTATTTCTAAATGCAAAAAAAGGAAAAAAAAACGCAGAGCTTATGGAGGTCACAGGGAGGACTTTTGCCCTCTGTATTCAGGCATAGGGGCAAAAAACGAGGGGGGCGGGGGTGGGTGGACAGACCTGAAAGTGAACATGGCACTAACCCCGGCGGGCAGAGGGAGACACAAAACAGGTTTTACTGGAGATTCAGCCATGAATCAGAATGAACTTGGACTCTTATCTCCGCCATGACTTACCCCTATTTGACCAAGTGGGTAAAGTGAGCACCCGTTTATCTTTCCAGTGATAACCTGGGGGGGGGGGAGTGTCAAGGTGGAGGTGGGATGCAACGGGGGGGGGGGGGGTGGTTTATAAAACGGATTAAGTGAACTTTGCTGAACTGAACAGAAAATCAAAGGAGCAAAAAAACATTATAGACAAAAAAAAAATCTAAACTGAAATTATCTTTCTAGCTCTTGGTCGATGAAGAAAACAAAAGAAAACAAAAGATACTAAAAGAAAAACAAAACAAAATGAACTTTATCAAAAGACACCAAACCCTCCGCCTGCAACATTATGTCGCAGTGTTTATTATCAACTGCTGGTGATTTTGTTTCTTTTCCTGGTTGCATTATGTTTAACAAATTTCGTTTGTATTTTATAAAATGTGCATAATCACGTCTAAGAGATGGACTTGACAAAATTACACTTTGCCTTTTCAAATTAGTCACATATTGAATATGAAAGTCCCTTGTCAAAAAATAAATCTCATTTTCATAAGTGCAAGGATGTTTTAATACTTCTTGAGATACAAACAGTCTTTGAGGGGGCCGTTAAATTTAGAATTAATATCCGTTGTAATTGTTCTCTGACAGCTTGGCATTTATCGGCGGCAGCTAAGTAATTAATTATCGTGATATAATTATTGCCCTCTGGTCCTCACGTCGGGGAAAACTAAAGTGACGATAGCGTGGTCGATCGCACACTCGCACTTGTGTATCTGGTGCGACGGGAGAGATTATTCAGCGGAAAAGCATTTTATTAATCAGACTTGGTGCGGTAGGAGTGGCCCACCTGACTTAGCTCACTCTGCCGTGGGCTTCCCGTCGTTCCGAAGGGGTACATGGGTGTGGAGGGAAGGTCGGATCCCAACCAGTCGCAGATTCACTTTTCTCTTACATAGAATTTCTACACTTTTTTCCTTGAAGTAATAGTCTATTTAATGTAGTAATGAATAATTACATTGCTAATAAAAATAATCCACCCCCTGCGTATCCAATATAGGGTCTTGGGGGGGGGGGGGGGTCCCTGGAACCTATCTCAAGCAGCATAGGGCACATGGTAGACGTACCCCCCCTCTGAGACAGGACGCACGCACGCACGCGCACACACACACACACACACACACACACACGACAGGCAATTTATGGATGGAAATTAGTCTAACTGCATGTCTTTGGACCGCGGGAGGTAACCTGTGTGACACGGGAGAACATGCAAACTCCACACGCAGAGCGGGGGCAAGATTCACACCCAGCCATGGAGGTATGAGGCAGCGACTCGACCCATTCAGCCGCCACGCCTCCTGACTAATAATAGTAATCATGATGATGGGAATAGTAATAATAAATAATTACATCTATACAATCTATAAATGTAATGCCCTATTTCACATGAAACCCTCACACGCCCTCTGTGTCTGTTAGGGAAACAGAGCCATCCCGGTAATAAAGGGAATTTCAGCTCAGCAGGTTACCGATTAAGATTGCCCAGTGTCTGCGGAAAGAGCGATCATCCCATCGGCAATCATCCCGGGTGAGGGTGGGGGGACGGGACTCACACCGCCAAGTAAAAAATAAAAAAAAAAAAAGGTCCTGAAAGTTTTTTTTCTTTCCGAGGAAGGAATCAAGGAGGGAAAGGTTAGCTTGCTCCAAAGTAGCCTGGTCTAGTCAAATATCTTCATCTCAGGAATGCTACTTCATATGTTCAGAGGAACAGAAGAAGAAAAAAAAAATGAATAGATGTTAAGTCTTTACTCATGCAGGAGCTCTTGCAGACAGTTGGGGGATTTAAAGATCTCGGGGACCTCGCTGTCCAGCTTGCAGATGACCTTGTAGATGGCCTTCTTCCAGGAAGGATCGACATCCTTGCCGGCGATGATGGCGTTGAAAAACTCCCGTAACGTGATCTGCGCCACCTCCAGGAATCGCTCCGGAACCTGCTGATACACAAGGAGACGGTGACATTAGGGAAAGTTTTCGGTTTCAACCCCAAGTCTCTGGTCCGCGACCCGAGGCTCCGAGACCTCGCCTCCTCAGCGAGCTTCTCTGTCAATAAGCCCCCTCCCATAATCTTTACGGGTCGTGAAGTCGGTTTCGTGCCCTCGGGTAGCCCTGGAAAAGGACACCGGGTGACGTACTCCTGTGCCGGTTATTCAGGTAGTGTGGGGCGCGCCGGACACCCTGCCTGGAGGGTCCTGGTTCGCCACTCGTTCTCACGGCTTTAGAAGGACGTTGACGCGATTTTCGCCCCCAGCTTCCTCTTTCTTGACATAAACGTGTGCACATGACCTGTAAAACTTGTCAGATAAGGCGACGGTCGGCAGATAAAAGCCTCTGGGCTGCAGGCCTGTAAGCGACGTCAGGGCCACACGGTCCTTGGTGTGGGCGTCGTAAATCTGAGGGGAACAAACAACGGCGTGGGGATACCATTGTGCACGATGAGCCGGGCACGATGAGCATCTTACGGCATGGACACAAATGGCCCCAACGTTAATGCAGCAAATGCCTCATTCAAGTCGCAGCCTCCCTGATAACCGCATCCCCAGGGGTAAATTCACCTTCGTTAGCATTCCTGCATCGAGACCCCCTCCGTGGCCTCAAATCCTCATCCCAGCTCCTCCCTCCCTAGCCTGTCAGGCATCCCTACCCTCCGTACGCTAGATCCGTGAGACAGCTCTGAACAGTCCATAGAACACTGCCTGTACCCAAGGCAAGATTAAGCCCATGGTATGGGGTCTGTCTGCAGGACACCTTTCCCTCTTACTTCAGCACTAACTCTAACCCATGCGCTAATGCCAACCACTGGGCTACCGCTAACCTGAATGCTAAAGCTAACTCTAGCATTAATGCTAACCTTTGGGCTACTGCTAACCCAGCGTTAGCTGTAAAACACGCTCATACCGTAGCCAATGGCGTCACTTGCCAGGTTGGGCAAGTTGTGGTCACCGAACATGAGTTTTGTCAAGAAGCAGCTTAAAAGATAAACAAGACAACCCCCTCCCACCCCCCCAAGGACTGAAAAAGCAGACCAGTCCTTTGCCAGTGCTTTCGGGAACCTTGAACATCTAAACCGCTTATCTGTGGACAGAGTGTAAACATGAATCTGTCTTGTTCTCATCTGACCTGGGACAGTCACACACACACACACACACACACACACACACACACACACAAACACATGCACACACACACAGATATACACACAGATACACAGCCACACACACACACAAAGCCATCCACATTCATATACTCACACACCTACCCTGGATATACACAGACACTCACACACAGTCACACACACACAGTCACACACGCACGCCCCCTCCCCCTTCAGGGGTCACTTGGTTGATTATGCTGACTGTCCCCAGCCGCTGCGGCGCACAACAAAAGCCTGACATAGCAGCCCGCTCACCTCCCGCGTCCTGCAGAAACTCATCACAGGTGTCAGGACATACCAAGGTTAGCGGCGGCCGCTGGAACACAAGGCAGGGGCTCGCCGGTGCGCTTGGCTGATGAATGAATGTCACATGGAGGGGGGGGGGGGCAGGCGGGGGGCAGGCAATGGGTGCTGTGATGTGGGGCAGGGGGGCGGGGGGGGGGCGGTTACAAAGGTTACAGATATCTTCCATCCTTTCACCTCAGAAGCTTGCTTGCACCCCGAAAAGAATGTTTTATTTGACTGCACAAACTAACACCACCTCCCCCCCCCCAACACACAATGTGACCACCCACACGGGCCCGCTGTCTAAAAAAAATAACAATAATAATCTGTTGTCATGGCTAAAAGAAGGTTCCGGTTAAATGTACCTGTGCTGAATGGCTATTACTAGTACACATCCCCCCTCCGGAGCCAGGCAGCACTGTCCCCTCAAGACATTCGCTCTTTCGGGTCTTTAACGGCTGTTAATTTTCCGTGCCTGTTCGGCTGACGAGCCACGCGGGGGACAAAAGCCAATGTCCCGAGCCAGTCCCAGCACCGGAGGAGGGTTAGGTGGACCGGGGGGGGGGGGTCATTGCTAAGAATATTCCTACAAGGAATTTCTCCAGCCATTTTTACTATAAAAGGGCAGCAAAATGCTGACTGTAAGGAGAAGACAATGTCAAGGAGAAAAGGGTATTGGTATTTTGGATCCTCTTGACTGCCCGCCTTGGAAAGCGAGAGCGGGAGGTAGTGAGGCAGAGGGAGAGTTATTCCTGTCCCAGAGCCCTTTCTCTGCATTAGCTGACTGCTCGCCTGTTAGCCAGCAGCGTGCCTTAACCGCTTTGTCACCCGCTCTGCTTCGCAGAGATCAGCTGTTGGCCTTTTGTTACGGCTATTGTATACTCTAATCCTCTGCGGCTGCCTCTGTGTCGGCGAAACGCGGCCCCATCACGCCCAGCATGGCTCTTCGGAAATATTTCATATGGCCTTCGTGGCTCCCCAAACCCCCGGACAGGCCTGACGCGGGGGTGCGGGCCAGGCTGGCCTTTACACCACTGCTGCCCCTGTGCTTTTTCAAACAGCATCAGATGTTACTCAGATAACAAATAAATGACAAATGTTGGCTTGGTGATCTTAAAGCACAGCGCTGTTCCCAGTAACACTGTCAAGGAAACCATTAATAGAGTCATATTAATTAAAGCCTATCAGTAAAGGTGATTATCTTAAAATATGCTTAGTAAAGTGTTTAAATTAGATGATTTATGGGGAGAAAGCCTGATGTTAGATTCAGACGTATCAGAGGGAACCAACTATTAATGAAAACAGAGAAAGGAGGCAAAACGAATGATATAAGTGAGCTCACCCCCTCACCCTCCTGCTCCACCGCCCGCCCTCCTCCTCTTCCACCCGCCCTCCTGCTCTACCGCCCGCCATGTTGCTCCACCGCCCGCCCTCCTGCTCTACCGCCGCCCTCCTGCTCTACCGCCCGCCATGTTGCTCCACCGCCCGCCCTCCTCCTCTACCGCCCGCCCTCCTGCTCTACCGCCCGCCCTCCTGCTCTACCGCCCGCCCTCCTGCCCCATCACCTGCCTTACTACTCTCAGTTCCACCTTCCTGTCCACCCTCCTGCTCCACTCGTTCACCAGTCAGCCCGCCGCTAGTCCTCCTGCTTGCTTGCTCGCCTGTTTGCCAGCATGCTCTCCCACCCCACCTTTATTTCGGCTGTCTTCCTTCCCAGGCAGCTCTGGCATTCCTAGTGATAAGAGGACCAGCGTGAAAAGAGAAAATTATGTGGCCCTTTCCACTGTCTAACACAAGATGACAAATACAGAGAGAGGGAGAGAGAGAGATGGGAGTCAGAGGAGTGGAGGCGAGCAGGTCCCGGTACTTCACCCAGCATTCATTCACCCCCTTGTGTGCTCGCTCGCCCCCTGAGCAAACTCCCCCTGCTCCCTGCTGTTTGTTAAGTAAATATTGATCAAGGAAAGACTTGCCTCCTGACAGCAGAGGGGTTGGGGGTGAATGCAGGGGGGGTGGGGGGTGAGTTGTGGAATAGCCTTGTAAGTGACAAACAAGCTGCTTAAAACGCTCCTCTACTGTCGATAACGCCATGGAACACTGTACGACCCCCGGCGAAACAAGGCTTTCGGAGCCGCCTCAGAATATCGGCGCCATCTTCGGCCCCTTTCTGGATGCTTCCATCCAAAGCAATGGCATTTAGTTAACAGAGCTAATCCAAGACCCTCTTCCTGGAGCTGCTCGGGCAGAGTCATCCGGCCAAGGCCACCACCACGGTCCCCTTCCCCGACAGGACGCCAACCATCAACCTTGTTTACGAAAGGGCGGATCTGTTTGCGCTTTAAGCTGTTTTTTTTGGGAAACTGGTCAAAATATTTAAACATCTTTCAATATTAGAGGGCAGAAGATACCGCAGTGTTTGCTAGCGCCAATGGGGGTGCAGGGGGAGGGGGGAGGTGGTGCACAAGCGGGCTGCAGCGATGCTCACGGTCGATAGCCTTGAAGGATGCAAGGACCCCCACGTGCTCGGAGTTCCTTGGTAGTTAATCCCTAACCAGCGTTTGTCCTGATGGCACCTCCACTCCTGGGAAAACGTACAGCTTCTCAGACTGCCTTACGTCCGCAGAGAGCGATCCGAGATGTGCTCCCCACGCCATCTCATTCTCCGACTGGTAGAGGGCCGAAACAGATTCAGAGATCGAATCATGAACACCCCCCCCCCCCCAACCCTGATGGACATGCCAACATCTTCGCCTTGAAGAAGATGGACAAGTAGGGAATCAATTACTTCATCTGAGAGCCTCCATGGAGAATTCCAGTCTCTCTATAGTTCAGCCTAAATAAAACCAAAAAGCAAAACATTCAGTCAGCGAACATGGGTACGAGCCAGAAGGGCCGGACGGGGCTTCGAGAGAGTCGGCAAACTGATTATGAGCAAACAAGCCCCAAGGTCAGACTCAGGGAAAGGGAGAGTTATTTCATCTGTCATGGGCTTTGAAAAATACATGTGGTTTGGGGGGGGGGGGGTCCTCAAATTTTCACTAGAGTTCAAAAGAACACTGTCCATTAAGGAGAAAAAAAAACCTTGATGTTCTGCACACATTCATCTCCTGTAATCAATAGTGTGGATGAGCTAAGACCTTCCCGCTCTGATAAACTCTTGGCTAGGGGGTCACTTAGTCAAACAAATTCCAGGTTTTCCCCCCTGAGATAAAGATGCTTTCAAAAGCCACCGGTCTGATGCAACCAAGGTTCAGCAGGCGCGCAGCCTTGGATGGACGGCCGGCGAGCCGCTGGGTAAACAGGGTCCGTGCCGCGCTGATACCGGCCGGCCTTGCCGACCGCCTCCCAGTGGCCGTTCTTAAGGAGAATCGCCCGACAACCACCACGTGCCACTTTCTCAAGGTGTGAGACAAGTTTCCAAGGACTTGGGGGGGGCAGAGATAAACGCCCCCGCCTTGTTATTCTCCAGCACTGGATCGGCATTGACTCCAGAAGCTTTAGCAAAGCAGGTCAAGTCCCCCCCCCCCCACCCCGTGCCTCACTCCCCCGACTCCGAAAATTAAGTCATAACGTGGGTGGGGGGTCGGGGACAACAGGAACAAACAAATGCGTGTTAATGACCTGCATCTAACAAAGGAGGCCCCCAGCTGCACGGACCTAGAAGAAGAAAAATGACAGAGAGCAGTGTCGTGAAGAGAGACGTGAGGGGGTGACCTCGCTGTCGGGGGACATGGCGGCGGGAGGCGGGCCGGGGAGAGCGACCAGGGCCGGGTGGCGGCAGAGAGGGGGCGGGGACAGGACAGCCTTAGCCTCCAGGAGCAAAGCGGGCAGACGGAAGGCGGCAGAGGGCTACAGAGAGGAGGAGAGTGTCAGCTGAGGTGGGGTGGAGGCTGGGCACTGTGCCAGGGTAACGAGCAGACATGCATCAGACTACAGATGTGTCAAGACCCCCCGGGGCGAAATAATGACATAATGGCCATGGGTGTGTGTGTGCGTGTGTGTGTGTGTGTTGGAACACCCAGTCCTTTAACCGGTTACTGCAGAAAAACACTGTAAAACTTATTAACAGCTTTGACTAATACTAATTACAGAATCAATTTCATATTATTATTATTATTATTATTGTTGTTGTGATGGAGGTCGCAGGATAGGCTCTAGATTCACTGCACCCCTGCATTGATTCTGCACTTATGGAAGATGGACAGATGTGTTATTATTGCACATTATCCTGTTATTATTACTGTCATTAGTATAGTGATACTGCAAACCTCTTCTGTGACCAGCCCCCACAAAGCTGCCTACCCCCTAAGCAGGACCTGTGATCTGTGGCAGGTCCCTGCACCCCAGCAGCAGGCCCCAGACCCTGCAGTGGCTCCTCCAGAGCCAGGGGTTCGAATGTCCCTCCCCCGTTCGTGCCGGTTTCCTCCAGCACAGGCGTCTCGGAATGGCCCGCACAGTGTGACTGTGCCCGTACCCTGCGCCGGACTGCCACGGGTCCCATGATGCCCCTTGCCCTGTGCTTCCTGCAAGACGCCCCAGGCTCTGTGTGACCAACAGCCACGGAACACAGACCAATCCCAGCTGTACCGCGATGACCTCACATCAGCAAGGCCACAAATTTTGGGAATAAAGGTCACTTACACCTCATTTAATGTTGCATCAGGAACATAAAGTTGGATCTTGCTATTCCGCTTGTGACAAATCGGCCTGCTTCACTGTTAGAGATATGTATGCTAATGGACTTGGTCCCTGGGCCTCAGGAGAGCGAAATGATCACACGGACAGGCACGGGGGACCTGAGGAGTCCAGCGGGGACACCACGTCAACCCGGGCTCTACTGAAAGCAGCTAAATTTAAAGGCTGTTTTGCCAAGTCATCAATTCTCTCACCCTTTTTACATCAAGACTCTGTCTTGTGCCCTCGGGCCTGATTTCCCAAGCAGTAGGAGGTCTGACGGGCATTTTCCATGACATTATCTCTCTGACGGACATTTTCCATGCGCGAAGGGTACAGTGACGTGCTAGAAGACCACGGGGTCTGCTCCACATCCACGTGGGCCTCCATCGCTGATAATCAGGGAGCCGCGTTTCTAAAAAGGGAACAAATGCTCTGTCCTATTTAATGTAAAGAATACTGTATAAAAATGTCAGAAAATCTGACCCCCCCCGCAGACCTCGCCTCCTTTACGAGGAAGACGCTAAGTAGGTGCCAGTGTGCAGCCACCCTGGGGGGGTTTAAACGCCAAGTGGAGGGGGGGGGCTTGGGTACAGAAAGCCAGAGAAAATGTAGCACTCAAAACTTCTCATCTTTTTCTGGACGGAAAATCTCACAAGCACACATGCGTACGCACACACACGCACAAGAACACGCATGCAAGAATACGGACACGCAATCATATAGACACCTGAGCACACGCATATACAAGCACATGGAAGCATAAACATATTCAGTCTGAAAGGTGAGCAGCGACATCATAGTGTTTAAAGACCATGTGTCTGTTTATAGTTTATGTTCCATTACTGATCCTTCCTGCCCCCGGTCTGTGTGGCCCCACCTTTCCTGCCCCCTGTCTCTGTGGCCCCGCCTTTCCTGCCCCCTGTCTCTGTGGCCCCGCCCTTTCTGCCCCACTCTGTCCTGCCCCCTGCTTTTCTACCCCCCACCTTCCTGTTACCCGTCTAGGTGCCCCCACCTTCCTGCCTCACTCTGTTCTGTCCTACTCTGTCCTACCCCCGCCTATGTGCCCCCCGCCTTCCTGCCCCCCTCTCCCCCACCCCAATCTCGGGGTCTCCCCTGCCCACAAGCCTTCCCTTCCTCCTCCTTCTCCACTTCACAGAGTCCATGGGGACCTGTGGCATTTTTAAGTCGGGTTTCTGGGCCGAGCCTGTAACCCTGGCTGCCGATGTGCTCCCCGGAAACGACTGTCAACCACCCCCCGGGAAAGATGGCGGGGGGGGGGGGGGGTGTAGTCACCTCAAGTGGGGAAGAAAAAACCAGGTGAGCCCTGTCTCTCAGAAGCACAGCGAGCCGGTAACCTGGCATGAGGACAGTGGGCGAGGGGGTCACCTGCCGGGGGATGGATGCCCAGACATGGCAGCGAACCACAGGGAGCAAACAAAGAGGAAACAGCCCCCGCCATCAGCTGGCACGGCCAGAGAACGGGCACGGCTGAGCTGCTCCTCCAAGCCACTGGGGGTTCACATCTCCCAGTCTGAGGACCAGAAGCACTAACCCCCCCCCCCCCCATATAAAAAACACATCCACCGAGATACAAAGGACACTTTGAAATGCTTGATAGGAAATTCAGCACAAGACGACCGTGAGACTCTTTCCAATGTCAAATCCTCATTCCTATCTGTGGCTGGTTAAAAATTCACTGGAAGGGGGTAAATCCAGTGAGGTCCGGGAAGCAGCGAGCTGGTTTCCCAGAGTCTGCTCCGCTCCGCTCCGCTCCGTCCCACTCCGGCCCCCGTGTTTGTTCCCAGGACGGCAGGTGAGACTGGAATTGAAGGTGCCGACCTTTCTCGGGGTAGCAGGGACCCATGAGGCTGTAAGACAATGGCTGGCCTCATGAGGGGGGGGGGGGGGGGAGGTCACATGAGGAATCAGCAAGCAGCCACAGATCGCTCATTGTCAGGACTGCGGTGCCAGATGTGCTGGAAGGACAGCGGACGTCAGGCCGGACCGGCACTCGTGACCCAGACAAGATGGAACAAGAGATCGCCTCAAAAGTGCTTCACTGTCGCTTTGGTGCATAGGCCGGCAAACCCCCCCCCGCAAGTTATTCACAACCGTGGCTTGGAGGGGGCACCTACAATATGATTTAGCGACAGAGAGTTTGTGGGAATTCTCCGCACTTAGGTAGCCAGATGGGAGAGGGACGAGGAGGTACCTTTCCATGATTCCCGTTCCGTTCTGATAGAGAGTGACCGAGGTGTGAAGAGGCACAGAACGCAGAACGGATATGGGGGGGGTGAGAAGGAGGCGGGGGGGGGGGGGGGGGAATGGTGGCCAAGAAGGCAGCATCCACAAAGACTTTGAACCCGTCTCAAGAGGACTATTAATTACGAAAGGCCTTTGGGTAGGTCAGACCAGGAGAGGATAGAGGGAGAGTTGAGGGGGCTGGGAAGGGGGGGTGATGGATCTGCTAAGCAATAGGCTTAGGAGCGGAGAGAGCGCCCCCCACAGGCACAGTGGGGGTCCAATTCTCCAGTGCGTGACACCTGAGGGACAGGGTGTAAAAACAAGCTAGTTGGGGGAGAGGGGGGAATGTGAACGATGGGACAGAGGTGGCCACAAAACGGGGCGAGACTGTGCTCTGTTCTTTAAACTTTCCTTTTACCCCCCTGGAAGAGACTAAAGGGGTAAGTGGTGTGTCACTGCGTCACAGAGCCAGGCTGCGGATACCACAGCTGTCCAGAGACACGTCGTGGGGGGGCGGGGGGAGAGGAGGGGGGAAGGGCAGAGAGGAGGGGGAAGGGCAGAGAAAGGCAAGGTGATGCCTGACATCAGAGCCTTACAGAAATGTGAAACCATCCCGCCCCCCAACCACCACCCCCAGCAAGGAGCATTCACCAAAAAAGCTGTTTTATTCCTCACAAATGTGACTCTACCAGCCCACCCCCCCACCCCAAAAAAAAAAAAACATGCTAACAGGCCCCAGCATGGTGGACTCGTTCATAGCGAGTGAGGAAAAAGATTTCCCCCTGGTTACGATGCTCAGGACATCCCAACACGCTGGCATCCCAACACGCTGGCATCCCAACACGCTGGCATCCCAACACGCTGGCATCCCAACACGCTGGCATCCCAACACGCTGGCATCCCAACACGCTGACATCCCAACACGCTGGCATCCCAACACGCTGGCATCCCAACACGCTGGCATCCCAACACGCTGGCATCCCAACACGCTGGCATCCCAACACGCTGACATCCCAACACGCTGGCATCCCAACACGCTGGCATCCCAACACGCTGGCATCCCAACACGCTGGCATCCCAACACGCTGGCATCCCAACACGCTGACATCCCAACACGCTGGCATCCCAACACGCTGACATCCCAACACGCTGGCATCCCAACACGCTGGCATCCCAACACGACCAGTGCAGCGGTATGTACATTTACAAAAGGGGAGACTTATGGAGAGTCACAGCAAAGGAAGGGCCTCCTGTGACTCGTGAAGATCAGCACCTCGAGGGCTTGCCAGCTGTCAGCCAATGAGGAGTCAGTATTTAGTCAATCTGTCATACGGGAAGGTGGCACCGGTCTACCATGCCTTCCGGCCAGGTGACTTCACCATGGGCGGGGCCCAGAGGAGGAGAATGAGCCGTGGACCGTGGCTCGGCGAAAGCATGGGCTTTGATTGGCCAATCATGGCAAGTTGCCCATCACCGTAAACCAGTGTGATCACAGTTTTCAGTGGGGGGAGGGTGCCCCACGGTGCCAGGTGAAGGCTTCAACATGGCACCGCAAGCATTTATGTGTCTGGGAGTTTAAACATGGGGCTGCTCCCCCCCCTCACACTTCCAAGGCCGAGGTGCTGAACTCCAAAGGGAGGTGTATGCACCGAGAAACGTGGCCCTGAGATGCCAAAACGGCAGCAAACAAGGCAATTAGTGAAGCCTTTTAATTACCGCTGGATCCTGTCCTGCCGGCGAGGAATGCGGCAATTATGGCACTCAGCTCTAATTTATTTATTTATCTCCTTAATGGCCTTGGGGGGGGGCAATAGGAGGAATAAAATCCGAGGAGGATGAAAGAGGCGACACAGCAGGAGGAAGAAGGGAGATGCAACAATGATGACGTGAAAACGGGGAGAGCGGCTTGGTACCGGCGGTAGGCTGGAGTCACGGCAAAATGTGGCAGAATCGCACAGACGGGTGGGAATGAGATGCTGTAAGTTAGGGGTCTCTGAGGAAGGCCGGGGAAACGGCCGACATCATGCTGCCCTCTGAAGTATCACGGACAAGTTAAAACAAACTTTGACGCTTTCCTGAAATGTACTTCAGATGTTTCTCTCTCTCGCCCCCTCTCTCTCTCACATAAAAAAAAAAAAAAATTTGCATTGCTGGGCAATTTTCTTTGTGTCACGCCCTAATCAGCTCCTCCAGCTCCCTGCCCAGACACCTGCAGAGAAAAACCACCCCCCCCAATATTCAAATTGCCACCACCGCCCCGCCATAACGTAACATCTCCTGCAATAAAAGTCTTCTTCATACTGTCTTTCACCTTTCAGTTTGCAAATTCAAAGTCTCTGCATGTAAATTGGACAGGGCTCCTTAAAAAGTTCCCAGTAACGAGGGAAGACACACCCATCCCTCCTGCCTGGCTGCCCCCTTAAGCCTCCCGGACTTATTCAAATGATTAAAGGGGCGGACTTTATTTTCTGCGCGCTGAGAACCAGAAGGCGTTTTTGATCATATTTAAATGGACAGAGTCCCCGTGGACACAAGCAGATGTGAGGACGGTACTTTATGGCGCGCGCTGTATTTGACAAGGACGCCTCAACTCCCGGACATCACCTTCTTCATCCCCCCCCCGCCCCCCCATACGGAAAGACACATGACCTTGATGCTGACAACTCCATTTCACAGAGGGAGCGTGCCGGCCTGGAAAACACAGAGGACGTGGAGTAACCTTTACTGATGGACGGAGATTCCTGCTCTCGGGAAGTGTGGCTTTCATGTGAACGTGTGAATATTTCCCCCGGCTTGAGTACGTCCTGGGTGATGACATAGCTTCCACCGCAATCAGAATGTCGACGGCAATTCAGAACATCGCAAGCAGGATGGAGAAGTGGAGGGACGCCCCCTACAGCCAGCCCAGGAAGTGTGACGGACACGTCGCGTTTATAAATGCCGACGAACCACGTTTAGTAGTTTCCTGTTGCAAACATCGCGTTGCTAATTACAAATAAGCTAAAGTTCGTTAAGAAAACACGGAAACACAAACTCAATAAATCTAGAACATGCCTTAAACACCAACAACCAGATATCAGGAGAAGCAGAAATGGGAAGGATGACATCACAGATGGTAGGCTGGGGGGAGGGGGGATGAGTTAGGGAGGAGGAGCTTCTGGATGCCATGTGACTGAAAAGCAGGCTCCGCCTACTGGAAGGAGTCATACCTCAAAATCGTTGGCCTTGTTGTAGTGCATGTTGAGGGCGCGGAAGAGCTCGCAGTCACGGCTCACGGTCATCTCCTCCGCACTGGTCACGCCATCACCAATGGCCTGCCGGGCGAATTTCTCCATCTGGATGTAGTAGAACTCGCGAAAGTTGCTGAACCACTTGATGAGCTGGGAGGTGATGCACCTGTTGAACTGTGGGTTGGGAGGGGAGATGGGGGCGAGACACGAAACGGGCTGTTAAAGTCGGCAGCTGACCTTGATACGGGCAAAGAAGAAGAAGGACCCCACGCACCAGTCAGAGACAGTCGGCCATCTTTTCCTCTCTTACCAACCACAGAAGCCTTTGCAGTCTTCTGAATGGAATTTTAACCCAGTAACATTTGAAATAAAGCAAACTTGCTTTCCGCTTTCTTGTTCCAACAACCTCGGGACACTCACACACACACACACACACACACAAACACAGGTTTGTAAATTATATCTTTGTGGGGACTCTCCATTAATTTCCAAGGGGAGAACATTTTTAGTTTTTTGATTGCAGTTACATACTTTTATAAAATTGTTCCTCCTTGTGTGGATTTACCCCAAAAGGTAAAAAGTATCAGGTTTTACATTGTGGGGCCACAAAACCACACTCACGATGCATGCAGGCAGCTCAGCGACCACTTCGGACACGATGGGGTGGGGGCCAGCAGGTGCCTCACTGGCACAGCCAGGCGTGGACCCCGAATGTGCCCCCCCCACACACTCCCCCAGGGTCATTTTTAGAGGCATATGCTTTACTTTTCATTAATTTTACTTATATTCACCAAAAATGTGTTTCCTAATGTGATCCCTGGTACATGAATCACACCTCAGAGCTTCTAACCACACAAACACACCACATGGGTTCAGTATGACCACAAATGGTCCATTCTGATTCAGCACAGTCCCCCCCCCTCGCAGAGCAGACCCTGCTGTCTCGCCCCACTAGTCCCCTGGTTAAAATGTAATCACATTCATGCCCAGCGTCTGCTGAGCACCTGAGTGCGAATTTCCATACCTGCTAGAAAGGTTAATTGTCATTTGCCCCGAGGCATCTCCACACCGGGGCCCTTTAAGCACAGTCGCGGAGCGCGGCAGAGCTAAATTCCTAAGGAAAAATAAAACCTGAATATGGCGGGCTGCATTTGTCTGAGAATTACGGTCGTGCACCTCTGCTGAGCAGCGACGTAACAAGCATCTTAATCAGAAAAAAAAACGTCTCCCCTTCTCCTTCCATGACATGCACATTTTGCACTACTTCTGTGGCAAGGCCTCTCACGGAACACGGAACACCCTCCCTCTGTGACCTTTGACTCTGCCAGGTGACCCGTGCTATGCTGGGGGGTGGGGGGGTGGTTTGGGGTTCCATGCAAGGGTCAGTTGTATTCAGAAGTCACCCAATAAATCTGAAAGGATTTCTGCCAGGGATTTGTACCTAAACCTTGCTCGTCGTGGGTACTCACCCCCCCCCCCTCCCCGGCACACCCCAAACCCCAAAGTGTGGGTACATTAAAAGAGACATTAATATACATCAATTAAATATCAGAAAGCACTTATTGAAGTGGCCATGAGAATATGACACCCCCAGCTGAGATAGAACAGCAGACAGAGGAGGGCTTTTTTTTTGAGGGGGGGGGGGTTGCTAATTACTGTATGGAAGGACATCTTTGTGTTCGCAAATTCAAGACAATGAAGTGAATGAAAATTCATGGGAGCCAATCTGAGTGGCTTGGAAACAGAAGGCAGGCCTGTTTCCCAGAAGGCCTCCCCCTGAATCCTAATCGCAGAGACTCCTTACAGATAATCGAGCAGAGGGCCGATTGAGTCATCACCACACCGCTCCCGCCTCCGAGCGCTGAAACGCCTAAGTAACCCCCTGAAAAAATTATACACTTGCCCATCCAGCTCATGCTATTTTCTGGGGGGGGGGGCACACACACACACACACACACACAAACACACACACACACACACGCAGCAAGCGAGGGCCCCAGCTATCTGATCTCCCGGTAGCCGATTTCAATAGAACTTAAACCTATTAGGATCTGCTGAACTTGGAGTTCTTCCTGTTTTTATCTCGCCAGCAAAATACCCCCGTGCCCATTTCCAGACACTGAGATAAGGGCGCAAAGCCCAGTACCGGCTTACTGTGCCTTTCTAATTCTTTCAGAATAAGAAACAAAACATTACAAAATGATAGAAGGCTGCTCACTGGGGGATGAGAATTGCTTTGACATGGAGATTAGACTCCAGTATTGTTACAAGACATTGTCTCATACGAACAAGGCTATGGGGGGGGGCGGGGGGATTTTTTTTCTGGAATGGCCCCCGGATGACATAACGGAGACTACAAAAAAAGTAAGTGCGCATGACATGGTTTGACAGAGGCGCATAAAGGGAGATTTAAAGCGCATTGTTGGGGAATCGGAATTGCAGGAAGGCAGACAAAGGGCCGTGCGACGGCAGTATGACGACTCAGCAATTAAATGTCATGTCATCTGCTAGTCAAACAAACATACAGGCATGAACACACGCACATGCACACACAGGCACTGTACAGAAACAGTCACACGGACACACACAGAGACGCTGTACCAAAACATATATAAATGCACTGTAGCAAAAGGCACACACAGAGACACGTGCATTCACATGCAAAAACACACACATCGTATCAAAATACACACACATGCTCTCTTCCAAATTACATATAAAAACACACTTTATGCAAAACACATGCGTCTCACACACACACACTCTACCAAAAATCACAAAAAATCTAACACAAAATCCCAAAATACACACAGTATCAAAACACACATACACTGCACAAATTGCGTGCACACACACAGGTTTGTAATTATATCTTTGTGGGGACTTTCCATTAATTTCTATGGGAAAACTCTAATTCCAACATGACGACCTTAACCCCTATCCAGCCATCACCATAAGTAACCAAATAAAATACATGGCTTTCAGTATTCTTAGTTTGTTTGCATTCACAGATTTCTTTAAAATTGACTTCCCTGAAAAATTGTCCCCACAAGGTCTCAACATTGTGGGGACATTTGTTCCCCATAATGTAAAACACAGATGACCAGATGCACACAAACACACACACACGCACATGACCTCCAATCACCATATTCCATCATATTCAAGAAGGCAACAAAAAACTGACCATATCTCAAAGACAGTCACCGTTTTTTTTCTCCCGTACGTCTCAACATCACTTCATTAACATCTCTGATGCTTCCCCAAGCACTAGCAGCAATATTTACATCTGCATAGAGCCTGCAGTTTGAGACATAAACAATGATAAGGAAAATCAAAAGCAGAATCAAAGGGACGCTGTAATATCAGCGGGCAGCGCCGGGCCGGGGCCACGCTGCAGCATCTGTCCCGCTCTAGTTCCGTACAAAAAAAGGCCCTAATTGCTTCAGCGAAAGGTCAGCATTGCCTCCGTACCAGAGACAGAGACTTTGATTAACGCTTCCCCTGGGACACCTCTGCTCCAGTGTATTTGCAAGGGAAAATGTCTAAATATTCAAGAAACATGGTCGTAGGAGCCATAAAACAAATCAGCCTGACACCTTCATCTGCTCGGGGGGTGCCGGCGAGCCGCAGGGGCCGCCTCTCATGGCCGTGTTCACGGGCCTGTGAAAGGTCATCGCTCCTTAGCGCAGCCAGCAGCGAGCAGACGAGCGGCGCTCTTCCTCAGGGTCGCCGCGACTGATGCAATCACCTGCCCCGGACGTCACTCCGCGGCACAAAATAAAAACACACCTCCGGCAACTTCCTTCTGTGCGATAAAAACCTGATGAGGGACATGAAATCCCACCCCCATTTTTTCTTTTTTAGCCACTTTCTCCACCCACCCCCACTGTGTTTTCACAGGTTCTTAAGTGCACAGGTTCGAGCCTGGGATTTCCAAGCATGGCCGGAGGGCTCGCTTTGGCTTATTCCGAGTCCGCGGTGAGGCAAAGTTTTGGGGGAAAAGAAAATGTGCTGTTCTCTGCCTGCTCTATGTAACACTTCTGTTGACAGGCAAACTACTAGACACCCCTTTTACTCCGAGTCCCCACGAGGAGATCCCAGCTCCACTCATACAGAGTAGCACCGTTGCCTCACACTCCCAGGGCTGGGAGCTTGAATCCTGCCGCAGTGTTTGTAGAGTTTGCATGTTCTCCTTGCATCTCCAGGTTCCTCCCGCAGCTCAAACACATGCAGTTTGATTAACTGGCAACTCTAGTCTGCCTGCAGTGTGTATCTGCGCCCAGCGATGGCCTGGCTTCCTGTCCACACGGTGCACCACGGCCTTGTGGTCTATTCTGCCTAGGATACGCTGCAGGCTGCTCCCCCCTCACCCCCATGGTCCAGCCCTGGATAAATGACAGCGAAGGCAGTAAATGCATCCTTCTTGACTAATGTCCCTTCCACAGCCTTGAGGGAGGGAGTCGCAGCACAACGCTAACCTGCATAAATTAGCAGGCCGGTAAGCCAGTAAGTCACTTCACGCACCAGACATATGCTGAACAAATGTAGCATCAACGCAAGTCTCATCGCAGCCATCTGCTATGCTGGGACACATCAGGAAATTAGACAGAGACCGCTGTGCACCTGCCTGCGCTTCAAAAAAAAAAAAAAACCCTCACCTTTATGAAGACGCCCAAATGGCTTCCTGTCGTACTTCTGAGGAGGAGCTCAGATGCTAATCCCCACCTGACAACTGGCTGACTCCACACAATCGGCACCGAGAAACATGACCCCGTTGCCGGAACTAGGATCCAAACGGCAGGCTTCGCTAGGGTCTGCTATCACCAGGGGGGAGGATGGAAACCTGACTGACCCAAACTCCACAGTGCACTTGCAGCACCGGGACCACATGAAACAACTTAAATAGCACAATTGAGCAGATCTCCGTCAAATGTCGGTATCAAGCTGCGTAGATCTTGAAATAACATCTTGCCATTTTTGTAACCCCATTTAAACACCTACACCATAAAGTATGTTAACAAAGCTGCCCCCAACCTTTCCTTGAATGACTACAGAGATTATTGTCGGGCAAATCATCGATAAGCTAACGTTCTCAGTCACTTGCGGAGAGACGGCAGTCTAGCCAAAGGGATAGGATTGCAGTTTTCCCAATTAGTGGGTTTTCCCATGTGTATTATCATCCGTTCAGACCCCCAAATATACATCTTAAACCAATCATTCCCAGGGTCATTATCCAACAATTAGTTAGTTGTTTATACTTTGGTTCCCACACTTGGCAACTAGTCGATCAAACGGGCAGCCTGCTGCAGTTCTGTAGCAGTGCTGCCACCCGACTGCTTGACGTTGTTTTAGAAACCGGTCATGTGAGCCGAAAGCCAGCCCTGGGCCGGCGGGGCCCGCTAGCAGCGTCGCATGGATACATGCATCCTGGCTTCTCAAGGCAATAAAAGCTGCGTTGTGGCATTTTTGTGCGTCAGTACTTTATGGTTTACAAAACATTTAAACATGCAAGCGGCAAAATGACAAATTCTGTATTTACTAAACAAAACAAAAAAAAAACAAGAAACAAGATTCCCAAGAAAACGAAAGGACAAGGTTATGAGGGGGAAGAAAGATAGGGTTAGGGTTATGGAGGGAAGAAAGATAGGGTTAGGGTTATGGAGGGAAGAAAGATAGGGTTAGGGTTATGAGGGGGAAGAAAGATAGGGTTAGGGTTATGGAGGGAAGAAAGATAGGGTTAGGGTTATGAGGGGGAAGAAAGATAGCTAAAGATAAAGAACAAAGAATGCAAGAAAATGTGCTTAAAATTAGCAAGTTGTTTAAAAGTCCTAATTAGCTAAGAGGAAGATAGGGATAGGGTTATGGAGGGAAGAAAGAGAGGGATAGGGTTATGGAGGGAAGAAAGATAGGGTTAGGGTTATGGAGGGAAGAAAGATAGGGATAGGGTTATGGAGGGAAGAAAGATAGGGTTAGGGTTATGGAGGGAAGAAAGAGAGGGATAGGGTTATGGAGGGAAGAAAGAGAGGGTTAGGGTTATGGAGGGAAGAAAGATAGGGTTAGGGTTATGGAGGGAAGAAAGATAGGGATAGGGTTATGGAGGGAAGAAAGATAGGGTTAGGGTTATGGAGGGAAGAAAGAGAGGGATAGGGTTATGGAGGGAAGAAAGAGAGGGTTAGGGTTATGGAGGGAAGAAAGATAGGGTTAGGGTTATGGAGGGAAGAAAGAGAGGGATAGGGTTATGGAGGGAAGAAAGAGAGGGTTAGGGTTATGAGGGGGAAGAAAGAGAGGGTTAGGGTTATGGAGGGAAGAAAGAGAGGGATAGGGTTATGGAGGGAAGAAAGATAGGGATAGGGTTATGGAGGGAAGAAAGAGAGGGATAGGGTTATGGAGGGAAGAAAGAGAGGGTTAGGGTTATGAGGGGGAAGAAAGAGAGGGATAGGGTTATGGAGGGAAGAAAGATAGGGATAGGGTTATGGAGGGAAGAAAGAGAGGGATAGGGTTATGGAGGGAAGAAAGAGAGGGTTAGGGTTATGGAGGGAAGAAAGATAGGGTTAGGGTTATGGAGGGAAGAAAGAGAGGGATAGGGTTATGAGGGGGAAGAAAGATAGGGTTAGGGTTATGGAGGGAAGAAAGAGAGGGATAGGGTTATGGAGGGAAGAAAGAGAGGGTTAGGGTTATGGAGGGAAGAAAGATAGGGTTAGGGTTATGGAGGGAAGAAAGAGAGGGATAGGGTTATGGAGGGAAGAAAGAGAGGGTTAGGGTTATGAGGGGGAAGAAAGAGAGGGTTAGGGTTATGGAGGGAAGAAAGAGAGGGATAGGGTTATGGAGGGAAGAAAGATAGGGATAGGGTTATGGAGGGAAGAAAGAGAGGGATAGGGTTATGGAGGGAAGAAAGAGAGGGTTAGGGTTATGAGGGGGAAGAAAGAGAGGGTTAGGGTTATGGAGGGAAGAAAGAGAGGGATAGGGTTATGGAGGGAAGAAAGATAGGGTTAGGGTTATGAGGGGGAAGAAAGAGAGGGTTAGGGTTATGGAGGGAAGAAAGAGAGGGTTAGGGTTATGAGGGGGAAGAAAGAGAGGGTTAGGGTTATGGAGGGAAGAAAGAGAGGGATAGGGTTATGGAGGGAAGAAAGATAGGGTTAGGGTTATGGAGGGAAGAAAGATAGGGTTAGGGTTATGGAGGGAAGAAAGATAGGGTTAGGGTTATGGAGGGAAGAAAGAGAGGGATAGGGTTATGGAGGGAAGAAAGAGAGGGATAGGGTTATGGAGGGAAGAAAGAGAGGGATAGGGTTATGGAGGGAAGAAAGATAGGGTTAGGGTTATGGAGGGAAGAAAGAGAGGGATAGGGTTATGGAGGGAAGAAAGAGAGGGTTAGGGTTATGGAGGGAAGAAAGATAGGGTTAGGGTTATGGAGGGAAGAAAGAGAGGGTTAGGGTTATGAGGGGGAAGAAAGATAGCTAAAGATAAAGAACAAAGAATGCAAGAAAATGTGCTTAAAATTAGCAAGTTGTTTAAAAGTCCTAATTAGCTAAGAGGTTAGATTTTAACGGTGACTTAAAAAATGCTGTATTGGTGTAATTGTTAAAACATACAATAGCGTCTAGCGGTGGGTCTGACAGCTTCTGTAAGACAGTGTGGTAGGATTAACGCGCGGGTTACCAGGAGGCTCTGTGAAGGTGGACCCCTGGACCCTCGGATGGGAGAACGCGGCCTGGCTGCAGGGATGAGACCTCCATTGGGCACAGGGGTGTGGGGGCTGCCGGGAGCGCCAACCTCTTGCTGCCTCATCTGAATAATGTGCCCTGAATCTGTCACAATATCTGGCCCCCTCATATGCACACTGTACACCACATCAACAACAAATTAAATTGTAAATAAGAGACAATCAGGGCCATTGTTTCTATTCTTAATTTGGGCTCCTCTCATTTGACGCTCTCCACACGCAGGGACACAATGCACTGCCACACTCACACACAGCTCACAGAGCTTTGAGCGTTAGCTTCTGCTGATTACCACAGCGTGCATCGGTGTGATGCACAGATTCGAATTTCTGTGGGCCTCAAAAAAAAATATTTAAGTGAAATATAGCTAGATATGATTTTAACTGGGGGATCTATTAGGGAATTATGACCAAGCACATGCCTGAGATTAATCAGGACGGATCCACAAAAAAATTCTGGTAACAGTTTAGACGAGCACAGCAAGGCGGCAGATAGCGCGACCTACCTTCACGTCAGAGAAGAACATCTTCAGCATGTTGGAGCTGGGGTATCTGGTGTAAAAGAACATCAGCTTGGCCTTCTTCAAGTGATTAGGTGAAAGCCCTTCCTGAATTTGCAAAGCATGGAGTCAAGGAAGACGAGGCGATGGATCTGACCACCAGAAATCGAAAAGTAAATAAATAAATAAATAAATCACCTTAGCTAGGAAGCCTACGTTCTACAAGCAGACTAAGATAAGCCTCACCCTCCCCCTCCTAAAAAAATTTGCATAATACTGACAAAGAAAGCTGTTACTCCCAACGCTAAAGGGGAGCTTTCGATTGTGATCAGACATGCCAAGAAAGACAATACTCCATTCTTCCATTTAAAAAAAACAAAAAAAATTATAAAATGCACGACGGCGTAAAATCGACGGCTGATCAATACGTGCGGGACGGCAGATCAATAAATGCCTACTTACCGTAATAAAGGCCCTATTTATCTGGGAAAAGCATTGCCCTCCAGATTTGTAAACAGGAGCTGCTGAAGAGGTCCCAGGAGAAAGAAGGACTAACCGGAGCAATCTAAGCATTCCAATTATCCCCCTAGCTAGCTGGCACTTCCCCCACGCTGGCAGCCGGGCCGGCTTTGGCCACATCTGTGCCACAGACCGGCCATGCCATTTCCTCGGCAAATTAACGGCTTTATAATTTATCCGAAATGAAGACGCATGAGGGAGGGAAATCAATGTGACCCCCACAAGGTCAGTTCTCGCGCCATCCCACCCCTGGAAGGAGCGTAGCGAAAGTATCCATCAAAACATTACATGCCAAAACTTAAGCATGTCGATTTTTTATTTTATAAAAGTACACGACGGGAAGCATCACTTTCGGAGTTAAGCGGCCAGGTCCTTAACCGGGAACCTACAGAACAACATTCATACATCTATGACCACATATTTTATTGTGGTCTTCAGACTATAAAGTAACATAATCTCCTTTCTCGAAGTCTGGATGGACACCGGATGATAAAATTAAAAAGTAGATGAAATGTAACATTTTCAAGTGGTTAATTAACCATATTTAAATAGTTGGATAAAGTGTGACAGTGGCATCTTTCAGTTTTTCCCTTTAGAGATGCACATAAACACAACATCACGGACAAATGGCAGCTGGTGCCAACCGTATGTCTTCGTAGGTCAGCGAGTCGGGATCTGGCAAGAGCCTCCTCGCCGTTCCGGGGCTAAATGACGGCACAGATGATTGACAAGCTCCTTGTGCCAAAGGATGGGACTTGAGAGCCCAGAGGTGACCTCCATTAGTCTGATAGGGAAGAATAAAGGAGCCTTACTCTCCATACCACCATCTGTCATAAGGCATATGCGAAATAACAGCACAGGGAGCGGAGGCTGCAAGCTGTCCCCTCCTGCCCGGGCAGGACTTTTGAAGGAGCCAAACTAATTTCCCTCAGATCATGGGGAAAAAATGAAGTATTTATTATTTACTCAACAGAAAGCAGAGTAAGGGTTCAGCATGGAAATGAGAAGGGATAAGGGGTCTAAGTGGGATTCTTAATAAAAATTAATTAAACAGAGATGCTATTTTTTGAAACTGCAGGCGAGATTTGTGAACATTTCACATCAGGGATCTCAGTTAAGAGGCTTTCGGCTCACATCCTTTCTCCTGTTTGGTGCAACTGTTCTTTTCGTTCTTTGCTTTTTTGCTTTAATCCACCACCTGCACGACATTCCCTGTAAAACTACAAGACCTCCGGAAGAAAAAGACCCCGAATTATAACGAAACTCCAGAAACACCAGTTTATCCGCGTAGACGACGTATGACGGAAAACGTCGTTTGAGGCAGCAGCAAACCAGAGGTAGGGGGGGTAATAAATAGATGGACTTTAAACACAAAACTCAATTCTGGTAAACAAACATCTTCCAGGAAAAGAAGACGGGTTTCCAGGATACATACATGAACAATGAGTCATGAAAAGCATCCGTCAGTGGACATACGGCAGCCATGAAAAGTCTCACGTAAATAAAAGCATGCGGGTAGAAAAGGGAAGGTTACGTCAGCTTTTGATAAGGAAACATCACACGGATGTGAGGTAAGTCATGCCAACTATCTGCCTTTAGACATATTATCGAGCGAGAACTACAAATTCCAGCTGATTTTCATGTTAAGAGGAACCCAGTGGCAAAGCCTTGGATGAGGTCAAGTGAAAATTCACCACAGACAGCTGGCCGAACTCATCAGTGAGCCGGTGTCAAGAGCCGCTTAATAAGAGGCAGTCTGGACCCTAAACAGAAGAGTCTAGCAGGTAAGTAACTCAACAAAACCTATATATAGGTGGTACTAAATGATTTTTTTAACACACTCTTAAGAGATAAATGTGGCCGGAACAGGATGGAGGAAAAAAAAAAAGACAGTCGAGTTTTTAATCAGACTGTGGCAAAATTAGAAATGCTTTTCAGATGAAGAAAACGAGCAAAAACTAAGGGGAGGGGAGGAGGGTTGGGGTGGTGATGGGGGGGGGGGGGGGGGGGGTCCCGAAAGGCCTGACTTGAAATGGCCAATTCCAGGCGCAGTTAGCGGACAATAGGCCACTCCAGCAGCCCGTCAGGGCCCGGCTCTCCGGAGAGGGTCAGGAAGATTCCTTTGTGTGCCGGTACTTCAGGAGACACGGAACCGGAGAGGTGCGTCACCTGCCCCCGTCTCAGCGGCTGCGGCGCCTGCACCCCCAATGCAAATCCTCCGAGAAACTGAAAAAAGCCTGTTTTTGTGAGATGCAAAGAGACTGCATTAAAAAAAAAAAAATTTAAAAAGGGAAGGACATTCTTCCTCCAGGTGAAGACAATCAACAGTCTGTTTCTTTAAACCATTTGAATACAACTTATTTGATTACGCAGCTTTACTTTGCAAGCCTATAGAGGTTCTGTGTCCTGGCCGGGGCATAATGTACTGGCACAAGTGGCAAGTTTGAGTGCGTTCAATTTAAGAAAAGCACTTGGGCTCTGTTGGGTGTGCAGATCTGCCTTCCTCAGGGCAAAGAGGCAGGATCATGGGATTAAGAACAATAATTCCACTAATAAATAATTTCAATTAGCCTGAACGACGGGAACTAGAAATCTGTTATATCGGCCAACTGTGAAAACCACACTTCTTATAATTACCCAGAGAGGCAATCTGTTTTTCTCTTTCACATGGGGAGACCTGCTTTTGGTCAATGACTAGCCTAAATTCACAAACCTATATAATTCTGAAACCGTTTTATTCCTTTTTAAAGAGGCAGCCGTAATGCAACATAACAGGTTCACAGGCAGCTACTGTTTGGCATCCCAAAGCCTCAAAAAGATACACGTCTGTAGTTACCATCCCTGCTCTCATCAGGGTACGAGCACCAGTCCAGTTCATCTGACGTCCGCCCACCACTGTGACATCGCGCAAACTCGCTGGAGCGCCGATGAGAGCTGACAGTGCCGACTACTTTAGTACAACCTGGGTCCTATGAGTAAGAGGCCAGCTGAACCTCTGGATGACACGCTGATTACTTTACGGGGGGCTATATCATAAAATGTTGTTTTATTTACCATTATTTTTTCACTTTACTACAGCAGAAATACTATTAGCAGGAGAAATCAATGTTAAGGGGACACTATGCATATTATAAATTAATTAAATAACTAGTTATATAGTCAGATATACTATATTATATATCTATTTGTTGTTATTCATTATTACAATAATTAGCAATAAGACTGAAGGTGAAAAATGTTTCATGGTGTTGCTATTAAAAGCTGCCTCTCGCTACACAGCTCAAAGCACTGGGAGAATTGGGATTGGGGTGATTCTGGAAACCATTCAGTTCAGGGTCAAGAAAGACAAGAACAAATGAAAGATAAACAGCCACCAGCAAACACCTGTTAACGCAGCATTCAAAGGAGATGGGGGGGGGGGGATTATTTGGCTGCCTAGCAACAGCAAATAGGTGCCTCAGGTTGTCAACAAATCTTTATAACAAATAAGAATAGAAACTGCGATTATTCTTTTTTACAATGTGATAAGAAAGAGCAGACAGAACAAGGCTCTTTATTATACCCTACAGCCTATTGTAAAAGCACGAGTGGGGGGAGCAGACACGGTCTTCCTGCCCTCCCCTGGTCTTTCCTTTAAAAACAGGTCCTCAACCACATCCACGATTTAAGTGCCGCTTTGTACCTTTGCACACGCAACCCGTGCCGGAGAAAACGGAGCTTCTCCTGGCGATGTATCGCAAACGCGCCCTGGGAACAGAGCCGCTGCACCCGCTGTACCCGCTACACCCACTACACCCGCTACACCCGCTGCACCCGCCGCACCCGCTACACCCGCTGCACCCGCCGCATGGCCGTACCCGTCGGATCGATGTGTCGGGCCGGGAGAAAACAAAACGCCCACTTTTTAGCGAGGGCCTCCCACCCTTTCGAAAGCACTGAGCTCAGCTGCCTGTTTCCATTCTACCACTTGTACTTAGGCATAGTAATTAATTCCTGAGCGTTGACAAAATTAGTCTCTGATGCTCGTTTGTGATAATAGGAGAGCAAAATGAGCAGCGCCGTTCCAGAAGCCAAACACAGCAACATAAGAACAACTACAAAGATTAAATTGATTTTTACACCTCTAGTTTTTTATTAATAGACAGACTGAATATCCAGACATCTCAATCCGCAGACCTCCTACACCAATCAAGAGTAATCGAAACCAGTGGTGTGGCCAATTAAAATTGCAAGATCGCATCGTCAGATGTTACAGACCAAGCTGGATCTACCTGTAGGGACGGCTGGGAAGGGTGTCTATAACACGCCTGTTTGTGTATCTGAGCAGACATTTGTGAAGAAGGGGAGAAGCAGCACAAACAGAACTAGGAGCAGAAGGAGAAAGACTAAGACTGCACACCATTTCTTTTGAAAAAGGATATTGTACTTCCTGAATATGGAGAGATGTCAGACATGTCCTGAAGGTCCCCGCACTCAGATTTAATGAGCGACAAGGACAGACCCTCAGTGGTACTGGCTGGATGCGATGGCGAGAGGGAACGATGGTGGTGCAGGTGACCGGAAGTCATCTTGGTCCGCAGGCTGGTGGTTTCCCTGGACAGGTCCAGGGACTCCGGAGAGGACCTGTCCTTGCCGGGGTAGCCAGTCGACGGAGCGCCTAAAGGGCTCTGGAAAGGGTACCCCATGAGAGGAAGTGGAAAAGGGTGCCGGAAAGATGGAGAGGTGAAGCCCATGCTAGCAGCACTCAGCGGGGATGGGTGCAGAGATGGGTGGTGGTGGGTGCCATGAGGGCCCACTGAGGAGGACTGGTGGTCGGAGGAGTTTTTCCGGACCACCAGAGGCAAGGCTTCCGTCTGGTCGTTGGAACTGGAGACCTGGAGGCTGGCAAAGGAATCCAGGGGGTTGGGAATGATGACATCACTGAAGCACTGTAGCCTCTGATTGGCTGTATGGAAGTTGGGGTTCTCTCCATTCACCGCGAAGCGGTCCTGAGGCAACTGGAGGGGTGGAAAGACCTGAGGAACCGGGCGCGAGGGCTTGGAGAAGACCTTCACGACGGTGTCCACCACCTGGGACATGGCCGTGTTAAGCTCCTGCTTGAGGGTTTCGGCCAGCTGTTTCCCTTCCGCGTGCATGGAGGGCGGCCCCTGGCCCTTTGCCCGCATCCCGTCGCGCTTTTGCTTGTCGCCCTCGCCTATCAAGGCCTGCTCCTGCAGTAGGGCCCGGGCGCGGTCTAGAAAGTGCCCGGGGTCCAAGTCAGAAATCTCGTTGTCGGAGCGGTCGGTCGTCATGTCCTGCCCTTGGCGCTCAGCGCTGTCGGAGCGCAGGCTGTCCTCCGAGAGGTTCCCGTCCTCGTCGTTCTCCGAGTCGGTGCTGTCATAGATCTGGTAGAACTTCTCCTGCAGCTGCCGCAGCTGCTTCTGCATGTCCTCCAGCTGCAGCTTCAGCTGACGGCGCTCCTCGTGCTTCTGCTCCTTGCGCGCCGACACCAGCTGCCGGAAGCTCTGCTGCTGCTGGGGCAGCTTCTGCTTGCGCTTGTTCTCGCGGTAGCTCTCGCGCGGACTTCCGGGCGGCTGGGGCGGCCCCTCCCGCTCATGCTCACCGGTGCGCACAGCCACGCTGGGTGAGTGGCTCATGCCGCGGATGATGTTCTCCACTCGGGCGCGCTTGGCCCTCAGGTGCTCGTCGCTGAGCCGCTCCACATCCAGCTGGCTGGTGGCCGGCCGGCCGAAAGGCGAGAGGCACTCCTGGGAAGAGTTACTGCAAGCGTCCTCCTGGTGGATCTCGGAGCCCGTGCCGGAAAGCCCACCTCCTTGGAAGCTGGACTCGCTGCCGCCGTTCTTCATCATGTTGTTCTTCAGGAGCTGGGAGATGATGGTGGCGCCGGGGAAGGGCATCATGGCATCCTCGTACGAGTTTGCCCTCTTCAGCAGCTTGCGGAGCACGTTGGACTTCTCCCCGTCCGCGTGCTGCACCACCGAACACTCGACGTCCTGCTCGGAGCTGTGGGGATTCATGGCACTGAACACGGCTGCTTTCGCTCGAGTGAAATCCGCAGACGCTGTCCCTACAGTCCTTTTCACGCCAATGTCAACTCTTCGTCTCTTGGCTTGTCTGCTTAAGAGGGCTACGCTGTCATGGTCAGGCATCACTGGGCTGCTATTGCTCCATCCTCAAAAGCCTGTCAGCTGGGCACAGCTCGACAATCCTGGGACCCTGTCCAACAGAGCGAGAGCACAATGAATCGTTTTCTTTACATTTCTCCAAGTTTCCTGACCTCAATCCCGAATAAAACAAAATGCACCCGACGCCACTCGGATTTGCCGCACGCTACAATGACAGCAATGAATACGCTGTCTAAAATAAAAGTTTTTGAGAAATAATAATGATTTAAGATGGAGCGAGCAAAATAAATGTCTGTGCAGCACCAGAAAGTAAAATTCTGCTGTTCAAATGTCCAGAATGATACCTGTTAGTCACGGAATAGAGCATATAATCTCTCCAACAAGAGCATGTGACTAAATGTGCCACACTCAGGGAGAAAATGAACAAAACATCATATTCAGCCAACTGATCTCAGTATTAGACACTAATTGCAACATCAACTAGGTTTATTTTATGGTTAGAAATCTGGCAAAACACTGGTGGGTTTCAAATCCTAATCATAAGAAATTTTCCATACAGGTGTTAGTCATATGTCACACATTGCAGTACTGTGGTCACAAACCACGAATAGAAATGGATATTTAGGGTCATGAAAACATCAAGGAAGTGACAGGATTTCAAATGAAACGAAACGTTCAGATTCAACACGATCACTGATCACATCTGTCGAAACAAACCAATAGAAAAGACAAGGTGCTCTCATACAGCACAACCTTCGTCCCTATGGTCCCTAATAATTATGTTCATTGTTGGTTGGTGGGTAACTGCTCAGCGTCATGTGAACAATCTTCACATCTACACTGTACAGTCATGCAACAGCTATCTATGCTACTTACACAGCTAAGCTGGTCTGCAGAAAATTTCCCGCAGGATCCAGCAAAATAATAATAATAATAATAATAATAATAATAATAATAATAATAAATGTACAAATTACCCTCAGAATGTTAGAGTCGTGTACTGTCGACATTTCTACATTTCTAAGTCTTCGTTTCAGAAAATAAAACTCCCCCAAAAAACAGATAACAGATAAACAGTTGCCACCCACTTGAAATCTTCACAGCAAAGTTCATTTTGTAAAACGGTGGATAGGAACAGCACTCTCCTATATGTGAGACTTGTACTGTTCCAGTTAAGTAAAGCAATTCATTCTAGAAAGAATACAACCAATTAAAGTGCAATGTGTGTTTCTTAAGTTGGAATAAACATGGATTATTATTAAAAAGTTGGAATAATGGATAAAAAGATTCAAGAGTTCTATGACTATGATATACAGATATATATCATATACAGATATATGCAAAGAAATAGGCTGAGTTTAATAAAAGAGGTTATTAGAGCTAAGAAATTACATTAAAGGCAGCAAGTAGGTTAGCAGGTAAAGACAGCTATGTAACTTTAAGGCTGGGGGTCATAGTCCAAAGAGGGGTCGGCTGTTGTACCTTTAAACAAGGTAGGCTGCTAAACCCATGATGAAGTAAAACACTCTGCTCTCTTACAGGATAAAGCTGTCAGTTGCTTGCATTGTCTCAACTAAAAGGCCCAATACAACGTTTACGTTTTAACTCCAATTATAAAAGGTCAAACGGTGACCTAAACTGAAACTAGACAAAAATATTATATTTTTAAAAGCCTTATGTCTGCTGTTCTATTTCCGCACAATTCCTCATATATATGTAAAATTAGGGAACATAAACTGATACTATAAACGCACAAAGTCCGTAAACGAAGCACGCAGAACAGAAAACTGCTATTATGGAAGGACTTATTTATTTAAACTGCAGCAATCGTCGAGGAGAGAAAAAGGTTAAATTACTTGATTTCTGTGAGAGAAAATCTGACATATAATCGGAATCATAGAAGGGGGTGAAAGAAAGCGCCTTCGCCAAAACTGCCAGTGTAATTATTAATGCCGTGCTGGTAGCGGTCACCGCAGAGCATAACTACTAATCTAATGAAACCCCAGGTGAAAGCGCAGGTCCATCCTTCAGACACCAACTGGGAGGCGAGCGACTCATTAACGCCAAGTCGCTCCCAGAGAGACTGTGCTTTCTTCAGGGAAGCGAAGTCTGCAGTCCGACCCCACGCAAACTTTATGATCCTTGGTTGTAATGCCGGACAAATCCGATGGACTAATATTTAACGTGAAATTTATACAGCAAAATGTTCTATGTTTTATTAGTAAGTATTTATTATTTTACTCCATTCCGTTTCTGAAGCTCAGAAGCAGAATAAAAGGAAAAAATTAAAACCTTAAAACAGTGTACCGCTTTATTCTAACACAGTAAACCGGCCTCAACGGCTGAAACACACAACGATTCAGCTCACAATAGACCTCAGTTAGACAAACACATAGTTTAGCGCCTAGAGGTGTATATTATGCAAAGTCGTTATTACTGGAAATAAAGCAACTCGCACCTGTCTTTTTACACAATGCACCTGTCTCCTATTGGTCATGCGCAGTATTCCATCCGGACTTCAATATAAATTCAATAAAACGAGAAACGGCTCCCCACTATCCCAGGTCCTACATGTGATCCATCTCTTCAGAATCACAAACCCGAATGCAAAATGATGCTCATTTTATCATACTACCGGAAATAAGTGGGAAACGAAGCTGATACTCAATAACATAAACCAGTGTGTACGGAACAAAGATAGGAACTCGTCCAAAAAGTGCTGACAAAGAAAAAAACATAGGAATGGTTAATTTATACATTCATGCATATGTTTGTTTAGTAACTTTCTCCTGGAGTAAAGCCACAGATTGTACAGCTGAGCAATTTAAAGTAAACATACATTAACCGGGGCTTTGTGTCACCGATCCCGTTATACTTTAATTGTTTCTGATATTCCAGTTTAATTACGTTTCTTTTATCATATTATTATCCACACTGGTGTTTTCATGATGATTAAATGGTATCGCAGACATGAAAAGAGAGAAATCACCAACTGCCAGAAGGTCGTGTGTTGGCCGGCTTTCAGCGATAAAATGCAAATAACTTTTTTAAAAGAGATTTTACTTCTGGTGCAATATTATGATCCGCGTGGATAAGGGAAAGTAGTCGCTTGGAGAGACGAGAACGTCGGACGCCTCACTGCAAAACCAACATAAACGGAGACACCTCTAAACAGTTCAAAATTGACAAAATTAATTTAATGTACCAATACTGACGAAAACGAAAATGTGATTAATAAAGCAGAAAGAATATTATAAACGCATAAGACTAAACATTTACACCACTTAAAGCACAATTTACTGACTTAAAATAGTCTGAACAAATGTAAATAAACATATTTTCCACTAATCAGGAATCAGCTCGATTAAAGTCACGGGACGAATAATCAGCAATATCGCACCGCGCGCTACTTACTTTTTAAAGTTCCCAAATTAGCACTATTCTCACGATGAAAAAAGACAAACCGAAACACGTCATCATAACATGTTATTAAAACCATCTAAGATATAACACATATTGCAGTGTCGTACAGCTCAGTCGATCAGGTCAGACATCTACCGGCACATTTTCCAAGTTTCTTTTTTTTTTTTTTGTTTTTTCTCCTCCGCGCGCCCGATCCAAGCAAATAAGGGAGCTACCTAAAGGACAAGGTTACTTACAAATGAGAGGAAAATCGAGCTTCTTCGCTGATGAAAGAGAAAGGACACGGAGGGCTGCTCGCCTGGTGATGAATATTGCAATTTCTCTTAGCGAGGGAGCGACGCTTGCTGAGCGTGAGAGAGGAGCAGAGAGGAGGAGAGAGGCTCTTTTGCGCCGCTCTCCTTTCTGGACTGAAAGTGTATTTCTCTTGGAGACGAGCAGGGCAGAGCTGCGGCTGAGGCGCGCTCCCACCAACAAGATTCACTTTAAGACGCCGCTGAAGGAAACAGGAAGACGGCGCGTCATAATCATTGTGATGTAACATTTTCACCTACCAATAAGAATTGTCCGGCGGATATAGAGGAATACAAAACACTGAAGTTGGCCGAATAATAAGGTTTGGGTGATCATTACGTTCTAAAAGGCGACATTGTACCTTTGCTGAAAACGAGCAAGTGAAACTGGGAGACGTGTGAGGGGACGTGTGTTTTTTTCCATGCTCTAACAATAGATACGCGTTTGCATACAGCCGTAAATGCATATTTTAAACTGGTTTTAAATACACTAGAGTTGATTTATAGCGACAGTTACAGTAACAGTTTATAATTGATTTAATGATCCCCGGAGACATCACTATTGTCAAGTTAAGTACTTTCTAGCCTTTTAAACTGCCGTACAAGGTGGGTATTTTCTAGCAATTTGTTATTATGTTTCTGAAGTGTTACACAATCCAGGATTCAAATAAAACTTAATGTTATAAGCATCTTCAGTAAGGCTTCGATAAAACTGGAGCTTTTATGTTTTATTTCAATTATTTGTTGCACTACATGCCTATATTGTCTATGGGGATTTCATTCGTTTTAAAAAAAGGAATCGATGTTATTTTACCCAGCGATAAATATAAATATATAAATACTGCCGTCCTAAATGACACCCGAGACGCGAGGTCGTCGTACGATGTGCATTCCTTCAAGAAGTTTGGAACATGCCATAGTGAAAAACAAAGTAAATAAAACTTTACATCTTATACCATGCAGCAACATTTTAACCATCAATTTTTGTCACCGTTGCCTAAATACGCAATTTTCACGTTTAGTTCGTGTGATATTGCTTTTTTTGTTGTGTCACAAAGCAGCAACAAAAACGCTTGTCAGCAGAGTGCACAATTATCCGACCGGTGGGAGATCGTTAAGGAAATATCAATACCTAAAATTTCATTTATTCTAGCCGTCACAGAACGGGCTCCAGTTTGCAGACTAAGTCGCCTCTTGTTTGACTGAACAGACAGAAATAACACATATATTTTGGCTTTTAAGTCAAACTACTTCATAGTTAGAATGAAATATGACGTTTTTATTCCCTCACGAGGTGTTTTCCGTATTCGGTTATACAATACTAGGACTGGTTATTTTCTTTAAATAATATGAAAAGCTGATAGTTTACAAGACTTGCGACGAGAATAGAAACAACTGGATTACAGTAATGATATACGAATTATTATTACAAGTGTCCTGTTTTACAGCGGGTGTTTGCTGTATATTTATTGCCGCACGACCGGTTCTGAAATTGTGTCTCAGCATTCCTTTACGCACAGATAATGTCAACTTCCTTACATTTACACTTTGATCTCCACAGATAGTCTACTTTTGCCGTTTTCATTAGAAACCGACAACTGACTGTAAATAGACGCTGTCAATATAGCATTAGCCCTGGTTTTGTAACCGGAACAAGGTAAATTTATTTAGTGACAATTAGGGTGATATAGTAGCCTAATCTTTTGACGGACACCAATTTAATGTTAATTTGGTCTAAACTGCACTGAACCGTTAATTAAATGAGGACGTCTTCTTCAATGTGTCTAGCTTTTACTAGCCTCTGTTAAACGCGTTTAACTACAACTATCATGAGAAACATCGAATTACTATTGATTTAAACAGTGGGTTATAATAAATGTTTTGATTTTATTTTGATCCGCATAATTAAAAACAAATTATAAAGTCAGGAATAATACAAGCAATTACGGGAAAGTTATGGATGGTTACTCTAATCATTATATGTTCACGCCATCATTAGCAGTGATACTTTCCTCATAGTCACTGGAATAACATTGAATAAGTGTCATGCAATAACTCCGTTATTAAATGCTCACTTTTACGTGTCATGTTGATTGGTAGAAAGTAGGCCACTAGGTCTTCATGAAAAGGTAAAAATAAATATTAATATATCTGCTCACAGTCGGTTTAAAAAGCTTTTAAACCCGTACTTTTAATAGGTACAGAATGAATCAGAAAATGAGAATAAATAAATAATAAAGTCAGTTAAAGAATGCGACACAGACTATAATATATTCATGCCATTTAATAAATTGCCATAATTACCACCAATATTTAAAAACAAACGCAATATAATCTAGCATTGACTGTAGCCGTTTTTTTCTTTCTTTAAAATACATTTATCGGGTTTAAACTTATGGTTCGCTTTCACTAACTAACAAAAAACAGACACACCGGAGGATTTTAATATTCTCGACGATTTGTTAGGGCAAAAGGTCTTTTGAAATTCGATGTTAGCTTTTTTAAAATGAATAATGATAATATCCAGAATTGTTAACAGCTTAAAGGGATAAAGACTCACTCAAAAACGCCTCTGTTATTTGAGATGAAGCAATGAGCATCTCAAGTCAGTAAGGCGTTTGAATCATATGACATCTCATATCCACGTTATATTCATCAAATAAGATGTTCTCGTAATAATGAGAACATCTGGATTTTCTTTCCTCAAGTCATATTTATTGCTTCTCACTTGAAATGTTTCCAACACTGAGATTTATAACTCCAGAGCAAAGTTGCGCCGAAGTCCGAACATCATTCTGCGCGGAGAGGAGTTTGCGACCGCTCTTTATATGGGTGCCATTTTCTGGCAGGAATGAAATTCTCATTGCCCGTTAATTAGAGTGCATGCCAAAATACCACAAAAATGATTTCGCTTTGTTTCCTTCGTTGTTTTAAAAAATGAGGCAGTATTCAATATGACCTGTCTCAGAACTGCTCTCAACGAGTTCCGAGACTTTTCCCGCCTCGTAATTCCACTATGAAAACTGCCTTAATGATAATGCGTTTAATACCCTTAATGAGAAGCAGTTGATTATTTTTTTTCAGCCCACAGCAGCCAGAGCTAAAAGGGAACTGCAAACCGTTTTTAGCCTGTTTCCATAGCGCAAGCAAGTGTTTTTAAGGGCGTGTAAAATAGCTCGGAAATCAGAACTTAGGTGTCAGGCATTTATTTTCCAGAGCAACTCGCCTTGTGCCAATAGTTAATTCTGCATCATTTCCCAACGGTGTTATTGGTCCGTACGCTAAATGGAAAAAACACATTTCAGCATTAAAGGAATATTGTTTAGAAAAGGAAGACGCTGCTGAGGTGTAGAGGAAGTCTGTTTAATAACTCTGTCATCATTTTTATTGGAGAAGGCTGCTTATGTTTCAGCTGATTATGCCTTAATTATTGTCAACACTTTTTTTTTTATTGGTGAAGTATGCGAACTATATTTTGATGCTGGATGTTGAAAACAGGTAATATTTAACATGATTTAGACTTTGGTAGGATTCATACATGACTTAAATTGTCCAAAAATAAAAAAAAGCTAAATTGGGCATAGACTGTGTGTCCTTGTGTCATTCGTACGACCCTTGATATAATAAAATAATTATAGCTGTAGAAAAAAAATGTAGATTGCATCATAACTAATGCTTGTTACTGATTTCTGTTAATTTGGGGGCTGTAAGCTGTTTTTGTGTAGTATCTTGACTGTATACCGTAAATCAGGAAGGTGATTTTGGGCCTTTTGATGTTCTCTGCTCTGTCTCAGCACTACACAGAGGATTGCGTTCGCAAACGGCTCATTAAGCACGTCATGCTTCTTCTGATACCCTTGCTACTTGTCCCGCAAACTTAATACCGCATATTATGACACGTGTCTGTGCAAACACAGAATCTAAGCCAGGTGGGACTAGCAAAGAAATGCCTTTGGGCCCCATGTTTCAAGTTATCTCCAAACTGAGAAATTGCATTTTTTTCCTTTATGTGATTCAAAATTGGCTGGCAATTGAAAAAAAAAAAAAAAACGTCATAAATTCTAAGCGGGTGACATAAATCTGCCTTAGAGAAAGTCTGTTCAGAAAGTCTACACTGCCAGTTAAGCAGCTTACCCCTGCACCAGATAAACCCAGAAACAAACTATAGTGCAGTATAGAAAATCTAGAAAAATAGAAAAATAATATAACATTGGTTAGTATTGGTAGTCTTACTGCCAAACTTTGGTCTCTGGAATATAAGATGCTAACTTCTCCCGTTAGTAGCCTTTAAACTAAATACAAGTGTCATTTGTGTTTTATATCTTTTTTTTTGTTACAATTAATTATCATTTATTTTTAACTATGAGCACATGTATAACCATGTAAGCGTTATATTTAGTGTGTAGTATTCTACAAAAAAATAGATTTATTTTCACTTTTTTATTACATATTGACTTAACATTTTTTTTAAATCTGATATACTGATATCTCAGTGTAATACGCAAATAAATGCTTACTATTTTTAATTTAGAGGTTTCTGAATGCAGATTTGCAGCTGGTCATTGTTTCCTGTTAGTGAGAAGGTCTAAATTCAGGAGTCCTTGAGTTATATTGTACCTCAAATGAAGAGGGAACCTCAAAGCTTGTCCGAGATTGAGTCGCACAGTTAAAGCTCGCTATGCACTTAAAACGTGCATTTGTACTGATGGCCAGAGTCGATGGCCCAAGAACATTAGCAATTTAAATGCGCAATCAACAAACAAAGAGAATAAAGAAATAAGTGAATCGACCAGGCATGTCGGTTCAGTCATTCTGAGAACTCAGGTCAACAAAATCTTGCAGTAATGACTGCAACACCTTGAAAGAATAAAAATCCGAGTGAGCGCACTGGGAAACCTCTGTCCAGGGCCCTTACACTGTGCCTTTCCTTTGTCAGGTGAAAATGAACCTCGGCCTTTAAATGCATTACAGAAAACTGATCCCCAGACATGCTGGCATGCATGCAATCACAGACATATTGCTGAGGAAGCCCACGTTTCATGTCCAAATGGACGGCACCTGTGCGTTGGATTCACAGCCATGCATATCTGAGGAAATATCAGAAACTTTTTGTTTCAATATGGCTCACAAAGTTTTTCTGGAATTATTATTTTAATCACTGTTATTATTTAAAAGCCGCGATCGGAAAGTATCACATATTTTGAGTCTTATCATCGAGCACCTCAACCAGACTGGAAAGAACATGCGTGTGCAGTACTCAAGGTTTACGTGACTTTCCTTCGTAAGACATTAGGTAAACAACTAACTAATAAACATAATACCACCCTGTATTTATAACTTTATGAAGATATAACTCAAAGGAAAATACTGCTGTTTGTAATGTCTTCAGTACATACAGTATTATTTTGTAGACCACATGCTGATTGGCTCAAACAAGATGAAACATTGTATTGAAAGTCTATGCATATATATATGTCTTCAAAAAATATGACATGGCCTTCAGTGAAAATATTAATCTGTGGTAAAGCATCAGTAAGTTACAACTTAACCCAATGAATTTCCCAGAACAAATAATTTCTCTAGAGAATATTGCATGTGGTGTTAGGGAATTAATCAGTTAAATAATTACTTTTATCATTTTACTTACATCATGTTTAATTACATGAAGTGGTGACGATATGCTGTATATCTGTTTAGACAATCTACATGCACTGCATTAAGCAGGGAAGGACCAGGGTCAGGGTTCATTGCTCAAGTTTATTGTCATGTGTACTTTATAAGGAATGATCACTCGCATGCCTGCTGCAGGCTGAGGCAATACAATACAACCAGTGTTTCATATGCCACAAATAGTGCAAATATGAATCATTAATAAAGGCATAATTTCTCCCTTGACATAACAACTTCTTGTACTTTAATGTTAGATTGCTTGCCTCTTTGATATACTGGGCCCCTGTTTGTCGCTAAGCTTGTCACCTGCCAAAGCAACCACTTTCGCTGCCACTCATAGCTGCACAATCAGCGATAAACATATTTTTTTTTGTGTTTTGCGGCTAAAAAGATAATTTTATCTGAATTAAAATAACAAACAGGCACACTTGGCCCAGTCAATAACCATCCTTAGGATAAGGATGAATGACCACAGTAACAAAAGAGCCCCCCTCTTCACAACGACAGGTCCGCCCTGCAGGTCAGGGCTGGAGCGGGCTGGCCCAGACGAGCAGCCCGGCCTGGCTCCTTGCCCTCCGCCGTCAGGCCTGATGCGGCCCTCTGGGCTACTGGATAAATAGCCGTCTGCAAACGGTCGGCACTGAACTGAAACAATTTCCCGGCACCCATCCCTATCAGACGCCGGCCCAACTTTTCCACAGAGCTCAGACTCCCGGCGTGTGGTTATCGCCGTGCCTCACACAGTGAAAAACAAAACAAAAAAAACAAACATACAAGGAAGATATAGGGAAAAAAAACCACAGCCCCCCCCTCCTGCAGATGTCTTCACAGAATGTCCTACATGGTGCCCTCAGCTCTAGCTAGGAGAGTAACAGAGTATTAGCCTGTTATTGCTGAATATTCATAGAGTGGGGGGGTTGCACACGGCCATTTGTCTGTTGCTGCTGTTTTCATCGTTAACCCTTTGTCTATGAAGTACCGAGTGCCGGCCAAGTACCAGTACTATCAAGCATCGAGTGCCTACAAAGTACCAGTATTATCAAATATGGAGTGCCTACAAAGTACCAGTACTATCAAGTACGGAGTGTCTATCAAGTACCTGTACTATCAAGTACGGAGTGTCTATCAAGTACCAGTACTATCAAATACCAAGTGTCTGCCAAGTACCGCGTGGGAATGGGGGCCGTCGAAAAGTTCATTCTGCTTTCCATGTCCATCCTGACGTTGGCACCTTCCTCTTCCTCAAGCGGCACACTGATACAACTCTGATGTTACTTGCTGATATATTAAATCACACGATCATAAAAAAACGCACAATGTTACCAGTCAGCCATCATCAATCCATAATTATCATGTCATCATGCGTTTTTTTTCTTCCATCATATTTATCATACTAATGTGATTTCACCATTTTTTCCCTGTAAAATTTTACAGACAGAAGTAGGAAACTCCTGTCAGTCAGTGAGATATATATTGGAGCTGACCAAAAATTTATATCACGGTATTCATAGTATACAGCGGTATGACTGGGCGTTTACCACATTTTACAGGATTTTACAGGACACATTTTTGTTTTACGTTTTTACATTAACTATATTATTTTATTATTAGCCATTGCGCCTATCCGCTACCTTAATGGTAACATACGGCTAACGTGTTTGTTGGCTAACTGCTTATAGATAAACGGCTAATGTTAAGGTGTGCACCGGCCAAGTTAACAGTTTTGATAAGTTCAGTGTTGCTGGAACCCGAGCTTTACTGACCTCGCGAAATTTCTCATAAAGGCCGAAATGTTGGTCTTTAAGAAGCTTCACCAAGTTTGACATGCTACTTGACTTCTACTTGACGTCGCCACAACTTTGTAGCGGTGCTGTGTGAAGTGTGGCGAATGAGGCGAAAACCGCACTGTTGGTATCAATTTGGTGAAAATGAGTATCTAATGAGATACTAATTTTTAATATCGATTACTATCTGACACTGGGGTTTTTGTCAGCTATATTTTCCGTTTCTGATCTTTCACGGTACATTTTTAGCGGTGCAGCTGTGAAAAAGGCCCCCTTTAAACAGGTTCCAGCTACGCCACTTTCCGAACATCGTGTTCGCTATTTAAACCGGTATTGCGGTATAAGAAGAATACATAGCATAACAAAAAGAAAATACGGTTTTCGGTATGAACTGGTATGAATAAACAAAAATTAACCAATATGAGGTTTTTATTCATACCTTTAGGAATTATAAATGCCCAGTAATTTACGTGATATGGAATTTTAAGTTCCATTTCAGAACTTAGTTATGGGGGCAGATGTGATGGCCAGCTTTTAAACTTTACTTCCCACCAAAGATATACAGGACATCATCCGTTTTTTAACAGGTTAGCATTAGAACCTCATCCTTAGGGCGATGTGCTGCTCTGGCAGGTCAGGATATTGCGCCTGCAACTGGGAGGTTGCTAGTTCTAATCTCATTGTCTGTAGAATGATTTCAGCACTGGGCCCAAAAACAAGGCCATCAACCCCCAATTACTCCAAGGACTGTCTCACCTTGCCTTCTCAGTTGTACATCTGCCAAATAAACTAAAAGTTGGTACTAATCTCTGTCTTTAAAGAAATCAGCACAATCCTACATGCTTGCTTAGGATCTTGCTTGTTTCCCCTAGATGTATCACTTAGTGTGTAGGCTCTGACGTGAATTCGACACACATATTATACGACATGCACCATATGCACAAAGCCACCCAAAGGCCATCAGGTGACCTTGCTGGCTTGCCGAGCGCCAGAGTGTGGATTGGCAAGGGGTTGACCTCATCGTACACAAACATTCAAAGGGGTAGGCGAGCAAGGCCCAGAAATGATTTGTTACACAAACAAAACCAACATGGACAAGGTCTGCGCGAGTATTAAAAGCCAGCTTCGATCGAAGAGGAGAGCCAATCAACTGAACTAACAGGCTAGGTGATACAACAAGCAAAGAAATAAAAAAACTTCAGTACAGCCACTCTGGCCAATCACACGTCATACTGTGGCCTTCTGCAAGGGCATCTTACATCACTGCTGCTCTGCTGCCAGCCAATATAACAAAATTAGGGATTATGAATTTTTGATTTGGGGGGAAAATAACATTTATAACGAAACAGGTTTTCCAATTGCAAAAATTTATAGAATTGCAAAGAACATTACACTTTATAACATATATATATATATATATATATTTTGTTTTACTTGAAAAATAATAATACATACCAGGATTGCTTATATTTTGTTCCATATCAACTTTAGGTAGTATTCTTCTTTGAATTTTTTTATACAAGTTATTATGCATCAGATTCTTTTCCTCAAATTTAGTGGGAAATGTGGAAAAACGGGTGGGGTGGGGGTTACTTTCTGTTACATTTTCATTATCACCATTTTATCCCAGAGCACTATCCTCAAGATCATTCACTAATAAAATTAAGCATTTTATGTCACACGGATTAATATGAATTAACATGAGCAGAGTGAACAATGCAGATGGTAGGCTGTGCGTAAGTGTCACTTAATGTCCTCGCTGTGTAAACACTGCGAGGTCCTTGAAAGGGCTGCAGTCTAGACCACAGAGGCCTGGAATTACATGCAAGCCTGCGTTCTCAGAGCAACGTTAGAGAGAGTACAGGCCAGGCCCCCGCAGGTCCCTCACGGCGCAATGCTCACCAGGGCAGCCATATTGCGACCTAAAGGTCACCAGCCTGCCTCGCTGGACGTGACCTGGGAGGATGGTGCCCCCTGGTCAGGGTGGTAACGGGTGCTATTTAAGTATTATTAGTGACCCAGACCTATCTTTGAGGTCCTCTGGGTTAAAGAGGTGCCTTCGAAATGAGGTCTGAGCTCGTAAACACTCAGGGGCCAAAGTTCCCGCCATAACGGGTGGAGTTAGAGGAGTGTGTCTGGGCTGCTTGCGCCCGGCCGTGCTGTAAATCAGTCTTTAGGCACTTAACGGGGCACGTGGTCACGGCCCGCCAGGGGCGGGGCTGGGCACATCGGCCTGTCACCGTTTTGAGCCGATGACGCGCGGCTAGCGGCAGGGGTCTGCCTCCTGGACCTCCCTTTTCCATCCCCACCCAGCTGCACACTGTGAGGGCGGCTATATTTAGAGGTTTTTCCCTCCGTTCGCATTAAACGTGCGTCGACCCATCAGACAGGCCGATGCAGCTGAAGAGAGAGAGAGAGAGACAGAGAGAGAGACAGAGAGAGAGAAGTGAAACAATAGAGATAAGGTCTAATTTGTTTTCCTTCTTGTGAATGCTGGCAGTTGTGTTTCTTTGAGAGGGAAACCCCCCCCCCCCCCCCCCCCACCCAAAGGGGCTGCGATCTGTTCGCTTAATGCGTGGCAATAAAAATCACAAGGAGCGGTTAAGATACCTTAGGAAAACAAACCGCGTTCTGTGAAATGCCGGTGTGGCCCGTTGTGATTTAAATTTCCTTATGGAAAACGCATCATAATCAAAACTTTTACAGCCTGCCTGAAACGGGAGGAAAGGATGTCTAAATGGCTAAATGTGTTAATGCCTGCATCAACAAAGAGCCCCTCTGGGTGCCTCATATTTCCAAATACGGTAACTTTTCGCTTTTGCTCAGCACATTTACTTAACTTTCACATTTACTTGCTTTCTCTTTTGATGCAGGGTGACTTACAGTTTGGATACATTTATACACAATAGTGTAGGAGAGGGTTTGATATTCGGGGGAGACAGCTTAAAAATTTAAATGCAAATATCTATTGAGGGGCTACGAATTAGCCTAAAATATATATTGGGGGTACACACACACCCCTGTCCCCTTAGGCTCCTATGTTCCTATTTGTAGAGCTGCATAATTTCTCATGGGGTTTCCAGTAGGGTGCCATGCGTACATACTATAGCAGGGCCATCTAGATCATGAACCAGCAACCTTCTGGGTATCACTCTGTGTACTTAGACCATTACTGTGCTGTATAAAAACCTGGACATAACTTGTACATGAGACCATTAGCTTGGGGTCAGTCTAGGTTTCTGCCCTTGAATTCCACTGCATCAAACATTTTCTCTGAAGCTCAGAGGTCTGTAATACCCACAACATAACTCACCAGTCACTCTGCAACTCGTGCTTCACCCCCAACGGTTTGGCGCTTGCAGCTACATCTGTTGGAATAATATCACATATAATTATATTACACATCTGAGGCCCCGTTTGAAAACATCATCGGCAACTAACAAGCCCACAGTGCTAAGACACCTTAGCGGTACTGTTGTGTCAGGCCATGATAAATGCCAAACTGATTCTGAATCTTCCAAACATGTAGCAGCTAATTTAAATTCTTCTCTAACCTAGATGGTGAAAAAGACATGCTGAAAACTGCGGAAACAATATAATTTAAAATAAAATATATAATACAATATAATTTTGCAAAAACAAATATGCCATTAATTTCCACAAGTTTATCTAAAGATTCTTGCAGATTCTCTACACATTTTGAAACCGGAGTAAAAGATTAAAAGATCTTTTTTTCTGTTTCTTGCCGGTGGTGAAGGAGATGAATGGTAATTTGTTTATGTGATGTTTCTTTACACTCTGAATGGTGGTTAATTTTGGGATAACGTGACATTTTTCCTGCCATTTGCCACCGCTGCCAGCCAGGTCCTTGGGCCTACACGTCACCGTCCTTTGTCTCTCCGCTCGACAATGCCTGGCACGCGTGAACTTTTCCTGAAGATTTTTTTTAAAAACAGGGCCAGGAGACTGTGAAGCTGCTTCCTCCATAAAGGGCTTTCAAAGACTTCCCTGAGGAAAAAAGAGTCTGCCGTTCAAGCCATAAATCAAGGCGAGCCTGCAACGGAGGGCACCATCCACCTTGTCCTCACGCCCACATTAAATGTTAAATAAACCAAAACATCCCGTTCATCGTGTGGCCTAGGGGGCTTTCTGAGGCTATGGCGGCTGGTTCCTACCTTACTGACCACGGGAGTGCACCAGAGGAGGCCTAGAACTCGCACAGACCCCCTGACCACGGGAGTGCGACCAAAGAGGCCCAGGACTCGCCCGGACCCCCTGACCGCGGGAGTGCACCAGAGGAGGCCCAGGACTCGCCCAAACCCCCAGACCGCGAGAGTGCACCAGAAGAGGCCCAGGACTCGCCTGGACCCCCTGACCGCGGGAGTGCACCAGAAGAGGCCCAGGACTCGCCCAGACCCCCAGACCGCGAGAGTGCACCAGAAAAGGCCCAGGACTCACCCAGACCCCCTGACCACGGGAGTGCGCCCAAAGAGGCCCAGGACTCGCCCAGACCCCCTGACCGCGGGAGTGCACCAGAAGAGGCCCAGGACTCGCCTGGACCCCCTGACCGCGGGAGTGCACCAGAAGAGGCACAGGACTCGCCTAGACCCCCTGACCGCGGGAGTGCGCCCGAAGAGGCCCAGAACTCGCCCAGACCCCCTGACCGCGGGAGTGCACCCGAAAAGGCCCAGGACTCGCCCAGACCCCCTGACCGCGGGAGTGCACCAGAAGAGGCCCAGGACTTGCCCAGACCCCCTGACCGCGGGAGTGCACCAGAAGAGGCCCAGGACTCGCCTAGACCCCCTGACCGCGGGAGTGCACCCGAAGAGGCCCAGGACTCGCCCAGACCCCCTGACCGCTGGAGTGCGCCCGAAGAGGCCCAGGACTCGCCCAGACCCCCTGACCGCTGGAGTGCGCCCGAAGAGGCCCAGGACTCGCCCAGACCCCCTGACCGCTGGAGTGCACCAGAAGAGGCCCAGGACTTGCCCAGACCCCCTGACCGCGGGAGTGCACCAGAAGAGGCCCAGGACTCGCCTAGACCCCCTGACCGCGGGAGTGCGCCCGAAGAGGCCCAGAACTCGCCCAGACCCCCTGACCGCGGGAGTGCACCCGAAAAGGCCCAGAACTCGCCCAGACCCCCTGACCGCGGGAGTGCACCCGAAAAGGCCCAGAACTCGCCCAGACCCCCTGACCGCGGGAGTGCACCCGAAAAGGCCCAGAACTCGCCCAGACCCCCTGACCGCGGGAGTGCACCAGAAGAGGCCCAGGACTCGCCCAGACCCCCTGACCGCTGGAGTGCGCCCGAAGAGGCCCAGAACTCGCCCAGACCCCCTGACCGCGGGAGTGCACCCGAAGAGGCCCAGGACTCGCCCAGACCCCCTGACCGCGGGAGTGCACCAGAAGAGGCCCAGAACTCGCCCAGACCCCCTGACAGCACAGGTCTTTAAGGAAGGCCCTTTTTCATTCCAATGACTTCCTGCCAAACTGCGTGACCTGGAGGGAAGCAAGTGACTAACAGAAGTATGCCAACATCCTTTTCCAGTCATGTGCCTGGTTTGCCAGGTGCGTTATGGCTACCTGGAGGCTTGTTTTGGACGGTGCCACGTACCCAAAAGGCGAGCGACATGGAGCAAAATAATATTCCCCTAATTATCACGTGACCCCCCACGTTTAAACAAAGGCATTTTGCTTCGGTCACTCTATGGAATATGAGCCATTTTTCCTGCCTCTTTTAAATCTTCTGATAGTTGTTCCGACAAACGCTGAAGTCAGCACCAATAAATTGAGACAGACAATATATGAATAAATATATTCATGAACAAATAAAGCATCTAAATAGGAATGGTCTGCATGAAACTCTGACAGAAGAGAAAAACAATGTTTTCATACATAATTTTAATATTCTAATCACCCAAACACTTTACAGTAACACTGACTGGGATCCGCCAGTCACACCCTTCAAGTTCACGTGACAGAAGTAACGCTAGTGAAAAGGAAAAAAAATCCCACATAACATGCTGCCTTGTGAATATTGTTTAAAGTTCGGGCCCACATACACAGGACTGGGGAAGTGACGCGGTTTCCCGAGGCACTGCATTGTGCACTTTGTGTCCTGACTCAGGTTTTCATTACCGAGCTCTTTCCGGAGCCGCGCTGGAGCACCGAAACGGTCAGTGTCATGTAACGGGAAGGCATTGCATATGGGATTAAACAACGCATATTCTACTGTACAATCAGCTGCTCTCAGTGAAACCCACAGTATGTTTCTTCTATTAAGGTTTGTTTTGTTTATAAATAAAATCAATTACAGCATGCCTGAAATGGGTCGATAGTAGGCCTATCATGTTTGCCGTGTGTCTTCATCGGGACCACTGAATTACATTAGCCGGCTTACATTAGCCGTCTTGGTTCATATCCAACTCTATGACGGTTTCGGTATTACATATAGTAAAATTGAATTACAAATAATATAGGAAAAATAATTGAGTTTTTCATTGCATTGGCATCAAAATGACACCAAAGCAAAGCGGGAACAGTTTATCCAAATCACATCACCCCCCTCGTAATAGAAACATCAGCGGATCGCCGCTGTCGTTCCAAGTTCACGACGTCCATTATTTACTCACAAGAGAAAAGAACTTCGTTTATAAAGATGATAGTATACAGGTCAATATTTGGCACTGTGCTGAAAACAACGGCGATCTGGCGTGGCCCTGGAAGAACTATCGCAAATTATGAACGGCACAGAAAGGCAGCGGCAGCGCGCCGACGCCGGTCTCCGAAGCCGCTAGTCCGACACGTTTTAGCAAAACCGGGCGCTGCAGCGGGCAACTTTTCCCGGATCGCCTGCTTTCCAAAGTATTATGTGCATTAACTGCCCTTGCCAGTGCACCATTTTCTTTTCAAGAATTTCTGTTCCCCCGTGTGCTGGATGCTTTCCCTTTATTTTGGAGGTTGAAGAGCTCACTTGTGAAGCTGTGATCAAGCCCCAATCCCCTTGTGAAAATATCTCATAAAAAGGAAGGGAGGGAAAAAAAGGTTGTGCAGCATTAGCCCATCTGCTACAATTATCCCACTCCAAAAGACTTGGCATGGACCTTCCCTTTATGATACAATGGCAACAGCAGTGCCCGCTATCTTGACCCAGTTCAGCGGCTCGGTGCGTATGTAATCTTGCTGAATGCCTCTGCTTTAGATGACACATAAACTCGCAGAAGTGCCACCGGCTGTCTAGAATATTATCCTTTAAAACCGGCAATAGGTGAATAAAATGCCCCGGCTCTAAAGGCAGGCAGGAGTAAAGCGGGCAGAGAGCAGATAAGAAGTTAGAAAGGAGATTATGAGTAAATGGAGTGAATGAGTGACGGATAGCAAAACATCACCCGGCACTTCAGCTTCAACGAATCATAAATAATGGGGATGACACGTCGTTTATTCAGGATAATGAGCTGATCCAAAGTAGGGGTCTAGAACAGGGGATTAAAGATTAAAAAAAGAAAGGATCATCTCAGGATGAATATCAATCACGAGTGTTAACCTTTTCATTCCACGTAACTTCACTTCTTCCGGATCGCTGTGTAAGTACAGGGGGTCCGGAAGCTGAGCCGGCTTCACGTCGTGCATGGAAACTTAACGTTGGCAAAAAGGCGCACTTACAGGGTTACGTCTTACATCGGATTATGCTGCTGGCTACTGCAGATTTTTATCACTGCGATGCAATGGCGTGTGCGTGCATTTCCGTGCATGTAAAGAGACTGAGATACAGAGACACACACCGGGATGTTTAACAGAAGCACACTCCTGGGGTTTTGATTACAGATTTTATTTACTCTAAACACTATGGATCAACTGTCTCTTACCCAGGCTCAATTATATTTAGAGATATTTTGGCGTATGAGAGAGTTTTATACTGTGGGGAGAAACAACTTATTAATTAAAATACAGAGATCTATTTGTGTGTCTGTTTGGGGGGCGTGAATGAATCCAAATTAAATATTGGGGTTGGGGGGGGGGGGGTACACGTACCCCCGGTTCCTACGCTCCAGTGTGTTTATCAATGTATGTCTGACACGCTGACCAAGAGAAATGAATTATAACAAGAAACTTAATTGTAGGTTAGATATAACGTCGTTACCTTAACACTTGGTACACTTTTGAAAACGGGAACTCATTCATCAAATTTAAAGTCAAAGCGAAAATGCTGTATATTGAATATAAAAATACATTTACCTTTGAAAGATTGGGAAATATGCCACATTGAAACGAACCTTTAACATAAATATAAATTAGACTAAAATGAATCTACCCAACATTAATTTAAAAATATTAAAAAGCGCACAAAATACAGTCTGTTCTTGGTCCTTAGTGTAACGGTGCTAATTAATAGTGCAAAGAAAAACAACAGCTTTTTGCAAATAATGGAAATACGTGCTTAGAGTAATGTCGAAAATATAATAATCGGAATGGCTCTGCTAATTTGTCAGTAATTCGGAGCGTCCATAGAATGTCTGACACCTTTTTATCTCTACGCTAGAATAAAGAATGGCATCCACACGGTAAATTTATTAATGAAACCTGCTGGGCAAAGGGATGGAATAGCAAAAACCGAGACGGCAAGTCCGTTTTTATTAACCGTGCAACTTCCTTTCATACAACACCGTTGCGGACAGGGTAGGAAATTGCTATCGGCAGCCGCAGGGCAGCGATCGGGCGGCAAACCGCTGCTGACAACAGAGGGGCTGCAGAGGGAATGCAGTGCCCTCACTAAAACCCCTTCCCCCCGTCATCACCTCGCTTTCCACCGCCAGGTAGAGCCGGGGTGCGAGAGGTCGCCGCCTTTCGGTGGGGGGCTCAGTGCTCTGTCGCCCATCACGTCCGGCTCGCTGAACCAGCTGGCCGCAAATTGACGGGATGCGGCGGACAATTGGCACACGGGTCCTGTCCGTGTTCCCGGGGTGTCCTAATGGGATGTCACACTGTCACACCCGTACCCATCTACCCCGAGAGTTACGGCGATTCGCAGCTGTCTTTGCTCCGTGTCACGCACTCCGATCCCCAAACGATTACACATCAACGCCCATGTCTCACTAAAAGTAGGATGAGAAACATGCGGACAGGTTATAGAATAATTACTGTCAAATGAAATATATGAAGCGGGGAATCAGTGATTTAGGACCTGGAAATGCTGCCAAAAACACTTTAATATATCAACTACATTCTCAATAAATATTCACATGCATAAATGAGTTTTAAGTAGTTTGAATATTAGGAGAATCACAATTGCAAAGGAGCGAAACGCGAACTGTAATAACGATGAATTAATGAATTTGAGCAGTTGTTTGTCGAAGTTTACCTGGATTTTGGAAATAACAAATATATCTGTTTAAAAAATATAACGGATCAAGAGAGCAGGTTTTAGCCGTATTGCTGTACTCGCCAATAAGGCCGGCGCGTTTATCTGATTAAACATACTTCTTACTCTTATTATCGGGTGTGTTTGGCAGCATTATTCGTATTTTTGTAAAATGTAGGCTATATGTGCATGAGATCCACATCTGCTCCTGATTTTATCTTGTGTGTTTCGTTTTAATTGATGTAGTTTAGAGGTAGTTAAGGCCTATAATTAGTTAAACGTTTAATCGTATCGGCTTACTTACGTGCTCTCAACTTGACGAAGTGTCTTCTATAAAGTATACAACAAAGATTGTAACTTGGCAGCAAATCACTTCATTTCTTTTCTAAAGAATAAGAGCAGGACAGATTTGCTATTGCAAATATCTCACTTAGAACTTTTGTCTGGATGGACTGGCAAGGTCAGTGTCGCGAGGAACATGGAAGTTGGCTTCGTTCGAGGGACCTTCACGGTCAGTGGCTGGCAGCCCCAGTAGCTCCTCTGCATGGTGGGGTTACTCCCCCATCCTTCGCTCCCCCCATCCTTTAACGGTTCTTCAGATGAAAACATGGTTAAGTAATCAACATTGTGACCACTGACCCGGGAGGCTAGGGCTCCTGGGTAGAAATGCATTTTTATACTTTAAGTGGGATACTTAACCTGAACTGGTTATGTAAATATTCATCTTTTCGACGATTAAAGTGTCTAACCGATATGGCAGTTTTATAACTTTCAACAAAATTAATATATAATTACAAAGGTCCCATTCTTTATTTTTAGTTGTCAGCTATGACGGCGATGGGGTGTTGCGAGCTTGCAGTCCTTTCTTAATAATTCGGTTGCTCCTCTTACTCCTCAGCTGAGGAGGACCCTGTTGTAAAACCATTTCAGCATGAGCACTCAGGCTGAAGTGGACTTACCGTGCGGTTAATGCACTAAAGCCTGGCGACGTTAAGCGTCCTGCTCCCGACAGTCACGTCCGACGCGACCTGCAGCGAGCTCGTCAGCCTCGCTGACCTCTGACCGCCCGCCACTGGAGTCTCTGCCTACTGCGGCGTCCCCTCCTCAAGGCCGAAGCGTTACTTTTTAGACAAAAGCAAATGGATTCTGCCCATAAGTGTCAATTAACTAAAATGCCTTTAAAGCTCTCTTTGGTCCTAGTAATGTATTTGAACTACTTATACCAGATGTCGCCTTTGTTTCAAACAGTTACTTTGTTTAGTGTGAGATTACATTATTGGAGTGGTTTAAAGTATGTTCTCCAGCCATTAGTCATGCCTAACTTATTAAAACAACACTTAATTGCTCGCTGTGTCCTTCTCGTTTTTTGGTGGCACATTCATATATTTCATTTCTAGAGGTTTCTGAAGTCCTGAATTGGGCTGAATCGTTCAGGCCGTAATGGACTCTAGGGATGGGGGGGGGGGGGGGGGGTGTTGTGGTATCTAAAGGCACTTGTCCAAAAAACTCTGCCAGAAATTAAACCTATTATGGTTGTCTATTTATTTACTTGAATAGTTTATTATTATAACCGCTGCAAATGATGCATGTGGAGAGTGTGCTGAAATCACGTCAGCAGAGCTCAGACGTCTGAAGGTTATTACAGTGTACGAAGGATTTCGCACTTGGATTAATGCTCTAGAGCCCCATACGAAGATGAAGGAACAATAATCTTTCCAGGGGAACAAAATGACAGCAAAATGACAAATATTATTCTTTTTATTCTTAATGCAATCAGCAGTAGTAAAAGTCTCAAGAAATTACAAGTTGAATTTGATCAGATTTAAACTGCTTAAGTCTGTCATAAAGGCAACATGCACTAATCCCCTATCTGGAGGGTGTCGGTGATTGAGCATAACAGTAAACGTCACCTCAGGAGTGGCTGCCGGAAGTCGTACCCGCACCTTCTTAGAGTAACAGTCAGACACTTGTCACTCTCTGTCACACTCACGTAACATCGCTGCTCCACGCTGCAAAACGGGCTTGATTCGGCTGCAAGGCAGGAAGTAAGAAGTGTGTCAATTTGAGGCTGTTAAACATTTAATTTCTTTACAGAAGCCTCTGGCTTTCAGGTCATCGAAATAAGTGTAAACTACAAATTATCCTGGAAGATAAGCAGGTCCCTGTCAGATAAATGCGATGCTTTCAAAGGATAATGACCGGCTACAGGCTCCCTTCACAATGCTGCGCTGGATTAGTGGTTGGAAGAACCTGGGATGGATACCCAACATTACCTGCTTTTTTATACATATATGACAACCAACAGTATCTGCTTTTTTTTATACATATAGGCCTATGAGCATCAGCATCGTCTGCTATTTTATGCATATATGACAACCAGCTGCTATTGTGCAGGACCGCGCAGCTTTGGCTTTGTGAGTTTGACACACCTGGTTCCGTCTCTTTGCGACATAATGCCCAGAACATAGCGGCAAGCATCAAGCGACGGCGCATAAATAAGGCAAGTGTGCCGCTATATCTGTCCTGCCGGGTCTGACGTCAACCGAGCCATTAGCGCGCTTGGGCGGTGGGTACACCGGGAATTATTTCCGCTGGCTACATGTATCATGCCGTTAGAGGCATCTTTACCGTACGGCTCATAGCAGCGAGAAAGGAGGGAGCGAACCGCCCCTATCTTCCGGGGTTTGCATCTGGCTCAGAGCGCTACTTTCCCGCCAAACTTATTAGGTGTTATGTTACGCTGCGGTGCCGATCGATCTCCGCTGAGCCCCTCAACACTTGTAATCTTTTGTTTATTTATACATCTGTTTATCGATCCATTCAACACACAAACTGTATATTTGTTACTTTATTCATAGTGTATGTTTTGTCAGAAAATAATCTGTGTACAATCCCTGGGCTCAAGCTGACAGTTTAAATAAAACCACTCAAATCCACAGGACACGAGAAATGAAAATAACTCAGATTAAGACTGCAAAAAGCCTTTTCTCTTTTTTTAAATAATTGTGCCAGCCTTCCAGTTGGACTATGACCCCCCTCCCCCTGCCCCCGGAAAGGGAGACTTAAGACCAGCCGGTAGGATTTCCCCCCTTTTTAGGGTTTGCAATCGGGTTACAGCATTTTAACCGAAGGTCTGTGAGAGGCTCACATGTAATGGCAGCTTGTTCATTATAATCCAGGCCATTTGGTCCTAGCGCATGCATTCACATTTCGCAATGGCATGGATTTCAATCTAAATATTAATAAAACCACAAGCAGTTCAGAATGAGAAGCACTTAACTTGGACCTTGCGACAGACCTAATACCAATTGCTTTGCAATAAATAAAAATTGTAACTCTAATATTAAAAAGCATGCAGTGTGTAAGGCTGAAACAGTATTGTAATAAATAGCCTGTTTTAATACCCTGAATTACACACTGAATTACACACTCGTATACATCAGCACACATGCGAAGTGTTTCCATGTGAATTATATGTACGGCCAGCTTTCGGTGTGATGTACAAAATATCAGGCAAATCATACAAAAAATTGCATTAAAAAAATTGAAGCATGAAAGTGATGATTTTTGTGGAAACCTTTCGATTATTCATGGTAAGATATTCCCTTTACCGGGTCTTGGGTGTCCTTGGCATTGCCACCATCAAGACACCCCTATGTTCATCACAAGTGATTTTGTTTCCTTAAAAATTAATTCTAAATATGCACATATTTCCGTATTCAGCAAAAAAATAAATAAACAAACACGAAGACCGACAAAACGACTCCGCTCCAGCTAATAATTTAACGCTGTTCTGGGGTTCACACGTGCCTCGTCTCCGGAGTCTGTTAAGCGGGTCGCGGGCACCCAGTGGCTTCTCTCCCAGCTTTAACTAATACTTGTGGTGGTGGGAGGGGGAGCTGTTTGTGTCTGTGTGTTTGTGGGGGGGGGGTGTCTCTACCACAGGACATCTGTCACAGGGCACAACTTGTAAGCTTTTCCAGCCTGTGGTTGGCCCAGACATTTCCTGCATGGCTGACCAAGAACTATAAGACAGAAAAGAGACGTAGCTACATGGCTACTGGGCTTTTCCTCACAGACCTCATGAGCAACACCCCCCCCCCCCCCCCCCCCCCCGCCCCCAAAGCCTTCCTACCACACGCCTAAGGTGCATGCATCGGAGTCACAGTGACAAGGAAGCTTCACACTGGCATCTCCAAGCGCCTCACTGATATGTTTGACCTGTACAAACTTACATTTTCCACCCAGTTACACAGCTCCATAGTTTCCTTAGGCAGTTGAAGGTATGTGTCCTTCTCAAAAGGTATCCTGGCACTTCTGCTGCAGACATTCAGCTATGAAGTCGTGTCACTCGAGACTAAACAGCCTTCTGCCCCAAAAAGATGGAGAATCACTATTATAGCCCAGGTGCTACAATCCTTCGCTGTAGTTACATTCTTAGACCTTCTAAATAATTATATAGATACCCATGATTTAGCAGATGCTTTTACTCAAAGTGGCCTGCAATTGCAGCCAGTCCCTGTGGCCAATGACGTGATGAGTCTTGCCCAATGGAGAAACCACCCTGCACCATTCCAACCGCGGGCACGTTAGGTATGGTATTGTTCCTTGCAGCCCTCTTGTCTCATTCCTCTAGGCTTGGCTGTCCAGATCCTGCCCCTGCCGTCTGTCTGTGGTGTTCATGTGGTCTCCCCACGTCGTGTGAGTCTCCCCTCATGGTCCTTTGTGCCTCTTGGCATAAAATCTAGGCTCACACTCGCCCTGTATGTGATAAATGGTTGGAAGATGGATAAATGGTTGGATGGATTATCTCATCTGACAGACACAATAGTAGTTCTAGCTAGTCAAAGTTGTGACTGATGTTTGTCCGTCTAGATATTTAAGTAGCAAACCATCTTGTGTTGGAGCACAGGAGGGACCTGCCTGCGGGGGTTTAGCTGTCCCCATTGAAGACTTACAAAATAAGAATAGTAATGAGATATTCTACCAGGAGTAAAGACAGCACTTATTTGATGTTGATATGTTAGGATTTTGAGGAATTCCCTCTGTGCTATTAGTTATTTCATGTTTCAGTAATTTCCATAATCATCATTTTCAGCTGTCATGTTTTTCAAAGGTTGTTCAGATTTCTGTAAATTGGAAAAGACATGTGAGCACTCAATAGCGGCTCCACAGGGAGAAACTTAAACTACATCCAACTGGAGTGGACTTATTATTTTGTGTCTACTACTCTAGTATAATCTGGGATTATAGGTCATCAGTTTGGCCTTGAAAAAGGAGAAGTTCTTTACCCAAATACATGAGCGAGTTTTTCCTGATGGGGTCTCTCAGTAACATTGATGATCAGTAAATCTACCTGTCAGACTCAGATAATTACATATTTTGTCAGTTATGTGGTGCTGTGTTGCCCGTCTGGTTAAGAGTTCTCCAATATTCTATTGGTTATGTTATACTGTGTTGTCTCTTTAGTCTCTCAGGAATCCACACAGCTCTTGCTTCTCTCTGTGATCATACAGGGTTGAGATTACAAAGAAGGCACACAGGGAAAAAAAAAAAGGTGTAGACAAAAAGTTCTTCACTACCTGACCTACTTCCTAGACTCCTCTCTGAAATGTAAACAGAATCGAATTATTCATCTTAAGTAGCCGCGGATTCCATTTTTCGGTTCCCTCTGTAATTTGTCGCTAAGAAGTCCTCCTGTGGGACTTCCAGGACCCAAGATGCCAGCAGTGGTTCTCACCCCGCAGGGCAATAAGAATGTGCCCATTAGTGGTCTCGGCTTTCTGCATCACAGCGTTTGCCACTAGGGCTCCTGCCCCGCTGGCTTCTTACCCGCCTCTACCGGGTCGTCTGAAAACACCAGGCAATCGTGTTCCCATGGGGTAAGAGAAATTCTCAGCCTGCACCCCAGCCCCCGCAGCCCCCCTCCCCTGAGCTAAGAGCTGTACGTTGGACCCGTGTGCATTTTTGCTGCTGTTTTGCCGCCCCCACGTCTCACACCGGTTGTAGTTTCCCGTGGCGATGACCTACCATCAGTCTGGGGTCTCTGAAAGTCAGTCTCGACCTCCGCTGCCAAAGCTGTACAGAATGCAAAAGGTGAGCCTTTGCACCCAGTCCAGCTCACGGTTGGTTAGTCAACCTGGTTGCCTGAGCTGGCAGGGAGAACCCCAGGTGCGACTGGTTCTCCGTTCGCCTGCCACCCCCCCTCCCCCAGCCGCATGGACCTCATTTCCTCTGGCCCAGTGTGGATTCCAGCTTCCCGTTATCAAGCCGTTACCTTGCTTGAGATTATCATGGAGTGAAAGTTGTCCTCTGCCTTTACCGATAAGGTCTAAGCATTATTACCCATTGTAGAGCTTTCTCCTACCCTGGACCGTGTGTGTCAAGGGAGAGAAAGCAGCCATCCTTTAGCCAGATCTGTGACACCATGCTCTTTCCTTCAAGGCAGTTCTAGGAAGGACTTGACTAACAGTCCCCACAGCAACATGCTTTTTACACAAGAAAACGGCCTAAAGGTGAATACTGGTGTCTCAAGAGAAAACAACCAGCTTGAAATAAATAAGCACCATAATAAATAAATAAAGCCCATGATCATAAACAATTACGTAACATCGTCAACACATCCATGACCATCCGCTTTGTCTGCATTTTGTGAGACAGAAATAAGCAATAACGGGGCCTAGACTCCTACTTGGTGGGTCACTCTGTCTGACGGTCATTTCCCCCTCTTTACCTTTGCGCCTTGGCCTGGCGTGTCAGAGCTGGAAGCCCGGGAAGGCCCGGGGAGCAGTGCTTTCCAGCACGCTGGAGGCTTGAGCCTGGTCCCCTTTCAAACGGTGCATCCAACGATGAAGGACAACGGAGCCTAAGAAGTCAACTGGAGGGCAAACACACCTCTTAGTCGACACGGTCCAGCCTGGCCATGCCCTGCCGGTGCCAAAGCTGGTGGATTCTGCCACTTTATGTGGCAAAAATGAGAATGTTCCCTCCAGCAACACCCTCAGTGTTAATAACAGGCAGGTGCAGGCCAGAGCACTAAGTAGTAGAATGAAATATCAGTACCACTCCTTCCAGGTATGGTACAAAAAAGAGGCTTCATTTTATTAATCACATGACATCCCAATAGATGCTTATTATGCTTATAGGATTGTTATGGTCTACTTATTTTTAACTCACCACTAACCTCTTTTTATTTATTTAATGTAGAGGTTCTGTAGCGTTAGAGGTACATATGGAAATGATAATAAAATTTGACCCATTTAAGTAGCTAGGAAAAATATTAGCATACGCCGCACCTAACTGGGGTGTCCCTGGGTCAAGTCTTAAACATGGAAATACACGGAAAATACACAGACTGTGAGGTTAACGGTAAAACAATATTCCTGAGTGTTTATACTGAGGTTTTATTTTATGTATATAAGCCTGGTGTCTGGGAGGGCAGGGCGTAGTGCCATTTTAAGACTTTAGCAAACTACTTTCGGTTTAAAAAATTCTAAGTATTAAACATGCAAAAACTTCTGTGCCGGGGATTCGGATACTCCGATGTCTTACACTGAAAGAGAATTTTCTTGAAGCTAATGCATGCAGTATGGTAACATACACGCCGTTTCTTTTTGAAGGGTAAATTCTTTCAGCTTTTTACGCCTGACGCCCGCTGTCCAGTAGGCAGTGGGATCCTGAGCATTCAGTGCCGAGTGGGATTTGCGGGACCTTGCGGGGTTTGTAGCCTCCAGGTCCGTTTGGCTGCCAACGCCACGGGGAGGGATATCCGTTTGCGGTGGCTTGGACCGGCCAGGGGGGACTCAGGTGCGGGGTGCATTTCGTCCATCTCGTCGCAGTCACACATGAACACACTCGTTGAATGCACCCCCCCCCCACAGTCTGTTAGGCCTCTTTGTTTAGGGAGCTGTTGTCCAACATCACCGGGCAGGGCCTGCGACCCATCCCGCTCCCTTCCAGAACACATATGATCCTTGTCATTATCTCCAATGTCTCCAGATTGTCCAGAAATTTTATGTCAACACACACATGCACACATAACTCGTCCTCAGTTATGGCCCTGCCGTTTCTGAGACAAGGACCAACACAGCTCATAATTACTGTGGTTTATTTTGATTTATAACCTATTATTTCTGTATTTCCAAATATGCTGCCGGTCCTTTGTTGCCATGACGCCAGATTGCCAGCCAGAAAGAGCTTTCTATCGATTCCCCTTCATATCCGGGGTGACACTGTCCTCAGCAACACCAGTATAAAGAGTTAAATCTGCATGCGAAAAAAAAAACATACCTATTTGTTAAGAAATTAAACCACATTTTGTCCATTATGAGAGTTAATAAGAACATGGAAGTTTGCCTTGTTACCTGAGCTCCATATTGGCTTTTGAATCACTTTAGATAAAAGCATGTACCAAATTAATAAATGCAAAGTTTAAGAAATCCGTTCTCACAGTATTAGACGTTATTGAACACCTGTCTTTTCTTATTAAGTTTTGCCTTCTGATTACACTGAAAAAGTTCAGTTAGTTCTCACTGTCTAGTAGTAGTCAAGCTCAGTGGGTTGAATATTCATGCCCAGAAGGTTGTAGGATCATATCTTGCATCTTGCATAGTCATCATATCACCATGGGATCTCTGCTGGGGGGTTTTGGTGTCCAGGGGTTTACGTGCATTTTATGCTAAACTACACCTGGGTGGTCCATCCTGCTGGAGTGCTGATCTGGGGGAAGTATTAAGTGTCCTTAGTGAGCTGAAAATTGAACGGGCTGAGGAAGAGCGATGCGGATGTGGATGGCACTCTCCTCGGAGCCTTTGGAGCGACACTCTGCTCTGGCAAGACGGCAGCCATTATCTCCAGCACCTCTGATCTCTAGCCGCCCGAGCGCGCCATGCAGGCCGAGGGGGTCCCTGGGGTGGATGGCGTCCTCATCTGGGCCGGGCCGGAGCTTGGAGGAGGCTCGCCACTGTTGTCCCACGCGGGCCGCTCTCCAGATGGCCTCAAAGAGGGCCGGAGAAGCGCTGCCAAGGCCCGGCCCGCGAAGAAGCACACCACTGCTAAATATTTCATCAGCACGCGTCCGATTGAGGGGACGGCAGTGGCAGGGGGGGGGGGGGTTATTGGTGGCGAATCAGAGCGGCTCCATGAAACATTAATCACATCTTTCTCAAAGTTTCCCCCCCACGACACTTATACACGTATGTATATTTTATTAAGAACAATAGCATCACAAACATGCTTCGCTCCGATGCCAAGTTCTGAAAACATCTCTGTTACCCAGCGGCTCGTGATTATCACCCCGTGCCCTGGGAGCAGCGGAGGAGAAGGAGCAAGGGAGGAAACGGCCCGGGAATTGGTGCCTCCACATGTGCCTCCTCGGAGCAGTGGGCGCTTAATTTGTACACGGGCAACGCCAGTGGCTTCCATCACAGCCTGCGCCTTTTGAAATCATTAATCTCTAATTAGGGCCAGTTGGGACCAGCACTTAGAAGGTTAAAGAGGTTCCGACAGCCCTAATCATTGCTCAGGAAGCTGAAAATATATGCAAGGGCCCGGCAGATGGGGTGAGAGACACCTCTGCCAAGCGATAACTGTTATTCTTTTGCACCTTCGAAGCTGTCATCCTAATAAGTGCATTTCAAGTGTACCGATAGTCCCGCGCACATATAAAAGCACATCACTCAGCGCCCATGGACCCCAGGGGCAGATAGCATCAAACAGGCATTATTTTTTCCCATGATCCTTTGCAACCAAACTAGGGTGGGTGGGTCGATTGGGGAAATTAGGGAAAGAGGTGAAAAGACCGTGAGCGTTTTTTGGTGTTGGCCGCCTTGCACCCGGCTGGGGGGGAGCAGAATGGGCGTAAGCATTCGCTAAACGGCACGTCGCGCCCAAGCACGCACCCGTCTTTTCGAATCCCTGCCGTGCGCCACGTGATTTAAAAATAGATAAAGAAGCTTTAATAGGAAGTGGCCAGCCCCCCCCCTCCCCCGCCCAACCCCATCAAACAGGTGGCGGAGTTCAATGAAAGAGTGTGGAGTGCGCTAACTTGGCAGCGGCTGTGTTTTCCGAAATAAACCGCTGGCTCTCTAGCCAAACGTAGTGAATAATACATGGATGGCGGTAACGTGCCTCTGGAGGGATTGATGCAACTGTTACAGGAGGGCGGTTAATAATCAGGCCCGGCACCGTGTGCATCTCTGGGAGCCCGTTATGTCTCCCGCTCACAGGCTTTTCACAGCCTATCTATTTATTTGCTTAACCAGTTAAGCCGAACCGTCACATGTCTGGCCGACGATTCCCTGCCTTCTCGCCCAGGGACCCGGCTGCTACCAGACTCACTCACCAAATCTGAAACATTTCAGAAATTTCAGCTGGGCGCTAGTGGTCATATTTTCATCACTGACGTGGTGTTGGACAGTTGCGGATATGTTTATTTAATATTTCATTAGTGATGTCTTTGATTTGATTGGTTTTGTAAGCTCATTAAACCTGGAGAATATTTTATATGATTTAGTTTCACGAGCTTGAAATGTATTCTGGTTCAGGATGCTAATGCAGAAATCAGGAGCTCTAATGCAGGAAGACTAGGATTTTAAAGCATCTTTTTCCAGTGGAATAACAAGCGTAAACCCTCTGGAAAGTCATGCCACAGCGGTGGAGCTGAATCAGGCCTGGACTCGCAAATCAGACGTGCTGAGCACAGTTGTTCCTTATTAGAACGTGGAGACGGTGCCACTGAAAGTGATCCAGTTACAGTGAATCACTTTGCAGGGGACAGGCAGCAAAGAATCTGCCTGGTCTGGGCGGCACGCAGACGCACCGAAGACTCTCTGCATTTACGATCACACATGAGCTGATTATTTCACAGATATGGAGCTCTGGGTGAAAAGGATGAAATGGGAATTCAAAGCTTAGGGTTAATAGTGTAATAGTGCTGACTCCACACACAATGAAAATCACTTGTCTTTCCAGAAAACTGATGCGATAATTAGAATAAGGGCCATTTTATATTTAACTAAAACTGTGAAAAGGGTAACAGACTGAACAAACAAACCGAACAAATATACAAGCAAACATGAACAATACAAATAAATGTTGACACTAGTTATGCTGTTATAAGCCTCAAACCTTTGATGGAATACCACAACGGCTGATTTCTGTCATTGAAAAGCGATTATAGTGTGAAACACACCGGCTATGTGTGCTGGCACTCATGACTGACTTACCTACTTTGTCTTAATGGATTGAGTTGTATAGCAAATTGTATATAAACCCTATTTCATTAAGGTAGATACAAAGTATCTGAAACGCAACTCTTAACAGACCAAAAAAAAAAAAAAACTCGTAAGTCTCGTAACCATAAAATCCACTTCAGTATATGAAGACATCTTATGGCTAAAAAAATACTGAACTTGTTCTGAAGCTGTGAATTTTTAGAATGATCAGTTTCCTACCACGTTGTGACCATAGTTCAATAAAGAACACGGCAGTGAAAGTCAGATGAATAAGGGCAGAGATGAAAAAGCACAGAGGGAGGACGTGAATAGGAGAAATCAAGGTCCAATATTATTCATGTGCTGTTCGGCTGCTTGCGGTTTTTGTGAAAGATAAGCAGATGAGAGAATCAGAAAACAGAGGGAATATGGCAAGCAGGCAGGTGATGGGACGGCAAAGAGAGGTCCTCAGGACCGCAAAAGTAAGGCCCTGAGAACTGTGTCATATGACAAAGGAAAGGGCAAATAATGGGGGTAAAAAAAGACAAAATTAGAGGTGTTTCAGCAAGGAAGAGGATCAGCAAAAAAGGATGGAGTCGGGAAGGTGAGCAGAAAATACTACTTCACAGATAACATTGCTATATACAACTATATACAACTATAGTGCGAGGTCATGGTGGTATATATGCATGATGTATATATAAATATCAGTATAAGCTGGCATATTATATATATATATATATATATATATATATATATATATATATATATATATATATATATATATATATATATAAAATGTAAAACATAGACCTATTGACATTTGTGTTGATGTTTTGAAACAGCCCAGTCAAGACTAATTAAGTCCATTTGCAAGGCACTATATCCACAGCACACGAAGTATTTCGAAAAGGTTTCAGTGACAAAACATGCCAACGGGGTGGCTGCAGGTTATAAAGTGATATCCTGAAGTGTCCCACGTGTGTGACATCTACTGCCAGATAAGCTCCTATTCATTTCCCTTTCTAGTTGGCACCTGCTGGTGCTGGTGAATATTGATATGTTTTTGTCTTTCATTCTAACTACATTCTTATTTCTGCCACGCACCAACCCCATTTCGATTGTCCCCCCCCCCCCAACCCGAATACCGGTGACCCCTGAGTGAGAACGGTATGAAAAATTCAATTTGCCAGCAAGCCGTGACCTTTGCGTGTGAGCATGTGTGCGTGTGTTTCCCTCCAAACAAAGAGTGTCTTATGCTAGAGGTAGATGAAGGTTACAATTTGCCAAGGGCTGCACCACAGAAATATAATTATTGTTCTGGACTCTACATCAGTAATACTGCTCTGGTTTAAGGTGCTGCATGTTTCCATAAGGCGACATTAATAACCACACATAATTATTTCATATTTCTATTTTTTTCAGGCTATATTTATAGACCCAGTGGAATTGAAAGTGTTGTACTATATGGAAGGAGTCCTGTAGGCAGTGTAATTAAGCTTAAGGAAATTTTTTAAGGGGATCCTTCAGTTTCACAACTCATGCAAATGCGGCACGTCTGGAGGAAATTAACGCACATTCTTGTTTTAAATTTCAAATCGGTGGTTAAAGCACAAAATTACCTTATCCATCTTTGATCCACATGGACAAAGTACGCTAACACACCAAAGGCTTGATGTTCGCTTCTTTAAATTCCGGGGATGTAAAATACGCTCGTATATGGAGCTGAAGCTCTAACGAGTCATGTTGAGAAGTAAGAGTAACACAGGAAGTCTCTTAGTAAGATCACCACCTGCAGGTTACACAGGAAGTCTCTTAGTAAGATCACCACGTGCAGGTTACACAGGAAGTCTCTTAGTAAGATCACCACGTGCAGGTTACACAGGAAGTCTCTTAGTAAGATCACCACGTGCAGGTTACACAGGAAGTCTCTTAGTAAGATCAACACGTGCAGGTTACACAGGAAGTCTCTTAGTAAGATCACCACGTGCAGGTTACAGAGGAAGTCTCTTAGTAAGATCACCACGTGCAGGTTACAGAGGAAGTCTCTTAGTAAGATCACCATGTGCAGGTTACAGAGGAAGTCTCTTAGTAAGATCACCACGTGCAGGTTACACAGGAAGTCTCTTAGTAAGATCACCACGTGCAGATTACACAGGAAGTCTCTTAGTAAGATCACCACGTGCAGATGCTACTTTCTTTGTCACAACCCGAATCTTCCGACACTTATAAGATGCAATCGAATAGCCGAGGCAAGACCCCGCAGGCTAACAGAGATTCTGGAGTAAATCCAGGCCAGATTAACCTTCCCTACGTGAGGCTAACTGCTAATGGTTGTAATGGGTGTAGTACAGTCTCTGGGGAGTCAAGTCAACCTGAGATACACGGAGATAACTGACTCCTGGCCACTGACCAGCCCCATATTTGACATGATCTTCATCTTTTATCACTTAAATACTTCTGTTCTTTTATAAATGAGAAATTGTTTCAGAATGAAGAGGAACAGAGGCCCAGTCGGTAGCCTTGCCGTCTCACACCTGTGGGGTGAAATGAGACCTTGTCTCCACTGAGGAAGTTAGTGTGTGATGTTCTGACGGTTACTCCCGCTACCCACCCCGGTGATGCGCTTCAGGCCCCTTGCAAAGTGTCTCTGCCGTCTTCCCTGTCCCCCCAGGGACATCCTAACCATGACCCCATCCCCACTCTGTCCCACCAACACCCTGTCACACTGTGAAGGCTTATTGGGAGTCATCTGCTTTCATCCTGGGGTTCATGACCCTGTAGGTGTCTCCAGAATAGTTCCTCAGCAAAGGTCAGCAAAAATGAATGCAAATTGACTAAATGTCAGTACAACACCATTTTGAGAATGACAACATTATGTACAAAACGTATAAAGAATCTGTTTTGCTGCAGGTGGTGGAATGAAGCATAGAAATTCAACATACCGTCAAGACAAAAATATGAAAAATAATAAACGGAATAAAAATAAATGACACGTCGAGGCCATAGAGATGCCCGACACTCAGCTGCTTTCTGGGTTCATTCAGCATAAGATGAAGGCTCACATCTGCTAAGGGAAGCGTATCCGTAGAATTCAACTCTCAGGTAATATCGTTCTACCTTTAATCTCTAAACATTCAACTTTGAACTTTAATCTCAAAATGCACTAATGGTCTTCGATAAAAATGTGTGATTTTAAGTAATATTAGAAATATTAAAGGTGGAATCCAGAGTAAAAAATATTAAAGCTTCAGTGTTTTCTTGAATTCGGTGGCCTTGCCGTTTGCCTTCGTTACGGACCCTCTGCATTCTACGCTTTAGGATTTCGTCTTTGGCTTGTTTCACTTCTCTGCCTCTCAGGTTTTCACCCTGCCTGTTTCGACTACAATTTCAGCCTCCAGATTCAATATCAGCTCACCCTGCACTCAGATCCCTGTCTGTTCATTACACTGGTCTGTTTTTATTTGGGGGGGGGGGGGGGGGAGTTCCTTGGTTCAAGAAATACTGAAAACCCCTGTTCTAAATTAAGAAGTGGATAGATTTCCTTTGTCAGTAAAAGGTTAGGGTTAGGGTTAGGGTTTTTATGATATTGTATATAACAGATGCACGCAATGTGTTTCTTCAAAGCATGATCTCTTCCTCCTTTTCCAGCCTCTTATCCTGTATGGTGAGCCTGTGGCCTGTTCCAGGAAGACACATGCACTCAGAGAGAACTCAGAGACACCGATTCAGCTCACAGTGTGACCTTGTGTGCATAACACAGAGAGAACGTGTAAACTAGCCATGCGCTCAGCCCTCCCCCCAACCCTGGAGCTGGAGGTACGAGGCGTCAGTGCTAAACCACAAAAGTACCTGTGATCTTTTTTTATTTTAACGCAACAAGTCTGTAAGTATGTATGTGGCAAATTGAAAAAAACACTGCACACAAACACATTTAAATGAATAAGCTGAAATGTAATATATACGCAGCCCTGGAGCAAATTTGTAGATACCGCAAAAAAATGTATATTGCCAGGTGTATCGTTGAAAGTAAAATAATATTCTGGAACATGCTTTCGAGTGTAGGATACAGGTAAGCTGTCAGAAATATTGTTCTGAAGGAGAAATAAACTGTGTGTGATCAGGAGAATGTGCTACAGGAGGTGTGTGAGTTCAAAGCCCTTGGGGAGGGTGTCAGGGTTGTGACTCTGGGGTAGGTTAGGGGTAGTAAAATTTGATTTCCCCAGTCTCGTTAGGGGATTGTGTATAATCCCCCTGTCACCCCAGACGCAGTGGATGCCCGCTCTGAGCTCTCCGGGTCCTGCTTCTGAGCGTACTGGCAGTCCTCTTTAATTTTAGGTGTCATTTTATTCACTGGCTTGCCCACCATTCTTTCATTCCTAAAAACTGCAGCCCACAATGCATGCAGGGGAATCGGTAGGCTGTTTCCACGTAGATCCAAGGCAGCAGCATTGTGTGTCTTGCCGTCTCGCCCCAGGATATATTTTTAGATTTGGATGCCGGGAATGACAGCGGCAGCATTCCAGCTAATGTTGTGTGGATAGATGTGTAACAAAGGGTCCGGCGACTGGCTGCTTTGTTCTGGTTATTTTATCATTTCCAATGTGGCGTTTCATGCCAGAAACGAGCCACTCTACATTAATGGAAATCAAGCCAATGCTAATTACCCGCTAATCGACTGGTGGAAATATTGTGTCAGTATGCGCTATCTTGACATTTTGTAAGGTTTTAACATAATAAAACAGACTTTATGGTACTTTCCCTGAAGAAGGAAAATGGCTGAAGTCAAACCCTTATCTTCTGTTTGTGGGGATCTGACCCAAATCTCATCAGCAAAAATGTCAAACCACCGCATCTCTAGAGTATTATGTATGTTTTCAGATTCATCCACCCATCTTCCATCCACTTTTAGAGTACTGTTTGGGGCATGGGGACTATTCTAGAAGGTAGGCATAGACTGGCCTGACTGCTCATCAGGAAATTTGGGAATTTTTCTGGCGGGCCGATCTTGCTTCCTTCCTCAACCCTGGCCTTATATAGCCTAGAGGCCGATACCAGGGGCCAATGGCAGGAGATGGATGGATTATTGCGATCGGCACAATGTGCCAAGCACTGCCCCCCAAGCAACAACTTTTTGGATACCAGTCCACCCCCGCTAGAAAGCACAGGGTATAAGATCGGGGACTCCAAAGATGGGCCATATAAAGTCACCCATTCACCTAACTATGCTTTTGGGTTGTGGAAGTTAGCCAGAGTGACCAAAGGAAGTCATTCCAACTGCTCCACACACACAGAATAGAGGGTGTTGTCTGAACCTAAGTCCTGGTGCTAACCTTCCTTTCATATTAAGAACAAACCCAAACAGAATCTGTACCTCCCATTCTTATTTTGTTGGTGTAAAGCGGGAGCTGAAATGACCCCTTGATCTTGACGTGTGCCAAGAGGCATCTGCGGCGATGTGTGCAGCTGTTGTCGGGCCCGACACACGCGGACAGAGCCAGGGCAGTGAAAGACGCCTATCGCCTTGGTTACATCTCCGTCCTCTCTGAATCTCATGGCCGTGACCTTCCCATAGCTAAAGTGAAGGGGCAGGTAGAAGTGGGGTGGGGGTGGGGGGGCAAATTATCAGAAAACTTCACTGTTGCTACTTCACTGCTACTGCTTATTACTACTACTTCACTACTACTACTTAATACTGCTACTTCACTTATTACTACTGTCACTACTACATTGCTACTTATTGCACATGCACCCTATCCCACTTATGTATCATTGTCCAGCCCCTAATGTCTGTATACTTTATTTAATTTTTCACATTTTATTTTTCTTCCTGATTGCTTTAGTCTGTTTATGTTGTTTTTTAAATGTAAAATCTTATTGCAGATGCTTCCTTCTCTACTTTTTACTGCACAGTCCAGAAACGACTTATGTAATACATTTCACTGCATAACATGCATGCGACACATAAACAACCTCGAACCTTGAATCTTGTTAGAGAGCCTGCAGGTGTATCAGACCCCCAATACTCATGGACAGCTTTACCATCCATTATGTGTTATTCCCTCGATATTAAACGAGCCTCCACAGTCAGTGTATCGCCAATAGGGTGGTGAAGGAAAGCTTATCGCTGGCCAACCTGCTTTTCATGTTCCAGAAATGTGATTAAAGTCATGGACAGCATAGATTGTGTGTGTGTATGTGTGTGTGTGTGTGTGTGGGCGGGGGGGGGGGGGGGCTTTTATACAGACCTTGAGAAATGATCTGGGGGGTGGGAATAGTGACCGAGATGGCAGGAACCTGACTCACTTTTCCGTGTTTAAATTCACACCGCACATGGCTGTTCTTTTCCAGTTTTCCTCTCACCTGTTGCCATTGTGACATAACCACAACTAAAAGGGTTTGTTTTTTGGGAGAATTCACACAGAATCAGTCAAGCTGCAGTAAAGGCAAAGAAAGGCCTCAGACTCATGTGTGTCTTCGGCTTTCCCTCTCTGTACACTAAGGAAATTCTTTTGGAGTTCCTCTGATCATCATCCTTTGGTTTGGAGTTCCTCTCAGCATCCTCTGGATTTCCTTTGACCATCCTTTGGATTGGAGTTCCTCTGTGGGAGATCACTCTTTTCCTGGTTGTTCATGCCCGAGTAAGACACCAGAAACTACAGATAATGGGTGGGAATGCGGTGCAGGTGAAACAGAAGAAGCTCAACTGAAAATTATTAGATTTTTTTAATGTTCATTGACCAGATTTGTATGCCTGCAAAGGAGAAACATAAATAAATAATTGGTAGGTGAGCTTTGATGGCCATCGTATTATTAGACCTTCTTGAAAGTCATTCTAAAGGCTGCATCTCTTCAGGAGTAATCTCCTGCTGCTGATATTTAATTGAGATTTTTTTTATTGGAAGCTGTTTGGCCTTTGTTTGGAACAGCAGGAACACAAGTAATTTAACTGCAGGCATTGGAAGGACACTTCCTGGTAACCTGAGGAGAGTTACAGTTGGAATGTCTGAAATTCTTGGGCTCAGAATGACTGCAGCTCCAGGACCACACAGGTTCCCAGTGAAGGACATCCAGAACTTCTGTGCTTCCACGAAGTGGCAGTGGGAGGACGCTCACATGATATGGGGTCAAATATGACAGGTGTTTGGGAATGGGGGGGGGGTAGGATGAGGGGGCTCGTTCTAATTAACATCATTCCGTGTTAGCAAGTCGATTTAAAGTTTTATAGTGACGCAAGAAAAAAATAAAATTTCTTGGCATGGATCACCGATGTTTACATCTGCGTAGCCGACAGAGGCCTGCATCACAAACCCGGCACACCCCCACAAGGGCGGCGCCAGATGGGGAGTCAGGGTGGCAGGGGCCCAGGCACCAGAGGCTGGCTCGGGGCTGGCGTCTCTGGACGTCCCACATGCCGCGTACGCCAGACTGCAGGCAGAGGGGAAGAGTCTGACTTACCAGGACGGTCACGGAGAACGGGCGAGGACCCTGGCGCGTAAGCAGCCTCCCCTCAACGGCGCATCGCCGCCGGCACTTCCGCAGCGTCGCCGTGGAATCGTCTCCAAAATTAGCGTTTCGCACTGGCGTCGCACGTGGAAAATAAAGTTGCGCTAAAAACTTTGCCCGATTCGCATTTCAAGTTGCCTTTCGACACCCCGAATGCCTGCTTTTCCTCCGTGCGATTTCAGCACGCTGAGGGCTGGCCCCTATGTGCCATATGCTAATCTGGGCACACTAAGTGCTGCTCGCGCTTGGAGCCCGCTGTGCGTTCACCATGGAAACGACACGGGTATGCTTGCCTCGTACGATTCGGCGGCCCGCTCCCGAAGCGAAGCCAATGAACGTCCGCTCACTTCCGCGACCCCCGAGGAGTCACCGTACCGCCATGCTTCCCTCTCACACGTGAGGGTTCGTGGCCCGAGCCAGAAAATGTGCCTTACGTATGTTCCACAAAGCTTTGGCTTTTTATTGGCTGATTGGTCGTTGAGCGTGTCCAGCACACATGTAATGGCCAATCCAGAGCCTGGGGGCGGGATATTCCAGCACAGAGCTGCATGACTGACTGAATGAGTCAAAGTTCTAGTTCTAAACATGTCCCATGTAACTGGTTTTGTTTCTGGTGCTTCTTTAAAAAGTCACGAATATATGCCAGCTTTCTGTGTTATGGGTAAACGCAGCTCTTAGCAGGGCTTGGTGCTCTTCTCCCTTAAATTAACTCATTAAAAAAAAAAATCGTGTCACAGCTGTTGTTACACTCATTCGTCTTTTGGGCTTCAATAAAATCATATAAAAAAGATCAAAAATGATGGTCAATCAAACTCTCTTGTCTGCCCCATTCCCACCCCCCCCAACATCGCTTCATGTTTGTTAATACCAGCTACACTCATTTGAAGTTTAAATCAGGGTTCAAAGGAGTCAGGTGCTGGATGGTGATATGAAAGCGGGCAGGAGCTCTGTGGAAGCCAGCACATCTGACGCAGTGGTTGGGTGTTGGGGGGGGGGGGGGGCAAACTCAGCCTCTCGCTGCCTTCTGTGGGCCGCTGCCATCCCCAGTGGCGGCTCTAAGCACGAACCAGTGCCTCTGGCTCCATCCTTGTCCCTGTTTCAAGTGTCAGTCAGCGAGGCGGGCGCCTCCTGCTTCCCGCTCGGCCATCCCGCGCAGAGCGCCAGCCATCCGCCGTCGATTTAACGCGCTCAGCACACAAGGATAGAGGGGGCTTTGTGCGGAGAGAGAGCCCCATGGCGGTTCGCCGTGGAGACCGTGCCCCCGTTTAACGCGCGAACAAAAGTAGTCTGGTGACAAGCGGGCAGATGCGAATAGCCGTTAAGCGGCTTTTTGGAAACTCCGTAAAAGAGCCACGTTTAACTTAATTTAGCCTCTGAATGCATTCTCAGGTAACAGAGCGCACCCCATTTTTACAGACGTTTAAAGGCCTGCCGTTAAAAAAGCACTTGAGGCGCGTTCTTTTTTCACGATTGACAGGTTAATGCCTTTTCAGAAACATGATACAAGGAAAATGTAAATATTCAGGCTTAATTCCAGTTTAATGGGAGAGTTTGTGGTTTTCTTTTAGGTGGTAATAAGGAAGCCTGAGATGAAGTTAAAATCTTCAGGAATACAGAATAAAATGTACAAATAAAACAATAGAGAATAGCTGTATTAACTGCTATTCTAATAATAATAACTGTATCACTGCCTGTAGGGTAATTGAACACTGCTTCTCAGGAAAAACATCAGGGGGTGTCAGTGTGAATACAACACAAAATATAAACATTAATTATACAGTATAGAGTGCCAGTTAAAGACTGGGAAAACCTACTGAAAATCATTTGTTTTTCAACACGCTAACAACCCTAAGCGCACCTCGAGGTCATATGGCAAGTATTTTCTTGTGAACATGTGAGACGGAGGGCTGTGACAGATGACCTGGCCCCCACAATCCCCCCTCCCCCACCCAAACCCTACAGAGCAGGTTTGGGATGAGTTGGATCGAAGGGTAAGAGCAAGGCAGCCAACCCGTGCCCAGAACTTATGAAAACTCCTTCATGACTTTTGGAGGAGCATCACAGGTGGCTACATCTGGAAGCTGGCTGAAAGGACGCCAAGAGTCTGCAATGCCGTCATCCAAGCAAAAGGGGGCTATTTTGAATATTCCAAAATTTGAGAAAATTTTGAGATGTTGAACACTTCTCTTGATCATGGCAATGCTTGGTATTTGTTACCTCATCGCCTCGATGGCTTTTATACTATAAAGGGAATAAATAATCAATAACAGACACATGCATCTAAAGCAGGTGTGACGTTTGACTGGTACTTTGGTGACTGACACTTATAAAAGAAATAACAGATTAAGTGGACAGATAATATTGGACAAAATAATATTGTAAGACACATGGCATAACACGGAATATGTAAGAAATGTGTAAATCAAGGTAAATATTTCAGTGAGCTTTACATCAGTTTCATCATGACATTTTCTGCTCAGTGTACTGGCTTCTTATGTTTTCGATCTTATTTTGGATCCAATATAAGGTTTGAGATGATTCCATACAAGAGACCCCAGCAGAAAGGACCTCTTTCAGGTACTAAGTCCCTCTCACAGTCCAGGGTCATCCAAATGGGCCAGTCTTTATGGGGGTGCTGGCAGCCATTATGGAAGACACCAGATGAGTAACTGGGGAGCCACTGTCCATTTCGCATGACATCATGTCTCTCCACTAAGCGAATTCCATTCGTATGTCACATGATCATTCACCTTAGCCATTACTGCCACATCAGTCAACACCATCCATTCATGTACCCAGCATGGGGTCATTGTGGGCTCTGAACCTATACCAGGAGGCATGGAGCTTGAGGTAGTGGGCACCCTGTATGGGATCCCAGTCCACTGCAGGGTGCAATCATTGGGAAACTTACAGAGACCAGTTCTCCTGCGGACTGTAAGAAGACATCAGCCCAACATGGGGAGGACATGCAAACAGTGGCAGGACTCAAAAATATGCAGAGCAGGGGTGAGATTCAGGTACGCATCGGGCAGGAGTGGGATTCAAACATGTATAAAAGAGAGGTGGGATTCAAACTTGTACAAGGCAGCGGTGGGATTCAAATACGCATCGGGCAGGAGTGGGATTTAAACATGTATAAAAGAGAGGTGGGATTCAAACTTGTACAAGGCAGAGGTGGGATTCAACGACATACACAGATACTGAATGAAATATGTAACGTAAAATATGAATCGTCGGCTGGAAACTGCTCAGTGATAAAACAGCATTTCCGTCGCAGGCACTGGTCCTGCGGACGCGCCTGACTCCAGATCGAAGTGTGCATGGCCCACGGCGTGGGCACGGCGGACAGATGGCGGTGCCGACAGGTGGCCGTGGAGCAGACAGGTTACGTTAACGGCGGGCAGGGCAGCCGTGCGGAGGAGGAGGACGTGGCTCTAACAGGAGTGCAAACAAACAGCAGTTCCCTGCCAGAGAGACACCCTTGCTAACTGAAATAAAGGCTTCATTAATGCAAACCCCGGGGCTCTGGATCATATTGCATATCCAGAATCTTTTTAACAGTAATTATTTTTCTTCTTCATATTAAGCTACTTTTTTAATCCAGTAAGAATACCGAAGGAATGTTTCGTTGCTTTCTCTTTTTTTGTGGTAAATAAGAGCTTAACCACTTGTTGTTTTTTTGTGTGGGTGTGTAACCTATGACAGACTGCCGTCCCGTCCAGGGTGTCCCCCTGCCTCATGCCCTGTGCTTCCTGGGATATGATCCAAGCCGACCGCAACCCTGTACGCGATAAGCACTTACGGAAGATGGATGATGATGATGTTTCCGCTACATAATCACCTGACTTCATCCAAGTCATTAATTAACGGCGCCAGTATTTTCGACACTCAAGAATACATGGAAAAGGTATGTTTTCCCCTGTGAAAAGACCATCTGTGAGATCTCGAGGTGAAAGGGTTGGAGGCTGAGCTTCGCATCATGTGACATGGCAAAGAGCTCAGCTTTCTGGAACTTTCAAGAAGGAAAGCTTGCTAGGGCAGTAGAATAACCATGCCCCCCCCCCAAAAGGAAGGCCAGAATTCCAGGGAGACAGTTACTGCCATCAGGGGGTGTGAACATCTCCTGTCTGTTCCCTGCGACAGCTAGATGGTTAAGACACTGGACATGAACATGCAATAGGTGTTCCTCTATGTGGGTTTGAACTCTGGTAAAGTGGTTGGCTCAGTGGGTTACAGTGCTATGTCTCTAGGTTGTTGGTTCAAATCCCAAAGCGATTTCTTAGTCATCAGAACCCTTTACCCCAATTTGCTATAGCGACACATGCATCTGCTAAATAATTAAAATGTACAAGGAGAAAACAAGGAGAAAACTGCAGTCAGATGGAGGTCTGCCGTCCTTGGGCGGAGCGTACCTGTACGGAAGGTCCCTCAGCAGCACCGGCTGTCTTTGTGCTCTATAGAACTTCCTGCTTGTTAGGCAGATGGTCATTACTGACACATCTCCTCTTTGTTTTGCAGATTGGTTTGGGAAAGATAGAGAAAAACCCCTTTTTTACAGAGGTGTCTATGCCACCAGTACCCTGGGAATCCTAGAGCTGAGACTCGGGTCATGTTGTTGTTTTGCGATTCTGGGTGATGAACTGCCTCCATTTTTACTGCATTTTTTCTTCGGAATACTTCCAGGCCTGTTTACATACTGAATCTTATTAAGAGCAGATTTGTTTTCTAACGACACATTTCTGACTTGAAAATGCTTATACAGACCTGATTTCCTAATGAGGGAGTGAATCATTTTGAATAAAAAAAAGAAGTAAAAAAATCTTACAGATTGAACTTACCCTTGCCAGACCTTCGGCGAGGTCACATGGCCCCAGTGTCGGTCTCGTTTTGGCTCTCATGGTCTGTTCCGTTCACGGTGATTTCCTGTTTACCTCTGTTCACCTATTTCTTGACACACAGCCGGGTAAGTCGCATGCCAGCTATTTATTTTACCTGACAGGTCTCTGTTGGTGTAGATTGACTGCGTAGTTTAAATACGCAAACACTCCACAAACATGCCTATAGTTTACACTGCGTGTGGTTTTACCCTGATGACAGTATCCAGATTGTTCAGCTTAAATCAGTTATAGTGATTCAAAATGAACATTTCTTTAAATTATTATGTTACACTTCTAATATGTTTTGGTGATAATTTACAGTATTTGTGCAGTGTAGTTGTGTTAACGTTATTGTGTCATTTCCTGCAGAAATTATGAAGTTGGTCTTCACTGTCATCTCCTGCTTACTTAAGAGTTAATTCCAGAAGACACTTCCAGTGACACACTGATTACAGGACAAGTCTCAGGCTCTGCCACTGGCTGGTTTAACATCATACCCCCATGGGAACAGCTGGTATAATGACGATCAGTCACATCTCGGCATATGTCTGATGTCTTCAGGCACGCGGGACATAGGAGATATCAAGACTATGTGCATCTTCTACAGTGTTAATAGGACAAAAGAGTTTATTTTTAAATGCTCCCACCTAGGAAACATGCGGTAACCCTTCTAAAAATACCCCAGCAAACATCACGGTTTTGGAGCCTCTCCAGATGAGTACAGGTCACTCACCTGCGTTTGTTCTGCTCTTTCATTTGTGAAGGGTGAGACATTCCTGTTGAGTCAAGAGCTTCACGGAACCATCAGCGGGGATTTTTCCAAAAAAGTGCGGGTTTTGCGGATCTTCCACATCGTGTGGACATGTTGACGCTCCAGAGAATCCTGAGGCGAAGGGGGGGGGGGGGGGTGATGTTGGAGTTTGGGGGGGGTGGCTGGCGGGCCACAGATTCCTCTCTTAGAGGAGCCCGCTGCATAAGAGATCTCTTGTGGCCAGGGCACCTGTCACCGTGAAGTGGGGGGCGGGGGGGGGGGGGAGATTGGGTCACGGTATGGAAGAGGGAGCCCCCTTCAGGCCGGCCCTTGAACCCCCCCCGTCATTCCACATTGTTTCTGCTCCAAGGCCAAAGGTCAATGTGGACAATGCAGGGGCAAATACTATCTGAGCTGCTAAGCAGCTGACTGTCATGGGTGTTTATCACGCCGACCCACCCCCGGAGAACGTCCCCCCCTCCCCCCGGCCCTCCATTCTTTCCACACAGCTGTTATACCTCCTCACTTCTGTGCACGTGATGGCAGCACATGACAGGAAGATGGTGCCGGTCCTCCCTCCAAGGTGGGGCGTGACAACCTCGGCGCGTTAGCCCAACCACAAGGCCTACTGTCTGCAATTACTCCTTATGACTTTGCCTCCTAGCATCAACCTAAGACCATAAATACAGTCTAACTGACAGTGAACACCAGTTATAAAAATGAGCATTTTTAAGAGAAATCAAAACTGGTTCGTCGACAGAATCTGGCTCGCATATGAATATATCCTTACAGGCATTATGATGGACCACTCTGCCCCTTACGATCCAGTATCAGCATTTATTTGCTACTAAGCACAAAACAGCTAAAATACAGCCACATTATGCATTTGCATCCCACATGCATCCTCTGTTACAATCTTTCCTCTCGTCTTTTGGGGAGGGGAAGAGCATCCACTGGTAGTAAACATTTAACATCACATTTATTTATCTAAAGGACCCTTTTGTCCAGAGAGATATTTGTACGGACTTTGTTTTCATCCCTGTAAGCCCTTTTCATTCCACTGGAGTGAGACCCTAGAGGTGTCCCACAGTCCTGGCACTGGGACAGGACCCAAAGTCCAGGCCTAAGAGTAAACATGGGTCAAAGAGGACTGGGACAGGGGCTCAGGGACGTCGACGTACGGGGGGGTCGAGGTCACGGGAGCGCTAAATAAAACACGGGTCGCTAGCTCTGCTGCCTGGGCCGTTTCTGGGTGAGCTGGGATTCCTGCGAGGTTATGAGAACCGCACAAACCGGCCCCCGGCCGCGGCGAGGATGGGGGGAGACAAGCGGCCAATCCGCAGCTGCTGGCCGTTTTGTGTGGGTGTCTCTGCGTCTGCTGAACTTTCATTTATTCACCTTAGAAAATTAAGCGGAAAATAGGCCAGGGAATGTTTCCTTTCCAGGGCTATTTTACTGAAGAAACGTCAAAAAGCTAAAGCGAAAAGACTGGTGAAATTACCAAACACTGGCAGGAAAAACACTAGCAAAAGTAAATCAAGCATATTAATTATAATGTGATTATATATGGCTTAAAATCTATATAAATATTTATATTTATTGTAATTAAACTACTAGCCATGTTTCTATATACAATCATAAAAACTCAGGCTTCATACAGTCACTCAGGAATCTAACCTATTTATTAACCTTTGTTCTGCAGTAACTATTTTGTTATTTCAGATTCACTTTGGCTGTGATCATACAGGCATGGTGGCTCAGCCTCTGGTATCACCCCCAAGCCTTCAGCTGTGTTTAGTCTAACTCAGTAGGGTCTTTGCATCCATACTGGACATTTTTCCCCTGTGGCCGGCCTGAGTTTCAACCCCAGTGGGTTCAGGTGGATGTAACTAACAGACACAAGCTCTCGTCCTGGGACTTGCACGGGATCCGGGCAACGGGGACAAACGGATAACAATTCAACAATGTGGACGGTGCCCTTTCTAGCGCTTGAGTACAGCATGTCAAATGAACATTGCCAAGGTTTCTGTAGAAGAATACGTCAGTTTTTAGTTATCTAAGGCAATCTGCTCCAGAACTCAAATAAACAACGTTAAGTGTTAAATGTTAAGTGTTAAATGTTAAGTCACTTATTGTTAGTTATCATTTATAATGCAACATAAAATACAAAACCTGTTAGACAATCATTAGTCATCCCTCCATATCATTTTATAATAATGTGTCCAAAAACTGAATATAGCCATTAACACCAGGGGTAGAGTACTGTACAGTACAGTAAGGGGGAGGGGGCTCCTGGGGAGGGGTGAAATCAGGTGACAGGCCCATTCATTCATTCATATAAAATTGGCTCCTGTTTTGGCCCCGGTGCCAGCACACATGCCCAGACCCCTATTCCCTGCCCGCGCCCTGTGGCCTGGCTCTCCACAACCTAATGGCTGTCTTGTTTTCCCGCCCTTCCTCGTTGCTGAAGTGGAAATGCCTTTTGTATTTAGCCCTCTGCACTGTTTTGTTAAACACATTTTTACCAAAATAAAGAGCTCATTCAAACAACCCCTCCCCCACACGCCAGGCTTGCCTTAGAGCCGGTCTTATGGAAAACATTTCCATTCCGTCCTAAATTGAAAAATCGCTCGTCTTTAACAACAAGCCAGTAGCACTGAATCCTTAATTCCCAGGCTCCCGCCGTTTTGCAACCTTTTCCGACAGCAGGAAAAAAAACTCTGCATTGAAGCGTTTCAATATAGTAGCCTATCTAGGCTCCTCAGATAACCGACAGCAGTATCAGAGCTCAGAAGGCATGGTTGGGGGGGGGGGACACTTCAGCGTGAACCTTGACCTGTCGGCATACCCTGCTGCAGTCTTTGCTCAGTATCAGGTGATGTGTGTTCAGTTGTCTCCTGCACTAGGAGGACAATAGCACAGGTGCTGCAGGTTAACCTTCAGTGGCCAGCTGCTGCAAGGGAGACCCTGTTCATTTACTTGTCTTCCTTTTAACTCTGGGCTGACAAAGGCTGAAAAATCTCATACTCACATTTAAAGGAGAGAAAATTACAGAGGCAGCATCATGTAACTTTCCTTCGGCTGTGTTGTGCAATTGTGACATTAACATCATTCCAAACATGAAGAAAAGTCGCACATGGGCCATACTCAAATTAATGTTTGTCATAAATAAACCACATACGTAAATAGGACTTTGGGAGAAAACACCTTTCAGGAGATGCAGAGCAGCTAAGAGCTCAGCTGTATACGTCCGTGACCTTTAACCCTGGACCTCACAGACCTCCTCAATCAATTCATTAAACATACAGTTTTTGGTCCTGAGACACTGAGCTTTAACTTCACAGATGAAACAAAGCTGTGTGTGTCTGTTTGGTACATGGGTATCAGCTTCTGGGTTCCAGGGCGAAAAGGATGTTCAGCATCAGACAGCTGAACTCTGTAGCCGATTTAAAAGCTTCCTAAAATACAAACCTCATATTCCATACAGCTCTTCTGTACAGGTTTTAAGTAACGTATCTCTTAAAGAAGAGCTATCAGATCTTAGGCAAACTGAAACTGATACTTAAGGAGAGGAGGCCTAATTCTGTGTGCCTTCTCCCGATCCAAATCCTTTCCCGGTCCGTGTTTGCCATCCGCTCCGACGCCTGAGAATTCAAGGCCGACACAACAGGGCCGAGTCACGCCGGGTTCTGCCTCATACGGCAGCACAGCGAGAAATTAATTAAAAAGCCGGAGCAGGCAGGAATGGAGAGACATGTGCCGCTTCCCGGCCGCGCGGCGGCTCGAGCCAGCAGGGCCGCGCGGGAGCGATGCCCGACCGCGATGCCCGACCGCGATGCCCGACCGAGATGTCCTGGAAGAATCCTCCGGCAGCGCTCCCTGGCCGCGCCGGCGACCCGTCGCTCCCACTCGCCTCTTTGCTTTTTCATTTTTAATCCTCGCGAAGGAAGCGATGACGTCGAGCGGCGCAGGGCATCGGGTGCCCATTCGCCGCTCTGGGCAGCCAGGGCTGGGCACCTCCCCTCCGATTCGCATAAAAGGATTTGGGCCGGAACCGAAAGCGGGTCGCATTCCCGTACAGAATGCCGCCCTTTACATCGGCATTCTTACTTTCTTTCTTGCTTAGTTTCGCTGATTCTTCGCTTATCGTTCGCTTTTATACTTTTTTTTATATACTCCCCTGAAAGAAAAGCTTAAAAAAGGGCCCCCGTTTTTTCCAAAGTGAAGTTGAGCACTGTAAAGAGCTTTCCGGAACATGTATCTGCGAGCCACAGAGGCTGGATTCCCCTCATTGTTTCAACAGCTTTCAGTCTGGATTAATACACTTGTTGAAACCCCCCCCAACACGCCGAATTAAGCGCTTAAGCGTCGGTTTCTTAACGCCCCTGATACGCGCGGCTCTGGGATGGAAACATCCAGAAAGAACAAAGGCAAGAAGTGAGGCCTCGCGATCCTCCTATTGGACACCGGGGCTTTTTTTTGGCAAATGCGGCGACATTTTAAATCGCTTTAATTCGTGCTGCGGAACATCGTAACCGGGTTACAATGCAGGCGTGGCGTTTAAGACGAGTGGAGCTGCGTGTTATTCCAAGGAACAAATGTGGCTTTCGTTTGCGAAGCCGCGCGATGTTGCTCTGACCACCGAGCACTGATTGAGGCGTCCGTCCCAGAGCAACACAAAAAGGCTGCGTCGATTTAATAGAATAAAAGAAAAAGGAGGATTATAGCAGAAAAGGGGAGAGATAGAAAGAAAAAAGAGTGACTTCAGCATGGAGTATTCTTTGGCAAAAACTCTTCAGATATCAGGCATATATATTCAGAGAATACACTGAGGTATGCAGTGTGGTATAGAGGAATTTGTTGTATACAGAGGTATAAGCTGAGGTATATGAGGTAGTTGTTGTTTACTGTTGTACAGGTTGAGGTATATATATATATATTTTATACTGACATATATACTGCCATTATGTACTATATATACAGTATATGCAATATATACACTGCCATTATGTACTATATATATGTACTATATATACAATATATGCAATATATATACTGTATACATGTTGTATACTGACATATTTATTTATTTGCTAAATTCAGGTATATGAGGAAATTTATCATTCAAATAAAATCATAGAGATGTAGCTACTCATCATTTTAACATGTTATAACCACAGTGTCTGTCCCAGCCATAAACTACACCTTCAGACTGCATTCATTAGACTCCCAAAGGTACCAAAACGTACTCTGTAGAAGCCTCAAGGTGATCTCTGTGTAGAGGCGTCCCACCCGTGTGTTCATCCTCTTTTCCTGGTCGCTGCCGTTTTCCAGGTGACCCGCACAGGTGGCGGTCAAGGTGGCGGTAAAGAGGCAGCCAGCACCGGTGTAACAAGCAAAGAATCCACGGTGCGACATCACTTCCTGTTTGTAATATCAGTACAGGACCCGAAACTGGAACTAGCTAAGGGACAGAGGCAATGTTCTGAGAAGATGGTCCAGGAGTGAAATCCCTGGAAATCAGTGACCTCCTCTAAAACACGCAAGACCTTTGTTAATTTGGATTCACACATTTTAAATCAGTGGTAACACTTCACTCGACGGAGCACAAATATTTAGTAATAACTCAGTTACTACTGAAGTACAAATCATGAACAAATGTTGTCGCTACTTGAGATAAGATGCATCAATTCATCAATGATGAACAAACATGAGATCGGTATTTCACTTGTTATTCATTACTTGTTCCTTCAGTAGCCTCCTTCCGTATTTCCCTAATATTAACATAATTAACAGATATATTAACAAATATAGTAACTGCTTAGGATAAAACATGTGTCATGATTCATTAATGATGAATTAACATGAGATCAGTATGTAACTAAGACTTAGTTTGTGGTTAATTAATACATAAGTAATAGCATAATACTATATTATGTAGGTGCTGCTAAGTAAAGTGTTACCAAATCTATATACTACACTTATTCTGAGGACACATTGCGTCTTGAATTTGTGTTTTACCTGAAATCTGTACTCACTGACATACACCAACGGCTCCGGTAAAATGACTTGACTCGGCCATACCGGATGTATTCTGCACTCTGACTTTGTCCCTTCTAGATTATCTTAGCGTTATCTGTATAACTTTTCTGATGTTAGATTTCAAACTGTGGTCTCTGTTCTGGTTTCCATAACGATCTTAGACTTGTTCCTGGTCATCCACTGGAGGCTCAGCCTAACAGGACTTGTACCTGAGTTGGCTCCTTGACAACTGTATGCTTGTGATGTATTATCTGCCTCCCTTAGACAAAAGCCTTCTGCCAAATAAATACATGTAAATGTAAATAAATGTCATGGCTAATTGTGTATATCGTGACAGCCTCTGTATTTCGTAAAAGCAAGACTACGGAACACTCGACCGAAAGGGAAACTGCCACGGAGTTAATTAACAGAAAGAGCCGTAAATGAATTCATGAATATATACTCTGTTCTGAACATACTTGCGAGTGAATTGCCAAGAGCGAAAGGCTTTTATTACCCTTTATAACAAGTTTACTGTAAACCTTAGACTTACAGCCCGAATGTAAAATGCAGAGTGGATTACATGAATTATTAATCCTGAGGCCCCGGTTGAAAAGAATTAGTCTCAGCAGCAACACAAACAAGCATTTAACCGCAGATAATTAACTGTAAGCGTATCGCTCATCCATTGTGATTTCTAGGCTATAGAGGGCTTTTCTGAAAGCAGGGCTTGTCATCCGAGTGGTAATTGAGGGTTTTTTATACCAAGCCGGTTGTGTGAATTGCGGATCCTCCTGCTTTAAATCGTCCTTGGGCGAGGACGGCTCGTCCTGTGCAATCATGTAAAAAAGAAAAGAAAAATAACAGAATTTAAAAGCAATATTTAAAGAGGCGGTCGGCGGTGCGTTGCCGTAGCCGACTCCGGCTTGGAAAGCGAAGGGTTAAGCGCTTTATTGGAGCCGGGTGTCGCTGGAGTCACGGCCGCCTCTTCCATAAGAGCCCTAACTAGCAGATGTTCACCTGGCGGAGAGAAGCCTTTTGGAAGCGGAGGTACCCATATGCTAGGAGGAAAACACATGTGATCGGGCTCCTGGAGAGGGTCGCATGTCTTGCTGTCGTGCGAACAGAAAACGCGAAATAAGCAGAAAGGCTGCCACAAGTCGAGAGAGACATTATTCACAAGCAAGGGTACGAAGAAGCGCACTCTTCGGAAAGGTGCTTTACAAAAACCGAATTTAGAAACACAAAGTCATATTGCTATTTTACTGACTCTACTCTATAGATTTTTCTATAGATACCAAAGTGAACTAGTTACTCGTGCTCCTCCACACTCCATCTACCTCAGATCACCGGAAACTAAAATTAATGGTTTATTTTGACTGATTGATTTATCATTATTTTTCTTATATTTTTGATGTTTGAAGACGACAAATTGGCACAGATCAAAACAAAATCAAATCAAAGTTTATCAAATGCACGACAGTACACCATATTGCAGTAGATGCAGGCAATGAAACAAGTTTCCCTTATATGAAAGTAATACTAATAATTCAAAGAAAAGTAAAAAAAAATACAAGGGGAAAAGGGAAATGTGCTCTGATCGGCTGCTGAGTACTGAGTTACTGCCTGAGGGTTCGCTGCTGCGGAGTCTGTCTGTTCATGCGCTTAAGCTGTGATGCCGTTTCCCTGACGGCAGGAGCGGAAGCAGTTTCCGGCTGGGATGGACCTGGTTTTCTAGAGGCATCTACATCTATGGATGTTCTGGACATCAAGCAGATGAAAGTCAAATATGAGAATGGGATCACATTTCATACTCCGAAAAACATGCATTTAATGTATGCGAGATGCATCATATGAACGTGGAGAATAAAGTACAGGAACTAATTTTATTCTAGTTGTTTCGGATTGTTTAACTCAGGTATCCATAACACCCATTCATTCATCCATCTTCAAACCACTTATCGTGATCGGGGGCGGGGGGATGGATCCTATCCCAGGTAACACAGGACACAAAGCTAGCCGGCACCCTGGATTGGATGCCAGTTCATCACGGGGCGTGCACACACACACACACATTTTTGCTCTATCGGCTATTTACAGACACCGGTTCACCTAACTGCATGTCTTTGGACAGCGGGAGGAAACCAGAGGACTCGAAAGAAACACAGGCAGTGCCGGGAGAGCATGCATGCAGACACTCACAGACAGCGGAGGCAGGAGTCAAAGCAGCCACCCTGGAGGTGTGAGGACACAGCAGTACCCACCAAGCCGCCATGCGCCTCCCGTCTGCAGGAAAATCACACTGGCATGGCAGATATTTTCACTTTCAATCATCTAGAGTTTTCCAATTGTCTAGGTCACATAAGGTAGCCTATTGTTTCAGATCTGCAGTTATTATTTGCGATCTTTTCTTAAAGAACAATGTGAATGAAATCTGCAGTTCGCGGAAAATTCGGGAAGTATATGTTTTTTCCTCTTTACGGATTCTCTTCATCAGTCCCTTGGGACGCCACTCCATTCCCTCAAAAGTGCACATGTAGAGTCAGCTATTAATATATATGGCTTTCATTTTACTACCATTTCACAGCATGGGGGTGACAGCAGAGCTGATCAGCTGAAAAAGTTGAATAATGAAGTGATCCCACCTTTAAAACAGCCAGTGCTGTGGAGGTGTATTAAACGGACACTCTTACAAAACACGTACACTACACATTTCCGAAAACGCCTCCACCTTCTGTGTAGGAAAAGGTCGTTATTTTCATGCAAACAAATTAATTAATTACTTCCATAGAATTTCCTGGAGACCTATATCACCCATGCATATCGCACCCTTGCATGCTGCTACCTTAACAGCAACCAGCAGTTGCCCCCGTTACCATGGCGCTGCAATTTTAACCAATGGTTCGGTAATTAGAACCTTAGTCAGAGGGGACCAATTATCGCGATAACCTGGGCTTAATTATCCAATCTGAATTTGACCCTGACACATTGGTCCCTTCTTTTTAGATCATTTGTGTAACCTTTTACAGGAAAACTAAAGGATTTTTTTCTTTTAAATATTGAGAATATTTCAGTAAATATACATTTCACTGTAAAGCATTTATATATGTTTGTCACGGTTTGCGCGCTTATCAGTTTCTTTTTGGTGTGGAGAGGTGATTAAGGAAAAGATTTAGGCTTCAGAATCCAGATATACGTAACCATAAAAACACATCGTGGCATTTCTCCTGCCTGTGACGGGGGTGTCAGCTGATAGCTTAATTGTAAAAGTTTATTTTCTCGGGCTCTGTTAGACACCGGCTGGCCGCTGGTGCGTCTCCCGCAGCTGACAGAGCGGACCCCCGTGCCGCTTAACAGTTGTTTATCTGCAGGCAGGTGGGAATGCAAATGAGCATGCATCCCAAATTCCGGAACAAAGGAAACATTATTTCACTCCGGCGCTTTCTGGCGCCCCGATCTCCGCCGACAGAATTAGGACGGCTGAGTACAACGTAACAACTTTATTATAATAATTGTCTGTTAATTAGTCTGCCCTTGTCGCCATTTTGACGTGTGACGCCATGGCATTTCCCTTGACAGTACTATGCTGAACACTTCTGCGAGTATTTGTTACTGCTCTACAATTTGTTTGTTAATTTACAAGAACTGAAAATGTCTCTATGTACAGCATATTTATTTATTTATCTATTATTGTCTAACATGTTGTATTCCTCGTAAAGTCGTTTGTAAGATCTCAGACACACTTTAATTTTACTGTACGTCTACATAATTTGAACTGACAATAAATTTTCATTTGAAATCCATGCATCCATCCATTGTCCGTGAACATCTTATCTGGTATTGGGTTGCTTGGGGGATGGGTCATTTTCCACAGCACGGGGGCATGAGGAACGGTAACACTCTGGATGGAATGCCTGGATGCTTGGGAATATATAGGCTACACTTAAGCATGTCTTTGGAAGGCAGGAGGGAAACACAAGAACACATGGAGAACATGTGAACAACACAGACTCTGAGTCCAGCGCAGGAATAAACTGAGTCACGCCACACCGAAGGATGAAGGATGGAGTTATAACTGTAATCTCCTTATTTACTTCTGTACTCTAATTACAATAGAGCTACTGGTGCAATGAGTCAATGGTTTTGAAGTCCATCCACCTTCTAACTACTTATCCTGGTCAGGATTGTGGGGGGCTGGAGCCTGTCCCAGGCAGCATAGAGCAGACGGCATGTGTACGCCATGGACAGGACGCCAGTCCATCAAAAGGCACAAGACACACACACAACAGGCAATGTAGAAATCCTATTAGACGGCATGACTGCAGAAGACATCCAGAGTACCTGGAGAAAGGCTGCATGATACGGAGGGCATGTAAACTCTACACACACGGAGGGCGGGATTTAATCCCCAGTCCTAGACATGTGAGGCAATACCCACTTGATTCCCACTCAACCACCAATTGTTTTTTACAGTCAAATTTTCCATACTCCAAATCCGCACCCCCCCCCCCCCCCCCCGCCCCCCAGTGCTGGTTAATCACAAATAAAACAATCACTGATTTCCTTTTCAAACGAGAAGGATTTCCAAGGCGTTAGGTTCTACATGTAAAATCCACTTGTTTTTGCTGTATAGGGTGCTAAAGAGCCAGCCATGGGAAGAAAGAAAAATTCTGCCCCTCTCTGCTGTGATACGTCACCTCTTGACCACATGACTCTAGTGAACGTTTCGTATTGGCCAGTGACAACCCCCCTCCCCCCAGTTCCATCTGTTTATTTTTTTGCAAATGCAAGTTTCCATGAAAAATTTGTTAATAAAATATTTGCTCAGAAGCCTGCGCTGTGCGAGGCTGATAAGGTATCTGTTTGAGTCCCACTTCCCATATTCTAAATACGCTTCTCTGGCCTGCTTGGCGTATTGATTGCTTTGGCAGAGAACTGGAGCCTCTTCGGTGAAGACCAAGGTCACATGGCACAAAGAACAGGGCCACAAACATGCAGAACACAAAACTCTTTTTGGAAAACAGGGAACACCATTGGCTCTTGGTGACAGCAAATTAAAAGGACGTATTTTGGTGCTACAGTTTTAATACGATGGACTTAATTAGGAAAAGCTTTTTCTCTGTAAATTACTGCTTTTCATTTGTACCTATTATTTACCAAAATTACGACATGTAACTCATATGCCACTTATATGGCAGAAAAATGGAAGGAGAAAAGCATGTTTTTATATGGGAAAACTCCTTTTGGTCCCCACAAAGTAATATAAACCTAATCCACACACACACACACACACACACACACAGAATGAAAACAATCACAAATACAATCGATTTTATTCCTGATCTGCAGATTTCCCCGCCTCGTCCTTTTTATTCGCGTTAGCCACTGAGACCAGTGGGACTCGGCTCTGAAGTGGATCAGCACCATCTTTTTAATTCTTTTTCTGGGGCCTCGACTGGACTGTTTACATCTCCTGGCCCACATGTCCCAGCCCGCCCTGCTTCATCCTGCATGGACACAATGCCATATTCACGGATTTGAGGCTCATGCCAATCAGTGGAGGACACAAGTGGGTCGGTGGGTGGGGTGGGATGATGGGGCAAAGGGGGGGGGCCTACGAACTGTGATACGGATTAGCTTGTGCTCCTAATTAGCCGGAGTGCTGCCGGAGATGGGTGCGCTGTGCTCCCCACTCGGATCTATGATATCGAAATCTGAAGGTTCTTTCGAGGACATGGATCCAGATCGTCGATAGAGATCTTGTCACACGGGTGTCCTCAACAACCCCCCCCCCCCCCCCCCAATTCATAGCACGCCATGTCAACCAGTCCGTATCGACACCCCTTCATCGTCCGTGTGCATCTCGTGTAAGAAAATGTGTGTAGATATCTACTTGGTGGCGGGATAATGGTCACATGACCCATTATTGTCAGAAGTGCCTGAGAGCCGTTAATCGATAGACAACGTCTGTTTGGAGAGGAAGGGCGATCTCCACGTAATCCTCTGACAGTCGGAGGAGATTTCAGGACACATGTGAGCAGGCCTGCGACTGCTCCTCCTCCTCTTTATCTCTGAAGCTCAGCTTCAGTACATTTCCTACTCGCCGCCTAACTCATATTCAAATTTTATACCGGCCAACAGCTTCTGTCTGCCAGGTGTCTGAAAAGAGTGTTTATGTGGATGCATGTTTCAGGGGATAAATAGCAAGGTTATTGCTTGAATTCTCTCATTACTTTAACTAATACAGTAAATCAGAAATCATCTGTGTGCACTGCCCAGCTGACACTGCAGCACAGTGCGATCTCACATCTATCCATCCATCTTCTATATCTACTTATCCAGCACGGGATCACGGTGAGCGTGGTGACTATCCCTGCGTACATGACTCACGGAGGGGGACAATCTGAGCACGTCCCGGGTAAAAACATTGAACACTGTTAAAAACACACTATACTAAAAGACGTACTTCAATAAGGTGGAGCATGGTGGCCCAATGGGTAACACTCATTCCTCACACATCCATGATGGAGGGCGTAAATGCTCTACTCCGGTTGGGGGGAGTTTCCCCCAGGTACCTCTGCTTCCACCCACAATCCAAAAACAGGCTGGTAAGCTGACTGGCATCTCTGTATTGCTCATAGTGTGTGACCGTGTGTATGGGTACCCTGCGATTGACTGGCATCTGCGCCAAGGCATACCCTGGTCCAACTTCAAGCAAACGATGCAATTCACCGTTCACATGAAAACAAAAATAAAGTGTCAAAGTGGTTTCTGGAGGTTGACGTCACTCGAGAGCAGTGTGACACGTAAGGACGTGCATGTTGTTTAAAGTAGCCTTGTGCACGAGCCTTGCAAATGTTGTGTGATGATACTGAGTGGCTGCCGTATATTGAACATCGGTGCCTTGTCCTTCCCTTGCCATTCCACTCCACGTTGGGTCGTACGGATTGCAGCACTAAACCCGGACTTTTCTCCCCCCTAGTGCTGTACAGAAGCGACAGGCTGTGCTCCTGCAAACACCCTCATTCCCCAACTTCAATTAGCACGTTAGCATTAGCCAGCGTTCCAATGCGACGTCACAGCATCTCGATGCCAGGTGAGCGCAAGGCGAACCCTCTAGCTGCAGCTCGGGGGACGATGGCGTCCACGCGGTGGCTGGAAGTGCTAGAGACTGAGCGTGGGGAGCAATTAGTGGGGATTAGCAGTGAAAGTAAAGAGGGAAGATTATAGCTCCCAGAGCAGTTCACTTAAAGCTTCGCAGATCAGTGACACCAGAGCAGGGCAGCAATGTAAAGCCCACCCCCCCTTGCTCTCCCTGTCAAGCCTGCCAAAGTTTCATCCATAGCCTAAACAACAGCTGCCCTTCCTCAGGCCTGAATCCGGGCACCGAAAAATTCCCAGAATTCAACATGAGAAACTGTGTTAATCCGTGATTTTGCGCATCGGCATAAAGGAGATTGCGTGGCCCCCCCTCCCAATGACACAAATGCTATGGAGGCCAGGCAGCAACGGGGCATGTAACCCAAACACAAAGGGTAACAGAAGGCCAGCTCTTGGTTTTTGTGCATTTCAGACCCCCATCAATCTGCTGGTGTTTCTTCAGCTTCAGAGAAGGTGGGGGAGATAAAATCACAGATTCCTCCATAACAGCCTCCATCAGCCCGTAAGATATTGTTGAGAATCTAATTTGGAACTTTGCCTAAAAGTGAGCTCTCATTTTATTGTCATTTTCATGGGTGGTGTGCAAGAGGGTAGGTTTGGTTTCAACATTCGTAGGGATCAAATCAACCCTGTACACACTCCCCCCCCCCCAAAAAAAAACACACATGGTACTTTCAGAAAATTGATAGGGACAAGTCTTTACCATACATACCTCAACCTACACCCTCTGTGCTGTGGTTTAGAGGGACAGGGCTGTGTTCTTGAGATCTGAAGGTCACAGTTGGGCCAGCCCTTGAACACGGCCCTCAACCCCAGTTTCTCCAGGGACTGGCTGACCCTACCTTCTCATAAAAGGAATTTTGCTGCAGCAGAACAGATCAACTGTTTAGCAGAAGCAAAATATGAACTCACATCACATTAAATTAGCTATATGCATTGGGTTAGTCAAGATGAATCAGATGTGATGGAATAACCTGGAATATTACTTCGCAGTGGCTTGTGTAAACAATTATATACAAGGAGATGACGTTTGAGCTGAAAAGTGTGTCTCAATTTATGTGCACCCGATCACACTTGGTGACAGTGCCGAAGTGAGCCTGTAGGGGGTGATGTGAGTAACCTGCGTCCCCCATAGACATGCACCAAAGACACTCTACTGGAACACAACACAAACACTCTCTGGAGTAGGTGCTGAAAGGTTAAGATTCAATGAGAATCTTGTTATCAAAAACAACTGTGAGTGTGCTTGTGTTGCACCCATTTTTTAAAAAATGATCACTTCATCAACTTGACGTTTTGCCAGCGAGGATCATACAATCAGGCAAATCCCGGGCAGCTCTTAATGTGATTCCCACTGCCTCCTTTTTACTCTGTCTTCTCATTGTTTTGTTTAGCTTCTTCTTTCAGACGCTCAAAAAACAAGGTGTCTTCTGGTACGACTTCAGCGCTCCAGCAAGTCATGAATTATGCCATTTTTGTATCTCTTTATTCATTTATACTTTGTCTGTTTCTATCCTAACAGATACTACTGGCAACTATTATTCTAAGAAAATAGGTGAGAGACAGATGGCAGGATCCACTCAATGAAGAGAAAAACCATATATCCTCAAACACAAACAAGGTGTAGGATTCCTAAAAACCTGTAGGGAATTTTGTAGGAATTTGAAGCGAACATGTAGGAAAGGGTTGATGAGTGTGTCACCATACCTGGGGTGCCAGTTCTTAATTTTGTTGTACCTGCAAGGCATAAAATAAGCAAGACACCGGATAACCAACGTGGCACAAACCTGGTGGTTGGCTTGTTCTTCCTGTATTAGCATACAGGATAAGGCTGGCGGGTGAATAATGGGCTAATCATGTCAGTATCGGCTCTCTTGGACCTGGGCAATGAGGTGGAAAAAGGAACAGGAAGAGAAGTTCTTTAGGTGACCCAGGATGGATTCCACAGAGGGGAGGATGGAGGAATGTGACGACTTCCAGTGAACTGTCAGGGGAAGCTGTAGCTGGGTGTTGTCTCAACGGATCCAAAATGGTGGCTATGAAGGACAAGAAAACCTCACAAAACGAGAAGAGAAGTAAAGCTGTCAGGTATGGTGGATATATTTTTATATAGGGTCATGTTCCTCACTGACATATGATCATTGGATAATAAACCTTACATTAATTTCTCAAGGTTTTCTTCTTTGTCCTGGGTAGGACAACTATTCTATCCGAAGGTTTAATGTGGAATGGGCAGGTCCTGCAGTTTGACAAAGGAAATAATCTCCAGAGTATTTATGGGATGTCGTTTTTTTTCTGTTGGGTAGCACCCATTAAGTGCGAGGAACCATCAGCTTTGTTTTAGTCAAGCTGTGCCTTTGTAGGTGGGGAGTGCATCGTGAAATATCTTCGGTACCTGTAATCTTGGTCTTTTGAACAGGACGGACAGGTCCAGGTGTAGGCCAGAGGTCAGGATTAAGTAGGCACCAGTCCTGTGAAGGAAAATAGAAGTTCTACATGAACCTGAGGATGGCAGTTAAGGGCAGTTTGGGATCCATGGTCGGGACTCCTGTGGAACGTGCTGAACGAGCTGGGAATTCAGTTGGCGGAATTTAGAAAATGGGGTCCCATTTGTAGAGTGAGGCACGAGGCTAAGGGTGCCAAAGAAGCCTGGAGATGGCTTCACTTCATCCCGAGATGGCTGGACCTATGTCCTCTTACCCACCCTCATACCCCAACTCAAGGCAAAGGCTGGTTCCTCGTCTTCCATCAAGCCCCGCATAACCACCTTTTTACATCATTTTTTAAAGTGCTCATCTTAGACATCATGGGGGGTCTCTCATTGAACAACGTGGGAGGGTCGAGGCCAGGGGCCAGGGGGGAACAGAGGGGGCCCCTTTCTCTCCTGGAGCTTGTTTCTAATGATTTATGACTCAGTGTAACTCCAAGTTCATAAACTGCCCTGACCTGCTGATAGTCCGGACAAGCTCCGTCATTTATATGTGTCACACCTCTCCCTGTGACTGATATTCCCGGGCTCCTCACTATAGCTGCCGCCGTCTGCACGGGCGTGGATAAGCTCGGCATTCCCAACCTTAGATTCCATGTTCATAAAATGCAAAGTGCCACCTTCTGGAGAGACATTCGGGCATTTCCAGCTGGTGTGGGACATCCGTCACAACAGCAATGGGACGACATTAAGGGTGGGGGGTCAGAAGATACGAGGCTTCTATTTTAAAGAAGCTTGGACTGCTTATTTATAGTTTAAAATGTCTTTAAAAGGTTTTTTTTGTCACAGGCCGGTGTTCATGCTTTTTCTGTTGGCCAGATGGATTTGTGGGATTACAAAGCAACGTTTTGTGTACGTCGGAATATTTTAGGGAAGTCATGTTGGACAGATGAAGGATTCGACCCCTGAGCATGTCGATCTGGAGCCGCACGTCAAGGTTGCCGAGACGACGTGAGAGGGCGCAGCCTGGGAAGCAGAGAGCGCCACCTGGCTCCAGCAAGACCTGTTGGCGGGCAGCCTCTCTCAGGCAGCGCCGAGCTCACCCGTGCTACATCACTGTCATCCACCCGTCACCCAGAATTCCTGGCAGCCTTCACCGCTTTTGGGTGCACTTGCTTGACAAGGGCGCATCCTCCGGACGGGTGATCTATCACACCCCTCAGCAAAAACGACGCGGGTGCTTTTGGTCAGTCCGTACCCCACCCAGGCACTCAGACGCAGGCACGGCTTTGGTGAGAAAATTTATGTCCTGAAAAGAAAACAACGTCAAACATTATATTTATCAACTACAGTCAGGGGATGGGGGGCCCAGCAGGGGTGGGTGATGGGCTTAATAAAAGGTCAATGAGAAAAAAAATGCATAGCAGGGAATAAATGTATATTTGATGGTGTGCACTTCAGCGCGTCATTCATGCACGATATGGGCATTACCCTGTGTATAGCCATCATATGCTACAGTTCCCACTGATCTTGTGGTCACTGGAAATTTGTGATCGCTGCTGAACTCTTTAACAAAATTAAATATTAATCAAGAATATTTAACAGCTGCGTTGTTTAACAAATTGATTTATTATTGAGTAAAAGTGGACTAATTAGAATTGTAAAAAAACTAAAGTAAAACAAAAATTGCATACTAATTCACTTGTTTTCCTCTATATGTAAATGTTATCTTTTTTCCCCCATAAAAAGCTGCCAGTGAGTCTGTGAATCACGCAGACAGTCACGTGACATGGGGGAGTAGCTGTTGGCGACGGTCCCTGCACCCCCCCCCCCCCCCCAGTGGATGGGCCTTCGCATTATTTATGTGGAGAAGGAACTGTGAAGGAGCAGAGCAGAAGAGAAAATGGCAAGACGGCAGCCACGGCGCCCCCCCAGGATGCCGGCAGTGGGGAACCGGAGGGGGTGAGGGTTCGGCAGAACAGACGGCAGAGTGACCGCATGCCTCCAGGAGCGGACCGCGGGAGGGGGTGTGCGGCCAGACTCCCGTTCCCCGGTCCCCAGCCTGCCGCCTGCAGTCTCCATGGTGGCCCTCCTTTGGCTAACCCTTTGATGGGGGAGTGGGGGGCAGCTCTGGACCTGCAGGCTGTGTGCCAGGGTGAGTCTGCCAGCATAGGAGGCCCAAAGCCAGAGGCTACGTAGTGGCCCAGAGATCCTTAACCGAAAACGTGATGACGAGCCAGCCGGACACAAACGTAACTGAAAAGTAAGGGTTAACAAGCCATGGAGAGGATTTACCCATCATGCACGGCAGCGGCATGCCAAGCTGCTAAACAGTATTTCATTATAACGATACATCGACTCATTTTACTCCTGCAGAGGCAAACTTTTTCTTCTTCAACTTAAGATTCCCTGGGTATGTTTAAGTGTCATATCATATCTCAGGAAATTAATTTTATTTACCCATCCATCCATGACAGTGTTTCCGGTACAGAGTTACAGAGAGCCTGGAACCCTCCCAGGACACACAGCACAGGAGACACCCGGTGTAAGACGGCCTTGAAGATATTCTTTATAATTAGATAGTTACTTCTAAATAATTGATCTAGTTTCCCAGAATTTCCATAACAGCATTTCTGGGTAAAAATACCATTAAAATGATTTCTTTTTTTCTTGTTTTTATATGTTTGATTTTCACGTACATTAGGGAATTAGGAGAACCAGTTTGTTTTCTTTTCCAGCAAGGAGGTGTAATCATGAGATTTTTGACTGAAACTGAGACATAGTTAAGTAACAGGAGATGGGAGATACACCTGTGTTGATTGTGTGTGTTTTTCTGGGAGGAACTGAAGCCTTTGAATCGCAGAAGTAATAGTGACCAGCACCAGAGGTGCTGTAGTGCTTTGGTGGATTTCTAAACACCCTCCTTATGTTCTTCATTGGATATAAAACCGCCACCACAGGATGCATCAGTCATAAGAATTTCACTTCTGCAGACTTGGATTAAACTTTTTATATCCTGACCAACGCAATACACAGCTAAAGCTGCAGTTACATACCTTTAAGGAGCAGCTGCAGGTTCTGCCCCGGTTAATGTTAATGTTAAACAGGAAATGCTGCGGACGTCATTCCGGATTTGCCAGGATCCATGTATTCTGCGCGCTCCTCTCCGTGCATCCCAGCCAGACAAAAGGAGTCACACGCTCGTCCTTCTCCGGAGCCATCCCCCGGCAGAGAAGCCGGGGTGGGAGGCTTGTAATAAATCACAGGAATGGCTTTTCTGGCCCAGACTCGCCTTGGAGCCCAGGGAAGGTATTGGTGGCACAGTGTGTTTATTTGGAAGCTTGCGGCATGGAGGTGAGGTCGGGCGTGTCATGTGACAATGTGATCCCACTGGCCGAAATAAAAAAAAAGCTATTAAAAGTGAAAGGAAGACCTGGCACAAGAAAAATAAATTGTGTTCCTCCACCTGATCAGCCTGTGAAGATAATATACTGTGTACTATTGTACAACGTACCTTGGAAAAGCAAGACGTCCATTGGAATATTTTTAATCGTAGTTATGTACATTCAAACCTGATCCTGGCTTTGCAACATCGGACTGTGAGAGTTTAACATGGGATCTGATGAAATGACATCTGACACAATGCAGTCGCACACAAATGAAGTTTTGGTCTTAAAGACTGAGACGTCCATCTCAGACCATGATCAGGTGCTACATAGTACCAGAATTCAAAACAGTAAAACATGTATCAGTAATGATACCGTACAGATTCAGTTACAGCCTGATTCTAGAACTTACCCAAAAAATGCTTTGATATCTTTACAATAAACATGCTTTATTTACTATTCACACAGCTACATTATAATGCTTCTCTTTGCCTACCCCATCTTGCTATCTTGCTCTCCGTAACTTGGGGGGGGGGGGGTGGGTTCACAGTGCAGGGTCAGCCAACGTGCAGCACCTCTGCAGCACTGGGGTGAAGGGCCTTGCTCAGGGGCCCACGGACATGTGACTATTCCGCCAAAGCTTGAACCCACACTGTCCTGATCACAGATACAAAGGCCCGGCCCGCTAACTCACTCACCGCCTGGTATAGTATGTGTCATATTTTTTCTTTGTGACCCTTTACTAAAATAGCACATTGGTTGTCATTTTATAATTTCTTTACATACAGCTGTAGAAAAAATTAAGAGACTACTCTATAGTTTATGGCAGGATGGAGTGGTTCGAATTTTTGGGTGCTTCAATAACTCATTTTATATCTGTAATGCGCAGTGCTGTACACAGGGTGTGTTTCCATCACCCACGGGGGCCAAAGAAGCGACATGGACTGGTAAGCAGTCAGCAGCATCGGAAGCAGCCCTTCTTTGAGGTAGTCTGCGCCTAACCACCCCTCTTCAGTATGGGAGGCCTTGGCATTCATTCCGTCTGTGGCCTGACACCACCCACGCTGCCACAGCTCCTGGTCTTCAAGAAAGGACGCGGTGGGTTACTGGAGCTGCCAAAAAACAAAGCGGTGGGAAAAAAAATGCTCCGGATGTTTATTTCTGGCAAAATTATTATATTACTGTAAAAACCTGGGTCCTCCCCTCCCCCAGTCTGTCGGGTGGCTCCCGATCTGTCACCGCAGCATTAACAAGCTGAAGGAAACTATATAGCGATAAAAGATCGGCAAAGTCATGATAACCCAGTAACAAAGGTGGCGATCTGAGTCGAATTAGCTGAGAGGCTGCATCGTGTCGAGTCTACCTGTGGGGGCAGTATGGCGACTCAGCAGGGACTCTGAACTGTGTAGCCTCATGCCTCCGGGGCCGTGAATTTGATTCCCGCCCCCGGCTCTGTGCATGTGGACTTTGCATTTTCTCTCCGTCTGTGTGGATTTCCTCTGGATACTCTGAATTCTACCAGCAGTCGGACAAAACGACGCGCCTTTATTATGTGACTATGTGCTTGTGTCCTGCTGTGGCCTGGCCTTCTGTCTTTGGTGTCTCCAGCCTCATGCATCTTGAGGTTAACTCTTGTCCCCTCACCCACCTCCCTTTCCTGGAAAAACAGTTCTAGAAGATGCACAGATCGATATTCAGAAAAAAAAAATACAATTTTGCAGGGTACCATCAGCATGATCGCATCCGGAGCTCAAACAAGAAACAGAAGCATAACATTATTGAGTTAAGTGACAAGCTTGTTGAATGAACCTGATGGATTGTACAATGTGGTGGGGGGCAGCAGTGATGCTTGGATCGCAGCCCTCCCCATCGGGCCTGACTGGGAGCTCCTAGCCCTGAAACCAGCCCTCAGGCAGGCACCCGTTGCCACGGAGATCACATCACCAGGCAGCAGGTGAGTAAAATGTAGGAGGAATGTCACTCAGGGAAGGTTGGAACTTCTGAGAGGAGAGGACATGCGTCATTGTAAAACATCTGCTTCAAAAAAAAAAAAAATCTGAGTTTGAGTGCAAAAATGGTGACCTGATCATTCTCACCTGATTCCTGCTTCAGCCTGTAGAACTGCGTGCAGATTCCACAAAAGCACTACAGTGCTGCACCATTACTCTGTATCTGATTCCTGTGTCGTCCTAACTGATTATCCATCCATACATTTATCTTTCCATTATACTATCTATCTACTATCCAGCACAGGTCAGTGATGCCAACTGATCAAGTTCTGTATCATTAAAATCGAGTGTGACGGTCCAGTATCTATGTAAACGGACTATCTAAGTGGCTTGGTGCATCAGTGTAACACCAAATGTGCCGCTGAAACAGGTTCAGTGACACTGAACCCCTTCCTGCACTCCTCTTGTGCTGAAGCCAATACAACAATCTCTATTTTCACTCCTTCAACTCGTCTCAGCTCATTTCCGTAAATAAGGTCCCCCTTCTTCCTCTCCTCATGTCATTCTGTTCCCAAGTCTTCCTTGAAATTTCCGACCATTTTACTGCATTATAAACATATCTATGGTGCATCATACATGAGTGCTTCATAAAGCATCCATAACACATAAAACGTATAGATATAATGTATGCCTATTGATAAAGACTTTTAGCCGTGTTTATAATGCTTTATGAATCCATTATTGTTTGTTATGAACGTGTCAACAACTGACTAAAGACATAGCTTAAAGTAAAGTGTTGCCAATATTTCCAAGGTGTATTTGCGACATTCCTTACTGATTCTCTAACCACTGGAATTAATGATAGTCACCAAGCACAATGGGGCAAATGGACTCATATCAGCGAACGAGCGTGTCACTGTGAAACCCTCGGATCCCATTGTACCACAATGTTGATAATAATTATATTAATTTCCACTTGTAGCCCAAGAATAAAATATTTCTCCTGTACCAAAGTCTTGGTTTGAATGGCGGGTCGTCATTCTGAGCATTTACAAACATCCTAGCAGTGATTTTTGGACTGAACAGCTGTTTTAGCATTTCATTCAGCTTGTCCAGCTTGCCGTTAAAAATTACGGTGCCTTTTACGTTTCTAAGCAACAGAGTACCAGCGAGCCTGTTTTTCCTGCCCCTAACCCTCTTCCCCATCACCAGTCATCATCAGGTACACTTTAGGAGGTGTCTGCAGGGGCACGTGTTTGATTTGTATTACACTTTGGGTAAGACAGTGGGTGTGTTAGGGCTTAAACCTGCTACTTATATCTGCATTTTAAAATATGTCCAAATCATCACTTGAGTTTATTCTTCCATGTTTTCTGCGTGAGATCCACTTGTTCAATCCAGTGCGACTTCTGTCCGAATATTATACGGCCTGCTCCCTGGTTCTGTAACTGCCCAGTTTAGGCTGACGTTCAGTGCGCACGCCTTGCCCCGACGTCTTTCCAGAAGCTGCGCATTGTTAAGAGATTTCCATGCTCTTTATAAAAGAAGCACCGCGTGAGCGCAGACAACACCTCCGCTTCATTTTGTTGCATGTTTGTTGCCTGTGGGCTCCCTTCCAGATGTTTCAAAAACTAAATAGCTAGAGAGTCAGAAATTCGTAGCTAACTAGCTCTTTAGCAGAACACACTTTCTTTAATATGCAATGTAGTGACTGCTTGTGGCCACCAGGGGGACACACCCTGGGGGGTCCCGTTAAAGGCTTGGTTTAGGAAGAAGTCCAGGTGTTTCATGCGCTTCGCCTTGAATTAGTGTTCATCTGTGTTCCATGTAGCATGTGCAGTCTACGTATGAGACCCTGATTTCTTGATTTCTCCACAAAACTGTATACCTGCAATGGAGTCAGCTGTTAACGGGCATTTTCATTCAGATCATTCTTCAGCTCATTTTGCTGTTATAGGCTACTGTCTTAATGACAATAACTTCCACTGAGAGAACACACTTGTTACCTCGAGGGCTGCGTGACTTTTATTTTGAAAGGTATTCTTTCGGGCGTACTTCCACCCATCACTCACCTTCAGCCAATCACAGGGCTTGTCCTGACCTCTCTGTCTGTAACAGGGCTAAAGTAATGCTATAGACTTATACTTCTCTTATAAGGTAGCCTTAAAAACAGATGTACAATGCTGGCAAACCCCCTTTCAAAACTATTAAATAAAAGTGAACCGTTTCCAAAATAAGGATGAACTGTGATGTGAGGGTCTCTCCTTTTATTCTTGTCTTTAAGTATGTGCATTGCATAAATAACTGTTTATGTTACCGTATGCCTGTGATTTATAATCACAATTATGGCTGAACATGGAGGAAAGGCCCCAGCTGTATGCTATGTAGGCCAAATCTGGGATGATCCCTCTGCACCTCTCCTGTGTGACCTCACACTGTGCAGGCGAGGTCACTGTCACCGGTGCGCGGGAAACCGTGACAAAGCTGCATCACAAAGGAGAATGCAGGGAGCAGGTGACCATCCTTGGAGACGCAACGCAGGGACCAAATTGTGACTTTGGTAAGTCAGTGTGGGTGGCATGACTGCTGTTTGCCTCCAAGGATGGGGGTTCAAATCCAACCTTTACATGGCGAATGTTGTGCTGTCCCTGTGTTTGTGTGGGTGTGGAACTCACTCTGTTTTTGTGGGCGTGGAGTTCTCCCTGTAATTGTGCGGGCATGGAGCTCTTCCTGTGTTTGTCTGGGAGTGGAGCTCTGCCTGTGTTTGTGTGGGTGTGGAGCTCGCCCTGTGTTTGTGTGGGTGTGGAGCTCTGCCTGTGTTTGTGTGGGTGTGGAGCTCACCCTGTGTTTGTGTGGGTGTGGAGCTCACCCTGTGTTTGTGTGGGTGTGGAGCTCTGCCTGTGTTTGTGTGGGTGTGGAGCTCGCCCTGTGTTTGTGTGGGTGTGGAGCTCTGCCTGTGTTTGTGTGGGTGTGGAGCTCACCCTGTGTTTGTGTGGGTGTGGAGCTCTGCCTGTGTTTGTGTGGGTGTGGAGCTCTCCCTGTGTTTGTGTGGGTGTGGAGCTCTCCCTATGTTTGTGTGGGAGCTCTGCCTGTGTTTGTGTGGGAGTGGAGCTCTCCCTGTGTCTGTGTGGAGCTCGCCCTGTGTTTGTGTGGTTGTGGAGCTCTCCCTGGGTTTGTGTGGGAGTGGAGCTCTCCCTGTGTTTGTGTGGGAGTGGAGCTCTGCCTGTGTTTGTGTGGGAGTGGAGCTCTGCCTGTGTTTGTGTGGAGCTCTCCCTGTGTTTGTGTGGGTGTGGAGCTCGCCCTGTGTTTGTGTGGTTGTGGCGCTCTCCCTGTGTTTGTGAGGGTGTGGAGCTCTGCCTGTGTTTGTGTGGAGCTCTCCCTGTGTTTCTGTGGGAGTGGAGCTCTCCCTGTGTTTGTGTGGGAGTGGAGCTCTGCCTGTGTTTGTGTGGAGCTCTCCCTGTGTTTGTGTGGGTGTGGAGCTCGCCCTGTGTTTGTGTGGTTGTGGCGCTCTCCCTGTGTTTGTGAGGGTGTGGAGCTCTCCCTGTGTTTGTGTGGGAGCTCTGCCTGTGTTTCTGTGGGAGTGGAGCTCTCCCTGTGTCTGTGTGGAGCTCGCCCTGTGTTTGTGTGGTTGAAAAGCTCTCCCTGTGTTTGCGTGGAGCTCTCCCTGTGTCTGTGTGGAGCTCGCCCTGTGTTTGTGTGCTTGAGAAGCTCTCCCTGTGTTTGTGTGGAGCTCTGCCTGTGTTTGTGTGGAGCTCGCCCTGTGTTTGTGTGGGTGTGTGATTATGTTTCTATTACATTGTGGGGACCACGTGTTCCCCACAATGTAAGAAAAATCTGTCATTTGACATCGTGTGGACCATTTTTTAGGTCCCCTCAAAGATCTGTGAATGCAATCAAAAAACTAAAAATGCCACAAGTCTCGTATTTTGTTTGGTTACTTATGGGTAAGGTTAGGGCTGGGTAGGGGTTAAGGTCGTCATGCTGGGATTAGAGTTTTCCACATAGAAATGAATGGAGAGTCCCCACAAAAATATAATTACAAACCCGTGTGTGAAATTTACTTCCACTCCCATTCAATGAAAATGATATTTTTTAAATAAATTAAATTCATAAATTAAAAATAAATTATAAATTTATTTCTGACTACAGGCAATGGACTCACATCCCACCTTTGCTGGGTGCTTCCCAGGCATCTCACTGACACCCTGCACTGGATGAGTGGTGGTAGAAGATGGGTGGATCTTCTCCATATTCATCACTGCAACAGTATAACAAAAATGCCAGTGATTTAGGAGGTTCCAGCTTCTGACGGAATCTGCCCTTTCCTGACACAGTGGCACTGCTGTATCTGTTAGTCTCCTGACAGTGAGCTCAGTAATTACAGTAATTACCTTTAAAAGGCTGTTTATAAATTACGTCATACATCTGTCCATTTTTCTTCCAGCTGCTTGTCCTGGACAGATCCATAGGAGGAACAGAAGTCTATCCTATGTTTCACATACAGTGACATGTGTTTGCATTAACACTTTTATCCTTAATATTAACAATGACCTATTATCACTGGTAGACATGAAAATTAGGTGGCGTGCAGCTCTGATCCCATATGGAAGGTTGTGGGTTCAAATCAAGGGTTTAATGGTGAGTGCATTAAATATATATTTATAATGTTTGTACGCAGTTATTTGGTATCAATTCCAATGTCAATTCTTGAAAGTGCAGTTGTGAAAATGCCAAACTGGAAAAACAGTAGACCTCGCAAGTGAGCCTTGAGGCACCCCCTACATGTACTGAATAGTTTCAGCTCACTTTCAGCAAAGAATCACAGCTTTATTTCATCTCACCAAACCCAGACTGCAGAAGGAATTACAATGAAAGGGAGGCATCTGTCTCACAGCTAAAATATTGTGTGAAAACCCAAGTTCTTCATGAGGGAAACCGTATGCAAGGGACGCAGAAATGGGAGGATAGAATGGAGTGATTTTATTAGGCCCATCGCATATTTCAGGAAGGCTAAACTAAGGAAACATAACCAAGAAAACCAGGTCATTGGCTCCAGCAGTGTCTTGCTGCATTCTCTCAACACCATCAGTTAGAGGTGAGTTGTACCTCGACCTTGCCCCTCCCCCAAAACATTCCAGTATTTCCCGCATCGCATCACTGTGGCTTCAGGACATGCTGACACACGAGTAATGCGGCCTGCGCACTGGAGATCTGGTCACCTCATTTCCTACGCAATTAGGCCCTCGAACCCTGAACAACCTGCATCTGCGAAAAAAAACTGCCTTCCGGGGTTGTGGGGGTGGGTACGAAGGGATCCTTTGAAATAATTACAACAGCGGCACAAAGCTTGCCCTCTACCCCCCATGCAGCAAGATGTTCTGAGCCATTAAACAGATCCCTGTAATTCTCAAAAACATCCTGCAAGTCACACTTAACAGACCCATTGTCTTCCACTTCTAGAGGTCACTTAATGCAGGGACTCGAGATCAAGAGACATCAGCTGTTTCTAAGTAAATAAGATACTTAATTACACTGAATGTCATTATCTAAGCCCAGCTTGAATAATTCAAATCTTCTCCGCATTCATTATGTGTTTTCGTCTCCTTCTTCGTGGGATGTTGAATCTGTCCCTCCCTCCCTCTTCTGGGACTCTGGTTGGCCGGTGATTACTTTGATTAAACAAAAAAAAAACTACAGGGGGAATTTATTATGCGGTCTTGAACTTCCTTGTTTGCAAAAAAATAAAGTATGCTCAGCCAGAAAGGAAAAGTACAAAAGCAAATAAGCATAATTAAGTACCGGTGATGCTGCGGGTTTACGACAATGAAGCCAGAGCCGGACGGTCTCCCAAGTGCTTTCGCAGGTTCATGTTACGTAAGCACTTAGTGGTAAATGTAGTGTGAGAAATGGCATGCGCAGGTCTCTGCAGCGGCCCGGGCTGCATGGAGAGCGTATGGAGGCAGCATCACACACACAGAGGCCCAGTTGGTTAGGATGCTGAGCCTATGATCAGTAGGCTGCTGGTTCAAAACCTAAGGTTGCCCCAGCGATTTCCCCTTTGGGCTCTTGAACAACGTCTTTAACCTCAGGGACTGGCTAATTTTGCTTTTTTTGCAAAAGAAAATGTACATTGCTTTGGATAAAAAGCATCTGTTAAATAAATATAAAATCCTGACAGTGAAATTTATCTTTTTCGTGCATTAAATAAATTGTGTATTAAATGTTCTTTGATATCTAGAACATTGCAGCTTGAAGCTAGTTTGATCTAGGATGTATCTGGAGTTAGGGTCACATGATGTCACTGCCCTGGTATCCAGGGTACAGATACTAAAAGTATACCAAAAATATCCATCAGTCTTTCTCTGGCTGCTCTATGTGTGTAGTTTGTATGTCCTCCCAATACTGCAAGGCTTTCCCTCCATAGGTAATTGATTTCTCCAAATTGTGTGTGTGGCTTGCGATTGACTGGTTTCCCTGGTATCTGGTCACCTTATTCCCATGTGGGGGGGGTGGGATTGAATCATATTCCCACCAACAAAGCACTGGGCTGAGGCAGACACTGGATGGTATGCCAGTTCACCCAAAGACATGATGTTAAACAAAAAAAAAGACCAATGCTAATTGGTTTCTCTAACAAAATTATAAAAACCTAAAACATGTTCATTCCAGTACTCAAACGTCATCATCTACACATGCATCCAGCACCGAAGAGAATGATGACACCCCTGGGTGATGGTAATCCCGTCCCACCAGATGTCCTAGATAAATTAGTGCGTATCAGTTTATTAATTAAGTTATTCGTTACTCCCAGCTGAAGCGTGACAGGGTTACATTACCTACGAGCACATCAATCTGAAGACAATCTCCATCACGCGTCAGCACGCATTGATGGGACCCTGGAAAACGTTTTTTCATTTCTCTGTGCTCGTTTATAAAATGCGTGCCTCATTTAAAAATAAAAGACATGGGAAGAGAAAAGACAGAATGGCTGGGAGCGAATTTGTGAGCGCGGTGCGCAAACAGAAGCCGCGCTACTGTCCTCCTGCCTTGCGAGGACTAGCCCTCCCCCCGCCCCCTCGTTTACCACTGGCCCGCTTCTCCGCTCCCCGTCCTTTGTTTTAATGCCGTGCAGTAATTCTTAACTCAAAATAGATGATTAAAGGCCCGAGTCCGAGTAAGAAATGACTTCTAAGCGTAGGCCATGCTTTCATTAATTTTATTTAGAGTACCGCGGTTGGCCAATGTTCATTATTGCGTGTACTCATCAGTTTTATTAATGCTGTGCTTAAGGGCCCCGTGAAACATTATTGAAGATTCTCATGTTAATATAACCTATAAAAATAAGATGTTATTCTGAAGACCAAATTAAAAATACCTTGTAACTAATTTGCCATATATATACGTTCGTGCTGCACATAATTAACGTTTTTTCTTCTTTTGGACTTTGGGTGGGTTGAGTCTGTTGGGATTTATTTTTTTAATTAGACAATGACGGAGTGCCGAACTGTGCCAACTTCCCCAAGCCGAACTAGTCCCGTTTTATCTGAGTATGACTAAGTGCTCTTTCATACTCCAAACCAGAGAACTATATTTGCATGCACGGGTGATGTATGACAGCAAATGGGTGTGCTTGCCATTCCTAAGCAGAATCCTCCCCACCCCCCCGTGTGATTTAATACATTTACTGATGCATATTATGAATATTAAAGGAGATGATGGCGTCATCGATCGGACGTGGTCGCCAGCGCGTGATTTTTCCCCACATGCATGTGATGTCGGAAGCCTCATCCTGTCAGCCCTAGATATCTGACACATTGGAACGACAGGTTTAAGCGAAACAGCTTGAATTCATTAACCATTTCTTTTTACTGCAATAATTTGTAACCGGCTTGACATCATTACACCTACCATAATTAGCTGCTAAAATCCTGACTCTACCAAAACCCATTGCATAATGGAGCATTTATAAAATGCTTTAAATCAGTCCAAATATTAACAAACTGCACGGTACTTTACTGCTTAGTTAGAATACTGTGTCACACTAGATCTGTGTTGCCGGTGGGACCAGGAGAAATAGGGTGATATATATGCTTACACATTATTTGGCTTGGAGGTAGCTGAATGTGACTAGCCATTGAAAGAAATGGACTTTTTGTAATGGCAAACCATGCACCTAACCCTCAGGCCCTGAAAAACCATCCACAAAGACTTCCAGAAGGGGCAAAAAACAATAAGGCGTGTCTAAGACTAACAACATGCGTAAATGTGTCTCCTAGCTACAGTATGAGCCTTGATTACATTCATCCATCCTTCTTCCAGAATCACTTATCGTGTACGGAGTCAGCAGGTTATCCCAGTAAACCGAGGGCACGAGGCCGGGGACACGGTGGACAGGATGCCTGTCCAACACAGACCTTGATTACAGAAGGTGTTTTTCCTGTAGAGTGGAACTCATCAGCAAGCAGGTCTGAAGAGCTTTGGGATCGGTGACCCTGTGCCTGTTTTGAGGTCAGAATGCATCTCGGCTGGTCAGCAAGATGCCGACGGGAAGCTGATTCCGGACAGCTCCGCGGGCTCTGGGTTTGCAGGCTTTGAGGCTGGACACCAAAAAAAAGTAAAAAACCACCCAAAGCCATTGTGTGTTTCTTTGTAAAAACTGCATCAGCTTTGATTGCATTGGAATAATCCCCAAGGTCGCTCCCTACCAGACCCTACATATGGCGACAGATTTATACAATAAACGGGGACGATTCAGAGAGCAGGCGCACGCATTTTGGAAAACAATCTGTACAAGATGCCTTCAGTGCCCAGATGAAGAAAAAGCGATATGGTGCCCCAGCCTCTTTTACCATGTATACCAGTAACACGACCATCCATCCATAGTGCCTATCTAGTAGGGGGGTCACGGCAAGTCTGGAACCTATCCCAGGAAGCACGGGGGAGGGGAACACGCTGAATTAGACGCCAGACCATCACAGGGCACATTCACACACTCGCATGCACAATTTAGATTCATTGACTCACCTAGCTGCATGTTTTTGGACTCTGGAAGGAAACCCACATGAACACGGTGAGAACATGCAAACTTTCCACGCACAGGGCTACAGGCAGGATCTGAACCTCAACGCTGGAGGTGTGAGGATACATCACAGCCCACTGCACCACCCTATCAACAGTAAAACTCATTGTAATGAAGATACATGCTACAGACCTCAGCACGATTCAACGGCACGGAAGCTGCTAGAAACAGACAAACCCTGCTGTGCATGTCTAGTGGGTCGACCTTGAAATCCATACTGAGACATTTTATGCTGCGTTAAAGTGTATTTATTTACAATCCTCCCCTTTCAGTTCATGTGCACATTCTTGCTTTATTGTTAGCTCTGAGAAACTAACTCTCAAAGAGCAAATCAGTATGTGATTTGCTGGAAGGCTACAGAATCCATCTAAAGTTAGACTCCTTATCCCTGATAATCGGGTGCTTTTTGTCCCTTTCAGGCTCCCTTTGGTCTTCTTAGTCCGTTTACAATCAATCTCCCGCAGTTTTAACACTTAAAGGCATTCCTTAGATACACGGAACAGTGCATTGATGGCATATCTATTGATGTATATTGAAAATATTCTGTACAATATAATCATCTTGAACTCAGAAAAAAAAAACCATCTCCGATGGCCGCATGAAAAGCCTGATGCCCTTCAGCTGTCAGACGGCATTCGAACAGCTGGAGGAGGCGCACAGGCTGGAGTGGGGTCCTGCGGCGTGGAAACCTGAAAGCCGACATTCAGCGTCACGAAGGCGCAGAGCCGGGGTCACCGGGTCAAAGGGAGGGCCCCCCCTTCGGCCGCCTGTGATTTTCCGTCCCTTGGCAATGTTTAACAAGGGTGCTTGAGTGCTCTGTTCGAAACCGTGCTTGAATCTGTTGAGCTTGACCTCCTGGTGACCATAAGACGTGAGCGGAAAGGTCCAGAAAGGGAAGAATAACCTCTGAAGGTAGACAGCTTAAATGGACGGCTAACGCTGTTCTAAAAGGAAACGGGAATAGTATGTCTTGGTTAATTTTGGAAAATAATAGAAAGGTGAACAGGGATTGAGTACAAGGCTTGGACTCATTTTAGGATGGAAATCGAATGGAATCACATGATATGGGGGCAGGAGGACAGAATGGGGATTTCGTTTAGGGGGCAGGGGGAGTGATATGAGCTTAGCGAAATGGCAGAGAGAAATGAAAACACCAAACAGCATTTTCAGCATCAGCAAAAGGGAAAGAGGGGGGAAATGTGACGGGTATCGGTCTATAGGTGTGCGGAAGGGCGTCGAGGTCTGGACAGGTGCGGGAAAAAGGAGAACAAAAGCGTATGATGGACAATAAGGCACAGGTGAAGGTGACAGGAGCAGAGGCACACATGAGAACCGGGTCACTATACACATCTTCGTATACTGACCTATATCACATTTACGGTCCATGAGGTCTTTAAACGGTGCCTCTTTCCAGTACTGTCACCTGACAGGTCAATTCTAAGTCTATCTATGCATACCAAAGTACATTTTTAAAGGTTTACCCAGGACCAATAGTTTCCATTTGCACACAAAAAAATCTCATATTAGTGGCTAATAGTTATTTTAAGAAGTCTTGCATACTGTGGTTTTTTTAATTTAATGCATAATTATTGAAAATGAGGCATGCAGCTTTAAATAGTTTCCATGATGCTCCAGGAGTTGGACAACGTCATTCTAACATAATAAATAAATGGCACTGTAAGAAATTTGTATATAATACATATTTGCAACATGACAGTTATTGTAACTGATTAGTATTGCTCTACGATTAAATTAGAAATAAAGGCAATTGTTCTGAATTAATTAATGAGTTTAAAGGCCAGGGATCTGCTATTCATTAAGTTCATTATCTGCCACTGATTAACCTTAACTCGAAGCAATTATTTGTTGGAACACACAACTGGAAAATGGATGAATGTTATGAAGATTATGAAAATAATATGTAATGAATACACGTTACTTTCTTGTCACATTACGCATGTGTAATTGTATATATTTATCAAGACAGCATATATTGCAGAACATTCCCCAAACATCTCTTTGGAAGGAATTTCATTTAACGATGTTAAGTAAAATCATACTGCAGGAGATGTGTCACTGCTAACATTTCAGCCTAAAACGTTTGTGGTACGTTTCATCCTAGAGGTACGTAAAATTGTTTTTCTCCAGAGGTTTGGCACTGACAGAAAGAAACTGAATTCTTTTTTTTCTCTTGTATGTTAATAATGAATGAATGAATGAACAAATGAATAAGTAGACAGACAGACAGACAGACAGACAGACAGACAGACAGACAGACAGACAGACAGACAGACAGACAGACAGACAGACAGACAGACAGACAGACAGATAGATAGATAGATAGATAGATAGATAGATAGATAGATAGATAGATAGATAGATGGATGGATGGATGGATGGATGGATGGATGGATGGATGGATGGATGGATGGATGGATGGATGGATGGATGGATGGAGTTTGCATGGTTCCCCGTGATCTCCTGGGTTTCCTCCAGGTTACTTGGGTTACCTCTCACAGCCCAAAGTCATGCAATTAGGTGAATCGGCATCTCCAAATGGCTCATTGTGTGTGATTATGCATGTCTGACGATGGACTGGCTATCACACAGTCAGGGTGTTCCCATCTCAAGCTCTGTCCTTCCTGGGAAAGGCAGGTCCATTGTGACGTTGTCCTGGATATATAAGCTCATAGAACATAATATTAACATTAATGGAAAAAGAACTTATTACCACGTGTAGGAAACCACAAATTTTACTACTTGTGCAGAAGATTCACTGTTTACATACATTGAATTGACATTGGTTGAACTGCAGCAGTGGGTGGGATTACTGTTAACAATCAATCACTGTCTGAGATTAACTCAAAGGAACCAATGAAAAAGAGGTCAAGCTGTCAGTGATTGACAGTACATGATAATCCCACCCACTGTGGGCTTTCAAACCTTAACTCATCCATCAGCCCTTATTTTTAATCATCCCTGAGGACATGCACTTGCCTTATTGTAACAGCCGCCTAACTTCTCCAGACATTACATTGTAATGATAAAATCCTGAATAGAAGTGACCTCAGAAGCAATGCCACTGCCATTTTTTGCCAAATTCTTTTGTGTACAGAGATTCATTCTAAACTCCACAAGCATTAAATCAATAACAGGCTCATATTCCAACTATATCCCAAAACGACAAAATCTTTCTGGCTGGTTTTGATATGAGCTTCTTAACCATACTTTACATAAATGGATTACAAGTGGATTAGCGCAATACCCAGTGTGGTCATAAGAACTTTCTTTTTTCCTTAAGAACTGCGAAGTGGTTTTTTTTTCCAAAACATTTTAAAGGTCCTTTGGGAGCATTTTCAAAGGGGGGGCTTCTTCCAGGTAGTGGGGAAGCTTAATGCGGATGCAACAGGTGGCTCTTCTTGGAGTCTAGCACCAGGCTGAATAATCGTAGCAGAATATTTCTTTCTTCTTCTCTGCAGCCCCACTCCAGGGAGTGTTTAATAGCGGATCCATGCTTTTCAAACCAGCTGACCGTCAGCGTATCCCAACTGGCCCAGCCAAAGATGGTACCTATTCCCAGCAATGTTTGGTAAAATATCATCATGGTTCCCACCTACAAGAGACCTAGACTTTCTATAGCAGATTCTCATTTTCAGATTCATTTTCGTTTAATAATCTCCTTCGATGAGTGATCTCATCCTTTGTTGAGTGATGTTCAGCATAGAGTTACTGATGTGAAATGAAAATTTTGAGTTTGTTCATTCTGTCACATCTTTTTTCAGTATTGGAAAATAAATCAGTGCCTTTCATTCTGTAGAAATTGAATTGTTTTCCAGATGTGTTGGTGTAAGTTGGTGTAATGGAAGGCTGTAGTCATCAGCAATCTGCTGACCCTCCACATTAAACTACACATCTATTTCTGATAATCTACAGCAATTTTATCATGTTAATTGCCAATTATGGAAGGAAAACCCACGGTTAACAGCCAACTGATTGCTAATTATACCTAACATTGCACTAATAATAACAGTTGAGGCATAGTCTATGTGCACTAATATGTGATTTATATAATAGGTTTCATTGATTTATTAATGTTAACTGTCAGCTAAATTACAGTATTTCTTCATATTCAATCTATATTCTGTATTTGTTAAAATACAATGAATACAAGAGTTATCCATCCACCCATTTTCCATTTGAGGAGTGACGGTGGGCCTATACCATATCCTAGGATGCACAGGGCATAAGGGGAACCACACAGAAACACACAGAGAGCTGGGGTTCAAACCCATAACTGTGGAATAGTGAGGGAACAGCATGACCCAGTCAGCGACTCCAACACAAGAGCCACCTTCACTAATTGCAATTGCTCGTTGCACTGATAGGGAGTGTCTTTTGTTTTAATGTTTCTTTTCAGGAACATGTAGAAAAACTCAGAATAACTGTTTGCATAAATGATTAAACACCCCCCAGCTCTGCACCACATCCTCTCGAGACGCAGAGACCGTTCGAAGCGACACTGCGCCACGTCCGTCTCGTCGCGTCGAGAGCCCTCCAGAACGTTATTAGCTGGGTGTTCGCCTTGCCATTTCCCTGCCGAGGCAGATGGGTAATTACAGGGCTAATAGCGCGATTGGGCGAAATCAGACGCGCCGGCTCACCTAATTAAATGACACATTACCTTCCTTTCATCGTAAGCGGCTAATGCGCCTCGTGAGGCTCCTGCGGGTCGGTCTGCGGTGTCGCGGGACCGGCGATCGCTTCCTTTTTTCTTGGGGTTTTAAGGAAAAAAAAACATGCAAACCAAGGGTCGGTACATAAGCAGAGAGAGCCAGGCTGTGATTAAGGTTTCAACCCGGGCTAATGAAGAAGCGCAGTACAGTCGCCGGGGCTTTTGTTAGCCGGCCGCTACTGTTTCAGCTCCTGTCAGTCATTAGTTTTCCTCTATTATCACCTGGAGAAGTGCTGAATATGAAGAGGGGACCAGACAATGGGGCGTCCTTCATGAGCTCTCTGTCTCTGTTATGCACACGCACACACACGAGCAGGCGGCACAAAGACACTCCACCGTATGCGCGACCAGGAGCGACGCATCACTGTCGGCGCGTAAATGCGCTGCATGAGCTCCGAGCGGACGCTACGTAACGTTCATTTATCCGTACGCACGTTTCCATGAAGCCTACAGCTGGTTGAGTGATCACTCAAGTTAAACACAAAAATAAAGAGAACAAATAAAAAAATATAAAAAATAAATAAATAGTAATATAAAGAAATACATAGTTGACATCACCTGATACAACGTCTTTAGTATTTACGGACTGATATATGATTATTTCAATTAGTAACAAGAACTTGTTATTTATAATACCCAAACACCGAGACAGAGAGCATAGTATATGGCATATTACGCCAAATATTATGAAACCCTATATTATGGTGTGGTTCTAAGGATTTCTTTTTATCGTTATTTATTTGTTGTATCATACCTCAGTGCCTCTAACATTTTTAACACATTTGGCAGGAAGAAGTAGCAATTTTTTTACGAAATCACATCAAAGTTTCCTCCACCTCCAGACCAACCCCAAAAATCCACTATACACTTTACAACTAACAAAAAAAAAAACCTTTTGTTTGCCATCAAACTGCAGTGAGATTACGGCAGCACTTCAGCCACAATGCAGAAATGAAGAGGCCCCTATTGTGTATGTCCCAGATTCGTTACAGTGAAAATGGCCCTCATCGCCTATTAGGGAGAGAGGACCTAAGTGTGGAGACCAACAGCCTACTCAACTTGTTTATCGCTGCCGGGTCCATTATCAGCGACACACCGTGAGCAATACCTGCCTGCTACTTAAAATCTGGCGGCAATACAAGAATACAGCCTTACCCTGGCTGCCCAGCTCAAGAGCTGCTGGGATACAGGAACTCGGACACTGAGAGCAGCTTGGCTGAGGTACAAATGTGCTGCTTCCACACCACTAGGCCTGACCTTAAGACTCTACTCTGACATCATCGTTGCTGGGGAGGGGGGGGGGGTAGGTGGGGGCGTCCAGAGCCACTGAAAACAGTGGTCCAACATTGCCAAGGATGCAAAAGGCATCAGAGCAAGTTGGCTCCTTTTAGGAATGTGCAGAGCATTTTCTAGAAGGAAGAAAGTGAATGCTCATGTAGGCTTATTGCATTATTTTTACCTTAATATAATGCATCCCAGTGACCCAGTACTGGATGTGAGGTTGGAAGATGGATGACAGATTAATATAATGCATTTTACATATAGTTTAAAGGTTTGAAAAATTGGTTGTTTCTTTTTGTATACTTTCTATGTGTGTGTGTGTGTGTGTGTGCGTGTGTGTATATATACATATATACATTATATAAGTATGTATATATGTCATGCATTTTAACAAATTTTTCTCAAATTGTTTTAAAGCAAAAATAAATAAAGCCAGAGGCTTTAATAATTTAGTTTACATTTATTTAACAGATGGTTGTGTGGAAAGTGACATAAAGGATGGAGCACGGAGTTGGTCATGCCCCAGGAATGACTGGGGTTAAGGGCCTTGCAGTAGTGCCCAACAGTAACATCAGCAGACCAGGCAGGGGATTTGAACCAACGCCCTTCCGACCAGGGGAACAGAGCACTAACCCGCAGAGCCGTACACCACCCTGTTATACAAAACATTAAAGCATTAATCGTAGGGAAGCCTCATGCTACACAGCGATACAGATAGCAGTTAACTCTCAGGGGGAACACCGGGTGGGATGTTGATCATGGTCCCCCGTCCTTTGTTACCTGCATCGTGGACCTGGTGGTAACCATTTATCATAAAACTCCCTCCATTTGAGTTTTCCCGCCAGGTTCCTGGTCACCATCATCACCTTTGATCTGGTTTACCGCGTTACATGTACAAGTGTAACATAGAGAAACATGTCATCTCCTAGCGAGATAGGAAGGCTTTCTGGCCTAATGACAGAAAAGGTAAAGGTACTTGGTATTTGAACGTTGTGCTCCTGTCTAAACCTGAGGAGGGTCAAAGAGGCCTTCCGCTATGATGCCGAAACTGGTGAAAATGTCCCCAGTGGACTGCAGCAATTAGCGTCTGTTGCTGTGCTGTGGACAGTCACCGCTAAGTGCCACAGCGTTGGTGTTGGAAGCGCGGCGTTCGTTAGGATAGATCATTAGTACGCCTCGTATTTATGGAAATTGCGTCCATTTGAATCATGATTTTAACTGAGTGCTAATAATAGGTGAGTGTTTTAGTATCTAAAGTGGAACTAAATAATACAGCAAATTGTAGCATAATTACACGTAATTTAGTTGAGGGGATGTTTTAAGTGTGTCTTTGTGAATAGGTAACAAAAATACACAAACAACTAACAGGCACCTCAAGAATCCTGAGTCTCCTGTCAAAACCTCCAAAGAAATAAAGAAACATTGTGGCTCAGACTCATTCTGTGATCAGACGTTCAGCATGTTCAGTACTGATCACTTCTCTGGAGGGATCTTAGCTTCCCTGCCAAACTTCTTATGTGGATCATCTGAGTCTGGCTCGCTCCAAGCAGCCTGACGTGACAACTCAGCACAAGAAGGACGGGAAACTTACTGGAAAATTTCATTGGCAAAAAGCAAATAAATACATAAATGTTAAGAATGATATGCAACAAACCTGCTACAGCAAAAGGGTCTGATACCAGATTTAATATCCAGCCCCCTGGTTACCTCTGAAAGAAAAAACCAACAAAACAGCAAGAAAAATACTATTATTGTCCTATAATTTAATCTCTCAGTTATTTAAACTTAAACAATATTAAACATGTGCTGTGCATTTAAAAATCAATTCTGAAGCGAGTATTCAGATAGGAGGCTGGTAACGAAAACAGCCCTCGGTCAAACTGAGGTACAAGCACAGAATTAAAAGCGAAATGTTGGGAAGCCCACAGTACAGCTGATTAAGTAGATGGCCGAATTGGGTTTTCAGAGATTAACATAATGGCTCCTGCATGGAGCTTCCGACGTTCGAGAAATATTGTTAAAAATGAGCCAGGGAGGTTGGGTGACTTTTGCAAGAAATGGCGGCCCCAACCCTGGCTCTTCTTATATTGCCAGACCAACCCCGCCCCCCCCCCCCCCCCCCCCCCCATCCACTGCAGAAAAATAAATTTAATTAAAGGCCATTTCTGTGGGCTGCCAGAAGCATGCCGGTAATGAATCGAAATACACAATACCATGTCAGACTCCCCTAAATGTCTTTATGTAGGTTATTAAGATTGTAGTTCTCCTGGTTTTTAATTCAACATCCCAGTTGCTATCGGCAACAATATTCTTTAATTTTCTTCTGTGTGCTTCCTGTGTGTCTCATTTTAAGATCTTCACAAGCAGTGAAGCTCAGGTAAATTTTATTATTTCGGTTTTTACGTGAATCCTGCAATTATTACGAGGACAAGTGGTTGGAAGATGGATGGATGGATGGATGGATGGATGGATGGATGGATGGATTGATTGAGGGACGGATGGACCGTGTTTTTCAAGAAATGAAAAGAGTGAAGTGTTGATCACTAGGAGAATAAAAGTTTGATGCCTCATGATATTTTTATAAACCATGCAGAAACCAGACAGACATTTTTACAATCAGCTATAATGTTCATCAAACTGTCTTTGAAAAGAATTTTAGGGAGATTGAAGCCCGAATCAGCACTTGTTTCCTCGGGAAATCTTGCCGATTTCCTGTTTAAAACCAAGGTTTTGTGATTTGAAAGATCTGTAAAATTACTTATTTTAAAGGTCATCTGCTATGAAACACATGGGGATCACAAATTACATCGGAAGTTACCCAGATGGACTGTACCAAAGAGTTCAACCAATGGGAACCACATCTTTCCCGGCTCAACGCAATAAGGGTAATATCAGACTTGGCTTCTCTGCGCTACATCAGACAGTAGGCATGGCATTTTGGGATTCCTGTTTGCAGAGCATCAGGAGCCTGCTGTGTAATATACTGCGTAGCACCCGTGGATACTACAGTATAAGTCACTTAATTTGTATGGTATTGCAATAATTTGTAGTTCCTGCCTCTTCATTATAATCGAATGAATATTCTGCTTTGACGAGGCTTCAAACTCTCCCCTCCCCCAATAATGGTGTTTAATGGATCCCTCATCTCAGAGAACCTAGTAAAACACCCCCCCCCCCCAACACCTGTCAATGTGCACCTTACCGTTTTTCCCCTTCTTCCACTCTTCCGAATGATTGTCTGAAATGAGGCGTCAAGATGGGATCAGCGCGAGCCCTGGGGCTCAGACCAAAGAGTGTAATTGGGTGCTCAAGCCGCACAAGAAGGACCATGTGACCATGAAGCATCCAACGGTTACTGAACCAAGGTGATGGTGGGCTCATTTTAAGGCCTTTTACTGGGCCAGACTTTTTCCCTCTTGGGCTGACAGTACGATGCTCCAGGGAAGCTGCTCGTCACCAGAGCATCCTGGGAAGAGGCTCCTGTCTCCTGTCCATCTGCCTTCCATAGCCGCTCACCCAGTACAGGGTCACTGTGATCCTTGGAGCCTGTCCCAGGAAGCACAGGGCAGGGGACCCCGGAACGGGATGCCAGGCCATCACAGGGCACACACACACACACACACACACTCACTCACCAGTACCCTTACAGAATGTCTTTGACTGTGGAACCAGAGGACCCAGCAAACCACAGAAACAAGCCACACACAGAGCAGGAGGTGGCAGCTGAACCTGTAACACTGGAGGCGTGAGCCCCCCCCCTCCCCCCAGTGATATTAGAACTATCATTTAATTACTGCCACATTAACCTCAGCACCTTGTTGTCCTACTTGTATGTTATTGTATATTGTATATATGTATTGCATGCTGTATAGCATATGCCGTTTAAGTTATTGTACTCGCGATTTTTTACTTGCTGCTCTTCTTTATCATTCTATGTGCTTAGGTCTGCAGGGAGGTATGTAAACAAGTATCCCGTTATACTTGTACTTGTTTGAATGACGGTGAATCCTTGAATCCTTTGAATCTTGTCCTTCGAGCAGAAATGCCCCCTGTTCCCAGCCGTTAAGCAGGATGCCATCACCCCCAAGCCAGTAACGGGTCTCAGCGTGACTGATGTCTCCTGTGCACCGGAAAGTGACAAGCGATGCCGCTTGGGGTGACAGACAAGGCTGCGTGAATGCGGATCTGAACTACTCTAGCTGCATTATTAATAACGCAAAAATAAAAATAAAATAAAAAGTCATGATTCAACAGCAAATTTTTCATATGATTATTTAAGCAAGGTGCATTGGGGTTGGCCTATATTTGATCATGCTGTGTATGTATATTCCATTTCAACACCATAAGTTAGTGTTTTTTTTTAAAAATAAAAAACAGGTTCCATTTACCTTAACATCTTCAAAACCAAAATGCCAGCATCTTCAGATTTTTTGGATGTTTTGTATCTTGCATTAGGAGAACAAGTGTGATTTAAACAGTAAATTAATTCACACACACCCCCCATTCACCGCCCCCCCCCCCCAAAGCCCAGCTGCAGGACCCGTCGAGATCGTCTAACCCTCAGGGTCGCTTCACTGTGCTCGTCCCTGATTGGGTAAGAGCCTCTCGGACGCGTGACCCCGTCTAACCTCCCATCCCAGAAGCGCCAACCCAATGAGGGTGGGGATCGGTGTAGCTAAACAAATGCAAATGAGCGACGAGCGGGGGGGGGGGGGTGAGGGATGGCCCATGCATGCCCTACACGCGAAAGGACCTCCTCGGACCTGTAGCAGCCCCAACCTCTCTGTTAGGTTATGGGCCACGCATCATCGTTAGTCCTGCATGGAAACCCCTCCCTCAACCCAGTGGATTCACTAATTTGAGTTGTTTACAGGCAAATAAAGGACAAGTGGATGAATCCGGGAGAATAAGCGATACGGGAGCCACCTACAGTGAGTTCACAAGGCGTTACGGCTGCATCTCCTTTTGGTCTTTGATCTACAGCAGATCCTTCAGGGTTCTTTTTACAGAATTAGCGGATATAGTAACTGCTTGAGATGAAAGATGCTTCGTGATTCATTAACAACGAACATCGACAAACATGAGATTCTGTTATTCATGACTTGTTCCTTCAGCAGTTCCTTCAGTAGTTCACAAAGCTCTCTATAGTTTACAAATGCAGCACCAAATATAATAACTACTTAAGATGAAACATGAGTCACGATTCAGTGAAGGTGAATTAACATGAAATCAGTATGTAATTAAGACTTACTGGTTAATTAATACATAAGTATTAAACTACATTATTAGTGCTGCCTAATGTGAAGTGTTACCCATTTTTTTAGTAATTGAAATTTATTTAAAATATATTTGATGCATCAAAAACTGCATTGTTAAATGTACTATGTGTGTTTTTATCAGATTATGTAGGATGACTGTAATGGTCTGGCATTGTCCACAGGGGGCACCATCCTGCTGGCTGCCAGTAAGCCTGCACTGCTTATACACCTATGGACGGGATCCTGAAGAACATTACTGCCGTTTTGCCCCTCCACCCAGTGGTCATTTCAGGTATCTCATCCCGCTCGCTCCTCAGCGGAGCACACACTGATGCGAATGAACTTGTCCCCCCACCCGCGCACCCCCCGCCCCAGCTAGTGGGCTGGGTTTGGCCTCGACTCGAACCTGCCCTGACTTAAAAGAGCCACCCTCGTTGCTTCTCTATTATCTCTCCAGGCTACCGGTTCAAGCGAGACCCCCCACCTGCCCCCCTAACCCCAACCCTCGGGGACGGTGTAGAAGGAGACGTTAGCGTCGCTGTCCTAGACCTGGCATCTAAGAATCTTCCCGGAATCTTCTCTGCGAACTCTGCATCAAGGAAGAAGACGGGGAAAATAAGAGCAGAACGGGCTGACAAAGACAGGAATGGATGGTATGTCGAGCCATCTGTTTTGGAGGGTACCCAGTGTGTGTGTGTGTGTGTGTGTGTGTGTGTGTGTGTGTCTGTGTTAGCAATCCCACAATCCCCCATTCCTGGAGTACCCTGGCCCATTCACACAGTGGGCCACATACTGCCCATCCTTTGCCTAGAGTTTTTTTTTTTTTTTTTTTGCAATTAAGTAATTTATTCCTTTCTTTGCCCTCCTTTCTAATGAACCCAAGCCACAAACAAGCCCCAGTTGCTCCTATTCAAGGCTTGTGATTGCATCTGGCATTAATTGCTACGAAAGCTGAAGTGGGGACAGGAGGGGTGCGCATTGTTTTGGGGGTAATAGGTGAGGACCTGCCTCTCTTGACCTGTAATACATTAGTGTCAGGGAACATTTGGCAGCCTCAAATGATTAGCAATGAAGATGAATCGAGCGGAGGAAAAAAAATAAAAAGAGAGAGAGAGAGAGGTGGAAATCGGCCTCATCTGAAACGGCGGAGCCGCATAAATTTGCATGTTGATGAGTCGTCCTTTTGTCCACGCTCCTATTGATTATGACATATTATGTCTTCATCATGGAAGATTTAGGGCCATCTTGTTCCGGGCCGATGAGAGGGAAAATGCTCATTGATCCTACAAGGAAGTGGCATTTGTCGTCGGCGAAACCTCGTGTCTTTTTTTAATTGAAGACAAATTTCATTTCCTGTGAAGGCCGCCATTCCCAGGGCTTTTTTCCGGGAACGTTCTCCATCACATCTCGTTGACAAACACGGCACAGGTTGATTCCGGCATTCCTGGCTGCTGGGATGGCCTGCGAATCATCTTCTTGTTTCGCTACTCCCCCCCCCATCCAGACCCCCCCCCCCAGAATCAGATGAGCACAGTGAGGGCTCAGGGCTGACGTTCTCGAAGGTAAGCATCCAGCGGGCAACGGAGAGGCTCGATAAAATCACTCGCCTTGTTCGAGTGATTGTGTATTATGTGGCCATCTGCAGCCCTTCAAGCCTTAATAACATATTTTGGATAAGTGTGTTTTGAAACACCCGCAGAACGGTCCATTTACATATATGGAGGCATAAATCTCCAGATTAGAGATTAGCAGAAGCGCTCGTCTCCTGTGTGTCTGGTCAAAGGCCCACGCGGTTGGGCATCTGCCTTCGGTGGCCGCACTAAGGAGATTGTAAGGGAACAAGACAAAAGATTGCAAGGTTTATGCAAAATAAGGTGCAGAGAGGGGTTTTTCCCCAACCCAATTGGTTGTGGGTGTAGATTCCAGGTTTTAGAATTGAAATCCTGTGTACAGTTGTCACATAAAAAAATCAGAGCAGAGTTTAACCAGAACAACTCTGTTTTTGGTGTTGGGTGCTCGTTTTAAAGGACGTCCGCTTTGAGTTTCGGTCCTTTTAAAACCTATAGGAGATAGGATGCTGGATAACAGCCCATAGGTATCATTTTTATGAAAATTCAGCTCTAGGCAGTTATTTTAATACCTGTTTTGCGTGTAAAGCAATCTATAAGGGAAACAAATGAGTGTGAAAGGCAGGAGCCGTTTTTGTTCTGGTGCAGGTGGCAATGCGCGGGTGGGAATGCCGGCTTTTTTTAAAGGAGATGCAGAAGGAGAGGCCGGATGCTGGGGCAGCGCAGAGAGATCCGCAAGACTCAGACGGGTGAGGGGGTGTCGACATTCTGTGAATAGCGACCCACGTCAGGCAGTTTGAAGCATCACCAGCAGTTTGCACAGCGGAGCATGCGAATTAAAGAAATGTTATGGTGCTAACTTCAGGGTGGAGCACCTTCACCATCCATCCATCCATCCATTCATCCATCCATCCATCCATCCATCGACTGCTTGATTCAGTTTTACTGTCAGTTAATGCAATAGTGGCGAATGTCGAAAAAAACACCTGGAACTTCCATTCCGCAACAGGACTTATTTTCTAAGTTTCTCATAGAAATCCAGCAATTATCATAATTACTGTAATGAGGAAGGATTTTAGTTTCATCCTGAAAACATGACGCACTGTACTGTAACCAAGACACACTGACTTACTTATCTCCTGTTTTCTTTTCTTTTCTTTTCTCATTCCTTTCCTCCTCTTCTCTCCTTTATTTTCTGCTTTTTTCTCCTTTCTTTTCTCTTGTCTCTTACCTCTCCTCCCTTCTCCGCCCTGTTCTTCTTCACGATGTCGCCTGACTGCATGATCTACACGCCACTCCTAATACAGCTTTTTCTCGCCAATCTGTGGATTCTTTTCAAGTTTCCCCCTGGGGCCGGTGGGGGTCACTCCCCCCCCCCCCCCCACCCCATTCAACGCCCGGCCACATGTCCCTGAAGCGAGGTCCTCCTTGAGGCCTAGGGAGTTGGCAGCACCGGGGGGACAGATTGGGGCGAATGGGAGACTCTGGCAAAGGGGGGAGGCGTCCCAGCAGAGTGGCCCGCGCGCCACGTGACGGCCAGTCGGAGCTCCACTTACACCGCCAGCGGAAATTAATTACGCGGCGCCCGGTGGGGCGCTAACAAGCCCAGCGAGCTCCGGTGCCGCGCTAATTACAAACGTGATAAATGCGGAGGGTGCGATTCCATTGTTCCTCGTAAGTGAGCTTCTCCCTCTGTACCACCCTCACAGCCGAAACCTCCACCGGAGCGACGTCATCTCTCCTAAACGGCAACGGCGGCCGGCAACGGCGACTGTCTTCTGTGTCATGTAATCGGTGTGGTCAAGGGACAACCCACCCCCTCCGTGGTTATTACTGTACTTTATGGAATTTTATTCCATCATTTTTATTTATCTCACTGTAACTGTGTTGGTTTATGCAGCGTTATTATGTTATTTTATTTAATAACTCCCTGCTTAGCCCATATCAGCTGTTAGTGCTGCTTTGTATCTAGGCACCTATGGGAAGAGAAGGAAATAACTGGGATTCAGTTAAGCGTCTGCAGACGGCAGTGAGAGAAGGTGCCCATGTCTGCTGTCTGTTGGAAGAACGGAGAGAAACACATGAATTTTTTTTTCTAACATATATGCGCCTGGTGGTCCTTCATTTTTCACATGAGGTGTAATTTACCATAATCTCTATTTACTCCAGAGACTGTTAGCTTAGCTTTAGCACCGTGTGAATCCCTGTACTGGCCTTGCTGTGCTGCACAGGAGGCTAAAACACACGTTAGACCACTGACAACTGCAATCTCCTTGATCCCTTGTCAGTATATGTCTCAAGGTCCTAAAATTTATTATTATTATTATTATTATTATTATTATTATCATTATTCGTTTTAGCTGCCAATTTATCCACCTCAAAAAAATCCTCATAGATATTATATATGAATATATGCAAATATACACACAGTATCTGTAGAGAGTTTTGTATATATATGAAAACATACCAAAGAAAACATGATACATAATCAGCACATATAAGGTGCAAAGCAGATTCTTTCCTTAGTAATAGATTATTTCGCACCGTGGATGGATGGAATGGTACATTTTGCGATGTAAGGAAGCTGGTAAAGATGGCACTTTAGACAGCAGGGCAATTTCATAGGTCTGGAAAATGTCAGGATTTCGGGATGGTAATGGCCTGTCTTGTCACACAGACAGGCGTATGTTGATAACCACAGCCTCAGTGGGACCGTGGCCCCATAAAAGGACCCTGAGTACTCAGCGTGTTCGGGATCCATTTCGCGGTTTCCCTGTGGCCGCAGGCCTTTCCGAGGGCTCGGGCTCGTCTGAGTGGAGGCAGGAAATCGGAGTCAGCGACCACATGCGTGGCCGGCATTCCAGGAAGCGCCGGGACCAGCTGCACGGCTCCTCCCGGTTGTGCCAAAGTGCCCCGCAGAAGGAAGTGTACGCTGACCCCCCCCCGCAACGCAGTGGGGAACAAGCCAGACGGTGCCTGCCCCACAGCGCTCTGTCCCCCCATCTTCCTTTTCCCAATTTAGGCTCAGGGTTTTGGCCGCCTCGCCAATCAGATGTAAAAACTTAACAAAGCCCCCAAAGGTTAAAGGCTGCAGACATCCAGACACCAGGTTCATTTTAACCGTTCCTGTACACGTCAGAGCGGGTGGAAAAGGGGTCGGGAGGCAACGAACACCTGCATGGTACCTGCATTGTGTGCTGGGTGCACCAAAGCCCTTGGGACTTGCTTTGCAGCTCTTGACAGACATATCTATCGCGATTAGCTCTTTTTGGACTCAAGGATCGTGCCAAGCAGTGGCGGGTAACTGTACCTAGTCCATTCCTGGGAAACACATCTGAGGGGCGTCTGAGGGGATGGAGCTCCCTACTCCGAGATCCGAAAAACCACCTCGTCCGGGATTCGTAACGGCCCCGTATCGCTGTCATTTGCACGGGCGCACAAGAACGCCATATTAGCGCTAATGCAAACTCGGGCCGCGGTAATTGGCTTTAATGGATGTGAAGTGTGTCAAAATTGAACATTATCATGCCGTCAACACATTCTCCAGATAGTTGAATGGTCCGACCACGCTGCAGAGATGGGGGGGGGAGCCGGGGACGGAAAAAAAAAACATGTATTCCTAAAAACACAAGGTAGTGTTGAGAAAGGGCACTCACTCAGGCAAATTGGGGTCACCCATGCAAGGAACGTTCAGCAACAGAGTAACTAGCAGAAAGGTGCTTCACCCGGCCACTAATCTGTGTGTTTTAAGGCAATTTGATGTCTTTTTCCCCCTCAGAGGACAGGCACCTGGTGATGGAGTGCGATGGGGAGGATGTGCCTCCATTAGCGACTTACCAGGTCCTAATAACTAGGACAATAAGTAGTAAATTGGAGCCAATAATGGGAAAAGATGACGTGCATTACTGACTGGCAGGGATGCTCTCCGAAAGCGGCGCACGGCCGACGGAAACGCTGCCCTAAGTCCCGGGAAAAAGGGGCCGTTCGGGGGGAGTCTCAGAAACTTCCTGGCTTGTTTCCTGGCTGCAGTTGTGACATATAAATAAAATCGCCGCTTGCTTCCGCTGTGTTTGCTAGTGACAGTAAAGTTGGTTAGATTCTAGACTCGGTGGCTTGTTGATTTCCGTCTTTAACTTGGAGCACTGTGGGTACCGTCTCACACGTGCCAGAGTGCAGCTTGTATGTGCTTGTAGTATGTTCATCTAACATTAGGAGTCGTTAATTATTAATACGTCCTTAGAGGACAGAAAACAAAACAGATGTAGTAATGTAACATGGTCGACTAGCTCATAATGTTCATATTGTTCATCGTGAATGATTCCCTTTATAGTAACTGGCTTCAGTTTAGGTATACAAAATATAGTGTTGAATTTCTGTTCCTATTTCATGCAAGTAACCTGTTGTTTGCATTTTACCTTATCTAAATGCAAAGCCTCAATATTTTCTGCATTTCAATAACAAATTATCTACTGACACTGCATAATAGAATTTCATAATATTTCTGCAGCCTAAATAGAAACCCTAACCTCAGAAATGTTTTAGCATTTTTCACGAAAATACTTTGTTTTAAAGTGTATTTTTCATTTTTCATCATAAAAGTTTGATTTTTGGTTGCCTGTCATTCTTCTCGTCTTCATCGATTACCAAAACATAACTCAGCAACATAAGTTGGTATAATACTTAAGTGTATGTTGGCATAACGTGCAGCTAAAGATCTTTCCGCACATATCCTTTGTACTTCATAATGCTGAACAGTGTAAATGTCTCTTGCCATGGATATTAAATCTAAATCATACATCATTTTTTATACACTCCTTTATTTTCTTTACTACAAGAGAATTATAATTAACAATAAAATTACACAGTATTGCGACACTGCTAAGTGCACTTTTATGGAAACAAACACCAAGTTTTATGTTTCTGCAGGACATCTTGGCTGAGAGAAAAATTCTAAATTATGGCATTCAATGTTTCTGTGTCACAAACTGCAAATTATAGTAAACTGTAATTTAAAGTGTAAACTGTAAATTATATAATTCCTGTGTGAAACATAATCTGATATTTATAAACACTATGTGTTACGCTGGTACACGTATACATACACACACACCCTATTTTTCCTGACAGTGGGACAGCTCTCCCTTCTCCAAAACGATAAGTCCTTCTTGGACGACCCAAAGGATTCCCCATGCTGGGTTTGGATAACTGATCCCCAACAGCTGCTGGCTTCTCTGTTTTCTACATAAAGCACTTGGTGCAGCCTGGGATGTATAACAAGCACAGGAAATGGGCTTGCTTGGCTGGGCACACACCATGAATACAAATATACACACACATATTGTTCAAGATCCCCCCCCCTCCCCTCCCAGACTGGACAGCCCCCAAATAGGATTGCAATCAAACAGATCCGGTTTATCCACCATAGTTTCTGGAAGCATCTACCAGCGAAGGAGTGGAGATGTCCAGAAGCAGGACCGGTTGCAGCAGGATGGGTCTGTCACATGTCCATGCACAGTATTATGGGTAAAGGTACCAACTCAGCACAGGGCCCTCACACAGGTTTTCCTTGCATCTGTGCTTCATAAGGCTGCTAAGACTCAATCCTAAGTCCAAAAGTGACAAACTCAGCAGGAACACATTGCAAAGCCATCCCTCACTGTGAGTCCAGTATCCATCCATCCGTTTATCAAACCGCTTATCCTACTGGGTTGCGGGGGGTCCGGAGCCTATCCTGGAAGCAATGGGCATGAGGCAGGGAACAACCCAGGATGGGGGGCCAGCCCATTGCAGGGCACACTCACGCGAGTCCAGTATCAGGCCTTGTAAATACAGACAGTGAGTGTCAGGGGGAGGGATTCAAAGGTTTACAGTGTAAACCAGAGGACAGTGAAGATCTGGGAGGCTAGACACGGGGTTTACAGTGTAGACCAGAGGACAGTGAAGATCTGGGGGGCTGGACACGGGGTTCACAGTGTAGACCAGAGGACAGTGAAGACCTGGGGGGCTAGACACGGGGTTTACAGTGTAGACCAGTGGACAGTGAAGACCTGGGGGGCTAGACACGGGGTTTACAGTGTAGACCACAGGACACTGAGGACCTGGACACGGGGTTTACAGTGTAGACCAGAGGACAGTGAAGACCTGGGGGGCTAGACACGGGGTTTACAGTGTAGACCAGTGGACAGTGAAGACCTGGGGGGCTAGACATGGGGTTTACAGTGTAGACCACAGGACACTGAGGACCTGGACACGGGGTTTACAGTGTAGACCACAGGACAGTGAGGACCTGGATACTGTATGGGGTTTACAGTGCAGACCACAGGGCAGTGAGGACCTGGGGGGCTGGATATGGGGTTTACATGCAGAGTGCGATGTTTATGTAACCAATATAGCAGCATAGAAAGAGGTGGAATCAACTAATTACTAACCATAAGTCCAAGAGGTGGAAAGTTCAGCTCCAGAAAGTATAAATCCAGACCAAGATTTTGTTGTAACCGAGTAGTTGAATGCTTTGTGACTGTAACTCTTCATACTCAACTGGCTGGTTGAAACAATATCTGCTCTGGATCTGTACGTGAACTTACCACCTCTGCGTATTTGTCACAGTAGCATTGTATTTAGGATTTCCATATTCACCCGTTAACTTACAACCATCTTCATGCTATCCCTGATACAAAAATAGATTTTTTTTGTCTTTTTATGTAGCTGTGTACGCCTGGATAATATGACTATTTTGATTCTGATTCTCATTCCATTGCTGAGAGGCGGAGACACCCTTCCCCCGCTCCCCGTGAGCTCCGCCCCCACGCGACTCCCCTGGCTCTTTAGCCCCCGCGTCCCTGAGAAAAAAAAAAGAAAAATTAATAAATAAGAAACCCGCACGGGTCCCAACGGTCCACTTAGTATCACAGAGCAAGCGGCACAAACAATCAAATCAGTCATTAACCTGCTCAATGTCAAGCGCTATTAAAAATAACCGGCCCTGTCAGGCTCGTCTCGTTTCGGAAGGACACCGTCGCACGCCGCCGCCCGTGGCCCCAGAGAAGCCCATCACTGGGGAGGCTCCGCCTCCACGCGAACGCCGACCCGCCGCCCAGGCCATAACTAAGGCTGTTAGCATCTGTTTCACTCCAAGCAAAGTCAAAAGGTGCTGCGGCTTTGAGGAACTTCCCAGCTCCCGTAAGAATTTTCCGCCGTTACTTTGCATGCTGAGAAATGTCACCTTACTCCGGCAAGCTGCCTCGACGACTCGGCCATGCCAAAAAATGGGGGGCCTCGGAGGACACAGATTAATCCTGCCTTTTTTCAGGGGTGGGGGGGGGGAGGAGGAGGAGGAGGAGGAGGTGGGGGGTGGCCCTTGAAAGGCATTAGGTGCCCGAGGCACGCGGCGTCCACGCTGCGGAAGGAGGAGCCGTGCTGCTACGGCAACAGAAAGCGAAGCTCAAAGTCAAGCTCGGGCCCCGGAGGCGTGCGCCGGCCAGAAACACGCCCCCCCACTGCTGACATCTTGGCTGCGGCCAGCAGCTTATTAGGATGAGAGGAGGACAAACACGGACTTTATGAGGCGGATTTGTCTCTTCCGGGAAACATTCCGGACGGCCCAAAGTTTTCGGTCAGATACGCGCTCAAAGCGTCGAGCAGGGGTATATGTTAGCGGGGTTAGACACGTGTAGTAAACCGTCCGTTCAGCAAAATAACCGCGATTGCCATGACGACTGTGTAATTACGGGGTCCATTACAACTCCTTCATATATGGGCTGCATGAGTTTTGTCTTTGTTGGGCCCAAGTGGCTCGCAGGCTTGCAGGGAGATGCCCGTCTCCACGCTGCACGTAGCTGCTGGAAAGCAGGTTCCTCGGGGTTTGATGTGGGAAGGAGATGTCTGACTGGAGAGAGATCACACACAGGCACACAGTTCTTCACAGGGGCCCCTGAATGTGACCCATGTGTGTACCAATGGCATTACACACTTTACCATCTCTGCAGATTTTATTGTTGTGGCATCATGGGTACTGAGACTGAAACAAACCAGATCTGCTGGAACAAACACTGGAAGATTCTCTAATTATGTGATCAGCGCATAGTATGACCGACGTCCTCAGCGCTGGCATCCCTCAAAGAATCAAACCCACCCACAACGAGATAACAGGTAACCTCCATCTCAGGGTGTTAGGGCGGTCAGAAGAGGAGGTGATGTAGAGACGAAGGGAAACAGCTGTCATGACAACCGCGAGGTACGAGCATCATTTATGGAGCATCAAGTGGGGCAGTACTTTTAAAACAAACCTCAAATGTAAACATTATTTATGCAAATTCATAACAAAATGGCAAAACTTTTTTATTTTTAGGATGCCCGTTTTAGGAAGCATAACTGTCTTTGAGGAGATGGCATACCAGACGGGAGCAGGCTGAGGTCTGAACACCCAGGATTTGATGCTTTCTGCTGTGGAGCATGTTGACTGACAGCAGTGGATTCTGGGTAATAGCAGCACCTGTGCTGGCATGACGCCCATCAGGAAGCATCTCTCCTTCATCCCAGGAGGACAGAGGGCAGGCCCACCTGCCTTCTGCTACCCCTCTCTCTCTCTCTTTGAAGCAGTTCCATTACGTCTGAATAAGTTATAGAGTGAGAACAGGGATCCAAATATAAGGGCTGAACAGGATTTATCGTTTTGCCATTATTACAATTATTTAGCAGACCATTTTATCTAAACCAACATACAATTGAAAAATCAGGATCAGCTAATCACTGGGCCAATTAAGGATTAAAGGTCTTTCTCAAGGGCTCAACACTGATATCATCTGACAGGCTCTGGGATTTGAACTGGCAACCTATCGGATAACAGGCACAGCATCTTAATCCACTGAGCCACACTCCAGCCACATAACCACAATGGAGACCAGAGCCTTTCCATGCTTAAGCTATGGGGCTGCCCCTTGGGAAGAGCATTAAGCAGCTGCAAATCCACGCAGAGGTCACCCAGTCCGCCTGCAGGCTTATGCTTGAGAGGGAATAACCCAGAACAGAGTGACCAGGTCCATAAAGGAGGCAAGAAATAAGGGCACAGATCAGATCCGTGTTCCAGAAAGCAGTTCAGCCAGTAACCTGTATCCTGGCAGTGCCTCTAGAGGTACGCTACCCCTTTGATGGTCCCCTGGACCGCCCACTCCTGGAATTCATCAGGCTTTTCACGGTGGATCGCAAATAATTTAAGCAACCCTTCTGTCTGAAAGACTGATTACTTAGAGTTCACACTTTATAACACTTCAGTGGAACAGCGTGAAACTGAAAACACTTAGGAAAAACATTGTCCGTACTTAAGTGACTAATTAGTCCCTCTTAATCAGAGATATATTAAATACATTAAAGACTGGGAGCCAAAGAATCAAATTGGCATTTGCTAATGACCTGATTATGCACCGGTAAGTAAAAATTAACTCAACTGGAGCCACAACTGGTGATTAATGGCAAAAAGCCCCAAGTTCCTCAAAACGACTGTGGTCTACCTGCAAGTAACACAAGATAAATGGCCAACCAGCAAGTCATGAAAGGACGCCGGACAATTTGCCTTACTTATTCTCTTACACGGGACCCTTAATGAACAATCATCCATTTACACTTAACAAGTGGGATAACTTATGTCCTAATTGGTGATTAATGAAGTTTTAATAAGCAATTAATCAGTGCCGCACACGTGAAGGAGTAAGCGTTAGCTTGGAGACTTCAGCCCTAGCTGGGCTCCGACTCGATTCCCGTGGCCACCATGGGGGTGATCTAAGCACGGCGGAGCATTTCTGCACGGATGCATCTTGCCAGGAGCGACGATTATCACACGTTAATTCTCTTAACCGCCTGCTTAATTTAACCGTTCGTCAGGTGGTGTGGTTTAAGCACAGAGGCTATTAATAACGAACAAGGGAATAGGATGATTAAACACACAAACCTGGTCCCATTATCATGGTGAAATGGATTTAAAATATTTATACCCTTTTCTACATTTTCATACAAAAACTCCTTCATACTGTGTTGTTAGACAATATTTGTTGGCTATATAATAAGTAATAATACTTATTATGATCATTTAAACTAATAACTTTCTTCAGTTCTGAAAACAACAACCTCCACCACCCAGCCAGCGGGTGTGGAGGTGCGGAGGACCGAGGGAGGAGGGACAGGGAGGCTCCGTGCTGTAAAGGACCTTCAGATGGACGTTCCCCCCCCCCTTCGCCCCCCCTGGAGCGTCGCAGTGCCGTCTTCACATGCCGCTTACAGGTAGAGAGGGATGGTCTGGATGCCATGTGTCATTATGGACTAATGAATGCAATTAAAGGTGCAGATGGAGGAGCAAAAAAGACAAGAGACCAGGAGGGGGGGGGGGCATTTAAATGTCTCCTGTTATCACCCCCCCCAGGCTCTTCACCAGCAACAGTGGCCCAGTGATGCCAGGCGGGGGCCAATGGAGGTTCAGACGTTCAGATGCGGGACATCATCAGCAGCTTATGTCACTGACAGGCTGTTGTCACAGGAGTAGCCCCCCCCCCCCCCCCCCCGAGACCATAGCACCCAATTCTGACAACCACTGAGCATTTAGAGTGATGATACTAAACTTCCCTGTCCCATTTCTCCCTATCCCCACCCTCAGCCACACCCCTAAACACCCCATAGCACGGGCCGGTGTGTATGCTGCCTTTGGGGGTGACCTCTAGGTCAGCTGTTCAAACCCAGGTGTGAGGACTCTTCAGCCAATCAGTCCTCTACTTAGTGATCTAATTGGGGAGTTGCAGAGAAAACCCACAAACACACCGGCCCTTTTTGGGTAAGGTTTCCCTCCGCAACAACTCTTGTTTCTGGGGCTCCATTACCCCCCCACAGATATTTCAAAACCTTAACATAGACGGTACAGTCAGAAAATCATAGCTAGCTGGTCATCAGAATATGTTACTTCAGCATCTCCTAAATTAGGGACCTGTGTCGTGTTTTTGGTCAGTAGGGAGCCACTTGGGGCCCCATGCAAATGCATAGTGTGAGTGGTGGTAAACACCGCAGCTAAACCGTTTATAAATCAAATTAGTTCATTCTTTTAATTTTGAATTTGTCCAAAAATGTTTTCTGCAACTACTATCTACTAATGAAGTGCTCTTTTTACAATCCTCCCCATTTACACGTCAGAGGAGGAACGTGTGGAGTCCCGAATCAGGATTTGGGGGGGGGGGGGGGTACCACACACTGCCCAAATCAAAATGACCAAGTCACTGTTTTTTTTTCATCCATAAAGTTTATTGACACAGTCTCCGTGCAACACGGTTAGTACAGCCGCACGTAGAAAACATCATTTTTGCTGTCCTCCGTGCACTACGCGCTGGGCACACGCTCACATTGAACACCACGGTTTTCTTATGAATGGTGAACGAGGACAAAAACCACGGATCCTTCACGTAGACATGGGATGCTTGGATCCAAATCTACGCTGGCCGCTATATAGATAAAATGATCTTCACTTGGACAGGAGGATTTCAGAGGTGGGCCGATACTTACACTTAATGGAAGAAGTTTGTAACAGAAACCCACAGAAAATGTGAGATGCACTATATGTTGTTACCAACATATCAGCTCCTAAAATGCATTTGTCAATTTTAATACAAGGTGTCAGTCTGCAAGGCAGTGCCACCCCACAGGATAACTACAGGTTCAAACGTATGTAGTCATTGCATGAAAGATCACCTCTACTGGCCAATGATATCCCAGAAAAATTCTTAAATGGCCATTTTGCCCTTGATGCCCACGTTACCGTGACGATGCCATGGAGCTGGACGACCCCCAAGCCCGCCTTGGCTCTTACCGAGCCTCCGAAATGTGTCCTTGCAATGCAGGGTCCCGCTAATGGCCAACAGAAGGGGTGCAAGAGAACAGCTCGATGACACGCGATAACTTTTCCGGAGAGATCACAAAAGGTGCAAGACAGGATTGGAGGTTTCACAAGAAAGTCAAAGACAGGCCTTGGTGCCATCGATACACACCCAGTCTATCACATCCAATTCAGCACCAAAACAGCAAAATTCATATACACAAGTGTCTCTGGAACAAATAAAAGAGGGAAGAATAAAAGTTATTGCACTAAAATATGAAATGGTAAACTCTGTAGGTTATGCTTTGGACCTGAAGACTTGCGTGTTGCTCCTTAGTGTTTTCGGATGACTGTGGGCGACTGACCTGCACAACATTGCTTATACAGGTCTGAAAATAATAAATCACATACACACATATATGCTATAGTCAGATTTTTTTCATTTCCTGAATTTGAGATGAGGAATTGACTACAGTGTTTCATGTACCTGCATTTTGCACATCCTATAAGATATAGACTAAATCTGCTGCAAATGAAGAAACTCCATATTCTCACCCAACTGCCAAACGACAAAACGGAAAATTCTGGGTTTTCCTATCACTTCAGAATATACAGATATCTGATGATCAAACTGACATATGTTTATCCAAATCTCAGTCCCTACCCATAATCCTCTTCAGTTTACAGCCCACAGAAAGAGGTCAACAGCCATGTCACACTCCAGTTTCACATGGTTTCACAAAAATTCATTATACAATTTCATTATATTTCTGCACTATACACATTTTGGCAAGGCTGCATATTTCCATGATATCCAAACATCTTGCCATCACTGATGTGCTGTATATTATCGCCATTTAGAATGATCAGATCATTAACCGCTCAACACTCCTGTAACATCAGTTTCTTTCGAAAGACAGAGATATTACAGCTTGCAAATAAATTAAACAAAAAAGTAAAAAAAAAAAAAAAAAAAAAAAACAAATAGCACATGCCACAACCGAACTGGAAGATGGTCCATAGACTAATAAATAATATATTAGAGTGAAATAATATTTTGAGATTTTTTTTTCTCACTCAGGGTTTGCATGCAGACATACAACTGCTTACATAAGTGAATCCCAATTGAGTGGCTGAAACACTGACTTGCCATTTATTAAATGAGGCATTACACACTACTGGGGTCTCTTCAGAACGTAACCTTTCATGATCTTGGCAAAATGAAGGGCTGTAATCTAATCGAGACCGTGAGGCAAATGTCTGTTCTACATGACGAACTGTGTAAAAATGTAGAAACATGGTACATCTACAGTATGAGAAATGTAGGACCTGTTCATAGGCTGATGAGCTGATGTGACGTGGTACACAGTGAATTCAAGTGGCTTTCTCGAGGTGTTGGCACACACATCCATCTAGCCAGGAAGACACTGACATTCACAACATATGGTCAAAGGTCAGAGGTCAAGGTCACACTGTTGGGGCAGAGCCAAACACGCTTTGTTCAGTGCTTTGATACCTGTTGCACAGCCATACATCTTCCTCTGTTTTCACGACATTATATAAGTATATTTTTCTCATCTAAATGGTTAAAGATACCCAGAGACCTAAGTAAACATTTTTTGCAATGCCAAACACCTATTCAAATAATGCAAATGCTCAGAAGAAAAACACTGCAAATTATAAAAAGTTCTTAAAAAAGGAGAACAATATTAGTGCCATCTGAAGACATCGGACTGATCCATTGGCAGACAAAATATTAAATAAGCTTGTAAGTAAAGTATATGAAATGTGACCTGATGTAAACGATGGGTGATCTGGACAGTCCACCGCTCCCGCTCGTAGGAGTGTGTTTGTTCACTTGGAAACCAGACTCCACTCGGTGCTGCAGCTGCCGCATCTGAAGAGGATGCACGGGGGCAGAACCGCCGGCCCCCACCATCAAGTCTGTGATCCTCGACGGACGCTACTTGGGCCAGGTCGCCATGGCGAAGAAGGGGTGGGACTTTATATCTTCAGCTCCTGCCACGCCTGCGCCAAGCCTCTCCATGGGGTTGAACTGAAGGAGCTACGAAGAAAACAGAAGCCATCAAGGTACAAGGACCCAACCCTGGAGCTTTTGGAGCCAAATTTTCACTCAAAACTCAAAGATTTAATTTAACCTGTTACACACATCAACTACTTTGTCGTTCTAGTTACATATGGAAATTTTTTTTTAAATAATAATTCTGGTTTTTGTAAACAAAATCCTCTAAAAACAGACATTCCTCACCTAAACCATTTCAGCCCATGAGTAAAATGAGGCTGACTTGCACTGCCGGCACAATTCCCAAAAAGTATGGAAGACGGAAGGCACTTGTTTGAGCGTACCTGCTGCAGGAGGGAGCCGGCCTCTTTGGATACAAAGTCCGGCACATCGAGCATCGTGTGTCGGCTGATCCCGGCAGGGTGGCACTGGCGCAGAGACTGGGCCAACAGTTACAGCACGTTACATCAGCTGAATTGATGCTTCTGTTCATTTTCACTCTTTTTCATGCCTCGAAATTTTTCCGGAGTAATTCAGGTTAAGTTTCATGGATATCACAGCTAGGCCCTTCTATGACTTTTTAGACAATACTGCACCTACTGCTCCACAAACAGGCCATTACCCTCACAGAATATAATACAATGACCACAGACTCTGACAGAACCACATTTCGTCATTAATGGATTACAATTCTGCCATAGACTCCCACAAAATGAATGATGACAACATGGCCACAGACTGCAACAGAACCACACCGTCTCATTTATTACAACACAATGGCCATGGACTCCCATAGAACAACGTTACCTCATTAAAGATAAAGCTGCCATACACTCATATTGAGTCACTTTACCTCATTAATGATGGCAAAATAGCCAGACACTCCCCTAGAACCACATTACCTCATTAATGATGACAGGATGACCACAGACTGCCATAGAACCACATTACCTCATTAATGATGACAGGATGACCACAGACTGCCATAGAACCACATTATCTCATTAATTACAACAACACAGGGTCTGAATCTTCACCCGTTTTAAATTTGCTGGATGGAACCCTGCTACTGCTGATAAACATCCATCTTAAATTGGCCTGGTGATGAGCTGAGTGCGGCTCGTTTGGTATAGAGCTGGCTGACCGGGCAGCTGCCCAGTCCACCTGGACCGGCCCGAAACCCCTGGACTGTGGAGATGGCCCTCAGAGACGGCATGGGAAAGCGGAGCAGGCACAGTTTAAAAAAACCAAGGAAGGAGAAAAAATCAGTGGTAGGTTACACGAGCAAGGGCATGTAGACGAGGGAAAACAACTCAATCAATGGCGTCCAAACAGGACCGGGTCAGAGACAAGGCTGCCAAAGCCTGGGACGACACCGCTGAGCCCAAACAAACCCGCTCCTACCTGCGCGGGGGTGGGATCGCCCCAGAGGTCATGTGACCCCCTCTTCCTGGCAGAGACCGAGGGGGCCAGCTACGCTCCCCTCTTCCCCGAGTTCCCGTCGCTATCCGGTGCCGGTGACCTCAACTCCCCGTTGGAGCCCTCCAGATGCCAGCAGCCCAACTCCGCTGCCAGCTTTCTTAACGAGATGGAGAGCCCGCCGGCAGCCCGCTGTACGGCACTAAGGAGCCGTGGTGGATCGTGCATGGGGGGCGGGGCGGTGGGAGGGTGGAGGGGGTAGTTTGCCGGTTTAAGATGCTAAAAACTACTGCAAATCTATCGGCATCAAATCAGCTAAACTGCAAAAGTTAAAGATAATGATAATAAAATAAGGTAATAAATAAAGTTTGTGAAACTCGTAAACTTCTTTAAGTGTTACAGTGCAGATGAACAAGTAATGAACGAGAGACGTTGAACGCTAAAGATATTCCCGTCCGGCGTCTGTGCTGTTCCGTAATTAAACAAGAGATCAAAGACTTAAATACAGTTTGTTAATAGACCCGTTACAATATCCCAGTGTCCTGGAGACTCGGCTAATTAAGACGGACCCAGGCAGGACGCCCGGTAAAGGGAAGAAAAAAAAAACAAAACGCCCTCAGCATCTTGTGGCAAATCACCATCCCCCTCCGGAGGAGGCGATGGGCGCCCAGCTCATTTAGAGCGAACCGCTAAGGCGCCACATGACTGTTTACAGCCTGCTGCTGCTGCCACCGTCACATCCTCAGGGTCTGTGGCTACTCAGGAATAACAAGCAAATTGGAGTTAATATGAAGACGAGCAGATCGACATGAGCGGACAGACAGACGGAGGAAGTGACAGACAGACCGTCCGTCCAACCGACCGACCGACCATCCGTCCGAAGTCCCGTTTGACCTTGGAAACTGCGATTTCCGGCATGTTCCATCAGCACCTTCTCGGTCCCTGACCAGCGACTTAGAGCGGGGAGGCTGTCTGCGATCCAGGAATCGCAGCCCAGTGCAATAACCCAGAGATCTGGCCTCTTCCTCAACCCCGTTCCCTCTACCAGATGGAGGAGGCGGCTGAGAGGCCTGGCTCACTGCTACCTTGGCACAACTGGAAAGTGCCAAACAAGAGGGGGGGGGTGAGGGAGAGAGGGAGGTGGGGGGGGGCCAAGACAGCCATCCTTTGCTGTCTTCATCACGCCCACCACTCCGGCGAGCTGGGTGACTTTCAACCTTTGTTCCACTTTCAAAACGACTGCATGCGTTACTTCGGGCCAATGAGCGGGTGGAATGTGGACTGGTGCACTTCTGAAAGCCTTGTGGATCTCACTGTATCTGAAGAGGGAATGGCACTAACAACATTGTCAGCAATTTAAGACGCAGCTGATATTAAGGCTTTCAGAAATGTAGAATAAGCAAGTTTTGGGGGACGGGTGGATGTCCCTGGAGGAAGGCTGAGGTGCCCCAGGTTGGCCTATTTGGTACATTCCACTTGTCCCTCAGTCATAGCTAATCATCCTGGTGTGATCCTTTCATTCTCACCAACCACCAATGTCCTTGCATTTTTATTTCAGTTCTCCACCACTGCGTCCACCTCCTCCCCCCTCCTGACTAAAAGTATTCTCATAACGCACCTTAAAAATGATAAAACTGTAGGTAAAAAGCACTAAGCACTGCAATGGTTGTTAAAAAAATGTGAAACACTGAGTGAAACACCTACAAATAATTCTACCCAACTACCTGTGAGGCTGCCAGAGCATAGAGGACATACACCACCAGAGGGTGGGGGTGCAGCCCCCCTGAGCATATACAACCCCCCGAAAGCATAGATGGCGAAACCCCCCATACTTCCCCCACTTCGCTCTTATACACCTCCCCCCATCCTGTTCTTACTCACTTTCCCTGTTGCTCCTATATACTCCCCCCCCACATGCCATTCTTACACATTACCCCCCCGTGTCCCATTCTTACACATTACCCCCCCGGTGTCCCATTCTTACACATTACCCCCCCGGTGTCCCATTCTTACACATCCCCCCGTCCCATTCTTACACATCCCCCCTGTCCCATTCTTACACATCCCCCCTGTCCCATTCTTACACATCCCCCCCGTCCCATTCTTACACACTACCCCCCTTATCCCATTCTTACACACTACCCCCCTTATCCCATTCTTACACACTACCCCCTTATCCCATTCTTACACACTACCCCCCTTATCCCATTCTTACACACTACCCCCTTATCCCATTCTTACACACTCCCCCCCTGTCCCATTCTTACACATTCCCCCCTGTCCCATTCTTACACATCCCCCCCCCTGTCCCATTCTTACACATTCCCCCCTTATCCCATTCTTACACATTCCCCCCTTATCCCATTCTTACACATTCCCCCCTTATCCCATTCTTACACACTCCCCCCCTGTCCCATTCTTACACACTCCCCCCCGGTCCCATTCTTACACACTCCCCCCCTGTCCCATTCTTACACATCCCCCCCTGTCCCATTCTTACACATTCCCCCCTGTCCCATTCTTACACATCCCCCCCCCGTCTCATTCTTACACACTACCCCCCCCCGTCTCATTCTTACACATTCCCCCCCGTCCCATTCTTACACACTCCCCCCCCTGTCCCATTCTTACACATCCCCCCCCGTCCCATTCTTACACACTCCCCCCCTGTCCCATTCTTACACACTCCCCCCCCCCGTCCCATTCTTACACATCCCCCCCTGTCCCATTCTTACACATTCCCCCCTGTCCCATTCTTACACACTCCCCCCCTGTCCCATTCTTACACATCCCCCCCCCGTCCCATTCTTACACACTCCCCCCCTGTCCCATTCTTACACATCCCCCCCCGTCTCATTCTTACACACTCCCCCCCTGTCCCATTCTTACACACTCCCCCCCTGTCCCATTCTTACACATTCCCCCCTGTCCCATTCTTACACATCCCCCCCTGTCCCATTCTTACACATTCCCCCCTGTCCCATTCTTACACACTCCCCCCCTGTCCCATTCTTACACATCCCCCCCTGTCCCATTCTTACACATTCCCCCCCTGTCCCATTCTTACACATCCCCCCCCCCCGTCTCATTCTTACACACTACCCCCCCCGTCTCATTCTTACACATTCCCCCCCGTCCCATTCTTACACACTCCCCCCCGTCCCATTCTTACACATCCCCCCCGTCCCATTCTTACACACTCCCCCCCCTGTCCCATTCTTACACATCCCCCCCCGTCTCATTCTTACACATCCCCCCCCCGTCCCATTCTTACACACTCCCCCCCTGTCCCATTCTTACACATCCCCCCCCCGTCTCATTCTTACACACTACCCCCCCCGTCTCATTCTTACACATTCCCCCCCGTCCCATTCTTACACACTCCCCCCCTGTCCCATTCTTACACACTCCCCCCCCGTCCCATTCTTACACACTCCCCCCCTGTCCCATTCTTACACATCCCCCCCCCCGTCCCATTCTTACACATCCCCCCCCCGTCCCATTCTTACACATTCCCCCCTGTCCCATTCTTACACATCCCCCCCCCCGTCTCATTCTTACACACTACCCCCCCCGTCTCATTCTTACACATTCCCCCCCGTCCCATTCTTACACACTCCCCCCCTGTCCCATTCTTACACACTACCCCCCCGTCTCATTCTTACACATTCCCCCCCCGTCTCATTCTTACACATTCCCCCCCGTCTCATTCTTACACATTCCCCCCCCGTCCCATTCTTACACATTCCCCCCCGTCTCATTCTTACACATTCCCCCCTTATCCCATTCTTACACACTCCCCCCCCTGTCCCATTCTTACACATCCCCCCCCCGTCCCATTCTTACACATCCCCCCCCCCGTCCCATTCTTACACACTACCCCCCCCGTCTCATTCTTACACATTCCCCCCCTGTCTCATTCTTACACATTCCCCCCTTGTCCCATTCTTACACATTCCCCCCCTTGTCCCATTCTTACATATTTCCCCCCTTGTCCCATTCTTACATACTACCCCCTAGTCCCATTCTTACACATTCCCCCCCGGTCCCATTCTTACACACTCCCCCCCTGTCCCATTCTTACACACTCCCCCCCTGTCCCATTCTTACATATTTCCCCCCTTGTCCCATTCTTACATACTACCCCCTAGTCCCATTCTTACACATTCCCCCCTTATCCCATTCTTACACACTCTCCCCCCATGGTGGGCTTACCTTCCCTGTCAGCAGCTCAAACAATATGGCTCCCAGACTCCACCAATCACAGGCTGCTGTCTCTTCACAAATGCTTCCGACTTCTAATAGGGAGAGAAAGAGGGATGGATTAGACAGATAAAGGACATTAATGCCGTCATTAATCTGACATCATCACAGCAATAGTGTAAAACGGTATCCAGCTCTCTCTGCAGCGCAGGAGGGTTCCCTCTGGTTCGGACGATGACATGGGATGAGATGGACAACGTCTGATCAATCAGTTGCTGATATAAATGTGACAAATGGGAAAACCAGGGTGTGCTATGAAAATTCAGCATTCCCACAGGTAAAAGGAAACCTGGAAATCTCCAGGAGCTGCAGGAGAAGCGGCATCCCAAAATAAGGCAGGTAGTAATTCAGGAAAGTTTGGTGGACAGGTGGTGGGGTATCTGGGGGAGGAGCAAGGTCAGGTGACAAATGTATGATAAGTTCTGTATTTCCCCCCCCCCCCCCAAGACCTGGAATCCCACCTCTCTACTACACTGACAACAGGCTAAGCCCCCACTTAGCACTGGGGCCATCAAATTGCCAAATTGGAGGGGGGGCGTTAATGTCTGCCTTAAAAAATAACTGCTTGCTCACCACGGTAACTCAGCCCAATCAGCCCAAGTCTAAGTCCAGTTCCATGGAAGAGCTCAGGACAACACAGTAGAACACAAGAGAGTGTGAGAAAACACAGGAGAGCGTAGGAGAACACAAAAAAACACATTAGAATATGAGAGAGCATGGGAGAGTGTGGGAAACCACAGGAGAAAACATTAGAACATGAGAGAGTGTGAGAGACCACAGAACACATTAGAACATGGGAGAGTGTGGGAGACCACGGGAGAAGACATTAGAACATGAGAGAGTGTGGGAAACCACAGGAGAACACATTAGAACATGAGAGAGTGTGGGAGACCACAGGAGAACACATTAGAACATGAGAGAGTGTGGGAGACCACGGGAGAACACATTAGAACATGAGAGAGTATGGGAGACCACGGGAGAACACATTAGAACATGAGAGAGTGTGGGAGACCACGGGAGAACACATTACAACATGAGAGAGTGTGGGAGACCACGGGAGAACACATTAGAACATGGGAGAGTGTGGGAGGAAACCCACGCTCCCCCTACCACCAGGAACCTTAACCCTGGACACTGGCCGTCCTTCTCCGATCACACGCCCCCTCCCTAAAGGCCTCAGACTAGGCTGTTCCCCGGGAGGCACATTCCCTGGTGCTGCCTTTGTACTCTGCTCTGCCCTTGTCACTGTTAGCTTTAATGTGAGGGGGGTCGGGCTCCTCAAGGTGAAAGGAGGTCCTCAGGCTCAAGCCAAAGTCCTCTGGGGTAGAGAGCGCAAGGGACACCTAGAAAGGCATCGCTGTCGGTACCAACCGACAGCAGGTGGCGCTATGCCAACAAACGTAAACCTAATCCATTGCACATTCCTGGGCATAGACTTGGGTGGATTTAGGTATGAACAGTAGGCACGTGTACCTACCAATATTGTGGTACCGCGTGTGTGAACAATGAATCTTCCAAGTCAAATATGGTGTCCCACAGGGATCAGTGCTGGGCCCTCTACTGCTCATTTTATACATGCTACCTCTTGGTAACATTATCATGGTGTTGGGTTTCATTGTTATGCTGACGATACACAGTTAAATATATCTGTTAAGCCGAATGATGCATCATAGTTCTCTCAGTTAGAAGACTGTCTACTAGATACTCAGTGCTCATGGCAAAAGATGTCCTTATGTTAATCCCAGAAAAAAACAGAAATACTGTTAGTTGGTCCCAAGGCTGCTCGAAACAGTGGTCTTCCCACTTCCTCGGTGTAGGAAGGTGGTCTTCCTACTTCCTTCCTAACACAGTGGTCTCGGTGTCCTGATTGATTCAGGTTTATGTTTCAATGTTCACATTAGAAATATTACTAGAATTGTGTTTTACTATCTCCGGAACACAGCCAAGTTTCAAAAGTTGCTCTCCTACCCTGATTCAGAAAGACTAATACATGCCTTTATAAGTTCCAGGCTGGGTTACTGTAATGCCCTTCTTTCTGGATACCCATCCAAATTCTTACATAAACTTCAGCTGGTACAAAATGCAGCAGCCAGAGTTCTTACAAAAACTAAAAAATTTGATCATTTGATCATCCACCGATCCACTGAATGGCCTTGCACCACAATACCTTAGAGGTCCTCTGGCCTTATACAATCCTCCTCTCTTGCTTTGATTTCAAAGAGCAGGATATCTATTAGTACACAGGGTAGAAAGAATTATGGAAGGCTGCAGAGCATTCTCTTATAGAGCTCCTCAGCTGTGAAAGTCTTCCAGCGGATGTGCGAGATTCAGGCTCACTCTCATTATTCAAGTCTAGACTAAAAACACACTTGTTTAGTCTAGTTTATAGGAACTCGAGTCCTAGTCCAGTTAGACCTGTAGTGTGAGGTGCAGAGCTGGGTGGGGATCGGTGCCACTGGCTTTGGATGAACTGAACTGCTAGTGCTGTCACTCTAGCTTCACACCCCCTTGTGGAACTGGAGTGTTGACGTTTCAGGGACTCCCCATGCCTGCGTTCCCACCTGCATCTCCCTCCTACTTATTAGCTATATCTGCCAGAGCTTACAAACTGCACTCACTTAACTGTTAGCACTGCCTATAGTCTCCCCTACTTTGGTTAACTGCACATTTTATTTCCCCTCCTCCTGGGAAGCCTGGAGACTCCAAAATGTCAAGATAGTCTGCTTACCCTGCTGCTTGCAACGTCTCCACTACCTGTGACGTCTTTCCAGCCTGCTTGCTCTCCTGCCTGTGACGTCTCTCCTGCCTGTGACGTCTCTCCTGTATGCCCTGCTGCTGTATCACTGTTCATCTTGCCATCTGAAGCAGCACCAGTATCTGCCTGACATCACTTCCCTGCCCCCTGTTTTGAGACTCAAATGTTAAACATGGGAAAGTGTGAATTGGGACTTTATCACTGTGTTCAGGCCCCTGCCGGCCCCCGGAGGACAGACTCCCCATTTGAATACAGTTCCTCCCAAGATTTCTTCCTTCTAGGGTGTTTTTCCTTGCCACTGTCATCTTTGGCTTACTCTCTGTGGTCTTTGGGTGAGGATGCTCTAAAGCACTTTGAGATAATGAAATGTGAAAAACCCGCTATACAAATTGAATTGAATTGAATTGGATTGAATTGTTTATGGGGTGGAGGGTTTGAGGCTGATTCGGACCCTAACAAATGCTGAAACCAATTTGACGCCACAGAGTGACCGGAGTGAACTGTCTGGATCTGAAAGTTCTTTGAAAAGGAAACAAACAGAATGTTCCAGAAAAATCAACTAAGCATAAACTTGCAAAGGTGACAGGCCCTAGTCAAGGTTCTGCCACAGCTGCTCGTAAAAGAAACGTAAAAGGAAGTACCAGGCACTCGAAGGGATTTTAAAGTACAATTTAAAAATGAAAACGATAAACACTAATAAAACATACAGAGTTACCAGTGTAGGTGAAAAGAGCACAGCGACACTTCTGGTACCCTGCACATCCACCCCCACCCCCCCAGGCCAAAGGTCAGGAGGACAATGGCATCCAGCGGTCGTTGTTTGCACAGCTTTCGAACTGAGCTTTTATGCAAACACTGGTGAAGCAGCGGCGTAATCTTGTCATTTCCAGCAAATCTTAGCTTCCGTGCCTGTTTTCTGTGGAAAACATGTTGTTTCGCTGGCCCTGTATTTATAGATCCCCGGGACAGCCCCCCCCCCCTCCCTCCGATGGAGTCTGGCACCTTTCCACCAATCTGCCATCGCGCATTAAAGTCGCTGCCGGAATTATGTCTTTTCTTCCTGGGAAAATGCGGGACAGCGTGGAACGGCGGCCATATGGGGAGACGTTCTGTTGATGATACAAAGGGCAGTACAGGTGGGCCCATGTTTTCGGGACATGAATATGATAAACTATCCCCAGGGAGCCCCGAGGTCGGGAGAGGGGGGGCTTCAGGAAGGAGGGGCCAGCGGCTGTTCAAACAGAAGCCAAGAGATGCGTCTGTCGCTCGCTGCGGACGGCGGCTGATTGGGACACCTCGTGAACAGGACCGCCATTGGGGGTGTCTGAGGAGGGCGGGGTCCAGTGTGAGATACTTACCTCATCGCATCACAGATCTTGCTTCACATTTAACTTGAAATTAATCAGGTCAGAGCACCTCAAATTCACTTAGTTCATCTGAAGTAAACACTGGCAGTAAGAGATGTATAACAAACCCTCCCTCAGCTAGCTACAGCTATCCACTGTCCAGGGCTGTTTTCCGTCTCATTCAATGTTTTCCGTGCGTCACAGACATTTTCTCTTTTGAAGACACATCAGCCCAGGTTTCCAGCGTCTGCGTGCTAATCGGAGATGATCCTCTGACCTTCTTCACTGTTCTAAGGCCCCTCTTCCCAGCATGCACCTGTCCCCATACCCACCCTCAGGAAACTGAACCTGGTTTGATAGCGTTTACAAAAAATGCTTCCCTATAACTGCAGGTGTTCGAGGAAATTATCTCAGGCACTCCAATGCCAGCAAGGCAGAGGCCACCAAGTACAAAGGGGGCAGTTTGCCTGATTCTACCCTCCCCAATAAAGAATTCTGATAAGCAATTCATTCCATTTAACAATGACACCAAAAAGACTTATCTAAAAAAAATCACTGTGAAGGTCCAAGCCCCTTCTTTTACATTTTTTTAACTATATAGCTTTTATCTAAAGTAACATACAAATGAAATAGTAGGGTGAGGTCATCCCTGAAGTAATCGTGGGGTTAAAAGCCCAACGTTAACATCACCCTGTCAACTGTGGGGTTCGAACCAACAACCTTCTGATCAGAGGTACAGTGTCCTAAAGCGCTGTAATGCTCTTGCGTTTATAAGTTTCAAGAATTATTTATTTATCTTTATTTTACCAGGAGGTCCCATTCAGATTAAAATCTCATTAACAAGATAGACAGTCAAGGTAGCAGCTGTATAGACCCACGTTAAAATACAACATATACAATATGATACGGTACACAAACATCCACACATTAGACAGCTATTAAAACACACTGGCCTCTCAAGAAAAGCAACAGCGTCTCCTTCACCATATTCTTTATGATGCTCTTAAATTCAGTGGAAATAAATATGGTGATGCTGAGTAAAAGTGAGATAATGGATATCCCTGAGACAGCCTGAGCCGGCCCAGATGAAGGAACAGAAAGAGATCCGACTGGCTCCATTGCTGTCCTTCTATAACGATGAGGACAGGAGGATGGCGGCAGAACACACACGCACACTCAATGCCGAATGACCGGCACGGAGAGACACAAACAGAGGTGCTGCTACTTTTATATTCATTTGTTCCGTTATGGTTTTCTTTTTACCAAAAAGTAAAAATATCAAAAAGGTTAAAAACTCATAAATCCACATATTTACCGACGTGTTCTTGGGGTATACACGGAAATTTCTCTTTAAAAGAAACCAAAACATTAAACAGAATGATGTAAAAACATTTTCTGACATCCCATAATATTTTCCATTTAAAGGACATCTCTGTTTAGTCAGAATAACAGAACAAACAGAGGTGATCTGTGCGGACAGCTGGTCTCACTCGTCTCCCACACCACGCCTCGACCATGGGGAAGGTGTGCTGGGCTGATTTCTCGGCTCTCGGAACTCTGGGGAACGGCGTGGAGAACCCAGTAGGGAAACAGAAGGGCAAAAAAACAAGCTAACCGACACACTATCAGGGTCTGAGCTCGCTAAGGTGGGAATGCTGCAGCGAAAGATAGCAATCAGCTCCACCCACTGGCTATCCCTCATCACTGCACCCCGGAACGTCTCGGACTGTCCAGGCTGGGCCACAGCAGACCCGGTTACACAGGTGGGGGCACCAAAGGTATAAGAGGTATAAGGGGCTCTCAGGAACAGCAGCACGAGCCTCAAGGTGATTCAGATCCACCTCACAGTCACAATCGCCTTATCTGAGATACGCTTCTTTTAAGCGAATGTTTCAGGCCCAACACGAAATGTTGACATCTTTATGTGGGAAAACGGAGGCGCTTTTCTGCGTCTGTTAGGAATTCAGAACAAAACGTACTAAATCTTAAGCCACATAATAATACATAATAGGTTCTGGTTTTGTGCACAGCCACAGCAATAATATATATGCACTGCATATATACACACACATATGTACATATATATAAAACTTATTGATATTGTTGTTCTTACCACATTAATAAAACAAGTTTATTACCCACTTATAAAGAAAAGGCCATAACCAGGTACACACACACACACACACACACACACTTGTAATCTTTGTCGGGATTCTCCATTCATCTCTACGGGGAAAACACTAATCCCAACACGACCTGAAAAACGGTCCACACGATGTCAAAATAACAGGCTTTTATTACATTGTGGGGGACATTGGGTCCCCACAATATAATATAAACATAACCCCCACACATACACACACACGCGCAGAAGGTCTGATTAAAAGGTCAGCTCGTTAAGATCGACCGATTCATGCCCCTGAAATGTCACGCGTGTTTCCGGCTCGGCTCGGGATCATTAGCGTTTGAAAGCGGGCGCCACCAGGGCGGCTGTGAGGTCTTTTCACGACGTCTTTGTCAGCCAACGTTGGCGGGGGCACGGGAAGACCTGCAAAGGCACAACCACCCTGTTCCCCTCTGAGTGTCACAGGACGACGGCCGCTACTCGTTTTTCTTGATTTTGGGTGTCAAACGTGTCCATTGGCAGAGCTGGAGGTGGACGGTGGCAGGCGGGGGGCAGGGGGGGCCTCAGATAGCAAGTCTGCGAGCTTCAACCTTCAAAACTCGTGTTAAATCTAAACAACCGCAGATACTCAGGCACTATTACGTCAAACCATGCATTTGTGTGGGGCCCCTTCGGTTCGGCAGCCCCCTGCTGGTGACAGTCAGTACTTTAAATATTAAATAAATGTTTTGCTTACTTACTGAAATCACATGTTCTGCTAACCAGCTAGCTCGCTACCATCTTCACTATACGCTGTACCTATTTATTTAGCTTTTGAAACATCAGAGGTGGGGGTAGGAGCAATTGAGGGCCTTGTTCAAGGGCCCAACGGTGAAATCACTCGGCCGAACACATGGTTCTGAACCGGCGACCTTCTAATGACAAGAACAGTGTTCTAACCCACTTAGCAACAATCTACCTCCCAGAAAATGCCAATTCCACACAGACAGAACAAAGGTGGGATTTGTTCCCCCAGCTCTGGAGGTAAGATGCAATAGTGCAAAACACTGAGCCACTCTACTGGCTTAGGCATTTTCTGGCACTATGGTCTGCACAAAGCACCTGGGTATGAACTTCATCACACTGTGTACACATGGCAATAAAGCACCTTGAACATGAGTAATGGCATTCAGTCATGGGGGAGCAAAGAAGGGCAAAGCATGTTCACTTAGTACAAGTCCAGGGGAGCCGTAAGCAACCCCACCCCCCCCGAACATCAGTGGAATCTTCCATTAATCAGGGCTTTGACTGTTTAGCTTCCAGCAAGAAGCAGCAGAAGGATGCGAACAGAAATTTAACGGGCAAAGTGAGATGGTTTCCTATGAATTTTTAAGCAAATACATACTAGTGTCAATAGGAAAAAATACCGTTGAGAAATTATCTCACGATTTGTCCATCTTGGGCACCCTGCTAAAGGACACAGCTAACCCAGCGTGCAAATCTAGAGCGCAACATAAGGGACTTAAACCTATGACCCTCTGGTGTCAGGTCTAGAGCCAGTAGACCACTGTCCCAGGCACATCGAGCCCCATCAGCCAAAGGCACCAGGACGGGGCAATGCTCAGAGGGGACAGCCGGGGGGAGGAGCCACAGAAACCTGTCCAATCTTTGGGGGGAGGGGGGTTATGCCAGACAGCTGGGCCATTTAAAGAGCAGCGAGACACACAGGAGAGCAGATGAGACGCGTGGTGAGAGTCCGAGCAGCTGAGGCGGAATAATCAAACAAACTACGGGGGCGTCAGGCTGGAGAGGAAAGAGGCTCGCGAGACTGCAAGCTGCGTCAGCTTCAGATGGGAACTGATGTTAAAGAAGCTGGTAAAAACCGTGCAGCAGGAGAATATTTATAAAATTTTACCTAAAAATGATTTTAAGCCATAGCATTCATTCTGTGACAAAAGGTTACAGGCTCTAATTTATACAGTATGACAGTAATAATGAAATGCAAATCAAACATCACAAACATCACATAAATCAATACAAAGAGAGGTTATTTTTATTTCTGTCCACCGCTCAGCGGAAACTTGAATAGCTTCTAACGCTACATGTTACAGCAAGAATTCTCTATCAGGTGAGAGGCTGAAGTGTTCGCATTACAGGACAAGCCTGAGGTGTTGGTGGCTTTACCTGTTTCAGTGCCATAGTGTGAAAGTTAAAAACTACTAATGGTTAGCGGTCAGCTAACAAGACATCAATCGCTCTGGAGTAGATGGGGTCCTTCATAAGACACGGGGCGGCTACACCAATGCCAGTCACACCAGGGGCGACTAGCAAGGACCCAACCGCAGCCGCTCATCTGCTGGACATCACAATTAAAAACAAAAATAATGATCCTAATGCGCTATTAAGTCAGAGCACGAGTTTTCAGACATAAAACTTCTTCATTTTACTTACAGCGACCGGATTAGGGTAAAACCGGGAGGGGGGGTCGGCAGGGTACTCCTTGGAGAAAATGGCTCGATTGTTAAGTCGAGCTTTCAGAGCGAAATCCCCTTTGTCGCCCGGGCCGCCTCGCATGCGGGACGCCAGTTACAGATTATCCACGCTCATTTCACACGCCATTCACAAGGCGCCGCCTGCAACTGTTGCTTGTCAGTGACGTCTTGGCATGACCGCTCGCCGGTACCACCGGGGGCCACGGCCGACATACAAATGCAGACGCTGGCAGGCCCCCCTCCCTGGGGACACTCCGGAGATGTCACCCGTCCGAAAGGGGCAGCCCCGATGCCTCCCAGACCCGGATGCGCTCGAAACAGGTTCGGCACGAAAGACACTTCGCTCGAGCATTAGGGTAAACTCACACGCCCTCAGACGTGACAAGTGGCCATGAAAACATGTATTATAGAAAAAGAAATATCTAAATCAAATTCACAACTAAAAATTGGCAGACCCCCTCCACCCCTGCCTAGCCCATGCCACAAAGTCTTGGCTAAGGACTTACACAAAAGGCGACAGCTTTGAAAAAAAAACAAAATATCACCGGAGGGTGAGGCAGGAGAGAGAGTGCACGCCAAATGAAGCAGACTTTCGGCACAGATAAAACAAGAGGTAGTGCCGTCTACACGGGATGGACAATGGCCCGCCACTTCCACTGAAATATTTGCTTGGCTCAGAGGTCTGTTTCCAGCATCAACCATCCTAGCAGACAATTAAAACCAAATGAATGACAATTTACGGCTTTAGGACAACTATTCGCATGTGCTACTACTCACTTAAGGCTGCAAAGATTCATCAAGTGGAAATTATCATCCAGAACGGGAAGACAGCAAACTCGATAAAATTTTGCCAGAAGGGAATGAGTAAAACCACACAGACCGATTCGGCTTAACAGATATTAGAAGGACAATTTAATCCTGCAATAGATCTTATAAAATCTTTTAAATGATTTTAGAACGTGATGAAGAATCTGTAGGAACAATATAGTACTGAATTCATTCAATTTTATCTGCCTAGTATTGAATTTTGTATAATTGAACTAGTAAACTTTCATACCAATTTATAAGGGGGAAAATTGAAAGATGAGATGAGGTGACACAGAGAGATGTTTGGAATTTGATCCATATGGAAAGATCAAACTAAAATTCCAGACTCGGGATGTGAATTCCACATCCATACAGCTCCTACCTGGAGCGCAATACATGGCGCTGATGGCTTCCTGGTCGTACGAATCCTCCACATCGCTCCAGCTACAAAAGTAAGTCAGCTGGATGTGTCCTTTAAAAGAAAACATAACAGGAAAATAATATTCAAACACTCTCCCCTTCCAATGTGTATCAAGGAGAAACTAACTGTAATTATTCTTTCATAGCTAAAACGGTATCATTAAGAATAATGCCCTCATTAGCCTACAGAGGCTATTACTGAGGGCAAATCTGCCGAGATGATAATGAGGCTTCAGATAGCAAATTATGGTAGTAATCATGGGACGAACCATTTACTCAGCTAACTGGAAGCAACAGCCAGTAGGGAAAGAAAAAAAATACATAAATTTAGAACAAAACAACAGATAAACAAATAAAACAAAACAGCCTGACCTCTGTCGTCGAGCAAGATGTTGTTTGGGTTCAGGTCCCGGCAGACGATTCCTTCCTGGTGGAGAGCGTCGAGGGCAACGACAATCTCCATCGCCCAACGCTGAACATACTCCTCGGGTAGGTGAGTGTTTGCCGCTATAAGCAGGAGCTCATCCAGATCCTTAAAAAGCTGAGAGACGTCATCGCTCGCCTTGCCTGGCTCTGTCTCGGCGGAAGCGCTTTCTCCAAAGGCTTCAGACGCTATCTGGTCATGAGCGTCCTGGTCCGAACGCAGTTTAGACTTCAGGGAGAACTGGGCTGAGTCCATAGTCTCTGGATCAGCATGTAAACCAACGTGGACAGCTTGCAATTCGTGCGAGACGGTTGCCTGAGTCCGGCAGGCCTTTGGGCCTGAAGGCAGACCGCCATGGCCGGGTAGTGAGGAGCTGCAGGCTGCAGAGACAGGGGGGGCACAAACCGAGGATGGGCCCCCTTCGTCCTCTGACAGGCCAAGGACTACATCATCCCCCAGGTCATAGTGAAGCTGCAAGACATCCGGCTTCCCAAACCTCGGGGACACTCTAGTGTCATCTGTTGCGGACGGGCCAGCCACAGTCAGCTCCTCTGCTGTGACATCTGCCACACCGGGGAGGTTCACCAGGAGGTCTGGTGGTCGGCCTTCATCACAGCTCCCCGTGTCTTCCACCACCGCCTCCTTAAAGGAGATGACAGGGACGGATTCATTGGAGCCCCTATCGCTATCAACCCCCCAAAGGTCCATCTGAGGCAGCTTGACATTCCCGACGACCTTTGTCACCTCCTCCAGGTCGGCGGAGGGGAGGAATGGTTTGGAGGGCTCGAACTTCAGCCTGTCTCCTGACTCCACACCCAGGAGATCACTGGTACTGTCCTTGCTGTCAATCCTGAAGAACTCCATCGGCGTCTTCTTGGACTGGTCCAGTGAGTCAGCAGGGAGGCAGGCAGAGCTGAAGACCTCGCCATGGTCATCCTCGGCGAAAAACCGGAATTCCTGAGCCATCACAGGGGAGCAGAGGCTGTCGCTACTCAGCAAGGGGTGCGCCCGGGCCGAGGGCTCCTCGGCAACTGGGGCCGAATGCTCCTCCAGAGAGTCCGATTCAATTTTCTCCTGCTCGTACTCATTGCAGAGGGCCAAGTAACTGTTTGTGCACTCCTCTTCAGAGGTTGCCCCAGAGTCTAGCAGGACCCGCTGGGAGCCATCAGCAGCCTCCTCATCCTGAGTACTGCTGTCATCCTGGGAACTTGGGGTGAGGCTGTTCTTCAAAGGAAGGACCCCTAGCGTGACCCCCTCCCTGTTGGGGCCAGAATCCAGGCTGCTGGAGCTCAGCTCCTCACTTGGGTGAACTGCCGCCGTGTGGGACTTCTGGATGAACGGGATGTCCAAGCTGTCCTCCGGGCTCTTGTTCAGGAACTTTCCGATATGGGACCACAGCTTCCCACCTGATACAAGAAAACGAGCAAACTGGCAATTTGATATTTCTAACCCAAAACTGACTAGATCATATCCGGTTAATCCCATGACCCTGGTGAAGATCGTTGTTGTTGTTTGTTGTTTAGCACCCTACTCCACGTAACTACAGCAGAATCCCCTGGGACTCTAACTAGTAATCTTCAGGCTACGGGTCTCATAGCTAGTCACCAGACACCTTCAGTAACTTTTCAGTCTCCTGGAAGGAGTTGACCACCTATCTCCTTGGGTTTGCATGTAGCAACAAAGCAATACTTTATAAAGAGGGAGAATGCCAGCCATAGAGGTTCAGATAGGATTCTCTCATAGTCACCCACTCTTGCTGGAGAGAGTAACGAGGTCTACATGTAACCAGCCAGTGAAATGATGTGCAATGAAGACCAGCCATATATTAAACAAGAAATATCACCTCCTTCAAAAGTAAGGTAGGGCATGAGCATAATGGATGTACTAAAAGCAAAGCAATGGAGTGCGGAGATGATCTACGCGAACAGGAGGACAACACAGAGCAGGATCGACACTTTTGAAATGGGAAGACTTCCTAAACGTCTCATTGCAGGTGGCACTTCTGATGCCTGTGGGAGCAGTTGTCAGTTAACGGGCCCACAGGATGGGTTCAAGATGAAATCAGAGCTCAGAAACATACTTAGAATTCCTCAGGAGGTACGTGAATATCCACTAGAGGTGTAAGGAGATCTCACGATATTACAACACGGCGAGATTTCTCGTCGGAGGGAAAAGCGGTCTCGCGAAGGCGCTGCAAATCAGCCGCTGTAAGAATGTCGGCTTCTGACAAACTTACCATAGCAGATGCCTCAGACACCTTTAAACGTTTTGCGTGGCAGCATTTTGAGTATAAACGGCGAAAGGCTGACAGACAGAACACAAACCATCTGTAAGCATTGCTGGAAAATAATACCGTACACAGCGGCTAACGCTACTGCTACGCAGAGCCATTTTCAGCACCATCAGAGCTCTTTACTTAAATTCACTGCACATTAAAAAAAATGTTTTATGTTTGTTATTTATATTGTTTTGTTTATATTCTATTTTATGTTCAATTGAGAAGTCAAATAGGAGAGAAGCATGTCATTTGAGTTTGTAGTGAAATATTTTATGGTGCTAGATATTTGTTCTGTTCTTTACTGCATATGATGATGGTGATTGTTTAACACATTTCACCGTACATCTGCATTATTTAGCATTTTTGTCTTTCAAATGAATAAAATAAAACGCTGCTTTCCAGTAATACATTTCCTCTTTCATGGTTTCCTTAAAATATTGTTAAAATATCGTCTCGTTCTCGTGAACCCAATATCGTGTCTCGTATATCGCTATATCCACTATTGGCAGAGGAATTATGGGAGTGTGTCTGAGGCTCTCCAAAAGCAAGCCGACCCCAGCCATGCCAAAGCATCGATATCATCTTGCATTGCTTACATGCTCAGCTGACATCTTCATCAGAGCCTGAATAATACATTTATCATGGTGGCACTCTGGACTTCACATGTGCTCCCTGAGCTTCCTGGCTTCCTCTTGGGACTCCAGTTTCCTCCCACAATCCCGCAATTTGGCTAGGTGAACGGGGACCTCAAAATTGCCCATAGCGCCCGTGAGTATGTCTGTGGATGTCCAGCAATGGACTGGCATCCCTGCAGAGGAGTTCCCTACCTCGTATCATATGTTTCCTGGGTTTGGCTTCTGGTTCTCTGCAACTGTATTGAATAAGCGGTTGTTGAAAACGAATGGATGGATGCTAATAGTTTCCATTAAAATTTTACAACCCTAACCCCACCCACCCCCAGCTGGTGGTGTATTCTTGGTATATAAACTCTGAGGAGGGGCAGCAGCGTCCCATCAAGGACTTATGAGTGCAGCATAGCAGTTAAGCACTTGGACCTAAAGCTGCTGATTCAAGACCCATGGGAGGTACGGACTTGGTACCCTTGAGCGAGATGCTTCGGCGAAATTATTCCGCTACGTACCTAGCTGAGCCATCTTATTTGGGGCATATTGTGGGTGGACCCAGGGCATGAGCGAGGGCCGAAATGCTTGTAAGAGGTGAAGGTAAAAGAGGAAGGGGAAGGGTCATAAGAGGAACGGATCCTACAACGATCAAGTCTGAAGACCCACAGACAAAAAGGAATGTCCTGGAAATTCCAGCTATATGGTTACCAGGGGCATCAAGATCCGACAAGTTTAATACCTGGATGAGACGCAGAAAAGCGTTTGCTGAAGAACTAAAGGTCAGCAGTAAATCTAGCAACGACGAGGAAGCCTTGTTGGCCAATGACACAAGGCAGATGAGCCATGATGGCGTCCATCCCACCCCGGCAGCTGGAGCGTGACGGGGGTGGCAGTTAGCTCTCTACCAGTAGCATGGCTGAGGACAAGGGCCTGAAAGTGAGGTCGCTTGGGTCGTCAACGGTAGACAGAGGCAGCTCACTAGTGTGCCGGGAAATGGAGGCAGATTCATCACACTGGTCGAACACTGCTAGTGAAACAAGAGTCCCTTCATCAAACTGCCAGCCAGGCCAAACCAGGGGGATGCAGGGAAGGTCAGGGCATAACAGACAGGCGGCAGGTATCATACAGGTTATATTTATATTCAATTAAACGTCTAAGAAACAACTTATTACTTAACACTAAAAAGTCCAACAGCAAATTCTTTATAAGAAAAAAAAAAACCCATTTCTATTCCCATATTTTATTTCTGATGTTTCAACCTACTGCTGTGATTCTACATACAACACAAAAATCTAAACGCTATTCGCCCGGTATTGTGCTCTATAACCATAAACGAAAGATTAATGACTGACGCCTGCACCATCTAATTAATAATGCATTACATTGCTTATTTTATTTGTATTTCTTCTCACTGACGGTATCGATGCGAATGGCGCAACTTGAAATCGAATTTGACCTTTCTGCATCAACGGCATGGCGCTGTTCGTTGATGTAAAGAACATATGGTCTGGCAACACATTCATAATTTATAAAAACTATTGATCCGGATTCTGTTATCAGGAGCATTTCAGTCTCAGGTGTCATCAGTCTCCGTTTCAGTTCAAACGTCGGACAGAATCTGAAAAATGTTAATCGGTTTTGTGCACATCTGCCAACAGCTGGGCGGAACAGGTTGATGTTTCGGAAATAAAAAATGCAGGCTTTCTGGAGGTTGGCGATCTGAATGAGCACAAATGTCCAATTTCATATTGCGGAGGGAAAAAAACCAAGAATAATAACAAGAGGAAGTCACTGATGATAGAAAAAGTCGGAGGTTAGCTATCTGTCACTTAGCGCACGTAAATGATGCGGCTCGAGTCGTCCCCGTGCGGGGCTCACGCGGGTTTTAACCTTCACACGCGCAGTGTGCGTTTCAGGCGTACAGCGGCCCCCCCCTGCCCCCCCGCCATGAGCTGGAGGAGCCATAACGGTGGACAAAAGTGGTGAACAGTGTGAGACACTTAGAAACCGGGGCCGTGCTGGCAGACAGTCCGCCCCCCCCCCCCCCCAGGTAAAAGCTGCCGTGGCTGGAAGGAGCGGCGGAGCCCCGCACAGACAAAAGCCCACCGGCGCTAGCCTTTCTCCTCACCGCCCCGCCGGCCCCTCCCTCAGTGACGGAGTGGTACCTGAGACCCCCGGGGTAATGGAGGCGCGGAGGGGGGGAAGAAACAAACTCGAATAATAAAGACATGGAAAAATAAAAGGTAAAGAGCACCAGGTAGGGGAGGTGGGATAAAAGGGATGAATGAAGGTGGGGGGGGGGGAGAGCTTCACAATGAGGAAGTGGAGGACTTACCCTCAGCAAGCTGCAGCACCAGGAAGACGGTGTCTTCCGAGACGATGGACTTGTGGAGACGCACCATGTTAGGCACACAGCGGGGGATGATGGTCTTTTTGTTCCAGCCGCATTCGCTGCTTTTCCTCAGGCCCTGACGGGGAACGGAAAGGTCAGACGTGTCCTCGCGACCGCCCCCCCCCCCCCGCCCCCCCGTTCATCAAGCAAACTCATCTATTCTTGTTACTCTCTACTTCAGACAGAGGGTCTCATCTCCGGCTCAACGGCCCCGGAGTCCCCTGGGGGGGGGGGGTACGATGATGGCATCTGGCTGGCATCCAGCGCTCGGGAGATGCCACGGAGCCGCCATTAAAATCAATTACATGGGTCAATGTGTTTAGCAGGGACTTTCGCAAACTAAGTCATCTGACTGGCGGCTGGCTGTCACCTTACAGGGACAAAGACATCGCTATTAAACCACAAGCAGAGTGAGAAAACCAAAGCACACCATCCTGCATACTAAATGACAATACATCACTCATTATGTCCTCATAATGTAACTGATTATTAAACTGATGAGAAGAATAGCGATAAATACAAAACTTACCTTGAGAATAAAGGTCTCCTGTGTCCTTTTGTCCATGACCAGCAAAACCTGAAAAGGAAACCGAGTGTTTTCACATGAATATTTCACCATTACGCGCATCCAAGTAAACGTAACCATTAAAAAAAATAATAATAACTGTCAGAATGAGGACATTTTGTACAGCTGTATTTAACAGCCATCAGCAAAGTCTGCGCACGAACCATTCGGGCTGTAAAGACTTGACCGTACGGCTGAGAATTTATGTAGAGTCAGCAATACGAGGCATCTGGGTTACCTTCAAATGAGACAATTTCATAATGACATCGTTTAAGGTCCTTAAAAAAACGAAAATGAGTAAAGTGACAACACTGCAGAGGGTTAGAGACAAATCCTACGAGCATAACCGAAGCTTGCAGTACCTGACACAGCCGAATTTACCGAATCACAGCCGAATTTACCGAATCACAGCTGAATTTACCGAATCACAGCCGAAGTTACCGAATCACAGCCGGTTTTTTTCTCCCCTTCACCCGTGTGTAGCTACAGCTCTCCTAACCACCCATGGGGCCCTACAGTCATGCTGGGGCCCCAAACGACTCAAAGTAGGTAACTGGACAACAGGGCCCTTCAACAATCATCGGGCGAGTTCTGATCTGACCGGAAAAAAATCCCAGATTCAAGTCGGAACCGGCAAGCAAAACGGAAGCTGGAAAAAAAACACAAACCCATCCACTTCATTTTTGTGCAATCATCTGTTTATAATACCGTTCACACAAGAACAGGCCGGTAAGCACATAAACATATAAAAGCACAGAAATTACAATAATAGCACTACATGAATAAATACGACAGAAGAATAAAGGTGGATCAACACCAGGGGAGCTGAGAATGACAAGCAAGACTGATATCAAATTCAGTCCAATTTTAACTGCTTACCAGTGAAAACAGACACTAGAAAACCTGAGTCTGAAGCAAAGTTAAAGCAGTCATTCTACAATTTGTCATCCATTTCATTCAGTCTGATTTAACCCTTTTCACTAAACTTCCTATTTGACTCTCCCCCAAGAGCACAGCCCACAGCTAACCTGCCCCCCCAGATCGAAGCGGGGCAGCAGGAAGGGCTGAGAGAGGCAGCGCAGCCTGTGGGCTGTGCGCCTCACTCACCAACCCTAGATGTTCAAAGAGACATGTATGGAGCGCGACCTTTCTGCCACAGACACTCCGCACACGGAGGAGGGGGGAACAGCTCCCACCATGCCTGCACTCCACCCCCTTCAGATGTCTCACTGACAACTTCACCAGCACCTCCATTACTAAGGGTTACTTCTCCCTTTGTTGTTACTTTTAAATCCTGCTTCCAGCTGAGATCATGAAGGCACGTTTCCTTTCAGATCAATTTATCAGCCTATTGTGCAAATGCCACAAATGACCCTAACCCCTGAGTACAGAAACTGAACCACATACAAAAGCATAAAGAATAAATGTTTGCAATCACTCAGCTACTGACTTTGAATAAGAACCTACACTGTCCAAAAAGTACCAGTCTGTACCTTTAAGGGTACAATTGCTTGTCTCTGGGGCTGCACCCTCAAGGGTCTGCCAGTTGGACCCTAGCTGCAGGTATCTTGAGGGTACATTAATATTGTCTGTACCTCGGGGAATAAAACTGTACTACGGTTGTACCCTTCCTCTGACAGTGTACAGGCATTAAACACCATCTAAAAATCAAAGTCAGCACAGAAACCTGCATCTGAGAAAAATATTTTTAGTTTTTGGTATTTACTCTAAAGTCCGCCCTATCTGCCACTTATTTTGCTGATTATTTCCTCTAACAGTCCCATTTTAATACTTTTTATTCCAATTTGAAAACTGCGCAGACACCTTAAACACACCCATGGCAAGTACAGAGAGAGGACCCCCCCCCCCAACCTCAGAGAAGAGGGCGCCCTCTGCTGGCTGCAGCAACTCCACCCGCTTGTCTCACAGCCTGATCCCTGACCTCGGCCTTCTCCCGAACAGGTGTTGGCTAAATGATAATGGATCTTTCCGTAGATAAACATTCATCGGTGAGCCAGGCAGCCGTGGCGCTAATATAATTAAAGCACAAACACGGGGCCAGCGAGGGCCCTCCATCTGTCCCGGGGCCGCGGCTCCGTAATACCGCCACGTGTGGGAGGGGGGCCGGGGGACAGAAATGGGCAGGTCACCACTGAGCAGCTGTTCTCCATCTTGAAGGAGGGCTGTCCCTGACGGAGGTGGGGGGGCACGCATTGCTCCAGCACCCTAGAGAGCAGAGCAATCCCCCCCCCCCACCCCCTACGAATCACTAAGTCTCTCAGGTTAAAATAGCACAGCTGCTCGTCCATATTTAAGCAACAGAGGACACCTAGCTTCACCTTACATGACAAACAAGGCTGCAGGTATTGCGAAATAGAAGGTGGACTCCAGAGTTGCAGGTTCGAGACTCTAGGGGGCGTCCTGCTGCAGTGCCCCGACAGAGACAGGCTAACCAAAGTATCTGGCTGGATGAAGAGAGGAAAAAAAAAGTCCTGTTGGGCAAAAAAAAGTTTAGGAAAGAGACAAAAGTCATTAAAAGGCTTTCTTGCATAATAAGAGAAATATGAATTTATCAACTGTGTCTTTTGGCTTTTGCTTGGAGTAAAAAGATGCTTAAACACTGCATGGTCAGTTGGGTGAATATGGGGGGGGCAGCTCTGATCCTGCAGGACTTGAAAGGCCCCCTTGGATCCAGGACTGCGCTATGATTTCAGGTTTATTAAGGCTGGTTCATAGTTCTCCACATACGCGCAAACACCCGGACACGTCTGCGTATACACCTGCAGAGGAGAATGAACCAGCCTTTAAAGGTAAGAATTTGGCTTTAAAATTCCTGAAACACAGATCATGCAAAAGCATGTACTATAAATGAACCCAAAAATAGCATTAAAGGTGCTGGTTCAAATCGCATGATGGGCAGAATGATTTCACCACTGGGTCCTTCAGCAAGGCACTTAACGCCCAGTTGCTCCATGGTTTGCTTTCTCAGAAACGTCCACCACTTTGGATAAAGGCGTCGGCTAAATAAATTAGCAGTATTTTAAAAAATGATCACTATGATCACTTTGTCTTATGGAACAGGAGTTAATTACAGGCAAAATGTTTTTTTTTTTTTTAAAAAAAAAAGCACCATAAAGAGCAAGAGACAGTACATGAGATCGGAGAGGTCACATGACACGGAGTCGCTGCCACTACCACACCCCCGCCAAGGGCAGAGCTGGACCGGGCTTGGAGAGGCGAGTCGGAGTCCAGCTTCTCCCCACAGCCCGGCAGCACTCCCCCCCCCGCTCATCCAGTCCCTCAGCTCCGGTCCACCAGCGGGAAGCGGGCACGGTGAGCACGGGCTCCTCACCGCCCCCCCCGCCCCCGCGACAGAAGAGCTTCTTCTGCACCGCTGAGTCTTCATCAAAACACTCGGGCAGAAGGAAATAAATAAATAGGAAGGAAGTGAGAGGCCCTCGGGCCCGGTGGAAGTCCGAGGGTCCCGCCATCTGCCGCGGCCCCGGTCCGGGCGAACAGACTGAAGAAGTCCTGCCGAAAGCCGGCAGACGGCGAGGACCGGCCCGTCACCGGGGGGACGCCCGCAGGGAGAGCCAGAGGAGCCACGCGTGCTCCAAGGCCACCAGGAGGCAGCGTGTGTGTCGGTGGGCATGTGAGCCCGCGGGCCGCCCCCCCCGCTGGGACGGGGCAGCCGGGAGCCAGAAGGGGGTCCCATTTTTCTCACGGCGTGAACTGATTTCACCTGCCGGGAAATGGGGGGGCTTGTTAAAACATGAGATCATTACCGTGACAGAAAAGCAAAGTCACTGGCTGGGGAGGGCGTGAGAAAGTCCCTGTGCAAATACAGGGAAGGGGGGGGCTTGCAAAAAAAGTCACCAAAAAAAAAACAATATACCGCGAGCCGTGACGGAAACGCGGTCATGTGGCCGCAGCTCGGTTTCTGTCCGCGGTGTGAAAACCCAAGGAAACGGGCCACCATCCAGAAGCTTCCAGGCCAGGGACAGACTGTGGCATCCATGACCGCTGAGCGCAGACGAGGCCGAAGCTTTTGCAGTGTGTGGCTGAAGGAACGTTATGCTCCTATCCGCGCTTCCGGATGCTTCAGATCTGTCAGTGATGAAATTCGCTCAGAGAGAAACCTCCCAAACACAGGGTATTCTCTACATCGACTCAAACCATCACAATCGACTGCATCAGCCAATGAAATCACATCAAGAGTAACAACCAAACACATAGAAGGTATAAGAACGCTTCCACTGGCAAAATTGATTTCAATATCATTTTTTTAATACTTGCTATTACAATTCCTTTTAAATACTACAATTCCCATCGGGCTTTCATTGTTATTGATTTAGAATTTACTCTTGTAAAGTCTTTTTCAGACATTTGCGCAGATGACTATTTATCCACCTGGGAGGGGATTGTATGGACTGGAGGAACGCAAGCCCATGGTCCACGTTTTAATGGTACTGGACCCAAAGCTGATCTTGTAGATGCCCTGGGTATTGGATCGGTTCCCACTCTAGCATGTGCTCTGCCATGGGGTCGGGCGATTGGATGGAGTCCTGATCTCCAGGGAAACGCGGGAGGCCGACCCGGCTCTCAGCTCGCCGTGGCCCCAGCGGCCAATCAGACAGAGAGCTTGGCCACGTTTTAATTTGCCCAGAAGCGGGAAACGGCTCACCGCAGATCCGGCCGCCAGCCCGGGATGAGGCAGGCGTGAGGTTAGCGGTATGTTATGCGTGCATCGCTGGGGGATGTCAGCTGCCAGTGGAAGCCATCTGACTGTCAATAAACCCCGACAGGACCTTCTCTCGACCATCCATTCATTTATTCAGCACATGCTTTTTTCCAAAGCGATGCATATTTTTGAGAAACATAAGGGCCTAAGGACCCAAAGTCGAAATCACTCTGACTCTGGGATTGGAATCAACAACCTTCCAATGACAAGTACCGCATCCAAAACTGGCTGAGCCACACAGACACTTACAGGAAGAGCTGTAGATGTCGTACCTAAAACGGAGGACCTGATGTGAAGGGCTCACCTCCCATCTGGTGCCTGCTGATGGTCTTGATGGATAACCGATTGGGAATCCCCCTGGGGGGGGGCTTACTCCCTTACCCCGACACAGACCTACCACTGACTCGAGTTCACGGAGATCTACCCCCTTGAAACAGTCACGGCGGGACAGGAAGTGGGCCTGCAGACGCTCGGCGCCCACATTAATTCATTTGGCTGGCGTGAAGTATTAACGAGCGATGAAGACTCACAGAGACGCAGCGCTGAATAAATCATCACAACCCTGGGCTTGACCTTTCTGCCCCACACACTTCGCGTGACCTTACAAGATCTGCTTAGATAAAAGGTCCCTTTCTTCTATTCAGCACCCCCACTCCGACCCCGACTTCAAAGGCCAGGCTCCTGCCCCCTCCAACACCCTCAAGACTCACCTTGTCGATCACCCCGAGGACCCCAAAGATCTTCAGCTCCTCTGTGGGGTTCCTCTGCTTCCAGGTGGGCCTTGAACCCAGCGCCCCCGGGGCCTGGCAGAGGGCATCAAAGATCACACATCAATCATGGCCCCGGTGCAGGAGAGCTTGAGGCCCCCGCACCCGATCTCAGGCGGCTACACGAGGCCGGAGGGCCCTTTACGATCTTCCTTTCTCACACGTTTTCCCTCGCGGCATAAAGCCCCAGGCTAATGCTAATGCTGTAGCTAGCCTTGTCAGTAGTAGGTACAGCACAGTACAGTAATCAGTCATCTGTCCTTCTTCTGATAGCTTTTCCTGATCCGGGTCATTGGCGATAGGGGGGAGCCTATCCCACGCAGCATAGGGCTCACGCAGGCTTAACACCCCAGACAGGAACCTCAGAGGTGTGGAGTTCACAGAGCTACTGACTGAGCTACCGCATAGCCCTACCGCTGAATCCCAGATGGTTAAAAACAATTTATCACCGCTCGTTTCAAACTCTACCATAAACCCTCACTAGGCTGTGGCCTGACACACATGCGGAGTCCGGCCCTTTAACGGAGTGAGGGCTCGTCACAGCACCCCTGAGAAACTGTGATTTTTATCACAGTACGGTGGCCTGCGGGGGACAGAAAGCATGCCATCTGTCTGCTTCCCAAGAATGTGAAATTAAACCAAAAACACACAGATTTACAGACTCAAAAAATCAATGACAAAGAATGACTTTCACTCACTCACAGTGACAGCTGACCCCCAGAGACTATTTCATAATATAATTATTGCTTTTATTATTATTTTTATTTTATTCTAAATGCATCACAATTAGTTATAATTAAATAAATAACACAAGCTTTTGGGTATTTATCCATTTGGATTTTTCACTGCCGCAGGGTGAGACTGACCAGGCTGGAGCCGCATCCCACCTGGGATCCGTCTCGGAGGTACCGAGAGGAGAGATGCTCGGCCCGCATCAGGTACTCTGCTGTCTTCTTCTTCACCGCCTCCCTCCGCGTGGGGCTGGGGTCACCTGCGGCACCAGAATAGAAAATCAGCCCCCCCAACCCAAAACTCAAATATCTATATCGGAGACCCAATACAGATAACAAAGGGGGCAGTACCAGCTCAGGGGACGGACACGGAGACTGCAATCAGCCACTCCTGATTGGCAGGTATGCAGCCGGCTGTGCAGCCAGGGGGTCAACCTCGTCACCACACAGAGGACGCGTGAAGAACAGCCCCCCTAAAACCAGACCTTCTAGAGGACTCGCCAAGTAAGGCGACTGTACAGCAAAACAAACTTCTCTACAGGGAGCCGGTGAGAGGACGCCGTTCTGTGAACAAGATGGGCCCCAACCGAGCAGAATCGCACTGCGCACCGACACAGTGCAGAGCCAGAGCAAGAAGGAGCCCCCACCCAGGCATAGGCAGCCCCCAGGGCAGAGGAGAGGAGGGCTGCATGGACCTTGAGAGGACGCCCCCGACGGCCCACGCACGATAGCAGCTCCGTCTCCTCCAACAGCCCCCATTACCCCCCAAACTATTTGCACAACAACACAGGAAAACAAGCGGCCAATTAACGCGTCAGGGTGAACGAGCACGTTTCTCCTGCAGGTTACGCTGCAGCAGCCGTAATTATGCCGTGCAGCAGCGGCACTCTCAGAATGTGTGATAACAGGCTGGGGCGCGGGGCTCGAACCCACAACCCTCGAGGTGCTACAACAGTTAATCAAGCGAAACAAACACTTGATGTTCTGCTGCCATTTTCTCCCCCTAAACAGTGTTTCTCATCAGGGTGAACATTTAAAACACCAACATCATTCTAAGTGAACAAACTCAGGAATGCTGGGAAATATTCCGACACGCCATGCAAGACTTAACCAGCGACGTAGCACAAACACGCCTCGCGGCACCGTGAGGGGCCCTTAAATGTAGATTCATGGGAAACAGCAGGTGCAGAACACAGAGATACATCAACTAATCGAAGGTGGGAAGGTGGGCTCGCCATCTGTGTGGGGGGGGGGGGGGCCGTGATTTCACTAAAAGCAGCAGACATCCCTCAAAGTGTGACTTATCAAAACTCAATCTCATCCTGCCTGTAATGGTCGTCCCCCGATATCTTGTCAGGATGTGCAGCCCCATAACAACACAAAACTCAGGATATTAGAATCTGAAAGCACAGGGGCTGGAAGCCTCCCGTTTATCTGACAGAGCCAGGGCATCACCAGTGCAAACGAGGGTTTAACGGAAGTGCGGCAGACGAAAACGTCTGTTAATTCTTGCCTGCCTTTCCGGTCCAGCGACTCCATCTGACTGGATACAGGGAGGGACGTCGCCTCCTGCTGGCCATCCAGGAAAAATCGCGAAGCACGAGTCGGCTCACTGATCATTCCAGCTCTCTGGCAGCATTCCGCACGCGCCCGAACACGCCCTGAACACCACAGTACTGCTGAACATTGCTGACTACAGCAGGCAGTGCGACACGGCACTTAATCTAACCAACCTGAGCGCTAATTTTACAGGAATGCCCCCCCCCCCCAACAACAGGATATTCCTAGTTCGGAGCTAGGATCAGGAATGGGGCAGGCCCAGGAAGCAGGTGGTCCAGGGGAGATCTCAGACACCCCCACCCAGCACATTAATATCACATGGGGACTAGTGGAAGACTGGGTGTCTTCAGTACCTTGCACGCCCTGGAGCAGCAGGTCCACACCGCTGCGGTAGAAGGAGAAGGCGGCCTGATAGTCCTGTTCCCCCTCCCTCTGCACTGCCAGCCTGATCTGCTCGCTGGCCCTCTCCAAATAGTCCTTCTTTCCCGCACGCGGCCTCAGGGCACTGGGGAAGACCGCCGCCCTGCTGGCCCGGCTGGATTCCACATCCAGGGAGTCGTCCGGCAGGAGGGGAAGCGGCGAGGGGCTAGAGCCGCGGGGTGGTTTGTTCGGCGAGTCCCCGTCCGAGGCCATTCCATCGTCCACGTCGGCCAGGGAGTCCGTGTCCAACAGTAGGGAAATCAGATCGCTGTCGCTGGAGATACCTGACAGAGCCGGGGACACGGGAAACTCTAAGTCCACCGGCTGCAAAGAATAGACAGAGCATGACTAAGTATTTCCAGTAGGTGGCAGCACTGACTTTCACAGAGCGGTGTTCAAAGAAGAAAGAGTAGAAGAACAATAGTTGTAGTTATGGATGCTTTCAATGAGCAGCTGAGTGAGGACATGCAGAGGTTCCCACACGTATATAACCCATCATTGAAGAAGCACAAGTATTCCTGTGTATGGATTCATGCGTAAGCTTCCTACTGACTAAGAAGACGAAGAGGCTTTAGGATTGTGCCCTCTGCTGGTCTGGAGGAATAACATTGTTATATCCACAGACTGTGACCATATGCATACACAGACAAATATAGTATAATATAGTAACATATACAGTATAGTATGTGAATATCACAGTGCTCGATTGTGTGTGGACCAAAAAGTGGAGTATGAACTAGGCTGTAGCAAGGTTAGAAAAGAACAAAATATGATGTATAGGCATGAAATCTGAACCACACACACACAAAGGCAAAGGCAGGGCTGATACCATTTCCCTTGATCTGTGGGTTAAAAACTCATGAACTTGACCGCCACACTGCTTTCTTACCATGGCATCAGATGGGACACAAACCCAGAACCGTCTGTTTACCAAACTAAGCTGTGACAAAACTCATATTTCTAGCACACTGTGCTACACAGAAGGCACTAAAATGCTTAAGCTAAGTTAACCCAGCTATTTATCATCTAGATTCTGAATCTTCATTAAGAAATTGAAAGAGGACTATCACTTTAATCCCAAAATGTGCATTGCGAGACATGGAGGGATTCAAAGGGCACAGCATCCTTAAATTCCTATTCAGTAACGAGCCACGAGTCTCCAGATGTCTGCTGAGGGATTATCAGATTAGAAATTAATCAGATTGAATGGTATTTCCAGAGCAGCCTCACCAAAGAGATGGATGATGTTTAACCAGATCTAGGATGCCCCAGTGCTCTCGGGGGGTGGTGCGTGCGTGTGTGTGTGTGCGTGTGTGTGTGCGTGTGCATGTATGTATGCGTGTGTGTGTGTGGGGGGGGGGGGGTCCTACCCGTGAGAACCTGGTGAAAAGATTATACGAAAAACTTCCTATGCCAAAGCAACAAACATTTTCCATCCCTCAGGATTTAAGCCAATTCTGACAGCAGCTAGGGGGCGCCCTACTCCACTCACTGCCACCCAAGTCTCTCAAACAGCATACAATTATTCTGGGGTTTGCAGGTCCATCGCCAAGTTTGGCATTTTTATCTATATAGCAGACGCTGTTTTCCAAAGCGATACACATTAGAGACATCAGCCAGCATTGCTTGAGGAATTGGAGATTAAGGGCCTTGTCAGGAGCCCAACAGCGACATCACTCTGCTGGCCACGGGATTTGAACCATTGACCTTCACATCATGGCCACAGAGTGTAAAGCAGAGCCGTATACAGAAAACCAGCAAACACACAACTATTAACACGGCAAACTGCAGTGAGTCTGAGGTTATATCGCAATGCAGCACCGCATACCAATACAATGCAAAATCAGAGCGACATCATATTACCTGACCTGAGAGAAAATGCCCAACGCAAACAACAAGGGAAGAATGTTAGGGACCCACTGATACGCTGACCTTGACTAAGAAGTTGTTACGCGAGTCTGTTACTGCCCAAGAACACCGAAAGGACCCTGAATAAGGCAGGAACACAAGCCACCCACTGTTAAACTCTGGAGTTTGTAAGGTTCTTTGTCCCACTAAAACATCATCAATCATTGACACCCACCACCTCGCTAGCAGCGCGTACCTCCATATTCAGAATGACTGGCAGCTGTCGAATCGTCCACCCCTCCAGCGTCTTTCTGAACTGGAAACAGAAGATGGACACACAGCATACAAGTGCATAAATATCCTGCAAAAGGCAACCATCTATAGTTAACTATAAATACATCCTGTACCATACGGCAAAAGTCAACCTCAAGCTGTACGACGTGCAATATTAATATCAACATTATTATGCATATGCAACCGTTACACTGCAAGGATCGCGATAGCTGGACAAAGTTACGCTAAAACATTTGTACTCTTTTTCTCAGCTTAGCAGACAATGTTAATTTAAACTCCCGGAACTCCTGGCAACTGTCATTCGTTTATTTTACACCTTTTTGGAGTCTGATCCTCTTATAAAGCGACATGAATCTGCAAAAGTGTTTTTATCATCATATTTTCAACTACCATGGAAACGGAGCCTTAGCTTAGAGGAGGGATTGGGCTGCAGTTAAAAAGAAAGTAAATGCTTTTAAACCAGTTCCCACACTGCTTCCTTTCCCTGTCCCTTCTGATAACAGAATTCCCATCAGCCTCATTCTCTCTGGCGGCAGAGAGACTCCATTGTATTCAGTATCACTGCCCTCTAGTGGCGCCTGGGCTGAAGTGTCTCTGTGAGAACAATGCAGGAGAGGGGCACAGGGACGGACTGGCACAGCCGGATGATGCCCGTCTTTTTTCTGGGTCACAGCTGCTGGAGGAACATGACCATTCCTCCTCCTGTCACTCCCTCCCCACTCAAGCCTCTTATCGACATGCCACAAGGCCAGAATGTGTGTGCCACCTTTCGGCGGGGGGGGGGGTTAACATAATTTTCATCGTTATTGCTAATAAAAAATAAATTCAAGCAATTATGCATTCAAATGCTTCCCATGCAAACATGGTACACTGTGTAGGAAACAGGACACTTATTAAATATATTTGAGTAAATTCTGAATCCTGGACAGTTAAATTATGGCACAGTGATTCTGTAAAAGCCAGAGTAACACGCAAACTTACAAATAATTCGGAGTCGCATGACTCAAGATCATTTTTGTCAATCAGTGCAATCTGCAAAAAGTGACCACTCCCACTCCCAGTCAAGGCTGATTAAAAAGTGAGTTTGTGGGGCCAATGGTCTGCGCTTTCCTCAGACCGATCTATGGTTAGCGCTTATACATCATACCATAAAACTGTAAATAATCTCTGATAATAAATGCACATTAAATTTAATAAACCGTTTAGGATTTTCGATTTACTGGAGCCCAGCGGTTTGCACTGTAGTCTCACACTGCCAGGGTTAGGGAGGGAACCCCAGCCCCAGCTCTGTGTGTGGGTTCCCCCACTCTCTGGGGGTTCCCCCATGCTGTAAGCCTTTCCCCTCGCAGCCCATGCGCTTACTCAGTAGGCATTTGTAGAAAACAGTAGGTTTACGTCCATGTGCCTGACAAGTGACTGGCATCCTGTCCTGGAGGCGCCCAGTGCTTCCTGGGACATGCTCCAGGGTCACCGTGGCCCAGAACTGCTTTTCAAAGCACAGGGTCAGCCATCTATGCAGTGTCCTGGGCAGGGTTTTTACAGTTACGGACCTTAGGGTTCCAGTGAAAGTCCCGCGGAGCCACACACCATCGTGCCTGTTGTCTATTAAATATATATCCTTCAAACATAATCTCTGAGGAATCCAGCTGAAAAGGCTATCCCTCCACTAATGACTAGTCTGTCAAATATTTTACATGAATTATTGATAGACATATAAGGCATGCATGTTACATCCAGCAGCACCACAGAGCCCTCTGCTGGCCACTTTAAGAACCACAGGCCGTCCTACCTTCAAAGCTGCAGTCTGACAAGCTGTCAGCGAGAAAGTCTGATAAGGGTTCAGGCGGCCCGATGAGCTCTGAGCCGTCGTGAACCTCGCCTCCCTGGAACAGAACCAGCGAGCTGTCAGACAGGCTCTGCACTGCCTACGGGGACGTCGGGTGAGCGCTGTTTACGAGAGCGACTGAACGGGCGCGCGGATCGTCTGCCGTTTCAGCAGATTGTGTTCGTTATGATGGGATAATTAAACCTAGCAACAGTAACAAACGAAAAAACACGGGAGTTTCCTCCCTTCAAATTTCATTTAAAAAAAATGAAGAATGAATAAAGTTATTTGTTGTTGACAACAGTACCTCGCTGACAAGTTCATTGTAAATAGTGGCTGCTGAGCTGGGCAGGCTGTGTATCATCATTTAGTCGTTACCTTAGCAGGGATCCTTAACAAGGAACAGCAAGGCTGTGTAAGCCACAGTGGGCGAGATTACTGCACTGTCAGTCACTGCCTGACTGCCTGATTAAACCCAGCCCGAAGCAACTGGGAAGAGCAATGAAGGCGCCCATCATCGCCATACATGGATATCTGAAGTCCTCTACCTCCTTCAATCCTACAGATTGACTTAAGCTCCACCCACACATGACTGGTAGGCACGGCAAACAGGAGGAGGCGGGGCTTGTCCAACAGACCTTGAAGAAGTCTTCGATGTACTGGCTGCTGTAGAGGGCAGGAATGTTGGCAGAGAACTGCAGCAGGTCCTCGGAGCACTGGCGCCTCTCCTCGATCACAGATTCGTCAAAGCGCCCTGTGGGGTGGCATGGAATAAGGAGTGGGGGACCATAAAGCCCTATCTGAGGCAACTGTCAGATGCCACTCACTAACAGGGTTATACATAAGAGTGGACTTAATATGAGGTCACACGCAAGTTTCTTTGGACCAATCAGACCTTCCCCAGAGCGCCAGGTCACTCTCTATTGGTGCTCTAACGCCTAACAGGGTTGGGGCTATTCCGGAATGCATTTCATCAAATAGAAATGGAGTTGGCATTTAAATCTCCCTGAAATTCAAATTCAATTCCAATACTGTTCCCCATAGTTTTTTCCCAATCCCAACTCCAGTTCCATTTCCTGATTTGGATTGGAATTGGTAAATGCATTACTGGAATGGCTCCACCCCTGAACACCAAGGTGTACCTTCTCTTCCACAGCGGACACAGTCTTACGCAGCTATTTTCATTCCTAACTGGCAGAAAACTCAACATCCCAGCTGACCTTGCTTTCCTTCCATAAACAACTTCCCTGCTTTGCTTACAGCCATGTCACATGAGGCTGCACGAGACCACGCATGTTAAAATAAGCCCCCCCATGGGTCTGGCAAGTGTGGTGTGCGCGCCCTGGGGCAAGATGGCGGATCTCCCCCAAGCCACCATTTGGGGGCTCAGAAAACGAACCCCCTCTGATCCGTGGGGTGTAAAGCAGAGCCGAGACGCGCAGCGCAGAGCAAACCAACACCAGTCCCACCGACAGAGAGCTGGGGTCTGCCCCCCACCCCACCTCACCCTGTCCCACACGCGGTCCTACCGAACACCTTGGCCTTGGCGAAGGGGGGGAAGAGCTCTGACTGCTGACAGAGACTGCGGTGAATCTGCCAGAGGTCCTGGTGAAGCTTCCGGAAGTCGCTGTACCTCTTCCACACGGTGATCTGAAACACAGGGAGGGGCAGGTGCGGGTGAGGTGGCGGCTACGTGCGGGGGGGGGGGGGGGGGGGGGGGGGGGGTCGTCCCCAGGCATCCCATCAGTTTACGAGCCGTTCTCTCCGAGGTCCCAGGGGCGAAGTGCCCCAGACCAGCCAGGACGGGATGGGGCCGCAGGAATAAAGGGGGATGTGTAACGAGTGACAACCCCACACTGGGACGACACCCCCACCATGACCAAAGACGTGTGTGTGTGCGGCAGCAGCGTAGAGAACTCATCACGCCGCACACGCTGTGACATCATGGCAGAGAATACCAGCTGGACAGACAGACAGACGGAAGAGATGCACTGGTTGTATCGGCCAACCATCGTTATCAGCCGATACAGCAACAATCGGCCAACAGCCGATGGTTAAAAACGATAAGTCCCTGCAAAATGATCTATATTGCTTTGTACACCCTTGTACTGAACAGTTAGAAAAGTGTTTGCTGTGTAATTTAATGTTAGTGAAAATGTTAGAAATGCATTTTGCAAACACTGCTCTGATATAATTTAATGAAGAGAAGCTACAATACTAACACTTTCAACAAATGACTGCTCACCTTAAGGCGAGACTGAAGAGCAAGGCGAGTTTCTGAAAAACAAACCCTACAGTACAGCGGAATAACGCAGGTCTGTCAGTAATGCGAAACAAAAACTCTGTGCAGAAAGAACTAAATCAAAAGACACTCCGGAATTAGGAGTCTATCACACTTGATGATCAGCCTTTTCTGTTATAAATGTTATAAAGATATAAGATGTATTATTGTAATATACAGTCTGCTGTGGGACTGTTTCTGTATGCCAGAGTTGGTGATTACTAACCAAAACAGAAATATTTTTTCATATTTTTGTAATGTAATTAATTCACCTTTTTAATTTATTTGGGTGGTGTCTGCCTTTAAACGTATACAAGCAGAACCTCCAAAACAATCGGTTTCAGTATCAGAGTCGGTTCACGAAATAAATCGGCTGTATTTATCGGCCAGAAATTTGCAGCAGTGATAGATAGACAGATACCGGCTAATTCCAAAGGAAAACGCAGGATTACACTAACAGCCAATAGTCAACAACAGCAAACAGTGACAGTGGAATGTGTGCAGGGAAAGTATCGTACCCCTAATATTGACCTCTACCACTAAGCACTTTAAAAACATGTCCCGTTGTTTTATTATGTAAACAGAAAGGCATGAGATTAAATCATAATGTTTAAAATTTATCAGCATGAAACTTTTCCAGGACATTTCAGGACAACGTGATGTCTGAAATGTTCCCCGTCACTGTTCATTCGTTTGAGCCCAGCAGCACTGGCCCTGACGAGCTCACACATGACTGCAGCTGATAAGGGGGTCTACAGGGGGCGCCGGCAAGACGGCGGGGAAACGAACGCCGGTCTCTTACGGGGCAACTGTAATCCGGCTTTAAGGCGGCTCTTACATGCTGTAATCTGAACGGGGCAGGCGGGTTAACCGGGGCGAGATAGCAGCACTCTGCTCCGCGACCCCACAGGAAAGTGCGCAAGGGTCAGCAGGGTCCGTCGTCGTGGCAACCGCCCGCGATCTCACCCCTTTAAATACACCACATCCCCTCTGTCCCCTGGCCCGTCTCAAATGTCAAGCTGTTTACTTTCAGCTGCTTAGTTGTGCATCTCATAATCAAAATGATATTAAAATATAATATATAATGATACATAAAAATATTTTTGCCGGCAATTCCAGATTAGGTACCATACACATTAATCTCCCTTCCAGGACTTGAACCAACAACCTTGCAGTTATGAGACCAAGTTCATAAGTACTATGCTGCCTGGTGGTCAGAGCAGATCAGCTTCACTGTTACACAGAGTGCCGGCGAACTCTAAGGCATGTCAGCCAGCACACAGACGTGTGAGTGGGGGTGACTCTGTGCGGGGGGGGGGGGGGGGGGTTACGTCACTCTCAGAGGGACCGAACACACCACCCACTTTTTGGTAGAAGGTCAGGACCACAAGTGATGCAACACAACACCACCCCACCCCCCCCCCACTGAATGCCATTGAAAATATTGCTTTTCTTCTTCTCTCACTCGAGTCACATGGCTGTCCAACGAGGGGCTGAGGTCCGGGTGACCTAATTCTCATGTGACTGCAAGGTCCACAATGCCAGCATGCAGCACTGTCTCCCGGTCCTCATTAGCAGGACCTCCACCCCACAAGACAATAAACAATAAACAAGAAAACCCCACACCCCACTCCAAGGAAACTCCGAGCATCCGTGCGTGGTGAAGCAGCGCCGGAGAAGCAGCCTAACGGTCGCTGGCATTTGCGGCTCAGCCTAACCACTGTGTCACTGGAGACCCACTGCAAGCTGGCCTCTCGATTCCCAGACCGTCCACTAGGGGCAGGGCATGTGAGGCTGTCACCTTCCTTCACTACACTCTTTAAAAGTAAAACTTTGACCATTTTTTGTGGCTCCTTTGCTTAATTTACACAGCAAATGCAGTGAGATCTAGGACTCTTACACCAGAAAGAGATGATCATAAATCGTTCTTTTTAAATGCAGTCTAGCAGTGTGGCATGGTATCCTTGCTGAGCAGTAGAAGCAGTTTTTTCTGAATCTCAACAGCTAAAGCCCAGAGCCTCCACGAAAACCGCCTTCATGCAGAAAGCCGGCACTGGGAGGTGTCAGGACACCACCATGGCTGCGTGCTGGAAATGTCTCCAATTCCGCTGCAATTCCGCTCCAATTCTGCAGAGCCACTCACTGCTGCCCCCTAGTGTCACCTCAGACCAAGGTAATAAGCAGAGAGGGGAATATACCTCTTGGACGTCCTCCGGGTTCCTCCTGGAGATGATCTGTGGGGGAGACGAGAGAAGCAGGAGGCAATCAGCACAGACCAGCTGCAGACACCCCCACCACTAACTCCCCACAGGGCTGGGGGCCGTTGCCAAGCAGGAGACCTCCTCAGCACAAGGCCTGCTGGGACACGTTCTCCACCTCCATTCATGTGCTAATGGGCTCCACTGGTCCTGCTGAAACGATCCCGGGAGGAGAGAGACCCCTGTCTGCCCCTGAGCCAGAGACAATGAAGACATTATACAGGGAGATGGGTCTGACTGGCCGGGGGATGGAGGGAGGGAGGGATGGAGGGTGGGAGAGAGGGCAAGCATGCACACACGGGGAGACACAGGCACAGACAGGGGGGCACAGACACACACACACACACACACACACACACACACACACACACAGAGGGGCACAGACACAGATACACACACACACAGGGTGGCACAAACACACACACACACACACAGGGTGGCACAGACACAGATACACACACACACACACACACAGGGGGGCACAGACACAGATACCCAGACACACAGGGGGGCACAGACACAGATACCCAGACACACAGGGGGGCACAGACACAGATACCCAGACACACAGGGGGGCACAGACACAGACACAGACACACACAGGCACATACATGAGGAGGCACAAACAGAAAGAGAGAGCCGTGCTCACACACTCACACACACACACACACACACACACACACACGAATGCCACTTACGCACATGCAGTAACAGAGGCACATAGGATTCACAAATTCACAAGAGGCACCTGACCCAGACAGTTCCAGGTAACAAGCAATAACCAAACGATAAAACACCCATTAGTCAGAGTAAGTGAAACGCTTGCAGAATTTACAAAAAAGACGATTCTTAAAGGAGCCAAGATGCTGATACCAAAAATTACCAGAGTTCAAATCGATACAAAACATTCATTCTGTCAAATTAAACATCAGGGGATTTGACCTGCCAGAACCATAGTTTAACAGCACGATTTTAAGTGAATATACAAACAAACTCTTAGTCAAAAGTGTGACCGTTACATATTACATGCAAATACCGCCCTCTAGTGTCCAAAAAGGGTTCCAAACGAACACTCTCTAAAATATATATATATATTTTTTTGCACAGGTGAAATACTGCGAAGTGCCTTGTGTGTTTCTTGACACATTTGAGCCCAGGCTGATTCCTCATGTTACAACATTGGATCGGACTTATGGCGCCATCCTGCCTCTTCCGATGAGTCTTGTCCCCATTGTGACCTGACACCATGTGAAAAACCGGTTTCAGCGTAGAGCCCGACTGGGCAACTCTCTCACACTGCTGACTCATCATGCATCTTGGCAGAGGGAGAGCAGCCCCCCCCAAAGAGATCAGGAGGTACCTGAGGCACGAGAGCAGTTAAAGCAGTAAGCCTCACCTAACTGGGGGTCAACACCCCCTCCCCTTGAAGACACAGGTCGCTCCCTGGGAACATCACTCAATACGACTTCCTCGCCGCGGTTACGAACGTAAATGAATACCCATGAGCAGCATAGGCGCTGACAAACCCAGAGGAAGAATGACCCCCAGAGCTGATTTAGAGACGGATCCATTATATTATTTAACAGATGTTTTTATCCAAAGCGACAGACATTTTTAGGAAAGCCATGTCAGACAGTCTCTAGAGCAACTGGGGGGGTTAAGGACCTTGCTCAGTGGTCCAATGGTGAAAACACTCTGCCAACTCTGGGATTTGAGCCGGTGACCTTCCGGTCACAGCTTACTGCTCTGACCGCATTACTGAACCCTCAAAGCTGATGCACCTCCAAGCTGCACGTTACCATCACGTTCATGTCAGGCACTAATAATAGAGCCAATTCAAGGAACCGCTCCCCCAGGGGGACAGAATTCTGATTCGGTTCATTTCTGCACTTCAGTTACCCCGTCTGAGCTACTCTGCTTCCTGCCTGGCCTGTCGATACAGCAAGACCCCTGATAAGGAGACCGGCATGTTACAGGCCGCACCTGAAACACGCACTGAGGATGCTACACCACACAGGTGCAGTCTCTCACAACAAGTTCATTATTCGGCCTTTGACTCTCCATTCATGGCCAGAGGAAGGTTCCTCATTCTCTTACGGCAGAAGTCCTCGGAGGAGGACAAAAGAGGGAAAAAACACACACACACACACACACACCAGGCACCCCCCCCCCCCACGACCACAGCCCAACAGATCTCAACGATCACGGGAAGGCGTAGCATACAAGTTCCTCATCACATGCATGCGCTGACACAAGGGCAAGTTTGGCAAATCCCTCCATAATGGGGGGGTGGGGGGGGAGCAAGAGAGCAAACTGAGTGCGGAAACAGCCCAGATGACAGTAATAACACCGTAATAAAGTCCTTTCCAAAGCTGATCTTATTAGATACATACACCAGAATGGAATGTGACAACATTAAATTAAAGAAGTGCTTGAAGGTGCCACCCTGAAAAGGTGGACAGGCAATAAAAACAAGAATGAAAGTAAGCTTCTGGTTATTTTGATTAACATTATAATGATAGGTGATAACTTCCAAACTACATAAATTACACGCTAAAAGGTAAACCACGTTTGAACTGCACACAGAATGGGTAAGGTCGATATTCAAGGCTCATGTGTAGATCTGCGGGTTAGTAATCTATGCCAGAGTCCAGATGGTCATCGGATCAAATCCCTTTACCCGCAGAGTAATCATATCACTCTGCAGGGGAGCCGGATAAAAGGCTGACCCTACACTCTATTCTCAAGTTTCTCTTAGAAAAGCCTAAGAATCTCTATGTACTCGTACTCATAGTTGTACAAAGGGCAAAATTAAATAGTGTTACTTACCGTCAATACAGAAAGAGCTGGAGGTGGGATTCAAACCCACAGCCCTGCCGGTGAGGTTACAGTGGTACTAATTTCACCCAGTGCACATACATACACACAGAATACGAGTGCTGTTGCATATGTTCGGACAGTGGAAGAAAACGAGGAAAAAGTTTGCAAATGACACAAACACAAAGTGGCATCAATATCAAAAATCATAAAACACAGATATGAGAAAAATCTGCTGTTTTCAAGACCAAAAACCCAATCTACAGTTGCTACACTCTCAGTCATAATACAACAAATATGATAACATGACATCTTGTGGATTAAAAGCTGAAATACAGATTACAGAGTTATCGGCTTTCATCTAAGGACATAAATGATTCCATCAAGAATAATGAAATTGATTGTATGAAAACTTCGTACATCTTGCTGGTGACGAAATTTGGTTTCACAGTAGATAATGTTGAAGGGAGGATTGTATTGGGAAAGCCTCTGTATGAACTGATTTTCAAAGATATGCATGCATGCATACTTTGATTACCATGCATTAAAATCAACGCCTTAAAGTGGTAGCCGCGCTGGTCTGATCAGATGTTGTTCAGCGGGCTCTTCTATTTAACGCCCAGATTATCTTTATTTTAATACCAGGAGTCACATCTCCCTGGGTGATCGACCATTTCAAACACTGTTGGTCGCCTGCTTCCCGGCACCAAAGACCCCGGTCAATCCAGATGTCAATGCGGTGTCAGAAACACCGCGCGCCAGATGATCGCCGAACACGGACTCAAGCTGGACATTGGAGCCGAGCGGTTCCCTCCGCACGGCCAAGTAGGTAGTGTTATCGTGAAATCAGCTACCATTACAAACTGCGCTTTGATTTAGGACGGAGAAAGACAGGTGACATTGCAGAGCGAACGCCAGCAAAACCATGAACGGGGCGGGGGGGACAATAAACACCTCAGTTTAAATTTACGAAGGAAAATCACCACGGCGCAGATGAACGTTTACCGGAGCTTGCGGCTTACCCTGGCGGTGACTTTGTACACGGTGTATCCCTTCTTGTGCCTTTTGGGGTCGGTGACTGTGTAAAAACGTGCGAGCTCCCCCCTCTCCCGCTGCGATATCATTCTGGTCGCGGGGAAAAGGCCAGCTGCGCTACATTGCCGTCGTCCTGCCGTAGGCTCGGAAACCGCCGCAGTGTCTCCGCCGGAAGTCCCGCCTCCGCACGCTACTCACGCACGCAGCCAAAAACTACAATTCGACGCCAAAAGTACGCACGGCGTTTGTTGTGGAATGTGTTGTTGAGCGTTTATGTAGAAGTTTGGGTCATATAAAACGCAAAAACGGGCAAGAGACATCGTATTAAATACTTAAATGACAGAATTTTATGCACTTCTAAAGTGGCTACGCACAAAGAATGAAACTGAAATTTTTTTAAATTCTATTACACCCTTAGAGATGTCAAGGTCAAAGCAAAAAAAATCAGCTTCTGCTCCAAAACAAACTCCCCAGGAACGCTGTACCTCTGGGACCCATTTCATTTTCAGTCAAATCGCACCAAAACTAAAGCTGCATCACTTAAGGGTGGCACTGGAAGGGAAACACATAGATCTGATGAACATGGTTACAATGAGACACGGTATTTCTGGTCCTTGGGACTTCTGCAGTACAGTTTTCTTTTTGAAAATGGTCATTGAATGGTGGATAAAAACATTCCAAAATGAGGCAACCGTACTGTTTCTCACAAAACAGCTTAACATTATACAATGAGATTTGAACCTTAATCCCAAGTGTATTTATGAAAGTGTTCATTGTGATTTTCATAATCCAGCAATTTTGTGCATTTTATACAGTAATGACATATATTCAATTCAAAAAAGCATTCTGATACATATACTCACAACACTTGCTGAAGACTGAAAATGTATTTAATCTGCCATGAAGCGCAGTATCGTATTGGCTTCTTTGAATCTGACTCAATAAAGCACAAACCTCAACAATTTCAGTGTCATTTATAGTGCAAGCTAAGGTTACTGTTAGCATCTGGAAAATAAACACATTTACCGACTGTATGGAAACAAAGGACCACATCAAATAAGTATATCAACCAGAAGAATTGTAACCAAATGACATTTTTTTTTGTATTTAGCCAAGCATTCACTTAATAGACTTCCAGTGATGCTTGCATGGTACTTTTGAAAATGTTTTCTGAAGGATCGTGAAGTGCTAGTTATATTAAAGGAGCCAGAACAGAAAAGACAAGTAGCATAGAGACCAATAATTCAGACACAGAAGCTAAATTGTAAGCAAGATAATCTGCCTATGGCTCTCCAGCTAGTATTTCTGTTCTTTCTGTCATCCATCCAACCATCTTCTGTAACTGCTTGTCCTATTCAGGGTCGCAGGAGTTCCAGAGCCTGTCCCAGAAGCTACCGGTGCAAGATAGGGAACAGCCCAGGGCGGGGTGCCAACCCATCGCAGGGCACACTCACACACAATTCACTCATAGACGGGCAGTTTGCTAACTCCAATTAACCTCTGCATATTATTGGACTGTGAGGGGAAATTGAAGTACCTGGAGGAAACCCCACGATGACACGGGGAGAACGTGCAAACTCCACACACATGGAGCTTTGGTGGAGACTCGAACCTGGGTCCCAGAGGTGTGAGGTAACAGTACTAAGCACTGCGACAGCCCCCTTCTTTTGAGAAGATTCATATATAATATAATATATAATATAATATATAATTCACTTACCGGTTTTTATGATGCTTGGTTACTGTTCTTCCTCGTGTCACACAGCATATTGAAGTCCTTCATGGTTCCCAAAGCCATGGAGACAGGCATCACCAGTGGTGATTATCCCTCAAATGCCAAGACTTTGAACCCCACACAGCCTTGAGCCCAGAAGAGGGCTCTTGTTTCAGGTCTGGGTTGCACCGGACAGGATTTGGCCAGTGGTGTTGAGAGCTCTCCTGCCAATTAAGATTAGCTTCATCACCTGAGGTGATCCACTAGGACCCCATTGTCCTGCTGATCACACGTGAAGGTCCCCGGAGAAGCTGGAGGCCACGAGGACCTTAAGCTGCAGGGAGTGATGTACCAGGAGCCGTCTCTGAAGATGTCCACTCTACAGGTTCCCATTTTGCCTTTTTATCCCTGAAAATATTGTCATTGTAGGGGAGGTCATCCACCATGGATGATTAACAACAACCACCTTATAAACTTGGATGTGTTTTCAGTGTGTTTAGTATGAATATTCAATATTGATTCATATTTGAAAAATCAAGGAAAATTTCGGTCTTGTTATTAGAACATTGGAAATTCGGAGTGGGGGGGGGGGGGGCAGAATCATGTGTCAGGCCCATTCATTCATTCATTCATTCACTCAGTAATTCATTCATTCAGTCTCCTGGATCTTATTACTGATGAATATAAGATTGGGTTCTTTGTTCCCCCCATTGGAACCCTGTTCAGGACCTAACCCCTATTTTTCCTGCATTGTTCCTTCACACAGAAGATGAAATGTCTGTGTTGTTTAATTTCCTCTGAGGTTTTTTTTAACCACTTCACTCGTGTTCCCAAAAAAATCACCCTTCCTCATTTCCCTGTGCCACATGATTCTGGTCACCGTCCTGCCTGGATCAAGCTCTTGGGAATTTTACTTAGACAAAAATGGTCTGAGGGCAGAAGAAAAAATGATTTGTTCAGAGATAGCCAATCAGATTGTAGAGGAGGTGGGTCTAAGCAACTAGAGGAGGTGGGGCCAACCAATTAGATTAAAATTTACTTCGATGCATTGCTCTGAGTGATGTTAGAGATCAGTTTATGACTGCCTGGTAATGAGATTCAGATTTCGGCCGATGTCGTAACCGGGCCACCAAAAGCGCAGCTGCAGTAAGTTCTGGGTGGCTGTACTTCCGATCCAACCAGCATTAAACTTTGTTAAGCTCCTTTCCACTCCTGGGTCATTCCCAGAAGTCAGGAGGCCTGGTAGGAGAAAGCAGGGAGAGAGTCTGCGTGCATGTGAGTGACGTAGGTGTGAGTCGAGCTTCCCTGGTGCCAAGAGCAATCTTCACCATCTGCTGTGGCTGCACAGAAAACACACAGAGGGGCTGAGAAGATGAAACATACTGGGAAACTCTATGCTGAGAGCAGAAGCATTGTCAACTGAGAGAAAATAATCAAATATATTATGACATACAACTAGCACAAAACGAAGTCCAACACACCACACATTTTGGCTAGAAAATTTACTGCTCTCCAGAGAGAGATATGACTAACAGGTTGCTATCATGGAGTAGTTTTCCCTCCAAATTTTTTTACGCTTTTTGTTCCTCTGGGGCTGACCCGGAGGCCTGAAAGTGGGGAAGAATTCGGAAGAAGAGCTGAAGAAGAACTGAAGACAATTCGGAATTTTAGATGACATATTCAGCACACTGGAGTCTGTAATATGAAAATAACAGAATGGGTTTACTATTTTTACTTGAGATAGTATGAATATAATTTAGAGCAATGTGTACGACTCAAGTGATGAGTGGAGCAACGCTCTGGAAATTTCGTTTATATCAGAACCGTCTCTTCGCAAAAAGGTTGGAATACAACATGCCGTTTTCGTTCTTCTCCACTAGGGGACTCTCGCGTGCAAGTAATTCTCAGTATAAACCCCATCCAAAAGTTTGCGGGACAGGAATGTGAAAACGTGTGATTCTGCGCAACCTAAGCAGACTTGTCCAACCACACAGCACCACGCAAGCAACCCTGATGTTTTTCAGTTCCTATAAAAAAAATATCATCTCACGTTAAAAAAGTCTTGTAAATGAGCCATACATGCGCCATATACGGTAGCTAGATCTCAACTGCCGTTTAACTTTAACCGTATCACCTAAAAAGTTATCACCCTGATAGGCAACATGCATTTTTAAAAGCCAAATGTCTTCTCATCAGTTTTGGGGAGCCTGGAATGTTTAATGGTAGGTGGGTGTTCTTCATGCACTGTTCTTCAGGTTATCAAGCTATCCTCGGACTCTGCTGTTATGGGGGGTCCAGTTCCACTGGGATCAATAACGTTTATATAATATAATCTATATTTTTGGTGCTTGTTTAACATTTTTCCAAAGCATTTACCGATTCGATTTAGATAATACGCTGGTACACTTTCGTAACCTGCTGAAGCAGATAAGGGGATCTGAAACAGCCCCGTTCATATTTCATGTACTCACTACCTGTTTGACCACATCAACTGTTACTCAGATGGCCAATATCGCCCATATTAACAATATAATGAACGATGTCCATTACTCGTATTCACAATTTCTTGTTAACGTCCAAAACCAACCACCATACAACTGCCATGCTGACTCAGTAGAGGGACAAGAATGTACAAAAGACCTACAGAACATTTATATCTGTGTCAGATTTCTTAATTGGATTTTGGAGGGATGTGCTCTTATCTGGTACTGACTAGCCCTCCAGCTGTTACTCGCCAGTCAGACTGTGTCTGTTCCTATCCCACCAGCAGGGGCCATCCTCGTCAAAAAAATATATATTTCAAAGATATTTTATAATTTGAAGCACGTGCCCCACCCACACACCAGTGTGATTAAAACTTACCTACGTCGCACATACAGCCATTGCAGTACAAATATTAACAGACTGTAAGCGTTTTAGGCGCATTTTGATTTAGCTGTAGTTAATATATACTACCATTTACATTTGTAAATAACATCCCGTTGTAGTTTCAAATGTTTACAGAATATTCGTTTACTTTCACTAAAACATTAACTGCACTTCAAAAGTAAAAAAAAAAATCTTTGCAATCTAACGTAAATAGGCCTACCAAATTAATGTGTACAGCATCCTCTTTTCTGGTTCTTAGAGATATCATAACCTATCCACTAATTCCTACAAGATGCAAAATGAAATATTTCTAATTTGTCCACAATCTTACTATTAAATCAACTTAAACGCAAGCAACAATAAAAATGAGTGCAGACAGTAAATTTGTCATAAATAGCTTGGCCGATGCCCAGTATCTTTCCGGTCTTCTGGATCCGGGAGGACGCGGCAGTCGAACTAACCCGCCCGTCTGAACACTCGCACTTAAACTCACACTTTTTAAACATCTGACCCTGTGCTTTTCTCCTGCACTTATTGGCAGCTCTTTTTTTTCTTTTCACGGGTCAAAGGGCACCTCTGTATTTAGTGATGTATTAAAATTAGTTCAGCGCTGCCGTGAAGAACTGCCTTGTTTTCGTTCAGTCTATGGACAAGCAATGTCGGGCTGAGGATTCATAAAGGGGAAAATACAGCTTTGCTTCTCTTTAGTAACTAGCACATCTGCACACAATGGCCGTCAAGGTAGGATGTACATCAGTTGTTTGTTTTGGGGAGTTAAATGATAAACTATTATATATTTTTTTCCGTGGGTAGGTTACAGCTAACTTCGTGCTGACGTTCAATTGTAACGGGGAGCTCGTTAAAGTGGCGTTATGCCGAAATAGAGAAAACTTTTAAAACTGTGATAAAGGACTAAAGTTGAGATAAAGTTCTGGGCATATAATTTGTTTGATATTGCCTTTTGTAAGATATGGTGAAAAATCCGTGCTATAAAGTGTCTTGTGACATTTAAGGACTCTCCAACACGGGTCGGTGCTTCGCTGGGCATGCCGGGAAACGTAGTGCGCTTTCGGCGTTTTGAAAGACATCGGGCGCTGATTTAGTGTCAGCTGAAACAATATAATTGGGTATTTGTGTGCGGTTGTGCATAATGTAAGTTTCATTGTGTCCTAATTTACTGTCTCGTTAATATCTTACTGTCTTGTTAATATTTTAGGTCCCATATTAATCGTTGTGTAGTCAACTAGGGACGAGGGAAGACTCAATAGTCATATTAACAACTGCTCCATATTTCCTTTTACCCCTTCATTACTTTGTTACTTCTCCTTTCTTCTGCTCCACATTTTAGTGAGGATAGATGTGGTTTTGGGAAAGTGGCAGGGTCTTCCGGTCGTGATAGTCTGTCATGTCAGGGGAACATGAACATCATTATCACCAGTAGGTATGATGGGCCAGCATCCACTGGTTGGACTGAAAGCCGGTGATCTATCTGAGGTGTGTGTGGGCATCCAGTGGCCTGCCCATGGAGATCGAGGTCTTCCAGTTTTTCTTGGGACTCTAAATAGGTCTGTGACTTTAGCTAAACTAACTGGATTTAAATGAAGATATAAGTAGAGAAAATGAGCTGTTTGTCAGCTGTAGCACACTTCCTGCACCAAGATCATGATGTCTAGTAAGTTTTGTATTGTTCTTCATTCCCCTGTGACTCATAAGAGTCTGTGGTAAGAACTGAAAGATGGGGGACGAGAAGACGACAGTGAAACGAGTAACTTCTGTTTCCGACATATGTCAAGTGCATATTTTCCGTTAGTATTGCTAGAATGGGTGGGGGTCTCGGTCTGCTGCTGGTGGAGTTCAGGGGATCGTGAGTAATATGGGCAGTAGTGTGACTGTCGGAACATTAACAGGGTTGAATAGTGCCGATAGATGTCTCTGGATTTTTTTATTTCATTTTTAATGTCATATTGTATTTAAAAACGGAATTTAAAGACTGAAATTGGTTTATAAAATCAGGCCATCAGCTTTCTTATAAACTAAAAATAAAATGCCTTAAACTTATTGTCAGTTTCCCTCACTGTCCCCCTACCTACCCCACTGGCGTAATGTTACTAGAAAGACACACGTCAGAATCATTTCCTCACACCGCCTGTAGACTTGCGCATATAACAATTTATTGCAACATCCAATAGTGCAGCATCAGCAGAATGAAGAATGGAAAGCGGACAGACAGATACGCTACATTTTATTTCATGCATGTCTGTATAGAGCTATTTTGTTTTAAAAACGGTCGATCCAAATACCTTGATGATGAAAGGGAGTTTGACTGAGATGATGCAAGTTTTGGAACTTTTGGACCAGTGATCAGGATGTGGGTGTTTGCAGTGCCCTGATGGCGCAGTCTGATGAGTGTGCTGTTGGGACAGTGTACGATGCACTCAGGAGAAGGAGGATAAAATGTGACATCGACCTTCCTTTCAGTGGTGCCTTCTTTAAACGGCACAGTTCGCCATCTTATTGATTTACAGTCAGGTGGCCGTCCAGTAAAACTGGGAAATGCCTTTCCTCTAAAGGCAGGCGGGCAAAACAACTGGCTTAATATGCGTTTAAGTAAAAAATAAAGGAGCTGTTTGTAGCGGAAATTGCACAGGGTTTTACATTTATGGAAACTGTTGTAACATTGCCTGAATTATTGGTCTGTATGTGCTCATCTACACAATAAAAACATTCACATCCTGGCACCGTTTGCACACATGAACATATTTCTCCGGCTTATGTAAACTATTTATTAATTTAAATCACCATTCAAACTTCAATTTCAAAACTTACACTTTTTTTTTCTTGGTTCACACTCAAGTTCAGCAGATTAAAAATTGTGCCCTACAAATTCTCCATTTAAGTTTAAATTCTTGCTACCGGGCATCTCTTTGCTTTTGTTTTGTCATGTCTGCTTTGTTTTGAAATGAGGATCTCAGTCAGTGCAGTCTGACTTTACCTAAGGAAATTTGGGCCTGCTAAAGTCACAGTCATTTTAGTTGACGATGGCCCAATTCTGCCTCAATCTGTTTTTGCGTGTTAGTACTGCACACACACACACTCTCACTCACTCGCTCACACACACATAAAAAAAGGCCATGTTCACGAGATTCTTTCCACACTCGCTGTGTCAGCTTCCTCTCTTCCTCCATGACATCTTGCACTTTTAAAACATCTGGAGATGATTGCTTAGGGTTGTTACCATGTTAAAAACATCTTTGATGTCTGGACAGTAAATGTGTGTGTGTTTTGCCCCATAAATATTGGTAGCTCAGTACTCTGAACGATTGCCAGGCTCTTCTGGGGGCTTCACCTGTTGTTCTGCGTTCCAGCAAAATTCATTCCTGTTTCTTCACTCGGCTGTCGTTTATAGTTAATTTTTCATCACACTTCATGCTTTTTGTTAATAATCATAATTAACGATGCAAAGTTTCTGATGGGGAAAGAGCGGAGCGTTGACTTCTGATGTCATTGTTTATTAGATCTGAGGAGAGATTTTATTTGCGTATGGATTGTGTCCCTAATCATTCTATTCACTGACCCCTGCAACCCCCCCCCCCCCCATCCCATCCCATTCCCTTCAGGCTCAGGTTTTGTATGACTTCATTGCTGAACCAGGAAACAACGAGTTGAGCGTGAAAGAAGGAGAAACCATCACCATCACCAACCAGGTGAGCATGTATCCCGCTGTGCCACCAACCCCCGAGCACACATGACCATTACATGACTGTCACATGACCACCCCCTACAGCTGCCATGGCAATCCTGAGTTATTTTTCCTGGGTATTTCGTTGAAACACAGTTAATAATGACTCCCGTACTTCGTGATTCATGGTTCTGTAATTCCCTGAAATCATTACACAAACACTGTCTGTTTATGTGGCCCTATGGAAGCTTCTCACCAACCGTCTGTGTAACATTTGCTGCTGATGGAGCCTGTGTGTGTGTGTGTCTAAATGTTTATCTAAATGCTGGTGATTTATGTTTTTTCCTTCCATTAGCAGCACATATGCAGATTGTGCCACGAAGGATGTTTTGTCCTTGTTTCCTCAATATAAAAACCTCTAAATATCTTGATTTTTATGTTGCTGAAAGGTGATTTAATATATATTTTTTCTATATATTTTGCATCGGTCCATTTCAGAACATAGGGGGAGGTTGGGTGGAAGCACAGAACTCCAGAGGGGAGACAGGGCTGGTTCCTGAAGACTACATTGAGGTAAGAGAAAGTGTAGCAGTCTTGAATTAATCATTTACTTTAATTTGCCTCTCATGGCAAAGGATGTGGCATAACAGGTTAAGTGAGTGGAAGTGTGGCTTCCACCTCAAGGCTTTGAACAGGGCCTCAGTTCTCTGTGCGTGGGGTTTGTGTGCCCCCCACCCCCACCGCCGCGTGGGTGTCCTCTGTCTATCCTGGTTTTCTCTAAACAGGATGTGTGTGTGTGTGTGTGTGTGTGTGTGTGTGTGTGTGTGTGTGTGTGTGTGTGTGTGTGTGGGCATCTCTGTATGTACTCGTGCATGTGTGCCCCATGATGAACTGCCATCCCACCCACTGGGAGGGGGGGGGGGGGTATTCCCCGCCTTGACAGAATTTTGTACAGGTTATGGAAAATTGCCGAGTAAATGCCCATTTTGTTTTTAAATGCCATCTACTATAATGGCTTACCGAATGGTTTCCGTGGATATCGTGTATCCGGTGAAGAAGGGGAGCCCTACATGTAGCTGCAGAAGGGGAGCCCTACATGTAGCTGCAGAAGGGGAGCCCTACATGTAGCTGCAGAAGGGGAGCCCTACATGTAGCTGCAGAAGGGGAGCCCTACATGTAGCTGCAGAAGGGGAGCCCTACATGTAGCTGCAGAAGGGGAGCCCTACATGTAGCTGCAGAAGGGGAGCCCTACATGTAGCTGCAGAAGGGGAGCCCTACATGTAGCTGCAGAAGGGGAGCCCTACATGTAGCTGCAGAAGGGGAGCCCTACATGTAGCTGCGACGTGTAGGTTTCTTGTGGTCCAAACTCGGGCGTCGTGCCGTTTAAATGAGACGGCCACTGTAGTTTTGAAGCAAAACCTGACCTTATAGTCTTGTCTGTGCGCTGCCAAGTGTCCTGTACTAGCAAAACGTGTTTGTGATGATTTTTTTGGCAGCTAGACATTGGATTAGGGGCCATTGTGCGCCTGTTTCTGTTGATATTGGTGTGGTGGGGGGGCTTTCTGGAGAGAGGGTAGTGGGGGTGGAGGGGCTGTTAGGACAAAGGTGCTCTTTCTGGATGTACAAGCAAAACAACAGGATGCTTGACCTCAGGGCAACTCATGAGCTGCAGTGTGAGGCTTGGGTCAGCTTCTATTTTACAGTGTGTGTGTGTGTGTGTGTGTGTGTGTGTGTGTGTGTGTGTGTGTGTGTGTGTGTGTGTGTGTGTGTGTGAACGGGTATACCTTACCTTATGAGAACACAATGTCCCCACAACGTGATGAATACAGATTTTTTTTCGCTTATGGGAACCAGGAAACTCAATTTAATAAAAATCTGTGACCGACTGCTATGAAAAAACTAAAAAATGCATGTGTGTGTGTGCACATGTCTGTGTGCCACTCGCTTTGAATTGGCCGAATTAGGGATGACTGGACCTAAACATTCACTGTTAAACACTGGAGTCTCCTGTGGAATCTCTTGCTCACAGTAAACGCTCCATGTTTTCCATCCCCCGGGACAGACCCCACCCTCTTTTCCCATATCCCTGGCGACTCCTTTCCCACATGTTCCAGCTTCCCTTTAAAAGGGCCGCGTGGCCCTGGGACCGGCCTCAGCCATGGACTCTGGCCCCCAGCACCTTCTGCAGCCGCCAGCGTCGCTTCCCGCCGCCGTTCCTGTCGCATGGGCCACCTGTGTTTCTTGGCTTCCTGCCAGCAGCATGACAGAGGGGCATTTATACTGTCGGGTGTTCAAACATTTTTTTCCTATCAGTGATGCGTGAGTGTGTGAGCGCGAGTGTGCGTGCGTGTGTGAGCGCGTGTGCGTGCATGATTCCTGCTTTTAAATAATCAACACTCTGAGTTTTTGTTTGCAAATCCATAACAAATAAACTAGGATAAATTACCCATAATTATATAAAAGTTAAAAGTAAAGTATAACTTAAATATTTCTGGAGTGTACTGAAAGACAGCCTAAATTATTTCAAAATTACAATCTACATATTAAGCAGGCACTTTTGTCCAAAGGAATGTACAAGTGAGCTACATAGCACACTACCAACATGCTGTGAAGGACTTAAGCCATCTCTGAAGGTGCTGCCCGCCCAGCTCCTTCCCCAATGTCTGCTAAACTCCTGAACATGACACCCCATCAAAAACTCTTTATGAAGCTCTCTCTTTGGCAAAGACTTGGGTCAGCTATCAGAATCGGGTCACCCTTCCGGCCGGACTCAAACACACCTGAACCAGGTGCTCCTACAATTACCTGCGAATCAAACGAGCCCATTACCAAAATATATGCGAATGCGGAGTGTTCCACTGTTCCTGCTCCTCCCAGTGCGAGTAAGAATCCATACAAAAAGGGACCAAGATCCCAGACGAGCCGCCAGATGTTACACCCCTGGTCTAGGTTAGGGGTCTGAAATGGATTATAAGCAGGAGGAAGAGAAAAGGAATTCAGAAAGGATTTTGGAGGTTCGGTGTAATAGGCCTTTTATTCAGCCAGAATCTGCATGATTCGGATAATCGGCCGCAGCAGAATAAGGAACAAAGATGATGCAAAAGAAAAACAAACAGAACAGATCTTACGGTCCTTAAAACTTGCTGTCAAAAAAGGGGGGGGGAAAGGAGAACTACTTACCTCCTACCCAGATGACACAGAAGGTTTGGCACCCGCCAGCTTCCCTAGTGTGACTAAACAACGCCCTGTGTGGGTATGTAGTTACGCACCCCTTGCGTAGCTAGTCTCCCTCCCCGTGCAGATGTGCATAGTGAAAGCAGTCTGATACAACACAAGGCATAAACAAGATCTTTGCAGGCTCCAGCGAAGCCAGCTCAGCATCTCTGTGTGCAGCTATCTTTCAACTTTCTGTTCCTCCCGCATCGCAGGTGATTTGCAGAACAACACGGACAGACAGAAATTCTAACCAGTCTCAGGACCTAGATCAGACAGAAGGCAGCAAACAGAAAACAGAGAGAATGGTATATGTGTGTGCAGTGAGCCTCCAGTGTAAGCATGTATACCCTGAAGAAACGAAATGAAGCCTTGTTTCTTTGTAATAATGCTGACTCACCCCTCTATGTCTTGCCCTCCCCCCCCAGTTGAAAACAGCCCCCGCAGGAGGCGGAAATGTTGCAGTCCCTGACCTGTCATTCTTTGACGCCTTCGCCCCAACGCCAGCCAAGAGCCAGCAGGTAACCGTGCGCTGCCATGACACTGCCATGACACTGCCATGACACTGCCATGACGACAATCTCATACCACAATTTGCACATGTCGTCTTGGGTGGGGTGGTGGGGGTGCCTTGGATAGTATCTGCACCTCAGTCCGGGATCCACTTGAGAAGGTTCAACCAGACGATGGGCATGGCTTGTGACACACAATGGACGGCGCATAAATCTTTCCATAGTGGCCCAAATTGCCAGTGATGCAGTGTGTAGGTCCTGCTGCCTTCAGTGTTTACTGACCTGTTCCTTTTGAAAGAATTTTGTACATTAAAATATGGCTTTAGCATGTTAGTTTTATAAGGCCTGGTGGAGGACAGTGTTCAGTAATAGGAGGGAGGCATTTTTGTTTTTAAATGGCCTTGTCTATAGTACTTCCTTCCTGTTTGGCATTTCAGCCCATGAACTGTAGGACGTTTGGTTTGCTTCCATTTGTGAAAGTACCAGGCTGACTTCTGGAAGACCTGCAAACCTCACATCTACACCCCTTCTCTGGGGTCATTTTCCGTTATCTCACGCCACACCACCGTGCCCCTCTGACGCTCTTTGCGCTGATGCGTTCACCGCAGCCCGAGCTGACGTCACGTGTTCCGTGATCTGCCCTCAGCCGCTTGACCCCCCCGTCATTCCACTAGTCCTCTGCGGTCCTGCACGTCAACCTTTCATAGTTCCTTAGAGACAAGCAGCGTATTGACATTTTAACCACTTCTTAATCTTTTATGAACCTTTATGAACCCCCAGAGCTAAATGAGTTGAGTCTGGTGTACAGTAAAAATAAATTTCTTCTCTCTACTGAGATTACAGCACACAGAGAAAAGTGCACCGGAAAACCAAATGTTTATATATAATTGTGAAAGTAACTAGAGTGAACCATGAAGTTATTCCTGTTTCCCCATTTATATTTTGAATCTCTTTGTAATCATTAAAAAACCGCACTCAGCCTTGCTTACTAAGTGTTTGGGGTCCTCAGTTCCTGCGCTTGGAGTGGGCGCTCCATCGGGGCGTCAGCCGAACTCTGCATGCTGGATGTACGTAGGGATTCCGTGCAAGTTTAAGAATGTTTTGAGATATTTTGTGTTTAAAACATTTTTTTAAGAGATGAGCTGAAGATTATTAGTATGTCGCGCATGAATAGAGGAAGTCTTAATCTAATCTTTCTTTATCAGCTTTAGTCCCAAGTGAGGTAGAAGTGAGGAGAGCTAGTGCGTCATTTCACAGGTTCAACCAGCATCCTGCACATCTGCAGAAGTTGGAGTTAAGGGTCTTGCTGAAGGGCTCAATGGTGATTTTGATTACACTGCCAGTCGCAGGACTTGAACACGCAACCTTATGGATGTGGACAAACGTCCATTACCCATTGAGCCCTACACCACCCACTTTGGACAGATTTCAGGCTGGATTCTGAACCTGCCGAGTCCAGGCGGGATTCAGGTCTGAGTCTCAGTCTTGGCCCGGTGGCCTCAGGTATGGGGGCTGATGATCTAATAATGCAGCATCAGAATGCCAAATTGTCCTAGAAAGGCCCGGAGCATTAAGGGTTAAATACATGCAAATTGATGAGTAAATCCACTCAGATCCCATGTGGGAGGTGTGAGGTTATAGTGGTACTTGCCCCCCACCCCTCGGCCCACTAATTAAGATGGCACTCACTTGGGGAATACACCCCAGAAAGGTGCTGACAACTTAGAAATTTCAGTGGGCGGTTAGTTCCTACCGGAAAAAAGACATTTTGTATTCATTTTTTCAGTACAGAAAAGTGTAAATCCTTTTTGTATTGTTTACGGGGAGGAAATTAAACATGATCAGTTGGGCAGGATATAAAGTTTTGGTTCTTTTAAGGCAAGAATGTCGAATAGTGGATTCTGGGGGATGTGAATCAGACTTAGAAAGCAGTTAATGAACAATTTATTGAAGTGAAATCTTGAGGCTTCGGTGTTTTCTTGTTTTTTTTTCTTTACAGCTTCCTGTGTTCTCTGATGTTTGAGCAGGTATCTTTTTAACGTCCCAGGGGGGATTCACTCGCCTGAAATACCCATTGTTCCCTCCCTCTCACACGTTCCGCTGGACATTTTTAGTAGCTGGTATGAAAAGCAGAAGTAGCTCACGGCTTCTGTTTTACCAGCACTTGCAGCTTGAGCTAAAACATACAGACACCAACATTTCTGAATGTGACATTGGGGGGAAAAGCCGCAGTCTAGGTGCAGACCGCAGGGATGCTTAATCTTTAATACCAGGAATGTAGGCCAATTGTCGTCTCAGTTCGCACTTTACAGACCCATATTTTCACATTTATTGAATTTAATGCTGTAAAAAATCTTCTTAGGATGGGCCGTCTCAGTAAAAATATTGGTGTAATAACGCGTCAGTTTAGGTCTGTCGCTATTTGAATATTTTTTTACAGTAGCTGATCAGATTAGAAGGCAATAAGGGCAGCTTTCGTATTTGAAAACTGTTGATGCATTCGGTACATCTTTGCATAGTGTTATCTTTATCTTAAAGCCTTTCTGCTATCTTTGACACCCTTAGCTTGTTCCTGTACATCTACATGACACTATGATGTTGGTGTCCATCTCAGGCTCTCATTAGTTAATTCAGGACATTTATTAAATGCAGAAAGGCTGCATTGGACCACAGAACCAGGTATAACTTTTGGAGCAGCATAATATAATAATAATAACAATAATAATAGTAATAATAATAATAATTATTATTAAGTTACATTTATATATTGACTTTCACAAACCTAAGGTTGGTTTATAAGGAGGTAAAAAAAAAACTACCATGGAAATATGCAGTGATGAACTAAAAGGAAAATAATCTAAAGCAAACGATAAACTTTAATAAAAGGCTGAATTATGTCCATTTATTTTTTAAAGAAAAAGTTACATCGAAGATTTTCCTAAGCGAGTATGGCAGCAACCTCTTGGTTCATTTGGGCCCCCTTGTGCCTGCTGGGCCCTGGGCAGCTGCCTGATCTGGCCCAGCCCGCTTGCCTGGATGCCTCCTATGGTGCACGGTTAGGGCAGCATTTCGGGGGGATTTGGGCCCCGGATTTGTAACAGGGCTGCTTAAGTTAGTCAATAAGTTGCAGTATCAAGCTAGATCAACGTAATTATGAATAAGTGTATTGGCCTGACAGCAAAATTTTATATCCTCATCTTTAAAGAGTTAAGTTCAATTTTGAAATTTTTATAAATGTTTATAACACTAATACAGAATTATGGGCTGCACTGCTGCTCTTTATTATTCAGTGTTAAGTTCACGTTTGTCAATTTTTCCGCTTCAAGGTATATATACAATCCTGCAAAGCATAGTGACGACTCACTGCCAGGGTTCTGGGTTCGATTCCCACGCCTGACACTCTGTGTGTCGAGTCTGCTTGTTCAAACAGGTTTCCTCCCACCGTCCAAAAACATTAATTTAGGCAAATGACTGTTTCTGAATTGCCCATATTGTGTGTGAGTGTCCTCTGTGCTTCCTGGGGCAGGCAGACTCGGGCTCATGTGATCCAGTCCTGGGGGAGTAGTTATGAAGGATGGGCTGATGTGCAGGATTGGGCACATTGGGAGTGCATGTGTGTGTGCGTATGTATGTATTTTTTTCTGTCTTCATTAAGCTACATGTTGTTGCTTAAGTGCCAAAAAAGTGCTTCGATGGATCTATTACAGACCTGCGAGGATCATTCCTCAAACATTTTATTGTTTTTGTTTTTACGTTCCTCTTACTGTGTTTCTTGCACGGTCCGGAGTAGTGCTAGTTTCAGGTCACTGCTGGTTTACCAGTACATTCTTGCACGACAAGTAAATATTGGTGGGGGGGGGGAGGGTATGCGGCTGTGTGTTGCTGTGGTAATGTATGTCTGGGGGGGTTGGTGGCTGTGAATAGCCATGGTGATGCATTGCCATGGTGACGTGTTGCCTTCATGACCTGACCTCTCTCTCTCAAGGTGGATGTAGTTGGCGGCAGCGCTCAGCGCGAAACTTCCAACACCCCAGCCCCTGCCTCTGTGCCCCAGAACGAGGTAACCGGCCCCTTGGCATGGGGGCGGGGCCGTGCATGCAAGACCCACCCAATACAGCCTGCAGAAAGCAGCATGATCTCGGCACCCTGCACTGCACTCTGGACTTTGATTCCCTCTGTCTAAGTCGAATGCCACGCCCCACACCACAATCACCACAACATCAGCATGCAGTTTCAATGATGAGGGAAATGAGGCTTCGGCACCCCTGGGGGTGGGATTATTATGTGCTGTCAGAAACAGGTTTACCTATTTTTCATTGGTTACCTTCGGTCAGGTGGTGATCGACAGCGAGATGCTATTCTGCTCCCAGTCTGCATTTTAATGTCTCATTTCTCCCATAAGTAAAGAATTTATTTTTCTCCTGATTTTATTGACTGAGATTTTTATAACAAAACGATTGGTATTGTCTCTAGTAATCAGTTAATTATTTGCACTATGCAAACTTGCATGAACATTTGAAGTCTACACATAGCTGGTCAAAGCAATGCGATGCCCGTCTGAGCAGTGAGGTTACATTCTGGTTTGATCTGCAGTCTAAAAGCATCGCATGTCATTATCTCCAATGCCTTCACACTCTGAGATCTGGGTTTGCCTAGCTGTAGTACCGGCCTTTCCCGATACCTGCATGTACATTACGCTTCCTTATTGTGTTAATGTTTATCGTTTGAAAGGCTGTAATTCTGGTGAATGTGCTGGGACACGTTTCCAGTCTGCATGTGAGCAAGGTCCCTCCTGAAGCCTGTTTGCTTTCTTTGCACTGTGTTTATGGCCTGGTGGCTCCGTTAGCGACACTCAGCTGAGGCAACCTAACTGAACAAGGGGGAACTCTTACTTGTTTGGACGTCTACTGCATGACTTGCATGGCCTGTTCACATTAGGCATTTCTGCTTTCAAACGAGCGTTTCCAAGGTTACCTGAATGGCCCATCGCTTCCGTGCCTTTATCTGAATAACCTCGGGCATGCTCTCTGCGATCTATAAGGACCGTCTAATGTTACATCTGCAATAACTGATCAATACTGCTCACAAAGGATAAATGTTCTTGATGGTCAGTCCGAAAGCTGCTTTTCAACTCTGCTGAAGGGCTGAAAATGGAAGATGTCCAGGCAGGAGAACATCTGCAAGCTTTGATCTCTTTGTTGCCTTGGGGCTGGATAAGTTGGCCCAATTCACCATTAAGAACTCGGTTCCGATATAAACTTTTAACGAGAAAAGATTTAAGTACACCAGTCTGCTCAGCCTTCACTGGAAGAGTGGCTTTCTGGAACATTATATAGCTATTTTTCCCCCTATTTGGTTTGTCTATCGAGAAGAACATTTTATAGCATTGGAAGGCCTGAGGTTGACTCTTGTTCTCAGAGTGCTTTAGGAATAGCATTGAACAAGCCATTTCTGATAGAAAATTTAAAATTTTATTAAAAATGTAAATTAAATAGTCAAAGCAGGAATGTAGTATGTTACCACAGAAGCCTATCGGTTTTGAAGTTAGGTGTATTTTAGCCAATTTTGTAATTTTCCTCATGGGGTTAAAAAAAAAAAATCTATCTATATTTTGTATGCATGGATTGTATGGGATTTGTGTGATGCATGTTTATGGTAGGTTTTGGTATAGTCTTTAGCTTTCCTGCGCTGGGATTACAGCAAATCCTGAAGTAGTCAGTTGGTGATGATTTAGAGGAAAGCTCAGCCTTCACGTGGCAGTCCCGAGGTCGGACCAGACTCAACCTACTTGCTCAGTACCATGGAATTGCTTTGGAGCGGCTCTTTACATCTGCATCAGAGACCCTGCTACTGGCTCCATCAACACCCCCCACCCCGACAAAAAAAAAGAAAGAAAGAAACTGGTGGTATTCCCTTGCAGGCGAGCAACGGCAGCGATCCCTGGTCCATCTGGAACACAGATCCGGCAGGAAACGCAGCCAACAACTGGGCGGCCAAGCCAGAGGGCACGGAGACGGGGCAAACGGCTAGCAACTGGAATTCGGCGGCCCCAGGGCAGCTTCAGGGATACCAGGGTCCAGGTAAGGGGCCCCGGGCATGAACGGTTCCTGTTTCAAGCCTGCGTGTGTGGCTTCCTCACTGGAATCGGCAGTCTTCTTGTGCCGTCGTAAAGTTTACAACAGTCTGTTTTTTTTTTTTTTGCCCCATGAGCTAGTTTCTTCAGTAATTAGTGAATTCACAGTCTCTTTAGATGTGGGCAGAATTCAGCACACGCCTCCCTAATGTTGATTTTTGGCATCGAAAAACTGTAGTTGGAGTTCAAATACATTCGGCCTTTCCTGTGAAGGAGAGTAGATTTCAAATAAAACCAGGCAGTGAGTGAGGTTGGGTGGGGGATGCAGATGGTGTGTATCAGGCTGCGATCAGCGGAAAGGCTGATCTGTCCTGTGGTGTCATGTGTCATGAGTACATGAGGAAGTAAAGGTGGGTTCAGAGGGCTTGGCCATGCTGCGCCCTAGTGGCCAATCCAGGAAGCTAGATGTCTGATCGTGAAAACGAGGACCCCTTGTTGCGAGGTGATTTGTCGAGACTTGGTGATGAATTTGTAGCATTTCTGCACTGAAGGTGTTTAGTAGAGAACTGGCGTGCATTTCAACTGACCTGTCCATTGGCGAGTGTGCAGTGAGATTTTTGTTTTGTTTTGCCAAGGAGGCTAGGAAAGATGTGGGTGAGGGTTTGTGTAATTTAATCGGTAAAGTCATCTGTGGGAAAACCTGAACAGAAACTACCCAAACAGAACTGCATGACAGCTGAGCTCAGACTGGCTGAGTGGGTGGAGCAGTGGCCTCACTTCTCTAGGACTCCAGGACACCTCCAGGGTGTTCAAATCTCCATTCCCCTGTGTATGTGGGGACTTCACATTTCCTCATTGTGTTGTGTTTGTGTCCTCCCACAGTCAGAATGCATGAGGTTAGGTGTCCTTAAACCGGCCATGGGACATGTGTGTGTGTGTGTGTGTGTGTGTGTGTGTGTGTGTGTGTGTGTGTGTGTGTGTGTGTGTGTGTGTGTGTGTGTGTGTGTGTGTGTGTGTGTGTGTGTGTGTTTCCTTTTATGTGCAGGCACTTGGGAAGTACTCTTGATTTCAGTAAAAGAACCTGGCTCGAAGTACACCATATGGACTAAAGTACTGGGACCCCTGGCCAATACACCTACAGAAACCCTTATGACATCCTGTTCTAAATCCACAGGCATCAATATGGAGTTGGTTCCCCCATTGCAGTTAGTGGGAGTGTGCTCACCTGTGTGATCTCATTTTCTTTCACAAATGTTTCTAAACCTGACCTGAATGAATCATTTGAATTCAGTGTTTAAGAGGTGTGTCTCAATACTTTTGTCCATTTAGTGCATTTTATAATATTAAGCCCCCAAAAGGCTGCAATGGACTGCATAGCCATAGGCTGTGCTGCCTGGGATATGTTCCAGCACCCCCAGCAACCCTAAGCAGGGTGAGTGGACAAATGAACAGATCAGTCGGAATCTTGCTGGGACTTTATTAAACGAAGATAATATGTTTTATGTGATGCAGTATAATTCTGTTCTGTAGTACGGAAACAAACTTAAGATTAAATTTTTCAGAGCTGAAACTATCCGAAGCACCACACTGAAGTATTCATAATCGTGGCTTATTTTTGCTCATTTTGTTGATGCTCCTGAGTTGTGAGAATGTGAAATACAAACGTGAATTAATGAGCTGCTGTTCTCCTTCTCTTCCCAAGATCTCTATCCCTATCCTTACCTAATTGATTACACAGGTATCCTATGATGGCATGTGATGTCTCTCTGTTTTTGAAGGTTAAAAGCATATAGCATGATCACGTTAGCATATTTTTGTCCTTTGCTATAACTGCTTGTCACCCCCCCCCCCCCCCCCCTCCCCATATCCAAGCATTTGATCTGTTCTGGCGTTCAGTTGTTCCATTTAGATTTAGGGTGTAGGGTGCCTGGTTGAGGCATGTTTGAGCCACTGGGCTGTGACTTGAAGCATGACAGGAGCCCTTCTTATAGCAAGTGAAATGGCACAAAAGGCATGGAGGTCTGCAGAAGATGTCAGGAAGAGCTCCACCAGCTTCAGGCAGCACGGCCTGCAAAACGGCTAGCAGAATGCATTGAGGGTTTTGTTCGTATGGTGCTAACATGTAGCCAAGAAAACTCAAGCCCTTAACGTCAGACTGACAAGCACAGTGGGGTTGTATGGAGTATAACGAGATCCAGATAAGCAGTTGTTGGGTGCATGTTAAGAGTGGCGGCTTTTTCCTTTAACCCAGAAGCTTTTTTGGGACAGGAAATGATAGGCTAACCAGGAAAGCTAATCTAGCCTAGCTGCACTCTCTCATCTATGCATTACCTCAACCCTTTAGGAAAGGCATTGACCATCCAGCATTGTGTCTTTTATAGGGACTGCAGACGATGAAGAATGGGATGACGAATGGGACGACGTGAAGCCCTCAGGCGGATACACGGAGGCCGAAGCTGGGGAGGGAGGGCCCATGGGCAGGCCAGGGGCACACGGTTCATCAATGAAAATTGCCCTCAACAAGTATGTGAAACAACTCATGGCTGAAAGTGTCCTTCCTATTGATTCCCCATTGCTAAGGCCATAATGGTCTAATGTCTTAACCCTCCACAGGTTTCCTGGTTTCTCCAAGTCTGGTGCAGAAATATATCTTCTCTCAAAGCTGCCTCCAAAGGGAAAAGACAAGATACCTGTATATGTAAGTCAGGCCGACATGAATGTGTTGCCTTAAGAGTGACGGAGGTTCATTCTTTCGTCGTCTTAGTTACTCACTGGATACTCGCTGCCTCGTTTGCCCTTCATGGTGATTTCGCTCCTGTCATCTTGGCTGAGTCTGGCCTATTTTGCAATTCCAGGTCGGAGAGGTCGGCCCGGTGTGGCACTATCCTGAGGCGCAGTTGGATTGTGTTGTTGCAGACCCCAAAAAGGGCACCAAAATGTATGGCCTGAAAAGCTATATTGAGTACCAAGTCACACCGAGCGTAAGTCCTGAATTAACTGAAGGTATACTCCCACTAGCCCGAGTGCATTTAACCCCAAAATCCAGTTTGTTTGACTAATCGCTCTGAACTGTGCCCTGGCCCCTTGGAGAGGTCGACCAGAGCAAGATTAGTCAGACGCAGGCACAGTAGGCATCTAGTGTGATTGCTAACTGTGCCCGAGTACAGAGTACGGACACGACATCAGTGATGCAACTGATGCAGACATGCACACATGTACGCCTATATGTGACCTGCACCGGACCAGGTGGATTGGGCGGATAATATAAGTGCCGTAAAGGTTACAGCAGCTTTTTTCGGCTTTGTTCTGTTCATCTGTTCAAGAAACATAAGAAATCTTCCCGTCCAGCGCATTATGCTTGATTATTTAACTGCTTAAAGCACAGCATAGCATAATGATCTGTAGGCACGGTGGCTAGTTTGATGATGCTAATGTTGCTTGTTTGCTATAAACCTAAGCTGTAAACCTAGGGGAAGCAGTGTAACATTAGCGATGTCTGTAATAGTGTAATTAGTATTGGTACATAAGAAACGGCAGATTTCCCCCATTTTCTTGATGACAAAAGTGTGCTTGGGCCAGGATCGTTAAGGTGCATTGTGACCACAAACCAGGGGGGGCAGGCAATTGTGCTCAGACACAGTACAAGGCAACTGGGCAAGTGTGAGTACCACCTAAAATGAAAGCACTTTGCTCTGTGTGTTGTGAAATGATTGCATTTAATTATAACCATTGACTTTCTCCGGTTGATGTTTTCAGACTACAAACCGACCTGTCAATCACAGATACAAGCACTTTGATTGGCTCTATGAGAGGCTTCTGGAGAAATATGGGTCAGCCATTCCCATTCCATCATTACCAGACAAACAGGTCACAGGTAAAGGGGCCTCGTGGAATCAATAGCTGTCCAAATGCTAGTGCTTCTGATTCTTTCCCCGCTGGAGTCCAGAAGGCGGTAAATTTTACAGTACATAAGGTGAACGTTGTACCCTTGGTGCTGTTCCCTCGTAATAGTGTTATTCCTGTATCTCACAAAGGTAGCAAGAGTTCCAATTTGCTGTTCTTTCTCCGCTGCTTCCTCTACATTGCCCCATGAGCCGCTTTGGAAGAGGGTGTCCTTTGGGCTTTTCATGGCTACTTGGTCACAAAGGCCTCTTCTTTTCGCTTGTTGGTCTATCAGGCCGCTTTGAGGAAGAGTTCATCAAGATGCGCATGGAGCGGCTCCAGGGCTGGATGACTCGCATGTGCCGGCACCCCATCATCTCCAACAGCGAAGTCTTCCAGCTCTTCCTCACTTACAAGGATGAAAAGGTACAGTAACATCACTGGCCGAAGGAGACCGCAGCCCAACTCCCCCGAAGCACCAGAGGATGGAGGGGCCTCGGTGTCGTGTGTCCTTTTGGTTACTGGTGCCCTGCTTCTTTCAGGACTGGAAGTTTGGGAAAAGAAAAGCGGAGAAAGACGAGACAGTCGGAGCCATGATTTTCTCCTTGGTGGAACCTGAGGCACCAGACCTGGAACCTCTGGAAGTGTGAGTTTCATCTACTCCTCCTCAGCAGAGAGACCCTAATGGAAGGCACACATTTTAATCTTATTTGGTAATGTTAACTTCTGTAGCTTCCGTGTTATGGGTAAAATCTACTGCTGTGTATTTTATTATTTCATATGCTGTGTTTAGGATGATTTTTTTTTTTTGGGCTTATTTTAAACTCAACATGTTGTGAGTTGGATCCAACCTTCTCATGATGATGAGGATAATGATGATTGTGATGACTCCACGCTCCGTACTGAACAGGGAACAGAAGTGTGAGCAGTTCAGCAGGTTCACCAGAGCCATGGATGACGGTGTGAAGGACCTTCTCACTGTTGGACAGGAGCACTGGAAGAGATGTACAGGGCGTAAGTCTGCTGGCGTTTGAGTTCCCATAGTGCAAAACCTCTACATAGGCAGATAAGGGTCAGCATGGTACCCAAGGATCTTGAGTAAGATCCGCAGTGTAGGTCAAAATGATAAATCTATCATTTGGACATTCTAAGTGGTAGTGTAGTAATCACCTCAAGGTACCTTAGACACCATCTGTCTACCTTCCAACCACATTACAGCAGTAAAGCTGATAAACCAGAGTATCTGAAGGAAACACATGTAACATGAACTCCACACGGGGGGGGGGGGGGGATGAGTTTCTACCCCCCAAAACTGAGTCACTCTGGCAGTTTGTTATAGATACGCTAGAGATTTGTGTTGTATGTACTGGTCCGTGTTTCAGTTTTGGTTTTTAACCTTTCTGTGTGCTGTGCCATTAAGCATTACCCAAGGAGTACCAGCGGATCGGAAAGGCTTTCCAGAATCTGTCGTCTGTTTTTAACAGCAGTGGATATCAAGGTAACATGGCATTCTGCCGTTTCACTATATAGCGGAAACATTTTGGTAGAGTTGATGTATAGAATGGCTAATTGGTTTGCATGTGTTTTCTAATCTTATTTCAGATTTCAAATGTTTCAGTACTGTTCAGCTTTAATTGTGTGTTATCATACCATTGCATGTATTTTGTGTAGTGCACAGTTTTTATTATGTTATACATTTTGCGCAGTATTGCAGAGTAGTATGCGTGACTTTTTTTCCTCTCACGGTAGTGGGTGTAACACAGGATGTAACGGTAGGTCACATGACTGGTCATGTGTTTCACAGGCGAAGCCACGCTCACTGATGCTCTGACGGCGGCAGGAAAAACATATGAAGAAATTGCACAATTGTTTGCCGAGCAGGTACCGTCCCTCTCGACCTCGGCCCGTTGCCTGCTTGCTGGTGCAAACGCTGATGCCAATCTTGACCGACGTTTTGCAAGTTCAGTTTGGTTTCTGATTTTGGTGATACCGCTCTATGATTGTACAGCTAAAGGCTTCACAGGACGTTTGCTTAGATGAATAGGGATGGTGGGTAAGGTCAGCCAGCTCTGCTTGTGTCCTGAAGGTCATGGGTTCTAATCCTGTAGGCAGTACATTAATCCGATTCCCACTGGGGCCCTTAAGTGTGACTGTTCCAGGGGAGCTGGACACCGACTGACCCTGAGCTTTGACGGCAAAAGTTGCTGTCATCTGAAGTCACATGAGCCTGTGTCTCTGACAGGGAGCAAGATAAGATCTGTACAAACTAGCACCTCTGTTCCATTCTGCTAGCGTGTGTAGTCCTGAGAGGAGGCAGAACTGTTAAACTCATCGATGACCCTCTGAAAGCCAGTGGCATTACTGAGATGTATGTGGTGGCCAATGGGAGGAGAGCTCTCGGTCACCACACTTAATGGAGCCCCAGAATCTGTGGAACACACTTGTTATTTTCAGAGGTCTTCTAGTTATACATCTGTATTGGATGATCTACCTGGCCGCACTCTTAGCCAAAGTCTCCCACCTTATGGGTTAATAATGTTTTTTTTCCCCAAACAGTATCTTTTCTGTCCATCCCCATCTCTACCCTCTATCAAATTGTTGTTGCTATTTTACTGCATTGCACTGGGACTTATCTAACCTATGACTCATCATTGTAGATTAGGCAATCTAGCTTGTCAAAACATTTTTTTTTTTATTTTCTTGGTTAGTTGTTTTCTTCTGGCACATAATCTTGGGCCTTTTGAGATAAACACTAAAACAAAATGCAAACTGAATTTCTGCCCGTCACTGCCTGACCCAAAATGAAAACTGATGTTCTGTTTGGTATCTAAGTAGCATCCACTAGGAGGATTAGCCTGGTAAGCATTGATTGGTTAAGACTTGTGTTCATGTGAATCGTCATGTCACTCTTGACTCTTACAGTTTCACAGAAACCATGTTCATTGTCGTAAAGGACTTCGCATGGATTCAGTTGAAATAATATCCCCAAGTTCATTTCTAAGATGTTCTAATATGACTGCTGTTGAAGAAAAATTGTACCAGTTTTAAATAATTTAATGGCTTTCTGACAGCTCATTAAGAATTTCAAATCATCCCTGCCTGTGCTTCACCTACTGAAGCCTTATTACTAAACATACAAAGCACACAGGCAACGAAGAGTCTTCCAAAGTCTTCAGTTGAGTCCATGAGACAGTCTCCATTTGTTTGCATTTTCAGCTAAACACCCCCCCTCCACCAACACCAAACACAGGAAGTCTTTCTCTGGTTTGGCTTTCAGAGTGAAAGTGGTGTTTGTTCAGCATGTTGGGTTTTTCGTCTTTAGTTAGAGGCTTGAATGGAGTTGAGAAACTAATTCAGCTGACATCTTTGCGTGCGCTGACGTAAAAAGAGGTTAAACAATTGCAGACAGACATGGTAGACTGTCTGCGGTAGACTGTCTGCGGTAGACTGATTGCTCTCCACATAGTGCAGTGAGGTAGCTGATAGCAGGCTGACCGACATAGCTGAGGAAAACGCTAATCTCATAAGATTTAGTAAACCGGTATGATGTAATATGGTATGGTATACAGTACTGTACAGAAGTCTTAGGAAATCAAACAAAATGATGCTTAAATGATATTCATGTTGGTGTAAATCTGTGGTTTTATCCCTGTCAAAGTGTGTTAGCTTAGCTATTTCAAAACCCCTCCCAAAGTCACCTCAGCACTTGCAGCAACCATGCACTTCTGATTTTTTTTTTTTACTTGACTACTAGCATCATTTAGCTAATCATTACCTTATTGATTTTTCCTTACCCAATTATATATAATATATACAAAAATATTGTATATTATAGACTTACTGCCCAGATAAATAACCTTTAGCATTTCCTTTGACTGCCTAAGACTTTGGCACAGTACTGTATTTAATATATAGTAAGACAATAAGATGTATATAATAAGGCAGGAGTACACTGTGGGTTTATCACTGAGTGGGGTGTAGTTTGTTGGGAGAGGGTGGGGTTTGAGAATTTGCTAGTAGTTTAAAGGGGTTTCAAAAGTTCTGCCTGGGGGAGGGGGTCACCACGGGGTTCATTATTGAATTATTTTTTTTCCATTATTCATTAATAAAAAATGATTGTCTCCCATATGCCTTAGAATCCTGATCATGTTCTATGTGCAGCAAATCCTTTATGTTTGCTCGCCAGTGTTGCGTTTCTCAAATCAGTCCTCAGGGACCCCCAAACAGTTTACATTTTTGCTCTCTGGTAGCAAAAATGTGGACACACTGGCAGGGATCTGGGAGGGAGCAAAAACATGAACATCTGGGAGTTCCTGAGGACCGGGTTCAGATGCACAGCTCCATTGTAACCTCTTTGTTATGACTTCTTTGTGTAGAAGGTAATGATTTAGTGATCTAACCATGATGGAATCTGTCAGAAGATGTGCACAGTTTTAGGATGAGAGCAAAAAAATTTGGGGGGGAGGGAGGGAATCCCCAAATTTGCTGTGAAATGGCACTGAAAGCGCTGCCCTGTGTTCTCCTGAAAGGCTCTGAAGAGCCCACCTGATTCTGTTCCACCTGCAGCCAAAGAAGGACCTGCACTTTCTGATGGAGGTCAACAACGAGTACAAAGGTCTCCTGGGCTGCTTCCCAGACACCATCGGCGTGCACAAGGTAAGCAGACCCGGGCACTGGAGGTGACCCTGCCAGCCGCCCTGTCCTGGGGGGTCTCGGTCGTCGTGTCATCAGTGAAAGGTAAGTGGAAGGTGAAATCACGTGGCGTGTCAATCAACAGGAGTGACAGGCTTGCTGGACCAGGTGGTATATGTCAGATATATTACAGCAGCTTTTTCCATGAAGGACGATAAGTGAACAACATGTAGTACAATACAGCATGGGGGGGGGGGGTGATTAGGTGGGAGAAATAAATAAACCAGGAGATGCAGCTCATGGGTGTCGGTAGGGCAGCCAGCGTCCTGAACTGGGATTCTGTGGTTCATACGAAATGGATAAAACTGGTCTAAACCACCCTCCACGAACCAGGCTCCAGGGAACCGAATCAACGGCATCCTTCAGCTTTCCAGTCCCAGCCTAAAAGGCAGCTGTTTTCTGCTTTGCCCAGGTGGCCATAGAGAAGGTGAAGGAGGGTGACAGGCTGGTGGCCACCAGTAAGATCACCCCGCAGGAGAAGACCACCATGGGCAAGCGAGTCGGCACCATGTCTTACGCCCTGCAAGGTAGTGCACCGCCGCAACAGTGCGCCCTCTGCTGGATCTCTGTTAATAAGTATATTAATTAAAAACAGCAATGTATTATGATTTACTGCCGTTTTTACCTATTTGAACTGAATAATTTGAGTTAACACTCTTGCTTAATTACACAATAGAAGACTCTTTCTGGGTCTTGAACCTGCAACCTATATGCAATGAACCTATATTTTCAACCATTAAGCTGAAGGCATAATAATCAGTCGGTTTAGGATGTTGTGTTTCATGCTGCTATTAATCATAGCAAGACGGGAGGTAAACAGGATCCCCTCATGACGGTAGCGGAAATTTCCCCATCCTCTCTATCCCAGCTGAGATGAACCACTTCCATAGCAACCGGATCTATGACTACAACCGGGTTATGCAGCTTTACCTCGAGGAGCAGGTGAAATTCTATGAAACGGTGAGTAGGGCTGGCTTCTTGGTCACTCTTCATGCTTTTCTTCTTGTGCGAAACTATCGGGAATCTACTGGTCAGCAGCTGTAGCATTGCAGTCATGTTTACATGGAATGTGCATCTCTTTTTGGGCCGGTGACAGCACCAGATGGGTTACTGACCTTTTGAGTCAGTTTAGCATTAGGGAAACCAAGGTTCTATGCAGCTGCATGAACCAATCGGAGCAGACCGGAGATTTAGCTCAAGAATGAGCCACAAATGAATGCTGTTCATTTATAGCTGTCTGATCACTTTATCCACCCTTTTGAAAGTCTCAGGTTGAGGTGATAGTAGAGTGTAGAAGATGGATATGTTCTTATTTATAAATAAGCTGTTTAATAATTTATGTGGATAATTCTTTTGAATTAGGGTTGGTAGTTGAAGCTGAAGTAGGTCAGGTGACAGCAAAGCAATATGAGCTTCCTTGAATCGCATCAATCTCTTACACAACCATCAAGGTTTTATGACGTGTAAAAGGTTCTTGGCTGTTTCCGTGCTCTTCCCGCAGATTGCCGAGAAGCTGAAGGAGGCTCACGGCCGGTTTACCACGATGTAGAGATGCATCTGCAGTCAATTCCACAGCCAAACTACTCTTTGGTTGCTTGTTTTTTGTATGCTCTTCACATGTTATTGATAATTAATGATTTCAGCACTATATAATTAGCTGTTACACTTGGGCCAATGATATATTAATTGCAAAACAATGAAACTTCAGAGCACTTACAAAGAGTCGCTGAACCTCCGGTGCCAGTGGGTGCATTTCAAAGCTTGTGTGCATGCATGAAATGCATCGCATGGATGCTGTGCGGTGACTTGCAAGAAAACATGTCTGTCTTCTGATCATCGGATTGGATTTTGGATTTTTTTATTTTTTTGGAAGATGGATTTCCATTGCTGCCTTGCTGATCTCCTCACGCACAGGGAGAGGTGGACGGACATGGTTTGCCTGTCCGGCAAACTGGCGATAATAGAGGCAGGACCTCCACAGTACCCAGTGTGCTTAGTAACCAGACTTGCAGGAAGTGTATCATTCCAGCTACACACTGCCTTGCATTAAGAAGACAATTGGGGGGGGGGGGAGGAGGTTTGCTGCCCTTCAGCCGTTGAGATTCCAGAAGGTTCCCCGAGGAGGAGATCGCTAGGACTCACTGGGCACCAGGAGCAGGACCTGGTGTGGGTATACTGGATGTGAGATACCTCACTGGAATCCTCATGCTCCATGGCAAACACTCTTGGTCCTGTAACGCCCGCATCTGCTGCCTCACTGGCTGCTTTGACTCCACTCTGCCTACATTTCAACTACAATATCTTCTGGAATTGCTCTTTGACCTTTTTTTTCCTAACAAGTGTAATAAATTATATATATATATGTATAAATTTATAATATGGTAAAAACATGTGCTCTGGTTATTGGTGCATTTCAATGGGTTTGTGCTTAAATGGTGACGCTGAAGCTCACGGAAAGGCCCACTGGTGCCCGGGCCCCCATCCTCCGGGCCCCCATCCTCCGGGCCCCCGTCCTCCGGGCCCCCGTCCTCCGGGCCCCCGTCCTCCGGGCCCCCGTCCTCCGGGGGCCCGTCCTCCGGGGGCCCGCTCACTCACTCTGACAGCTCAGCCGGACCCGCTGAGATTCTCGCACATGTGACACAGAATGAGAATGAGCCCTAATCAGGCCCCTTTCAAAGGGGTGACTGTTGGAGGAAACCGCAGCCGGTATTTTCTTGCAGGACCGTCTGCGGGGGGGACAAAGGGCTCTCTTACCCTCAGCCTGCACTCAGGTGCTCTTGGGGGGGGGGGGGGGGGATGCTGCTACAGGCTGCTCATTCTAAACAGGGAACGTTGCTGTGACTTCTTTAGCGCTCATAAGTGCCCCGGCCTACATGGCAGTACACTGCTCTGAAGTGTGTTTCCAGTAGTTTTACACAACTTAGAAGCAAATGTTCTGTAAGTTAACAGTTAAATTGCAAATAAGGTGTGTTTCCATGAATGAATGCCATGTGAATAATACTCGCCGTTCATCTCACCGCAACACTAGTCTCCATGTGTCATACTTCAGCTTTCCACTAGTTCATAGCTGTGGACGTAATTTTCCTACATATCTGCTGATTCGGATTCTGCTGCAGCATCGCAGATGAGTCTTTTCTCAACTAGCCACAGAAATTACCAAAGCGAACGTAAGAACTGTTTCACGATATTAGTTTTTTTTTCTAAATTTTCTAAGTTTCCTGATGATCTTACTTCACGACTTTACATTGAAATGTCCAATATCTAGGTTAAACACCCAATCAGTAGCTTGCTTGTTCTATATAAACGGATTCCCTTATCATACAATGTGTATAACTGCCAGTTATACAAAAGTGTGTGAAGGGCTTTTAGCAGCCACCCCCCTGCAAAGCCCCCCCAGCTCACATCAGTTATTCCATTTGTAATCCAACAAGTTCCAATCCCAGATGATCCAATTAGAGCTCTAAAGTCCTACAGTAGTGCCAGGGGTGGGGGGGCTGTGGGTAAATAATACCTGTCCCCACCCCCCAAAGCACATGTTTTTTTACATTTTTTTTGTAAATTAGTCGCGTATAACTGGAGTATCACTTTTCCCTTTATTTTTTTACAGTAAATATTTAATACACCGAAACCATCAGTGAAAGATCGGCAGACCATTAACTATCCGATCCATGTTATTCATTCTCGCGTAGCTCCGAGGAAAAATAAGCAGTTTGTGGCAAAATAAAGACCAAATAGTGTGTTTCTGTCTTTTTGTTTCGCCCAATGCTTCCCTTCCCGAGGAGCAGAATGACACCACCCTGGAGCCCTCAACATGTCCATTTGTAGAATCGGTTGAAATCTTAGCAGCCTGCGTCTGTGAGGATTCAGCAGCCTGTGTCTGTGAGGATTTAGCAGCCTGTGTCTGTGAGGATTCAGCAGCCTGTGTCTGTGAGGATTCAGCAACCTGCGTCTGTGAGGATTCAGCAGCCTGCGTCTGTGAGGATTCAGCAGCCTGCGTCTGTGAGGATGCTGAGGGTTCGGCTCGGATCCTAATTGCGGAGTGGAAGCTTCGTTCTTCGGTAGCCGCCGTGGGCCCTGCAGGTGCTCTCTATCTGGTTCTGTCTTGGGTCCAGTGTGACACGCATGCAAAGAATGAAGTCGCACAGAGCTTCCCTCCAGAGGAAACAAGTTTAATCACAATGGGCTTTTTGTGTGAGTCAGAGACCAGGAATGAAGCATATTCATTGCTGTTGTCCATTTCGCAGTGCTTCTCAGCTGCTGGGGCCTTATGACCCATTGTTTCTTGGTCATTAAGTTTGTGGCGAACTTTACTTCACAAAAAAATAGTGCAGTAATGGTAAAGAAATCATGAGTGACAGTGGCGCAGTGCCGTGGTGCACTGTTAAAAAAATGAGAGCAAAAAATTTTAATCACATGCTCAGCCACCTGCCACCCTCCAGTTATCAGTGACCTAGCAGACGGTCAATAAATTCACGATTTTAGCCGTTTTATAAAAAGGAAAAATACAGTATGTATAACCTGTGAAGTTTTGTTTGAGAGATATATTTTTGTTTAATCTGCCATTCATGTTTTCCAGATTCTAATCAAAGCTATGACAAACACAGTGTTCTTTATCATTCTGTACCTTATGCAGGACATTCGTTTATATGTATAACAGATCAGTAAAATATAGTTTGGAAAAACACTACATACAAAAATGAAGAGTTTTTTCCTCGGCTGCAACATGATCGGGGGCAGAGGGCAGAGCTGCCAGGCCTTCCAGATGGAAACATGGCCTGTCCCTCATACCCCCCTCCCGCCGGCTACCTCGTCACGGTGATGGGCGGGGCCGGAACGCCCGTGGTCGGATCATCATGCTCACCTTCTTCAGGGAGTAATAATCAGAGTCCTTCCAGCTGTACCAGACGATACCGTCTGGGCCCGGAGGCCTCTTGTCCCTGGGGGTGTACCACCCCCCCTGATGAAGGCGAAACATAAGTCAGTTGCTGCTGTGGAGATGGGCGGCTAGTTAAAGCCTCCCTGGAGGTATTTCCCCATGAACCATGCTAATATGTGGGGAAGTCGTATGCCTGTGATCAGAAGGTTGTTTGTTCAAATCCCCAAGTTGGCAGACTCATTTCACCGTTGGGTCCCTGAGCAAGGCTCTGACTCCACAATTGCTGCAGGGATTGGTTTTCTCAGAAATGCACCTCACTTGTTTCTAGGGTCCAGATTGCCAGAACACTCCCTCCCACCCCAGATCTCTTAAAGGTGGACGTACCTTATAGTAGACGCCATTGAGGTTGGTGAGGAAACACCGGTGGTACCACCAGCCTCCACGTGAGATCTGGGCACAAATGTTGCCGATGTCGGGTGTGCTGAAGGCGTGCATGTTGTGGTACCAGCCGAAGGAGTCTTTCACCGTGCCGCTGAAACCGGAAACGTGCAGGCGGTACTGGGTCTCCTCCCCGTCGAGGCTGCCCAGTGAGAGGCGCGTGAAGGTGAACTCTGACCTACCGGTCTGACACGCACATTTCTGTAGTATGATGTGGGATATGGTCCCATCTAACCAACGACTTGCTAAATTCAGCCTGTTGGATGTTTTATGAAAAGTCTTTTTCTTCGTCACTTTATATACAAAACATTAGCAGAAACTAATTTCCTTTGTAAGATGCATTTTTCAGCTATTTTTAAACACTGGGTCCTTTTTGACGTGTGTGTATGTGTGTGTGTGTCTGTGTGTGTCTGTGTCTGTGTCTGTGTGTGCACCGTGTGATGGACTGACATCCTGCCCGTCGTATGTTCCTGCATCCATCCAGTGTTACTCCCCATTCCATGATCCTAACCAGGATAATCATTTGGAAGATACAAAAGTAAAATTTAAAATGTAAAACTACATATTTAAAAAGAAATACATTTTAGAGCCTAAAGGAAATCAATATCCTTTTTTTCCCAAGTGGCCTCATGTAAACACTGCCTAACTCAAACAATCAAACTGTTTAAGGCATGAAGTCTTGGTACCCATGACCCTGACACAGATATGCGGTTCAATGGATGGGTGATGATGACACAGTAATTTTACACAGAGATGCAAATACTCTGTGTGATTCAATGCATCTTCTACATTGCTTCTTCTATGGTGGTCAGGAGCCTATTCTGGAAACAATGAGGCAGAGAATAACCCAGGATGGGGCACCAAACCACCTACCTAATACATATGAAACTATTATAGCTATTGGCTTCTGAAGCTATGAAGCCTTTTGTTAATAATGACTTACTTGAGTTACTGAATTTATCAGGGAGAGTCAACTGCCATTTACGTTTCAAACCGGTTTTCCTGCATTATGTGCAAAACGCTTGTTGTCCCATAAACATGAGACGATTTCTCGTGTTCCTGTTTCAAGCCGCCTTTGTTTCTGCTACAAAATCTATAAAGAGGCTTCTGCAGACATCCAAGGTTGCTGTTGAACACATTGAGAGGAATAAGGCACAAGCTAATAGATCTTAAGTTTGCGATTTAAGTGCTTCTCAAGAGTCTTGGATGAAGGAGCGTATGACTCAGTCCTCCCAAGGATGATGCAGATGCTAAAGCATAATGGGCCAGGACTTTATAGGGAGTGTTTTTGGGTGTTTTGTTTTTTTTGCATGTTTTTCCCTTTAAAATCTACAGTGGACAAGATTATTGTGTGCCGTCCGTCACTGGCTGCTTGAACATGCTTTCTGTTGAGTGCTTTTTGAGATCCCATTGGGTGAACCAGGCACCCATTGATAACGGACGGTAATCCCACTCACTGTGGGCTACAAAGCCTGGTATTACACATCATTGGTTAATGTTATGATCCTGAACTTTGCTTTCAAACTTCAGAGTACTACTAGAAATGAATACAAAATGAACATTTCTGCCACTCCATCCATCCATCCATCTTCTAACTGGTCAGGTTTGGAGGGGCTTGTGAAGCATGTACCAGGCAGCATCGGACGCACGCCGAGTGTCGCACTGCACAGTACTACAGCAATGACTGAATGTATCTCGGATTGTCTCAGCTGGTTTCTCCTCCCAGCTACCCAAGGCAGCACCGCAGACGGGCAGCGTTTCGGGTGGAGCGGGCTGCACCCACCTGAAGCTCTCATAGGTGGCGTGCTTGCGTTCGCTGCTCCAGTCCTCCAGCTCGATCCGCAGTGCGTAGCCCCCCTGCCGGGACAGCGTGTGGATGTGCTCGTTACCCAGCCAGAAGTCGGAGTGCAGGTCGCCGAAACCCAGCTTGTACTCCTGCCAGCTGCGCTCGAAGCTGACGGAACCGCCCAGCCGGCGTTGGATAACAGTCCAGCCACCGCCTGCCGGGGAGACGGCACACGCCTGACGGCTCAGGGGTGGGGGGCACCAGATGGGCAGAGAGCCGGACATTCCCTGAAGAGATAGCTTCATTTACAGGTAGCCTGAATGCCTCCAGATGTTCAGGGAAGGGGGGAGGGTCAGGTCTCTGGAAGTTACTCATCTAATAATAGCTAAGTATTTTGTAGGAATGCCAACATAATCATTACTAATCCCAAAGCACTCTAACAACACTGAAGTGCCTTCTACTGCTACTAATATAATCATTATGAATGCATAAGTGCTCTGTAATTATACTGAAATACCTTCTAGTAATACTAAAGGAACCACTACTGATAGATAAGTACTCATTAATGCCAAAGTATTCTGGACAAATACTAAAGTCCCCTCTTTGCCGATACCAAATCGCCCTTTACAAACACTAGAAGTACTTGACTGATACTAAAATGTGTAATAAAACTGAATCCAGGGAAGTTTTAAAGAAATTAAACCTACAATGAAATTGGGTCCAACTATAAGGCACCTGGTCAATCTGACACTGAGGTAATGCATGAAAGCAGAACTGATATAACAGTGTAAAATCCTAGTGCTCACCGGCAGTGTCCATGTCACAGAAGACCTCCACAGGCCAGGCCCCCATAGAAGGCACCACAGTGTAGACCCCCGAGCGCCGGATACCGTCGTGATAAACAGAGGCACAGTCCATGGGGCAGCTCCTCACCTGCCGGACGTCTGAAATGGAGACGGGGTCGGACACTCATCTCCGAGACTTAGGACAATTATTCAGGTTAAAACCTTTTGTTTCTGTCTTCTGTGCATAACTATTTTTTAGTCACTAAACGCTTTCTATAACAATTTTTTATTCGCTAAACATTTTCACAATATCCATCCGTCTGTCGTAAAACCACTGCTGCTGGGGATTGTGGTACATTTCCTCCATCACATTGCATGTGGAGGTGTAACCATCCGCAAAACCATAATCACTTATGGCTCCTGGAAATATGTCTCCCCCTAGTGGTGGGAATAATGCTACATATAAGCTAAATGAATTCAGGAGCAAAGCAAGCTTATTAAACCACGGAAACATTAACATCCCCAGAAATTATTTTGCAGAATAAATCACTGTCCCATTTTGCACTAAAAGAGGACCTAATGAAACACTGAAATGCAAAGAGTTGCTATCCTCCTTGAAATGTATGACAGCCAGCGGTTGTTAGCGGCTGGCTGACCTGGGTGCAGGGCTTGGTGGGCGCTGAGCAGCTGGCTGGCACGCACCACGTTGACCATGCAGCCTGGATTGCGGCGGGCCTTCTCCACTAACGCGGCCAGGTTGTGCACCTGCACTTGCATGTCGTGGACGAGCATGCCCTGCGGGCGCAGCGTGCTGCCGACCTCAGCATCATGCCGCTCCGCATCCTGCAGCCGCTGTTCCAGCGAGGAGTTCAGCCAGTTCTTCTCCTCGTTCTGGGGAGACGCAAGCGACTAGTCACCTTAATCTCATTCAAAACTGCACTTCCTGAGGTCAAGAATGGTAATTGCTAATGGGTAATTTCCCCCCGTCATTGTGAATTATCTATCTATCTATCTATCTATCTTTCTATCTATCTATCTATCCATCCATCCATCCATTCACCTATCATAGCTTTGACATAGGATGACCACTGGCATTACTCTGGGGACCCTTGCATTCAAAAAAGAGGACTAACGCAATAATAAAAACAGCCTGTGAAATTCTATGTTCTTGCTGTTTCAGATCAAAGAAACTGAGCACATTCATTCGTTCAGTAAAACACACTTAAAATAATGCAGGGAGGGATGGATGACTCTCGATAGTTTTGCTTGTTGATCACTTTGATCGTTGATCGTCTCGTCGGCCTTGCACGGCCTAACCTGCAGCTCCAGCACCTTGACGCGGTGCCGGTGGTGCCGCAGCTCTTCCTGCAGCTCTGAGACCGTCTCCTTCAGCACCAGGACCTGCTGCTTGCGCTGCTCATTCTCGCGTCGCCACCGCTGCGCCTCTTCCATGCACCGGAACGCGTCCGGGCAGCGCCGCTCACCCCACTGTGTCGGCAGGGCCGTGATGCCACACTGGCCTCCGGGCAGTACCCGGTCGCCGTATTGGCTGCAGGGGGGGTTCTCCTGCAGCCCCATATCTCCAGCTCCCCCTGCGGGCCGGCCACCCCACATCACCAGGATGGTGGTGCTCTGCAGTAGAAGCAGGGCCAGTGGTGGCATCCTGGCCATCAGCTGGTCACGTGGAGAAGATGCTGCAGGATTCCCCTCCACAAATTCCCAGCCTCCAGTTTTCCTTCCTCCAGGAACCAGAACCTACAAAATTTGCAGAATTTACTCCCATCAGCTGCTACTTACAATCCCTTTAGGTTGCACAGAATAATGTTTGCAACAAACTACACTAGTGGCCAAAATTGTGAAAATACTTCCAGTTTTTAGAGATTGCAGAACTTTTTTTATTAAACTGTTGCTCAGGTTACATCTTTAATCGCCTAATGTATGATATTTGTTCTTTGATTGTTCATAAACATTACTGCCAATATTTATATAGTATCTTTTGAGGTGTAATGCCAAAAATTGTAGGTGTTTCCACAATATACAGTAAGTATGCCCTGGCACCTAAGGTACGTCAAATGCAGCAAACCGGAAGTGAGAGTGACGTCTTACCCAGGAATCTGCGACCGCAGATATTATTAGTCCACAGTACGTGGACTGTGGCAAGACTCACCTGTATCCGTGGAAAAAAAATAAAATTAAATAAATAACTGAGAAGAAAAATTATTTAGGCTATGTTTTTAAATACCATGTCCGCGGTATTTAGATCAAATATTGAAAACGTTCATCAGAATTCGCTATGGTGCTTCACCACTGGTCTGTTACAATGGAGTCAGGGTGATTGGTATTGATTGTGATACCGAGCACAGCCGAGTCAGCCGACAAGTGACGTCCTGAGGCTCTGGGCTCCTCATCCGGCTCATTCCACCTAATCTGCTTTTACCGAAAGGCGTGCGATTCGTTCCCGGTCACGCTGCGCTCCTCTGATCTTACCGCACAGCAGACACTTTTATTAAAAGATGATTTTATCTGCATCATATTGCAGTTATACTCTTTTATACACTCATGTCCACAAAAAAATGCATATTTTACCTTCTTGGTAAGCGTGCATATTTTCGGCGAAGAGATATTACTGGCCCGAAGCGAGTGTTTGGTCCCCCTACTTAGACAGAGAGGCAGACCTGATCCGAGAATCACTGCTATAGTTATTGTGTTCGTAAATGTATTGCATTTTTTTCTTGCTCGCAAAATACACACCGCATTTATGGGGCTGCACTGCTTTGTATACAGTATTCGCCAGTGTCAAGAAGCCTTTCCAGTTCCATCCAGTATGTGCAAGAGCAACATGTGGTTGCGGTTCATTACATTCTGCATTTAATCAGTTGATAATTTCTACATCTTTAACGTTCAAATAGTTTTCGAAGAAATTTAACTAAGACAAGTGTGTTTAGGATTTTAGATGATCATCCAAATGTTATTTTTTCCTTCAGTACTTACCATCAATTATGCCTTTAGTTACACTGACAGTCTTTTGACAACCATTTGATACAGAAATGTCCTACATCCTGATTCTGCAATGTCCCTCCCCTAAAAGCTGCATTTTTCTCCAAATCTCTTACATTTCAGTGAAATACAAGGATACTTTCTGCGTATATTTTAACCCCCCAGAAGTATTCCACTCATATACAAGCAGTTCAGCAACTTAAATGCTGCAGGACAAAAGCTTAAAGTACCTCACTTGCTGCTGATAAATGCCCTCTGGAATGAAGGCTGGGGTCCGTTTTCAGTGATAGGCTGATCCTCTTTTTCGTAACTGAACCAGCATCACAGAGCATCGGTTCTGTGGCTCAGGAAAGCAGAAGACATCTTACTTCTGTAATCCATCCTAATTGGATTGAGACAATGATGGAGCACATTAAACACACCACACAAAATGGAAGGCAGAGAAGGCAACTATCATTTATCCATAATAGTAGCTATTTTTTTTGTTTGTTTTATCCATCATCACATGCTGCTATCGCAATTATTCAAGGCACAAACACTTAGTCACTTTTCATTACACATGCACTAATAATCTGTTATTTTATTATGTTTGTTATAGCTTAGTTATAGTTTTTTTCTTTTTAAACTTTTTACAGAGTATGAATATTTATGTGTATTTATATAGTTACAATACAGTATCACTTATAGTTATTTTGCACTATTTTTTTTCCACCTTACCTTTATTCCTATTGTTGCACTGAGCGTGTAAAGGACAAAAGAATTTCCCTCTGGATAAATAAAGTTTTTTCTTAATTTATCTTATCTTATCTTATCTTATCTTATCTTATCTTATCTTATCTTATCTTATCTTATCTTATCTAAAACCTTGGTATAATAATTTAGTATAGTAAAATATAGTATAATATATAGTATAATATAGCAGCTGACGATAAAACTGGAAATTGAACCTAATTTTAATTAAATTTTGCTCTTAAATTTCAGGCTCAATTTGTAGTTTCTACCTTATTCTGTAAATATATGATTTATATATATATATATACATATATATATATATATATATATATATATATATATATATATATATATAAATTTACAGGGCAGCTTGATTGTACTGGAAGGTCATTTTCAAAGGTCAGTTTCTTTACTTTCTTTACTTACATTTAACATCAGTCCTTGGGGCTTCAGGATTTAGCACAAAATATTTAAGAGATCCATGATGTTCTTCAGTTACGTCATGCAGTCTCAAACCGCAGGTGCCCCCGCACACTCACACTCACCCCTCAGTTGAATACTAAGAGCCTGTTCCCTATTGCCTGTGACTGCATAGACTCTCCTAGTGTAGTTACAAAGTATTATCTCTCATTTATGCATTGTGGTCTGAGCATTAGTGGTTTGTGCTGTTGGATGTCTCTGGAATTGCTGCCTTTAATTGTTGTTGTTTTTTTTATTTCCCCACACTTTGCATTGCCCCATTTGTCCTTCAACCTGAAACTTGGGCAGTGGTGGCTTAATGGTTAGTGAAGTGCACTTATAATAAAAAGATTACAGGTTTGAATCCCTGACCAGCCAGATACCCCTGAGGTACCCTGAGCAAGGTACTGCCCCCAAGCACTGCTCCCCCAGTGCCGAATTAGCTGCCCCCTGCTATGTCACATATGGGTTAAATGCAGAGGACACATTTTGTTGTTGTGTGCTGTGGTGTGTCAACAATGACAATTGATCGCTAGATTCTTGATTAAAAATTCAGCATTGAGAATTAAACCCCACAATTGAATCCTAACCTGCGAGTCTCTCATCTCAGTGATGATTTTACCAATTGCTGGTTATGTCTCTTAAAAAAATGCATACCTAATGCTCCAAGCATTGTCTTAGCGATGTTGTTTTCAAATGCCTTCACCATTGAAAAACTTTTTTAAAAAACAATCTCAATCATGTTTGTCATTTGTAGTGAACTCCTAACCCCACCTTGGTCTCCTGGATGCTTAGTGGATGAGTGCTAAAAGCGTCTTATTCACAGAAGAACACAAAGAGAGGGAAGAGATAAACAAGACGAAAACTCCAGACCAGTCCAGGTGCCTAATGGCAACCTTTTGATAAAAGACATTTCCAAAAGTAAACAGGTAAATAAAATAAAAGCTTTAGTCCAGCAATCTTCTGGAACTCTTATGTAGTCAATTTGGCAGATGAAAGGCAAAAAGTTATTTTTGAATCAAAGGTCTCTTCAGATAAAGACAAAAATTCTTTAGAAGATGTTGTGAACAGAAATATTTCATCACATTATCCACAAACCGATCACTCACAATTCTCTTTCCAAATTTTAAGGAGTTGCTTTCCCCTGTCTTCACTGTAAGTCACTGTTTTCTGTCCCTTTGTGTTTGTTATTACTATTGGATATCAGGAAGCAATCAGACAAGAAGAACGTAAATTTTCTATATGGCTATTTTGTAAGAAAACACTGGGACTATGAGTGAGGTTCCACAAAACCATGTCCAAACCTTCTATCGCAACTAGGAATAGAGATGATTTTGTCTTCAGTAAACATTACAATACAAGAAGGAATCACATTGTGATAATTTTTGTTTTTGAAGTGAACATTGTAGAAGGAATAAAGAAAGACAGCAACTCAGCCCAAATCTCATTTGAGCTAAAAACTGAGGCAAAATGTCTGTTTAATCTGATACTGGTTTTGCCCTCGTATATTAAAAATTGAAAATTCAGTGAAATCACCGTTAAGGGTTAATGTTTAAAGTTTCTGTGTCTTGAAAACTATTTCTGCCTCCTTTTGGAGCAGACAAATGAAGATTGACGTTGTGCCAGTTAAAAGCAGCATGTGTCATACTGAAGGCTTGCAGGTGACAGTCTTTGGCCCCAAGTGTTTGAGGTAAAATATAACTTCTGATTTTCTCAGTGGGTAGCATGTTGTCCACTTGTGGCGCCCTGTGGATTTGATTTCCACCTAGGCTTTGTGCATATGATGCACACATATTCGCCTTCAGTTCAGAAATGTGTATCAGTATGTCAAAATCACTCTCAGGTTTGGAATGTACTTCTAATGGAATGTTTAAAAGCAATTTGTCACACGTCAGGGAGGCACGGAACAGGGAAACAGGAGCGGGAGTCGGTGAATACGGGATTTAATCGAGGAGAAAACACACTCAGGGACCCACCACGGCGTTAATGACTGGACTGGGGACGTGGACTTAAATACACTGGACTAAGCAACAACAACTAGAAACAGCTGGGAACACGGGGACTCCACATGAGGTACACGAGGGCGCATGGCTCAACGGGAGGAGTGGACGAGCAGGCATGACAAATTTAAGACACGTATAAGAGAATTTAAATAAGTTTACAACACTTATTAGTTTTTCTACTAACCATTCATCACCTACTTCTGAATAATGAAAAAGTTACTTAAATTTTCCAATAATTCTCCAACATGATGACTCTTACATTTATTTCCTAATAAGCAATCAAAATCAATTTAAAATCAGATTTTCCCTCCAAAAATATATAGAGCTGATAAATGAATCCATTCTAGTATGACAGGGATGATAAACATATTATGGTAACACTTTACTTAAGACCATGTTTTTAGTCATTTATAAACAGATTCATAACACATTATAATGCATTCATAAAGCATTATAAATATAGCTCTAAATATTTAACAAAAGGCATAACACTTTATAGCCATGTGTATTATGCATTATGAATGCTTTATGAAGCTCTCATCTACTATGTACTATGGACACCCTTATAATGCATTATAATGGTCGGTACAAGCATTAAGGATGCTTTGTACTGCATTATAAAGCTATCTATAGTGCATTAAAGATGAGACCTTCATAAAGCATTCATAATGCATACTAAACATGGCTTTAATGTGTTATGCCTTTTTATAAATATTTAGTAAAGCTTTACATTAAGTGCTCCTTCATAAAGCATTCATAATGCGTTCATAGAACATTCAGTGCACCTTCATAATGCATTCATAACACATTCAGTGCACCTTCATAATGCATTCATGCAAGTACACTGTAACATCCTGACATCCCTTAACAGCCGTAATATATATTAATAATAAACATTACATGATTGTACAATTATAATGTTTGTTGTTATTATATAATGTCTGTTATTAATGTGGTGCACTTAACCTTTTATGAATGCAATATAAAATCATTGAAGGTGCAGTTAACGTAAAGCGTTACCAACAGGGCCGTCAGTAAAGTGTTACACATATGAATATGTATTATTTATAATAGTTATTTATCGACAGTCACTTGCCAAAAAATGTCTAATCATTCGTGTGGCCTTTTAAATATTTAAATAATGACAAATGGATGCCAAAATAATACCTAATCGATACAAATATTAAAATTTAGAAAAATGCTAGCAACTAATGCATGTTCATCAGGTCGAGAAAAATCAATACCAGTTGTGAGTGGAGCGTTTTTCACCGTTCCGTCCTCACCTCCCTCGCCTTTTGCGAACACAAAAGACCCGGCTTCACAAAGTATTGTACTTTAAACACCGGCTTATGTAGGAATCGGTATAAAAGGAAGTGCTTCAGGACAAGGGAAAGAAAACGGAGGGTAAGAAGACGAGACCCACCGAAGGCAGAGGAGACAGTGACACAGTCAGGACGACCTGTGGCAGGTAAGACCTGCTCAGTTTTAATCAGAGGGAGCAACTTTCCTGCATGACAGCTTCGTTTATATTGATGTGATTTTCTATTAACATCTTTACCCCATTGGGCTATATCACGCATCATCACCCGTAAGACACTTTTGACATTATCTCGGTATATGCCGCGTATTCCTGGCAATGGCAGCTAACTAACCACCTTTAAAACGGTCATTGAACACTAGGTTACATATTTCCTTTAATAACGACTGATATATTTGATATAACATAGAGATGATTGCGATTTTAACATTTGAATTTGTAATAATTTAGAGAGACGTATAAGATTTTAATGCCACAAAAAGGAAAAATATTCATGATCATTTACATCGTTTATATGAATATTCATACTGTATGTTTCCTACACGTATTGATTTCAGAGGTAAATTCTCACAGGAAAATGATACTTAGGCTCAATTATATAAACCTACAAGCTCATTTGTTAATTTATGTTACAGTATCATAACATCTGTCCATCCACCGTACAACTGCTTATTCTGAACGGGCTCGCGCGATATGACACAAAATCTTTTAGATATGTTTAAAATATTCTCTCTATTTTCAGTGGTATTTTTTCATATCACCTAAAATCAGAAGAAACCCCAAATCGTTTCCCCAAAAATGAAATGAGAGAAATTAAGCAGTTTTCTGCATAAGCTTGACATACTTCATGTATTACAGGCTATGAAATGATGCTCTTTAGCCAGCCGGGTCCACATACTGTAGCTACATAACTAACGTGATGTCGTTTGAAAAGAGAACTGGATGCTCAAAACCTACAGGCGAGGGTGTCTTTCTGTTAGGGCGCCTTTCCTTTGGTGCCAGTCAGAGACGCGCTGCTCCCGGGGTCTGCGGATATTCTGCTTAACGGGGCTGAGAAGCATTTAACAGACCAGCAGGTGGCGTAACATTTAAAACGTCCTGGACGCTGCTTCTTCTAGTGCCCGGAGCAGCGCGTATACTATAGTATAAATTGTAATCTCCTTTTGATTAAATCTGTACATGTATTAAAGGTCCGCAGTTTCCTTTTAAATTTGTTTTATTCCGTTATTTTGGAATTTTGCATTTTCTTTATTATTACACCGGTAGTACCGCATTTTCAACAGAGACAACAAGATGCTGAATTTGGTAAAAACATAGTTAGAAGCCTAATATGATGAATAGCAGCAATTCATTGAAAAGGGAACAACATTTCAATGGCTGTAAATCAATAAATTTGGTGCATGGTCTTACGTTTTTTTTTTTTTTTTAAAAACTAAATCCACAACAATTTGTCCTGCCAGCGACGCAAAGGTGTGCCGTCCAGCTCTCTCAGGTGCGGTGCGGGTCGGTGCCCAGAGGTTTGTTAAATGCTCTCGCAAAACGCATCAGGAAACATAATCTCTTTAAAAATAAATAAATAAATAAGTAAATAAATAAACGATTCTTACTTTGCATTGCTTTATTGAATGACGTAAAATGGAATTCATATACTACCCAAATGTCAGTACTGCGTTCAGTGGTACTGAACAAGCACAAAAACATGTATATATCACTTTGCTGGGGTCAGATGTTCCCATACTGTGACAAAAACCTGTCATATATGCCTTACAGGGACATAAAGATACCTAATCTGTATGTGTGCGTGTGTGTTTGTGTGTACCGCGGTGGCTGTTCAGCGGTTACACAGGGCAGCGATGCGCCGTGGAGCCTGGGCGTTGCTTCTGGGCGTAATCTGCGGGTGCAACCCGGCGGAGTGCGGTCAGTGCGGGGATCAGGCGTCCTGCCGGGGGGACAGGGTCCTGGTAAGCCTAGACTCCCCATTACCATCAGCCTTTTACACATTTATCACAAAACTAAATGCAAGCCTTTCGTATGAGGTTAAGTATCTTGTATTCTTAAAAATAAATAACCTGTGTGTATTGTACAGCACTGTATTAAATTACTTCATTAAATGTGTATTCTGTTTTAGTATTTCATGGATAATGGGAATTTACATTTGGCCTGAAAATATGTCTGTAAATACTATATCACAATCAAATTATATTCTCTTTCTGTTATATGTATTATATCCTCACAGGGCAGCTACACAGTGAGCAGTTTCCCACACTGTACTCCTGCATAATTGTTGCATGAATTCTGATTAATCACATCCAATAAGAATGCTAATTCTCTGGGGCTTTTCCTCTCTAACTTTGGGCATACACCTTAATTACCTTTTCAAATTCATTAATGTAGAAAGGGCTGAAAAACAGCAAACCTGGATGCTCATTTTCTCACCAAACCACAGCACAGCACATGGCTAATATTAGCATTTCTGTTGAACAGGAATGTGCACAGATGTGCAAGTCTGGCCTTGCAGCCAAAGTGGACAGCACTTTTGTGAAGAAGCCCTTTCACACCAGTCCACCAGGGGGCGACACCAAAGGCCCTGTCAGAACCTTGGATTCCATGTCTTTGGATGAAGCAGGGCCCAAGGGGAATGAGGAACCCTTAGCCCATGAAGACAAGCGTTCTTACCCCATGGAACACTTCCGCTGGGGCAAACCCGGGGGGCGCAAACGCCGGCCAGTCAAGGTCTACTCCAACGGCATGGAAGAGGACCTGTCTGAGGCCTACCCCACTGACATGAAGCGCCAGGTGCCCGAGGAGGCTGACTACACCCTGGAGGGGGACCAGGAGCTGGTCAATCAGAAGAACGACGGCTCCTACGAGATGAACCACTTCCGCTGGTCTGGCCCTCCTGCCAGCAAACACTACGGCGGCTTCATGAAGTCCTTGGGGGGGGGACACAACCAAAAATCCCTCATGACATTGTTTAAAAACATCATCACTAAAGACAGCCATTGGTAGACAGATGATAGAACACAATTAGCCGGGATTGGGGAACCAATCGTGTCGGGCCAAAGCCACTCTGCCCCCAAACCCATCTGATCTCAACAACTTATCAGCTTGACAGTTTCAGAATGTGGCGGAAAGGAGAGATTACAGTCAAACACTAATGCAATTACTTTAGCCTGTGGCTTTGCTGCAGATGTTACTTCTAAAATGAATGCTAACAAGCATTTCAAAGGACAACATCCTTTATGAATGAAATGTACTATATTGTAAATGATCAAATGAAATAAATAGAAACCAATATTGCAAGCTACTTGACAGCGCGATGTGTTTTTATTTCCTGCTAGCGCAAGGAACAGAGCATGGGCTGGGGCACCAGCCTGTCACGGAGCGCACGCTGACACACGCGAGGGTGCTACTCAAAAAGTCACTCCGGGGCGCCCCACTCCTAATGTAGTTACTGTTTGTGGTCAGCAGGGGGCAAACACAGGGAAAGTGGGAGGGATACAGGAAGCTAGTCTAAAGGCTGCTGGACAGTATGACAGATCCAGGGAGGGGGGGGGGAATGAGGGGGACTTTCAGGAGCATAACTAGAAATTCTAGCCCCCCCCCCACCAGACAAAATGTCACCTTGAGCTCCCCCCGCCTCCTTCAAATTGTATAATTTTACATATTCAGGGGACCCTGTAAAGTTCTGGGCCCCCAGAATCTGCCAGGGAATCAATGCCCCTACTGTGCCCCAGGAAACCTGCTCAGCACAGGCCCATGATATATATCTCAGGGTGACTGAAAAACTCTGCAGAAGAGGCTCACAAGAGACAGAAGTTATACAGGTTCACAGAAAACAAGCTCACTCCCCTGATACAGGAGACAGGAGCCATACATCACTGTAACAGGAAGGACTCGATGCGGGTGACATCTGCTCCTGTTCCATCCGGCATAATGAGCTGCAGCAGCTCACCACCAAATTGAATATGGAATAGGCTCCAGGAGCAGACGGCATTATTAGATTGAGAGAAGATCTGGGAAATTCTATGGTCTATGTCTGTCCAGGTTTCCTATAGCTGCATATAGGGCAGTGCTTCAATAACTGGGTCAGTATGAAAAGATTCACTGTCACTGGAGTTCACTATGTTAAGATTTTTAGCAGACGCTTTTGGCCAGGTGGGGAAAGGGTCGCTTCAGACTGCATGCCCTTAAGGGTGATATTATCACTGTGTCAGTCATGGGATTTGAACCTACAACCTTTGAACACAGGTACAGAGCTCTACAGGTGTCATTATCAGGAATGGGAAGAATGCCCCCAGCTGTGTTCAAAGACTCATGCACAGGTATACACATGTACAGGGATTTGCTCGAAGTCCTTCTCTTGCCAGTAGGTGGGCTAGAGCTATGGAATGATCAAGAACTGGCTGAAATCTGGAAATCGTACAAAATTCAAGAAATCCTTCATAAACCCATGCTAAAGTTAACCACTACAAAGGAGGAAAACCAGAGCAATGCGCAGCTCACAAACACTGCAGCCAGGGGAATATAACAGGAACCCTGCAAGACACTTTAAATGGTTTCTTCCTATATACAGAAAAGTAGCAATCAAAATGTAACCTTAACCAAAGCAAATGCACAACACAGAAGCAATGATATCACACTTTACCCTGGTGTGTGGGTCCCTTTATGATACTAACCAAGTGGTACTTTATATGTTAGACAAATACCTCATACAGCGTGCACAATTTCAAAAAGATCGCCGTTTTTTATTTTCTTGAAATTATACACATTATTTCGGCAGTAATGTACAGACGCAGGGTCCTCAATGCGACACCGAGCTGCAATGACTTTCGGCACTGCAACATTCACTGTGATGACCCATCTCTAAAGAAACGTTCCACATACCCTACGATTCCCTGGTTTGTAATATATTTCATTTTACTTACCTTATATTAAACAAACTACTGCAGCTTTTGTCAGACTGAGCGAATTCATCACCATCAAGTGATTCACGTTACTGAATTAGCAGGTTTCACAAAGACGCAGAAAACCAACACAGCAATAAAAATACAAGGCAAGTTACGATGAATCCAGGCCATAATGTTATTTTTGCTGCAGTATGAGTATTACTTCAGCTGCATGGTATGAAAAGGCATAAATGCAAACAATAGGATATGTTGAGTTATCGGATTAAATATCCAGGGTAAACATTCAATACTCAGGGACATTAAACGCATGTTTACATAGGAGGTTTAATGTAACGGGAAAAATAAGAACACAGGACGCGGCAGACAGCTTGTTAAATTAAAAGGTAGTAGTAGGAAAGTAGACCACAAACAAGATTTTTACACGTCAACTTTACGTCTACAAGACCGACAAGCCGTGACAGGCGCCAGTGAAACTAGATGGTGGGAAAATCATAATAATACAATACTGAAGCCTGACAAACGTCGGCGGCGATCAGCTTCGCTCCCGTGCAGCATCCTTGTTGGAAGTAAGACACACGACTACTTCGAGTCACCAGTCTCACATGCTACTATCCAGACTGCTCCTTCGCTCAAAAGACCACAAAGAGCACGTCGTAGATGAAAGGGGGGCTTTTATCAGCTAGTTTTCATGGTCTGATCTCCCTGTACATATTTTCCCTTTTTGGCACTTTCTACAATCAAAGCTGCATATAGGAGGTACCATTTCTCATCTTTATGATTGACATGTACGGTTATTTACATAAGGCATTGTTATGGATCCTAAGAGCTTAGAGAACGTCGTCGAACTTGCAAAATGGTGATACCTGATCTGACGCAGTCAGCATAACATTCAGAGAGACAACCGAAACGGACTTCAATATCCTGAAACGAAGAGGAAAGGGCAAAGATCACAGGAAAAACCCACAAGACTCTAGGGGGGCGGCGGAGTGGGGAAAGGGACAGACTCCACGATCAGTTACTATAAGACATACAATATCCCATCGAATGCACAGGAACCTTGGACAAACAGCTGAACTACACTAATGGACACAAATAACACATATTTACGCAAAACAGACACTAGGGGGCACACTTCCAACGACTGGCTTTAAGTTTCAGTCCCAGAAGACACCCGCAGTAAGAGAGGCTGGGGCAGCCCCCTCTGCCAAAGAACGTGTACGTGTTGAGTTGTCGATGAGAGCCACTAACACACAGGGGCAGCTTTGTACCCCAAACTTATTGCCATATTTTGCTCCTTCTGTTGTGGGAAAACATCGCAAACTACATTTAACGTCTCGATTCGCTTGGGGATGTCGGGGTCCTGCAGGATGGGTGCCGTTTCCCCGACAGACAGAATGGTCGTGAATCCTGAGTGACGTCACTAGCTGGATCCAGCGGCGCCGTAACCCCCTCGCTTCAGGGGGGGTGTCCCTTCGCCACAGGCCAAAGCCTGTCCTGTCATGACTGCACCTTCAGCTGAAGCTTAGACTACCTGCTTCAGATTCCCATCACATACGCATCTCTTTTCCATTCATGCTGGTTAGATTCTACGGTCTATTTAACTGTACACCTACATTTATAATTTCCAGTATTATCCAAATATTTGATTAAGACAAAAAATATATACACACATATACATACTTATATAGACCTATTCTTATGTGTGACCCTATGAGATATCCATCCATCCAAACATCTTCCAAATACTTGTCCAGTACAGGGTTGTGGGTCAGCTCGTTTACCTTCATTGGAAAATGCTACAAAAACTCGATCTGCTCTGAAAATTGTATCTAGCTCACGTATTAAAATGACATTCGTGGTTCTCTCGTAATCTCACTACCAAGACCACGTTAAACGCTACTTTGTTAGTGACCTACAGTCTTCGTGTACGGCGCTGCAAAACAGCGAGCAAAAAAAGCTAGTGGAAGTAGCACAGGCTGAACAGCAGATGACGTTTCAGCACATCATTCTCCCCTTGGAGTATAACAGCTATTTGGCTACCAACTCTGCATTACCTAGCTGACTCCGGGGGAATGAATTTTCTGGCACCAGCCTTGTTATACGTATAACTTCAACCTGCCCCATACATTTGTATCTATGCCATGACTTGCAGGGCACATTAAATTGAATCGATTCATTCATTTTCCATACCCACTGATCACTGGGGTCCAATTCCAGGAACAACAGACACAAGGCAGGGAATAATCCAAGATGGGGCACCAACCCATCTCAGGGTACAAACACACACATTAACACCTACGGACAATTTGGCAACTCCAATACATCTCAGCATGTTTTTAAGACTGTGGGGAAACTGGAGAATGGAGAGGAACCTGGGAGAAGGTGTGAACTCCACATGTTGGGCTGGGGGTAGGGACTGGAACCCAGCTTTCCAGAGGTGAGGCGGCTGCGGTGCATGAAAATAATAATAACCTGCTGCGTGTTTTAGTCAGCCCCCTTTGAGGGGAGGGGCGGTCTATTTTAAATCAGCTTTACATAATTTCTGAAAGCTTGGCCTCAGTGGTTCCACATCCATTAATTTAAAATAATTATAAAAACTTACTAATTAAAAAAAATGCAAAATAATCAAAAAAGATATTTTGGCCATAATCTTATACATTATAGTGTAATGTTATAGTACTGGGTGAAACCAAGCTATTTTCAATGTGAGATAGGTAAGGAAGCAGGGATCACCAGGGATCTGCAGGCATCATAAGAGATCTGCAGGGGTCACAAGGGATCTGCTGGGATCTGCGAGCCACTTAGATTCTCATCTGTCACACATAGCTAATAGGAGGCATTATCAACGTCCTCTGCATTTGAAGACAAAGAGTCACTGCAGTGAAGAAGAGGATGGTGGAGGAGAGAGACGCAGGGGAGGCCTGGCCCATAGCCCAGAGAGGGAACCCCTTTGGAGAATGTCATGTCTTTCTCCTTGGTTCATTCAAAGACTGAGAGGCTAACATCTTTAACGCTTGTTTTTTCACACAGCCGGAATGTTCCGGGGTTGATGGTGCCGCCCGCCGTAGGCGTTTCACAGTGCTGAGATGGACCGAGTCCCATCTGAGGGAAACAAGGAGGTTGAGAAGAATCCTTCTTCTCATCTCCCCCTCTCCCCCATACTCTCCCCGCAGCTCCACCTTCTGATCCCTCCGCTAGTACACGCAGAGGTCAGGGAACTTCATTTCGTAGACGGGCACCGAGCGGCTCTGGGTCTGCCCGTATCCTGGGCCGATGGTCCCAGAAGGGCTGGGGGGTGGTCTGGGGAGGTACGAGAAGGATTCCATTAGCCTCAAAACTGCACAGGAGACAACGCCATCAAGCTACATCGGCACCGAGCTCAACACTACTACCCCATTCCCTAAGCGGCAGCGGGTTACCTGATGGTTATCTCAAATATCTGATTGAGTTTGCTTTGCAGCAGTGTGGCCTGGAAAAGACACAAGCATCTGTGTGAGACGGTTATGCAGAGTCTTCTGTGTGGACTGCTGAACTCAGCGCTGCTGTATTTCACCGGCTGGCCCGAATAACTCACCCTGGCACCGCAGTGGGCAGCTATTTCCTCAAAGGGGGCCTTCTGGAACTTCTCCACCACCTGGCGTCTGCGCTCCCTCTCCTGCTCCTCCACGCCGACACTGTCCACTGAAGAACAGATGCAGAGGAAGACAGGAGCCAGATGACTTTCAAATGACCTAGGCCCTTTTGCTTTTACGTTACCCGATAAATGAAGGGATACGTTTCAAAAAGCTGCACTTTCACAACATTTTGGAACGACTAAAAATCCCGTAGCTCTAAAGTGCACAAATGAAATGACAATAAAATATCTTGAGATTGTCCGAAATATCAGTTAACTTAGTCAAGCAAATCTGAACCTAAAACAGAATTAGCTAAAACACGTGTTACCGATGGCATTTTTCAGCGTCTCGAATGTGATCTCTTCTGCTGGAGTCCTCTGCAGACACAAGGCAAACATATAGCATTAGTGTATGGCTCAGATCTGGCTGTTTCTATTGGCCAGGGGCAGAGACTGGCAGTTCGGAGGCGGGGTCATTTAAATAACTAACTCAAAATCAACGAATGAAGGCTTGAATTGGATGTGTGCAAGGGGCCAGAGTTTTACTGTCTTTTAATACCTCTTCTTTCTCAGGGCTGTTTCTGGATTCCACTTCCACCTGCAGGGAGATGGTCTCCCCCACGCTCTTCCTCTTCGACAGGCGGTCTTCATCTGAGGGGAACAAAATAAACGACAAGTAGCTTTAAAGAATGGAGCGAACACTTGAGCTGCTCCGAGTGGAGCTCGGCCAGTGGGCGGGGACATACCGGTCAGTTGTGGGATATAAGGAGTAGCCAGCCGGTCCGTGTTATAGCCACTGCCCCCAAGCACTTCTGTGATCTTGCTCTGGAGAAACAGCACGTCACCTTCCGGCTTCTCCAGGATCTTTGGGATCCTGAAGGAGATTCAGAGAGGGGTGATGCCAAATGCATAATGATCAAACACAAGGAGGAGCTGAAATCCATCCTGCTAAAACCACCCACAATGCGAAGTACAGGATGTGAACTCAGCTAATGTTTGCCGTTATCCGTTAATGATAATGAGACCAAAGAGCTTTCAGAGAATATCTCCTCTGCTTCCTGGCTAAAAAAGGCTTATGCCTAGAAGGTGAATTACATCATTTGGAGACACTGATCGACCTAAAGAATCATACTAGCTTCACTAATGTCCTTTAGGATCCTTTAATGGATGATTTATTTGAAAAAATAATTAAAATCCTGTGAAATGAACAGGGAAGCAGAAAAGTTACATCTATCATTTTAGAGCACGCATTTTCAGGGTGCATGCTGATATTAGCGCTCAAGCACTCAGCGCCATACTGGCACCTCAAACACACTCAGCCCAGGTCTTAGTGACCCTGACCTAAACCCTAACCTATTCACGTAAAAGACCCATCGAACTCACAAGATCCTTTACAGCGGGAGCCGAACATACAGCGCACTTCATCACACATAACCACTAAAATTCTGAGACGAAAAGAATTTAGAACTGAGGCTTCAAATGTCAAGATAATTCAAGCAAGCAACCACATACGATGATCCAGACCACAGACATCTAAAATCTGAAATGCCATTTTGCTCAGGAGATCTGTGTTGATTGTAGACTTTTAAGTGAAATCCATATGTGGAGTCATTTATTTTATATATTTCAGATCAGCTTGACTGTGAGATGTCATTAGGTTTTAGTAGGATGCCACTAGAAGATCAGACTCAAACTGCTTTGCTGAAAATGTATAGATGATGCAGCTCCCATCTCTTCCCACAAGTTTGCTGTTGCCCCACTGGAGCCCAAATGGGGTTTTTATAGCAATCACTAGGGGGTGCACAGTGCTGGAACTGACGGTGGAGGCCTTCATGGACTGACCTGGGATTCTCCACGAAGACGTCCTCTGGTAGGAAGAAGGGAACCTCCTTCTGACGCATCTCAATCACCTGGGGACGCAAAGGGAGCCGTTACCTCACGCAGGTGAGCCTGGGTAGACAGGCACGGCCCCCTCAAACACTCCCTCACATAGAGTTCCCACCCACACACACGTACCTCTTGCACATGCTGGCAGAAGGCGGGCACAGTGGTCAACTGACTGATGAGATTCAGGTAGGCGCCGGAGAGGGCGTGGACGGCACAGCGGTTGTACGCAGGAAGTGTCTCCTCATTGGTTAGTGCCAGGTCCTATGGACGGGGGAGGGGTGGGAGGCAGAGACAGATAAAACACAGTTCTCCGTGTCTGGGGGCATCTACACCAAGACAGGAGGCGGAGGGGAGGGCACCTGCAGAGCAAGAGCCAGCCGGATGAGGTCCACCACCACCTCCTCGTTGGCCAGCTCAACGCTGATGAGGGCCAGCAGGGCGTACAGGGCCTCGAAGTGTGGCTGGGTGCTGCTCTCCTCCTTACAGGCCAGGAAGATGTGCCGGTACAGCTGCTGGGAGTGCTGGGACATGGGCGGGAGAGAGCACGTCACAAGGGCATATTTGCACTGGAGCTAGCATTAGCGTTAGCATTAGCGTTAGCATTAGCGTTAGCATTAGCGTTAGCATTAGCGTTAGCGGGCTCACCTTCTTCATGAAGAGGTTGTCTTGCCGAGAGCACTTGTCCACCCTGAGCTTCAGCACGGAGATATCAGAGAAGATGCTGGGGGGGAAAGCCGGGGGTCAGTCATGGATCACCCGCAATCAAATTGGTCCAAATGAGGCAAAACCGTATTTGTCAACTGCATGCCCGTCCTCCCCCATGAGAAATTGAGGTTTTTAAGGTCACTGTCTCATCTCTGCTGTTCGCTGATGCGTTGGGGGGAAACTGACCTTGCTGTGGAAAACGGCTGGTGTTTTATAAAAAGGAGGTAATGAACTGCCTCTCAGCTCCATTTCTCTATCTCACTCAGAGATAAAAGCTACAAAGAGCAAACATTCCGGCAAAACAGAGATAAACAAAAACGTTTCGATCGATTCCGCTGCAAATGAAGGGAAAAAAAAGCGGTGAGCCATAGTGCTGAATCCTCAACCCGGCCCTCGGGGGCACACAGATGGTCACTTCCTCCCAGTTCCCTACCAGGGAATCAAGAACAAGAACTATCTGGGGTCCCCAAGAACCAGTCTGAGAGACACTGATCTAGTGACAATGCATTATAGTGGTGTGATACACAGTATGTCTGCCCAGAGGTTAACACTGGATTTAATTACAATTTATTTTCCATATGCTCTACACCAAGCTGAAATTACATGTTCTTATTCAGTATTTTTTTGTTGTATTATTGTTCAGAAGAGGAAAGGTAACATTCAACCCTGCAGTGCTGACCAGGACAAGTGGTTGGAAGGTAGGTAGATGGATGGATGGGTGGATGGATGGATGGGTGGGTGGGTGGATGGATGCGTGGATGGATGGATGGATGGATGGGTGGAGTTTCTGCATGTTCTGCTTGTCCAATCCGTATAGATACCTCATCCTCTTATCACATTACTTTTCATTATTCCCACCTTCCTGGGGCACAAACATTTCACTGTATTCCCAGAATACATCAGACAATAGAATTTGAAACCCAAAACCCTTTATGTGCGTTTCCTCCCACAGTCCAAAGAGACGCGGCTCAGGTGAACCTGGGTTTCTCAGTTCATACCATATAGGACACGACTGACGTACGTAGTACGCAGGTACGCATTTGCAGTGTAAAGGTTCAAATGCACAGTAATTTCTTGCCATAACGGCCCAAACGTGTACATAACATATGCACATTTGCACTGTTATGACAAGAAATTTCTGGACATTTTAACCTTGATATCACAGATGTGTACTTGCATACCAGTTATGTCAATCCCTGCATATATGTACACCAGCATAATCATCTGCATTGAGGCATTTCTTCTCTCCCCAAATATTATTAAAATCAGCCGCACCCTGCACAAAACAGCCGCATATAGAAAATGGACAGAATAATTTACATCAAACCTTAACCTCTTGGCTAACAATGGTTTTAATGGTTCCAAAACACTCCATGCAGGACCTTGTGTTCCCATTAGCATTCAACCAGGCAGTGAGCCTTACCTGATGGAGCTGAACTTGGGCCAGTTGTCATGGCGATCTATGAGGCTGAGCAGAATCTCCAGGACCAGTAGGCGGATCTCAGCATCCTCCAAAAGGGTGAAGGCCAGCAGTGGGTCCAGGAACGAGGTGGGCAGAGCCGTCAGCATGTTGGTGGTCTGAAAGCCTGTGGTCACCTGGACCAGGCCCAGAAAGAGATGGGGGACACGGAAATAACCCCATTTACACTGGGCAGCTTCTTCATCTGGGCCGAACCACGCGCGTTAGGGTGCCTCATCATACACGACGATACCCGCCACTCACCTGTAACAGTGACTTCAGCAGCATGACCTGAATCATCCGGCTGCCCTGCAAACTAGGATCAGAGAGGTCAAGACTTCGGTCAGAACAGTTTGTGCTCATTCAGTGGGTGGATATGACTTCGAGTGAAAGGGCCACTGAAACATTTATACAACCAGACATTTTTACGCAGGTAAGGAGCTGCAGGTTCAATCTACTATAATCAATATATCTACACAGGCACGAAAAAGATATATGCCATGAAACACCTTTACACAGCTACCAGGACACCTACAGTCTGAGGAACACCTTTACACAGATACCAGGACACCTACAGTCCGAAGAACACCTTTACACAGCTACCAGGGCACCTACAGTCTGAGGAACACCTTTACACAGCTACCAGGACACCTACAGTCTGAGGAACACCTTTACACAGCTACCAGGACACCTACAGTCTGAGGAACACCTTTACACAGCTACCAGGACACCTACAGTCTGAGGAACACATTTACACAGCTACCAGGACACCTACAGTCTGAGGAACACCTTTACACAGCTACCAGGACACATACAGTCTGAGGAACACCTTTACACAGCTACCAGGACACCTACAGTCTGAGGAACACCTTTACACAGCTACCAGGGCACCTACAGTCTGAGGAACACCTTTACACAGCTACCAGGACACCTACAGTCTGAGGAACACCTTTACACAGCTACCAGGACACCTACAGTCTGAGGAACACCTTTACACAGGTACCAGGGCACCTATCGCTCTGTATACCACTGCTCTTCAATTACAAAGCTGCATGATCTCAGTGACGGTGGACTGTGTCTACATTATATGTAAGTGTGGATGTTTGAAACCCAGCAAGCAGATGATCACCAGCGGGGTGTGTAAAGTGTGCAGCTGTGAGTGCTGAAGAACAGAGAACAGTGGTGTCAGCTTTACACTGGGCTGGTAAGGGACTGCAAAGGGATTATGACGCCATCATCAACAGATCATGGGGGGTCATAAATGGATCAGGAGCGGATCATAAACAGATCACATGGAAATCTCTCAGCAGTGATAAATGGTGATATTGGTTTTCAGGGAGGATCACAGCAGATGAAAGTTCCTTTTCCCTGAGACGAACGGCAGCTCCTCAATGGTGCCCTTGAGGAACCAAACAGTCAGTCATGGAAGGCAGACCGTGGCAAGGTGCCACCCTGCCCTCTATTGAGAAGGTGCCAGCTCACTGCTCCTCACCTGACAGCGCAGGCAGGACATCTGAGACCCAGAAACAGTTAGGATGTTCCTGTCTGCTCTACTGAGGAGCCTAAACAATTCCTCTTAAGATCAACGAGCAGATTTAGATGCCCTGGTACGCAGTACCCCCCGTTTTTTTCCCCCAGGTAATTAGGGTAATCTGGGGGGGGCTGACACAAAAGCAGTAATAACCTGATGTTATTTTCCATTATGAACACGGAGATCAGAACAGACTGAAAAGCCCTCCATTGTTCCTCGAATGGCACTTGGCAGGAGCTCAGCTGGTATATGTGAAGTGGGTATGAATGTCACCTGCAGCCGCCCGAGAGATCGGGGGCGGGGCCGTGACCCGCCGGGTGACCCCGGGGCGAGCCTCACCCAGATTTGGTCGACACTGGCACTGGGTGCATCCCAGGAACTGGGATCTTGCCCATGATGAAGAGCATGACTTCGGACCGCTGGTATGTGGGCAGAGTGTTGGCGAATGACCCTGCCGACATGCGGGATGGAGGAGGGGGGTAATGTTATTCAGGTGGGGAAAGATCCCCTTAGACAGACATGCAGTAAGAACTCAATGGCATAATTATAACTGCATTAATTAATCTTCTCAATAAAAGATTATACAGAACAGAAAATGGGGACAGGCTGCGTTAAGGAACAGAACTTGTCACTGTGCACGCGCACACACACACACACACACACACACACACACACACACACACACAGTCCCTTGCAGTCCCTCACCGATGGTCCTGATGACAGCCTCCTGCAGCTTCCTCTCCTCGTGTTCCTTGATGATTCGGGCCCCGACGTTGCTGCAGGATTCGTAGGAGCCGGTGAGCTCGTAGTCCACGCTGAGGCGCAGGTGCCTGAGGAGGGTGTTAAACACCTCCAGCACCGTGGGACCTGGAGGATGCAGCGGGCACATGGAGGCGCAGAGAGACCCAACCCTAAGTGTTCACCCCTCAGGGGTCCGCTTTGTCCTCCCCTAACCCTAACCCTAACCATTCACAGATTATTTTAAGGTTACTGTACACTACAAGGAAGTGAGCCAAGTTTTTAAGGTGGACTTCTTGTATTCTTACAGTCACGCACTGTCTCCCCGGCCCACCTTAAATCCTTCAGTCATCTCCGCAGCCCTTGATTCGTGGCCTACTCACCCACAGAGCCGCTCGCAGCGATGGCCGCTGCCTCCAGCAGTACCTCCACTATCCCGGCTCGCACCATCGCCGAGTTCTTGTTGTTGGCGTCCAGGTGGCCCAGTAGTTGCTGGATCACGAGATGGGAATGCTGGGACTGGAAGGGACGACAGAGAGCATTTGGCACGACAGACATGGGGAGCACGGGGGTCACTTTCCGCAAGCCCCGAGCGACCCCCACCCACCTGGATGGAGTACATGATGATCTTAAAGCAGCGGACGGCAAAGGTCTTACCCTCCCACAGGGAGTGGTTATCCAAGTGCCTGAACAAACAGCACGTAAAACAGAGTTAACACCGTGAGGCTGGGCTGGGGCACAGAAGCACATAGAGATACATTTCTAATTTCATATTGTTAATATTTCAGAAGCCATTACACGATAAATGTATTGGCTTGGCAGCACTACTATGTGTCAGGAAAATAAAGCTTGTTTATTTGAGAGTGAAAATGGAGTCAGGGAGAGAGTGATAAAAATACAGAGTTAGACAGAGAGAGAGGATTAGAGAGAGATGGGAGATTTACAAAGAAAGACAAAATAAGGGAACTTTTAGAGACTCGAGGCAGAGAGTTAATGAGAGCCTGGACAAGAGGTAGATATAAATCAGCTGATATACAGCCAGGGTCACACTCCTCAGTATGGCTTTCAGGTCCGCAACACCATGTGACCAGGCCGTAATTCTCACTGCACTCCAAGGCCCTCCCTGGCAGGACAGGCGGTGCCCCCCGCAGTTAATAACCTCCGTCACGGAATGGCAGTGACACGAGGTGCTTCCGATCTCCGAACTTCTCCGGTTAAATCTCGCTTGGCATTTTCCCAAAACACGAACGAAGGGCAGCAGCAGAGCCAACAGAGACGCGGAGCTCGTTTCAACCCCATTTTAAGTAGTAGTAAAAAAAAAAAGCATTTAAAAGTGGAAATGATACATGAGGCTGCAGCCTTAGTGTCTCCTGTGTGGGGAAATCTGATACCTGCTCCTAATATTCGCCAACATAGGCCACGCCCCTCTTGACCACACCCAGTTGGCCACGCCCACAGACACTCACGTAAGCACGGGTGTGACAGCATTCTTGATGTTGCCGTAGGCTGCTCGGCCCAGCAGTTCCCTGAAGCAACGTTCTGTCAGCTCAGCCGGGCTCTCACGCTCCCGTTCCTTCTCTGCGGTCTGCAGCGGTGACGGTGAGCGGCTGGGGTTGGGGGGGAGGGGAGGGGTATTGATGTCCCTCAGTATTACAACAGACCCACCCACGCTTTTGCTGGGCGATCCCCAGCCATTAATCACATGTGCCGTTTCCTTTCTTACCAACCTGCATCACCCCCACCTTCCTCCACAGATTCATGCAAAACTGACATCAATACCCAGCATAACTGACATCAGCAATCAGCAAATCTCACATCAGTATCCAAAATAACTGACATCAGTACTGAACACAACTGACATCAGTACTCAAGATATTTTTTTTCTGACAGATATTGCAAAATCATTTTTATTTAAAATTTGTGATATCACAAGGATGCACATTACTGGCACACAAGTACGCATTCACCTTTAAAAGCCATATGCGTGCCAATCGATTGTTGTAACAGTGCAAATGCGTCTGTATTTTATGTGCATATTGCTCTGCTATTTTAAACATTATACCGCAAATGAAGTACAAATTAGCATATGAAGGTTAAAATGCATGATAATTTCTTGTCATATCAGCGCAAATGCACATAAAATAAGAATTCATTTGCGTCGCTGCCCTTATCGATGGCTACATGTATCGCTTTTAAATGTGAATGCGTACTTGCATACCAGTTGTGCGCATCCCTGAACATAAAAAGATTATCACAAAAGCTGTGTTAGGTTAAATAAACTAATGAAAATAAAACAGTTTCAGTAAGACAAAGCAATCGGGATCCTGCGGATAACTTTGTTTGGACCCCTAATAACAGGATCTTTCTGTAAACAATCCCTGACCATGAAACAGGCAGATAATTCACTTACAGCAAAGGAATCAGTATTTTCTTACACTGTGAATGTAACATTTTCCTTGGGTTTCACGTGTTTGTTGTTTGTGGGTATATACACAGTTGTATTATGATTGGTGAGCATGACTGGCACGCCAGGAGCATGGCACTTCTGACTGGTGAGCAGGACTGTCACACAAGGAGCATGGCACTTCTGATTGGTGAGAAGGACTGTCACACAAGGAGCATGGCACTTCTGATTCGAGAAGGACTGTCACACAAGGAGGACGACATCTAAATTTGTAAAACTATTCTCACTACAGCTTTAAACCTTGGATCAAATGTGCTGTATAGTACATATTCTAAACAGTAGCCTTTGAGATTTGCTAATCATATTGTGTCAAATTGTGATTTCAATTTGAAACAGATAAATCGTTCAGCCCTAGCACTGACCATAACTCACCTCAGCCCCCCTCCCCCCGCCACAACTGACATCGGTACCCAACATAACTCACATCAGCATCCACCCTAATTTGCATCAGTACGCACTGTAACCTGCACCAACACCCACCCTAACTTGCATCAGTACGCACTGTAACCTGCACCAACACCCACCCTAACTTGCATCAGTACGCACTGTACCCTGCACCAACACCCACCCTAACTTGCATCAGTACGCACTGTAACCTGCACCAACACCCACCCTAACTTGCATCAGTACGCACTGTAACCTGCACCAACACCCACCCTAACTTGCATCAGTACGCCCTGTAACCTGCACCAACATCCACTGTAACTGTCATCAGCCCCGAGTTCCTGAAACCAGCCTCAGACCACAGGATCACACCCAGCATCTGTCCTCAAAGTATAAAGGATCAGGGAAACGTGCCACATCCTCCTTATTCCCTCATCATATTATGGGATGTGCATTGTACATCAGAACAAACTGTAGTTTCCTACAAAAGGTGGTATTGATTTTTAGCCTATTTCTAAATTATCACTGAGCATCACTTTCATTCACTGAGCCCAGGATGGTATTACAGTGTCATGTCAATCCCCACTCAGAAACACTTCCTGACCGTACAGGCAGCTTCTTGTGTCATGTGACTGTTACTGTGGCAACTCACTACCTGAAGTCAGATTTGTGCACCAAAGCTTTTGATGAGCACATTAAAACCAAAGCTAGCATTTAGCTGCAAGCCAGACTGACCTCTCAGTCCCCTCGCCCTGCTGGAGGTTGAACAGCAGTGACGGGACGATCTTGTCCATGTGCTGCGGGTCCCAGATATTGGCCTGTAGCTCATCATTCACTGTCTTGCGCACCACCCCCTGCAGGCCCCTGATTCCTGCCATGCGGATCCTGGGAGGGAGCAGTAAATGGCTTTATTGGCACTATGTAGAAATTATAAACTCCAAGGCAGATAGAGCAAAGCAGTCTTTAAAGGGACCCTATTATGCTTATTTTCACTGCTCAGAGTTTTATTTCTGGGGTCGACTATAATAGACATGGATGTGTTAGTGCTCAATAAAAACATTACTTCTCTCATACTATATATCTCTAGTCATAATGTCTATAACTCTATCTCACAGTCTCCGTTATAGGTTTTAGCCACATCATCGATTACCTCAGCGTGCTCTGATTGGTCAGCTTGCCCTACACGTCCCAACCCTGTCCTGCATTCTGCAGACAGAACCGTACAGGCAGGTGGGCAATAAGGATTATGTTACAAGGTGACCTCACCATGTCACGGACGTAATGACTGGAATTTCAAGGCATTTCAGGTAGATTAGAGAGCGGTGAGAGTTACTCCCTTTGGCACGACTTTGGGCCCTAAAACTTTGCAGACTATAAAGCAGACTTTAAGTCTTTTAAGGATACGGAAATGTTACGGGGCAAAAACATGAAAACTGATTGGGATACAACAAAACCAAGGCAGTTTTATCTGTCCATAAGCAGTAGTGGCGTTCAGACAGCCCCCACCGGCCTGGCTCACTTTGTGCGGATGTCAGGGTCTTCGTAGGTCGAGTGACACATCTCGCTGAAGCGGGATACAAAGAAATCATAGCTGCGGTGGTAGGAGGGCGTGTCCTCTTCGATGTTAGCGAACTTGACAAACTGCAAAGACACACGACAGCAGTAAAGACCCACAGCCAGGTTTTCAAGACCCTCTGACATGACATGACACCTGCAGGCAGAGACAGCCAAGCGCCATTCCTGACCTTTAACCTTCTGATTGATAGTGTCATGTAGTGTGGACGCACTCCTAAACAAAATTAATCAGCCTATAATTCAGTTCCAGCAGATGAATCTCAGTTACTATTTGAGCAATCAATTGACAGGAAGCATTCAAAGAGGAAAATTTCAACTAATGCTGATTAATACAATGAATATTCAATTAGACGGCTAATTAACCCCCATGAAATATTTTAATGAAGGAAAATCACCGCGAGCAAGTAAATGAGAGACGTTAAAATATCGTGGTATTTGGATTTAAATACTATCCACCTTATTCAAAGCTTTCAAAGGAATAATATTAGTGTGAAATGAACAATTTAATAAAAGATATTTATTAATAGCAGCACTTGAGTAGAAGACATCCAATGTTTTTTTATCGATGACAAAACCAATACAACATTACTAATATTTCTGTAAACCAGGAAGAAAATCTATTTTTAACCAAAGACAACATTGTTTTCTGCAAAAAACATAAAAACAGAACAAAATTAAGTCCAAGCATTAAATCACATTTTCAACCACACACGACTCAGGGATAAAACTGGGAACTACAGTCATACTATACAGACGAAATGTGCAAATCACCCAGCAGTCACTGCAGCGACACAACCAGCTGAGAGTGTGACCTAAATTCCAGGAGCGTTTCCCGCATTAAAAGGTATCACTTTAAAATGTGCTTTTGGACTCTGCTGAATCAGAATCAGGTGTATTGCACACACACATAGAATTATATATTTGTAGGGACGCTCCATTCATTTCTATGGAGAAAACTCTAATCCCAACATGACGACCTTAACCCCTACCCAGCCCTAACCTTAACCATAAGCAACCAAACAAAATAGAAGACTTTTGGCATTTTTACTTTTTTGATTGTGTTCAGAGATCTTTGTGGGGACCTGAAAAATGGTCCTGACAACATCAAAATCAGGTTTTTTTTTAACATTGTGGGGGCAGTTGGTCCCCACAATGTAAAATGAACCTAATCCACAGACACACACACACACATGCAGAAGTTCTCAGGGTGTCAGTGGCTCTCATACATACATAGATACATTCAGTGAGAACATGTCACATACAGCTGATATGTACAACACAAATGTGTGGTAGATAAATGCAAAAAATGTGCAAAAGTCCAGTACAGGGAATGTAGAAATGGATACAATATACAGAACAGAATAAGTGCAGGTCATTATTTATTTGCAATGCGGGAGCTTGTTAATCGTTCAGCTGCCACACGGTGCTGACTCAGGACGCTGCAAGGCCCAGTAACCCGGGCGAGACGGACACAGAGGTCAAACTGCGGGGGATGTGAAGGAAGGCTACGCATGCGGGGGGCCCATGGAGCCACAGAGCCAGGGCTAATGGCTACCTGCGTGTACGATGAAATACTGCTGCGATAGACTGAGGGGAATAAGGCCGCAGTGTGTGGCTCAGTGTGACTCAGTCCGCCGTTGGATTTAGGATTTACGTCACAACGCTCCCCAGTGACTGCCTGACATTCTGCTCTTGTCTGTTCGAGCCAGTGAGGGCTGTGCATGCGCACAGACACACATACACACACACAGGTTTGTAATTGTATCTTTGTGGGGACCATCCATTCATTTCTATGGGGAAAACTCTAATCCCAACCGTAACTCCTACACAGCCCTAACCTTAAGCAGAAGTAACCACAAGTAATACAAGAATGATAACATTTTTAAGTTTCTGATTGCAGTTTATATTGTGGGGACCAGAAAAATGCTCCCAAAGGCTAAAAAGTAACAAGTTTTACCACACTGTAGGGACATTTAGTCCCCACAATGTGGTAAATACAAACCCACACACACACACACAGCCTAGGTCCCCTGGTGCTGGGCAGGGCCCGGAAACTGGTCTAATTAAAGTATCGTCCTTGGTGTCCATACAAAACAACACCTACCCAGCAATGTTTCTGTGGAAATGCACCCCTCCTCCTCCCACACCCCCACCTACCTCTGGCAAGTCACTGCAACATTCACTTGTGGGTGCTAACATTGTGAGAATGTTTGGGGAATATTTCGAGAAGCGAAGGAGGAGTCTTTGGTGTGGAAAGGAACAGAGAGATGACAGGCTGAATGGTGCGTCACTGCCACCCCACTGTCTGTGGGAAACAGAATGAGGGCATCCATCCATCCATCCATCCATCCATCCATCACCCCACCCGCCTTATCCTTTATAGAAGCCTACTTCAGGAAGGAAAATTTTAAAATAGTCACATCTCACAGACAGGAAGGGGGAATGAAAAATAACTAGCTTACTCTCTTAATAACCCTGTTATCAATAAACTGTACAGATAAACAAATAATCCATACAAAATATGCAGCGGAAGGCGGAAGGTGTAGGGCACAAGTGGGGGCTCACCGAGTTGGTGCCCAGGATCTGTAGATTGGGCTTGTCAGCCTCCAGCAGCTTGCGAACCATCTTCAGGAAGCTCTCCACAAACAGGTTGATGCTTTGGCAGTGGCAGGCCATCAGCAGCTGGTCCAGGGCCTCCATGGCGATGCACACGTACCTGCAGTGCAGACAGAATGAGGGCACTGCTCACATCAAACCTGCAGTGTAGACAGAATGAGGGCACTGCTCACCCAGTACCTGCAGTGCAGACAGAATGAGGGCACTGCTCACATAAAACCTGAAGTGTAGACAGAATGAGAGCACTGCTCACCCAGTACCTGCAGTGCAAACAGAATGAGGGCACTGCTCACTGAATATCTGCAGTGCAGACTGAATGGGGCAGTGCTCACCCAATACCTGCAGTGCAGACAGAATGAGAGCACTGCTCACATCAAACCTGCAGTACAGACTAAAGGAAGGCATTGCTCACCCAGTACCTGCAGTATAGACAGAATGAGGGCACTGTTGACATCAAACCTGCAGAACAGATGGAATGAAGCTCACCCCTTGCCTGAAGTGCAGACTAAAGGAGGTCACTGCTCACCCAGAACCTGCAGTACAGACTGAATGATGGCACTGCTTACCCAGTACCTGCAGTACAGACTGAATGAGGGCACTGCTTACCCAGTACCTGCAGTACAGACAGAATGAGGGCACTGTTCACCCAGTACCTTCAATACAGACAGAACGAGGGCACTGCTCACATAAAACCTGCAGTACAGGCTAAAGGAGGGCACTGCTCACCCAGTACCTGCAGTACAGAGAGAATGAGGGCACTGCTCACATAAAACCTGCAGTACAGATTAAAGGAAAGCACTGCTCACCCAGTACCTGCAGTACAGAGTAAAAGAAAGCACTGCTCACCCAGTACCTGCAGTACAGACTAAAGAATAGCACTGTTCACCGAGTACCTGCAGTACTGACAGACAGAAGTTCCTTAAACAAATTTAGTCTAGCATTCATATGCATTCATATTCATAGCAACCCAAATATTAGTTTTCTGCCAATGTGTCCCCCTCCCCACATTCAAAATGCTTCTGAATCCCTTGCTAGCATCCCTAGAGCTTTTTTCTCTGAACAGATTTATTAAGACATGGCATGCTCTTATACCCTTGAACGTTTGTAAACCAAAGAGCCAAAGTGTCTCTTGACAGTAAGCCAGCTCTGCCCCCCGCCCCTTGGTCCTTGGGACAACTGACCCATATCGGTGTCGAGCCACGTCTCTGGACAGCCTCTCTGACAAGTACGCCCCGATCCGGTCCAGCTTCTCAGGGGCTGAGAGGGCGTAGAAGGTCAGCTTCTCCATGTTGGCTTTTACCAGGCCGTCCTGCAAGGCGATGGGGAGGTGATGCCAGATAACTCAGCCGGATGAAATGCACACATGGCGGCGCCTGCTGGGAATCCCGCCTGTTATGATTATCTGGTATCGAGCTTAACAGGTCATGCTTACAGCGAAGGCTTCACCACATCTGATACAGAAACAGGAGACCGGAAAAGCCTTCCTACTTCACACACCACGGGTCTAAGAACGAGACCCGGTCTTAAAAACCTACCCTGCTTTTCCTGACAGTTGAACCCCTGCAAGCCCCGCCCCCACAGCGCATTCTGCCCGCCATGGGCGGAGAGACGCTCGGCGAGGATTATCCCCTCACACTTGTCATGTCTGTTTGCATCATGACCCACTTTAGAAATGGCCTAGTTCTCTTTTTTTTTTCGGCTCCACAGCCAGGCAATGAAAAGCTTCTCAGCATGGGAATCGCATTGTCAGAATAAAATACTTTGTAAAATAGATTGAATAGCATTTCCTGATAAGACAACTCTAGGCACTAATGCAGACTAGTTATAATGAAGAGGACTAACCAGGGTATGTGAGCCAGGTTTCCAACCGGGGAAGGGGCACACACCAGGATTATTATTGTTAATGAAAATTAAGAAAACATTTTTGTAAACTGAAATAATAAAAAAAAAAAAACTAAACAAAAACTATAAATATTATTTCCAAAATTGACTAAAAGAAAATTTAAAAAGTCACACATTTTCCTTTACCGTTTTTTAAACTGTTAAGTTAAAGTAATGATTTGTTTATCTTTACTTACCATTAATAGTACCTGGGACGGGGTATTTAGGACATTAGTACACAATGTGCACTGTGTATTCAGGCAGGATTCTCTCAAGATCAGATGCATAAAATAGCTCTACAAATTTCAGTCTATCCCACAAAAAAATGCTAAAGCCTAAACTATAATACATACAAACTAAATAAAAAAATGAACTCAAATTAGACCAGAGCTCTCATCTATAATGCACTATAGATACCTCATAATGCATTATAATGGTTGGTATAAGCATTAAGGGCGCATTATAACTGCATTATAAAGCTATAGTGCATTATAGATGAGAGCTTCATAAAGCATTCATAATGCATAATAAACATAAGGGTCTCCCAGTGATAACAGTGCTTTTCACCATAACCACTGCATCCATGAGTGCCTGGGAGGATGTGAGCGGTATGATTAGGCTTCCATGGCCTAAATCACTGACACTTACATTTAATTGATCCATTCACACGAACACCATCAAACTACGATACAATTGCCCCTACCCTCTGAACGCCATCAAATGCTCTTTCCATCCAAAGGCACAGGATGTTCATGGTCTTTGGCACAAAACCACTCATTTGCTCATCCTCCTCCTCAGACAGGCATAAGTGATGTTGTGGTACAGACTTACCTCGGGGTCCTCGGGAAAGATGTTATCCACGAGCCTTTTGTACCGGGGTCTCAAAGCCCCACAGCAGCCACAAACGCCTGGGGGGTGTGGAGAGAGGAGAGAGGAGAGAGTGAGTATTCATTGAGAGCCAGTCCAGCACATTGCATTTCCTTAATAGCCTCGTTTCCCCCACCCGTACAAAAACAAGGCATTAAAAGGCCGAGCACTCAGTGGAAAGAGATAAAAATGACATGCTCCCTATACAACCGTCAGCTTTGCAACCACATTGTTAATGTTTCTAATAACAAGCTAAATTCAGGGAACACCTGAATAAAATAAGTATTTAGTTTAACGGCATCCTCTCAGAGAAATTTAGCAATTTCCAGCTTAAAAACTGTTACGGGAAATATAACAGAAGTGTGGCAGTAATCTCTATTTGGGATCTCGCTTATCGATTAACGAACTACTATGAACATTTAAAAATAAAATTAGCTTTCGCATGCTAATGGGGTAATAAGCAAACTGCCTTCTCCACAGCTTTCATGACTCCACAACATCCTGCAGGGCGATGACTCGTCCTGACGACCCCAAGGGAGGAACAAACACCAAGATTTTATCCCGTCATCAGGGGAGCCGGTCCAAAACCGGCAGGTTTCCTGAGGCGAGAAGAGGTACCAGGCCAAGGATGCAGCGTCTGCAGCTGCCTCAGCCTGCAGCCTCCGATGCGTCTGTCAGCGGGATTTCACAGCCACGTCAGAGGTCTGGATATGGCCCCAAAGATGCTGGAATCTGTGAATCCAAGAGTCACCCTCCAGCATCTTGATGCAGTTTACCAGTTTGAAGCTGGCCAGAGTCTCAGCCAGAAGATAGCCCACTACTCTGACAGAATTTAATCAGATTAGTTCTCCACGCTTTTTCAAACGGCAGTGTGCTTCCAGTTCAGAAGGGGGTGCTGTCTCTTTCCCTCCAGCTGAGAACCAGCTTCCTTCCTTTCCACACAGCATTTCACTTTTTGTTAAAGGCAAGCAGATTGATTACCCAAAACTGACCTGTCCAGTAAGTAGGAGACACCCCACAGGACTGACCTTGCATTTTCACGAGTAATACCACAGACCCATTGATAAATGCTAAATCCTTTATTTGCCATTCACGCAAGTGCTTTGGAATGCTTCTATTTGCAGATGCCATCTTGCTCTCCACAGCTTAGGGGTAACAGTGCAGAGTCAGCCAATGTTTGGTCCCTCTGGAGCTGGGGGTTAAGGGCCTTGCTCAAGGGCCCATGGACATTAGACTGCGAAGCTGGGGCTTGAAGTAACGATATTCTGATCACAGGCACAGACACTTAGCCCTGGAGCCACTCAGTGCCGCCAGAACAGCTTGGCATGTGCCTGTTAGTTATCCCTTTGCATATGTATGCCATACATTTGTAATGTATGTCATACTTCAATCTGGACTCATAGTCCAGTCCTAAAGAGAGAGAGAGCTGGACAGGCGACCTGGTTATTTTTAGCCCAGTGTGGGAACTGACTGTAGCCCAGATTAAGGACTATGCTTCACGGGTCCAAATGAGCATCTACAGACGGTACCTGCTTTTCAGGTCAAATCTGGAACCGCCTCACTGGAGGTCTTAGGCCAAAAATAGATATGCTTCTTCAGAACATAAACTTTGCAGAAAACGCTGAAACAACCACATTTTATTTTATTCCTAATTTCAAAACTTTTACTTAACTGAGCAATAGAAGTGTAGCTGCACAGCTCCTTTTTCTAGACTTGACCAGAAACCAGTGATTCAGAATGAGAAAACGTCCTGTTGACATCCAGTACAGTGCAGGACAAAGCCATTGTATGGAGCAGCATGTGGGTAATAACCAAGATGATTTCATAACAACATGAAAGAAGATACACAGAGATGTCCACAACTCCTCTGTTCCTAATAGACATTGCTCACCCCTAGATCTGAAGCTATTTCCTGCTCTATAATGACCATCCTACAATTATTAGCTTGCAAAACAAACCCTTTCGCCAGTGCCTTAGACACTGGGCACTGGGTTTGAGAGCAGGATAGTGCATCAGTGTCCTTACCAATCTTTTATAGTCACTGCCACATTAGATTTCTATCTGGTGCCTTTTGAAGGCTTTCAGAGTAAACATACAGTAAACAATAGGCTTATGGCAAGAACATCAGGCAAACTGTGAACAACTGACTAAGGGAATGTCAGGCAAACAATGAACGAAAGACAGGCTGTGAACAACAGTCTGACCATGAGAACACCCGCCCATCAAAAGAGGCTGACCACTAGATCGACTGCCCATCGACAGCTGGTCAACACCAAAAGCCAATGGCCATCGATGGCTGGCCAACCGCAAGACAGAATGGCCATCATCAGGAGGTCAACCGCAGGAACGACTGACCATGGATGGCAGACTAACAGAGAGACCAACTGACTATCGACAGCAAGTCAATCACAAGACCAAATACCCATCAACAGCAGGCCAACCGTGAGAGCAAATGGCCATCGACAGTAAGTCAACCAGAAGAACGACTGGCCATCGACGGCAGGCTAACAGCAGGCCACTCAGAAAAATAAATGGCAAGCCAACCGGAAAAGTGACTGCACATCAACGACAGACCAGCTGTGAAACTGACTGGCCATCTACTGCAGGAAAAGTGTAAGAACGACTGATCTGCGAACTTCTCATTATGCTTAACCGGTGAGGTTGGGGTCCAGCCTGTAGATCAGCTGGGCTTATAACCCGGCTATGAAGGTTCAGATACGAGCAGGGTGCCTACACTGAACCCACTGTGTGTTCAGAGACTATCGGCAGTGATCAGTCTATGCTAATTCACAGCGGGAGCTTGTCACAAGCTCCCCTCAAAGTGACAAGTGATACAGGATCAAAATCAAAGGTTTCCGAGATACATAAAAAGGTTTCCCGCAATCCTTTTGCTAAGGATGGAGCACATTTTGTCGCCCTGCTTATGAACCAGCAGCTGAACAGGCCAGTCACCAGAAGTTGCCATGTTGGGTGCGGCATCGTGAATAAGGCAGGTGAAACGGTTCTGAGCCAACTCACCCCTCCCACCAGTGCGTCTTGGTGAGGACAAGCAGATGAGTGGGCACTCCACCAGCCCTGACGCCTTAAAGGCTCACTGGCTGGTGTGAATCAGCCACGGGGGAGGGGGGGGGGGGGGGCGGACAGGATAAAACAACAGGTGGTGAGATATCTGCTTCCCCAGTTCCTACGTTTGCACACTGTTCAGCAAACACACGCCATCCCTGTCCCTTCCAGTCCTCCATGCTGCCCATCGACTCCCCATCAGATTTACATACAGGTCATCAGCTTTCTTTTTACGTTTTCTTTAACTATTAAAATCTCCTTGTGGTGTTCATTTTATTTTGAATGTTCAATCATGTTTCTAACTGTAAGAAAGAAAAGAGATCCCTCTATATAAATTTCACTTGATACATCTGTCATAATGATACAATACAGTACCAAAGGGGTGTAACGGTACACAAAAATCACAGGTCAGATACTGGTTTAGTGTGTTCATCATAACTATGTCCGCATGTGTATTGGCACGGATTCACACACAAATACATGAAACACACAAATGCACAAAAGTTCCACATAAATACGTAACCTATACAGTTTTTTACCACTGACACAATTAAGTCTCGACTTCTATGGACAGGCTGACGATCCCTGATGATACACAGTATCGCGAAAGTGACATTACCTATAAATTAAACAAACACTTTTGAAACTGTGCCAATACCCATAAATGACAGCTATCATCACAAACTATATAAATAAAATATAAATACAATATTGTTAAAGTGTCAATACCCATAAATGATAGCTATCATCACGAAAGTACCATTAACTACAAACTACACAAACACAGTATTGTGATGATGCCAGTACCCATACATGATACATAATTTCACGGAAGTGAACTACAAACTATATAAATGAAATATAAATACAATATGGTTAAAGTGCCGGTACCCATTGTGAAGAGACGGTCTAACAGGGATCCCAGGCACAGCAGGGTGCGATCAGCACGCAGGCCGACGGGAGGCATGATTTCCGCGCCGTTGGCCACGAGGAGTCCCAGAAGGACATGGCTGGTGGCCGCAAACTACCCCAACCAAAAAAGCCTGAGCTGGGGAGAGGCTCCAGAAAAGTAAGAAGATACTGGTGCTCTCCCCGTTGCCTAAATTAGAGGGTGAACACCCGGAGGGAACTGCTGCCACCGGATCAGCCCAGCCAGGCTGCCGGAACTGGGGGGTGAATTGGAGACCATAGCTACAACCTATTTTTATATATATATATATATATATATATATATATATATATATATATATATATATATATATATAAAAATACATAAAAATCTCATGGCTACCCTTCGTCCCCACAATATGAACCACACAACCAATAGCTTTGGGACCATTCCCAGATAGTCGAAAATGTACTGCAGGCTGCCCCCCTTGGTTTGGCAAAATCTACAGATGAGACCCCCCCCCCCAATCATCAAAAATCTATCATGGGAGACCAACGCAACTTGTTAGCTCACTGGATTATCTTCCTTATTGTGTAAAAGGCTGGAGACTGCTGCTGTAACGGGATTAACGGCGTATAGACTATGAAACAATGTAAACAATGCATTACAATGAACCCTGAATTATAACACAGTGTTGACTGTGATGTCAAGATAGGCAAAAGGTAACAGCCCATATCAATATGACAAATCAGCTGTGGCACGATATCTGATGCAAAAGCAGAGGGAAAATATTGTACATCCATTCACCCGTCCATCTCCTATCCTGTTCAGGGTCACTGGAGAACCTGGAGCAAATCCCAGTCAGCGCAGTGCAGAAGCTGGGAGACCCCCTGATGGCAGATGCTCAGTGGACAGGAATGAGACACGCTGAAATGCATGGTCCTCATAAGTGGGAGCAAAGCGCCACTCCAGGTGAACGGTGGCGGTTATCATTACAGCTCCTCCTCGACATGGTCAGCAACCTGCCGAGATCCCACCCCTACTGGCCATTTGTGGCCGGTTTGTTTGCTGACAGGAGACAGAGTGCTCCCCCCCGCCAGAACACCTGCCCCTCTCACTGCTTCCAAAGTACCTCCCAGCCACACTAGGTCTGAACCACTCTAGGGTGCCAATGTGCCTCCCTCTCTTCATGTACCCACTGTACCTCCGAAGGTCAGGTTCCACGAGGGGGGTCGTCTGGCCACCGATCTTATGCTTGCGTGGTATGACAGCCCTCCCCCCTCCACCACCTGCCCTCCCAACCCACCTGTCTCCCCCATCTCACCTGCCACGACCGTGCCTTTCGCGAGTGCAGAGGACACGTGGCTCCCACCAGGCACAGGAAAGCACTCAGAACTCGGCAGATCTGTTACATAATGAGTGCGAGACGCCGAGCGCCTGCCCACCCGCTGGCGAGACTGAGACTGTGACACCAACCCGGGCAGTAGTGACATAAACTCCCCGGGACGAAGCATTAAACAAAATGACAATCCACTCCAGATATAGAGGAGTGCATCACATTTACGTGCCTTCGGACAAAAAGCAGCTGCTGAATAAATTATCGTAAGCGTGAAGGTAGCGGCTCCGTCCGCGCGCGTGGGAGTCGAATGGAGCGTGACGTGTCGGAGACTACACGGTCACCCTGTCGGGACCCCCGGCTCCAGCACTCTCAGGACACCCTGCCTAACCTTCGCTGTAAGCCGGGGGCTTGGAAAAAGGGCAAGAGCGCTGAAATCCGAGCCCCACTGTTTTTCTGGTGGTGGAAAGCTGGAGCGACCGAGTGATCTCCCGACACGCGGCAAGGTGATTGCGCCCCCCCACCCACTCACCCGCCCGCTTGGGATTTTGGCAACCCCAAGCCGCCGAACATGTGTCGTGCTCCGAGAGAAATCCGACTCCGTTCAGCACGGCGTACTGAGGGAAGGGGGGGCCCATTCCCTGAGGGCGTTCGCGTACATGATCTTACAACGGCATTTGGCGGAGGCTCATGCGAGGAGACGGGAACGCCGGTGCTTACCGTACATCGAGGAGGATGCGAGGACAGCCGCTCCCCCCTCAGCCCACCCCTTTCCTCGTCCGTAGCCTTTCTGACGCAGGCGGGGAGATGTTCTCCCACAAATCGCGTGCTCCTCTCTCCCTTTCTCTCGCTCTCTCTCGTTCCCTCTCCCTGGCTGTCTGTCACCCTCGCTTCCCTTCTCTCCCTGTCTCTCTCCCTCTCTCCCTCTCTCGCCCTCACACTGTGGTCTGACCTTGGATTTTCTCTTCTACGCCGCGGTGGGCTAAAGCTGCCAGCAGCAGTGTGCATGCGCTCTCACATGCACACACACACACAAATTCACTCATTGATGCCCATTCACACACAGACACGGCAAGTGAGGGAGAAGGGACAGAGAGAGAGAATGAGAGAGAGAGAGAGAGAGAGAGAGAGAGAGAGAGAATGAGAGAGAGAGAGGCAACCCAGAGGGTAGACGTAGGAGAAAATTAATCTCTTTGGCTGGGCTGCGCCTTCTATTCCCACTGCCCCCCCCACCCCACCCTACACAGGAAACAAGCAGGGTATTGCCTTTCTATACTACCCCCCCTCCCACTCCATCACCAAGGGCTTCTGTGAGGCTCCCAAAGGCTGGTTCAGGCAGCACAGCCACAAAACAACATCCTCCCCCCAGCACTGCATTGCGAGTGTCATACAGCGACCACGGCTGAACGTGTCAGGGGTTCACTGCATTTTCTCATCCTTAACCCTCCACCACATGAATTGCAGCCCAGTTCAGATGCAATTATTACATCTGCTGGTGGTGGGAGGTTCAACCCCCAGCCACAGCTGGCCTGGACCAGAAACAACAAACTGAAAACTGGCAGACACCTTTGTCATTGCGTCCCTTTTTAGAACCATCCTGCAGGCTATGTGGGGACAGGGTGCACCCAGAGCATGGTGGGAAGCGGACCAAACCTGCGACCCTGTCCAGCCCGATCCACATTACCCGAGAAGAAAAATAAACCCAGTGCCAAAGTTGTTCTTCAGAGCCCCCAACCTCTGTCTGAAACAGACAAACGACCGAAGCTAAAATAAAATTTTATTTAATTACATGAAAGCAGAAAGCAGCCATCCCCGCACTCAGATCCCCATTCGTCAAGTTTGGCACGTTGACTTGTCTGGGTTGGTATTTTCTAAAGGTGATTCATTCTTTCCTTCTGAAAAGAATGGAACCACAGCGAGATTTTAAATCCAGCTTCTGTCTTACTCCTGGGGAAAATAAACCGTAAAAAAACACTCTGATAATAAAGGCAGAAGCTGTAGCTCCTAAAATAGGTCGGGCAGGAATACTCACGAGCCTCCATGGACAGACCGGCCCTGAGGTCCACACACTGGCTCGCATCGAGAGGCATTGCGGCCAGCCAGCGTTTGGCATCACCAGACTGCCGTAGGACATCCGCAGAGCTCAGAGCTCCATGAGAATACAGTACCAGTCTGCGAGGGCACCGGAGGTCAGCCGCTAGCATGGCTCTGGGTAATGGAGGGGGGGCTGTGCCTGACACACTAGGTCCCCTGTAGCACTAGCTTGTGGCAAAAGGAGGGGGGTGCCCTGGGCCGAAAGGCTGGTGGAAAACTGGGATTCAGGCACTCTGCGATCTCCATTCGGACTCAGCTACCTCTTACTCATTACTAAGCTGCTCACTTCCTCACCCTCCCCCCATTTGATTCCACAGCCCTGCTGAGGGCCCAACTTGTTTTGCCAGGAAAACCAGGCAGATGAATCCACAAAAAAGACCCACTTTGGATGGATAGGAGGCAGCACACACAAGCAGACAGACATTCCACCTGCATCCATTCATGTCTTCTAAACTCCTTTCTCCATCTCATACTGTCACTATCCCAACACTGAAAAAAGGCCACCTGTCACATCCTGCCTATCACGACCACCTGACCTTCCTGTCTCCTCCCTAGCGTGACCCTAACAAGCCACAACTGTGACTCGTTTGTCTTACCTCTCGTTCCTAACCCTCATGTTAATCACTCCCACCTGTTCATTTAGTTAAATAAAACCCTTTTCTGATTCGTCAACACGCCTGCCATCGAGTCCTTTGTCCGTCAAGGGAACCACACCACCAACCCTGTATCACATATGAGTCCATCTATCAATAACATCAATACGTATGCGTGGCTCAGCAGGTTATGATGCTGTGTCTAAGATCAAAAGGTCACCACTTCAAATCCCAGGGTCATCAGAGTAATTTCACAATTTGACCCTTCAGGAAGACCCTCAACCCCTAATTGCTTCAGGAACTGATTGACCCTTCTTCCTCAAAAATATACATCCCTTTTCGAGGAAAGCATCTGTTAAATAAAATCTGTTTCCAGCAACCTTATTTCTGCATTCTTTTATTTTCCAGTTCCTTTTATCTGACGATACTTGCGACGCTTACAGCTGGATATTTTATGCCGAACTACGGTTGCAGGTGACAGCGCCGTTTAATTACAGCAGCAGCATGTCTGTGTTTGCTTTGCCTCAGCAAAATCACCCCGCTGTGCAGTTAAAACTGTCCAAACTACATCGTCAGGCAAGATAGGGCAAAGCGAAAAGATTTATGGCGGTAATCACATTAAACACAACCAGGAGACCAAAGAGGCAAAGTAAACTACAGGGATTTGATCTGTTCCCCCATGTCAATTGGAAAGGAGCCTGACTGAGTGACTGTACAATTGGGAGCCCTGGAACCCTTCCAACACATCCTGTGACAGGCGACAATCACACCGGTCCTGTGCTAGATACAGCTATTGAACATGCCAACCACACATATCTTTTAAAAAGCCACATTATTAAATTACTAATTCAGGTTTCTATCACATCAGCTTCCAGTTTCATTCCGCTGTCTGACAAACTAGACGCTCAGTGTCTGCTGCACTAATGTAGGGGTCTGGTAGGTTTCTCCCAGCAAACATCTCCATACCTGAGCTAAGGAAATGTGAAGACTAAAAAATCTTACCATTTCTGCATTGCGAAGCACCAGGCAATGCGCTGGGCACAGAAATTAACCATAACCTGTAGTTTTGTTGTCCAAGAATAGTGATAAATCATAACCCCACTGAATTACCACACTCATAAACCTATATCATGACATTCAGGGTTGCGGAATCATGACGGTGATAACGTTATTATTCTTGATGTCACTGATTATAATTGTTTGTTTTAAGAGTCAATGTTTTATTACCATTTTTTTTTTCAATTTTGTGATTGTAATTCATAAAAAGAATTGATGCAGTTTTCTGAATTGCACCGGTCGGCAACCCACCGCCTACCTGTCATAGCCACCCTTCGCCAGCAGGTGTCGTCGTGTGTGATATAAGCCGGGCTCCTCCGTGGCCGCCGGCGGCGGAAGCAGAGCTCTAGCTTCGGTCTGCTGTCAGCAGGAAAACCGCAGGATGTCAACGGGCCTATACGTATCTGTGTCCGCAGTTATAGAAAAAAAGAATTAAATCGTTAAAAAACGACCGTCCAACATGTAAAACGCAGCACCAACGAAGAACCCTTCACTCCCATCTATTTTTTGTATATCCAAAATATTTAAATAAACTTAAATAACAGTACCCAGCTAAATAATTTGGACACACCGGATGCAGTCATGGTTACACGTAACGGTAACTAAACTTCATAATAATTTCCACCAACTAAGTCCCAACTCAAGAAACGTTTAATACAATAATCCCGCGTCTGGGTGAAAGTCATCATGTCAGCAATTTAACGTTGCCCACCTCTTTTTATCCGCTATTTTATAATTCCATTTTTGTATTATAAAATGTGAATGATGTGCAAAAATGACACATAAAAGATATACAAAAATGCATCTATGTTCAGTGATCACAGGAAAATAAAGGCAGATGTGGCGCGTTTTCTCTCCCACCTTACAGTGGACAGGACGTTGGATTTACTTTTCCAAGCTGTTTCAGAAGTCTTGCAACTACGCGACACAACTCTGAAAACTGTATTCCTATATAACAGCAGGTTATCAGTCTGTATAATACTAGACATTTATTTTATAAGGACCGACTCGGACGGTCATAAATATCACAGCAAGTGATCTTGGCATGACAGTCAGTACATGAACTGCAGTCTAAAACGCACGGTAACAAAATATCCATTGTTCACTTTTTTCAGGTTTACTAAAATGCAAAAGTGCGACTCCTACTTCAGTGGCTCGATGCTCCGTTCAGACCGGGTTGCCAACCTTCCCTGTTAATTGGCACTGTGCGGGACACTCAGCGATCATCACCCCGCCCGCCTGCAGCAGTAACCATCGCCCTCACTCCCCGCAGCCCTTCCCTAAGCGCCGGCCGGCCGCCCGGCCTCCCGCGCCGCATCCGCACGCCAGACGGGTGCGCTCCGTAAAATAAATAGCAAGTAGTATTTAAAAATACAAGAAATCAAGCGCGATGGTACTACACTAAAATGCACAGGGCAAAGAGTATAATAACATACTTGGAAAAAAATAAAATACGTGCAGTCGATGATCGTATTTTAAACATCTAACCAGGTTAAAGCAGATGGACGCGTGGGGAAAACAACAGAAAAGAGAATAAATATACTTATCATGCACTAGGTTATTTTGACTCCCTGTGTGCATTTCAATAGTAAAATGCTCCAAGAAACAAGTCCACACAGGTCTATTATAGACGTGATCATTTTTAATATCCCCTATAATAGCCTATCTGTCTGATTTAATTATTAAAACAGCACGTTTACTGCTTATGGCGCAGACAGTAATGCTAATGATGCAGATTGTAAGGGTTGCCTATGCAGATAAAAATGAAAAGACCAAAAAAGAATTTTGTACAGTGAACAATAGCTACGTTTATTACATTCAGTTTAAACGCAATGGTGGAAAGCAGATAGTTACAATGCAGGGGGTATAACTGTTATACGTAGCATTTTGGTGATGGAAATTGATTGTAAATGTGCACATGTACTTTACTTTCCATTTTACATGTATTTATTTTTAATGAAACTGACACGCCCGGTTTTCAAAATGAACCTATAAGCGTTTACTGTTACCATGGATACTGTTTGTATGAACCCTCGAAGGGTTTGATGGACGGCTGCGTGTTAAAATGTTCTCAGCCTTTATAGCATCTGGCTAGTAAGTGTTCAGACATCGTGTCCATTTATATGACATTTTTATCCGTTGATTTTTTTAGAAAGTGAATCTGCTGCAGGTAGCCGACAGAAATGCCGGGGAAGAAAGAAACCAGCCGGAAACCCCCAGTATCGATTGCAACGAAGCAATTTATAGTAGGACATATAAAACTCCATAATTACCAGCAATTTGCGACTTTATATGACTATATAACTACATTAGAGAAGCGAAACTAGATATCTGCAATTAAATCTTAAGCCGTACCCCCCCCCTCTCTCCCACCCCCCCCCCCCCCCCCCCCCCCCCATCCCCGGCATGCAAATAGTTAATTCTTATCTGTCATTCGTGGGGAATTGCTGTAGCTGCGTGGAAAAGGTAACTGCATTAAATAGGTATGTCCTGCGCAACATCTGGAAGGCAGGCTAGTTAACATTTATCTAAATATGAAGTTATAACCTCATACGCGTGCACTTAACGAAAGCAACAGGACAGCACCCCCGGCGCTTATCTCTGTGATGCAGATAGGCATCGTGCGTGTTTGATTTTGTATAGCAAGCTTGCGACAGAGCCAAAGAGGGGAGACATGGAGACAAATTTGCAGAAGAGGCGCGAGAGTAAGAAATCGTTGCGGGTGAAAGTGATCAGCTTGGGAAACGCAGAAGTGGGTAAGGTGAGGAGCCGTGCAGGCCAGGTGCACCGTGGCCACTGTGGGACAGAAATAAGGGGGGATCCGTAATTATTAGTCATCCCACATTTCATTTGTTCATAATTAATTTAGTCGTTCTCAATAGCGTGACATTTTTGCCTATATGCGTCTCCTTATTCAGGCTATCCTTTGTCATGTCACGTTCTACAAAGCTAGCTTAGATTTTGTACATTTATTATACATGTAGTTACACACATATGCAATTTCCCTTTTCTCGTTTTCGGCTCTTGTTTCTTTTTTATTTAATTATTTGTTTGAGAATGTACCGTTCGTTAGGATCTACACCGCAATGCAGATTGACAGCTGTTTTATTTATATATGCCTTAGTAAATTTTATCACCGAGGTTTACTAATCAGTTAGGAATTTCCATGCGCTCACTTACGATTTGCAGAAATGAGTGTCACGTGGTCTGCGGACTGTACGTGCAGGGCAGGCGAAGCTTAGTGACGAAGCGTCTTCTTAGCACATAATTCCCACTTCAGGCTTCTCACTGAAGATGGTTTTCTGACATTTGTGGGAACCCTGAGACCCTCCATGTGATTTTTCACCCCTGCCATGTGTCTTCCGTACAAGATTTGGGGTTTTCAGTCATGGGATTGAATTATGTTCTTTGGCTAAAAACACCAAAATAGAAACACGTGATAACATTAAGCTTTATCTTGCTGCAAATTTATCGAATTAATGCAGATTTAATATAAATCATTGCATGATAATTACTGGATGCTTATAATATTCACGTTGCCGTTAATTTGAAATTATTTTCATATTATTAGCCTACACCCAATCTCTGGCAGGGCTTCTGCAAACCCTATCGTACAGTTAACAGTGCCTCGGTATACAACATACAACAGCACACTATCCAGCTCCGTTATCCAGAAAACAAAATACAACGCCATCCATATTTTACCAGAAAAATAACTCTAAAACAGAAAATCCAACCATATTATAACCGGCCTTCACGTTACTCTGTCATACCACTCTTCTACAAACAACATTGTCAAATTTATATTTAGTATTTCAGTAAAATATGCCAATATATTTACACAGGGATTGAATGACACGCTATTTTAAGTAACTGCAGTGCTTTCTGTTCTGTTAATATGTGGCTTTCAATGTTTTTTCTACAGCTAGTCAAGAAATATTTAGTCATATTGGCTCATATAGATTGTAATATTGTCTTGTCTGTTTGCAGAGCTGTATCATTAAACGATACTGTGAGAAAAGGTTTGTCTCCAAATATCTGGCCACTATTGGAATTGACTATGGCGTTACAAAGTAAGTAATTTTCTATTTTTTGGTGGATAATGATACTTCTTATCTAAATGTCTCAAAAGGTTTTGTAACGTAAACTTTCGTTTAATCAAGTTTCTGAGTCAGCATCAGATTCAAGATCGTCTTGCGTTAAGACTAATGCAGAACTGTTAAGTCAATCAGCTTCCTATAGTGACCTTGCAAAAGAGCATGAACAATGAAGTCCACAGTGCAGCATTTAATTTATCTTCAGTAATTCCGCCAATATTTGAAAGCATTATTGCGTTAAATATGAGGTTATGTTTTTAAATGAAGGATGAGTGACTCCTTAGAAGTAACTGCATCCACCAAATATTTTATTATGAATATATTACATGTTTCGAAATGTGTTTATTTTTAGCTATTGTGCATCAAATTGAATTGTCATTTATACTTATTATGACTCTTTATAAATCCCTTGTGCCTAAATTCTTTGTGAAATCGATCAGGGTTCAAGTACGGGATAGAGAGATGAAAGTGAATATTTTTGACATGGCGGGACACCCATTTTTTTATGAGGTAAGCAGACTGTCTGTCACCCAGATCTCAAAAACTTTCACCTCAGGAAGTGATTCACATATAATGTTTACTTAAATCACTTCAGGCTGATATATTAAGAAAGATTCTTTCACACTGGAAAAGTTTAAGGGATTGAGGGAAGCAGAGAGCTACTGTGTGAATTCTTTCCAATAAGAGGATATTTTTAACAGGACAATGTGACTGTGTTGGTCTTGCTGGGCTCTACCTCCTCCAGGTGAGGAACGAGTTTTACAAAGACTCTCAAGGGGTGATCCTGGTGTATGACGTGGGTCTGAAGGAGAGCTTTGATGCTCTGGACAGCTGGCTGGTGGAGATGAAACAGGAGATGGGCTCCCACACCAACATGGAGAGCATCGTCTTCGTTGTGTGTGCCAACAAGGTCATCATTCCTCCCAGAATGTTTTCTTCGGATGACTGGGCCAGTCCTACGTCCACCATCAAGCACGCAAATTCGTTCAGTTGTCATACGTTAAAAGCTGCCGGATGTATTTCTAAAAATCACTGGCAATAACTTTTGCTCGAAAATTGTATTTATGTTTCGCTCTTCACGTTATTTTTCAAATGCGTTTTAAAAGTAAGTTAAGAGCTTTTATAATATACAGGACTTTGAAATAAATACAAAGGACAGGACAATAACAATTTTAAAGTAAAATTAGCAGTGTGACCTTGTCTAAGGGCAAATCTTACATATGTTTAGGTGGATCTGACGAAGCGGCGAGTGGTGGACGAGAGTGAGGGTCGACTTTGGGCAGAGAGTCGCGGTTTTCAGTACTTTGAGACGTCCGCACAGAGTGGAGAGGGCATCAGCGAGATGTTCCAGGTGGGGGAGTTGGCCATCAGCATCTTCTCACCGCGGAAGGCTGACATCCATGTGACCTTTCTGTTTGACCTGTTTCCTGTTGGTAGCCCTCAGGCTCCTCAGTGGTCGCTGTAGCATGTGAGGACCAATAGCCATTGACCCTAATGATGAACCAGTGGCAAAATCTGCAGTTTAAGCTGAGGACGTTAAGGAAAAATCTTGGAGATAGTTACTCGAGTTTCCTCAGATTTGCAAGGCAGTTTTTGAGATCTGACAACTAAGTACTTCTGTTCTCTAATTGCAGGCAGCACAAGTGCAGCACTCCTATGAAAAGCAAAGCCAAGAACGGGGTCATGTCCTCACAATTTTGAAGTTCATTTAATATTTTGTGATTCATTACTATATGCAAGAGTTGATCTGGGTTGGGGGGTAAGCAACCATTCATGGGAGTTTTACTTGCATAAAATTGTTCTGAGGGCAGAACGGAAAATGATTGGTTCAGAGAGATAACGAATCAGATTGTAGAGGAGGTGGATCCAAGCAGCTAAAGGAGGCGGGATCAAGAAATGAGATCCGTTGGTCCCGCATTCTGCAGACCTTAATAGTAACAGATTTTATCATATTGATCATAAGCCACAGGTGAATGGGTTCATCACATGACCCCAGACCCAGGCCCTGTTTGTACGCACCCCCACCCCACTTCCACTCTTCTGCAGGCATTCTTCTCCTCCATCACGGACATGTGCGAGAATGGGGGCCGGCGGCCGGCCACGGGCCTTAGCGCTGGCTTCACGCGTGAGCAGGCGGACACCATCCGCCGGATCCGCAGCAGCAAGGACAGCTGGGACATGCTGGGGGTGAAACCGGGGGCCACCAGGTGAGGATGGGGTGCCGGTGGAGCAACCAATAACTGTGGAGGAGGCGGGATGAGCTGGGGTGTTCTTAAAAGGAGCTGAGACTGATGGATATCTCGCTTTTTCTGCTGGTAGCTCAGCCTAAGTCATGGGAAGTTTTTGTGAATTAGCCAATTGGGAAGCAAGACTCCCATTAGCCAATCAGGAAACAGCAGAAATTCATAAGCTGCAGTGTCGGACTGCATCTACACAGAGGCAGTTAGTACAGCCCTCCTTCTATCTATCATCTCAGTGCAAAAGACAACCTGCCCCTCCTGCCCCATACAGCTCAAGGCACAAAGATGCAAAATTAGCCTAAAAATGCAAACTCCCATCTGACCCTTTTAGGCAAAAGACAATGTTCCCATCAATCGACCGACCGCTGTGTTGCTGGGCAGGGATACATAGCCTTGCCATGCCGTATGTTGGTGTCCTGAAAGACTCCTGCTGGGTCTGCCTTTCAGGGAGGAAGTGAACAAGGCGTACAGGAAGCTGGCCGTGCTGCTGCACCCGGACAAATGCGTGGCGCCGGGCAGCGAAGATGCCTTCAAAGCTGTGGTGAACGCCCGCACCTCCCTGCTCAAAAGCATCAAATAGCCTCACCCACGCCACACGTCCACCGCAGAGCTCCACGAGACATTGGGGGGGGGGGGGGGGGGGGTCGGCAGCGCCTAGCGTGCACTGGCGTGACCGATGTGCGTGCCGCACACTGGGATCTGTGTCTCACTCGGTGACGCTCTTTACTACACAGATGGTACATAGTCATATTGTAAGCCTTCTGCCTGCACATATTTCACATACCCACTGCACTAAATGTCCTCATCCACTGGCGCTCCTGTTTCAGTGTTTACATGAAGGAACTGCACCGTAAGTCTGGGCGTATTGGATGAGTTAAGAGATCTGTTAGTCTCCATTTCTAACTGGAAAGGCACAGTGGGATTATGCTGCACTCCCATAAAAATGCCTTACAAACACACTCAATGTTTTATGTGGGACTTATATGTCATTTATCTAATCAGTGTTGTTTGGTAAGTGTGAAAAAGGTTATTAACATGGCTAATATGTTCATATTTATATAAGAAAATATATTTGCTAATTTGCTTCTTGGGTAATTTTGTCAGTTAGGAGTAAAGAATTAGACAATGAGTGGTCAGTGAGCCCCGTGTATTATGATGGCTGGCAGATTTGCTGATCAGTCTTTATGAACGTTATTTGTTATGTAACAGTCCTGTATTAGTCCGGCAGAAATATGTCAGAAATGTATTTGTGAACGTATCTGTTCCCTGTTATGCATGTGTGTCGGTGTAAAGCCAGGATTACTTCGGAGAACCTGAAGCCTATGGCTCAGTTGTTGGAATCCGCTGGCTCTCTGTTGATGTTTGATGTTCATATTCCTGTTCATACTCCTGTACCCAGAGGTGGATGTTTCAGGTCCAGAAAGTGAAGATCCAGACCAAAATTTTGTTTCGACCAACCAGTGAAACATAAGACACAGAGTACTCAACTGGTTGGTTGGAACAAAATTTTGGTCTGGATTTTCACTTTCTGCACCTGAAATGTTCGTCTCTGCCTGTACCTTTTCTCACCTTGGCTAACTCTAACTTCTATATTCTGTTTTTCCTTTCTGCCATAGGAAGATCATACTCTTTCTTTGCTTTTTACGCTATGGAAAATGGATGATTGAACAAATGTACGGATGAATGATTGGTTTAAAATAATTTGACCTTTTAAGAGGCCTATTCCGAATATCTGTGTTGATGTCATGGAAAACAGACTGTGATGAAATGCTGAGATGAATGATTAGGCTCCTAATTTACGTTAAACGCTGTATTGTGAGAAATCTCTTTACCTCAATATGACTCCGTTCCTCATAACAGCGATGAAGCAAACTGTACACCTTCTTAACGAACGGAAATGCTGTTTCTGTTCTTAATTCTCTTCGCTGAGCCCCCTTGACTTAATCACCTCTTCTGCAGGCTGACTCAGAAATGTGTCCTTACTGAAAGTTGTTGAGGTATTTTCACATTGTTATAAGGTACAGCTTTATTTTAGGAATGAGTAGGCTTCACACATGGGTCAAACTTATTTTTATAGAAAGTGCCATACCCTCATGCACTTAGCTTTCATTTCTAAATTAACACTGTGATGCTACTTCCCACCTATAATGGTATTTACATTGCCTTTTTCCATATTGCACAAAAGAGATATTTATGCAAACGTGTTGATGGTGCGTTTACATGTACATAGATTCCTTTTCAGTTGGCAGTAGTTAGGTTACTGTACTCTTGTTACAATAACTGTCACCTGCTTTGAGTTCAGTCTCATCTGCTGGGGGATGTCATGTCACCTTTCACCAAAATGAAGATACTGGCTCAGATATCTTATTTTTTTACTTTATAAGTTATTTAGCTTCTCTGCTGAACTAGTAATGATATCATTACAGCTCTCTCTACAGTCAAATCATATGCATTACATATTTAAATAGGTAAATGAGATTTTTTTTTATATCTATGCTTCATAGTACTCAAAATAGTCATCATGTCACAAAAATAGGTTTGTCTATCTTGCATATTTTTTGTTTTTATGCATAATATGATCATTGATTTGCCTTAATTCTGTATATCGCATGTGCTTCGTTTCTCTCTGATATTTATAAAGTGATAAACACTGTACACTGATATTCTGTGTGTCCTGTTTCTTCACACTCACAATGGTACATTAGTGCTGTTACTTCTGCTATAGACTGATACCGACACCTGTGGCTCCGTTACCAGCTGGGGGTCACACCTTCCTCTAATGCAGCCCTCGCTTCCTCAATATCACGCTAGTTATGGAATACCTGGTCCTATTAGCAGTACTAGAACAATATTCTGCAAAGCATCCAACATTAGCCATGTATTTCCATCCCTCTGTCACTCCCTCCCTTCCTGCTGGGTCCTGTTCTGAGACATGTTGACGATGAGTAGTGGATAAAACAAGTTGTGAAGCTCTTGGTCTCCATTTATGATATTATGGTGTGTTTTCATCAAAAATATACTGATATCGCTGTGTCTAGAGTGGTCCCTGAAAGCTCTGTGTGACCCTGTACCAGATAAGTGATTACACTGTCAAAAAATAGAGAACCAAATTGTACCTTTGCTTGTCACTGGGTATGTACCCTTGAGGATCTTCCAATTGTACCCTTGCTGTAGATAAATATACCTTTTAGTCTAATTTAAGCAGGGATTGGAGCAAATCATTCCTTGGTGTGTCTCGAGTCAAATCTGCAGTCTGAGTCAAATCTAGAGTCATTTGTCCTAAAGTCTAAGCTGAGTCCAAGTCTTTCCATCATTTTTGCCGAGTCATCAAATTTGTAACTTGAGTCTGAGTCACACGTCAGTAACTCGAGTTACCACCTCTGAATTTAAGGTACAGAAATGGACTCTGAGGAACAACCCCAAGATACAAACAACATTAATGTACCCCCAACAGTATAAAAATGTTCCTCAAGATCTGTATCTGCAAAGGTACAAGTACCTACAGCTAAGGGCACAAATTAGCAGACCCTTGAGGGTACTGCCCCAGTGACCGGCAAAGGTACAAATTGGTACTCTTTTTCTCTGACAGTGTTGAAGTTGGATGCATCTATTATATGCAAAGAATTTGCAGTGAAATAACTAACAGTTTCACATTGAATAAACCCCACACATACTCAATCACACTCCTACATGTGAGCGCCTACACCTCCTGTTTATACACACAAATTACGATTGCATAATCAAAAACATCCAAAATGAGTGACATTATCAAATATTTAAAGGTTGCTAAATTGTTTGCCTGGATACACGTGCAGTCAGGGCCTTCATCAAGCTGAGCCAAGATGAATCGCTAGTTAGTCACGGCGTCGTACTGAAAATTGCTACCACGGCCTTCAATAAAGTGAAAAGGATAATCATTATGTAAAGGCTGGTTATCTGACCATACTGCACTGATTATGCTCAGCAACTTTACACAACAATAGATGTTTGCTGTATCTCCATGGCCACGGCAGTGGTGGGTTTTCATGCAGCGTGAAATTATGAATATCGGAAAGAAAAGATGTACATTGTTGCATGTCATTTCCACTGGTCTCCCTGTCCTGTCACCTGAGTCACGTCTCAGTTCGGAAGCTTCGCACAAAATGTGTGTGCGTGTGTGTGTGTGTCCTGTTATGGTGCAGGTCTGCACCATCCTATCAGGATCCCAGCTGCTAAGCCAAGGGGGCTCACAAACGCTCAGGGGGGCTCCATCCTGCCCGCTCTCACTGCATTGCTCTCCCTCGCTGGCCTTGCCCTCCACTGCAAGTTGCGCTAGAATATCAGCGTGACTCCTCTCTCATGTGGCGATCGGCAGGCTCCTGACAAGTGGATTTACTAGGACAACAAAGGGCATAAACACCGATAATAAACTTTGCCCTATAATAACCAAAGTCAGCTGGTATAACCCCCCCCCAGCCCACCCACAAATTAAAAATCTCATACACCACAAAATCCCAGCCTTCTAAAAACAATGGCTCCTACACTAATTACTGAGAGGGAATCTCTGGGTTGCCAGACAGAAATATTGAAGGATCACATGACCTCAGTTTCCACCAAGTGGCAGCGATGCAGCATTCAGCATCTCCGCGATTCAGGCCAGCCGGGGGCAGAAGTAATGTCTGAGTCCCTTTGAACTGGGGCATGATTTAAGTGGCCAGTTCTTCAAGAGCTTGGCTAGAGAAGAAGGTCACAGCTCAATTTGTAACACTTTTTCTTGTGCTTGCTCTTTCTTGTATGTGTCTCATGTGGTGCATGCTGGGATAGGTGAGAACAGAATATGCCAACGTGCAGGAATGAAGTATCACTATTCTATGATTTGCTATCCGACATGAATATAAAGGCTTCCTGGATATTTACTTGTGCTGATGCTTCTTGTCTATTACATAATGTACTAATTTAATCACGCTGCTGATGGGTTTTAATTAAAATGATTTGACATATTTACCAATTCAAACAGGCTAATATTTTGTTAAAGTAATTCAGGTTGAGTAGAACGCTGAAAGGCATTACAGAGAAGGTCCCTTCTGGGATTTCAGTCATCAAGCCTCAGGTTATGAGTTCATGTCTTAGTGAAGGAAAAGCGCTGCGTCATTTTAACAATTCCTGAGCTTCTAGTAGCTGCTGTGAAACAGAAATATAGGCTACATGACACCACAACAATACTGCCCGTTGTCATTCAGACACCAAAATGTGTGGATTTTAAACTCTCATTCATGCCCCACAAGACTTACAAGATCTGCAGAATTTCATATTCAGTTGCTATAATTCTTTGACTGGCCCAGCACAGCCGATTCATTAAATTCGAAGACTTAGTTGCTTACTAAAATTGCTGCAGATTATAAATGATTCAAATGTGGAGCACCATATAACTATATCTTACCAAAGCTTTAATGAAATTTAGGGACCCAGTGAAGACCCCCAGGCTCTCTCTGCCCAGCCGAGCACCAGGTATCATGTGACGCATTTGCTTTGTCTCAGCTGTTCCTTTAATATGCACAGAGCCCCTGGCATGATCTATACAGGGGCACCGTCAAGGGGCAGGCTCGGTCTCCAGGCAACCTGCAGTGAAGGGCTCCGAGCAGCTACATCTCCCTGTCTGATTCCTACATCATTTTTATAGACACTCCAGATAAAAAATGAATGCGGTATATATAGGAGTAAGACCAAAATAAGAACCATGTATTATTCATTCTGGATGTGTCATATATCAAATTAATTCACTTCCTACCTCATAGTTCCTCTATTAAATTTATACCAAATATTTATATCATGTAGCGTGTGAGATTTCTATTTTGATTGTGACTTCTTATAAGCGAGGAAATTCAAGCTAAAAATATGATTGATGGTGGATGAATCTTGTTTCACCTTGTTCTGCCGTCTTAGCAAATTCAAGCCTGGAAGCAGCCTGCCGTGCAGTGTAGCCTCCTGCCACCAAAACCAATATTAAACCAGGAATTTAAAAAGATTTTTAAAAGCATAGAGTGGTTTCTTATTTTTTTTCAGAGCTGTATATGTGCATGTATATTAGAAAGTGAGAGTGAGTGAGTGAGAGAGAGAGAGAGAGAGAGAGAGAGATTGTATGATATTTTCACAGACAAACTCTAATGAGAGAAACATCTTATCTGTTAACCTTTCCAGACATAAATAGTCTCCTTCCAGCTGGGCTGCTCACATACAGCACAGTTGTGACTCATCATAACTGTGAAAACTGTTTCTCCTTGTGTTGTTGTTCCATATTTACTTGCTTATACTCCTGTGTGTGTGTGTGGTCTCCTTATACTGTAACTTGACATACTGCGACTATGGATTATCCTCCACCTTCCGTAGCCATTTACCAGTGGAGGGTCACCGCGAGTACAGAGCCTATGCCAGGAAGCACAGGGCATGAGGCAGGGGGACACCCCGGACAGGAGGGCAGTCCCTTTGGAGCAGGACGAAACCCACACAAACTGCACATGCATAAAGGCATGGGACTCAGACCCACAACCCTGTGGTGTGAGGACACAGTGCCACACATCCAGCACCCAAAAGGAATGAATGATGTGCAAATTAGGAGAGCAAGTTACTCTGTATCTTAATGGACACATAAAACAGCAAGGTCTCAAAGCATCTGTATGTGGTAGTTATTGCTATTTATAAACATGTGCTTAAATAATTTAATAATAGTTGGAAAATAAACATTTGCTACAAAAATGGATTACAGAAGATTCTACAAAAAAGCATGCACAGTGAAATTACCAACATAATTTCCCAGTTCTCATTAATTTAAATGTATTAAGAGGAAGTCTTGATGTTACTTCCTCTTAGGGTTTTTCATATCAGGATATGAGTCCAGACCCTCACTTCCGACATGGATGTTTCCATTGTTCCCATAATAGGTGTAAATTAGGCCTACTCAGACCTTCAGAAATGTCCGGCTAAACCAGTGACATTTCTGGACAAATATGCTGACGGATTGTTATGTGAAAACGGAAACCATTTAAACACAAAACACTTGTATCACTTAACTGTTGATGGCACATTTTTACGATAAACGTACGATTATTACGATAATGATATCAAAATACAACATATAATCTATCCATTTTCTGAAACCACTTGTCCTATTCAGGGTTACAGGAGGTCCGGGATCTATGGGCATAAGGCAGGGAACAACCCAGGATGAGGGAACAACCCAGGATGGGGGATCAACAATGGGGGATCAGCTCAGAAAAGAGAAGATGGTCGGAAAAGAGTACAGTGGAGTGAAGATAAAATAAATAATAACAACAGGCACTTCACTGAATTGTCGTTATGCCTCCCTTAATTTGTTCTTTGTAGAGTGAGCTGTCTGTGGAGGGCGGCCACCTGCAGCAGCACCCAGGGAGCTGGCGGTTAAGGGCCTCGCTCAAGGACCTGCAGATGTGCAGAGGCTGGGTTTGAACTGGTGACCTGCTGATTACTGATGATTGGTTTGGTGAGGACTGTGGCCACTGCATTATGGACTAGTTGGAGTTTATTTAATGACCTATTTGGCTGCCAGCCAGAGGATAGAGGTGCTACCTATCCTGTCAATGTAAGTAGATATACTAGCTGCAAGTACACTGGCGTGCAAATATCGTGCAGATGTGGCAATCAATACATCCTCTTTATAATAAAACTAAGAAAATGCTACTGTGAAGAATATTGTCTTTCCACGCAGGTGGCCCTGTAGTCTCTGCATTAAATGACCTAGAGGATAATTAACGTAATAACTGATAATGATGTGAGTGGTTCGCTGAGCGTTGAAAACAGCCCATTGGCTTATAGAGTGGCTCTGTATTGTACTACACAGCAGAGCGCGGAATTTAATTGCTCATTTCACCTGTATAAATGGGTAGGTCTGCGACTCTCAGCTGGGTAAACTGTGAAATAGAGTCTATGGATGAGTACTTTGGTGAAATTATCTATCAGCTGTATCGCTTATTTTTTTCTAAATACAGTAAATTACCAAACTAAACTAGACTATGGCGTCTGTTAATTTAATTTTGTCAATGCAAGAACATCTTATAAAACTATTTCCATACGTATGGTTTAAATTTTAATACATTTCATTTTGCTGGTTTTCCTTGAATTTTAAAAAAATATCAGGCCTGGACCTGAGCTGGTTAGACTATATATACAGTACAGGCCAAAAGTTTGGACACACCTTCTCATTCAATGTGTTCTGATTACTGCTTTGCACTCTTGCTAAACACCTCTGGGAACTCCTTCAAGACTGTTGGAAAACCATTTCAGGTGACTACCTCTTGAAGCTCATCGGGAGAATGGCAAGAGTGTGCAAAGCAGTAATCAGAGCAAAGGGTGGCTATTTTGAAGAAACTAGAATATAAAACATGTTTTCAGTTATGTCACCTTTTTTTTGTTAAGTACATAACTCCACATGTGTTCATTCATAGTTTTGATGCCTTCAGTGAGAATCTACCAATGTAAATGGTCATGAAAATAAAGACAACACATTGAATGAGAAGGTGTGTCCAAACTTTTGGCCTGTACTGTATATATACGCACACTTTTTCATCCATGGAAAAAGCACCGTCTCAGCATTGAAATTAAAAAAGGGGGGAAGCATCTATGATTATCTAAATAGTTATAGGAAGAGCACAAAAATCTAGGGGATTGAGCAATGTTCTCCATTAGACCCCGCAATATAAAACAATACGTATATCTGGTATTGTTTTTGTGTTTGGTTGTTAATGCTAAAGACGAGCCAGTTTTCTGGTACTGAGTTAATATCGCCATCTAGCGGTGGATATTGGGCTTTGTGAGTCTCCAGAGCCCAGTAGTATTTTTGCAAAGGTCATACGATAAAGTCAAGCGTCAAAACTACCGTCGAGTGTGCAAAGGTGAGCTATGCTGTTATTTGGTTTTCTTAAGGTATGGAAATGACTTACCATTACCTTTTTTCATGCAAAGCTTAGTACTATACACTTCAATATTGCTGCTGTGATAGGTTTCATTCAGCACTCTGTCTAACATGACCTGTCTGCCATAGGTGGCACTGTCAGGATTTGAGCTTATGGAGGAACAGTGGTCAGTTGAAGCTTGCTAACAGGGACCCAGTTTCAGCAAAACACATGTTTTGGGCCTCACAACGCTCAAATGTATGGCAGGGATGCCGTTCGGAGGCTAATCCATGCAAAGTTTAGTACTGCTGTGATAGGTTGATTTGTGTATGAGCTGTCATGTCAAATCAGTTGTGGTAATCTAATGATAGGTTTTTCTACATCTCAGATTGCATTTTAATGATAATTGATACTTTATTGAAATTACTTGCTCTTTTGTGGAGTAAGTTGACCGCGAAGGGCTGCTACCCGTAGCACTGGGGGTTAAGGGTCTTGCTCAAGGACTCGTAGACATGCTGAGGCTGGGTTCGAACCTGCGACCTTCCGATTACACGGACACAGGCTTAGCCCACTGAGCCACACGCTGCCGCCCCCTTTGGTGGATGTCTTCAACCAATAATGTTTTTTTTAATATAAGAACATATTAAGTGATTCAATGACGCTACAGCCAAACGCTTTATCCGAGTCTTGCTTGTACTGTAATAGCTTTTTTTTTTTAACCTATCGGTGGTCGATTCCTTCTGTCTAAATGGCCCACTCACAGCAGTCGTTTCGTCGGTCGATTACTCCAGTCTGCGCTAGGGCGCTTCGCGGGTGCGTTGCACGCGGCTTTTGCATTGTGCCTGACTTTTTGGGTGCTTGCACAGTTTGTACTCTTGGTGACGTTTCTGCTATTTTCCTTTTTTAATCTCGGCAATAATGGCGGATTCACACGACGACAAGCTGTACAAGGCGGAGTATGCAAAAAGCAGCCGTGCATCTTGCAAAAAATGCAAAGAAAATATTGCTAAAGATTCCCTCCGGATGGCAATAATGGTGCAGGTATGTGGGGGACGGTATCTTCCTTTATGTGGAAGTGCTGCCGCGAGGCTGCTTAGTTAGGATGCGTTACAAGATCAGGATAATTCCCCCGATTTGCTTAAATGTAGCATATTCCCTTTTTTATGACGTTTTTAAAATCCGGGTATTGTCTGCTCTTGTTTTCCAAGCGTCGTGGGCCTGGAGTCGCTTGTTTAGAGGGTTCATTCAAACGACTTAACAGAGATTTCGCTGCTGCGGGGTACGCCGGATGCCCCATGTTGTTGTTGGTAGTGTGAGTCTGCATAGCCCGAGAACCCTAAATAACTTTAATCGCTTATCGAGACTATGTTAAGCCCAAAGGGACCCCGGTATTGGAAAATCAGCCCTGCGATCCTAATAGATGCTGCAAGAAAATATTGATCAGTAGTATAAAGGCTGTAGTTCTGCCTTCTAGGGATTGACATCGTTTTTCGAAATTATTGGCGAAAAGTTTGTATTTCCCCATGAACGTCACTTTCCGTTTTCTCGCCTGTGATTTGTGTATGAGCTGTCATGTCAAATCAGTTGTGGTTCCGATTGAATCATTACACGGTAATCTAATGATTTTGGCAAATATGCTAAACTAAAAGATGTCATAATCTTATACAGGGTTGAGGATATTTTAAGAAATTAAGATTTCGGGTTCTAAGTCATAGCATCCGTGTTTTTCTTTCTTTATTATGTGATTAGTTACTAGAAGTTACTAGAAATCTGACAGCTGAAATATCACGCAGGTCCTCCTGCCAGTGTTAATGACCTGAGACGCTTGTTTTGTTCCTTTTCAGTCTCCCATGTTTGACGGAAAAGTGCCCCACTGGCACCACTTTTCCTGCTTCTGGCTCAGAGCGTCCGTCCAGTCCCCGTCGGATATATCTGGCTTTTCCGACCTTCGCTGGGAGGACCAGGAGAAAGTCAAGAAAGCCATTGAGGGTGGAGGTGCCACAGGAGGTAATATGTGAGCGTAAATCTGTAGTCACTGAAACGTGTGTCATGTCCTCTGTGTTCCTGTAAAGAGGAGTGAAGGCAGTTGATCCCGAAGGATACGCTAAGTAGCAGCGGAGGAGAGAACGGCTGGCAGTATGGATTGTTAGCGTTTGTACAGTTAGGCCAGTTTTCCTCGAATCGGTGCTCCGGGACCCCCAGACGGTCTACGTCTTTGTTGTGAGCAAAAACGGGGACTATGTGAGCGTAAATTTGGAAGGAGTCACTGGAAGGTGCGCCATGGTTTCTGTGTTCAGTGTTTTTTTTGTGTCTTTTTTGTACGTTTACTTCGAGAGCAATGGGAAGAAACTGAGTCGTATTCCTTTTATGTGTGAACATACTTCGCCAATAAAGATGATTCTGGACAGTCTGGAAGGGAGAAAAAAATGTGGACCATCAGGGGGTGTCCGAGGACCGGGTATGGAAACGCTAAATTAGGCTAGAATTGTGTTGTGGTTATTTACAAAAATACTGGAAATCATGTGATGCCAGTAAGGCAGGGAAGCGCAGCCTTTGTCCTGGAGAACCGTTGCTATCTCCAGCTCCTGGTATATCAGTGTATTAAATCAGGTCGTTCATGTGTCGCAGTATCTTGAATGTACTACCAAGTGTAAGTGTTGTTCCTTCTTTGATGTTAAATGGAAGCGAAGCTCATTATGGGCGTCTTTGTTCGATTCCATAGGAAAGGCAGGCCAGAAGGGAGGGGCCAAGGGAGAGAAGACGCTGAATGACTTTGCGGTGGAGTATGCCAAGTCCAACAGGAGCACCTGCAAGGGGTGTGAGCAGAAGATCGAGAAGGTAGGTCACACGTAACATTGGGCTTTACAGTCCAGGCTCTCCCAGGCCTACAGAGACACGGTGACACACTTAAAAATACTGTTGATGCATGTTGCGATTCCCCTGCTCAGATTGGACCTCAAGTGTAATATGACAGATATTTCAAAATTATATGTATGGGTGTTTACATGTATTAATGGAAGGTCTGCTCTTCCTGAGACGTTGAATCAGGGAAGTCGCCGCTTTATATCCCGAACGCCATATAAGTGTCCCCCTGAAGATGTCAGCGGTGGCCTGTTTGTATTCCAGGACCAGATCCGTGTGTCGAAGAAGACAGTGGACCCGGAGAAGCCCCAGCTGGGCCTGATCGACCGCTGGTACCACCCGGCCTGCTTCGTGAGCCGACGAGAGGAGCTGGCCTTCAAGCCTGAGTACAGCGCCAGCCAGCTGAAAGGCTTTGCGGGCCTGAGGGCCGAGGACAAGGAAGAACTTAAGCTCCGGCTGCCAGCGGTCAAGACCGAGGGGTAGGGCGTGCCGCCGGGGCTGCTGCGGGGGGAGGGTGCTCCGGTGTCGCCGTGTCGTCACCTAACTGTCTGTTGGGCAGAACCGAGTCTTTACATCCAGTAAACTGCCAGGTTCTTGTTTTGGTTGATGAGATGTCTAGTGTTGTCTTATCCAGCTCAGCTGAGATGTGTGGGGACATCAGAAAGTTTTAAAGCTTTACCTGTAATTGGACATTTATGTGTCCGAGTGCTTATTCTCCTTCATGTTTTAATCGGGTCTTTCAGACCCACGTTAGCATTTGTCAGCCAACTTTTGAATTTTTTTGCTTATCAATTTTAATGGGTCATTTGTGGAGCGCAGTTCTACCCTGGTTTCGGAAATCTTCAGCTTCTCACCTTGGGTTCCCTTTTAGATGTGAGGTTCTGAGTAGGTCTAAAGGTGAGCTACTTTCCTTAACCAGCCGTCGCTTCTGGGCGGTTCCATTGAACCTGTGGTCAGGACCTGTGGACCACAGCCGCTCTGTCGTCATCTTCTTGGTTCACTGAAGTCCTGCAGCAGAGAAATATGGCCTTGAACGTGTGCCGGAAAGCTTTCATCTTATAGGCGTAGAGGAAGGGGTTGACGGCAGAGTTGGCGTGGGAGAGGATGATGGCGGTTAGAAGGAGAGGGAGGGGCACGGAGCAGTGGGGGCACAGGAGGAGGAAGCAGTTGATGATGTGTAGCGGGATCCAGCAGATGGTGAAGAGGAAGAGCACAAGGAAGAGCGAGGTTGCCGTCTTCATTTCCTTTTTCATGTCGGCCGCCCGGTTCTCCTGGCCCTCGCCCGGTGCCCGGTCGGCCGCGATTCGCCTCATCTGCTTCTTCACGGTCAGGAAGATCTGGGCATAGATGACGAACATGACCAGCAGGGGCGTTAGGACACAAGCGAAGAAGTTGAAGTACACCATGTAGGTCATGTCCACCACCAGGACGAAGAAGCAGTAGCCGGATTCGGGCGGAGGCTTGTGCCAGCCCATGAGGGGCACCAGTCCGATGAGGAAGGCCAGCATCCAGGTGATGAGGATGACCAGCACTGCGTTGCGTGGCGTCATCAGGCTGTGGTACTGGAAGGGCAAGAGGATGGCTATGTAACGTTCAACGGCAACCGCCAGCAGGCTGAAAATGGAGCTCTGAGTGAGCATGATGAGCACGGACAGCATGAGCAGGCACAGGTAGAGGTTGTGCCGGGGGATACCCAGGTCGGTCATGATGGCACACGGGATGGCAAGCGCGCCCACGCACACGTCCGCCACCGCCAGCGACACCAGGAAGTAGTTGGTTACCGACTGGAGCTTCCTGTTCATGGCCACCGCTGCGCAGACCAGGATGTTGCCTGCGGTGGAAAGGGCTGCGATGACCAGCTCAGCAGCCAGGTAGGGCACGTTGGGAAAAACCACAATGTCAGCGGACGGGGTGGCGTTGGCCGCGCTCACGGTACTGGATTGGTCCATCACCCCGTTTCTCGGGGTCGACCGATTCCAGCGGATCTGGTTCCGACGGACCGGGTCCACAGCTCCTAAAATGAGATGTTGTACGAGTTGTCTAACGATTCTCCAGTCGTGTGATCATTTTGAAAACCGGTTCAGAAAAACTTGACTCATGTTCACATTGGTGTTTCTGAACAAGAAGACTGGTTAAAAGATTGGATTTTGGGGAACTGACAACATGGTTATTTAGGACATGATAACGAAGAGTTAGATGGTTCCGGAAGTCCAGAAAGGGTCCTTTGACCAAATTACTCTGCCACATCCTGTAGTAACCAAATATAAACATGTTATATAAGCAGATTTAAAAACAATGTTTCCTGTGCCACCGTTTTGCACATCAAAACAATACATTAATAAAACAAATAGTGCAAGAACAATGAAAGCAGAGACACGGGCAACGTTACACAAAGCAATAAAATTAAGATAAAACGGAACAAAAGGCCAGAGAGTAAAAGTAGGGTTAATTTGCGGCCACATATTACCTCATGTAGCAGTATTTTCTGCACCGTGATATGATTTTTGCGGGAGTTCGGTACAAGAAAATAGTTCCTACACTCTCCTAAACTGCTCACAACAAAGTCTGTTGATTATGTTGAGTAAGCAGGTTTTGACTTTTCTACGGCCAGTATCTCCAAATTAGGCGACTCCCAGCAGAACAACATAGAAATCCCTCAGACTTATCTCCTTCGGTTTTGTGGTGACCTGCCCCTTAAAGCATGGCAGCTTCACCACTGAGGAGAAACACTCGCTAACAGCGGCTTGCCTTGAAGATGGCTGCAGTCCACTGCCCGGCCTTTTAGTCGGCGCTCTTGGTACTCAGATTTCAGTTGTGTTAACCTAGAGGTTAATGATCTTGAAGCTGTACGACATGGTGAATTATTTAGATGACTTTGTTACGTGTTGCACTTTTAGGCTTAAAATAGAAGTATGGCATGACCAGTGGCATGTACTACGAAGGTTACTGGCTTATTGGGATAACTTGTCGGATTTAAGGTGCCGCAGTTTAAATGGACTTCATATTCATTCACTTGCATTTTGCCCAGACTACCTTAAATCCGACAAGTTACCCCGATAAGCCAGTAACCCCGCTTTGTAGTACAGACCTCAGGGTACTTTCCCTCTGAGCTGACGTGTTCAGTTTCTGGCGTTCGTTTTGTTGATTTTACTGTTTACTCAGGCAGTCAAAGATGACAATGAATAGTAAAACGTATAATGTTTCAGTGGTCAGCAGATGCGACATCTAAATGACCAGACTGGTCTCCAGGCGGCTTGAGACGGTCGCTGGGCCCACTGTAAAGAATGCCTGGATAAATACCTGAGGTGTGTGACTACGTGGATCTGTGCCCATATCCGGAGTGCTGTGGGTTTGAATCCCATGAGCGAATGAGTAGTCGTATGACTTTTGGGCCCCTGAGCAGGACCCATACCTTCAGATGGCCCAGGGTCTCTGGCTGACCCAGATCCTTGTTTGTCCATTTCTTTAGACCGGGGGTGGGCAGTCTTATCCTTAAATGGCCAGTGTGCATTTGGTTTTTCCGGGAAAACCTTTAGGCTAAACTCATGTGTGAGACCTCTTCAGTCAGTCAGTCAGTCCTCTAATCTAACTAAGGAGTCGCAGTGAAACCCCCACAGACAACGGCCCTTTCTGGATAAGACCCCTTATTTAAAGCATATCCCCAATTTTAAAGAAAAGCATTTGCCAAATAGAAATGTAAAGAATGTAATGTGACTCACCAGGGTGCACGTTACACGCCCGTGGAGGACGGGGATGAATGGCAGCTCTCTGTCGGGGTCAGAGTCTGGCAAAGAACTCTGTCAGTGTCGAGCTTGACAAGACCCCTGAGCGATGTATCTGCAACTTCATACGCTGGTCTCCTCCTACCGAGACCCTGACAGAAACTGGCAGTTTTATAGTTTTATTTGCCCACCTGCCCCCTCCCATGAACACCCTTTGTTATGTTTGTCGTCATTTTCTTTGACGAGCATTTTGATTTGATGTTCATGGTAAGAGCAGCCGTTGGGGCTTTAATGAAGCCCCCAGAGATTACATCAGGATGGGGCCGGATGGGGGGGGGCCCTCTGAGTGAGCTTATTATTTATTATGACCCCATATTTTAATTAACTCTGGGACAGTGGAGTTTCCAAGAAGGTGTTTGTGCAGGTGGTTGATGGGTTATAATTAATTTCGCAGACCAGTGAATGCCTTTTGGGAGGATACCTGGTCAGTTAAAATGTCACTGTCAAAACAAAACAAAATAATTGTGGACACCCCTGCCATCTTTGTTTTTATTGCATCATTTTCCAAGATCATCCATATAGAGTGACAAATAAAACCTATTTGTGGTTTTATCGGTCAGAGCAACGTGTGGAAAATTCTGATCTTTGGAAGATTATCAGATTGTTGGTTTAAAATATTACGGCATTGTAGCCTTATAACCAGGGTGATGGGCAATGGGACGCTCTAAACCGTTGGTGCGTTTTTGGTTTGTAAATCATGAATGTTTGTTTTCTAGTAAGTCAGAATGCACCTTTTACTTTCTGCAGGTGAACCACTCGTAGGCTAAAATTTTCTCATGTTCGCAGGAAGAGGAAGTCTGATGAAGTTGACGGCGAAGCAACTTCAAAGAAGACAAAAAAGGAGAAGGACGACAAGGAGGAGAAGCAGATGAAGGTTGGCTTTTCCTTTTTGGTTTTATTTTCCTTCTCGCCGTGGCTTTCCGGGGCTGCATTGAACCCGTCTCAGTGCCTCATTCTCCCTTCATCTGTCCCCACAGGAGCAGAGTCAGTTAATCTGGGGCATCAAGGACAAGCTGAAGAAGTTCTGCTCCATCAACGACATGAAGGAGCTGCTCATCGCCAACGGGCAGGAGGTGCCTTCAGGGGAGTCAAATGTAGGTTTCATCCAAGGGTCATAGTTTACCAGTTTTCTGTCCACTTGTCCTGGATTCTCTCCCAGTTCTGCATTGTCCCTGGATTTCTGTGTCCTCCCTTCAGATCCATTCTGTGTTGTTCGGTTATTTTACTAGTTACCGTAACCAAGAATTCATGACCTTGTGCTCCTGTCCCATGCCCATTCAGCAGCTCTGGTTTTGCAGTACAACTGTCTCACCAGCAAAACTGCAGCTACGTTGACGAGATTTAAATGCAGATTATGAAGATAATAGATTGTGAGGCCTTGCGGTGTTTAGTGCACTGGTCAAGGTTGCGAACTTGTACGCTAAAGGTTATATTTTGACAGGAGGAAAAGATGCTGTGGTACTTTTAAGCAGACTGCCCAACCTTAATTACAGAATCCCCCTAGGAGATCTGTATGTCCAGGGAAATCTTACTCCACTAAAATATCTGTGGTTAGCGGTAATAACTGTTGGTGCGGTTGTCTGTGGTTGTCTGCCGGTCAGATTGTGGACAGCCTGGCAGACTGCATGGCTTTCGGGGTCCTGCAGCCGTGTGAGTCCTGCCAAGGTCAGCTGGTGTTCAAGAGCGACGCGTACTACTGCAACGGCAACATCTCCGCCTGGACTAAGTGTGTCTTTAAGACCCGGACGCCCAACCGCAAGGATTGGGTCTCCCCAAAGGTTAGTCCGTCTTCATGTCCCCAAGATGTCCAGCAGGAGTTGTGGATTCAGTTCCTGCCCAGGCTCTCATGTCCTCAAGACTTTTCTCTGCTTCTCTGGTTTCCTTGTAAAGTCCAAACGCGTGTGGTTAGGTTGATTAGTGTCTATAAGTTGCCCATAGTGTGAATGAGCTCTGTCATGGACAGCAGTCCCATTTAGGTTGTATCCTTGCCAAATTCCTTCTGTTTCCTGAGATTGGATTTAGCCTCATGATGTCTCTCTACTAGGTAAGTGCTTATGATATAGAGATGGGGGAATGCATGTAGGTACCATAGCTAGTAATTTAGTTTTTTTTTTCATTTGTTTTTTTTTAATCTATAATCAAGCTTCTTGACATTACGCTGCATCCACAGGAGTTCCACGAGATTCCATTCCTCAAGAAGTTCAAGTTCAAACGGCAGGACAAGGTGCTTCCCAAAGAGTCTCCCAGCGCTCCAGCCCCTTCTGCTCCGACCACCAGCGCCTCCAGTGCCGCCTGCATGTCTGAGTGTCAGCCCGCACCCTCAGGTCTTAAGCTTTCCCTTACAAATCCTTGGGAGAATAGAAACAAACGTGAATCTGAGACTGGCCGTGGTGAGCCACCGTGCCGTGGTTAATTCTGTGTGTGCTACACTCCACCCACAGATAAGCCTCTCACTGGGTTAAAGATCCTGACCTTGGGCAAGCTGTCAAAGAACAAGGATGAGCTGAAGACAACCATTGAGGAGCTGGGGGGGAAGGTCACCGGGACGGTCAACAAGGCCAACCTCTGCATCAGCTCGAAGAGTTGAGTCATGTTGCGCATTATGAATAGGAATTCATTGGGGCTTTCTTTTAATCCTACTATAATTATGGACATTATGAATGTAGACTTTGTTTAATCAACAAAAACATCACACTATGGAATTGGAGCTTTCCAAACATAGTTAAGAGACAAGAAGGTCATCACATAGTTTAGGGTGTCATAGACAAGAGGGAAGAGGAATCAGATTTGGTATCATCAGACATCAGGATTTCATACCATAATTTTGGCATTGCTGCCAGTGTTTCAAGGATGGTGTGATCAGGTACCAAATTTTCTAGTCCTCCATATATGTTATGTTGTCAGTGATTTACATGAAAGGATGTAGACATTTGGGGGTTTGCAAAGTGGAAACGTCACAGTAATGCCGTGATGGAATATAGAAAGGCCAAAACCATGAACAAGCTCTTTAAAGGGTAGGATATAGTGGTCCTGTCTATAGAAGGTTTGCTTGGTGGTAATATGAAGTTATTTGGTTCTTCAGAGGAGGTGGAGAAGATGAGTAAGAAGATGGAGGAGGTAAAGGAGGCCGGGGTGCGAGTGGTGTCCGAGGACTTCCTCACTAACCTCCGGGGCTCCGGAAAGGACAAGCAGGAGCTCCTCTCTCTTCACGGCATCTCCCCCTGGGGGGCTGAGGTCAAGCTGGAAGGCACGGCCCCCGCTGCAGCCGCGCCCACCAAGTCCAGCGGCTTGGCTGGGAAGAGCACCGGCAGAGTTGAAGAAGAAGGTGAGCTACCCAGTGGCTTAATGCGGTGTTTCCCATCCCGGTCCTCAGGGACCCCCTGGCAGTCCACATGTGGCAGGTAGCCGGGAGAGAGCAAATTCATGGTTGTTTGGGGGTCACCAAGGACTGGGTTGGGAAACACTTGGTTAATGGAGATATGCTATCAACTATTCAGAGTAGGTGCATTAAATGGTACAACAGCAGAAATCCCTTCTAGTATTTAGTTTTGAATGTGCTGCTCTATGTCTAACCTCTGAGAATCCTGGGATGCCCTGGGCATGAGGTAGGGGACATGGTGGGAACAGGTATGATTTAAATAACTAACCTAATGTCATCATTGTCTCTGTCTCGTGTCACGGTCATCTTAGACATGTTTCGGGGGTACTTCTGTACTCCTCCATGACCTTAGAATTGCCTTGTGACCCAAAATCTCCTCCCTAACCGCAGACACACAAAAAAGGAAATTTGCACTCGGCTAAATCTGGTCGACACAAGCAGTCGTGAGGAGTGGAGATGGGAATGGGGGGAGGTAGAGAGTGGCCTAGATAGGAACCGGACTTCTGGGTGGGGGGTGGAGCTGCTGGTTAGTGGAGTGGATGAACAGTATGTGGTCTGAAGGAGGAAGATATCATGGAAGACTGGAGAGGTATTGATGGTGGATTGAGTGTTGTATTGATTCTCAACCCATGGGTCGCAACCCAAATCGCGGCAAATTCTGAAAGGGTCGGGAGTTGGAAATCGAAGCATTTTAAAACCAACAAATTCCTATGCTGATCCATGATCAGATTTCCCAGCCCCAGTGCTAGAATTAACCTACATAAATGGGTCTTGGCTCTGCAAATGCTTAGCGCAAAACTAGTGAACACTTAACCAATCCAAGAAGCCAAACCACAGAAGCTTAATTTAATATTCTCTGTCGCATCCAATCAGACTTGTGAGATTTGTGATTTGCTGTAAATTGCAGAGTGCACTGCATGCTTGATCATAGCATTAATTTAAACTTATACTTGATATTTGGTTCGTGACTGAGCTGGCATGGTAAAGATTGGGTCGCTGTGCAAAAAAGGTTGAGAACCACTGGTGTAGATGATGGATGGAGCGTTGCTCAGGTCCAGTATGCTTAGGTGGGCTGATCACTGAAAGGTACAAGATGAGGCCCCACCTCAGATTCACATCAGTCATCTTTGCTTTGAGCCACATCTGGAAGGGATGTTGAGTTTGGAGAAAATAATGGAGATGTTACTGTTACTCTCTAAAGAATGCTGTGGGTGTTGTGTTTAAGGAGGGAGCAAAGCCAAGAAAATGAAGCTGACGGTTAAAGGAGGAGCTGCTGTGGACCCAGATTCTGGTAGGAGCTTAAAGATGGCTGTTTTTATGTTGACATGTGTGTGTGTGTGTTTGGAAAGTGGCAAAGCTGTGAAGAAACAGTGTGTTTAGTACCTGCCACTGGTGGTGTTTCATGCAGGTCTTGAGAACTGTGCCCACGTGCTGGACCAGAACGGTAAGATTTTCAGTGCCACGCTGGGTCTGGTGGACATTGTCAGAGGAACCAATTCGTACTACAAGCTGCAGCTTCTGGAGGATGATGTGCAGAAGCGGTGAGTCGACAATGACACTGTATGCATTAATTTAGCAGAAACCATGAGTGTGAACAGTACTGCAGTATCCCATGATTTGCCATCTAGTGGATGGCTGTGTTATTGTACCTGGCAATTTCTTTAGCTAGTCTTCTTCAACTGATTTTTTTAAACTGCACTTTTGAGCTCTCCAGGATTTAATCCAATTGAAGAGGCAGTTAAACAATCTGTTATTGGTCAGCACACTTAAAATCCCCACCTCTTGCGTCAGATAGTGTTGTTTTTCCAACCAATAGCATCTCGTAATACATTCAGGTCTGCCTTGTGGATGAGGGACACCGTTGTTGTGTGTCTGTGTGGGGTAATTGACACTGAAGGTGCACTCACAGTCCAACTGACGGCTCTTCTTCATCATTCTCCGCAGCTACTGGGTGTTCAGGTCCTGGGGTCGTGTAGGAACCACAATCGGAGGAAACAAGCTGGAGAAATTCTACGACAAGAACTCAGCCATGGACAACTTCCAGAATTTGTATGAGGAGAAGACGGGGAATGCCTGGACCTCAACCAGTTTCACCAAATACCCTAACAAGTTCTACCCTCTGGAGATCGATTATGGACAGGTACGGTGAACTGTGGGAGTGGGTTGATTTGGGATTACCTGGTGTATAGAGGGACCGCCAAAGACTAAGCCATCTCCAAGGTATGGTTAAGATACATATGCGGGGTAGAAATTTAGTTTCTCGTCAGTAATTTATACTGTAAATGATTTGTTCTTGTTCATGTGGCAATATTTCTGAAGAACTGAGGAGAAAAATGACTTGAATGCTTTACTGACTTTCATTCTCATCGAGGATGAGGAGGCCGTGAAGATGCTGACTGCCAGTGCCGGCACCAAGTCCAACCTGGAGAAACCAGTGCAAGACCTGATAAGGATGATCTTTGATGTGGAAAGCATGAAGAAGGCCATGGTGGAGTTTGAGGTGTGTTCATGTGGAAGACTGAAGGACCTAGTTTTACTTTTTTGATGCTACCAGTTCATATGTTTTGATAACAACAAGCATTAGCTATCTTAATACCAATCACATTCTCTGGAGAAAAAAACCTACATAATAGGGCTATCTGGAATTAAAAGAATCCAAAAAAATAGGATTATTCGAATGGTTTATCCTCTGCACTGTGCAAAATTGTTTTTAAGTACCTAACAGCTGTTCTCTCTTGAGGAGTTCAGAGGCAGCAGGTGATAGGTTAGCTGCTAACAGCTAATGGTTGCCCTCCACCCCTCAGATTGATTTGCAGAAGATGCCCCTGGGAAAGCTGAGCAAGCGGCAGATTCAGCAGGCCTACGCCCTGCTGAGTGAGGTGCAGCAGGTGAGCAGAGCCCGACTTACGAGGCGCAGCACAGAGGTGCTTCCTCTAACACAGGTAAATAACCCGTGTTGACTGTGTCCTCACCATCCAGGCTGTGTCTGCTGGTGTCACGGAGTCCCAAGTCCTGGATCTGTCCAATCGCTTTTACACGCTGATACCTCACGACTTTGGCATGAAGAAACCACCACTGCTGAATAATCTTGACTACATTCAGGTGAGGCCTTTGATCACGCTTGGCTTTCCATGCGGTTTTGCCTGTAAGCACCATCCTGCCCTCTTGTTTTGATTTTAGTATTTGTTTATTTTCTTTAATTCTTATGGATAAATCTTAAAAAGCACTCAACAACAAACTAATTTGACCAGATACTAATTGTGTTTAAAGGGAATGAATGTGAATTGATCAGGTGTCTGACCTCACAGGCCAAAGTGCAGATGTTAGACAACCTTCTGGACATTGAGGTGGCCTACAGCCTCCTCCGCGGTGGGGCAGAAGACAACAAGAAAGACCCGATTGACATCAACTATGAGAAGCTCAGAACCAGGATTGAGGTATTTTTTGGTATTTGTTTTTAGTGTGCTTCTCCGGTATCCAATGCGCATGAGCACCTGAGCATCCCTCACAGAGGTTCTGCCAGTTCATTCGGCACATTATTCACACAGGTTGTGGACAAGACATCTTCAGAAGCTCAGGTTATCCTGGATTATGTCAAGAATACTCATGCTGCTACGCACAATACCTACACGCTTGAAGTAGAGGAGGTGAGGGTTTTCCGGTGTACTGCCATATTAACTGTACGAAGTGGTTATGATTTATTGTAATTATATTGATTGTAATTTATACAGCTGGAGGGAATCAAGAATGTTTTTTGTGTTATTAAACAGCGTGTGGGAGGAATGGGGGCCCCGTGGCTCCAGGCTTACTGTCTGCCTCTTACAGGTCTTCAGGGTGGTGAGGGACGGCGAGTACCAGCGTTACCGACCCTTCCAGGATCTACCCAATCGGCAGCTGCTGTGGCATGGCTCACGCACCACCAACTACGCTGGCATTCTGTCTCAGGGCCTGCGCATTGCACCCCCAGAAGCCCCAGTGGTGAGTGACGACGCACTATAATCCTACAACCCCGTAGCACTGAAGCCAATAACCATTCTTTCTAATGTGCAAACAGACCTAGTCAAACCGTGACTCGGTGGTTTAAATTGTTTTTGTGTGTTTGTGCTCTTTTCGTGGGAAATCCCAGACAGGTTACATGTTCGGCAAAGGTGTGTACTTCGCTGACATGGTGTCCAAGAGCGCCAACTACTGTCACACCTCCCAGTCCAACCCTGTGGGCCTCATTCTGCTAGCAGAGGTCGCCCTTGGCAACATGTGAGTGTTTCTTTGATATTATGTACAACAATACTCTACAGTAGTAGTATTAAATTTTATTGTAAAGCAAGATGGAGTTTTAAATGCATGTTTTATGTCTTGGCTCATTGTGCTACACAGTTAATTTTGGAAGTTATCAAGATATGAAAGGTGATTCTCAGTTGATGTTGCCAGTACAGGAAATGTAGCGGTTTTCTGTTTTTTTTCGGTGGTAGATAATCTGGATGCGATTCTCATGTTACTTAATATTCCTGCGATTGTGCTATAATTTTCTGCACAGCATGAGCTGAAATATCGTCTCACGCAGCCTTTATGACATTAGCAATCCCATTGTCAGTCTTATTTTCAGTGTTGAGATTTCTGTTTCATCTCATACACTTGTGTTCAGTGACGCTATCACTGAAAAATCCTCAGTTTAACTGCTTGGTCGTGATAGCTGTAATTTTTTTTTTAATGATTTGTATTCTGTTCTGGGTTTCTTTGCACGTAGAAAACATGTTATGGTGAGTGTATAACTGTGAGTGCATAACTGTGAGTGTATAATGTGTTATCTTTTGGCAGGCATGAACTGAAGAAAGCTTCACACATTACAAAACTACCAAAGGGCAAGCACAGCGTGAAAGGTAAAGATCTTACACAACACAACTGATCCCACAGTGTGATCTGCAGATATGTGCTAATTTAATCTAGCGTTTAGAATGTTTGTGTGTTTTGTGGCTAACAAAATGGCTGCTTTTCTGCTCCTCCTGCGCAGGTCTGGGAAGAACTGCCCCAGATCCCAGCGCTTCTGTGTTTTTGGATGGCGTGCAGGTGCCTTTGGGTAAAGGCGTCAACACCAATATCGACGACACGAGCCTGCTCTACAATGAGTATCCTTTTCTGTACATGGAAGTCCAACACTGCTCCCGCTGAGTTCTATCAGAAAGACCCCAGGGAATGTTTTATTGGCCAGTGAAATTCCTTGCCCACTTTCTCAAATGTTTCATTTTATACAGGGGGTGAGAAACCAGCATAGTCCTTAGTAAATGCTGGTTCTTTTGTTGTATGATTTGTCTACAGTTGTATTGTTGCCGGACTGGGTGAGTTAACAAATATTTTACCAAATATTTGTAATGGGGCAAAATGAACTAAATTATGTGTATTATATAGATCATTGTTTCCAGGCCCGAACACATTTTTAGTTTGTTCGACAGCCTGCATGCCTGAGCCAGGTACTCGAGTTTGGTAATTTGAAGAGTAACACAATGGGGTGAGGGATAGTATTAATGAACCAGATTAGTAGTGTGAATACTTGTACAGTGTAACATCTTACAGTATGGAAAGTACACATTGTGAAGCTGATGAGTAAGGGTGGTGGTGAGGATCTTCCACAGAGGATTCTTCGGTATTCCTTAACCTCCCCTTTTCTCTAGATACATTGTATATGATGCGGCACAGGTTTATCTGAAATACCTGCTGAAGATAAAGTTCAACTACCAGACGTCCCTGTGGTGAGGCTGTCAGATCTGATGAATCGGCAATGTCTTGTGGTGGCTCCTGGCCTCCTCTCGGAGAGCGGACGTCCTTCAGCTGACGAGCCTCCGATGTCCAAACGATACCCGTCTCGCTCTTTGTCGGTAGTTTTGAAATAAGCGAAATGCTGTGTAGTGTCATAAACCGAAATCAGATTTCAGCACAGGAGTTTTTTTGTCTTTCAGTTTAATTTGTGCATCGAAGCTTTGACTGGCCTGCACTGAAAGCAGATTAATTTTTGAAAGCGGTTCTGTTTAAACAGTCCCGGGGGCAGCAAGTATTGGAAGCTGAACTCTTTTGTAAGCAAACAAAAAAAAGACATATCAGGTAGGTAAGTATAAAGATGCAACTGATACAGCTTTTTCCACTACCCCATGCCCCCCCACACACTATTATTTCTGCAAATTCAAAATACAATAGAAATTGTTAGAAGTAAGAATAGTATGCAAAGTCATAGGTGAGGTATTCCGAACTCGTATTCATTTTGGATATGCAGCAACATTTGTATCCAGTGCAAAATGCTTCTTCTTTTTGGGCAACGCAGTGCTTGCACAGTATGGGTACAAAGAACGGCTATGGAAAATAACTCGTTTTTTCAAGAAGGGTGTGGACATTCTCTTGGGCCCATTTTCAGAAAACACATTCAGGGCTCATTCGCTTAGTTACTGTTAATGACCATTACTAGAATTCCTAGTATAGCTCTTAAGGGGAAAACAAAAAGATCTTATTGATCAAAATGAGGACTTCAGTTGTATTTTTGATATTGTTTTCTGTCTTCGTGAAGACTAACACTTTCAGTTACAGTATTCAGGTGTTTTGGGGATTGTAATGTTACAGACTTTGTAAAATTATTTCACTCACTGATAGAATAAAGCTGTCTTTTGCCCAATTATAATGTGCATTGTTTTTTCCCAGCGCAACTCTTACATCTTGCATTAAATTCTGATTTTGTTTTTAAAGTACAAAACCGTTTAATTTTCATGACTTGACGTATCCTTTTGTCCAGCCTTTTTCCTGAAGCATATCATCCTGTTTACCATGCCGTGGTAATTGGTGATGGAAAGTTTGTGCTGTTCATCCCCAGATGACCCACTTAAGATTTCATTTGTGTTTTATCTTTCAAGCAAAGGGACAATGGGGTTGTGATTTCAGCAAATTATGTCTCCAACTAACTCTCGGGAGCGTTGTGATGTGCAATGTAAATTGTTTTAGACATAATACAACGCATCAGAAGTAATTGCAGTTGTCCGTTTTTTAACCTTCAGAAAGATTCACTTTGAAGTCTTGTATAATGCATATTTGTCCTTAAGTTATTTTTGTATACTATTAGACATTTAACAAGTAATACATTTGTGAAGAGTTGCTGTGGCGTTTGTCAGTCGTTGACCCAGCTATATATTTCGAGCCTCTAAATAAGTAGTTTTACTTCATTCGATAAGAACCTGAAATGCTTACAGTGAGCGAGCGAATAGATTGGTTGTTTTTGAAATCATTAATTTATACATTGCTACTTATTTTACAGCTTGAGTTCCACAGTATCATTAAAATTCCCCACAAATAAATGAAAAAACCAACGACCGCTTTCAAACAACCCTCCCAGCTGCAACCTCTGTCCCAGGGTGCACCACAGCATCTGTCCCATAATGCAGCTGGACCCTCTTGCGCGAATATATTTTGCATAAAGAGTGGTACATATCGGCGAGTTATGTTTGCATGTAACTTTTAATGTGTTTTCCCTTAAGCCTTAGTGTCATCTCGATAAACAACAGAACATAGTGCGTGTTTTGTCAAGGTTAACAAGTCGCAACACTAAAATTGTGCAGTCGTAACGTTAATGAGATGTTCTGACTGCTAGTTGCACCAGGCTTCAAACCTTAACATTAATATAGTTCATGCCCACCACTGTTTCTGGCGATCGAGCGCCCTGCAGACATTAGATCCCCGGACCTGGGATAAGCAGCGCTGACTCGTGTATCTTAGCAATATGAAACGATTATCTTGTCGCGCTGTGAGTGAGTAAATCTAATTTGCACTCGTGCTTCCTGTAAGATGTGCACCACATTTAACTAGATGGCTTTTTACAATAAAAAGTGGAGATTTTTTTAAATTTTCACGTTAGGACTCGCATTTTAAAGATGATTTAATAATTGGATGTGTTGGTAAATTATTTACATGATGTTAAGGTTGGTACTACCTCCTTTCTCTTTCAGCATCACTTGTCAATTATTCCAAGTGGACAAACTCGATCCATTTCCCGTGAGGTGTTCTGCAGCAGTTTGTCATCTTTTACATTGTCCCTTCCCCATTTCACCATCTTTTCTATTTAAAAAGGAATCTAGAATCACGAGGTTCCGTGCTCCCTATTCCTGGTACATGGAAAACGGCGATAAATTTGTTGGACGAATTCAGACCCTCCTGAGGCATCATTCTTTTTTTGTCTGAATCTACCTTTGTGAGAGGATGAAGGATTTCGGGCTCCATTTGAATTTATTTTTAGTTATATGTCCGACATGAACTTATTTATTACAGAAGTATGGGAGAAAAGGCGAATCCCTAGTTACTGTGCTTGCACTGTTCTGGAATCAGAAGATGGGTGCTAAGTGTGTGTAAATAAAGTGCTAAAACAACCTATTTGTCTCTGCAATTGCCTTGTGAATATTTAGCTATCCTTGTTTTACAGTATAATCATACGGTGTACGTAGCCTTGTTTTTCAGCTACAGTACACTTTTTCCAACGCTCCAGAAGCAGGAATGGGCACCTCAGTAGTAGTCTGCCTGTCATGTCCGTATCACGGGTTCATAGTCCTTGTCCTCGCGACCCCCTGTCCTGTATAAGTATTTCTACTGTATAGGTATCACCCTAAAACATTGATAATTAGTAGATGGATCAGGGTTGTTGAGGTACGAAATAAATGTGTGGGGCAGGGGATTTGGAGGATTCGCTGTCTATAACAGATATGTAAACGGCAGTTAAGTGAAACAGTAGCGGTATTCAGTCAAGTTAAAGATTGATAGCAGCAAAGAACTATTCATTGTCTCTCACGAGAAAACGGTTTTAATACATATAAGCAAAGTAGGAAGCTCCCGGCAAAATGTGTTTCCTGGCGTAGGCATGCGCGTTAAACGTAATGGCGGACGACCCAGTGAGAACGATGAGGGGCGTTCCTGTCGGGGGCGTTCCTATTCGTACGGGAACGCCCCTCACTGCAATTGGACCCTTCGCCTTTGAAAAGCGGCGCGGCGGATACAAGATGGCGGAGCTGGAGCGGTTGCCTGACGAAAGTGAGTAGCTAGTGATATTAAAGTGGAGGTTTTCTTGAAATAGTCTCTTCTAAAGCCGGTTTTGTTTAAGTAGTTGCGTTATAATATTATATGTTTAGTCGTGAGTTATATGAGATATATTAATTTCAGGTTATATCTGTCCACCGTAAATATTCGTAGTTAGTCATGATTATCTTTAGCTGTCTAGTTATTCTCGCTAAACGTGTGTTGTTTCTATAGCTTACTGTCATTCAGTGTAATGGTGGTAGACAGTACGATGGTTATGACACTTGATGTCCTGAATGACTGTTCAGCGCTTACCTGAGTGTTACGTGTGGTTCATTTGCACATAACTCGCAAGCGAGCCCTGGGAAAGTGGATGGGTAGTAGACGGGGTACTTAGGGTTTTGTTGATTTTCTGTAGAGATGACGATTTTGATTTTCCTTGCCATCTGGTTGCTGTTGTCTTCAGGTATGCTTTCTAATCAGAGATGTGAGCATTTTGCTAGTAGTAATCCCACATATAACCATGGTGTTTTTTTTATTATCGACATTTAAATTAATTATTCAGAAAAGTGATCATATATGTTCTGTTGCGTCTCGAAAGTCAACATCAGACAATTCAAGTACATAAACAGCATATTAGATGTCAGCCCTTTCCCCACAATTGTTTGGCATCTGACATCTGTCACCAACCTGTTCTGTGTTTACTTGATGCTGGTTAAATTGCCTTCATTTGTGTGTGGTGTTATTGTCCAGGTTAAGTTTTCCCCACCCTCCTGGGGGTGTTCTGCAAAGCAAGATTGTTCATTTAGCTGAGTCAAGTTAAGGTAAAAGTCATGACTGTCCATTAGCTCTTTACCTAAATTAATCTCCATTGGGGAGCAGGTACCCCTTCCCATTGTGGACCATCATGACTTCTAGATGAAGTTCTTACTGAGACCAGGGGGATGCTCCACAAAGCAAGATTTCTCTGCTTCAGAATGCAGTTTTTTTTTCTTAAATTTGCATACAAAAGGCAGTGTGTTGGAGATTTGCATCTTTTTTTTTTTCCTTCTCCAACTCCTCCTACTTTTTTGTGTACTTTTCGTATAATTGTACCATTGGGGCATCTGATTGCTCTTTTGCCATTCAGTAAACTTATTAAACCCAAGGATGCCACTTCCGCTTTACAGTACTGTAAATAGCTTTCCTTTTGTTATATAGCATGAATGTATCCTGCTATATTCTTGAAAGGGAATTTTAACTGTTGTATTGCATCAAATTAATTCAATGACACTTTTTTTCATATGCACATGGTGAACACATGGTTGGTTAATTGTCATATAGGTCTTTACCCCCTGATTTAAACTGAGCACCATCTAGGTGGCTAGTGACCGAGGGTAATGCCAGCCTCCCCAGTGGAACAAATGGGCAGCTCCTTGAGAAATGTAATGCATAGTGCTGTTGCTTGTCTTAGGTTTTTTTTTTTTTTTTTGTGGTTGATAATTGTAGTTTTCACTGCTGTGTTTCTCATGTGTAATTGCTGATCTGAGGTCTATGCTACTAGACAGCCTGTTTTTGTTTTGCTTTGGTTGCCACTAATAATGTGTTTTTTTTTGTGTTTAGGCTCCTCAGCTAAAGCTCTTGTGAGCCTGAAAGGTGATGTATATTATCATGTCACACGGAGTTTGACAGCATGGTAAAATTCCACCTGAAACATCAATTGGACAGTGGCTGATGATGATTTCTGTCTTCTCATGATTTGAATATTTTTCTTTGTTTCTAAAGAAACTCTAAAACAAACGATAGGTGTATATATCCATCCATACAAATTACCTTATCGATGACCAGGTGGGACCTTTCGAGGAATTTTGGATAATTTGCCTCTTTCATTTCTTGTATTCCAGAAGGAAGACTGGCAAATTCACGGAATAAAAAGTACAGTGTAGTAAGACCCCAGATTTCCAGGGGGAGGGGTACCTGCTCCCCAATGGAGATGGTAAGATGCTTACCTCACATTAACAACCACACAAATTATGTTCAGTGCATTTGTCTGTCATTCCATTTTAATTCAACTAATTGCCAAAACAAATCACTGTTTGAGATTTGGCATGGGATTACACCTTTTCATCCATCCATTCGCTCTATCCTTTATCCGCCACTTATCCGGGGTCAGGTCATGGGGCACCAGTCTAAGCCGGGATGCCCAGACCTCCCTCTCATCAGCCACTGCCTCCAGCGGGAGGGGGGAGGATACCAAGGCTTTCCCAGGCCAACTGAGAGAGAAACTCTCTCCACCTTGTGCTCCTCCCAGTTGGACATGCCTGAAACGCCTTCGCAGGGAGCTGTCTCCCTCCGTACCAACACAGAATGGTACAGCGTCGCTGCCAACACTGCGCTGATCCGTCTGTCGATCTCCTGCTCCCTTCTTCCCTCTTTTGTTGAGCCATACAGTAAAATCCGATTATAGTGGACTCGCGTGCATCTTCCATAATGGATGAGGTCCGCGAGTCCTGGCCGTACGCCTTTAAGAACATTCAGAAAAAGCATCGGATATAGCGGACTCGCGTATTAACTGAATTTTCGCTTAAAGGATAAACAATTTGGTCCCCAGGGCTGCTTTTAGCTGTAATTTTGTTCAGCTATAACGGACATGCAGGCTCCGCCTACAAGACGCGTGGCGTGCCAGTGATATCCAGCCCAGATATGCAGTTGGGATTATTAATAGTCTTGCATCTGGTCAAGTAGAGTTGGATTAGTACATGTATAATGTAATCTATACCACAAATGTGTCTGCTGGGGGGTGCCATGAGTAAATGGTGTCCTGTAGTTGTGTTCTGGGTATACAGCAACTCTGGATATAACGGACTGTTTTGTCAGGTCTCGTTATAACGGGTTTTATGGGATTTTACTGTAGTGTCTTTGCTTCACTGTGGCTAGCAAAAAATAAACTTTTAAAGTTCTTTTTACTATTGTAGCCACATGGCTTTGCTATACCTCATAGGGAAAGAATTTTTCATGTTGCTGTCACGTTTGTCAGGAAGGCTACCTTGGCAGTGACCTCTTGTAGTGATCTTGACCAGTGGTATATGCCTGCACTTCATTTTGCAAGACAAAGGAGAAATTCTCCGAACACGCCCGCAGAACTGTTTACACACTTTAGGCTACACTTCAGCTATTCTTCCTGTACAATGTGTGTGTACAGGAAGTCCCTGAGTTAAGAACGTCCGATTTGCAGCATTTTTAATTTCTTCTGTTCTTTTGGGGTGTACATCTCATGAAGAGGACCGAGTAACAGGTCAGTATTTCATATATATGCCATTTGTATATGAAAGTTGTTTGATAATTCCAAGTACTTTCAGCTTTCCCGTTAGGTATACCTGAGTCCTGTAGCTGTAATAGTAAAGTCACGGCTCATTAAAACTCCATTATTTTTTTTTATTTTTTTATACTTCCGATGAAGAGAAAGGTGTCACCTTATTCTTTATTTTAATAAACATTTCTGAGTTCTGGACGGTAATTCGTACATCTGTTTTGGATTCAAGCCTAGAAGCTCAAAAAAGAGTCGTTTGGTCTGTGAGGAGGACAGCAGACAGGCGGTGAACTTCCGGTCTCCTCGAAGAAGCCAGCGGGTGACCACTGTACCTCAGGTGAGCAGGACAAGTAAGCTCTATTTGGTTAGTCTTTAAGCACAGTCATTAAGGCAGAACGGGGGGGGGGGGGGGGTGGATTTGTGTGGTATAGTTTGTACATAGAGGTGCATATGAAATGTTTGGGGGAGGTGGACTCCTTCAGGGTGAGAAAATCTGTATCATATCTCTGCCACAGAAGTTTTCAAGTCTTCCAGTACCAGACAAGAAGGCATCACAGAAGATCGGTCTGAGGTTGAGGAACCTCCTGAAACTTCCCAAGGCCCACAAGTGGTGTATTTATGAGTGGTTTTACTCAGACATCGACAAGTAAGCCTTGTCCAGACTGAGATAGTCACACGCCTACAACTCAATTCTTATTTACATAGTACACTTTCACAGCAATGTACTTTACATTACTGCCTGCCCAAAGCCCTCCAGTGAGCAAGCCAGGTGTGATATCTAGAGTATGATTGTGGGTTTGGTCCTGGTTTTTTTTTTTTTTTTTTTTTTTTTTTTTTTTTAATTCCGTTTTGTTCTGGTTTCTTTTCATAGGCCCTTGTTTGAAGGCGACAATGACTTCTGTCTTTGTCTGAAGGAATCTTTCCCGAACCTGAAAACGAGGAAGTTGCCCCGGGTGGAATGGGGAACAATAAGGAGGCTAATGGGGAAGCCGAGAAGGTGTAGTATATGTTTATATGTCTTCTGAGTTGTAGGGTTACAACAAATCAGACCATGTATGGGGGGGAAATGCACACTTCAGTATAATGGGGGGGAAAACTGTGGGGAAATTGGGTAGCTTTTTTTTTTTTTTTTTTGTTTATACTGTATCACTCTGTGTCGGACAAGGCACATGTAAAGCTTTGGATAAAATTGAGACCACAACAAAATGTTTAGTTTTACTCCACTTCTCAGTGTGTGGGTTTGCGCTTGTGTAAAACTGCAGCCTGGCTCTTCCCTGCTTCAGTGATGAATAGCTTCTTCCTTGCTTTATAGTTATTTTAATTCTTTATCCCGGTTGTCTGTGCGTCTTATGGCCTTATGATGCTGAATGTCGTCTTCTCCATCAGGTGTTCGTCGGCTTTCTTCTCAGAGGAGCGATCGTTGCTGAATGAGAAGAGACAGAAAATCCGCCTGCTGCAGCAGAGGAAGCTGACTGACGTGTCGCACTGCAAAGACCTGCCGGAGAACATCCCTCTGCCTTTGGTCATCGGCACGAAAGTCACTGGTAAGCTTGGGGGACGGTTCTGAAATTGCAGAGCTCAGAGACCTTTGTGTCACCTACTGGAGAGTAGGCATAATTGCCAGCATCCAGTTCCTTAATACATCCATCTATTTTTCCAAACCGCTTATCCTACTGGGTCGTGGGGGGTCTGGAGCCTATCCCGGAAGCAATGGGCACGAGGCAGGGAACAACCCAGGATGGGGGGCCAGCCCATCGCAGGGCACACTCGCACACCATTCACTCACACATGCACACCTATGGGGAATTTAGCAAGTCCAATTAGCCTCAGCATGTTTTTGGACTGTGGGGGGGGGAAACCGGAGTACCCGTAGGAAACCCCACGACGACATGGGGAGAACATGCAAACTCCGCACACATGTGACCCAGACGGAGACTCGAACCCGGGTCCCAGAGGTGTGAGGCAACAGTGCTAACCACTGCACCACCATGCCGCCCCAATGCATTCGAGTATAATGTATAAACCCAACCGTAGGCAGTTCTTGACCCTGCTGGGGGGGTGCCATCCCCTAAATGGGCTTAGCCTACAATCACCCCTGGCCTAAACTCTCATTTACTTGAGGATGGAAGTAATTTAATGTCTTTTAGAAGTAATAACAGCCATACTCAAGAAGTTAAGCGGTTAGAATTAAGGTAGTCTGTGGCATTTCTCCATGGTAACTTGCGTGTGGTGTGTTCTGCGCCCAAGCCCGCCTAAGGGGAGTTCACGACGGCCTGTTCACTGGACAGATCGATGCAGTGGACACCAGTGCGGCCACTTACAGGGTGACCTTCGACAGAAATGGCCTGGGGACGCACACAGTGCCTGACTACGAGCTCCTCGTGAGTGTCGCACGCTCGCCGCGTCTCTCACTGCGCCTCGGGTTCAGCTTTACCATGACCTGTCGCTTGTGCTCCCTTCTCCAGAGCAGCGAGCCTCACGAAACGATGCCCATCTCGGCCTTCGTGCTCAAGCAGCGGCCCAATCATCTCCAGGGTCTTCTGACCCCGCATCGTGTGTCGTACCCCCCGCCAGCTGAACCGGTTGTCTTGGTAACTTACCGAATAATTTTGATTGGTACTAGCCTATAGAATGTTTTGTTAATGCTTTTAAAATTTAAGTAATAATCTGAATTTTAAGAATGTTTGTTTGAAGGAGACTTGAATTTTGATCTATAAATCTTTAGTCGGGCAGGAATGCTGCTGTTCATCAGCGTTTTTGTTCCCTAACCTGATTGGCTTTTCTGACAGGATGGCGACCCGCTATTGGGCCAGTCGCCGTGGAAGAATAAGCTGCTTGCTGCCGAAGGGGAGACTCTGGGCGGCTTCCCTGTGAATTTCCTTGTGCAAGTGGTAAGCATGTCCAAACATGGGCCATCTGTGTGCACAGGGTAGAAGGTGTGCGAGCTGTACGGCCAGACGCTTCTGAGAAATGGCCTGGAAACGTTAAATTAAGAAGCATCTCTGTTTCAGACAAGGCTGTCAAAGATCCTGATGGTGAAGAAGGAGCACATTAGACAGTTAAAGGACATGAATGCAGAGGCTGAGAAACTGGTTTGTAGTTGCTCTGTATCAATATATAATGATGTTTGTTTATTCTGATTTCTTAAATTGCCAAGTGAAAGGCTTGCCTTGGAGTTAGATTTTGAAAGACTTGAATGAATTTCAGCAGCTGTACTAAACATGATATTATTGCATTGACAGGTTTTTGTTGTGAATTTCACTGTGGTGACATTCATTGATGTAATTCTGCGACGCCTGTCTGCTTTCGACAGAAATCTTGCTCCATGTCTATAGGGTTTGAGTTCCAAAAGAGGTATGCCACCATTGTCTTGGACCTGGAGCAGCTCAACAAGGACCTGAGTAAAGTCCTGCATGAAGTGCAGCAGTATGGTTACGAGGTGAGGCCTCTGTCTGCATCAGATAAGAGGCAGCTGTTTTGGTGGGGGGGGGTGACTCCACCTCCGTTATTGCTTATTAACCCTCTGGAGTTGACGGCATTGTCAGTGATGCCGCGGATCTTTCTCGTGTATTTCAGTTATTGTAGAAACATGAAAAAACACTGAATAAATCCGCAATCTGTCGTCTTTTCAAAACGCCCAATTGTTGGAAGTTTTAAAGTTTTTAAAATGATGTTAAATCGGCAAAAAAAGTAAACCAGGTACATCCTCAGTGCCATAGAGGGGGGGGGGGATGTGGCCAGGTGTGAATGACTCATGCACACATGAGACCCTACATATTCAATTAGAGGAGCCAGAAGCGGTGACATGAGTTTGGTTTTTCTTGTATATCGACCTGAATGTTGCAACTACACCATTTAGTCATCGTCATGTAGCCAAGACTTTGTTCTGATCACCAAACTGCCACCACTGCTTACTATTTTTTGCAAGTGTTCCATTGCAGTTTGCAATGTCTCTACTTTTGAAGTTTGTAATTTGACATCACTGACATTTATAAAGTATGCCAAGGTTAAGATGAGTTTAATGCCAAAACAAATATACAAGAAATTATTTATTTGCCATGAATTAAGTTTGATAATCAATGAAATGTGTGACCGTGCCCCAGCCAGTGAAATTGTGTTCCCTACCCCTAGACCCCAGAGGGTTAAACCAAAGGTCCGTGCTAGATGCTAAGCTTCAGTTACAGACATGGAACCTGGGTTTCTCTGTGTGGTCTGCAGTTGGCCCCAGAGCAGGGCCTGCAGCCGACCGACCTGCGACGACGCTGTGAGGACGAGGCTCGCGAGACGGTCCGGCAGGCTCTCCGCAGCAGCCAGCGATGCGTCCGCAGCCAGAGTCTGACCGACCTGATCTCTGGGCTCACTGCACTCCTCCTGCAGATAAAGGTTATGTTTTGTACACTTGCATGCTGTTTGACACCTGGTAACTTTTTTTAACTAGGCTTCCCAGCTCTTGTCAAATTAAATGCTATAAAACTGCAAAAACAAATGGATGACTTGCAAAACATCAGCTGTAAAATTCAGCATTAACGGGGAGCCAGGTATTTGCTATTCTGTCAATATTTAAGTTTCAGTACATAAGAATTTTTACCTAAATTAGACATTTTAGACAGTAAATGTATCTGTTCCTGTTTGACTCTGTCCAAACCCAAATCTTTTGACGAACTTCAATCTAGACATTAAAGGTATACACCAGACATTTGAGCTGCAGCAGAAATGAGCAAAATCTCTCTGGTCTTATCTTTGTCAGCTCCAAAGTAATACATCCAGTCAAACTCGCCAAAATAGCCCAATGCCAGATTACAAAACGAACTAAACAAGCTTTGTCATTTGCCCAGGTGCATTGGAATCCTTCTCTTTGTCTACCCCATCTTGTTCTCCAATGCTTGGGGGGGGGGGGTCAGCCAAGGTGCACCACCCCTGGAGCTGGGGGTTAGGGTCTTTCCCCAAGGGCCCACAGACATGTGAGAGGCCAGGGCTCTAAGCAGGAGATCGTCTGATCATAGGCACAGAGATTTTGCTCTCTGAGCCACACAGAACTAGAAGCTAATCCTGATTGTAAAGAATTATATTTATTCACATTCTACGTTCACATTTAACAAAGCTGATTACAAAATAATCTACCGTAATTGGTCTTTTGTGGGAGAGGGCCTGAAGGAGGGAGGGACATTTTAGATCAACAGCCGTAACGCTTCTTGGTTGTCTAATGTGCCGTAATGACAGTTGTCCCATTCATAGCCGTATATGAACTGGCCCTAATTTTATAGTAATTCTAGTGCTTGTGATGGCTGTTCATTGTGCTTCGCACTGTCAGACTAGTAAGTCCGCTACGTCTTGCTGTAAATAAGACCAGGTCAAGTCGCAACAACTTGAGGTTCTGAAGAGTTGAATTTGTGTTTTTCATAGGGTTTTGCAGAGGGAAACGACTTGAATTCTTTTGAATTCAAATCACTGTCTGACTCCTTGAGTGACATCAAGAGCTCTATAGATGGTTCCAACCTGAGGTAAGAATCCCCCATTCTTGATCATTGCAGTAAAGACTCTATAATGTGAACTTCCTCATTTTCTAGAGCTGGTGAATTATTCTTAATTCCCAACCCCCCTCCCCCCCAGCTGTTTTCAGAATAACGTTGAGATTCACATAGCTCACATTCAGAGCGGCCTCACTCAGATGGGAAGTCTTCACGCCTTTGCTGCCAACAACACTAACACAGTGTGATGTTTCGCTACTATCTCTTGCATCATAAGGAAAACTGCTGTCTGCAGAGAGCTGCCTGTCAGTTGAGGTGATTTCCCATCCATAGGATTTAATGAAATAATAATCTTGTGGATACAAGACATTGAGCCGAATTTTTGTTCCCTTGCCGGTTGTGTAGTTTTCTCCATTTTCCTCACTGAATTTAACAGGTTCATTGTGGCACTGATGCAGGCCTGGTGGCTTTTTTTTTCTTGTATTCAACTACAATATTCAACTTCTCATTTCCTTTCTGTCAGTAAGCATTTCTTGCTTTTTAGTAACGCAGTGCCTAAAACCGAATGTTCCAGGGCTGAATTTTGGTGAAATCACAACTTTCAGGTGCGGACAATGTATTCACTTGTAGTACGTATACTGGTAAGCACATTAGTCTAACTACCTCAGTCTGCTCTGAATAGATGCAACCTTTTTTTCTTTCCCCTCATCTTCTGTGGTCTTGGAAGTTGTAACCCACAAGCATGTACCGCCCAATATTGTTTAAACTTTGCGCAAGAATTCTTTCATTACTGTGCCAAAAATGGCCCATGTCTGTGCGGTATTTCTAGTGCCATGTTACAGGAAGTGACGTCTTTTTGACGCATTAATTATAGGAAGTGTAATTGTAGGAATTAGCAGACACACGCTCCCTTAGAAGAATGTGTTGTCATTTTATGAAATGCAAGGTTTCTAATTCAGTTGATTTTGCTTTGAGATGAAGGGGTTTTTTTTGTATATACTGTACAGTTTTAAAAACGTTTCTGCTTTATTGTAGTATATTGGGATGCTTACTTAAAGACGTCTCGTACTTTCCTGTAAATACTTTAACATTTGTGTACGAGTCAATATTTTTCTAAAGCTGACTTGTGACTGTCTTGACGGACACGAATGATATCCAACATAACCTCCCCATGGATATCCCCCTTTCCCTTCTGTAAATGCCGTGCGTCATTTTCCGAAGTCCGAGTCGAATGGTTTGTTTGTAAATATCTGTTGCTTTGGGGGTGGGGGGAATAAATTATTGATTTTGATTTTTGGCAGTGTTCCGTTCTTTGTCAACAAAGTGTGTGTATGTATGTATACCTGACCTCTAGTCGCCCCTAAAATATTTATTATGCCGAAATGCAAACGATTCTGACTAGGGTAAATAAGATGGATTGATAAATCGGTCCGACTAAAATCATTGAATGATAATAGAAACGTGTCGAGCGTAGTTTTTATTAAAAATTTTGTAAGTGTGATTAAGCAAAAAGTCATTATACAATAAATAATTCCCGGCGAAAATTATGAATACATATTTAAACTCGATTTTTGTCGACATTATGAAGAATAAATGAAGTCGTTAAAGTCAGATATCGTTCCGGTTTCCCAGTCGGAATCGGAATCCGATAGTTTGTCGCCAGACTCGGAGTCATTGATCGGAGAGAAACTCCGGAAGCCGCTTAGCCCGGTTTCCGCCCGCATGACTCCGACCGGGGGCATCGACCCCTTGGGTGATGACCTGCTGAAGGTGGTACATGAAGGCAATGGGGGGATCACAACTTTCATCTCAGGTCCGATAGTCTTGTTCGGCGGGAAGTTGTCGTAGTCCACTATAACATGCTTGGGCTGGTTACTGACGCTGTGCTGCGGAAGATGCGCGTTTTCTTTGCGGTAATGTAAGACACCGCTGTGGGCTACCGCTGCAGCACAGGCATCTGTCTGTTGGTGGCCGTCAGCTGCCTCGTAAACCGGAGACACGCCGTAATGTCCGTAGCTGTCGCCGTGCGGGGTTCTGGCCTTCGGCCACGCATCTTCCGTCCTGCTGGTCGATGGGATCCTGAAGTCATTTCCCGGCGTGTAACGGGCCATTATCTGCTTCTCTGCCGGCATCCTATTCTGGAGCTGCTTCAACGGTTGGCTAGGGCTGCTGGGCTTCAGTGATGCGGGGATCCCCGTTAGACGTCGGGATTTTGCTCGTCTGTTTTGGAACCACACCTGGAAGTCAAGAGCCAAGATTGTGTTAAATCCATATAAGTTTACAGGTCATATACAGCACATGTTAAGGAATGCTGGATATTCGTCAAAGCATGAGCACATCAAGCCTATGCAATTCGCTAATTGCAGCGTGTCTAATATAACAATTGCTAATTACACAACAAAATATAAATGCAGGATTATTATGCTGCCCATATTGCTTACCTGAATTCTGGATTCCGGCAGTCCCGTCAGAGCCTCCAGTCTTTCGCGCAGGTAGATGTCTGGATACATGGTATCGGCGTAGACCTTTTCTAGGACCTCGATCTGCTGCTGGGTGAAGTTGGTCCTCTTTCTGCGGTGGGTCAGCAAAGCCACGCTGTCCGTCCGAGGACGGACAGAGTCCGTAACGCCGTAGTATCCCGGCAGATTGGTCGTTGCACTGAATTCTGCAGGAAAAGTTCAAATCCATCAATGCATGTCTGCGCCGAAATACTCACTGAAAGTAAACTCGGCATCCATTTAATATGAAACATAAGGAAAATCCAGCGCTTTCTAAATTACCAACCTGGTAGAGGCATGTGGACAGTGCTGTTGGGATTCTCCCCTGAAAACATCGGAAATTCAAGGCTAGTATCCAAATTGCTGAGTTGAGCGCCGAAGTTACTCCTCCGATTTCTTGCGTGCACTGAAATGACATTCACCCGGGTTCGACTTATATCCTGCTTCGCTATTTTGGGTGATCAAAGTGTAGCTGAAACGTGTGAACGCACGACGATTTACTTCGGCTGACACCGAAAATTCAGCCGTCTGATGGGTGGTAGGTGTGAAGTTACGGCCCGAACTCAGGCATCCGTCAGATAATCTGTAGGGGTATTAATGGGCTTCTCTCGGGCAATACACATACCGGTTCCAATGCATTAAATAACATTTTAAATGATAATGTAGAGCAAGAAGCGAAGTTATTCTGCAAAAATATAATGGTATCACATTGGTCAGCTGGTTGGCGTGACATTTTCGAGACAAGTCTGCACACTTATTTTCATGGTTTATTACCTTGTAAACAGCCTGTATGCTATGCTGCCTGCCCTGGCCTTTGATGTACGGCTAATTTTAGCTTTATAATGATATATGATAATGGAATTAAATTGCCCTAAGATTTTTTGCGTGAGCCCGAGAGTCTGAAAGCGTGAGTGAGAGCTGGCAACACTGCAACGTGATTTTTTTTTTTTTATACGACTCGCATAAGAACTATAGTTCGGCTGTAGTTAAATGCATTTTGAAAACCTACGTTTTGTTGTCTGTGGGGGTATATTTTTAAAAATTTTGACGAATGTTGGAAAAATTAAAAATTTCGAACTTTAATCGTTCATTTAAACGTCTATTTTGTTTTGGCGTATTAGGCCTATATTTAGGAATCTTAACATTTATTTATATTATATTATTTTCTGACCGCTAATACTATGTATTATAATAATGCTGTTTACTTGCATTCACTACAGTCCTTTTCCCTGCTCTGCTAGGTATGAAAATGTCAATTCTTTACTTTGTGCTTAATGGTTATTGGTGAAAGGCTGCTGTTGTTTTACCATACCTTTGTGATTCCAGCTTGTTCTGTTTGAAAAACATGTCTTGTGTAATGAAAACTTATCACCAAAGGCAGCAGTAATACACAAACACCAGTGAAAAGATCCCCCTCCCCCCAGGACCCCATCTGGGTTAATGACCTGTCTCCACTTAGCCTGCGAAACTTTTGTCATCCGTGTTTTTTTTTTTTTCTCCTTCAGACACAATTTACACACGAACGCAGCTCTGTAATTATCTGAATTTATCTGCAAAGCTGTCGGTATGTGACTGTCTTAAATTGCATTGAAAATGTTTGTAGATGGGTAAATGTACAGAATATAAGGCAATAATGCTTACTTAGTGCACATATAGATAACTGGGTCAATTCTTTGTGTGTGGCGTTTGCACATTATGGGATTCTATCTTATGGGATTCCTCCCACAGTCCAAAACCTTGCAGTTTTTTTTTTTACTGGTCAGAATGGGATTATGTCATCTTGCAATCGCACAAGGATCCCACCTGTCATCATCCCAGCAGAAAAATACTTTTAATAATAAAACCATTTAATAATAAAATCACATCGATACAACATCAAAAATTCATAAAACCAACACATGTGCAATCAATTACAATAACTATGTCCATTGAAACAGTTCAAACTTCTCCTTAAATGCAAGTCATTAAACATTAAAACCTTTTAAAAAGGAACACAACTCACAGACCTCTGCACAAGGGTTGGGCTAAATTAGACACACACACATTTCTAAAACATGTAAAATCAGAGACTTCAGCAATAAAATATGATCAATCGCAATGTAAAACACAGCAAATAAATCATTCAACTGCATAAGTTTAAAGGGTGCTGCACGTGATCCACCCAAATACAGCGCTTGGTAAAACCTGTGAGATGCAGTTCGGCTGATTGGTACCTCTGAAACTGCCTACAGTCAGTATGGCTTCCCATAGATGGGGCCCCCTGCCTTGTGCGCTGTACTTACTGGGATGGTCCTCAGTTACACCATGCCCCTGTACTAGATAACCAGCTATGGAAAATGGGCAGATGATGGTATATACAGCTGATTACTTATCAGCTGATTTTTAAAATGATACTTACAGTCATATTACAATCAACACATTGCTTGTGAGCCTACAAACTACATTTCCAGAGCGTTTCCCTGGGATCAGTAAAGTTCATCTTAATAGGTGCTGTCTCAGGGTGTATTAGGGGTAGGGGGGTGGAGTGTATTCTGTTCTGTTCCGTCTTGTTCTTTGTTAAAAAATCTCTAATAAAATTTGGTCACAAAAAAAAGTTCACCTTAACGATTTCAGGTTCTGTATGTTGTAGGCGTTGCCATTCCTGTGACTGGTGTTGTGTATTGGGCTAAGATCTTAACTACACCCCCCCCCCTTCCAGGCTTATCATTCTGAGATGATGCATGAATCTCTGAACTCACTGGTTATTCTCCAATGTCTTTCTTACTGCATCTTTGTTCGAAGAAGGACACATGAAACACTTTAAAACAACAAAGTGATGTGTTTGTCTCTTGCTTTTACTCTAACAGTATGAATGGCAGTTCCTCCCTCCAGCACTGTCAGAACAAAACAGTTGCCAGTTTGTACCATCGCTTGTCACTGGGTCTGTACCCTGCTGGAAATTGCTCCTTCTAAGATACTGAAATGGACTATGATGAACATTCTTGTGCCATTGGGCGTACATTAGTGTTGTTTGTACTTTGGGGATGCTCCTGCGAGTCCATTTGCACGTTAAATTAGACTAAAAGGCCTACAGCTAGGGTACAATTGGTAGACACTTGAGGGTACAACTGCAGTGACAAGCAAAGGTACAAACTGGTACTTTTTTCCAACAGTGTGGGGCTGTACCCTCAAGGGTCCCCCAATTGTACTGTGTAGCTGTAGGCAAATGTGCCTTTTAGCCTAATTAGAAGTGCAGAAATGGAGTCTGAGAAGCATTGTACCATTGAGGGTACAATAATGTTATCTGTACTTTTGGGTACAAACCTGTAGCAGGGCTGTACCCATTTTTCAGACAGTGATGGTCGATCTCTCTGATGAGGGATGAGACGGCAATAAAATGTGCATCCGATATGCATGCGGTGTTTGAGGAGGACAATCACAGGTGCCAGTGCTCTGCCTTCGTACGCAGTACTGGCGGGAGAGGTGCTGTGCGCAAGATCTGTTCCCTGGACTATGAAGAGGAAAACAAAGGCACTGGTACAGGCCCACTTCAAGCACTGGGTGCACATAATACCAGCAGGGGTGTCTGCAATTTTAGTCTCAGGATGTCATTGTAAATAAGAAACTGTTCTTAATGCTTTGCCTGGTAAAATCAAGGTGATTGAATGAAAAAAGGCGCGGTGGAGACCGGAGGAACGTTTTCCTTTTTCATGAGTAGAGTAAGTAATCTTACATTAAACAGAATATGATAGTGATTATTTTGACTACTCACTGATATCAGTGAACTAATATTAAGTAAATATAAGTATTTTAAGTAAACAAACAACTATATATGGTATAAAAACCACGATTAAAACTGATTTTGGTATTAAAATGATATAGCTAAGAATTTAATTGCAACTGACTTAAAATCTTTAAAGGTAAACTATAACGGGATTATTTTTGCGTGAAAATCATTAAAGAGCTCGTACAATTCAAATTCAGGAGCCGAGCGTGGGAGGGAATTTCAATGTTGATTCAGTTAAAATAGGAGGAAATGTGGTGCACGGACTGCAGAAAACATAAGACAATGAGACGATCGTTTGATCTCTCCACCCCATCAATCTTTTTTGAACTATTGACCGACACTTGACACCACCAGGGCCGTAGCCAGCTATGAAGTCGCCAAGAGCCGGACCTCGGTAATTTTTTAAAAGCTAAAATAAAATTTGAAGCTAAATATTCACCTGAATAAAATTGAGGCTAACGTTTCCCATAATTAATTAATAAAAAAAATAAACCGCTTATGAAGGGGATGTATCAACAATGTGATTGACGACACCCACCCAAAGCTACGGCCGTGGTAAAACTCTTAAAATAACATTACTACAGAACAACTGAAAAAAATACATACTAGCTAAAGATGATTTAAAGAACACAATCTTAAAACCATTTGTCTATTTGTTTTCAACAGGTTTACATAATTTGCCATTTTTTTAATCCTTCATATTTGTGATTTGAGGCTAAACGTGACGAGTTTTACTTATTTTACTTGATAGATGGCAATATCACAAAAGACGCGGAAGGCGTTACTTAAGCAGGGGTTACCAACATGGTGCCCGCGTGCACCAGGACGCCTCCAAGGACCACAGGAGTTGCCCAAGGACCTGTTCTAAAAATAGCGCAACTTACCAGTGAGCAGCGTCTAAAATGTAAATTTATCCCGTTGCTTTTATTCTTTACTCACATTTGCATTTATATAGATTTGAAAATGATAATATCTAAAATAGCATTTAAAACATGTTTATTATACATGAAGTTTAGATAAGTTTAGGAGGGCGTTTCAAACTGGTAGCCCTTCGTATGGCTCAGTACCCGTGAAGTAGCTCTCAGTTTCAAAAAGGTTGGTGACCCCTGCTATAGAATATAGATGGTAGTGGGCAATCACTTTCATTCACTGACAATATAGATTTTTTGAAATCTTTATTTTCTTTAATGAAATAGATGTCCATACAAAGGATCCAAGCAGATGATTAATATTACAAAATGAGAAAATATGGAGCATACAATCATATTGGCAGAAATTTAGGTGACCTCCTTCTTTCTCTAACTTCCCAAATCAAATAAAAGTCCGCCCTGTAGTAATAAAAGAAGAAGAAGAAGAAAAAAACAAGGAAGCGCAAAGGATTGTGACACTGCTAATATAGTACTGCAGTTCATTCATTTCTTGCGCATGGTCCTTGCGCATGCGTCTTTACGATCCAAACCCCTCCCCTCGACTCATCACGGAAGTTCCGCCGCTCCACGAGCCGGAAGTTGGTACGTGGCCGCTCCGGCTGACACTCGGCGTGATGGCGACGGCCGCGCTTAGACCCGAGCCGAGCGGCGGCGGCGGCGGCGGCTCTAGCCGCCTGGAAGTCTCCATCGACGGCTTGACGCTGAGCCCCGATTCCGAGGGCGAGCAGGAATCCGTCGAGAGACTGAATGCTGAGATGCAGGGGCAGGATAAAGAAGCCCCGAATGCCCCCGATGGGACGGATGACGAAAAGGGCGACACTGCCAGAACCATGGAATTAAAATGGGGCTTTTCTCTGCAAGAGCTCTACGGGCTGGCCTTGAAATTCTTTAAAGGTATCCTAAGCTGCGCCTGTTACATTGTCAAACCATTGTATGGCGTAGTTGTAGTTGTAAAATAAATTGATCAGACTTCGAGCCTGGCATGGAGTTGAATGCGCGGTGTTTGACGTGGTCTGTATGAAGTCGCTCAAAATAAGTGACATTTGGCGCAGATCTGTTGTGCAGCATATCAGTGCAAGGAAGCCAGATATTCTATATTAGGACGAGAAAATATTTGTACGTAATTTGCTTGTCCACTCCTTTCATTGCCTGATTAATGGACTGTGTCAATCTGTAGGTGCCGTGCAGCACATTTTATATAGCTGACAGTTAATTTTCGTTGGCTGGGCTGGTTATACGTGGCTTTAACTTGGTGGTGGGTTAGTTAATCATCCAGGAATGATTGCATCACTTGTATTGTCGCCTTGGTTTAGATTTTAGTAAAATATGGAATCAAAACCTATGTTGGTTGCTGTATTTGACTGTCGTGCATTTTTTTCTTCTGTAACAGTGCAAATCTCTGTCACAGAAACGCAGGACACATTTTGGTCAAGGGAAGTTAGGGGACTGTAGGGATGTTAGTATGACGTGTAGCTTAGCGTTTAGGACACAGATCTGTAACCTGAGGTCCCAAGAGGGATTCTGCAGAAGCACTTAATCTATATTGCTCCAGTAAAAATATGCATTTAAATGTAAAACGTTATAAAATGAGCACAAAAGGAATATTGTAATAATTATTCTGGCTTCCCCAGCTGCCTGGCATAAGCGTTTAAGTGAATACAGTGTAAATGTATCTGTTGTAGAGTTGTATTGGTATTTTCTGTCACTTAGCACAAGTACATGGTGTGTAAATGCACTAAGATGGTCTATCCTCTTGCTCAGCAAATGACTGTGGGTCGTCTTTGTGGTCACTCCCGGAAGCAGATGCATCCCCTGTAATCAGAGGCAATGGAAAGCAATTTTCGTAAATATTCTGCGAGAGTGTTGTGTTTCTGAGACATATTCAGTGAGATTTCACTGCCGGAAGCGACCAGTTGCGTTGTCCATGAGTGTGCGTGTGTGGGGGGATGAACTGTGGCATTCAGTTACATGTCATTCCATAGCAGAATGCTATCCAATCAGAGGCAGTCAGGATAATATCCTGCCAGGTGTCAGTGTGGATTACTGTAGTAGACAGGCTGCATTGATGAAAAAAATTAAAAGGTGTCGCAGGACATAAACTTAGATAAGATTACAGGAGATTACAGGCAGTCTCCAACTCTGTTCTAAATTTCCGCTGACACGTACGCCTAGTGAGAGGTCACACTGTCTTAAGTGCAGTCAGCCTCATGTCGCTGATGCTGGTAATTGTTAGAGGTTAAAATGGGTATTCCTTTGTCCAGCTACAAGGAGAGCGCAAAGGAGACTGGGAATGCTGGCAATGGCTGTAACGAAGCTGAGCGCACATCCCTGTAGTTAAAATGTAATTTACTGCTATGTAATTCACACCCTGGTGGTTAGAAGGTTCGCTGATTTATTGTTACGCACTTGCGAGTTTACCAGGTAGTCAGCCTTGTTTGCTTTACCTGCTCACACATCACCCACTAAGCACACAGTTAGAGGGTGACATTTGACTCGGAGTCAAGAAGTCACGGTTAGAAAAAAATCAGACTTTTAAAAAAATTATGTTGCGACAGCTTATCTACCGGAATATGGACTACATGGACAAAAGTATTGGGACAGACCTCTTAATTACTTAATTCAGGTGTTTCTTTCAGACCCATTGCCACAGGTGTATAAAATCAAGCATCCAGCCATGCAGTCAGGTTCACAAACATTTGTGTAAGAGTGGGTCGTTCTGAAGAACTCGGTGAATTCAAGCCTGGTACTGTTATAGAACGCCACCTTTGCAATAAGTCAGTTCATGAAATTTTTTTTACCTGTGAGATAATCCACTCTAAGTGGTATTATTGCAAAGTGAAAGGGTTTAGAACAACAGAAGCTCAGCCGCAAAGTGGCAGACCATGTAAAGTACCAAAGCAGGGTCGCAGAGTTCCTAACTTCCTCTGCCACTAACCCCAGCACAAAAACTGTTTGTCGCGAGCTTCATAAAACGGGCTTCCATGGCCAAGCAGCTGCATGCAAGCCTCACATCTCCAAGAGCAATGCCAAGAGTTGGATGGAGGGGTGTAAAGCGTGTCGCCACTGGACTCTGGAGCAGTGGACATGTCTTCTGTGGAGCGATGAATCACGCTTCTCTGTCTTGCAAACCGATAATTCATTCCTTTGGAGACTTCAACAATGCTTTGGAATGAACTAGAATGGAGATTGCAAGCCAGGCCTTCATATCCAAAATCAGTGCCTGACCTCACAAATGGTCCTTTGGATGAAGGGGCAAAAAGCTCCCACAGACACCCTCCAAAATCTTGTGGAAATCCTTCCCAGAAGAGTGGCAGCTGCTATAGCTGCAAATGGGGGACCAATGGATTTAGGATGGGATGTTCCTGTGGGTGTAATGGGCAGGGGTCCCAATACTTTAGTCCATAAAGTGTATATATAAAGGCATAAGGATATTAAACTTTCCATTATTAGTCACTGTCTCTGAAGAATAAAGATATATAAGCAAAGCTGCAGCTATAACCTGTGTCCACCAAATGATGCAGTTAATGTATTGAGCCTTAAGTCCCTGTCAGTGATGGACTTTTAGACTCTGAGCCTTATGTCCCTCCTAAGGGATGGACTGACGCGGTTTAGACTCTGAGCCTTATGTCCCTCCTAAGGGATGGACTGACGCGGTTTAGACTCTGAGCCTTATGTCCCTCCTAAGGGATGGACTGACGCGGTTTAGACTCTGAGCCTAATGTCCCTCCTAAGGGATGGACTGACGCGGTTTAGACTCTGAGCCTAATGTCCCTCCTAAGGGATGGACTGACGCGGTTTAGACTCTGAGCCTTATGTCCCTCCTAAGGGATGGACTGACGCGGTTTAGACTCTGAGCCTTATGTCCCTCCTAAGGGATGGACTGACGCGGTTTAGACTCTGAGCCTTATGTCCCTCCTAAGGGATGGACTGACGCGGTTTAGACTCTGAGCCTTATGTCCCTCCTAAGGGATGGACTGACGCGGTTTAGACTCTGAGCCTTATGTCCCTCCTAAGGGATGGACTGACGCGGTTTAGACTCTGAGCCTTATGTCCCTCCTAAGGGATGGACTGACGCGGTTTAGACTCTGAGCCTTATGTCCCTCCTAAGGGATGGACTGACGCGGTTTAGACTCTGAGCCTAATGTCCCTCCGAAGGGATGGACTGATGCGGTTTAGACTCAGCCTTATGTCCCTCCTAAGGGATGGACTGACGTTGTTTAGACTCCGAATCTTATGTCCCCGCTGACAGTATATGCACCGGTACTTATGTCCTTGCTTGGTGACTGACTGACCTGATTATTGTGATGCAGCTTATGTCCCTGCTGAGTAATGGGTTTTTGGCTGTACCTGTTGGGCAAGCAGGACATGCAGCTCCTGGTCTTGAATGGGTCTTTGTATCCATGTTGCACAGGCTGCCCTCTCCTTCCCAGACAGGAAATTTAAAGGGTCCTGCTGCGGTAGGGAACTCATACATACCTTTCTGTCTCTATTGCTTGAAAGCATTAAGAATAGTTTCTCTAACGGTCTCTTGTCAGGAGAGTCTTTCGCGGTCAGTGTGGGACGTCCTGTCCTTTCAACGGTACAGTGATTATTCACCAGGGCCCCTGCTTCTCATGTCGTCTAGGCTGAAATTGAGGACACAGCTGCTTTCCTGGGGGGGGGGTGGTAGCTCCATCTGTTAGTTTTGCCAGCGGAGTTGGAGGCACAATGAGGATGATGATGGGGATTGAAAGTTCTCCTGTATGTAGAAATATACCAGACTTTACATGTTAAGGAATTTGGGGTTACATTACATTATTAAATCGATATTTGTATTTCTTATGTTTTACTGTATCTTACTTCATTAGGGAGTTTTGCTGTAAAAGTATTACCTATATTTTGTTATTGCTAAGTGTCAGTTGTAAAAACATATGTAGACGTGTATGGGTAGTGATGTATGAACTATTTTTAATTTGAGCCTATGATGGTTGGGGGGGGGTAGTTGTCTATTAAAATGCAGTTCATCTAGTTTACTGTTAAAAATCTAGCTGGGTGCTGAGCTGGGTTCTCTGCAGTGACACCCAATTACCCAGCAGATGTGGATGTTCCATCAGGAACACGCTTCCTCTCTACGCATCTTGGCTGCCACACTTCTGCGTAATAATAGGGTCACGTGATAAAGAATCCGTGTGACAGGATGGGGCAAGAGAATCTTTTCCTGTTTTTCTCTTTGCTTTCACTGTGGAAACGGTAGGTACAGAGGTTATCTTTACTGGGCCAGGCCCAACCCCTGTGGTTCTCTTTCTGATGTTGCCCCCCTCTTCTAAACCCTTTAAATGTGGAAAAGCCTGTCAGCACAACGCCTGCGACTTGGGTGCCTCTGCAAACAGAGTGCTGTGAGTGGCCTGCTGCTCTGTCATGATTGGTGGCTCACTCGGGAGCAGGGTCATCATCATTAATGGAAACTGAAACCACAACAAAATATCTTCATAAACGGAAATAAATTTAGATGTCAAAGTAAAATAACTACAACTAAATGAAATCCATAAATTACTGCTTACTCCATAAATTGCTCTTATTGATTATTAGCTGAAAGTAATGATTTGTTTATACATAATGATCATTTATAATACCTGGTAAGTGTTTTGCCTATTTTGAGGGCATTAATACGTAATGTGCATTGTGTCTATCTTTTAAATAAAAAGCACATTAAAAATAACTAAAACTAAACTGGACCGCAAATGAAAATTGAAAATAACATAAAGATGGTAAGTAAATAAAAAAACGAATCGATAAAACTGGCCGTAAGCAAAGGCCCCTTCCCCATGTGCACCCCAAACGCTGCGTTTATCTTTTGGTTACGCTCAGGTGGGCGCGTGGGAAGGGGAGCCGCACCTTTGCACTCTCACATTGAACCAACGTACGTCTTCCCCACAGATAAAGACGGCAAAGCTTTCCACCCGACGTACGAGGAGAAACTGAGGCTCGTCGCACTGCACAAGCAGGTGTCACTGGGACCCTACAACCCCGACGCTTCACCCGAGGTCGGCTTCTTCGACGTCCTCGGCAACGACCGACGGTAAGAAACGTCTCCCATAAATAGCCAAAGTGGCTGAGCGCGTGATGATAAACTCGAGGCTGATTCAAGACTAGACAGGCTATGTGTGCATTCAAAATCCCCATTGGTTAGATGCTAACTTTGTTACTGTTCATTTTCGTGTTATACGTTTAGCTGTGATATTTAGCTCACAGCGTCTTAATTAGCGAAACGCTCTCCATACCATCAGTGTTAAAATATGTCCCTGGGAACGTCCCCCTCAACAGTCGCCTTCCGAACTCACTCATCAAGTGTCCTGCCTGTCAGTAAGGGTCAGGGCAGCAGGTAAAGACACTGTTCCTCATTTCAGGAGACATCTTTCCGCAGTGCCATTGAGTGTGGTAGCTGTAGTTGTAACTATATCAAATGGCGTATACAGTGTTAAATAGATGGCAGAATCAGCCAATGGTCTGGATCCCTACAATCGTTTGACGCATCTCTGCTCCTGCAGGAAAGTGTGGTCTTCCCTGGGCAACATGGACAAGGAAGAAGCCATGGTGGAGTTTGTCAGGCTGCTGAATAAATGCTGTAACTTATTTGCCCCCTACGTCACGTCACACCGGATCGAGAGGGACGAGCAGGAAAGGAAAAGGTGCTGCTGATTGGCCATCAGGCTCCACCTCAGTTATGGCCGCCGTGGAGGACGTATGAATATGTGATTGGGAAGATCTCGTTGGGCACTTAACACCTGAGTGATGGAATGAAACGACTATACGCAGGAAGGAGGAGGAAGAACGGCGGAGGAAAGATGAAGAGGAGCTGGAGAGACGGTGGCGGGAGGAGGAACGGCAGCGCCTGGAGGCAGAGGAACGACTGCGACTAGAAGAGGAGAGACTGAGGGTGGAGCAACAGAAGTGAGTATCTGTCCCATTTCGGAGAAGGTGCTGCTAAAGCCAGCCGGGGGGTGGGGATGGTTCCCAGAACTGTAGGGCTTACAATAGGGCAGTTTCCTTAATTATATGTTGTTTTGCATCTTATTTATATCTGTAGTGCCCTCTAGCTGCAGGGAGGAATAAATGACCTGGAGGTCATTGTTTGTGGCAGTGGAAGAAATGAGCTTCTAAAGTCACCATGGTGGGCATAATAGGTTCTCTGTTTAGTTTTATGTTTGCTGGAATGTCGTTAGGAATGATTAATTGTATTAAAATGAGAATGAGATAGACGGTCCCTACAAAGACAGCAATGCAAGCGTGTGTATGTGCATATCTTCCTCACATCTCTGCAGGCAGCAGATAATGGCAGCTCTGAATGCCCAGACCGCGGTCCAGTTCCAACAGTACGCAGCCCAGCAGTACCCGGGGAACCTGGAGCAGCAGATGGTTCTGATCCGGCAGCTGCAGGAGCAGCACTACCAGCAATACATGCAACAGCTCTACCAGGTCCAGCTGGCGCAGCAGCAGGTGGGTCTCAGGTCTGGTTCTGGTCACATCTGTGTCAGAATTTTTTCTAAGGGGAGCCATTCTCCCAGGGAAGGTTCTGGAAGTTGTCCTGACTGGGCCCCCGCCTCTCCATCCACAGGCTGCCCTGCAGAAGCAGCAGGAAGACACAATGAGGTCACTGACAGCAGAGGTGAACATGACCGCCATTGATGGGCACGCTCTGAATGGGCAGCACGGCCCGGAGAGCCCAGACAGGGACTCGGAGGTGGAGCCGGCGGAGGAGCTGACGGAGCCGACGGAAAACGGGCCCACAGGCATGTGCTGTTCTCACCACCTATGAGGCCGATATCTAGAAATTCCATAGCCGCTGTTCTGAGTTTGAAAGCTTGATTAGGAAATCAAGTCTTCCTTTAGTCGCATAGACTCTATATAGATTGATAGATGAATTGATGAATGATAGATTGATTTGTTAGATAGACAATGCTAGAATACCTAGGCGCTAATTGACCTATTGAAAGCAAAATGCACCTTTCTGTTTTTACCTGCCATCGGCATTACTGCTCTAACTAAAAGGTTGGATCCCTTATAATTGAATACGTCATCCGTTTGTTACCAATGTCTGTGTCTGAGAGCCCTGTCTGCCCTCGACGCAGAAACCACCCCGCTGATCGCCGCACCGTCGATGTGGACACGGCCGCAGATCAAGGACTTCAAGGAGAAGATCCGGCAGGATATAGACTCTGTGATCACGGTGGGCCGTGGCGAGGTGGTGACGGTCCGTGTACCCACGCACGAGGAGGGCTCCTACCTTTTCTGGGAGTTCGCCACCGACCACTACGACGTCGGCTTCGGGGTCTACTTCGAGTGGACGGACTCGGGCGACACGGGCGTCAGCGTGCACGTCAGCGAGTCCAGCGACGACGAGGACGACGACGGGGGTGAGTCGCCTCGCGGTTCGCGCCTCTGCCGCCGCCGGGACCCGTCACGCTTTCCTTGAGTAATAAAGCTGCAGTAAATATTTTGTAGAAGCTCGTAAACTCCAGCGCATTGTGTCCAGATGCCACTCTGGTGAGCTGTAAAATCTGCACGGTGCTTCCACTTCTCTCTGATTCCCCATAAAATCTATAACCACAGCAACGAAATGATATTGTTTTATTTCAAAACAATGGGGCTGGATCTAAGGGTTGGCATAGGGAGTCCTACCTTTGCATATATAGATGCTCCTCAACTTACAATGGAGTCGAGTTCCGATGAACTCGTTAAACACAGTATGAGATATTTACGGTGGCGATCGCTACCAAAACTGGAAGTGTGGCTGCGTCTTGCTCTGCCTTGCAGCTTCCTCAGGATACGGGCCTGTTTTAGCTGTCCTGAATGTGCCCAACCTTGCTGGTCTTCACAGGAGACGGCGTCAGCGAAGCGGACAAAGCTAAGAAGAACAGCAGCAAGCCTCAGGTGGACGAGATCGTGCCAGTATACCGGAGGGACTGCCATGAGGAGGTGTACGCGGGTAGCCACCAGTACCCCGGCCGTGGCGTCTATCTCCTCAAGTTCGATAACTCCTACTCCCTCTGGAGGTCCAAAGCAGTCTACTACAGAGTCTACTACACTAGATAAGGCGGGAGGCAGGCGGGGGAGTGTACAGGCCAGATCCGAGTGGAGACACTGAGGATGATCGTCGCTGAGACTGTTTGTATCCCGCTTCGGGACGGCCTCTCTACCCGTTCATGTCTGGATTGAGGAAGAAAAAATGAAATTTGTCTACCACCTTTCTGCTCCTGTGTTTGTGACAGTCGCGCGTCTGTTTCCGACCGCCCGCTGTCCTCCCTTCCTGGTTCTGTCTTCGTTCCTTTCTTCACAGTTTTTTTTTTTCTCCGATTATGTTTGCTAGCTGGTTAATGGTTTATGAACTGCGCTAAGTGCAGTTAATCATTAACGCGGAAAGACCTGCACCTCGTCCTGTTACTCTCAGCCCCTCTGAGGAGCGGCAGGGGAAGGACAGATGCGCCTCTGCAGACCCTGGGGGCCGTGAATAATGTGAGAGGAACTGCATGAGCGCAGCCCTGCGTGAAGATCTTAAAGGGGTGGAGCCACTTTTGGGCAGACATGTAGGGAAAAGAGCCCGGTATTGATTTATAAAACAACAGCATCTTTGCATGTGGGAGATATTTTAAGAAAGTGGGTTGTAGAAATTTTGTGTGTGTATGGGGGGGTGCTTACCAGTGCTGCTAAAGGGATTAAGCTGGTGTTTGTCGGTGGGTATAGGAGTGAGTGTGTGTGTACGCCCCATAAAGAATACACCACACAACTGTATAGTCTGACTTTCAGAAGCATCCCATCTAGCTTTCTGGTTATTTCAGAAGGATAGTCCATTTAACAGTTACCAAATGTTCAAGGTACTAACTCTGGCTTTGGTCAAATATTCATCTTGATGCTCATTACATATTATGGCTCAAAGCAAAATATACTTACATGTTCACTTTGAATTGTCGTGTCCTGAGGTTTTCAGTAGGGCTTATTGAAATTTAAATTGGATCAGTTAACGTAATTATATTCCCCTGACATGTCTGGATTAAACATTTAAAACGAGCACAGCAGAACAAGGTTTAAATGGCATTTATGAGAGGAATGTGAACGGATTCATTGATTCCGGAAGCCTGTAAATGGACACATCAAATCTATGCTTGTATTTTTGTCACTCTCTGGACTCCTGGATCTTTGCGGTCCTCCTCCCTCACTCAGCCTTTGATCGATCTCCCTCCCTCCTCCCCGGTGACAGCTTTCTGCTGGTTTCGCTTGACCTCTGCGTTGCGTGCGAGCCAGGGGAAGCAGTCATGGCTGAACGGAAGCCTGTGTTTATCTTTGCACCTTGTTTGGGCTCAGTGGTCTCACACAGGAGGACGCCTTTCATACCGGTCAGTGTCACACAGCTCTTTTCGTGCTGTGTCTGTCCCACACCCTCCCTTTTTCAGTTTGGCTTAACCCATCTGTATGACAGCCTCCTGCATCACGCTTGCTAATGCAGGCAGGTTACGTGCAGCGTTGGCACGTCGCTAAGACCTAAAACCTGTTTGGCCGCTCCTAGGCGTTCGGGTTACTTGTTCCTTTCTCGCTAAAGCAGCTCGCTGACGGTCACCTTCATTTCCTTTAACTTGAGCCCCTTTTAACCTGCGCCTTGTGCTTCCTGGGTGGACTTCGAGCTACGTGCTGCCCCCAAACCCGCGCTTTCTGCCGTAATTCTTGCACTGGTTTGTATGTGATACTTCAGTCCCAGTCGCCATGGACCTCCCAGGGTGCCATGTTTCGTACAGCGTAGGAAAGGCATCCGTTTACCGCACACTGCCCCCTGTCACTGTTACCGTCGATGCCAGGAGGCGTGGGAAGGGCGTCTCTAACCAGGACCGTGTCACCCACAGGCTGGGCTCTATATGCAAACTGTACTTTTCAAATGTTACAATGGGCAAAGAAGGATTTTGGTTTGTTTGGGGTGTTAAACTGTGGGGTGTGCATTTTAATCTTTAATCTTTAATTAAACTTCCGTCTACCTGTAACACTGGACTGGGCTCTAACTTTTTGATAAGCAAATATGTTTGATCTCGTAATTAAACCTGACCTGATTAAACACTTTTCAGAAGAAGATCATTCATGAGCGAATGTGATATGCTATCTATTTCATACAGTAGTAATGTATCTGTTACCCCCAGGAACCTTTTCCAGAATATTATCCTGCCAGGTTTGAAAACTGGGTTAGTCTTTTTTGGATTTAGTTCTGGTTTAAAGATTAACCAGAGCTTTGTCAAAACCCAGGAGTGCCATTTGACCTCCAGATTGGTGGTAACGACACACCCAAGTGCTCATAACCCACATTTAATACCATGTGATGAATGTAAAAAGCTTATGATAAATGGTTGTAAACGTCAAGGCGTGTTTCACATACTTCATTATTATTACTGGTCTCTTTGGCCTGGAAGGTGTTGAAAGGCTCAGGTTTTCACTGCATTGCTAGCCTGCAAGGAAGAGGTGACTCATCACCAGCTGTTCTTCAGTACCGTATGGAATGGTGAATTAATTCTGTCATAGGCCTCCCTCTCCCAGTTTTCATTGTAAATTCGGGCGTGTCTTTGCTCGCATGACTTAACGTGCCCGTTTACCTTTTCGCCGGCAGCCTCGTAATTCCGCCGTCCGAACAGTGGGTGTCGACATAGAGGCACGAGATGATGTGGGATCTAGCAGTTTAATCCTGTTGGGAAACGGGAGCTATCGCGCTATAAGCATTTAGCGTAACCTCGAAGATGGACGTGGAGGTGCACCCTGCTACATCCTTTGTGCTTTATCACGGTCATTTTCATAGCTCTGTCATGCAAATATATCTCAGAAGCAATTTCACGTGATTCTCTATTGATGGTGCCCATGCCAGTTTGAGTTCCTCTGAACCCGTTTCTCCAGTTTTCCCATCCAGTTCTCCATAAGGGTTTGTTAGAGCTCATTGTCTCTGGAAAGTTAGAAAGTTGCCATATTTATAAACCATAAAAAAACCACACAGCTGTACACTTACTACTAGTTCTATTACCCAACGACTAACGATAACGGCAACACCCCCCCCCCCCCCCCGTTTGAGCACCTACTCCTAGATAAACTCCAAGGTTATCTATAATTTTATCCGTTTTTAAAAAATAAATCCGGATATATCACTGTTTTAAGAAAATCAGAATTAGAAATCTAGCTAAGGCATAACTTTGTGTCGAGTACTGGGGTGGGGGTTGTTGTCTTCTCTCATTGTATTGGCTGGTTTGGGTTATTGGGGAGTTATACCCCCCCTATAATTTACGCCCATGCTACAGCATATTAAAGTGAAGGCAACGTTGAACCGAGCGAATAAAAATCTATTTTAAGTGAAATAGTAATAAAGCCCTGTATGAATCATTCGAAACAATGACTAATTAGTAACCCCGTAATTACAGAAACCGACAGTCGGAGGGTGCGTCAACGGGGGCGGAGTTGGGCCCTCACGGCAGGCCGGCCCGGGAGGGGGGTTCTCGGTAAATTGCAATTTTTGCATAATCGTGTCATTAAAGCGCCCCTCGGTAAAATTTAATGGCCAGAGTGAGGAGTGCCCCTTGCCTTTGCATTAGGATGCCCCTCCGCCCCCACTGCTACTCGCCATCAGTGAATAGATTATCCTCCCTTACCGTCCCCAGCTGGTGTCCCCACATAACAATGTACTGTACCACAGTGACCACTAGAGGGAGTTAAACACCGTATTTGTGTCCCACGTCGATACGGTCGTATTGAAAAGGGAATTACTTGATTTCTATCTTCATGCATTCGATGTTATGTCTGCGATGACAGTTATTTTCTAGTTAAATGTTTGCTTTTGTAAAATTAGATCGACTCTCTCAATCTTTCAATGCCCTATGTTGAAATTTGTTTATATTAATGTTCTGAATGATCTGTCATATTTAGATTACATTACATAAACTTTATTGATCTCAGGGGGAAATTCTTGTTTATACATACACAGTGTATTACAGACCATGCAAGCATATACAATGGGGGCAAGCGCACTGCACTGGCACAGATGCCTGAAAAAAATTCAGAAAGAGGAAATAAAGGAACATTGGAACATAGATCACATACCGTAAGCTAACATTCTGAATGAAAGGTTGAAAAAACAACTACAACAGCAACAGATCAAGAACAAGTGAATCGGGAAGTGAATCACCGAGGAGAGACAAGTTTGTAAATTCTGCCTAAAAAGGGAGATGGCGAGTAGGGCGCGGGGGCCTTGCGGTTGTGAGTTCCAAAGTGCCCCGTCACCCACAGAAGACAAGCAAAGGTGAGGCAGTGCTAGGAGACCAGCGTCTGCAGACCGGAGGGGATGGGTAGGTGTTGGAGGGAAGAGGATCTCTGCAATATACTGTGGAGCAAGATCATGGGGTTTATACTGCATATGGAAAGAGACAGGTAGCCAGTGAAGTCTATAGAGGGGGTGAGTGACGTGTGAAAATAAGACTCTAGCAGTTGCCTTCAGGGCTTGAAGGTCTGGAATAAACCAGTAAGAGTACTGGGAGGAGGGAAGAGACCAGTGCTTAATGGGAGCGTGGACACCAAGAGCATGAGGCATAGCTGGGGTATAGGGAGAGAGAATCTCAGAAGGACACGATAGATTAGTAACATCTGAGAGAGAAACTAGTAAATAAGCAGAAAAGGCAAGAGTGTCAATAGAATTTAGGTGAGGATAGGATATGGTAGGGAGCCAAAAGTGGGAATGACAACAGTAACAATGATCAATGGGGTAATGGCACAGGCAGGCACCTATATACACAGGTTGCGAGTTATAAATGGGAGACAGCTGTGAGTAATTGAGACACTGGGCTGGGAACCATTAGGAGCACATGGGATGGCGAGTGACAATCGCTGGCAAAGCAGGGACATGATGTGACTGGCAGAGACAGATCCTGACCCTGTCTCATCTGCAGCTGGTGCAAAATGCTGCCGCGCCCACACCGACCTAATACAAAAATCCATACCACATCACTCCGATTTCCCCGTCATTACACTGGGGGAACTCCAGCTTATATCAGTGGCCTCATACATCTGTAGTGTCCACCGAGAGCCCTGAGGTCAGCTGCTGCTCTTTGTACCAACCAGCCGTTTGAGGAGGGAAGGCGACCGTGTTTTCTCCCTGGCCGGGCCCAAGTTGTGGAACAACCTGTCCGATCTGCCCCCACCAAGACGAGGCTAAAATCTCATTTACTTGCTGTAGCATTTTAGACAAGTGTCATGTGTGTTTTGTTACAATTTTTTGTGATTGTAATGTCTGATTTATTGTACTTTACATTTGACTTAATTTCATTTATGCTTTATGTCATTTGCATGTTTTTATTATTGTAAAGCACTTTGGTCAACCACTGGTTATTTTTAACAGTGCTATATAAATAAAATGACTAGACTTGACCTGACAATCCCCAGTCATAAGTGGCAACCACTTTTATAAAGCCAATACATCAAAATGTATCAGGAAAAACATGTTTTTGCTTATTACAGCACCCCCGAGGGGTCAAATGACATGGAATTTGGTCCCCGTATGGTGACACATCCTGACTGAAGCCTTTGACGCCAGTTTCGTTTGGAAATGACACACAAACGGCTTTGAAAATCAAAAAAGCCTTTGATACCTCTTGTAAGGCTTGGTATGACGATCACCACTGACAAATTTGGTGAAGATTGACCAAAATTTGTGGCCTGTGGAAAATTCTTAAATTTTCAATAACATCCAATATGGCGGCCGCATCAATTAGGAGGACGTGAAATTTCCCATGGATCAGCCTGCCTGGGGACATCCTACGGTATTAGAAGACGCAAGATATATTTTTCTAAGGCAAATCGATAAAAAATTATTAGCCAAAACGTATTTTTGCTTATTTCAGCGCCCCTTAGTGGTGGAATTGTACCATTTTTGTTTGACTCCCTCAAAATTGACGGTTCAAAAGTTACAAGCAAAAATTTACCTCAAATCTGCGCTAATGGTGGCGCTATACGGATGGATCGATTGATCCCAGAGTTGGTGACTGAATACACTGGACTGTCCTCTATCAAAATGCAAAAAAAAAAAAAAAAAACTATAAGCGATTTTATGGGCTGGCATAGGCTCCCTTGTCAGAAAGTATAATAATAATACAAAAAAAATCTAACGATTCCAATAGGTGCCTCGTGCTTGGCCCCTATTAAATCAATATAAAATCAAATAATAAATCAAAGATATGCAATTAGAAAACAGATATCAGCAGCGATAGGATGCGTTCTGACGTGTTATGGCTACGTGTGGGGAGTGGTGGCTTTTACATTTCTCATCGTTACTTAGAAAATCATTTAAAAGCGAGCGACGCATATTTCACCTGTAATCAATAATAAAGATGTAATGAGATACGTTGTAAAGCACGTTTGTGTGGGGCTATAACTTCCCAGTACTCGATCCGCTCCTTTCCTGATATTTTAATAACAAAACGTGAGTACATGTCGTGTTCCGGTCCGTGTTTTCCTTGGAGCGCCGCTAGGGTCAGGTAGCCCAGGGATTCCGACTCCGGATCCCGGCCACAGGTGGCGTACATGCGCTCCGGGATTTCCGCACACCGCCCGCACTTTTCCACCGGCAATTTTACTTCCCAGCTCCTATACTGTCAGTAGGCTGAATTCGACCGGAGCTGGGGAGCACCCATCCGTGCATCTTCCACGCACAATGGCGACATCTTTATTTTCTGCGGATCCAGAACTTTTTAAAGTAATGAAACACTCATTTTCACTTTAAAAGATTATTTTGCCGTAGCTACATTTTCTTTGGTATTTGTAGAGAATGCCTTTCCACCAAAGGACAGTGGCTCCGCGCCTGCTGTGCAGGTTGAACCAGAAGGATAGCCAGTCTCTGGTGCGGGGCGACCTGGACAGCGGCGACCCCCAGATGCAGAAGCCGGTGCTGTTTGCCAGCCTGGAGGAGGTGCGCTGTCACGCACTCACCCGCGTGCTGTACCAGCTCTCCGACCTGTCGCGACACGCCGGCGGCATCTTGCTGGAGATCGAGACCGAAGTGGAGCATGTGGCGCGGCGGTCCTGCCAGCTGCGTCTGCGCCTGGAAACGCTGAAGGACGCAATCCGCTCGCAGGATCCCAAGAAGGTCAAAATCCGTAAGTTAAACTAAACTTTCAACACGCGGCTGGTAAACGCTTCACTTCCTCAGCTGCTTACTACGTGTTTCAAAGTTTTTCATTTTGATCCAAATAAATCAATGCACTCATAGGTAACAGAAACCACAACACAGAGCTCCATTGTACAACTGCTGCTCAATATATCACTTTTTTAGTAGTTGAATACGTCAAAACGAACTTTTTAAATGCATAACCTCGTTTCTTATAATTTATTTGTTTTTGCGGTGATTGAAGTTTGTCTTCCTTTTGCGTTTTATCGGTTTAGGTTGATATTCGAGCTCCGTATTGCACAGGGCAGGGGGACCGGGGCAGTGGGACGAGGAAGTCCCGCGTATTTGATGGATGCTCAGTCCCTCATTGACCATCTGCGTTGGGGGGGTTCGGTACTACATGCGCCCTGTAAATAGGTACTTGAAGCAACGCTGAACTTTGTGCCCAAAGCGGCACCGTTTGCTCTTACTTGGGGGATAAAATGATTTTGTCATTGAAATACGTGCGAGTGGAATGATGTTCGTGCAGGCAGTGCGTGTTCATTTGTCAAAGGGGGAGCGGATTTGTTTTCGGCGGAGGTCCCACTCCGAGCCCGGGGATTTTGCCCGCTTTGGGTCTCCCGCAGCATGTCGGATGCCTGCCACTTCGCATCCACACGCCGTTTCCTTTCCCCTCCTTCCCTTTCCTCCCTCTGCCTTTGTTTTTCCATGATATGTCAGCCCCCTTCCCTTGGATGATGCGTGGAATGCAACGCTGGGCGGAAGCAGGACAGGGCTGATCGCGAGGGGCGGGGGGCGGCCGCGCGCCCTGGGGACCCCCGATGGGGCTGCCAGGGGATGGGGATGGGGGGGTAAATTCTTTATTCAATCAGTAGTCTAGCTGGATTATTTATATCCCTCTTAAACATTTACAAACATTGCTGCTGTTTTTGGTAGTTAATCTTTCAGGTGAAGAAAGTTCTTTTCTCGCCTGTGCCCGTTGTTTCGTGGTTCTCCTTGTGGTGTCTTTATGGTCGCCAGCACACGTGGACCCGCAATTTAAGCTTTGTCCTCAAAGCTGGTTAGTTCAAGGAGCAGAATGGTCGGTGGTAAAATTCCGGAGCTGTCAGAGAAGCGTCAGGTCCGTTTGAATAGAGAGAAGGTCAGGGAAGTACGTATACTTATTTTTGGGTGCTGAGAGGCACCAGCATCCTGTCTAGGGTATCCATAGCTGTTTCCTGGGATGGTTCACTGTCATTCCCTGGTCGTATAAAATCCACCAGATAAATACACTAGCGACTAGCGTCAAGGAAATGTCAGTATTCCGTATATATTTATGACATGAATATGAAGAGGTCTTGGCCCCGTTCCCTTTGGATTTAAAGCATCACCTTTAAGGAGAACCGATGTTACCTGTTAGACAAACTGCAGGCGATCATCAGGCGCGGTTGGCCACGTAATCAAAAGGTACTCAGGGGGACTGGGAGGGCGTGTTATTGCGCGAGCGAAGGGCATGGATCGGCCAATGATCTCGGAGGTGAGGCAAATAATGGGCGTGAACATTCACAGGAGTGCAGTTCCAAGTCAGAATTTAACACATTATGACTATTTGCGCTTTTATTAACTTAGGAGCATTGATATGGGTCATTATGCAAAGTTTAAGGTTTGAGCCTGCTGCTATAGTTTAGTTGCCCTTCCTTGGAATCATTGTTTTGATTACTTTGTGTAATTGACAGTTTCTTATGTGTAGTTGTGTCCTCACAAATCATTTTTGACAGGCCAAATGTGTCAATGCATCACTGGCTGATTGCATAGTTAATTTCTAAAGTAAAAGAAAAGATAATTGGTGCTTCAGATTTTTCATGTATTGTTTGTAAAGTGAAGTGATTAGTCACTGTTGACACAGTGCACAACAATGAAATGTGTCCTTTGCATGTAAGCCACTTGTGACATTGTGGCATAGCAGGGGGCAGCTAATTCAGCACCCAGGGAGCAGCGCTTGGCGGCGGTACCCTGCTCAGAGTACCTCAGTGGTACCTTGCTAGTTGGGGATTTGAACCAGCAATCCATCCAGGAATCTTTCAAGCAATTGCTCCACCACTGCCCCCTTATTGTCTGTTTGTTCATTTTCCCAGGTGATATTTTGAAGCTACTGTCTGGCAGGAGGCTGTCTGACCTGAGATTGCAGTTTTATGTCCTTCGCGGTGGACAGAGGCAGTTTATAAATCTATGTGTAAGTTACGAGTGTGCTTATATTATTTTAACCTAAAATATGACCTGACCTTTGTCAGTCCTGATAGAATATCAAGACGAGTTGATTAAACAGACGACGCAACATTAAATATTCTGATTTGTTTTGGATCCAAAAATTCACTGTCCAGCCGTCTAGCTTCCTGCCTCTTATCCAGCAGAGACTCACGGTGAACCTGAAGTCTCTCCTAGGAAGCACAGGGCTCAGCTAACACGGGCTGTCGGTCCTGGTCGGGAACAGTATGGTGATAATCCGCTCCATTTACAGGTACTTCAGCAACCCAATGCCAGTGTTCGTGAGCCACTCTATAAGGAAAATGCTGCCCTGGGACTCGGAGGAGGAAACCAGTGCTGTCCTAAAACGACATCACTTCCTGTATAGTTTTGCATGAATTATTAACGTTACATTTGACAAAAGTGGACACTGGGTCCCAACAAAGGACCTTCATCCCAATGAGAAGTTGTATGATGGGAGCATCATGGTTTGGGGCCAGTTTCTAGCCATGGGGCTTAGATGGCCAGTCAGTGCCTTGTGGTTAATACTGGAAAGTTCTATGGGGGACTTCAGGGTGTCGATCCATGCACTGATGCCTAACAGAGAGAGGGTAATGCAGCTTGACTAACTTCATAAATATGCTGCTGTATCTACAAGGGGATTAGAGGAGAAGGCGGCGCGTAGCATTTAGGAATGGCTGAATCAGGGCTGGTCTGGGTAGGGTTGACCAACAGGTCCTGGGAAGGTCACTGCAGTGTCATGTAGTAAAAAAACAAAAGGTTCACCTACTTTTTGAAGTAAAGCCTCTATGTTTTGGATAAATAAGTGTTTAATCCCCTCCAGAATATTATGACATATGATGAACAGACGACCCCTGACCCTGAGCTAGATAAGCTACTGGAAGATGAATGGATGGATGGAGGCTCAGTCGAAACAATATGAATAGTTTACAGATTTCCTTTCCGAATCAAATTTGATGTGAATCCTTGCAAAGAGGGAAATGGATCCAGCAGTATCATCCATCTGCCCGAAGGCATATTTCACATGCTGTGAAAAGGAAGTTAATGGACTCCTATGTTTTGCAATCCCAGAAAAGCGGAGTTCTGTGGTTGGTGGGGTGCGGTCATGTGACTGCGGCTAATCTGAGGAATTCCGTAAGCCAGATGCAGCTCCCCGATGTCCAATCAGCAACAGCGGATGGCCTTACTGTTTGCGTATGAAGGCTGCAGCAAGTGGGACTGAAAATCTTGGGGGGGCGGGTGTGTGTGTGTGCGCGCAGCTGTATCGTAGCGCCCTGGGGAGATGAGTCGCCCCCATTCTGGACGTGCCACATTCCTCCGCTTATCCTCCGGAGGTATTTAAAGTGCGGCCCTGCTCAGCTAAGGCCCCTTTGGCATGGACCATCTCAAATGCACGTTTCAGTGAAATATGAGTCATATGCGAGTCAAAACCTGCTGCGAGTCAAAGTTGAAATTGACCCGTTCGTTTTGAAGGTCCCCAAAACCCATCGATATTTGAGAAGAAAAAAAAAAGCAAATTTTGTTGTTGCCGATCCCAGGGCTGCACTTGTTGAACTGGTCCCTCCCAGTCTGGCCTAAGTAAGCATATTTACATACAACACCCTGCACCGTTCGCCCTCCCCCTGCCCAGAGGCGTCTTTCTACCCAGAACAGGACCTGTATCTCATTCAAATATTTATGAATCTCTCCCACCTGTTGCTAATGCTTCGTAAATATTTGCCATGACATTAACATTATTAGGCAGCCATAAAATTTAATGGCTTACTTACCTTTCATAAACCTCAGTAAACACATTTACAGAAAGACTTCACGAATGCCGCAATTAATGCTGGTGTTGTGCATCGTGGGGTAAACCTTGCCAAATTTCCCCTAATCCTTCATGAAAATTTAAGCGCTGTTGATGAATGGCTCGTTTGCACTGAATTTACAATGTTCTGTGGCTGCGATATGGCTGCGAGGAGGCTAATCGTAAATTAAAGCGCGATATCGTTCTCCGGCTCCCGACGTCTCCCTCTCACCCAGTTTCACACGTAGCTTCCCAGTTGGCAACCGCACAAATTTGGGAATGACCTCCCTGCACCTTCCCGCTTTGTTCTGGGCCCTTAGGAGGTTGTTAGACTTCAAAGGTGCCTCTCTGTCAGGCTCTGAAGAGTGAACGTAAGTCTAGCGTTTCATAAATGGACTATATGTCAAAAGGATCCATTTTTCTTAATTTTTTTTCCATCTCAAATGACCTTTTTTATTTTTAGACGGAGTTTAAAGGGATGGGTGTGGAACCTTAATGCAGCCTTATTCCTGTCCTTTTCCTGATTTCTCTGCCCCTTAGTACCTGCGTATCCCAAAGTGATGACATACAGAATTTTCAGGAACCCACGGGCTGTAAAATATACGCCGGCAAATATTTCACCTTGTGGCGGCTTTGCCGGAGGAATTCTGGGAAGTATCTCCTTGTGCCCCAGCCGGCCGTTCTGCTGCACTCCCCAGCGTATACAGATTGTAATACCGATTACAATAACACTAATACACTGAAATGAGATACAGGCCTTTTTGTTTTGAATTGTGACGCGTGGTTTTTGTTGGAGCGGGACTGTTAATGGTTGATGTTTTTAAATAAATTGAGAATCTCATGAAGACAGCTTGTAAATTTAAGCTTGGGAGATTTATTTATTACTGTCTTGCAGTGCCTTGAAGCAACCAGCAGTGTAACCATTAAAGAGCAAATGATTAAATAACTGGACCGAATTGCATTAATAAATACCTCATATCGTGGAAAAAGGAGTTGCTAGGTTGTCCGATATGAGTAAATGTGAAATTGCTGTATATGAGACTTGTTTTGGCTCTGACCGAAAAGGGTGGGGTTTGTACCTGACTGGCTAATCACAGTTGAGGGTGGAGCTCCACTTTTTAGTCCACTTGGCAAGGTTGGCATTGTGGTCAGGATTAGAGACCTGATAACCTGCTGCTTGATGGGTTAGGGGGCTGGTCTGCATAAAAACCGAGGTGGGGGTGTTCATTTAATCTTTGGGTTTAATCTTAATACACAGGAGCACCGGCCAAACTCTATAAAAATTGAGCTTATCAAAGCTTCCTCGCACCAGCATGCATAAAAACAAACCATGGGAACAGGGACTGTATCCACTGGCAACGCGCCATTCACCTACAGCCAGAAACTTCGCCCCGGCAAGGAGAGCGGTCTTGTGGCCCTCACAGCGTTGCAGGAAAACGGCGTCTGCGCCTTGTGGCCCTCACAGCGCTACAGGAAAACGGCGTCTGCGCCTTGTGGCCCTCACAGCGCTACAGGAAAACGGCGTCTGCGCCTTGTGGCCCTCACAGCGTTACAGGAAAACGGCGTCTGCGCCTTGTGGCCCTCACAGCGCTACAGGAAAACTGCGTCTGCGCCTTGTGGCCCTCACAGCGCTACAGGAAAACTGCGTCTGCGCCTTGTGGCCCTCACAGCGCTACAGGAAAACTGCGTCTGCGCCTTGTGGCCCTCACAGTGCTACAGGAAAACGGCGTCTGCGCCTTGTGGCCCTCACAGTGCTACAGGAAAACGGCGTCTGCGCCTTGTGGCCCTCACAGCGCTACAGGAAAACGGCGTCTGCGCCTTGTGGCCCTCACAGCGCTACAGGGAAAACTGCGTCTGCGCCTTGTGGCCCTCACAGCGCTACAGGAAAACGGCGTCTGCGCCTTGTGGCCCTCACAGCGTTACAGGAAAACGGCGTCTGCGCCTTGTGGCCCTCACAGCGCTACAGGAAAACGGCGTCTGCGCCTTGTGGCCCTCACAGCGCTACAGGAAAACTGCGTCTGCGCCTTGTGGCCCTCACAGCGCTACAGGAAAACGGCGTCTGCGCCTTGTGGCCCTCACAGCGCTACAGGAAAACGGCGTCTGCGCCTTGTGGCTATAGTAAATCCTGTCCCTTAAAATATTTTCAGAACATAACAGCTGCTAGAATATAGAATTTGTTCATCATGCTGATGTGACCTGCAATCGATTGGCACCCCATCCTTGCTTCTTCCTTGCCTTGTTCCTGTAGCCCCTGGTATAGGCTCTGCCCCCCCCCCAACCCTGAATTGGATAAATAGTTACCAAAAATGGATGGATGGTCTGTAATGCTCAGAAGTCAGAAATTGAGCTTCTGAAGATCTGTGTTACAGTATAGGGCCATATGTATGCAGACAGCAGCCAGTTCAACATCTCATTAAGAAACAAAGGGTTTCAATATGCAGTCGGTCGGCCCTTCGTTGCTGCGACAGCCTCTGACCTTTAGGAAAAGCTTTCCATTAGACGTTGGGACTTCTGGTGACCTTTGCTCCTTTCATGTTGGCTGATCAGGTCCTTTTCTATGAGTTTGTGTCACCCTGCCGCTTCAAACTGAACTTGCTTCCAGATGTTTTGACCTTTACAGTCACTTCACTCCCAGGCTACCAGGGCGGCACTAGCCAAATAGACTTGTTTTAAAGATGCCATCCTATGATGATGCCAAGTGGAAGGTCCCTTAGCTTTCCTGTAGGCCACCCATTTCGCTGGCGATCGCATTCCTGCATGCTGAAATGTATGCCTGTGTCACTGCAGTGCTTTAATTAGCCAGCTATTCTGATTAATAGGAGTGTTTACATACTTTTAGACTTAAAATGTAATTGGAGCATTTGGACGTGTGTAATGGTTGGATTGTCTGAATATCTGTATTGTATAAAACGTGTTAATGTCTGTGATGTTTGAAGCGCTGTGACAGATGTGAATATCTGTAAAGATTATAGTGTTTGAACGCCTGTAATTGATGGAACATCTTAATACCTTTAACAGATGGAGCCTTTGAGCACCTGTAATGGATGGGGCGTTTGAATGTCTGTAATGCAATTAACCTTTGGTCATCTGTAACAGTTGAAGCAGATCTGTTTGGTAGAGTCTTAGTGATAGAATTTGTTTGTTTACTGTTTTTTTTTTTGGGGGGGGGGGGGACAGGGTTAATGTGGAGTAATTGGGGGTCAGGACCTTGCTCGGGTTCCCAAAAGTAAAATCTGCTGATCCAGGGACTTGAACCAGCAACCTTCCGCTCACAAGCATGGGGTCCTAACCTGCTGCACCACACACTGTCTCCACTGCCCCCACCACACAAATGTGGAGCCTTTCCGCTGAAGCTGACTGGGCTGATCAGGCCTCCGTGGGGGAGGTGGGGGGGGGGCTTCACATCCTACTCGGAGAGCGGTGAGCCTGTGGGGGAGCATGCAGGAGACGTCCCACTTAAACAAACCTCCGGGAGACCTGCCAGTGCTGCTCCTCTCTGGACGAACAAGGCAACCATTCTCCTTCCCCCGGTCCTGAACCCAGGCCAAGGCCGCGGGGCTCCGCGAGGCGTGAGAGCGAGGGCCTTGGCGGCCGGGTGTAGTGACCCCTGGGGGTACCATCGGGGCTCTCATCTGCGCCATTTCACGTTTGACTTATTAAGCCGCAGCGGAGTGATGTGACTGTGTTTTGTAAGCTTGGAACCATCAGCCGTCTTTCTGGATGATGATCAAAGAGAGATGTGTCATCCAGGGGGGCAGGACGAGTGTGGCAGAAGATGCCTGTTGCTCGTTTGGTCTTAGCCGCCCCAGTGTAACGTTTCTGAGATGTCTTCTAGGAGTATCCTGGGAAAATTCTCACGGTTGCCGGAGGATTAACTGTGACGACGTCGTGCCCGGGCACGTGGCCGCAGGACTGGATTGCCAGCCCATCCACAGTCCCAGACTTGCCGATGTCGTTTGCTGCTGCAGCATCACACTTGGACCCGTTCATGTCCCATCATGCAGTGCGCTGCAGGCCCACGCTTAAGCTACGGACACTGTCAAATGGTACGGCCTTTCAGACAGGAGACACGGCGAGCGTTTTTATCTTATTGTGGCCTGTGCATGCTGGACAAAGCCAGAGTCAAAGGTCTGGGTCAAAAGCTGGGGGGTGAAAGGTCGAGGGCTTTGCCCTGCTGGGGGGTTCAGCCCAGACCCCAGTTTATCAGGCATCTGAGCTTACTGCATGCCGCTGCCGATCACCTTGGCGTGTTCGCACAGAGGTGTCCTTTCTCTGTTCCTGACAGACATCGTGATGGGTACCAGGACTGTGAAACATCTCACATACTCATTTTGCCATCAAACAGGCCTTGCTGTCATTTTCAGATTGGGCACACTAAGCCCGTCTCAGAAATAAGACATAATGTGGAACTATATCATCTGCCACTAATTGTTTGATTTCATGCCCCTTACATTTCAGGGAAAAGTGAGTGTGAAGCAACATAGTTTGGACTACTGAGGGTTTCTGGGTAAATCAACCATAAAGACCAAATGAGAACAGTAACAGCTGGAGGGGTAACGATATACTCAGCTGACGAGAGAAGACCTGATATTGAAAGAGGAAATATATTACTGGAAAGCAGCCTTTTATTTGATTAATGTGAAAGACAAAAATGCTAAATAATGCAGATGTACGGTGAAATGTGTTAAACAATCACCATCATCATATGCAGTAAAGAACAGAACCAATATCTAGCACCATAAAATATACAAACTCAAATGACATGCTTCTCTCCTATTTGACTTCTCAATTGAACATAAAATAGAATATAAACAAAACAATATAAATAACAAACATAAAACATTTTTTTTTAATGTGCAGTGGATTTAAGTAAAGAGCTATGATGGTGCTGAAAATGGCTTTGCGTAGCAGTAGCGTTAGCCGCTGTGTACGGTATTATTTTCCAGCAATGCTTACAGATGGTTTGTGTTCTGTCTGTCAGCCTTTCGCCGTTTATACTCAAAATGCTGCCACGCAAAACGTTTAAAGGTGTCTGAGGCATCTGCTATGGTAAGTTCGTCAGAAGCCGACATGCTTACGGCGGCTGACTTGCAGCGCCTTCGCGAGACCGCTTTTCCCTCCGACGAGAAATCTCGCCGTGTTGTAATATCGCGAGATCCCGTGACCCCTAGTAACAGTATAACATAAGAACCACAGATGATCTTCTTGCTTTTCGGAGTTATTCATTTTATATTAAACGGCATATTGGTTAAATCGAGGGACTGCTTAGCTGGGCCTGTAAGAATGTCTTATGACTGCATATGTTTGGATGAGAAAACGTGTTGAGTGGAGCTTTAGTGACTCCCTCCCTCCTCGCTTTCACAAAGCGGCTGCACACATTGTCGTCGTCTCTCCCCGGGCGGCCGGTGAAGGGGATGTGAGAACACAAGGCATTCAGTGCCAAACAAAGCCGATTGTTTACCTTCCCGCACACATCTGCCGCCGAAACCTTAAAATCGAAATGAATCAAAGTAATAATAATAATAACGACAATATAAGTTTTTGTGATGCACGTCATGGTGCCATTAAGCCACACAGGCAGCTGCTGTCTTCTGACAGTGCCCACTTAGCAAAGCACAGGCCTGCTCGGGCATCAGCTGCCGCTGCCGTCACCCGGAAGGCGCAGTGTGACGAGGTTCACGTTGGATTTTGCTGATGTAATGTGATCCGGTCACAGTGACGGCAGCCGCTTGTCAGCAAATTGGCCGCGTGGTTCAGATGCAGCGTTTTTTTCTGTTTATGGTTTACTGACTATAGTCGCGGCGCATCATCCCAGAGAGACGTCGTTATCTCTCACGCCTCCCCGTCGCCCGCATCATGGTCTGGGCGTGATGTCGCCGGCAGCCCCCCCCCTCCCAGGCCATACCTGTACCGCTCCCAGGCAGAGACACGCATGGTGACGACCACGGCCGCCCAAGGGCTTTTAGCTCTGAGTCATCGGGCTGTGGCTGTTTGAAATCGGGGCCAAGCCTGGTAATGCTGGGAATAATGGCGTCTTTGTGAACCTGAAGTGGACGTGATCCGGTGTTGGGGGGGTAGGGGTGGGGGTGGGGGGTCCTGGGTGCTGTTGGTGACCCAGGTGAAGGTAAACGTTCCCTCCTGGAATAATTCTGTGTGGCACCCAAGACGTGAACATCAAAAGATCATCAAAAGGCTACAAAAATGCAAAGCGTCCCAAAGGACTGGAAGTATGAAATGCTGATGCCCCCCCCCCCCCCTCCTCAGAACACTGCTTTCAGGGTATTAATGCAGGTCAGCAGAGTAGAATTCCACCGTGCTCCTCCAACTTCCCGACAAGAACACCGCACCGAGCCTCAGTCTTGTAAATACCAGCCAGTAAATAATAATCATTCCTCAGCTGCCCGTGCCGTGACTGTGTCAGTCATAATTTACTGAAGCCCATCTCTAGATTGTATTTTTTTTTGTTCCGCAATAATATCTTGTTCCTCATATCACGTCACCTTATATTTGCAGGCTATGGGATACATTTTTAAATGAAACACATGGGCCCTGTAGCCCACATGCTCCGTGGGGCGGGGGGGGGTGTTGCAAAGTAGGCATGTGATTGTCAAAGCAATCCGCTCTGTACCAGCAGGGAGGTGCTGGTGAGCAGTGATGAACTCGGGAGAAGCTTCGTCACTCTGGGCTTTTCATGGACAGCGAGGGTGTGACAGGATGAATGCAGATGTCACTGGTGTCACCAGAGCTTACTATAGGCTGAGTCAGCCAACAGGAAACCACACCATGCCCCCCCCAATTGAGGCTGGTTGCCGTAAATTATTATCTATTTATCCATCTATCTATCCATCTATCTATCCATCCATCCATCCATCCATCCATCCATCCATGCTGCTTGGGTGTTAGGATGGGAGTGAGAGGTCTCTTCAGATGCGGGTGAAGGCAGACCATGTGCCGGGGATGGGGAGGGTGGGGGCCTACACACCCTCTGCCCTCCGTGTCCCACTGACGCTGCCTGACATGCATTCCACAGGCCGAGGGGAGATGTCAGAAGCAGATGTGCAGTGCGCCCTTCAAGGGAACCCCCCCCCTTCTTCATCTTATTACAATCAAACATCTCCATTTGGCCCCAGCCAGGCGGGCAGATCTGACAGAACCTGTCATTTAGTCCGATTCGGTTGTGGTCTGAATGCAGTGTTTAGTGATTTAGCTAGATTAGCTGTCTCAGACGGAGGATGGCGTAGCTCCCGCCCACACAGAGAATTCTCACACCCTCCAAGGAGACAGAAATAATCTGCATGTACGGATATTCCACTCTTCTGTGTTTGGCCACATTTTTCTTTTCTTGATCCGCCCGTGGTCGTCTTGGCCCTCTGGAGACGGGACTGTGGGTGACTGAGTGGAGATTATGGCTGACGGGTTAGTTATTTTAGTAGCCCTGTGTGGATCTTCTTGTCGGAAAGTCTTTGAAGGAGGAGAAGATATAACAACCAGATGGTTCCTCTTAGAGGCAGGAGGGGTTAGCTAGCAGGTATGGTGGGTGTTTCTTCCAAATCCAGTGAAGGATTTTAGGGTTTTAAAGCTTTTGTAGTTCCCTGGTACCTGTTGTATAAAAAAACTCCTGATTACCTAGATTTTCAGCCTATGATTATGTCAGTTTCATGCCAACATGTGGCTGAGCCACATGCGTGTCATCCATGGGGACACATGTGAGGGGATACCCATAATCCTTCTGGGGATGTCTCAGTAGTGAGATCCCCTGTGGACCCCAGTTTGTTTGAATACATTAGTGCTTGGAGAGTGAGCACAACTAGAGTGCGAACGCATCTTTGTCATAAAAATGAACCCCGGTGGGACCAGTTTAGCTGAGCGTTTGTTCATGGGAATTCAGATGAGGCTGAATGCTTAAGCTCTCATACCACACTGGGTGTGACAGAGTTTCTGGGAATTTCAGTTACCTGCTTGAGATATCGCACCATGTCCAGGAAAGCAAATGTGTAGCTGCCTCTGAAATGTGTCCTTTGATATTTTTAAGATCTCAGTGCTTTTATTGTTTTCGATACGCCCACTGTTGTGTGTTCACATTTCTGTTTGTTACTTGCCACTGCCTGTGGGCTCTCTTACTTATTTTAAGCTTACGAATATGCAGTTATTGCTTTGCCAGTGTTGTGGGGCTCGGGATGAGCGTCCTACCACCTGATGCTGTACAGTGTGCTGGGCATTTTCTTTGTTTCTTTACGTTTTACATGCATTCATTTGGCAGATGCTTTTGCCCAGAGCAGTGTACATTTTTTGAGAATGCAGGGTCTGCCAGTTCCCAGAGGAATTAACGGTTTTACTCAGGGGCCAGCGACCTTCTGAGCATTGGCGCAGTCCAATCCCTTAATATTGTTAAACCCCGTCTCAAAGTCAAGCACGCTGATAAAATGGGCACCCAGTGCCCTCCTGTGTCACATGCCTGAGGTTTAAACACTTCAACATTCGGGACCCCCCCCCCCCCCCATCTTGCCCCCATTTCTTGTTCACCTCTCAGACTTCTTCCAGTCTATCTCACCTGCATAATATTTGCTACACGTTCACCCAATCAGCCAGGGTGCGTGCAGGGGGCCCGGCTTGGGGAGGTGACAAAGGGAACCGATTAAAATCTGCTGTGGCCAGCCCCCCCCTGCATCCCACACTTGGGAGTAAGAGCAATAAAAGAACTATCTGCAGGGGGAGTGAGATGGTTTAATAGCCCTGAAAATTGGTTCCTTTCCTCAGAGACCAGTTGCCTCCCCCCACCCTACCTCCCCCAAAGATGAGGCACGCCTCTGTCCTTTGACTCAGTGCGGGTAATTTGACACTAGGCGTGAAGTCGGTTGGGATCTGAGCCCTCTGGGAAGTCATCATCTGCCGCTCATAAATAAAGCAGTGGGGGAGGAGAGGCACTGGGCATCATTCGTCACATTGGAGTGTGACCCCTGCATGAATGGAACTGCACCCAAAACCCAGCAAAATATATGGCTGTCTGCTGCTGTGAGCTTAGCGTCACTGTGCTAGTGTATGGGTGTTAGCGTCTCTGTGTTAGCGCATGAGCGTCAGCATCGGCGTGTTAGCATGTGGGTGTTAGCATCTCTGTGTTAGCGCATGAGCGTCAGCATCGGCGTGTTAGCATGTGGGTGTTAGCTTCTCTGTGTTAGCGCATGAGCGTCAGCATCGGCGTGTTAGCATGTGGGTGTTAGCGTCTCTGTGTTAGCGCATGAGCGTCAGCATCGGCGTGTTAGCATGTGGGTGTTAGCATCTCTGTGTTAGCGCATGAGCGTCAGCATCGGCGTGTTAGCATGTGGGTGTTAGCATCTCTGTGTTAGCGCTGCCATGTTAGCGCATGAGCGTCAGCATCGGCGTGTTAGCATGTGGGTGTTAGCGTCTCTGTGTTAGCGTCTCTGTGTTAGCGCATGAGCGTCAGCATCGGCGTGTTAGCATGTGGGTGTTAGCATCTCTGTGTTAGCGCATGAGCGTCAGCATCGGCGTGTTAGCATGTGGCTGTTAGCGTCTTTGTGTTAGCGTCTCTGTGTTAGCGCATGAGCGTCAGCATCGGCGTGTTAGCATGTGGGTGTTAGCGTCTCTGTGTTAGCGTCTCTGTGTTAGCGTCTCTGTGTTAGCGCATGAGCGTCAGCATCGGCATGTTAGCATGTGGGTGTTAGCATCTCTGTGTTAGCGCATGAGCGTCAGCATCGGCGTGTTAGCATGTGGCTGTTAGCGTCTTTGTGTTAGCGTCTCTGTGTTAGCGCATGAGCGTCAGCATCGGCGTGTTAGCATGTGGGTGTTAGCGTCTCTGTGTTAGCGTCTCTGTGTTAGCGTCTCTGTGTTAGCGCATGAGCGTCAGCATCGGCGTGTTAGCATGTGGGTGTTAGCGTCTTTGTGTTAGCGTCTCTGTGTTAGCGCATGAGCGTCAGCATCGGCGTGTTAGCATGTGGGTGTTAGCGTCTCTGTGTTACAGTCACTGGGAGTCTTTTTCCTGTGAATCACGAACATCCTGACCACAGGAAGCTCCTGGCACTCCTCCACCCCCTACCACGGCCGAATGCCTGCTTCCTGTTCCCCTCGGCCTAGGAGACGACTTGTGCAGAGACTGTCCCAGGCGGTCTGACGGGACGGTTTTTATCCATCACGCACACGGGGGCCGGTCCCCATCCATGACGACAGCCTCCTTTTTTCTCCGTGAGCCTGTCATCCGCCTGGAAGCGATGGAGCACAGGCGATGAAGTCTAGCTTATTAATAATGTGTGTTTGTTGATTTTCTGACGCAAGGGTGAGAGAACACGAAGGGGGAGGGATGTGTGTTGGGAGAAGAGGAAGCTGTTGTGCCCCAAGGCTGCATCCACCTTCTCAGGGCCCCAGGCAAAGCTTTACCTGGAAGGTCCCTCGAGCAAGAAGATCGATGAGTGACTCTCAATACCAAGAAGGTAAAGATCATACTTGTGGTCTTTGCAAGACCGATCTTGCTACCTTGCCTTCCAAGAACAAACTCGAGGTGCAATGAATCATGGGATTGGTCTTGTTTGGTGAGGATGCAATCGACATACCCTTGATATTTGGGGCAGATCTGGAGATTTTTACTGTTCTCTGTACTTGTGTTCTCAGTATTGGAACTGGTCTTCGGGAATGGAAGATGACATAAAATGGGTACAACAGCAAACAAGCCCGGTCTAGTACGCATATTGAGATTCAGCCATATGATCACGTCACGTAATTCAGGGGCCCGCACAACTGCCTATAGCAAGAGCGGGTCATAGTTCTGTCTGCACGTAAACATTTAAATTTATGTATTTAATTTTGTTTTCATGACTTTGTCTGGGCCCCCTAGCGCCAGTCGGACCCTGGGCAGCTGCCTGCTTGGCTCTGTGTGTGGGCCACGCAAACACAGTAAACGCAGCTACAGTAAGCAGTCGTTAACAAGGTAATTGGTCTGTGAAAGGGGCCTGGACTGAGTACACAGAACAGCTGACCCTTAAAAACGAGCGAGCGAGCGAGCGAGCCTCGGGGTGATATCGGGAGGTGCTGGTCTCGGGGGGGGGGGGGAACCACAGCTCATTGCTGTCTTATGCTACTCTGCTTAGTGCTCACTTTTTAACGTTTCTTCATCTTATGACTGGTTATGGTCACAAATTCAAAGGAATGACGTTTTATCTGATAAAAATTTTATTTATTTAATTTATTATTTATTTAAGAAAAAACTAATTATGCAAAACTGAAGTGTAGTTTTTCCTATTTTATTACAAAAGTACGGACTGCTTTTTCGGACGCTGAATTTGTATAAATCTCTTTCCGTAGGCCTTTGCAAAACAAGTTAAAATTAAAAGTCAGTTAATTTGCAATTGGCTATCTAAATACGCTTCACTGAGGGTATTACCCTGTCCGTGTATTAATACATCTCTGCCTTCGCGTTTCTGTGTGATCATATACATACATATATATATTGTTAATATATAAATGTTAATATCTGTGTGTGTTGACGTGTCCCTGCCTGCTTTTGGCTTCAGGAATCCCTTTAAGGTCTATATTTAATCCCGGTCATATCGCGTTGCGCGGACGGCGGGGCTCACTGTCACCCCCGGACTCGGCAACGCCACCATCACACCCCAGCTTGGGGGATCATGTGTCCGTAAGCTGGGCTCACGGGGGGCAGGGGGCTGGGGTCCGCGGTCTTGGGGATCCCCCATCTCCATGACGCAGGACTCATTTACTGCTCTCGTTTCATGCTTTTCTGTTTGTATTCTGTCTCTGTCTGCCATTGAACTGCACCACCTCTCATATTCACACAGTTTTTTTCCGGAACCCCCCCCCCCCCCCCCCCCAGGGTGCTTTGATGCTTCCCTGACGCCATTATATGGAGACCAAAGGTGCTCCTTCCAGCAGGGGTCTGGCAAGCCAAATATTATGCTTTTAATGGGAGCCGTTTCAATTGGCCCAGACTTTGTCCTCTGTTAAAGGAATATTCCAGAAGCTAATTGTAGTCAGTTCATCCTACTCTTAAATAGCACCCCGCCCTTCCAAGCACTTGGCAAAAGATACAGCAAAACCTTCACCGGGGGCTTTAAAACAGCTGCATGAAGTACGCCCCCGCAGGCACATAACAGATCCGTAAATTATGTACCATACGATGTGAAATACCCAGGGGCTAACCCTAACGGATGAGGGGGGGATGTAAGCTGTCGCGCATTAGGTATCAGAGACGCCAGGCCCAGATAATTTAAGCATTTCGTCGCTTTGTAAATAGAGGATCGGCTTTGCAGACTCTTCCTTCCTCCGATATTCTCCCCATCCATCCATGGCTTGTAATATGATGATTTTGTGTATTTCTGTAGGTAAATAATCATATAAATAATATGGGATCATCCCCCGCGTGGAGGGAGGGGCGGCGTCACACGTGATCGGGTCCCACTTCAGGCCGTAAACTCTACTCCAGGTCAAACCGCACGTTTACTTCCACACGGCCCTTTAGCGCATACAGCTATTTATAGGGTTATGATTACATCCCAAATGATTCATTTTTATCACTAATTATACACGTACCAACAATGGCTTGAAAATCACCGTAAGCATATTAAACCTTAATGAATATTCGCAGTCGCTTTCTTCAGTGTTTGGTAATTTCAACCAAAGCAGAGATAAGAAAGAATAGGGTTAAAATACTCCTGTAGTCTTGTTAGCCGCTGAGTTGAAAAGTGAAAATGTGTTAATTGCGGAAATCATCAAATTACCAAAACATCCATAATGATTAATAATAATAACTCAGACAGCACAGATGCCACAGAATTCTTTCTTAATGCAATTAAACATAATTCAATAATTGTATAATAGACTAGGCTATATGCAATGAAATATATTTATTTTTATTTCCGTAGGCCTATGTACAGTGTGAATATGCTCTTCGTCTTGGAATTACTGCAGTATTACTTGCATCTGTACTCCATGGCAATTGTAACGTCTGACTTACTAACGTTAATTTGGGAATTATTTCTTTGATACGGCTTTCCTTGTACTGGGAGTAAGTGCTCGATCCCGGTGCACTTGTTGCACGTGGCCAGTAAAACATCTTGGATCTCGTCTTGCAAGCGAAAGCAGAGTTTCCCTCTCTAGCCTTTGGGGAGCGTGTGCCTAATATAGTGAGGAAATATAAAATTATATGTCTTTTCCCCCTCCAGTCATCCGGACTGACATGCGGTTTCACGGTAGGACGAGGGGTCGTTCTCGTTGCCGGCTTTATGCCGAGTCGCTGCGGCGCATTTCCTGTCCGCAACTCATTTCAGAAACATTTGCTTCGCACGCTGTTTTTTAAGCGGATGTTCTGTGCATCTTATTTTCAAAGGCTTAAACTATATTTTTTATATATCTCCCGCATATAAATTCTTTGTATTTTTCCTCTTGCCTTCCGCTGTGCTTTAAGTATTGACGTCTGTTTCTGCTTGTACGTGTGTGTTTTTTCACAGATTAATGCATTTTAATGATTTTATTGACTCCCTTTTTCCCTTTTTCTTTCTGGCCGACGGTTTGCCTAAAAATGTAACGGGTGCCGGTCGGATAATGAGAGTTAGCCCCCAGAGGCACCCCTGACAAAGAAGCCGCCCCCAGCACCTTGTCAGAGACTCCCAGCTTCTGCCTCCAGTTGGGTAATTGGCTCAAAGAGGCCCATCCCGGCTGGGGAGGGGATTCGGCGGCGTGCGGACCGCCCGCCCGCTCGGGTGCATTAACCGCAGACGGACCCTGAATGGCTCTGAGCTTTGAATGAAGGAGAATGCCTCTTTTTCCAGAAGGCCCATTTAAACCCCTCGTATAAATACAATCCTGCTTCCAAAAGGGCCGAAACTTCCTTTCTGAATCGCACAGAACCGAAGGCTTCCTGTTTATCGCGAGTCGTCTATCTGGAATGTTCCAAAGTGGAACAAAACAGCTTTTATTTTCCCTCCCTGGGTTTGCTGGTGGAGTGACACCTCGCAATCGGGCTCAGAACCAGGCAGGGAGGGCGGGGCGTGTGGGGGGGGGGGGAGATGCGGTTTCAGGGGGTCTAATGATGCATCAGGATGCCCCTCATCTTCCTTTGCTGCTCCTGGAGCCTGGGAATGGGGAGCCCTGAGCTCTGGATAACACCCCCCCTCCATGGATCACTGTGCCCACAAGCTCTTGGTCTGAACATGGCACACTTAGAGCTACTAGACGCAATCCCAAAAACCTTGAGTCCGTTAGCCGTCCAGCTGCATTCACCCATTCAGAATGATCCTCTGTATTTGCTGCAGGTCAAATCTGCCACAACTTTGCCTGCCTTTTGGATGGTAGATACTTTATTACCATTTACTTAACCAGCAATATGAATCCACTCTGTTGATCTTATTAACACAAACGTTTCCCTTTGAGAAAGTCGTTATATATCATTTCCTTGTTCTTTTAGGTGCTCCACATTTATGGGATACTAATTATACGCAGATTTTTAAAAAACTTAAAAATGTTATTATCCTGTGGGCATCGTTTATAGGTTGTAACTAAGGAATGTAAGCATTTTTTTCTCAAAATAAAATGTAAAAATAAACTGGACACATTTAGTGCATTAAAGTTTCCTTTTCCCTTTGATTTTAGTGAAAATGCGCCTGACTGACATCGAGTCCGAACCTCAGTACCACTCTACCGCCATTTCCGTAGCAACCTGTTGGGCTGGGGGGGGCGGGGGGGGTCACACTGGGCAGGTCCTTTGATGAGCTCACCTCGATGGGACGGCCCCCTTTTTGCGCGGCGGTGCCTCTCAGCACATCATCTGCACGTGTGCAGCTAACCGGCATCCAGTAGGGACGGGAGTGGAGGAGGTGGAGGAGGAGGGCCGAGGTGTGGAGGCGAGAGTGTGGAGCCTGTGGGGCAGAGTGAACCCAGGCATGCCCATGCGGGAGATTAGCCTCTGGGCCATCCGGAGGAGAAGAGATCCCCCAAAAGGTAGGCTCCCTCCCAGCCTCGAAAGGTCACACAGGGAGTCTCGCAGTTGCAGCTCTGTGAGGATCGGCACACGGCCCCGGGATTAAGGAGCACTTAACGGGCGCTTCCCTTAACGATGAGTGCAGGCGAATTCACAAAGAGCGAGTGGAGGAGACGTGACCGTCATGCTCTCTGCCTGATTTGAGTGTGTGAACGGCAATCTGCTAACGGCAGAACTTACCATGCGGGCATCACTATCGGTCCCCGCGTGCGGAGTTACCGAGCTCTGCTTCTCAGCCCATCTGGCGTTATCTCAGGATTCTTGACCCAGATGGGCTCATCGTACCCAACTGCAAGCTCTGACAGATTCCCCGTAACCCATTCTGCGCATGTGTTTTGTGGTGAACTTTTTACCATATTCATGCCATATTAGATTTGCGTTTCAATGGATGTTCTTGTTTGCTCTTTCTTGTTGTGGAGCATATTTACCTCCGAGTAACATCTTAGTTTTGTAAATATCATTTCTTTTGCATTTCCATACATCCATCTCTCCATCTTCCACCTATTTCTCCTGGTCGTGGGACTTATACAACCTCAATAGTACATTTTTCTCTGTATTTTTTTCCCTTCTTTTCTTATTCCTTGTATCCCCCCCAGCCATGCTGTGAGATTAACACGCTTTGTTCAGCTGCACTGCTTAAATGAGCGCACCGAGAAAGCGCCCAGTGCCCGGAGTCGGCAGGCTGTGTGAGTCCTGGGGGGAGGGTCGGTCAGAGAGGGGTTGGGATAGAGGAACAGAAAAGGAGAGTGGGGGAGAGCGATGTCTTAATATCTCTTCTCCTGTTGGGTCCCTAGTTGCTCCTCAGTAATTTTCTGGACTTCCTCGTGCATGTGACAAACATGGATTCAGTGCTCAGTTTCATGTACCTCTGGCAAGGAAGCTGAACCTTGAGGTTCGATCCCGGTGATTCCCGTTATATCCAGTCTTCTCTCTTCCTTCGGCCATGCTACCTGAGCTGCCTTTATTTGGTTCCACCCACTGCTTGCATGTTCTTCAGGGTTCCCAGTGGATCTGATTATCTTTGCTTAAGCGATGTAGGAGCGTCGAGAGGAGGAAAGTGGGATGGATGGATGGGGGGTGGGCGGTGGGGCATGGTCTTCCAGGTGGGCTGTTATCTGCACACCCCCATGTCTTCATAACGCAGTGAAGGTGTCGGATTGTCTCTCTCAGACCGCCTGCAATAGCCTCGGGGGGATGGGTGTTAATCCATCTTCTGTTCTCCATCCTCTACTCTGAGCTGCCTTTGCTCTCAGCAACGAGCCTGAATTTCACTTCTCTGCTTATTTTTATTTCGGACTCCCATCTCCTGCACCACAGCGGCCATGCAAGTTTATTACATGGTGTTTAGAAAGAAGACCATTTACAAAACCAACAGACCTTAAATTATGTAAAATATTAACCAATAAGTCATTGTGGGGGAAAAATCCTGTGGTGAGCGGAGGAGGTGTAACAACTTGAGGAGAAGAAGATGGAACCTCTTGGAATGTGAGGCCAGCTGGTTATCCACCCCCCCCCCCCCCCCCCTTTAGCCCCAAACCGACCCAAAGGCTGCTCCCCAACCAGATGCAGTGCATGAGAACCGTCTGCCGCCTTTTGGGTTCCAAACTGTCAACACGAGAAGGAGCCTGTGAAGGTTCACAGGCGTAGATTAGCTAGGTCTGGAGGAGGGACCTTCAGGTCTGATCAGTGATCAGTGGATTAGTGCCTTAATAGGAGCAGCCTGCTGCATCATAGTACCATATTATCTTGCTCATGATGATGAAGATAACGTCCTGAAAATCAGCCCTATTAATCGTTTTCCTCTGTCTTCACATGCCTGCTCTGGTCCTTTCCCTCTCCCGCGCCTGGCGCTGACTCTCATCTTTACGCTTCTGCACAGGTCAGTGTTTATCAGTTTCTCCGCTTCTCCGCAGCGAGGCTGACTCTGTGTTTCTGCAGGTCTTTGTGTTTCTGCATGGCTTGGCCGCCGGCTGGACTGGCAGCCGACCTTTACGTCCCTCTGTCGTTCCCATACCTTGGCCAGGTTATCTCTGGATGCGGATTATAATGGTGGGTCCCTGCTTTTTTTGGGGTCTTTACATCTCCATGGGAGATGGGGATGGTGGCCAGCGGCCGATTGAGTCATGTTTGCTGCCGGGTGCGAAAAAGAAGATCTGAGCAAACATTCATCTTTTATACAGCACTTTTGAGACGAGGACTTCCACTTCCAGTCAATGTCTGAGCCCATTGTGCACAAGTACGGGCTGCAGGCTTGCAGGAAGAGAGGAAGGTGGGGTCAAGGATCAAGGACTGTGTTCCCTTTAATGCATCGCAATTACTACAAGTTATGGGCGTGTTATATCCTGTTTCATTTACATCGGAGTCGCTTTCCATGACTCTGTGCATCACGGCACAGAGGGCATCGCTGCAGGGCAAGAAATGCGATGGAGATCGGAGAGGCGGAGTTCACGGGACCAGGTCATGGCACCTAGCAGAAAATGAACTTTGCTTTTCCTTTGTAAGTGTCAGGTTGGTGCTGCTCTCCCCAGGCAGTAATGGATCTGGGCTGAGCCCAGTCGTTCTGCCAGACTCCACTCAGTTTTATCTATTTTCTAGCCGAGGGGAGAAATCAAAGCCCGGTTTTTGTTCTGAGTGATGTAACATTAAGTGTGAACCCGGAAATATCGGTCACCATCCTGAATCACTAAGAGAGTGCGCCGAATCATTTTTTAATCACCGGTGACATTTCTCTTGGTGTATTTGTATGCTGTAATCACTCAGGATAATGTGTGTGTGTGTGTGTGTGTGTGTGTAAACTAGGGCTGTCACTTTTCTCAAAAATCCACACAAATGTCAAATGTCTCACAATGCGTTGGCATATATTCGAATACCTGTGAGCCCCTCCCCCATAAAGAAAAAGAAAAGGCAATTCTATGAGGAACTGAACAGAGTTTATGGGTCCAGATGCGTTTGGGTTAGGTGTGTGTGTAGGTGTGTGTGCATGTGGTGGGCGGGGTCTCTCAAGTGGACCTTCCTTTGCAAATGATGAATAGTTCTGAATTTAGTCTAACGTGTCTTGGGAGAAAATTGTGAGTGATTATTAAAAGTCCAGGACATGAGACCATCGGTGCGCCAATCTACCCCAAGCTAGTCACACCTAAGGAGCCAATAAGCCTGTGAGATCACAGCCTGAACTTACACACCCAGGTACCTGTGACAGCTGGAAGCCTGATTCATGGGTCTACCTGACTTCACCCACTTATTGGGTCCTTCGGTTTATTGAAATAATCGGTAATAAGGCTGTATTATGTGTTTTTTAATTAAAATCAGGTGTTTCCACGTCACGGGCTTTTGATGACGCTGTCATGGCTCATCCCTTCCCGTCCGTAGGACAGTTCTGTGACTGTCAGCATGCTTCAGCTCTGACACTCCAACCTTAGGGCTCTTAGCCACGCCCCCTGGAACAGAGCAGGCCACAGCTGGCACGGGAGGAGTGGCCAAATGACATCACATAACGATTGTTGGCTGGCGGAGTTTCGGGACGAACCCGCACCTCCCTTCCAGAAGAGGCTTAGGGCTGATTTCTGGGTTCACACTGACCTTTAAACAACCCTCACAACCCATAATAGAAATGTTCTGAATGGTGACTTTATTTGTCTTCGAAAATGACAGACCTTCTTCTGCACTTGGGGTGGGACCAGTGGCTGTGTTTACCACCACTTAAACCACCCATTTGCATGGGTCTCCTGAAAAGTGGGGGCTCCCTTTTGGCCACAAGCACTCACTACAGTGGCTTGGGAGGAGGGCGGGCAGTCACTTTTTGAGCTGTATCCCAGAAACAGCAAACTGTCCTTGAGAGGATCTGAACACCCAGTTGTCTTTGGTTCTGTGGAGCCTTTATTTTTTTCCCTTCTTTTGTCTTCAGCCTTTTCCTACATTCCCTTTCAAATCCACGCGATTTTCCGCCCATTTTCCGCCCGTCTGTAACGTCGTTCTCTTTTGGTTTGTGAAAACCCACATGTCACCTCCTAAGCCCCGCCCCTCTGCTAAGCTCATGCAAGCTGCCCTGATGGGGCAGGACGTCACATGCAGCTGGCGAATGACTCGTCAGGGTTTCACCGCTGTCCTCCGCCCGCTCTCCGTGTGGTTTCTCACGATGCCACTCCTGATGAGCGGGGGGGGCTTTTCTTTGTTCCTCAGTCAGACAGTCGCTGTATGCTGATGACAGAGAGATGCGGTGGAGTGGAATTCCCCGTTACTCTTCCTCTTATATCCCTGTTGTGGTCTATTGTCCTGCATATTGTTAGGTCATCGTTATTATCTTACTGTCAAATTACGTTATGTATGATGTTCTGTCATATAGATACATTATAGAATCTCTTTTGTTGTGTGGGTTACATTACATTTCCTGTTGCATTCTGTGTTACGGTTACATTACATTCTCTGTTACATTCTGTCTCATAGTTGTATTACAGTTACATTAATGTTACATTCCATGTCACATGTCCCCATACATCCCTTTCCTCCATTCTGTCCTCCTGCATTCCCCTTGATACTTTTCTCCATTACCTTCCTTTCCTGTTATGTTTTCTTGTCACATTTTCCTCTGTTGCCCTTGTAACTGATTTTTGACCTTTTCTTCACATCACGAAATGTGATGAAGCCAAGTGCTGCTGTGTCAGAGATGTCCCGTGGCCTCCCTGCCCCCCTTACGTTTTCCTCCTTGGCTTCTCTCACGGCTTTCCCCTATGCGGGTTGAGTGGGGGTGTGGTAACTTCCCTTGGGTGACCCATTCATTTAATATGGTAATCCCAAACTGGTCCTTTTTCTGGGTTAATCTCCTCTGTTTTAGCTGGTAGAGAAAACAAAGACAAATAATTGATTTGGCGAAGGGGGACAACATTCAGGGCTCACAAGTAATAACCCCATTGTTCTGGGCCACGTGACAGATTTGTGGGAGATATCATCATATGTTCTGCAAATGCTGAACCAGTATTTTTAACACCATTTTGCAATATCTGTGTTTTTCTCTAAAATCCTTTGAGGCCCTTATTTGCAGTGTAATTGTATTCTTGCTCTGAGAGCAATTTTTGTGGGAAGAGAAAGATCACAGCACTGCAGAACTCTTCTGTCTTGGCTTGTCCCCCTTGACGGAGGACACATCTGCCAAGTGAGACAGGAATCGGAGAGCAACGGAGATGCTTGATGCGGGACTCCTTTACCTCCAGCTGGCCAACTGGCTAATAGAAATTTAGCATGGCGAAGCAACTCGTTCACCCTTTTCCGTGTGAAGCAAAGGAGTCACCTTTTCTTGGCGTGCAGCTCCAGGCAGTGGCCTAGGTAGAGCCCATTTGTGGGGGGAGAGTTCCATCCTCCACTGGGACCCCATACCGGCCCTATGGACAGTTCTATGCATTCTTCTGTATCGGCTGTGGGTTAGGGTTGGTTCACGTGCAAGTTTCAGTCTGTCCACCTGACTGTGTCTCTCTGCTCACCCTGTCTGTCTGCTCTGTCTGACTGTCTTTGTCTGTCTGGTTTTTGCCTTCTTGCCCGTCTTTGTATCTGTCTGCCGTTATGTCCATCTATCTGTCTGGCTATATGTCTGTCTATTTCTCTCCCTCCCTCCCTGTCTGTCTGTCTTTTTGCTTCCTTGTCTGTCTCTCTGTTGTTTTCTTTGCCTCCCTGTCTGTCTCTTTGCCTCCCTGTCTGTCTCTTTGCCTCCCTGTCTGTCTCTTTGCCCCCTTGCCTGTCTGTCTGTCTGTTTGTCTGTCTGTCTCTTTGCTTCCTTGTCTGTCTCTCTGTTGGCCTCTTTGCCTCCCTGTCTGTCTCTTTGCCCCCTTGCCTGTCTGTCTGTCTGTCTCTTTGCCTCCCTGTCTGTCTCTTTGCCCCCTTGCCTGTCTGCCTGTTTCTTTGCCTCCCTGTCTGTCTGTCTTTATGTTTATCCTTCTGCCTGCTTTTCTGTGTCTGCTCACCTTCCCCCTTTCTTTTCTTAGTCGTTCTGTTTGGCTGCCATTCTCTTCTTCTTTACAGGGAGCCCCCATCCCCTTTTTCTATTTGGGGACCCCCCCCCGCCTTTTCTGTATAGCAAGTCCCCCTTTTTTCTGTGAAGGATGCCATGCCCCCCCCCCCCATCTTTACTTTGGTGCCTCCAGTCACATTTGCTGCCTACAAACGGCAGCAGAAACAGGCAAAACTGCTTTACTGCCGATTAATCTGGACGCCCCCCGGCTCAGTGCCAGCGACAGCCCTAATCCTAACCCTAACCCTAACCCTAACCCTAACCCTAATCCTAACCCTAACCCTAATCCTAACCCTAACCCTAACCCCTCTTGCTGACCAGGCCCAGCAGCTGTAAAAACACAGGCCTTTGGAGGTGTGCTTGTCTGTTTCACACCAGCCTCATGTCTTTTAAATGCAGCTGTGTTCCTAATGATTGAGCCTTGTTTGAGCTGCTGAAATGAGCAGAGATATGGCTGTATGGACAGTGGGGGGGGCACAGTGATCTCAAACAGGGACTCACAGTTATGGCATCCTGCTGCATGCGGTGTTTCCTGAGAAAGAGAGCGGCTCACCGTTTCCTCTGAGCCTGCTGTGTTCCCGTCCGTGCTCCGCCATCGCTGACAGTCACCTCCCTCTATATAACGTCGCACCCCTCCTTCCCTAAAGCCCCCAAACGTGAGTGGTCTCTTGCTGGGAATACTTCTTCGTGGAGCTCACCGCTGATAGCTCTGGAGTTTCCTCAGACTTCCCAGGCTTGCGGCCTGCTTCACAAAGCTGAATATCTTACTTAGCTAGAAAAATATAAATATTCCCCAGTTTAAATGGACTTTAACTTTGTTTATATTTAGTCCAGACTACCTTAAATCCGATGAGTTATCCAGCTAAGCAAGAAATCCTGGCCCCTGGTCTGCAGAAGACGCGGTGGTGTTTGGGGGGGCGGGGGCCCCATCTGTGCCGCAGGCTGCACCGTCAGCAGAGCACTTCCTGCAGACCCCCCCCCCCGACTACCCCAAACCACACCGCATCTATAAACAGACTTCAGGTGGTTAATGTGTCTTCTCTGTACCCCTTAATGTTTACCCCCTTAATGAGTCTGGGTGTATCGAAAGCATCGGACTATTACACTGTAATAGTAACTGTCCCTGACAGTGGTAAGTGTCCCAGAATCCACAACTGGACAGCTGACCGGAAAGACAAAGCCTAGGTCTGGTGAATCTCGAATTCTGTCGAGACACATAGATGGTTTGATCAGAATTCGGCGTCACAGCATAAGTCCATCGACCCGACCTGCCTTGTGTCAGCAGTCCTGGCTGGCGGTGGGGGTGTATTGAGGTGGAGTATTTTTCTCTGCACGCTTTCGACCCGTTTATACCAGTCAATGATGGCGTAAATGCCTCAGCCTATTTAAGTATTCTTACTGACAATGTCCATCCGTTCACAGCCACATCTAACCCATTTTCTATTGGCTTCTTCCAGCTTGATAATGCACTATATCATAATGCAAAAAGTCTCAAACACTTTTGTGGACATGATAGAGTTCACCGTTCTTTAGTAGCCTTCCCTGTAACTGGATCTGAGTCCAATAGAACACCTTTGGGATGTAGTAGAACGGGAAATTCCAGCATGGATGTCCAGCTTGACAAATCTGCAAGAACTGCATGAAGCAATCATGCCTGCATGGATCACGATCTTAAAGGAATGTTTCTAACATCTATGCCACGAAAAACCGAGGTTCTGAGGGTAAAGGGAGGTCCTACCCAGTATCAGTGTAGTATTCCTAATAAAGTATTCAGTCAATGTAAATTAATAGTGAAAAATATTAAATATTGTGTCATATAGTAATATACAATGCAATGCATCATATGCAGTACATATGATCTATTACTTACATAGTATAGTACTATAATAATAGCAGAGTATGGCGTAATATTTCAGTACCGTATGGTATCTAATACAATACAAACAATGTGCGTGATGTAATACAGCAGGAACAGGACAGACGAGTAAGATGAACAAGGCAGATGCTGCTTACAGAGCGTGGAGAGCACAGATGGGGCGAGCAGGTGGGAGGCGGCTTGGGCGAAGAGGGCTGGTAAGCCTGGGAGGACAACATACCGAAACTGGCCAGTGTGGGAGGATCAAAGGATCTGGCTTCTGACGGCGTGGCGAGTGACGTTTCGAAGTGGGAAGTGGCCAGAGGCATAGATTTGCTTTCAGCATTGGTAGGGAGCAGATCATCCCAGAACATATGGTACTCCCACAATACTGGTAGGGACATGGCCCTGTTGTTCATACCCAGTTCTGTGCCCTTGGAAGTGCCCACTTTGCTGTTCGGGTGTGCCAGATTCCCCCTCGTGCTGTGTATTTGGGATGGCTTTTTGGAGCTAAGCCCCTCCTGCATTAAGCTCCTCCCCTGTCAATTACATGCCATACTAAGCTCCTCCTCTTCCAATTACCTGCCACAATAAGATAAGCTCCTCCCATTCCAATTACCTGCCACGGTAAGCTCCTCTCCAGTTTGCAGGGGCAGCCACCTCTGAGCCCACTGATAAGGTGTGCATGTGACCCGCCTCTGTCTGTGACAGCCTACCTGTCACCATGGAGACACTAACGGGCATCATCATTGTAGGGTAGTGGGTACACTGCTCCTATCTAACAAGCGGCATGCTCAGAGGTCGGCAGTATTACCCAGGAAGGGCCAGTGTGTATGTGAGTCCTCACACCCGGGTTTGAACAGCTGCCCTAAAGGTTACCCCAAAAACCTGCAGACACACCGGCCCTTTGTGGATAAGATTGGCCCCCCTGGGTGTGTTCGTCACCCCAGGGCTGAGACCTGCGACTCGGGGCCGTGTGTCTTCTTCCACATGCCCTAATGGAGCCCAGGTGGCTGGAATCAGGCCATGTGGTTCAAGCACTAGGGGCAGGGAGGCCTATTTTTTAATCCCTGTGGGGGCTTTTCTTCGAGGGGTATGATGTTTTCTCTGGAAAGAGATGGCAGGGCCGTCCTTAGCTCCGGGAGGAAGCAGACCGGCTGAGCAGGCACAGGAGCGTCTGTCTGCTGGGGAGTGTCCGCGAGGCGACTCCCGTGAGTCAACAGGGGAGTGTGGGGTCGTGACTCGCCACGAAGCCGCTAAGCCCAACGTCTGGTTTCTGTTTTCCGCTTCTTTGTCTCCCTTGACGCCAATCGGCGTCAGCTCCGCCTCCGGCGGGACGGCAGACAAAGGTTCGCTCCCGAAGGCCCGGGCTTGAGTGTCTCCATCAGCTGTCAGGGGTCAGAGGTCATGGGTGAGGGGTCAACACCTGCTTAAAATACTCAGTGCGAGGCACGCTTGGCCTCATCGGATGGGGAGCCTCAGGCCCTCATTACGGTTAATTAAACGGTGCGAATAAAGCCTCTTGTCACAGTCCTCTGTGCTTCTTTATTATGTCCAGCCTTCCCCATTTTTCTAGGGATTGACTACTAAACTTTCCAAGCCTTTATAAAATTATAATGCATGTTTTTAGGTTTGCTGAACATATTTGTTATTACCGGTGTTATTTTATTATTTGCGACAGTTATCGATCTATCCATTTTCTGTAACCAGGGTTGGGGGGGGGGGGGGGGGTTAGCCTACCCCGGGAGGTTACAGGCACAAGGCAGGGAACGACCCAGGATGAGGGGCCAACCCACACCATTCAAACACACTTACGGGTAATTTGGTAACTCCAATTAACCTCAGCATGTTTTTGGTTTGTGGGGGGAAACTGGACTACCCCCAACGACACGGGGGAGAGCATGCACACACATTGAACCCTGGTCCCAGAAGTGTGAGGTGACAGTGCTAACCACTGCATCACGGTGCCGCCCCCGCTAAAGTCATGTGACCCTTAATTGTATGTATAATGATGGATGTACATGTATATTTAATGACATAAATTGTTCCTGGGAGGTTAAAAAGACTGTTTTTTTCATGGGAAAGACTGGGGTTTCCGGTCAAACAGATTAGGGAGTCACTCAGAGAGGAGTATCCACGGGCCTGCTGATTCCCGTAAGGAAAACCCCTGCACTAGAAAATTCCTCAGCCTGGAAACTGCCCCGGAGTGCCGAAACCCTGTCGTGTAAACAGGAAGTCGGGTCGTGACCATCCCCTTTGTCATCTAACTCTGGGTCACCAGACCTCGAATCCCCGACTGAAAGGTGCTTTGCTAATTCCGCTTGGGAGCAGCCCAAGTGATGCGTCTCTGAGTGCGTTCCAGGGCTCGGAGTGAAAAGGACAAGGAGGAGGAGAGAGGGTGAGATGGACACGCAGAGATGTCTATCTCGGGAGTCGGGACTGAGCTTTTGTTTGGCCATTTGATGGATTATGCACCTTTGTTTACCATATACTGACACAGGAGCATCGGTCAGTCCATCTGTTACCTAGCAAACACTAGCTGTGGATTTTACAATTAAGGGAAATCATTAATCCTTTTAAGGAAAATTTACCCTCAGTCTGTAGAGTCAAGGGGGCCTGCTTATTTTTAGCTCAGTGGTGCCCCCTTGTGGTTGCAAAGTCCAACAATCTGTCTCTGTATGTGTTGAATCCTCTACTGTGTTGTGCAGTGTACTATATCTTTTCTGTTTTATACAAGGTATTATAGAATACTAAATGTTTAATGGTAAAAGACCATAATTTTATGAACACCGTTAAAACGTTTAGCTGTTAAGATCCATGTTATAGGTTGATTTAGTTTGTAACTTCAGTAAATATTAACAGACCATTTTGTATTTATAGAATTTAACACAAAAATGTAGCATGATCAATTTTGAAATCAGCTGCCCATCTGTCTGTCCATCCATCAGTTCCATTCTTCATAAAGCTTGAAGTGTTAATTTTCAATGCTGGAGATTTGGAGGTTGAACCTGACAGGCAACAAACGATTTATTGATGAAAAGATGCATAAACCTGTAATACTGTGAGAAATAATTCACAACAACGGTATCGGGTTTTGCTGGTGGCTGTATGTTTAATTTCTTGTGAACTTTAAGATGTTCCACATGTAGAATTAATTTAATTCAGTTTCTGTCCCTGAAAATGTTTGCTTTAAGCCCTGGCTCACCAGGGGGCGCCACCCGCACCTAGACTCTCCATGGAGACCTCCACCTTTATGGCTTGTGGAGAAATAAAAATTAAGAAAAAAAATAGCTGGAATAGAATATCGTAGAAGACATAAGAAGTAAGTGTGAAAAGTTTGTAACCTGTATTTGTCGTGAGCCACCGGGCGTTGTGGGCATAGAACTCACCGCACTGTTTATTAGCATAACCCTGACCTCCTGAACAGGAAACATGAGGTCATCAGGTGAGCTGATGTGATCATCGTGGAAATGACAGTAAGCTAATAGCCCGCTGCCTTTTATCAGTGTAAGATAAAAGACACATGTTTGTCTGTCCTCCCTGTCACTGGCCAATAGCGGGACAGTCCGCTTGCTGTTCTGCAACTTATGGCTTGTAGTGACTGAATCTTCTTCCCCCGGATTTAATCCCCAGGGTGGATTCTGGGAGGGAAACAGCCCTCATTCCCTTGGGAAAAGTGATTCTCCAGAATGGGACCAATGAAAACTGTAGCCGAGTCATAAATGTACGATACACTGACCGTAGGAGTGTTTTCCCAGTCCGGGGCACCAGCAGGGCTAATTGACTAAATGAATCCAGAATTCTGACTGCCATCATCTGCTTTAAGAAGCCTTGGGGTCTTCTGGGGTCACGGGGTCAGTATTTTACAGGCACAGGGACCCTGGAGAGTAGGCCCTTCCTGGCCATATACCGGTCATACTTGTCTCATGCCGGTCTTTGTGAGGACATTTTACAGTGCCATGCATCTTGTCCCACTGTGCAAAAGACCATTAGCTACTGACACAGCAGGTGGCCCAGGATCAAGTCCGAAATGAAGCTTTCCTTTACGGGAAACGGCTGCATTGCAGGGCAGTCAGACGAGAAGCTCCGGTCTCCTCAATTCGATCCCAAGAAAATCCACTCTGCCCCCAGCCAGAGGCCTCTTGTGGGAGGGTCTTCTGTTGATGGTGTGTTTGGTATCTGCAGGAAGGTGAGCGAGAGATACTGCAGACCCCAGGTCAGCTGAACCCAAACCCTGACCCTAACCCTAACCGTAAGCTGAGAATTATCCCTTTGAACTGGCAGCATGTTTGCCTCTTTCAGCAATGAATGGATATAATTCAGATGAATTAAACCACATGAGGTTTGCTGAACAAGCTTAAGCGATCGGTTGTGCTGGTGAAGCCAGATTAAGGGTCAGCCTTGTATGCTCAGGCCTGCGTGCCCCGTGGCCCGGCAGAGCCAAGACCGGTCCTGAGCGGGGGCCGTACTGCTGGGGGCACATGTGGTGGTGACCATGGCCGTCCTGGAGGTCAGGGCCATAAAAGCCGCAAGGAAGCGCAAGTGCATAGTCTGGATTGAACGGAACGCAGGGATCGTATCGTGAGGCTGGTAATGCGTGCAGAGTTCATGCACCAGTGCATCACACTGCGTTACCCATAACCACCTCCGAAAACCGATACTCCCCTCATCTGGTTCTGCCTCTCATTAAAATGCCCCATGATGTCCCTGGAATGTGAACCTTGCTCTTCTGGATCATTCTATAGCAGGCGTGAGCCCCGGTCCCACATATAGACTCGCAGCCCCAAGGCGGTTGTTCATCTCCCTACTGTGGTCTGATACTCTCAGGTTTATGGGGAGCTTAGAACTTGTCCCAGAACGGACTGAGCTGGATACCAGTGAAATTTGTTGGCTTGGGTGCGTTTGTCACCTTTTGCTGTGTATTGTGTTTGTTCTGTCTCTGGCCAAGTGTGGAGTTTGCCTTTGTGCTTGGAGGTGTGTGTGATGTTTGAACCTGACCTCCAGTTCAGTTCCTTTGGAGCAGGTAGGATGAGGACTGTCCCGTATCTGACCATCTTATTACTCCTCAAATATGAGGGTATCCATCCATTTTCCAAACCGCTTATCCTACTGGGTCGCGGGGGGTCCGGAGCCTATCCCGGAATCAATGGGCACGAGGCAGGGAACAACCCAGGATGGGGGCCAGCCCATCGCAGGGCACACTCACACACCATTCACTCACACATGCATACCTACGGGCAATTTAGCAACTCCAATTAGCCTCAGCATGTTTTTGGACTGTGGGGGGAAACCGGAGTACCCGGAGGAAACCCCACGACGACATGGGGAGAACATGCAAACTCCACACACATGTGACTCAGGCGGAGACTCGAACCCAGGTCCCAGAGGTGTGAGGCAACAGTGCTAACCACTGCAATGAAGGAAATTAAACAGAAAAATGCCCCACGATGAAAATGAAGGGCTATCCCAGGCGAATGATGACTCATAACAGCTTTAATTACTATGTGTGTAAAACCAAACAGATTCATATTAAGGAATCGGGATCTTCTTTTTTCATGGTTTCGGCAGTTAATGTTCCCAGCCTGGGGCTTCAGCTGAATCCAGCACTTCTCAGTGTTTGCCTCATCCTCAGGTCCCCAGCTATCTGCCGTCTGCTTGCTTTTTCTTCAAACGGTTGCCCTCTTCATGCATAGCTTTAAAAACTTTTTTGTCGTTCGTTTTTTCCATCGCCATGGAAACGCATTAGCGAGGCATAGGGGGAAACACGTGACAAATGAATAAATTCAGGCATGAATGACACTGCAGGCTGGGAAACTGCCCTGCTTATTGTGTCGTCAATTGGGCTACCCGGAAAATTCCGGAACCGAATGCCATTAGACTACTAGCTAAATCCGAGTGCTCGAAAATGGGCCGTTTGTAACGTGGATTCTGTTCACGGCGGCCATCGTACAGGTCATACTGCCACAATGGACCTGCGGCATTAAGCTTCCAGGCCTGGTTGTGCGTTAGCTGATGTTTCACTTCCCCCTAAAATGCCAAAATCATCACAATTCTAGAGCAAGCAATTCGTCCGAGACTGAAAACACGGGGGTCTGGCAGAGATCAGAGAGTAGACTCCCGGCTTCGATATTTAGGTTTTTGTCCGGCTTTCTCATCCACCCACCCTCCCATAAATAACAACCCCTCTGTGTTGAGCCTCTCCTGTTTCAGACTCAGATTCCTGTTTTATAGGGACCCCAGCAATAAAACATGCACACCATAATTATATAGGGTTTTTTTCTCTTCCGTAATGAAAGGATGGTGGGGGGCGGGGGGGTCTTGATGTAGGTGGGGCAGGAAGGGGGGGTTGCTGTCGGCTCAATAGGCCTGAATCCCCACCCCACCCGTGAGCCATACCATCAAAGTCCCCCCCCCCCCCCCCCCCCACTGGCACCCCGCTACAACTCACTCCTAACGTCACTCCTTGACCGCTTGGCCAAAAATAGCACTGCTTCCCCACACACTCACCATCACTCATAAACAGTTAACTGTGCCCTCTGGACCACTGTTTATAACTCCGGTTTTAAATCCTAAATGAATGGCATCTAACTACCGGTTTGCTCACACTCATGCAGTGGGGGAGGGAGGGGGGGCGTTTACTCTGAGTTGGGGCCCCGTGGTTCCCAGTTCTCGTAAATCTACCTTAGAAACTATAAACTGAGCACTTAGCTGTGAGGGTGCCCAGCCAGTGCAAATGGGTAGGACATGTGACAGTTATTATTGAAAAAAATATACATACCTATATATGTATTTAAAGCAAATTTCAAGTAAAACCTTTTCTTGTTCACTTAGTTCCACTCGTCAAGTTGCTTATGCGGTTTTACTTGAAATTTGCTTCAAATAACAGAATTTAAGAGCTATTTTAAGGGATTGGTAGTCTGTTGTGTGCCTGAAATAGAAGTGCAGTGGAGTAGCTGCTTCTCCGTGCAAAAACGCCACAGTGAGTCCGGCTTTAGGCTCTAATCTCTAAACAAAATCCTTATGCACTGAGAGCTTAAATCCCGCCCTCCAACGACATGTGGCGCCTTTCCACTGGCATACAGGAGCCGACCCTTGCCCGAGCCGTACCGTGAAGAGAAACTAGTTACAGCACAGATCTAGTTCGGTTTTTCACTGCAGATGGGTCGGGTTGGAGAGCGACAGTGACAGATAACCGTGTCTGCACGGGTACGGGTTGGGTGCGGCTCGCATACTTTGCAGTGGAAAACCGCCGGTTCACGGTACGGTTCCGTTTCTGGTGGCAGTGGAAGAGCGCCAATAGCTGGGTGTACTGGAGTCTTTCTGAGTGCGTGCCCAGTGATGGACGGGCATCCTGCCTGTGGGGGCTGCTGCTGGGATAGACACCAGACGACCCACCGAGCAGCTGGAAGGTGGATGGAGCATTTCTGCATTCCCAGTGTTTAATTTGTAGTCAATGATTCATTTCAATTTGCTGTTTGTTTACCTGCTGGTTGCTGTTCAGCAGCCATCAGTTTGTCATCTTCTTGTGTAAAATGCATCAGGCACACAGAAGCGGATTAGAGGTGCGATTTCTCTCTGGATTTTGTTTGCATTGTGACGTCACTATGCCTCTCAAAACTGGCTCCCAGCAACCAGACCTGCACCATGCCGACACCTTAAGGCTGCGTCATACTTACTGCAGACGGGCTGCAGCACGTGCAGCAGTTGTGATGTCATTTTCGTCACAGGGGGATGGGGACGGAGGCCGCGTTTAGGGCGATCACTCAAACACCTAAACAGTGTGGACATTTGTCATCAATTATTTAAATAGAAGAAAAACTTAATTAACAGTGGTTCGATTTTAGCCAGCAATTGAATGGACACACTTTATTTCGCTGCTTATTCTGAGGATTTATGTGTTCAGGCTACAAGGCCTTAGAATGACCCCTCTGCACTGCATTGCATTAATTTGCACTGTGTGAATCGGGGTGTATTGACTGTGTGGGATGGGTTTGCCCCTGTGTGTAACTCCACCCTAGCTCCTGGGGGGGTGGGGTGGGGGGAGGTGTGAGGTTCTGAAGCTGCAGAAAGCCCCCTCCTTTCACATACATGGCCAGCGTCCGGAAGTCGTAGCAGTTGTCAGCTTCCTATGAGTGTCCTGGCGACCGTGTGGAGGGCAGGCCGGCTTGAGGTAGGCCGTCTGCATACCTTACATGAGGCCGAGTGAAGCCCCCTCTCTGAGCACGCCCAATCTAACGCCCTCCCCTTAGACTCCTGCTCATCTTTGCATGGGATTCGAGTCTTTATTTATATTTGAGTGACAGGTCGGCTGGACTTTGAGGGTCACCCCACTCGGAATTTTGTAGGGGGGGGGGGCGGAGTCTTGTGATTTTTATTTTTTTTTTAAATCAAGTGTAAAAGTTACATGACACCTGTGTAAACACATCAGAGAACCAACTGGCTTAGCTAACAGGATCTGAATTTTATTAAACCTGCCCGTTCTGTACTTAAACAGGCGGTTTAAAGTAATTACAGTGTGTGTTCATGTAATTGAGTTTACTTTTAATGTGGGAAGGCCATTTATTACCATAGGACCGAAAAATTATTAATGGATGACTGGTCAGGTTCTGGTACATTGGGTTCCCCTGAAGATGGTTTCTGTGTCCAAGAAGACAGCAGGGTTCCTGATTGTCTGTGTGGATCTGTTCACACGGCGATATAAATCCCACAGCTAATTCTTCAGACGTGCACGGAAATCCCCAGGAAAATATAAACAGCCGGAGCAGCAGATTTCAGAGCTGATTTCCGTGTCATGCTTTAATGCTCCTGAGTACTTCTGTAAAAACTATTAATTAGACTTTTAAAAGCCAGGAGCCTCTCTGACATGGGCAGGCAGACAGGCAGCTCCCGACGTTGGTGATCTGGAAACTCAGACCTCAAGCTGACCAGGTCCTACACTGCTCTACACTGCCGACCAGGTCCTACACTGCGCTACACTGCCGACCAGGTCCTACACTGCCCTACACTGCCGACCAGGTCCTACACTGCCCTACACTGCCGACCAGGTCCTACACTGACCTACACTGCCGACCAGGTCCTACACTGCCCTACACTGCCGACCAGGTCCTACAATGCCCTACACTGCCGACCAGGTCCTGCACTGCCCTACACTGCCGACCAGGTCCTGCACTGCCCTACACTGCCGACCAGGTCCTACAATGCCCTACACTGCCGACCAGGTCCTACAATGCCCTACACTGCCGACCAGGTCCTGCACTGACCTACACTGCCGACCAGGTCCTACACTGACCTACACTGCCGACCAGGTCCTACACTGACCTACACTGCCGACCAGGTCCTACACTGCCCTACACTGCCGACCAGGTCCTACAATGCCCTACACTGCCGACCAGGTCCTGCACTGCCCTACACTGCCGACCAGGTCCTACACTGCCCTACACTGCCGACCAGGTCCTACACTGCCCTACACTGCCGACCAGGTCCTACACTGCTCTACACTGCCGACCAGGTCCTATACTGCTCTACACTGCCGACCAGGTCCTACACTGCTCTTGGCTAGAGAGGTTATTTCAGCTGCACCCACCCCTGTCCTGGGGTCTGTTAATATGTTAATATATGTAACCGAAGGATGTCCCTGGCCTCCATTGGTTTCAATTTCAAACAAACCAATGAATGCAGACTGTGCTCCGCCTCTCTGGCATGGCTGTGCTTGTTGGATTTTGCACCTTCGGGAGATAATTCTGAGCTGCAGGTGAGGAGAAGCTCCCTCGTCTGTCATGAGCAGCAATACGATCCCTCGGGGGTGACAAGTAAGGGATCATGTGATCACACGAGTGCCAGCTCTGAGTCACTGTTCTCTCTCTCCCCTATTGGCCTTCTGCTTGCAAGTGATTTGTTTGCTTGTCCTCCCGGTGAATTGGGCCTAGTTTGCATGTCGATGACACTTCCGGGGTGGGTGGAGTTGTCCAGGAGAGGAGTGGAAGGGCAGTGTTCTTTGAGGAATAAGCATCCCTGCAAGTCACAGAGCGCAGCTGGCTCTCACCTGAGTGAAGGAAGGGGAGGGGCAAGGGGAGGAGATTCTACCTGCGGTTGCCATGCTTGTGGCCAGGGGGAGGAGCCGGTAGGTCTAGGCAGAGGAGGAGGAAGCTGGCAGGATGGGGTCAAATTTCAGTGCAGAGCTTGCCTGTTTGTAATCTAAGCCCTTTCACAGTCTGCTCCCGGGAGGATCCATGATGCCAGCAGCTCGAGGTCTTTTGTGGGATTTCCCTCGGTGTGGAACAGAGCCCCACCGGGGCAGTGGCGGGATGAGTCACCGTTTACCGCGACACGCGACCTACCTGTCAGCCTAAGGAAGAGATAAGAGGTTCCTCGGGCTCCAGGTATTTGCATGTGCTCACCGCTATTACCTCGCTTCTGGGTAAACATAGAAGGCAAACACACGCCGATTACGGGGAAGTCACCGCCGGAGGAGGGAGAGGCAGCTGGGCGTGGAGGCACGCCGTGGAGCTCCGTCATGACACTCCAAGTCCAGCTCCGGATTCCAGGTTGACGCACGGTGCAGGCTGAATGGTCACCCGGGCTCCACTGAAACTTCATCCCTCTGGATCTCACAGCAGGCAGTCACAGCGGCGCGGACTGGGGTGGTGCGACTTTACGTGGAGTCTGTGCTGTATGTCGTGCTGTTTCTGGGAGTGCCTGTCCTCGCTGTCACCCGTGGGTCAGTTGAATCTGGCATCCACGACCGATTTACAGACGAACTCTGGCGTCAGAGCTCCTCCCGGACTGAAGTGTACTAGACAAAAACCGTGTTTTGCTCAGTGGAGCATGTAGAGTTGGAGTTCGATTCCTGAACTGAATTCTGGGCTGGACTTTGGATTTATTTACGCGAAGGTAGTTCTCCGAAGCAGAATGAGGAGGGAAAGGAGCTCCGAATCCTTCCTGAAGGAGCGACCGACCTCCCTGACTCGGGCCCTGAGCTGGCTGAACATCTCGGTGCTGTCCCGCGCTTCATGGCGCCTCTTCCGCAGCCAGACCGAACTAGCTGCCGAGCGGAAGGACGAGCCGGAGGTGGATGATGATGATTGGGTCTACAGACCAATGCACCGCAAAGGTAAGGCCCAAACACAATGAAGCGGTGTTGGGCAAACCTGGAGAAGAATGGAATCTGGGTGTAATCCCTGGTCCTACTCAACACAGCTCAGCTCAGCTTCCCCGTATCTCAGGATCCTGGCTTCTGTTTTCATGCAGGCTAGCAGAACTGTACTGTTTCGGATCTCTCCTACAGGCCTGGTTCCGCCTTTAGGAGGTGCTACGCTTTTTAACAGGCCTGACATTTCTGTGATATTTGGGAAAGATGGGTGTCACTTCCGCTTAAGCTTGATGTTTGAGGAGTAAGACCATGAACACGATTGTCTTCTGCAAGACGATAGTGGAGTTGGCTGCTCTGGTAGTCCAAAAAACTTCCTCTGTAGCCTTTCTAAAATAAAAATTGCAGTTTAAACAAAGACTCAAAGGGCCAGGAAGCAATTAGTTTCCAAGTGCAAAGAGTAGCAGGCCACACACGTTTATTGGTGTTGGCTGATTGTCTCTTGCACCTTCCCCTTACTATGTTGTGCGAATTGTCCTGTGTGAATCGACACATTGTTCTGGGATACAAGTGGGATGCTGCCTGGGGGGTGAAGGCGAACGGGTGGAAGCCTTCGTCAGCCTGGCGGTGGTTTGGCGTTTAAGGGTAATAGCTTGACAAATTGAGAATTCCTTTGTTGTTGACAGCTGCAGAGCCTACAGTCCAGCCATGGGGAACAGTGCGCTCGTGAATATGTTCTGGGACAGACTGTGTGGGTGACAAAAAAATAATCAAGAGAAAAGTTGGAATAATTCGAGTTGTGGTGTCCCTGCGATCCAGAGTGTTTCCCAGCCTTTTTTCTACCACATCGATTTTCCAGGCCACACCATTGATTAACACATACAGATAATTGGATCTTATCTAAACTGTGAAGCTTCAGGTTCAGGATCAAGTATGTTTTCTGCAATTTCCCATTTCAAGAATTTGTCCATGATCTTGTGTTTTTACTACAGGATAGTTTGCGAATTGTCAGACATATGTAAGCTAACAGGTGCCAGTGGTTGAGTGGTCTTACTCTGGGCTCCATTTGATTACATGAGAAGTGCACTTAGCTAAAGTCTGATGAATTAAAGGAATTAAACTAAATTAAATAAATAAATGAATGAATTCAATTAAATGAATAAAAAGTCACCTATAAGGTGTTTTCTTCATCTAAGCCAGTTAAAGTACATTCGTAATTTAATTATTAATACATAACCTTATTTGGTTTGGTTTCTGTGTAGATATATATGCATGGCAGAGCAGACCTAGAAGAGATGATTTTGGAGCTTTTGTTAGTGATTGAAGTATGGCTGTTTAGTTTATTGCATTTATTTAGTAAAAGTGAGGATCAGAGAGCAGGGTTCCCGGATCATTTGGGGTTAATGGCCATGCTGAAGGGCCCATCAGTGATATGATCACTTGGCTGGCTATGGGGTTTGAACTCGCACCCTTCTGGGTGTGAATACTGATCTCTGACCTGCAGAGATACTCACTGCCCCAGTGAACATATTGTCTTGATTTACTTTTTACTTATTCAACAGATGCTTTTGTCCATCGCAGTGTACAGTTGAGAAAGCAGGGACTGACTGTCCCCGGAACAGTTGAGGGTTAGGGCCTCGGTTTAAGTGACCATAGTGACATCACTCTGGCAACCCTATGATTTGAACCCATGAGCTTCCAATCACAAACACAGCATCGTAAACCACCGAACCACACGCTGAACAGTACTCCTGTACTGGCCAACAGCTTTCGGGAACTGCCATAACTGAAGATCAGGGATCTCTCATCCCAGGGGGCCCTTCAGACGCTTTGACTCCTATCTTGGAAGGCGCGTGAGTCCTCTTGTTCTAACTCCACTATCAGAACCTTCCCATCTCTCCCTTTAGGGATTCACAGGGTGTGACTTAGGGACTTATCAAATTGTCCATTTGAAGTTCAGGCAGGTCTTCCTATTCTGAGGCTGCTTGTTGGACGGTAAAATTATGTATTATTCTGGATTTATGATGCGGTAAAAATAATTTTGTGATTTTTGTATGACATCTGTCTTCATAGTCTGTATAGAATGATCTGAGATATAAGGCACTCTCATCACTTCTGAACAAATGACTGAATATCCTTTCCGGGGTTGTTTTCTAACTTTGTGGGCCCTTGAAAGACTGGGTACGTGGTGTAGGAACACGTCCGTAAATAAGCAGCCTTGTGGCTCAGGGTGGAGCTCGGAGGAGGTGGTCCTGGGCAGCTTTGCTGGTGTAGGCTTTCTGCTGTCTGGAAGTCATTGTTTATTCATTCTCACATTGTTCACCATGGGGGCCTGGTCATCTGACTGAAGCCACAGGAGTGCTAACAAGGTAGCCTTCCTGTAACCTGAACCTCCCTGTACCTGTGGAGAGAAATCAGCTGCTCAACAGAACTGGACTGTGTGCCAAGGTAGAAGAGCTCAAAATGGCACTTTTATGTGGAACGATGCAGTGTGTCGCATGAGCAGTCTCCTGGACCAATCCCGATTCAGCAGTCCGCTTCCTCCCTTTTCATTGGCCGCTTAGACAAAAGGGCGCATATGTGACGTTGTGACTTTGTTGGTTGATTGTTTATTATGGTCGCACATCCACTTGCGGAGAACAGCAAATGCAATAAAAAGAGAGGTGAAGTAAAGGGACCAAAGAACACAAGCGAGAGTAATTAAGGTTAATATTTCCTAGGCTTCTGAAAGAGCTCATGCATAGTGTTATGGGTAAATGTGGGATAGCATTAAGTAAACAGCATAAATCTTCCACCGGTGTGAAATACGGTGGTTAAGTTCAGTCACATAGCCTTAGTCTGGCATTGCTTTGGTCACATTAGTTACTTGGTAGAAGAATAGTGAAAGTAACAAAAAAAAAAAAACGATCGAGAGAAAAAATACTGGCCTTTCTGGCCACGTTATGTGGCTAAACCCTTCACACTCTCGAGTGCCTCTCAAAGGAGCTTTAGTTCAGCTGAATGGGAACAGTCTAATTATGTTGTTGAAATGCACAGGTTTACTCCAAGGTTAATAATTAGATATTTAAATGACCGGCGTGGGCAGATATCTGTCGAAGGGTCCTGATGCTTTTACATTCATTTCTTCCTCTAGCCACCTACATTTACGCCCCGCCCTTCCTAACCAGAGAGGAGTCGATAACGTGCTTTGCACGTTCGGCTTAGTCTCAGCACTTTCCGTCGTCATGGTGACGCTAAAAACGGAAGTGAGCCAATCCCATTGATCACCCTTTCTGTCGTGCCAAACTTGACAAAGAATGCAAACTGACTTGCCGGGTCTGACAAAAGAGCATCCGCCCTGAGGTGATAAAGGAAAAACGAGAAATAAACTGACGCACTACCTACATCGATGAATTAATAATCATCGTTTGACTTGTTGGTCAGACAAATCACTGTTAATGAATTCAATAACTTTTTAATGCCTCAGATCATGTACCTCATCGAATGCTTCCCCGGTGTCCTGCATTCTTAATCTAATCACCAAGCATGGAGACTGAAGGGAGATTAAAACAAAGGTTGTGTTTCTCCTGTCGGAGACTGTAGCCTTTTGATTGAAAGGCTTAGTTCTGCTGCAGAATTTGGCCGTGTTTAGTGTCCCGCTGGCAGCTTCCACATGCAGCCGTCTAATTGCGTAATGAGTGCCGTGCTGTGCTTTGCCCGTTCCTAAATATATACCATAATAGCAGGCTACAGTAGCAGGAAGGAGAGCTCTGTTCCATTCTGGGCTGCCGGCTGACAGCATATTTGTAGTAGTTGACCAGCAGCCCAATCAGCAGACCCCATGCCCTCTTCCAGGCTGATGTATCCTCTTCTTGGGTATCTGAGTGAGACCACAAGACTTCAGGGAAGCGGCGGAGTCCAGGAGGTTAGAGGTTTCCTCTTTTGTGTGACGCTCATGTTTATGTTAGTATTCCTTTACCGCCTTCGGTTACTCCGGCCCTGCTCAGCAAAATGATAAATGATGATAAATGAAAATACCCAGTTTCAAGACCCAGGCAAGGGTGGACCATTGTTTTCAAGGTGCAGATTCGGGGAGTCGACCTCAAAATGCACCCAGGGTCCTGAAATAGGACTCATGGAAAAGAAGGGCTCCACGCCTGGCCTCCGGACCGCAGCCGATTTCCCCCGGAAAGCAGACGACAGCTGACTGCCATTATGCGTCTTCCGCAGGAGTGGGAGTGTTATTCTACAGCCGCAGACTGGTGATCTGTGGGCGGCACCGGCTCCACCAGCCTCACTCAGGCTGGAGTCAACTGGGGCGATGGGGAAGACCGTGGGGGGGGGGGGGGGGGTGATCTGGGGACACTAACTGTACAGCAGCTCCCTCGGCTTTCACAGAAGCACACAGATGGGCACTAAGGGAGACTGGCTGTTGGCCCATCATTGTGTATTTCTGTGTAATAACAGAGACTTGCATGCACAATGACTGCGGTGCCACAGACAGCATTTCTTAAGGTTTTTTTTGGTTGAAGGACCTTGTTAGAGGTTTCGACTGGAGCTCCTCTCCCGCGTTAAAACTGAACCGGGGGCCGGCAGTGACCCTGAGGCATGAAACATTGATATTCCTGCATTTGGTTTCCTTTTTTGCCCTATTCCTATTTGCGCTTTACCTCTCTGTCCCTTCCTACTCACGTCCTCCCAGATTCATCTCCCGAACCTCATCTCGACAGTGCATCTGCGCACATAATGCGGTATCTGACCTCAGATCAGCGCAGGCAGCAGAGCCCTGCCCTGCGCTGGAATCTGTGAAGGCTCACTTTGCATTTACCTGCACTGGGCCCTCGTTAGCCTGCTCCCACTGAGTCTGTAGTATCTGACCTCAGATCAGCACAGGCAGCAGAGCCCTGCCCTGCGCTGGAATCTGTGAAGGCTCACTTTGCATTTACCCGCACTGGGCCCTCGTTAGCCTGCTCCCACTGAGTCTGCACATGACTCGTCTTTCAAAATCCAATCTCAGCTGGAAGGATGTTCTAGGTGGCGCACAGGAACCTGGGAGCCTCGGAGTTCGGTCTCGAAGACCGGTATTCTAATGATCTCTGAGAAGATCTGCTGTTCAGCTTTACTTACTATGCATGGGCACACAAGCAGCCTGAGGGGGGAGATCCTGTATTAGGGGTCTTCAACACAAGTCCCCTTTCCCCCGTCTTGGAAAATTTATAATAATTAATAATTTTATAACCTGTATACAAACTCCCAGAAGATTGCATCATTTATTAGGGCATTCTGGCCTTGATTAGTATGTCAGAAAATGATGTCTGGCACATCAGACACTGCCTCATGTTTTCATTAACAGTCAGCGGTCATCACGTTCTTTACAGGAATCAGTGTACAACCTCTAACAATGTTTTCTTTCTCTCTCTTTCTCTCCACCGTTCCGATGACACTCTGATGATAATGGTCCTGGGTCATGCTCAGGTAAGTCGTGCTTCATGCATTTTTCTGCCTTTCTGAACCTGCCCATGTCGATCCGTATCAGATATGTGATATTTACTGCGGTTCCGTGAGCCTGGGCACAGCTCCGGGAGATGGTTCCGCCTACTGTAATATTTGCAATGCTGCAATATTTTCCTCTTAGCTGCGAGAAGCCGTTGTTTCCCGCTGCCATTACATGATGCAACGTTTGCCAAATTCCATTAGTGACCAGTACCCTCTCATGCTAGGAGTCTTCAGAATGGTTAAGTAAAGGAAATAAATGCGGCAACTGAGAAGTTTTTCTTCATGGCTAGTTTGGGTTCACAACTCATCATGCTGTAACACAATGCGTTTGTTGTTGTATCTGTTATGAGGATTGCTAGATATCTCAGTAATGCCGGTGTGCAAGGTCTAGGTTTTGTGTGGAACCGAACAGATGCAGGCTCCCTCTACATAACAGATAAAGCATTCCAAGCATTCTGTTGTCAAGTGCTGATTCTGATGATTGACCAGGAACGAGTGTAATAGCTGAAGGAATGAGAGCTATGCAATCGTTGTTTAGAACCTCAGAAAAGCAACAGAGACTAAGTCTAAGTTTAAATGAATTTAAACACCACTTATAAACCAGATGCTGGCTCCTATCAGTGCAGATGTGTTGTATGACGGAGGCTGTATATCAGACCTTTTGAAGTTGTGAGTACACAGCTTATGTTTCTTGTGTCCCAGTGAATCAGCCTGCTGTGTAGTTCCCAGAGACTGACCCACGTGTACGGGGGGGGGGGTCACAAATCGATAAACACAAGACCCAAAAACATAGGCATGAAAAACAAATCCAACACAGTCTTAAAAACAGACACAACAATGAAGTGCATGTAAATAGACACATTCAAGCAGACAAACAGGCACAGCAAAAACCCACAACAAACAGAAATATATAAACAAGCACAACAAATGGACACATGCAACGAAATGCAAGCAAACAGGCAAAGCAATAAGCCTAAACAAACATAAATGTATAAACAAGTACAAATGGACACATGTAACCAGACACAGAGACAACAAACCAAACAAAACAAAAATATACCAAACAAAAATGAACAGACACAAGTAAACGGGCAAAATAAACAGGTATCTTAGCAAAACTGAGCTCTTTGGCTGTTAATTAATTGTTCTAGTCCCAGTTTATGCTGCAAGTATTTTGTTCCCAGAAGCTGTTAGTCTCTTGACTAATGATGGTATTTAGAGAGAGTTGCATATATATTTTTGCATTTCTGTACCTGTCTACCTATTACTTAAAGTGCTGATCCTTTCCAAACAGGCCAGTAATACTAATAAAATGAAACATAGTTAGGAAAACTTGTACAAATTATACAAATTTGTCCAAACACCAACACCTACGCAGACTGTGTTTGCCTGCTTTTCTCCAATTTCCCCCACATCCAATGCAGAAAAACCCTTATGCTAATACATTTAGCATGGCGTGACAGGCTAAACCTATAAGCCAGTGGTATCCGGTTGCTCTGTGGATGAACCAGAAAGATGATTGTAGTTATCTGTTGTGGGTGTTCCGTTTAATATCCTATTGTCTCTCTGTAAGCCTCGTGGCAATGGCAAGTGCACTGTGTCCATGATCAGAACTGAGAGTCTCTGTGTGTGTGCCTGGAAAATCAATCAGTCGAAAGCACCCTACTTAACAGAAAGCCGGGACTCCCAATTGCAATCAGAACACACTATAAATATTCGGGTCATTGTTCCTAGTGATTAATCCAGTTTGTAATCTCAGGATACCGATAGTGGGGATGTATGTGAAGAATGTGGAAGGCGCGCCTCCTTTTAGACACGTGTGGTTATGTTTACATGCCTTTCTGACCCCCTGCAATATGATGTTCCTGTCAGAGGTTATTAAGGGACGTTGGGGTTTGCCAGCAAGATCTTCGTGATGCTGCATTTGGTTCTCACTCTACATTGCTGCTTAGGCAGCAGGCTGAACCTCATGGGCACATGGAGGTTCCCTCTCCATCCTGTAGGACGTTTAGTGAGGGTGCTGGTGCAATTCTATGACTTTCTAGGTGAGTATCAGCTTTCAAATGCCAGGATCAACTGGCAGGGTGATGTCACTGTAGAAGACAAGGGTCTGTTAAAACAGATTACTGGGGTTAGTGTTACTTGAAATATCAGCCTTCCGTCATTCTCTAGAGCTTGTTTCTCTATAAACACAGCGCTGCTCATTTTGAATACATTTCCTTTTTAATGAATGTTTTTCAGGCTAATGCAGAATATTAGACTTTTTCTATAATACTCTGTGGTTTTGAGGTCTCATGCTCTAAGAAAAAAATAGATGAATAAAGCTCCCAAGGATTATGGGATTCTGCTTGTCAAACAAATGTCACTGGGTTTTCAGACTGGCGGGACAGTGTGTGGCGCTCTTGGCTCCAGCCTCAGTCATGGGTTCGAGTCCCACCGCGCCATGTGTGTGCATGAGCAGCTTGCATGCTTGGGTTTCCTCTGGGTGTTTTTGAGTAGAGTGTGGTTGTGTGTCGATTTGTGTATGTAGATGCCCTCTAATGAACCGCGGTCCCATCCAGGGTGTCCCCCAGCCTTGTGCCCGCCGCCACCTGGCATTTGCTCCCCCATGACCCTCATCAAGATAAGTGTTGGAAGATGGATGGCTTTCTAGCTCTGTTGTCTTTGTTTGAAGTGGTACTACTCTCAGCAAGGCTTGTTCGCTTTCTAGGATCACAGTAGGGACCATTTGTGTCCTGCTGGAATTAGGAACCTCCAGTTGGTTCAGCCTCTATGTCCTTGACAGAGGCCAGCAGGTGTTTTCCAGTGGGAGGAACGACTGAGAAATGGAAGCAGAAAAGAGATGCTAGTAATCCAGCAGGATGGACTGCATGGCTATAGAGAGATCTCTGCACTCTAAGAGAGGCTTCATCGACACACAAAGGGGAACTGTATAGGGATTGAACAATGAAACTGAAACAATGGCCAAAATAGTATTATAGGTTGCATGCCTATATATGCACAGCCTGTGGCCAGTCTTCACAGTCTGCAAGTTCCGTCAGTAAGAGTAGAGTGTGAAGGCTGAATTAGCAGAGCAGTAGCACAGCTGTACATACATCACTGCAGTCCACACAACAGATTGGGAGACGCCTCAGAGTTCAAAAGACGACAAATTGTTGGTGCACATCTCTCTGGCACATCTGTGACCAGGACAGCAAGTGTTTGTGGTGCATCGAGAGCCTCGGTATCCATGGTAATGTCAGCATACCAACACGAAGGATGGACCACATCCGAAAGGAGTAACTGTGGATGCCAGAGGAAGCTGTCTGAAAGGGATGTCTGGGTACCAACCTGGTGTGTATCCAAAAACCACTGCAGAGTTAAATGTGTGTCTCCTGTTTACACCAGAACTGTTCATCAACAGCTCCATAGGAGCAGTACTCATGATTGAGCTGTGTAGCCAAATCTTTGGCCAATGCCGAACTTCAGTTTCAGTGAGGCCAGAAACTCAAATCTTGGGCTATGGACGATGTGAACCATGTGTGGTTCTCTGATGAGTCTCCCTCACTGTCTTTCTGACATCCAGGAGCGTTATGGTGTGTAGAAACCGCAAAGAGGCTCACCACCCACACTGTCGTATACCCAGAGTGCAGCATGGGGGTGGATCAGTGACTGTTTGGACTGCAGTATCAAAACATTCCCCAGCCCACTAATTGTTCTAGATGGGTTTGTCTCTGCCAAGGACTACTGAACCATTCTGAAGGACCATGTTCACCCAACATTGTACCCTGAAGGTGGCGTCCTGTATTAGGATGATAATGCACAAGAACCATTCCAAATGGAAAAAACACACAAACAAACAGACAAAGGCTGGTGACAGAGTAGTTTGGTGAACATGAAAGTGAAGCTGAACATCTCCCATGACCTGCACAGTCACCAGATCAGAAGATCACTGAGCCACTTAGGGGTGTTTTGGAGGAGTGAGTCCGAAGATGAAATTTCCTCCACCAGCATCACATAGTGACCTGGGCCCTCATGTATAAATGATGCGTACGTACATTCCTAGTTTTGTCCGTACGCCATATTTTAGTGTGAATTCCACGCACGTCGTTATACATGAGGCCTCTGGCCACTGTTCTGCGAGAGGAATGGATCCCTCCGCCACTGGGCAGGACTTTGATGCTGTATTGGCTGCAAAAGGAGGCCTCACACCATACTAATAAATTATTGTGGTCTAAAATCAGGTGTTTCAGTTTCATTGTTCAACCCCTGTATGTGTCTGGTCCTGAAATGGTTCATGACTTTCATTGTCTCACATTGTCTCACTGTGAGATGCACATTTTTGACCTCACACCTTTGGAACATCAAGCAAGTTCTCCATGAAGTATTACTGACATGAAATGTTTGGATTTTCCTTTTTTTGGCATGCAGATGGAAAAAATTAAGCTTGAAATCCCACAGTGGGCAGGATTACCGTGAGCTTTCAGTCACTGCCTGGTTTAAACCAATTTGAAACAATAAAGTGGACCAGAGAGCGACTGACAGCACACATAGATTACCCCCAAGGCTGGGTTCAAAACCTCAGTTCCCCCAATATGTCCCACCTGTGAATCCCCTTAATGTAGGACGTCAGGCATGCACCATATCATGCCTGATCAGTTTTTGCTGCCCACAAGATGCAGAAACTTAAATTCCAGAAGATCATAGTTACACAGGGACTGCCTGCAATTCCTGTGGTGGGAAAATCCAGTTAAAACCCTGGTGTGAAAAGGGGAGGGCAGTTTTCAAGGATTCCAAGTTTTATTGTCATATGTATAAAGTACAGTGTACAGAGTAAGGTGAAATTTTAACTTTTTACTAGTTAACAAAGCAGTGCAACATTACAATAAGTAATTTTAAATAAACAACAGACAATAAACAGCTAACAAATAAGGTGCACTAGTGACCATGAGCAGCCATAGCAGTGCAAGTGTGAAGTGATTTTGGCATGTATTGCACATTATAAGCATTATTATTATTGCACATTATATTGCACATCGTATTGAACATTATGAGCATTATTATTATTGCACGTGAATAAACCTCTATACCTCACTAGTGTATGTGTTTATCAGGAGTGTCCGTCACTTGTGAAGCAGGCAGGGGTGTTAAAGGGGAGCGGCAGGGCAGACGCAGTGGCCGTGTTCAGAACAAACAGTGGACCGGCACCAGTTGGGGTATTAAGTAATTAATATTATCGGGAGCCTATTGATGAGGGTCAGGAGGCCACCCAACCACAGAACTGCTGACAGCCCCGTTCAAAACAGTCGTTGGCTGGGCTGAGATTTGGGGGGGGGGGGGTGGATTGGGCAGCTGGTGTTTTTCTCCCCCTTCCATTCTTTTTTGGGGCTGGTTGTCAGGCATGCGGCCCGGATCCGAAGAGATGAGGTGATTGGATAGCAGTCTGGGTACGGGGGCTGACTGGCGAACTGCCACTGCGAGGGCAGGGTGGGGGTGCGTGTGTGTCTGTGTGTGTGCGTGTTAGAGATCGGAGTGTGGGATGAGGGTAGCTGCTGAGACTGACGCTTCTGGTGTTCAGGGACAACTCCACACCCCAGACTGGATCTGCCTCAGCGGAGCACATGGGGGACGGCAGACCTGTCATGTTCTGCCTGAAAGGTAGGGGGCCAGGTGGGACCCAGACAGGGGGCCAGGTGGGGGACAGCCTCGCATGTGACTTGCAGCATAATGTCTGCAGCTCCGGGGAAAATGTTCTTTGTGGGAGACAAAGAAAACAATCAGATTTTCTGCTGCCAGGGGTGAAAAAGTGCCGTGTCAGCCTGTTTTCCTGCTCCGCAAGCTTCCCCTGTTGCCCAGTGAGGAAGTGGCCGGTCACACTGGGAGTTATGGCAGTTATGTCAAAGTTTAGCCTGCGATACATGCGGCCAGCTGGTGGTGTGTGTATGTGTGTCAGGAAGAAAAGAGCCAATTCGCTCATTTTGTGATGCATTTTCTAGGAGTTGAGTGGTTAATTTTGGCGTATCGATTTTTGGATTTACTGTTTATTTTTTTTTGCAGCTGCCCTGTGTGAATGAATTGACTGGCACTAAATAGATTTTGTTTTGTACCTTCCTTAGGGGTGCAGCACTGCAGTGCTGAAAGCTATTGTCAAGTGCCAATCACAGCACAATGGTAGTAATAATTGTTGGACAGACGAATGTGGTCCTGGTTACTGTCTTGAGCGTTTCACTGTTTTTCGGAGGTGTCTGTTTTGCTGATGTCATCGCTCTGAGATGTGACAGCTGGACTTTTCTGGTCGAGAAGTTAACTGGAGCTCCATCTATACCTGCCCCAGAAACTGGAGCTGAAAATATGTAACTTGTGTTGATGCTAGTCTTCTGCATGTTTTCGGGAAGTTCAGTGTTTCCAGTTGCAGAGCTGGAAACCAGGGCTGAATGCGAGTGCTATAGCGCCTCAGTGTCCTCCGTCTCCCTTGCGTGTACCGAACCTCAAAGGCTTCAGTTTAACCAGATCCTGCGCCAGACCATTCGACCGCGCTGAACTTGGGCTAGTCACTGTGGGTACGTAAAAATTACACGGAATGTCATCTGAGCCAAATACAATATGTTCAGTCTTCAAACCACTAATTACCTTTGTCCTTTTTAAACCAAACGACCTCTGCTTTTTCAGCTCTTTCGTTCCTCCATGCAAACTGCAGACCCAAGGCATGGTCTTCAGACGCGAGTCAATCACACCAATCCATTGCAGTGAATTTGTTGCCATTAAAATGATATTTCAGCCTCTTCCTGTAAGACTTCCATTGGATAGCAGTGAAAAAGGCGACCGCCTCGATCCAACACACTTATGTGTGAGAACCACCTTTCCTGGGGGGAGACAGGGATCAGAGGGTATGGGGTCTACGAAACTCAAACCCAGACATACTCAAAAACCAAAAGTACTCAAACATACACATGTTTCTGAGCACGAGAGAAAAGTGGAGGAAAGCAATATGGATAATCCCAATCATCACCCTGATATGGCCAACGACTGGAAACTTGGCAGCTGTGCCACTGTATTATGGAAAGATACTCCTGTAGCATTTGTATCTGTGATCATGCCAAAACCAATGTTCAACAGCAGTGTGAGGCAGATAGCGACGTGAGGCAGATAGCGACGTGAGGCAGGTAGCGACGTGAGGCAGGTAGCGACTTGAGGCAGGTAGCCACGTGAGGCAGGTAGCGACTTGAGGCTGGTAGCGACGTGAGGCAGATAGCGACGTGAGGCAGGTAGCGACTTGAGGCAGGTAGCGACATGAGGCAGGTAGCCACGTGAGGCAGGTAGCCACGTGAGGCAGGTAGCGACGTGAGGCAGGTAGCGACGTGAGGCAGGCAGCCACGTGAGGTAGGTAGCGACTTGAGGCAGGTAGCGACGTGAGGCAGGTAGCCACGTGAGGCAGGTAGCGACATGAGGCAGGTAGCGACGTGAGGCAGATAGCGACGTGAGGCAGGTAGCCACGTGAGGCAGGTAGCAACTTGAGGCAGGTAGCTACGTGAGGCAGGTAGCTACGTGAGGCAGGTAGCGACTTGAGGCAGGTAGCGACTTGAGGCAGGTAGCGACGTGAGGCAGGTAGCCACGTGAGGCAGGTAGCGACTTGAGGCAGGTAGCCACGTGAGGCAGGTAGCCACGTGAGGCAGATAGCGACGTGAGGCAGGTAGCCACGTGAGGCAGGTAGCGACTTGAGGCAGATAGCGACTTGAGGCAGGTAGCCACGTGAGGCAGGTAGCCACGTGAGGCAGATAGCGACGTGAGGCAGGTAGCCACGTGAGGCAGGTAGCGACTTGAGGCAGGTAGCCACGTGAGGCAGATAGCGACGTGAGGCAGGTAGCGACTTGAGGCAGATAGTGACGTGAGGCAGGTAGCGACGTGAGGCAGTTAGCAATGCGCTTGCATAAGTGCTTATTCACAACATGGATTTAATCAGGCAGCCTCCTCCATAGACTTTAGCCTTTCGCCCTTAATGAGACAGGCGGAAGACATGAAAAGCAAGATTCCCCCCACACCATCAGGGAGTTATGTGTAAAGAATGATTATGCCAGTCATGGGGGGCTTGACCCGAAAAGTTCCAGGAAATATCCTGCTGTTAATATCCAGAGTAGATAATAAACCGCTTTGGATGAACATGTAAGATAAACAGATACGTGATAATAAAATTTCAGCTCCGTTACATCTACTGTACTATGGTATTTGAGCTGGCCTTAGTGCCTGGGGTAATTAATTTTATCATGCAGTCAAAAGAACAACACTTGTTGTGAAAGGCAGAAGATGTAGTGTGCTATTATTCTGATTTATTGGTTGGAGCGGTTAATGCTGTCCAAACGCGTTGTCTAAGTACGGTTTGCTTTGGCCCAGTGCAGTGTTGGCTCCCTGATTTATACCCAGCCTTCAAACTGGCAGTGAGCTGAGCTCCATGTCTGCCGGTGCCTGTCTCACTAGCGCCGCCCTGCTGGCCTCCGACATGTTGCGCTTGGCAGCTCGTCACCTCGCCGCGGTTGCCACTGGTACTGGCTAGCATTGCCGTTCTTAAACGCTGGCCGGGCCCCTTCTGCCCTGGCCCAGTCATTATAAAGGGGCAGCAGTCTTATACGCAGGAGACAGTGATAAATCAGATCCTGGGGGTTTCGCCATATGTCCGTGCTGGCCTGGTAATAAAGCCAAGCAGAGCGTTATCTCTGCTGGCATGATTTCACATACTGCAGGCCGCCTCTAAGCTTCTAGACACATAAAATACTGATAAGTCGGCTTATGATGTATGATCATGCATACATAGCTGTGTTCTTGTATTCTAGTATTTTTCTGTATTCAGTGCAATATTTTTTTTCCCTTGCGGAAATTCATCTGCATTACTACAGGCATGTAACCCATAATCACAAAACTCTCAAAAATAATGTCACCCGTGTAATTATATTCCTCAAAATATGAAGGGACAGCCTGAAATAGTGAAGAATCTCCCAGATTTAAACTGGCTTCCGCTGTCAAACAGTAAGTTGTGTTTATTGTTTATTTGTCAGACATGGTTTGGAAAATGTCAGACGTGGGTTCTCAGTTCCTGCTTGATGCTGTGGTCGACGTCTGGGCTTAGTGAAGTCCTCAATCCATTCCACCGTCTCCTGTTAGGTCCCGGAGTTCCAGTCAGTGCTCACTGCTCTACATTAAATCAATCGAATGCTTCTAACGATTTGCTGCATCGGGCTCACAGCAAATTCTGTGGTTGCCCCGTGGCTCTCGTGATGGCCCACAGATGTCCAGCTGTGGATTCTCCGTGTTGGTACTGGCTGGATGGGCTGTGTTAGTTTGGACCTGTCTCCCTCCTGCCGTGATCTTTCTTTTTTTGAGTTTACTATGTGGCAACCACCCTCCCATTCCTGACCCAGACTTCTTAATAATCATAGATACTTGGTCCCTGGTAGGGAGTGCTCCCTATGCCTTCCTCACCTTGCTCTCTGTAGGTGAGAGCAAGCTGGCACGGAAGGGCAATCACCTCTTGCTGCAGAGAGCTGGGGGCTAAGGGCTTTGCTCGAGGACCTCCAGATGTGCCAAGGCTAAGCTTGAACTGGTGACCTTCTGCTCCCAGGCACGGGGGCTTTCACCACTGAACCACATGTTGCCGGCCACGTTTGCTGAAGAATTAATGGGTGGAATAGGAACCTGATTTTTTCTGGAGGGGAAATGCGTCTCCTTAAATGGAGTCAACTGGGATAAGTATCACCAATCAGGTCCAGACTTCCCTAATGGGATTTTCATGGTATTTTCACTGGTCACTGTTGCCTGGTCCTCAGTACCCATGCTGCAGTGGTTTGAAAATCGAGGGTAATGCTAGTTGCATGGCCTTGCCTAACACTCCATTTTGGTGCAGTACGGCTGTACAGTAACTGTTCAGTGATACAGTGACAATATACAGGACCCAAGCTGTAAAATTGCACTGTGCAACTGTGAACAATCCTGACATGTCTTCCGGAAGGACAACAACCGGAACAGCCCTATCGGTGAACAAACAGTTCTTGAATGATGAAGGGAATGGATTCTGTGTTTCACTCGTAGAGTCTAGTATGGATGAGTGGCTGATAGTGGGTTTACAGGTTCAGTGGTGATAAAGCGATAGCCAGTGAACAATGATGATGGTGCAAACAATAAAAGTAAATACAGGCATACAAAACAGACATAGAAAAGGAATCTCCACTATCTTATGCAAACACTGAATCTCCTCTTCTCTCTCATATCCTCCTTCCAATTTCCCTCTTCCTGGTACAACACCTTTTTTTAAATGTAGTCTAAGGTCCACACCTGAGCACACCCCCCCCATGTTTACAGGAGGGCACAATACACCAGGGGGCTCAGTGGTGACCCTCAGTTTTTCAGGCTTAATTTTTTTGGTGTCACATGCACCCAAACTGACCCCCTGCAAATTTCCCAAATGTGAGAATCTCAACTGCATCATTCCTGGAAGTGGGGGGCTTGGAAAGGTTTTTTTGGGGGGGGGCACTATATGGCTCAGTGGGTGCCGGATAAATGACTGACCCTGCGCTCAGACCTCGAGCTTTGCACTCGACAGTATGTGTGTGTGTGTGTGTCTCACAAAGGATAAATGCAGAAGGAAGCATTCCAGTGTACCAGAATTTATGTAAATAGGAAATGAAAGAAGACCCCATGTTAATTAGGATGTCATTTAACGAGTTATGGGATTGGAAAAGTTCCTTAAAATGGTGACCTTTTACGTACAGCACGACGGCAGCTAGCATAGTTGTCAGTGATACAGACTCATAAAAAATGAACATTGGCATTTAGAGTCCCAGCAGAAGTTAGTATCACGTTACCATGCACAGTTCTATGTGATTTTTCTCATGTGGGATTAAATAAAGCATATCTGGTAGAGCAGCCTGCGGTATTTGCGGTAAAGACACATTAGCGATAGCTGAATGCCAGGCCACAGTGCGCCGCCTCGGTTAAACATGTCCCTGTTCGCTCTGGGGGCTACATTCCATCAGCATCAGAGAGACATCTGTCTGTCTGTCTGTCTGTAAGTCTGTACGCCCTGGCACCGTTAGCCCCCCCCGGGATAACCTGACGTGTGGCGTGTACTCAGACACCCCCACTGCGTTGGCCCCACCATATTTCATTAACCGTTACAGTGAAAAATCTGAGACTTATGGAAAAAGAATCGCTTGCCATGGTGGGCTCAGCTATGTTTCTGTTCTCTCGGTGTGGTTTTGCTTGCAAAGCTGTTCGTGTAGCCAGAAATACTTCTATTCGATAATGGTATCTGTGTACAGGACTGGAGTTTGACACCCCTGGTACAAACCATTGTTTCCTGGTTTGAGAGAGTAGTTGCAAAATGATTCCATTCTCAGCAGCCATTTCTCCCTAATCCCCGGGCCTGTGCGGTTAAGGCATGACCAGGCTACGCTCTTTGTGCCGCTGCTAACTCTTTGGTACGTCATGTTCCCACCCCTTGCCCCTTGTTTGATATTCCTCCGACCATTAGGGGGCATCGGCGATCTGTGTCACGCACATGGACTGGCAGGCATTTCTTTCAGGCTCAAGGATAGTAGATTTCTCTTTTTTGGGAACTTTATTCATGCTGACTGTGTACTGTGTGACGCCTTTACGTTTAAAATTATAATGGAGGACTGGCTGCATTCTGTGTTTGGCTTATTTTATTTACCCAGCTGGACTGAAAGGAGAGAGTTTTTAATTCAAAAACACCAGAGGAGAGGATGTTAGTGGGTGTATCAGCAGCCGGGGTTAGCAAGGACTTTGGAGTCCTGCGCTGACAGGTCTTACAGAACAGCGATACCACTCAGGAGGATCCACATGTGTGGTTGTCAGCAAACAGGGAGGGTTTAAGGAAACTCTAGTAAGAACAGTCGCAGAATGAGTAACGAGCAAAGAAACCTTGCGGAAATGTACCGTCTGAACCCCCAAGTTCAGGATGGATCACTGCTTTGCCCGGCACTGCCTCTTCACCATCAGAGTGGCTGTATTCTGCAGCTTCAGGGGTCACTATTGATTACATAAACAGTTGAGCAATCTGACAGTTCATCTAGTAATCGCTTACGTACAATATAATAAGTGCGAGGAAAGAAACGACGAACTGTCACAGGATGCCCGCTCAGTGACACGTACGGTTAGTTTACGCACTGCAATTCACTGAAGTAGCGCAGTGTTGGAGAGTGGAAGGAAACTGGAGGATCTGCCAGAAAGCCAGACACACACAGGGGCAGCATGCAAACTCCACACACGGAGAGCACTGGTGTGTGGCGACAGCGAGATCCATCGTGCCGACCCCAGCGTGCAGGATGTGTGATGTGGAAAGAAGGAAGGAAGGAAAGATTATTACTAAATAAATAATTATTATTATAATTATAAATATATGGTTATTATTTATTGTATTATGTAAGGTGACGCGACTAAGTGACAGGCTAACCTTTGTTTTAACAGTGATTATTCTGATATAGAGGAATCGTACAAAGTAAATTAAGCAAAATAATGTAAGTCAGTGACTACAAGGACAGGCTGGGCTACTCCCAGAGGCTAATTGGCACATATCTATGCTAACTTTGCAGTATTGGGTGAGTCTGTCAAACCCGAACATCTTCTTCTTTAGATGTATCTGCATTGCAGTCATGCTCTGGTGAAAGTTCTGCTTTGCAATACTGACAGTCGACAGAACTGTCATTCACTTTTAATGTGAAATGCTTTGCGCAAAGATGCTGCTTTCGTTCTTTATTTAGACCCTTATTCACTATGCACTGTCTACCTTCTGCCATATTGCCGAGTAAAGGAGAATGAAATTTTTAATCGATGCTAGTTTTAGTAATTGAATAATCAAGTTTAATCACATAATCATGGCAGCTCTGTTGAGGTGCATGTTCTGGCTTTAGTCCAAACCCTGTTCTTGTGCCCCCCTCCCGCCCAGAAGAATGCTTAAAAGATACTTGGCATGACACCCCTGACTCATATCAGTTGCAATCTGCCTATGCACTGCACCTCCGACAAAAGAAGGAGGGAGGAACCTTTCTGATTGGTTAATGGGGGTGGGAGGTGCCTTCCTGTGATGTGGATTCATAAAAGCTCACAGAAGTGGCTGAACAGGAAAGATCACAGCAAAGCAGGCGGAGCCATGAGTGGGATCTTGCCAGGAGAATAGCATCCTGGTGGTGGAGGGGGCTATTAAGTGATATGGGGGGAGGGGGGCATTTTATGAGGACCCCGGCAGAGACCTTGTTTTTTGAAGACCCCAGAAGTGAACCTCAAATTTGGGGTAATGAAAGAACAAGCTTTTACCTTCCTTGGCCTGTCCCTCTGTCTCTCTCTTCCTTCTCAGTATGGCTGGCATGTAACAGGGTAATTTAGTCTCTGGCATGTGTGAGCACTGGGAAGCTCTTTGACAGAATTCTTCCTGCTCATCAAGACACGCAGAGAGTAACAGAGGGCAGAGCGGCAGCGAGCCAAGCCTGCGAGGGTCTCCCCTCCACCTGACACTGTTTCGTACTGTTAATCCGTTCGGGAGGGTGCCACTCTGCCAGAAACGCCCCCCCCCCACCACTCCTCTGGGTTATGGGGGGAAAGCTGTGAGGAGGATTCCGACAGCATGGCCTGCATGTCGATTAGCCATGTGGACCATGAGCACCAGGCTGGCTCTTCCATGCCGGAAGTACGCCCCGGTGCTGGAGGCAGGCCCCGAAACAGCCTTCCTCCCCAGCACGTCTGTCGTGGTTCATCGTTCATCCGGTTTTCCCTCCGTTTGTTCAGAAAGAGGACTGTGTGGCAGTCAGAAAGGTCGTGTTGGTTTTTAGGCGCTTGGCTGTAGTTGCTTAATATATACTGCGTTAGGAACAGATTCCCTCTGCTGTAGTGTTGACTAATATTATATTATTATGTTGCTGAGGTAACATTTTGCATATAGGTCGATTGTAAAAATATGTAAATGCATCTTAAGATTTGTTTCATTAGCATAAGGCGCTTTCAGATTGCTCCCCCTTGTGGTCCTCTGCTGTAAAAGTCTTCAGTTGCCTTTATGACCAGAATATTTGGGGCTGTTTGTTTTAGGTGCCTTCATCGGTCAGTGGGAAGCTGCAGTTCTGCTGGTCCCTGCTACTAAGCTCCACGAGATGCCAGGAGGCCACGCCAGATTTCTGCACGCTTTGCTGGTGCGCGATCAAAGACTGTGGCTCCTTCGTAAGGGCCAGGTTAAGGACGGGGGGGGTGACATTTGTGTCAGATGTGGGGAAGGACATTATGGCACATTAGCCTGGAATGAAATGGAGACCCGACGCTGCCGGTCAATTTTTTGGAGGAGATGGATGGGATCGATGGTTAAGATAAATGAGTCCAGCTGACCACGTGTAAGAACGTTAGCCCTGTTACCGTGGAACCTAAGCCCGGGTCCCCCTCCCCCCACACTGTCACATGGTGTAATCATTTGAAAGAGGATCAATGGTAAGGCTGCAGCGCGACTCCCAGCCCTCTCCCTAACTGTTAGGCCAGTCCGCTCTCCAGTCTTAACAGACCGTGTTAAAGCACAACACCAGCACATCTACGTAAATGTATGTTTTTCAACATTCACATAGGGAGCTAGATGTTTATGAAGTTCTACTAAGTATCCGCGTCTCCACAAATGCTTCACACCGGCAAGTCGGCTGCATATTCCTGGGGCAGTGCTACAAACTGCTCCCAGAAGAAGCCGGGGGTTGGGGGCATAATTACCTGGAGTGTGACTGCCATCTGTGGCCCTGGCTCCTGTCCGGCTCACCATGGAGACTTACGGATAATCTGGGTTTAGGGATTAGTAGCCGCCTTGGGAACAAATACTATGAAGAAAGAGGAGAGAGAGAGAGAGAGAGAGAGAGAGCGAGCAGGTTCACCAGGAAGAGGAAGTTGCCAAGGAGACCTCCTGGATCCCCACACTGATTCTGCTAGGTCTCAATTAGTACTTTTTCATCACAGGTGAAGAGCCGGGCGATGAAGCATATTCTGGATGTTACTCTTGTGGGCTGTTTGCCGAAAGGCAGAATTCAGCTGGTTCAGCCAGACGAGTTGAGTTCTGTCTGAAGCCGGGTCTTGTCAACTGACACTGAAGGGGTTGGGCTCTTTGTTAAGGAAATCGATGTGATTGAGCTGAAGCCCCAAGGAGAGCCCATCTATACAGAAGGCTCCCCGGGGGCCAGTGGTAAACAAGCTCCTCCCTTTCTGTGGGGGGGGGGGGGGGTGGAGGACAGCAGGAGGCTCCAGGAGAAGTGAGTGGGGGGGTGGATTGCTTACTGGCCCCCTGCCCCCCCCTCCACCCAGGCCATCGCTGATGTGGATGGGGGGACCCAGGCAGCATGACTGCATATGTGCACTGCCTCTCCTCGGAGCCAGAGGTCAGCCGCTGGCACGAGTCCTACTATGAGGACGAGGACGGGCTGCAGCCGCTTCACACCCAGAACCGCATGGGCAACACGCCGCCCAGAACCACGGGCAGCCTCCGGCGCCGGCCGCTCGCATCGAAGGGCCACCAGAAGCAGGATTCGCTGTGGGCGCCCAGGCCATTGCTGGGTCCCGAGCCCACGAGAGGGCCACCAAGTGCTGGCTGCTCCCCCATCCACACCCACCTGGACTGGAAAGGTAGATGCACTTTCTCCTGTTAGCGTGAGACTTTAGCCATGAGCTAATCTTCTTTGCTTTCACGAGAGATTCACTTAGAATAGCTTCAGGGAGGATGCATTTTATGCAGAAGAACTGCTTAGATGTTCTTGCTTTGGCTGCCATTTTTGATGTCTTTTCCTCATACATTGGTTCAGTGTAAGTACTCTGACTTGTGTCGGTGTAGCTGCCTGCCTGGTGTCCATGGAGTTGCTTAGAATGTGCCCGTAAGGATGTGGGTTACTTCCGTGTGCAAGACACCCTTCTGCTTGGCCTGAGGAACTGTGGGGTTCATCACTTTGAAATGGTGCATGAGTGCTCACTCAGTACATTTCCGTCAGTGGTCTTGTGTCATACTTTTTGTAAATTTATATGGCAGATTGATCAGTTGGTAACTTTCACAACAAAAATAATCTCTGCAAACTGGCGGTTTAAAGAAGGCTAGTTCACAAGCATTGTTTTTGTTCATTTAATTGACGTGCATCCCAGCGTAGGTGTGTGCTGTGTAATATTCTCTTTCTGTGCCGTTTATATCCATACTGAGGTCTCTAGTAAGAGAAGCAATTTTTTGGGACATTGCTGAGGTCTCCAGTAAAAGAATCTCTTTTGTTATGCTTTTGGGTCCTCCCAGTTTGCCCAGTCATCCACAGCAGGGTTTGGCTTATTGGCTTAGAATCTCATAGCAGTGCAGCGTATGATTTTCTTAACCACCCCCCCCCCCTGCCCCCGCATCACCCCCAGGGTTGTCTAGCCACACTGTTGAAGATCCCTCGCCCGCGACCATTGCATGGGGGGCTTTTTGTGGTGAGCTGGTCTTTTTTTATTTAAATCCCCCCTTCCTAATGAGGGATCAGTCACTGCTGGGTGGGGGGGGGGAAGTGATGGGTAGAGAAAACATGGAAAACAGCTTTTTGTCGTAGTATGACAGAAGGAAATGGAAAACAAAACAAGAAGAGAATTAACATGCATTTTTGAACTAACTAACTAAATCTAAATTCCAAATTTATCTCTTTAACAAAAGTGGACAAAAACGAGGTCCTCTGCAATCCCCTTAACCTATAGGAAGACGGGGGAGGGGGAGGGGAGTCCCACCCAGGGGAATCCCACCTTTACATGTAGGACCTTTCCCAGCAAGGTTGCCCAAAAAGCTGCACAGATATTTAGAATCGATGGGCAACAGGAGTTCAGTTGCCCAGATCCAGCCTAAGAAGGTGAATTCGAAATACGAAAATGTTCTTAGTTGTAATCTTTGCTTGTACTTTCTGTGTCTCTGACCTGATGGATGGGATCTTCTCTGTGATTAATTACTCATCCCCAGCAGCAGCGTGTGCATGAGCAGCTGTTCTGGGCTGAGCGTTAATCAGTCACGCCGGAGAGTATGCACAACCCCTGTTCTCGGTTTCGGACAGCTCAGCATAAAAAGAAAATTAACCAATGACACCAACGACATTACCTTTTTAAATGCTTTTAAAGGCTTTATACATTTAATAATTCGACATTAACCTTCCGATCTTCTTCTATTTTATATAAACAGGTGTGATTGAATGAAACAGTGGAATGGGGTCAGTAAGTGGCCCGTGAATGGTAGCCCTCTGAGAATAGCATGTCTTCTCGCCGATAAAGCGCACAGAGAGACCTTCGGGCATTATTTGCCATAATCAGTCAGCGTGATATCTAGCAAATCTGTTAGCATGTTGCCTGGCTAATCTTTTAGCATGCTGTATGCATAATCTGTTAACATGCTGCGTTACAAATCTGTTATTATACCAACAGGCTAATATTTTAGCATGCAGTATGGCTAATCTGTTAACATGCTGCGTTACAAATCTGTTGTCATGCTAACTGGCTACTTTATTAGTGAGCCGTGCGGATGGTCCGCTCATACAGTGGCAGAAAGTTCCGTCTCTCTCCGCGAAGCAGGCAGGCACCGTATCTGCTGTGGCCGATTAACCGCAGCCTTTCACAGTCGGTCACAAAGCAGTTTTGTTACACCGTGGCCTGGCTGTCCCCCCGCGCACACCACCTCTGCTCCGGTGTCCCCCTTATATCTGACTCGCCAAAGGAAAGACCCGGGAGAGACGGGCAAGGGTGGAGAAGCACGGTACAGGACTGTTTCTAAATGGGAAACAGACCATTGGGATCCATGTCCATATTCAAGCACAGGCACACATTACCCGAGGGGGTCTGAGAGCAGCAACCTGTAAAGCTACAGACGGATGGACAGATGGAGGCAGGCAGGTAGGTAGTAGACACATAGATAAGCAGACTGATCCTATTAATCCAAAGCAGGATGCTCTGGAGAAGGTGAGACTGGAACCAGCAACCTGACGGTTTATTCTGTACTGCTGCCATCCTCGGTCAGGGCTGGACTGGAATTAAAAATCGGCCCTGAACTTTGGGGTCCCTGACAGCCATTTTACCCGCCAGAGAAATGCACCCCATGCCAGCTGGTCAGTCCAGCCCTGTTCTCTGCTCTACGGGAGGGTCTATCCACTCCCATATAAACCAGACAGATAACCTGATGACTGCGTTGATAGTAACAAACGTTTATTATGAAGTTGTATTATTTTGTTCTGCTGATCCGTTTGAGTACGGGTTCGATAACTGAATCACGTGAATATCTAAAAATGAACACAGTTACTGGAACCATATCTGCTTGTGGTCCATCATAAGAGCATAATTTTCCGGTAAGGGTCCCTGCCGTGGACGGAATAGGGTTCCAGTTTGGGAGAGTGAATATGTAATGGGCTGTATGAGGGTGTGGTGGGGGGAGGCATGCAAAAGGTTCACGGTTGCTGCTGGAACATTTAGATTGGAGACACATTTTCAGATGACACTAATAACTGTAATTAACAGTAATTGATGTGCTGGGGGTGTAAAATCTGATGTTCTGTGTAGGCCTGATTCTGTTTGTGCCACTCAGGGGAGCCTGGGAAACGTTGTAATGAAATCACAGGTACTTCTCTTATCTAATTACCCCCCACTTTAAAGAAAGAGTACAGGGATTGTCGGACCTGTGCTCCCCCCTCAGTCTGGATGGAAATCCCAGCTGTGCTGACTGTCTGCATGTTTTGGGCATGAGCCTTATGGGGTTGAGGGTCGGGTTCCTGCCCGGTTCTCCTTTTTCGGATATTGCGTGATATTTGCATGGGCTTCCTGAGGGTATTCGGTTTTCTGCTTCAGCCCAAAGGCAGTTAGGGCAGACCGGTGTTTCTGGATTAGGGAGTGTGTGTTCTGCCATTCTGCCATATAAACTTGTAACCCACGGGTTGTTGGTTCAAGTCCTTGTCATAGTATTTCTGAGTGAGGGAGCTTGAAACAGCTGAATTGCCTGTTGTTGTCATTTAGCTTGATTGGTGTCCCCCTTGTTAAGTGACAGCTTTACGATCTCGCTTTGTAATTGCTCTGGTGAAATACCCAGCTGTACAAACAGTAGGGAAAATTATAGGGTGTGCGGATAAAAGCAAATAAAATAGCAATGTGCTCCAATCAGCCGGCTTTCCTAGGCGCCCTTCCAGGCCTCCCCCTCCAGAGAGGTTAAGCGGTTGGCACTCGCAGTTCTCTGGCAGACGTCCCTGACTCAGCTGCTCTGTAATCTCGCTTTTGTTTTCAGGACAGGCTCCTTTGTTTACAGAGGGCTTCATGCCATCCTGCAGGCCCACAGGCAAAGCAGAAAGGTCTGGGGACCTCGGGGGAGCCTGGCCCAGTGCCAGAGGAGTTAAACGAGGTGTAGAAAAGCTGTTTATTACAGTACAAGACCCAGTTCCTGATTTGAGGTCTGTAGGTCCCCCTGGGTAATATGGAGGGTATGGGGAAGGGTCAGGGGGGCGGGGGAGGGTGGACAAGGCGGAGTCAGGTGACCATGACCAAAATCCTGCCAACAGTCCGAAGCACTGGACCTGGAAAGTGCCTGATTTGGCATACAGTCTGTGTGAGGCATCGAACACAGATCAGTTAGACTGAAAAAAATGATGGCAGAGATGTGCTAGTGATGATGAACTTGTTCCTTCACCGCAGAACACCCTGCACTCCCTGTCTGCTGTTTGTGTTTCATGAACCCTCTACTCCAGTGATTCCTAATCCGCTTCTCAGGGACCCACAGTCGCCCCATATTTTCGCTCCCTCTCAACTCCTGGTAAATGTGGACTGTCTGGCAGGGAACTGAGAGGGAGCAAAAACAGAGCGACTGGGAGTCCCAGAAGACTGGGTTGAGAAACACTGACATTGACATAGGATTTATGGAGAGGTGCTACATGGAGATAGTAAAGGACACTGCAGGGGTAAGACGGACCTAACCTCTGGGCCAGGGGAACATCGGTCTGTCTCTCACAGCTCAGAGCTTAGCGACAGACAGTAAAGTAGGTCAGACACAGAAGAGCGTCAAACTCATGAGCTCAGCGTTCATTCGCCTATATCTCCATAGTCTGTTTACGTCTATTACTTTAATCAATTGGCATTTGTGAGGTTAAGCACTGGGCTTTGAACCAGTAACCTTCAGATCATTATAGTTTATGTCCTTAACCTTGATATTGTTCAGCTGAGTGCTGTCCATGACTGATTAAGAAAGCATCACCATAATGAGACTGGTAGCTATGCATAAGCAGAGTCCTAATTCATGCTAATTACTGTTTAATTGCTTTTCAAATGGGCTTTATTAGGTCTGGGCAGCTACTCAGGACCCACCCACAGGCTGCTGTCACCAAGCACTGGGACTCCAGTCACTCAGAGTCGCCTCTGTTACGTGGCCTCCTTAAGGGGCCTTGTTAAGATCTCTGTCATTAGTTGGCTGACACATTAATGACGCATGAATTTAATAATTTTACACTTATTTCTTATTGTCTGACAGTGTTCACTATTTGAGCTGCTGCCCATTTTTTGTATTCATCACAAAGTTTCTGATTAAATCTTGGGTTTTGTGCACTTACTTTCTCATTTCTGCTTTATAGTTACACGTTTCTCACGCTCCGGGTAATTCTTCCGCCAAGGTGTGAAACGTCTTTCGCTTCAGTGCCATTCGGACTCTTTTTTTTTTGCTTGTTTATAATACGTGATCTGTAGCCTTCGTGCAGTGAAAGCCGCTTTTTAGGAGTTTTCCTGGGCTTTCCTTTTGTTTTTCCCCGCATTGGTGTGACTGATGGTTGAATGGGAGGAGAAACCCATTGTTTCCGTACTTCTGCTATTCGCACCTCGGGCTCCTGAAAGTCGCTTTTTCCTCGATGATTTGAAAACCCCCGTTAAGCGGCATAATAATGGACCCGCAGGAGGAAACGGGGACCGCAGCGGGAAGCTGCAACTGAAAGGGCGGCGGGGCTGAGCGCCTGGGTCCGGCGCAGTCGGCGGCGCCTTTGGGCTTCGGAGTCGGGGCTTACACTTAGTAGTATATAAAGACGCTTATCGATCGCAAAAAGGTGCATATATTTTGAGAATGTAAGTAAGAAAATAAGTGAAAAATATACAATTCATTGACGTGAAATTAAACTTTATAAAACTGAACCCATCATTCTCTATCAGATCTGTAATCATCGATTTAATGTGATGTGCCTAGTAAAATGACATTGTTATAGTGTTATTTCAGATCATGAACTATTTCACAGTTAACCTATTTGCAAGTTTAGTTAGTGTTTGATAATTTTTCTGATCTTTCCATCACTTTATCGACCGTTGTTATCTATCTTGCACACACGGTGGCGCCACATACCACATCGTACCTTCAACATGAGGAGATCGTGTTGTAATTAATTTTTCATTATCCTTGTAAGACATATTGACATACACAATAAAATGTCTGAAGCAGCTAATGGTCGCAAACTACGAAATTAATGTTTACTAAATGCTAATTTAGAATTAAATTATTCCATTAATACGCCAAGCCATCAATAACCAGTCAGAGTAAAATGTAGCATTAACTGTGACCAGTCCTTTTCATGATGTGTCAATGTGAAGTTGTTGATGTCCCACACAGGGGCTGTTCTGAGCTGCCTTCCATTGTCAGCCAATCTGTACCCTTGTGTGTCTTTTTCATTATATTCCCTTAATCACTTAAACGTGACATTGAAACATAAAGGGTTTGGGATTTACTTCTAAGCAGCTGTCCCTTCCGAAACTGGCAGAGCTCCCCTGAGATCACTTTAGTGTTATAATACATGGGTAACCCTCCCCCCCCCACGCCACCCCAAAATCCTTACATCTTAGCTGTGCTCTGCCCAGCTTTTCGTCCCGTATATTGATGGTTTTTCCCTCCTGAATTACGTCTCATGTGCCAGACGTAGTTTTGGCGGCACAAACAGTGCCGATTCCCCCACCCGCCGCACCATCCACCAAAAACACGCGTCCGTGTTTCAGGGCGGGCGACACTGCAGAGAGCGCCGTGCCCATCCTGTGCCAGGCTACGGCAGATGGCGCTGACTGCAGTCGCCTAGGGAGGGCTGGCGTTGGAGAGCCGTCCGCTAGACAAGCAGGCAGAAGCGGGTCTGTCTGGGCTTCACCTTATTTCCGTCTTACTCAGTATTGACTTTTTTTCATTGTCTCGTCAACTTTTGGTTGTATGCAATTCTTGTTTGAATCTTCAGATCTTCCTATTAAATTACTCTAGATGAAGATCTCAATAACATACGTCTTAATATTAAATTAACAGAACGGGTGTGTGAATCGATGTTATTAATCGAATCGGTCTTATTTACTCATTCGCTTGGAAGAAAACTTATTCTGCAAGTGTTATGAGCTTTTGGGGCGTCTTTCCAGGTCTGTGAACCAGTTTTTTTTTGTTTGTTATTTAGTGGTTGAATACTGGATCCGTGTTTCCGTTCATCCGCCGCTAATGAACGCCCCGTTTTTACGCCTGTTTGCGTTCCCGTGGCAGCACTCCTCCTGTTTTCACGGTATCCATTTCGTAAAATACTCACCATCTTTATTGCTCAGCGTCCACAGCTTTGTTGTTGTTGCGCTACTAAGGACGTGCCCTGGTAGATACCTAGATGCCCATGTGTTGTACCCTCATTTCCATGGAAACCCCCTCCCCCCCATGCTGCTGGCAAATCTATAGGCTTCCATCACTGAAGCATGCAGTATTAATGAGAATGGACTGCAGCCCCTGGAGACTCTCTGTGATGCAGAGCCCAGGGTGTGCCCGTCCAAATGACTCTGACTACTTGAAACCTTATTGTTCGCATGTGCCAACACTTCATAGAACAGGACTGTTTAATGAAGGGCGTATTGAGCTTCTCAATGGCCTAATTAATAGAAACATTTGCACAGTGCTTATTTTGTAATGTTATATTTTGTCAGAAGTATCTGTGGGTTATTTTAAATTATTTGTTTTTTTTTTGTATTTGAACATCCTTCCTATTGATGACCTTCTGCACAGAATGTCTGGGGGTAACCTGTGTTTCTATGACGATTGTTTGCCGAGGAAGTTCATGTAGGGTTCAGCTACCCGAACAATGCGGACTGGGATCCGGGGAGCCTGCCTACTGACTTTCTGGCTCTCATCCTCTGCGATGCCTCCACCACCGGAGTTAGATACATTAGGAACGTAACAGTGACAGGTAGAGCAGTGTGATCTTTATCCGCTGGCACATGTGTGAGACACCCTAGACAGAATAAGACGTCTCTCCCAGCTGAATAAGGCTGCGGGGCTGTGTTACCTCTCCCACCATGCATTGGTATGTTTTGACGTTTCTTCAAAAGTCACCTTCTCAAGATACAAAGCCTGCAGCGGTCTGTGGGAAATGCTGAAAACTAGTTGCAGAATCTCCATACTATGAACCCAACGAAGACCATCAATGGAGATCAGAAGAGCTGCCAGTTTAGACCACGGGGTTAATATGAAGATAGCCAGGGAGGTTATAAGCTTGCGTATTGAGTAGCAGAGATGCTTCCCCGTGGCCTTGTGTTTGGGTCTTGGCTGAAGACCATGGTGCTTTACGGAAACAAAATGTATGCCTGTATTTGTCAGTTCCTCAAGCCTACTGGGGCAGCACCGACTGATGGGATGGACACAGAACTGGTCGGGCACATGCTCAGTCACTCAGCCACATCCAGTCTGGTGTCACTGGCAGGTTGCACGCTCATAAACACATTGTTGCTTGTGTGCTGCTTCTATCCTAACTGCAGAAAGTCCGGGATGAAGGACAGGAGCGTGATGTCAGAGTATAGTTAATTAGGTAGTCCTGATGGATTCGCTGGCATCGTCTTCCCTCTTTAACAAAACATGGTATGTCCATGGTGATCCTGAACATTCCTGGGTAAGACCCTTTACTGTTATTGGTCTTGTTCAGTGCCTGGACCAAATGGCGAGACAAGTGGTCCCAGCTGAGCAGTGTGGGACCCCCCCCCGGCAAGGCATGGGGGGTGGCAGGAGTTTGGCGATTCACGACTCTCCTGTCTCCATGTAGACGCCCAAGTTGCTGGATTATTAATGAAGGCTGTCTGCTCACCATCCCCCAACCCAGAAAGGCCTAGACATTGCAAGTTTAAAGGGAAGTGTCGATGGGCGGACATGGGGGGTGGGGGGTTTCAGGGTCTGCAGCACAAACACTAAAGGCCCTGTGCTTATTGCCTCTTGAAAAGGCGCCCCTAGGAAGGAAGACTGGTAGCTGTTTTTTATGCTTTTTTTTCCACAGTTGGAGTACTGGAGTACAGGTAAAAGGATGGTGACTTTGACATGGATCTCAGTATGGGAAAACCCCCAACCCTGTCCCACCGAGGATGGATCTCAGTAGGAGAAAAACCCCAACCCTGTCCCACCGAGGATGGATCTCAGTATGGGAAAACCCCCAACCCTGTCCCACCGAGGATGGATCTCAGTATGGGAAAACCCCCAACCCTGTCCCACCCAGCTCTACTATGCTGTGAGAAACACAGAACAAAAAATCCCAGTTAATTCTCAGGCTCTTACCCTCTGCTTCCCTTGGTCAGAAGATCGGTGACTTGAATCTTGGGCTTGGTGGAATGGTCACATAGGCGTTGGGCCCTAGGGCAAGACCATAACCCCCCCCCCCCCCCCCCCCGAAAAGTGAGGGGTGCCAGACAAATGGCTAACTCTGCCCTCTGACCTCAAACTTCTCTTTCACCTGTATATGTGTCTGTCCCTAAGAAGAGCAAGATGGAATTTGTCAAAACTGAAGAATTGCAATGTAGCTTTACTAATGGTGAACAAAGCATCATTGTTATTAGTGATTTCCGCTGCATTGTCATAATACAGTGATTTGCGTCACTATCTTCTATGTACCAGGTGGAAATGACAAAGCCCAGCATGATACAAGGTGAACAGTATCATCTGCAGCCATGTAGCCCAAAGAAATTCGGTTAGCTCTGGGGCTTTGTGATTTTCCATTGTCTCGAGACACTTAATAACCGTAAAACCATTGCGATTTTGCCTGAGTAATAAGCTCCCATGGTTTCAAAGCACATTGGCTAATTCTACACTAGCTATCTCTTCGCAGAGCCAGGCTGTCGTCTCTCAGCCGCATTCGAACCGTAACCCCCCCCTTCCTGCACCTGCTCTGAGCCACCCCCCTCCCCCCATCCACATCCATCAAGCGACATCAAAACATCCTTTTCATGTAATGGCGCTCAAAGCTCATAATTGTGTTATTAAGCTTGGTGGAGATCCAACGATGGCTTAGAAGTTAAGACCATAATGTATAAGGCTTCACACAAGGGCGCCCCACCCTTATCCGCGTCTTTAAAATAACTCTTTGTCTGGCAGGTTGTTGGCTTTGGTTTGAGTAGGAGTGCCGCCGCGGCCGGTGAGAGGTTTCCTGCACGTTCTTTGACAAACTGGAGAGTATTGCCTTCGTTTGAACGCGCTTGACAATGGGCCGGAACCCAGGTCCAGGTTGACACACCAAATGGCCTCACGAGACAAAGCTGTTTCGTTCGCGTCGCGTATTCGCAAACGCCGCAGAATCCCAGACGCTGCTGTCAGGGGCCCGGGGGCCGTAGCTGGCTCACCTCAGGGGCGGGCACCCCCCTCGCGGGAGTTGAGAAACCATCATTCAGGATGTATCCCTAAAAAACGGGATTGTTGCCGAGGAGCGACGCCCACAAACAGCAGCAGAGAATGAGCTGCGTACTTCTAATGCCTCCTGCCAGTGGACGTTGCGAGCCCCAACTCCCCCCCCCCCTCTGTTTTTATACCTGCCCTCTTCACCCCGAGAGGGTGGCAGCTTGGTCTCAGTCCCAAGGAAGGTTCTGCACAGAATTGTCTGAAAATTTATGTCTCTTTGTAATGAAAAGGGTGTGAATATTAACCTCGCCTTTGCCTCTGAATCACGTCCAAGTCCAGCCCAAACCTTGTCATGAGGTCACCCTTTGGATTTATGGCCAGATACAGGCTATAAATCAAATTTCCCTTCATTGCTGATGGTAGATGTTTATATTTACTGGTATGTTTATTTATTTGGCTTGAGGCATCGATCCAAACTTATATAAACTTAAATAAAATAATACAACAAAACACTGTGCACAATAAGTTAAATCTGCACATATATGGAAGTTTATTGTAGTATATTAAATCTCTTTGTTACAGAATATGTTGATTTTAGATGTAATCCAATCATAATAAAATTTAAAATTGTGTATTTCCAGAGAGCAGTTCTGTATACCAACAAGACAGCAGTCACGCGACAGTGTGATCTAACAGATCCTGAAATACATGGGGGATTAAGGACCACGTGCCTAAATTGCAGTGGGGATTCCTTCGGGGGCTGAAAAGATCCAAGTTTCTGCTTTTGAAGAGCGGGGGGAGCACATATCACAGAGCTGTTCTGACTTCCTGAAGCAAGTTTAAAAAAAAATAATAAAAGGGGTTAAACGGCCTGTTTTATGGTTGTGGTTTGCCCCGGGTGGAGCAGTGCTAATAGACGCATTAAAGGTATCCCTGTCTTCAAAGAGGACTCTGCCTTCTTTCCTTTGAAAGAACTACATTCTCCAGCAGGTGTCTGCATGAAAAGGTGCAAACATGGGCTCCAGCTGCAAGACAAACCAGAAGCCTTTCCTTTTCCATACATCTCAGCGGTAAAGTGACGTGCCCAGAAACTAACAGCACGAGTGTTTGTCTGAGGGAAAGACAGCCAGAGTGTGGGAGGTCCATAGCGTGGGATTAGAAAAAGGCTTCCAGCTTCCAGGTGGGGACGGTTAAGGCTTGAAGCCAGCAGATGAAAGATGGTGTCCCGTGTTTGTGTGTGTGTGGGTGGGGGCGGTCTGGGCGGGGGTAGGGGTACAGACATCCAAGAATACACTGAATGGCTCAGCAGAGACAGGGAGGACTGCCTTACCCATTGAACATTGCTCTTACATTTTGAAAAACACGTTTGAAACCACACTTGTTAATTAAAAGAGAGCTTAAACTTGACATGTTTTACAGTTATTAGCAGAAAAACATATTGAAATATTTAACTTATTTACTTATGTGATTGATTTTTTACACAGTCTTCCTTTACGTGGTGGATTTTGAGATCCTCTGACAGACGTTCATAGCAAAGAGGTCAAACGTGTGTTAAGCTGGTGGCTGACCTTTGACCTTTTGAGTCACCTGCTGCCATCGATGGCGACGATTTGGGCCCCAGTGCAAATGCCGCAGGTGCGCATGCCAGAGGCACTCTGCTTTTCAAGAAGCTTCTGGATCTCGTGTTCAGTTCTATCAATGTCAACACGAAATGTGTAAGTTGCATAAAATGACCTGGGAAGTAGCTAAATAATGCATGGGGGGAGGGTGGGAGGGGCCTAGTTCTTACCCCCCCCCCCCCCCCCCCCCCAACATATTCACTTAAAACTTACAATGAAGCCCCATGAGCTGCCAGCAGCGCTGACCAAGGTGGAATAAGAGCACTGGAGGTGACAGTCCCCCCCCCCAAACTTCTGGGGGGGTTAAGCCTGAAGGTGCACATTGCCTCCACACAGCAATACAGAATTTCACTACTGCACTGCGCCTCTGTCCATCATACCTCGTGTTACGCACCAAATAGATTTTCTTTGCGTTCCATTTCCTGTTTGGAATCAGCTATTCTTTGCGTTACTGAGCTGTCGCTGGGCGGATGAGAAGATGAGGCCTCCTTCCAGACTCGGGCTTCTCTCTCTTCTCTCAGTTCCCTTTAAACACAATGGAGGAACGGAGGCCTTCAATGGAGACGGCCTCCATTGACCTCGCACAAAGGCCCGAGTCCCTCTTGAACTGCTCCGGGATGCACAAAGCTGCCCCTGAATTGTATTCTCAGCTCCTCTCACAGCAGAGACTGAAATGCCCTAGAACATGCCAAACTGTTTCCATCCATCCATCCATCCATCTTCCCAGCTCTTATCCAGGGCAGGAACACAGGGGCGGGGATCCTGTCCCAGGCAGCACAAGACACCAGGCAGGGAGGCGCCCTGGACAGGATGCCAGCCTGTCACAGGACACACACACACACATACAGTCACACACTGTGGGCAGCTTAGAGATGCCCCACTGCCTTTGGACTATAGGAGGATATTGGTAAAACATAGAGACCCTGTTTTTTTTTTTTACGAATGTTTGTTGAGTGGAATCAAGGTGAAACATCACACTCAAGACAAGACAGAATTAACACAAGACAAATGAATTGTACAAACCTAATTTTTGGCACCTCGTGGAAGAATTCTGGGAGCAGATTTGTGCCACCCCACCCCGAAGTCCTCTTCTCACTTCAAGGTCTCCCTGTGACCTCATCTCCCAGACGTCTGAGATGGGCCTCTCTGACTCCAGCTCCTTGTTCTGAAATTTTCTCTCTTTTTTTCCTTCCTCGCTTTCTGTGACCGGCACTGCCCCCACACAAAAGAGCAGGTCAGTCGTAGAAAGTTGTGGGGGTAGGGAGGCGTCCCTCTCCTGCTATGCATGACCCTCAGAGGATCCAGTAGTCAGGCAAAGCGTAAAGTATGAAAAAAAAATTAATTTAGAAATGGAAAAACTACTCCCTTCACAAAATCTGTCCCTTCAAAAAGCTATTTTAGTTTCTTTTTTTTATCATTTTATCATTACAATTTTTTTTTTATAATTACGTTTTACAAAGGGAAATTGTTTCTGAAACTCACTGCCCCTACCACTGCTTAAAAAACTGAAAAACCAAGATTTCCTGCCTGATCTTTTGATTCGAATAGATCTTTGTGGCATTTGGGTTACCAAGGTTTTGTGTAGCTGTCAGTTTTTGGAAGTTCCGTGGATGTTGGTTTGTGTAAAGGGGACATTTTATAACCAGTAAATAAGCTCAACCTGATGAGAATGTGAGAGACACTTCAGGAAACTTGAAGTTAAGTTGGTCTCCCTTAGGGAAAGCAGATGTGTTAAATAATCTCACCCCATAGTTTACTCCATTAATCCATGCTGGAAAGAGATAAGTAAGGAGATAAGATGTTTGCAAACCATTGGGTGGTGGAGTTTCAGGAATCAAGGCTCCTTGAATTGTTCCCAGTCATCCGTGTTTTGGAAGGACAGAAATGAGAGCCGATTTGGGCATGAGTGAAAGGTGATATTTTTGAGCTCTTGCTGGGGGAGGCAGGGTTATGTTCTAGAGTGCTTTGACTGTGAAGAGACCTGGGGGAGGGATGGGGGGGGGGGGGTTGTGAGGAGGTGTTGGGGGAGTGTGAAGTTTGGCAGACCAAGAGGTGAAAATGGGCTGGTTATTCATACAGACCACTTCAGGGGTCGGGGATGGGGGTGGGGGGTGTGGATAGGAGAGCTGGGAGGGAGTAGAACTTTGTAGATCCATGCTCTACACGGGTTTCTAAAATGTTATGTTTAATTCAGTAGAAGTCTGTTTGTAACAGGCGAACACTGCCTGGTGCGCCGGTTATGAGCCGCCCGCGGGCCGATGTGTCTGTGATTGACTGGAACCATCCATCGCCTCTTAATCTGCCCCCCTCTCATATTCTCCAGCCTCTTCTTAATAGCAGATAAAGATGTTGACCGGCCTATTTGCATTGAGAACAATGGAGCTCTAATTAGACCGTTTTGGTCTTGAGAGCATTATCTAGGCTGCGAGCGTGACGGGTAGCAGGATGCGTCCAGATAGCTGTCGCTCTCGGGTTCGAGCCGCACCGGCAGCCGAGCGGGTCAGTGAAACAGGGGAACTCCCCAGCGCACATTTCCAATGAGCCGTGAACAGAACCGGGGTAAGAAAAGGGAGTGAAAGACCCTACTACACAACCCCCCCCCAGGCTCACACAAAATTGGTGACCCCATTGAGCTCTTAAGCCCTCCCTCCTTTCACACTCCCCCGACTATGAAAAGAAAAAAAGGGTTGCCCGGGAGAGGGGGCCGTGGCCCCCGGTGGACAATGGGAGGATTGTGAGCGATCCTTGTCGAGCTGGAACAGATTCAGATTGCCCAACAGCATGTCAAACACGGCAAGAGGGCCTGTCAGGCAGGCCGAGCAAGAGGGGCAGGATTACACTGGGAGAACGGGGATTGGGGGGGGCACCAAAGGACGAGCCGCTGCTGGGAGGTTAGCACAAGCAACAATTCCTTGGTAACACTGCTCAGAGCAGCAGGGGGGGCAGGTCCTTCTAAGCGGCTGTTGAGCCATTGGGGGGTGGGGTGGGTGAGTTGTCAGGGAGGAGAGGGAGGGGTGTGGGCGTAGCTGAGAAAGAGGCGGAGGTTTGATCTGAAGGTGTGGGTTGGGTTTCGGCGGTTTGAGGGTGGGGGGTGAGCTTTCATTGTGCCCCGAGCGCAGGCTGGTCGCGTTTCGCTCACAGCTGCACTGCGTCCGCGGCTGGCGGCACAAGCAGACAGAGCATCTCGTCCTCGCTCCAGAACCAGGGCTCCATCTCCTCGGCCCCCGGAGTGCTGCCGGACTTGCCGGGGTGGGGGGGGGGGGGAGGCGGGGGGCCCCTGCTCACGGGAATAATGGTGTTTATTGGCAACGCGTTCAAGTCTGTCATTAAATACTTCAAGAAGAAGAAGGGTAAGTGTGTGCATTGGGTTCCGTTACTCTGGCTTGGGTCAGGTGCATGGTCCGGGCTGCCGGGTTAATCTGCGAGGTATCGCTGTGGTTTTTCTGGATACCTGAGCAGGGCACTGTCCGCTACTCATCTGGAGATTCTGTAGTGAAGCTTTTACTTCCTCAGGTGCCGGTCTTTCTGAGAAGGATGTCTGCACCCGATTCTCCGGAGGTTGCCCACAGGGTCGGACAGTGTGGAAGCTTTTTGGGCCAACTGTGAGCTCTATGAGGAACCTGTGACAGGATCCTGCTTGGCCTCACCTTGTGCCCCAACTGCCTCTCCACTAACTAAGGGCTTGTGTGACTTTGGTTTGGATCATGTTGACGGACGTTTGTCCTTTTTGAACGATCATCAGCAGTCATTGTATTCACCTCTAGGGTTTGTGCACGTTTCACAGATCAGATATCGGCATTAATTGAGTTACTGCGTTACAACAGAGCACTGAGATTAGTTTTTGGGGAAGTCATTGCATTTTGTACACTGTACCTTGTTGACCTTTGATCTAACAAGAGTTGTGCAACAGGTATTCTTGTGCCTTCCCTTGCCTTGTTTCGGAACCAGAATGTGTGGGTGTGTTTGCGGGCAGTTAGCTCATTGATGCAGCTTGTGCATGGTGTTTACAGCCATTAATTGCTTGAATTGCATCTTGAATTAGCCACTCTGTTTAAGTCTTGGAGATCTATGCGACTGTAGCTTTTAGGCGTCTGTAAGATGCCTGTTCGCAGTGACGATTAAATCTTCACTGAAGTGAAAGAAATGAGCAAAAGACCAGCCAATCTGAATTTGGCACAGAGTAAAACCGTAATTAAATTTGCAGATGCTTTTATTTAGAATTATATACTTTTTAAGACAGTTATAATCCAGGATGTTTCATTTTTAAAGTTTCACTAACCTACCTTAAAAACGTACCGCAGTAAAGTCCTACCCTGTCTTCAGATTGAAAAGTTGTACAGTTAAGAACTTAGATAAAAAGTACATGATACTGGGGTGACAGGTGACATTGGAACTATGCACTTGAAAATTGCAAAATTGATGCAAAACCTTCAGTGAACCCTAACCCCCCCCCCCCCCCCATACCTATTAGGCAGCAGCTCCTAGCAGGTGAGAGTTACTCCAGAAACGCCCTTTTAGCTGATGAGTATAGCAGCTGATTCTGTGTGTTTACTTAAAGCATCGGCGATAAGTGGACCTTCCTGGTGACGTGGCCTGGAAAGGCCATTAGCGCCAGAGACGTTGGGTTCGCGCCTTCTGTCGGCCGTTTGTGCTTCTCACCCAAGGGGTGGAAGCTGTCGATCTGCAACTTGGGAAATTAACCTCAAGCTGTGCGACCTTCTACATGTCCAAAGGAACAAAGGAAACTTCGGAGCAAACTGCAGAAATGGGTTTGGCAGAAGAAACTCGATACCTCTGCTGGACTTGGTGAATCTCAAACATTTGTGTTGCACAGACTTTGATGGTGAATTCCCAAGTTTCTTTACAAGCAGCAGTTTCACGTTTTAAATTTGTTCATCACTGCACTCAGTCTTTCTTTGGCTGTTGGACCTTTTTTCTGCACCTCATCCAAGCTCCATGAATGTTTGCAGCTCTCAGTTTAGTTGCTTTCTTGTAAAAGTGAGACAGGCTCGGCACGGTCTCCCATGAGCCTCCTTGCCATCATCGAAATGGCGGCCTGTCCTTTTGTCTCCCCACAGCGGTGTCTAATCTGGACGAGGAGAGCAAGTGGGCAGTTCACTATGCGGCTCCTTGGCACCAGCAGGAAAACGTCTTCCTGCCCACGAATCGGCCTGCCTGCGTGGAAGACCTGCACCGGCAGGCTAAGGTCAACCTCAAGAACGTGCTACGAGGTGAGTCCGGGGCTGGGGAGGGCGATGCGTTCTTCCGGGTTTTGCGGAGGGTCGCTCTATGTGGCACCAACTGGGTCAAATACATGGCCAAGAACATGCAGAACCGTTAATTTGACCTCAGTGTGTACCCTGTGATGGACTGGTATACCATCCAGGGTGCTTCTTTGCCTTGCTTCCAGGGACAACCTCCGAAGTCACTATAACCTTGTACTGGATAAGCAGTATGGAAGATGCATGGGTGGTTGGATACATATAGACTAGCCCTGTTAAATGTCCTGCATTAATATCATTAGACATGTCTAAAGTGGCCTTACCTCCTCCCTCGCTGTTATTCAGAAAGTTTGCATGGGATACTGTCCCCTATTCCCATGATACAACTCACTGATTACCATGAGTCCGAAACTCCAGTCACATCAACTAGGGACCAACATAGCTTACAGCGTCTTGGGTCTCACGTTGGGCTGTACTGCTGTCAAGGGCATGGGGTCATGGAGAGGACAGGTGATAGTCATGGGGAAGCAGATGAGTTCAAACAGTCGGCGGTATCTTATCAGCAAATGGACCTTTTAATAGTGCTAAGTAGGCACAGCGGGGGGGGGGGGGGGGGGGCGCGGGGGGCTGTGAAGAAAGGAACAGCAAGCCGATATCTGTCTTTTGACTATTCCCACCCCAACCCCCTTGGCTACCTGCAGAAAATGGCCTGTTGTCCTTTGTTAAACTCAAGAGTAGCTGTTAGATCTGCGTGGGACCCTCAACATGCCCTAAGAACAGGCATGACTTGGGCTCAAACCATAATATAACCAGTGAATCAGTTCTGATTTTTGTCCTTTACAAGGTTGGCCGTCTTCTTTACTCCAGCGTGTGGGGAAGGGGGTGGATCCTTTGGATTTGGTAGCCATGAAGCCCAGGGATGCCCATACCATCCGGCGGTGTTGAATGTGCGCCATGAGGCCGGCCTTGCACGCCAGGGGGCCTCTTTGGCTCTCGGTCCCGGGTGTCCACGGCAGCTGATGTCACCAGGTGGCAGGCGGGAGTCTCCGCCAGAAACATGATATCAGAGACCGTCGAGAGGGTCTGCATTTCATTGTTCAGCAGCATTTCGTAAACAAGAGAATCCATTTGGCCAGTATTCCATAATAGAGCTTCACGTCTTGCTGCCATCTTGTGTCATTCGTTCAAATATAAACTGTCCATCACCTAGCATCTCCTGTTTGTGGACCCATCCTGGCCAAGGAATCGGAACCAACCTATTATTAGGATTTCATATGTGAACAGCAGCATTAGATATCCAAACAAACAGTTAAGCTGCCATGGAAACAGAAGCTAACCAGCTATTGCTAAGTAACAATACTGATGGAGAGTACAGAGATAAACACCCTTTTTGGTGCCTGTGAAAATGGAAAGTCTTTGATTTTTATGTTCACCACCTACATTGACAGATATGCAACAATTGTGGCCTTTCTGAATGTGTTTGTAAGGATGGATAACTTTCAGGTCGCATGTGCTGATGCGTGACGGTCTGTTAAAGGGAAGGCGGCTGCACCAGCCTGCATTTCTCGCCACATTTCAATCGGCTTCTCCCTCGGATCTGCCTTAGCCTGCATGATGTCATCCATCAGGACCACTTAGTGATATTGGAGCGGTTCTGAAAAGCTCCCTATGCAGTCAGCTGCGTGGGGCTGGGGGGGGGGGTGGCCCCCTGGAGACCCTGCTTCTAGGTCGGAGGTCTTCACCAGACTGCTAGAAGATTAGGTCCCATCTGCACTTTGCCATTCGCTGCACAGCGGGGGAGTGTAAGGAAAGCCTTCCTTATCATCTGTCACATGGGTGATGTTTCTTCCATTGAGGGGGGGGGGTGTTGACGTGTATTTATCAGTCCATGTTCTGCTTTTTCTGGAGGAGTAGAACAAGTGGCCGCTTGCATACCTGCGGGTGACGACTGACTCCTGTCACCCACTGGGCTGCATGCATGCACTCTCCTCCCTGGCCTCTCAGTCTTCTCTGTACAGTGCCTGCTGTACCACTCTTACCCTTCTGCCCCATATGCCGTCTGACAGCTGCTCACCCTGCCCTCGGGAGCAGCCCTCCTCGTGTGCTGGACCCTTCCCAATCGCCTAGCCCAGTCCTGTTTACCTGCTTCAAGTTTTAAGGGCTAAGAATCTTAAAGCTCCCCAAACATGGGAATACCCCCCCCCCCCCCCCCCCCCCCCATTCTCCTCAGTCGCTTAGCTTTCTACTGAAGTGTCTCTGTTTTAGCACTGGAACGAAAAAGCATTTAGTTTTACTGTGCTTTGAGAAAATTATCTGGACATTTTCATACTGTTAATCCATCCAGCATCCAAATGCGAATCCCACCCAGGAAGCATGGGGCGCCAGGCGGGGGGGACACCTGCCGATCCATCGCAGGACGTGCACACGCTCCACCAGCGATAAAGCGGGTCTGATTCACCAGCTGCATGTCTCTGTGGAGAATCCCGGAGGAATCAAGTACTAATCCACACAAAACAGGAAGAACCTGCCAGGTCTACACAGAGCTGGAGGCTGGGAGTCGAACCAAAATCCTACGTTTAGAATAAGAATAGAATAGAACAGAATACAATAGAATAGAATAGAATATTTTTATTGTCATTGTACATATACCATTAAACCTTGGGTGTTTGTGCCACCAGTGGTAAATATCACGAATAAATAAAAAATAAACGTATGAAATTGATAACATACATAATATGGATATACAGTTTAAAGCTGAATAGTGAACTAAAGTGCAAAAATGCAAACACACTTTTAATACTTAACAGTATTAAATGTATCATTGTAGATTTTGCACTTTATGTGGTTTGCAGCGTTCATGTGGTTAAAATTAGTGCCCCGTGAACAGTCAGCTGTTCGGAGGGGCAGGCTGGCAGATGGGTGCATACAGAATGCAGGCGGGCGCAGTGGCGTGACCTTTCTTCAGTTAGTTGCATCTTTCTGGTTAAGATGATTGGTGGCTTAGGGGCAGACACTGTTCCTCAGTTGTAATGAAATTTGTATTTTGAGTGCGAGACCTTTCACAGGTATCTCGTGTTATTTGTCCTTCAAAACAGAGGACAGAAATATAGGCCTTGCTGTAAACAATATTCATAAAGACTGCTATAATAATCTGACAGCATTTCTAACTGTGGCCCTTCGACTGAGACGGCATTACGTCACTCTGAAGGAATGGAGGAGGAATCCACTTGTCTGATTGTAAGGTCTTAAACCCCTGGGCTGCAGGTGTGGAGAAACAGGCTAAAGACAGGGGATCTCCTGGGAAATTTGTCAGATGGAATCTCAGCGGGGGGGTTGGGGGGGGGGGGGTGATGTCTAAAGGGCGAGGTGTGTACAGGGGTCACTCAAACCCCTGGGAGGCTTCACAGCCTTCGGCAGCCTTTGCTAAAAGGGACTGCAGGTGCAGTGAGTTCTAGAATGTTGATGTTATGTTTGTTTTAGAAGATGGTGAAGGTTATTGGATTGATGCATGGCCACTTATGTAACATACCATCTACAGGTGAATAATCTCCAGAGGTAGAGATTTCAGGTCCAGAGAATACGAATCCAGACAAAGAATTTGTTTCGACCAGCCAGTTCAGTATAAAGAGTCATAGCCGCAGAGTACTCAGCTGGTTGGTTGAAACAAAATCTTGGTCTGGATTTGTACTTTCTGGACCTGAAATCTGCACCTCTGATAATCTCCTCTGCAAAGATTTCCAACAGGAAGCAGAAGGACATGCATGCATTTGGCTATAAATGGGTCAGACCTGAAGCATGTCATACGCCCAGTGTTGACCTTACCATTCCTGCGTGTCCTGCTGTCTTCCAGACTGTGACAAACTGAGGAAGGATGGCTTCCGCAGCTCGCAGTACTACTCCCAGGGCCCCATGTTCTCCGGCTCCAACATGTCGGATGACAGCGCGCAGGAGGACGAGGACATGGACAAGAAGGTGGGTCCCGAAGTCAAACTGACCTGCTCGGTGCTGTTAGCATAATTCCTGTGCAATTAGCAGAGATGCAGCCGATTCAAACAGCAAGGGGTTAAATTAAAGACAATTAGGGGAGCAGATGGAGGGAAAGCAGACTGACTGTGGATCAGGGTTAGCACGCCTAGGGTAATTTGCTCATTTTGGAGGTCTTCTTAAGAGGACAAAGGCAAATTGCTTTATCTCCATAAATTGAAAATGTATTCCTCTGTTATAACAAAAGAAAATTTTACAAGCCAAGTAAACAAGTGGTAGATTATAGTATAAAGCTTGATACTGTTCTACACCGACAGTTATGCCTGTTAGCCCTTTCAGATGTTGCATATAAATTTTCTTCAAATGTGACTCTTGAGTCATGTAAAGTAAATATTAGCCAGTCTCTGCTTTATTGTTTATATCACAAGACAAGTATTTATAGTCTCAATCAATTTAGTGATACGGGATTTGTGGATTTCGAAATAGAGGCTCCACATATCCGAGAGGTAGTCGATTGTTGAGACAATCCTGACCTGACCTCTAGTGGCAGAGAGTGGAATTGCTTCTCGCTTTTTTCCGATGCGGTTCTCCTAGTTATACACCAACTCTTGGCGTTGTGTGTGAGTCTTTGGGGCCGACGTGACTCTATTTGTCACTCTATTCGTGACTCGAATGATTCTATTTGTTACTCTTCCTGCATCCCTGCCCGTCTCTCTTTGCCGAGCAGCCTGGTCTCCCCTGCCTTGGTGTTGTCTTACATTGTGATTTGAAACGCCGGGAATCGAAGGTATTCTCGCTTCTGCGGCGTGTCACAGCCCTCAAGAGCTAAGCGAGGTAGCAGCTTCGGGTTAGCGTACTCATCCCCAACGGCAGCCACATCGGCCCCATGGACTCCTCCATGGACTCCTCCAGGGACTCCTCCCCTGTGAGTGTGTGGCACCGTTGCATGATTTCCTGCTCTGTGCCAGCAGGGAATAGCGGCAGATGGTGCTGACATCAGAAGGTCTGGAAAGTAATAAACAAACAAACAAACAATTAAAAAAAATGAACAAATAAATAAATAGGCAAGCAAATAAAAAGATGAATAAGCAAACAAACAAATAAATAAGAACCTGGTGGAAACCTTGCTATGGAAACTATGGCACTTGCAGTTCAGAGGTGGAGCTCCTGCGAGCGTCCAGGGTGAAGCTCTGGATCATCTCCGTGTCACCGTGGTGGGACACACTAAGTCACGGAGCCTTCAGGGAAGGGTGGATGCTCTTAATTTCCTTTAACCGCCCTTAACCGTTTCTCTGTGACTGAAGGTCCTTATAAAAAATAAGCATCTGGGTCTTGCAATTGTTTGTGTGACCCTTTAACATACCGTCTAAAAGTACAGCACCTTACATGGTCTGACTTCATCTTCTTTATGCATAACTAGTACGTTTATGGACTGGAAATTCTCACCATTTGTGCATATATTCATGTATGTGTATGTATTCATATCTCTTTGTAGAAATGCCAGGCTATTATACAATGATATGACAGTTTTCCCGATGAATAAATTTGTTTCTTCCCTTTCTTGAAGTGAATCTGAAAAAAATGTAACCCTACTAAATACATATAGGTTTATTCTTATATAATGTCATTCCTAAAATAGTGCATAATTTACCCCAAAGTGCTTCACAAAGATAAGGCGTCAAATTAAATATTACTGTATATGTTGTCTTACGGTTATGTGCAGCTATCCTTGTATCTCCATGTCACTGAGGCTCCACCCTGTTTCCCACCAAACACCACTTAGGGACCTGGTCCGGTGACCAAAGCCAAACTCTGTGTTCACAAACTGGCCTTTTACATTGCAAACTGGGCCTAACTAGGCCCTTAATTATGGAAGGACACAGCCAACGTTCCTGGGATCTTAGGCCTACCCCACCCCCTCTTCCTGTTCCATGTTTTAGAACAGGGTGTCAGTTAGTGGTGACCCCCCCCCCCATCCTGTCACACCCACACAAAATTCAGGAAAGACCTGACTTGTTGTTGGACAACCTGTTCTCCTTCTAATGTAGTGGAAAAGCAAGTTTGCTTAACTTTAGCTGCAGGTAAACAGTTAGCCAATTAGCTCTTTGTTGTATTTCTAAAATAATACTTTTTCACATTTTGGCCATAAAAATCTATGAAGACATTCATAACACGTTATAATACATTCATAAAGCATTATAAACATGGCTATAAATATTTATAAAAAGGCATAACACTTTATAGCCATGGGTATTATGCATTATGAATGCTTTATGAAGCTCTCATCTACAATGCACTATAGAAATCGTCATACCGACCATTATAATGCATTATGAATGAATATATATATATCTTATTTGCATAAATGCATATCAGTTGCATTTAGCATATGCAGGTAAACTCTATGCATTTTCAGTTACTCTGGATATGGGTGTAGCTGCTCCATTGGTTAGGCCCGTTTGACGGATCAGTTTCGAGTTTGCCTACGCCTGTTTCACCTCCTCCTCCTTCCTTGTGCCACCTCCAGTCCGAGGTCTCGTCAGAGGACGAGGAGGAGCCGACGTTGCCGGTGAGGCCCCGGACACCCCAGCCGGCAGACAGTAATGATGCAGCTGGTAGCGGCTGGAGCAAGACCATGCCCCTGCCCACCCCAGAGGAAAGAATGAGGCAGCAGGCTCAGGCGGTGCAGACCGACATCGTCCCCATTAACATCACCGGTAGGCTGCGGGGTCCCTGCCATTTCTTCACTGCCACTTCTGGCCCCTTTCAACGTTTCTTGTGTCGGTTCTGAAGATACCCAGGTCATGAGAAGTTTATAGATACGCTCACAGAAAAATGTAGCCTCAGTCCTCACTCGGTCGCTGGTTCAAATCCCAGGGTCGGCAGAGTGACTTCACCATAGGGCTCTTGAACATGACCCTTACCCCTCTTTTGCTCCAGGGACCGGCTGACCCTGATCTCTCAGCTGTATGTCACTTTGGTTAAAAGCATCTGCCAAATATGTAAATGAAGAAAACATGTCGATAAGTGTTCTGAAAGCTTACCCCCATATTTTGCGATCAAACCGCAATAGCAAAATGAATCTGCAATTGAATTATCCCCGATTGACCATAGTCCCTAACTTGCACAATCACTGATCTCTTGGTAGTATCAAATTGTACTAACCCGACTCACTGTATTGATATTAGGATGGGAGGGGCCCTTTATCAGGTCTGGCCCCCAGTCCTCGCACCTGCATAGCATCTCCCTGTCTGCAGATGGCCCTACCCACTGGTCAGCCGTGCCATTTCTCTCCCCCTAAAACTCTCCATCACCCGTCGATCCTTCATTCCACTCAGTCCCTGCTCGGGCCGCATCCGTGTGAGAGCCGGACCCTCCGACGTATCTGGAGAGGTTACCGCTCTACCGCGGATGTGGCAGTGGAGGATGCACCTTGATCTTGCACTAACCCCATCGCTGGCCAGCAGATAAACTTTGGAACCTTTACCTGAAACTTAATGATCCATTTATAAGCCGGTTACGAATGTTAACTTTCGATTTAATGATGTTCCAACTCTACATCAGTGTCCACCTTGGCGGATGGACCAGAGGGACTTTCGCACGATCCCAGATTGTCTCCTGGCCAGCAGGATATGATTTAATGTGTATGCGTATGAATGCCTCTTATCTGGGTGTGTTTATTAATGTCTGTGCGTGTCTGCATGGGAGTCGCATGCCTTTTCAGTAACCAGCTGGTTTGCTCACTCTCGCCGCCTCACACCAGGGGAGACTTTTGACCGGCAGGCCAGCATCCGCCGCTCCTTAGTTAACACTGACACGGTCGTCAGGCGGCCCAAGAAAGTCAAAAGGAGAAAGACAATAACAGGGGTTCCTGACAGCATCCAGAAGGAACTAGGTATGACTTACAATGCTGGGTCCTGTTCCCTGTCATTTTATTCGGTGCAGGGCTCCCCTTAATAGAATCCCCTCCTTCGTCATGTACAATCACCCTTGACCTTCTCTAGAGCCCCTGAGGAAGGATCATAATTCATGGAGAGGTTGAGCTAACCGCCGTGCTAACGTATCGATTTATCCATCTCACTACATTTGTGAAGCCCACACAGTATTTTGATATCACCAGAGGAACCATGTTGTTAAAAGCCATGATTTGAGTCCCAGTTCTGAAGGTTGCCCTCTTGTGGCACCCTGTTGAAATGCCCCGATCTTTGCTCAAGGTTGGTCCACACTGTGTGGGGCTCAGGCCAGTGTATAGGACTATACAGTCAAGAACTGGCTGATGTATCTGCTGTGTCTTCAGCTCGTTCAGTCGCTAGATCTTTAGAGTTTCAACTCTAACTGCAGAGCTGTTGAGCTAGGCCTTTAACTGCAGAGCTGTTGCGATGTTTTACGTCTGTTTGTCCATGATACAACTGTAAAATACAAACCTATAAGAAACTGGTATTAAGAAGATTTAATCATCACCCTTCAAAATATGAGAGTTTACAAGCCTTCTCATGAACAATACCACCAATGTCCCAAATTCACTGGGGTAACACTAACACCAGTCATCTTTCTGTAGCTTTTCCAATGTTCCCTCCTGATAAACAGTAGTGCTAATGGTCCAATATCTGTGCAGTTATTCCCTAAATGTTTCTACACAATAATCCCCAAACACTACAGTAGTGCTTCCCTCATGTTAAAAGCACAGGATAACCCACAATCCATCTCGACCTTTCCATCACTACTTAATATTGTGCCATGTGGGAGATGTTTGTTAATAATACTTTTGAATTTGAAGCACTAGATGTTTGGGGAGGTGTAGGGGGACAGAAGACGTGCACCCCCACACAGGCTCTCAAACCAGCAGGGGTCATCCCAGCCATATGCATTTTTCATTACAGTTAATGACACAAAATTGACCTGTCAATGCCCCCCTTCTCTGTGAGCCTTGGGGGTAGGTGGTAGCTTGGGGGAGGGGTAGCGAGATGGGGAAGTGTAGGGGCTGGGTCTTTATTCCCCCCAGTAGTCATTATGTCAGTATTGCCCACCCTGACCTTTGACAGCTGGTCAGTCAACAAAAATAGCCGAGGGAATCACAGGAGCTCAACACGCTTGTGTAACCCGTGTTTCAGATTTTGATGTAATTCGTATAAGGAAGGCTGTTTTTTTTACGTTGTGCAATGAAGAAAACAGCAATTATTGATGGTTTATACTCAACCTTTATAGCTAAATAAAAATATATTTCTTAAAAGCATATGGGTCATTAAAAGCAAAGTCTGCTTCTGCAGGTTGTTTAGAAAGGCCAGGTTCCTGCTATGGATGTTTAAGGGACTTTTATTGCTTGAAAAAAGCTTTCAGTGGAAGCAAAGCCTCTTCTTCATAGTTATCACTGTGATATGCCCGAATGGTGAAAGAGTTTCCGGAACATTCTGCGTGGTGATTTCCCTCAGCCTTATTTTAATTAAGCCTCAAAAAGGGAAGTAAGCACTTCAGAAGGGCAGCTGCAGATCAAATGAATTAGCCTCCCAATAGATAGGCTTCATTTGCCTGACAGCCTAGTGTCAAAAGTGAACGAGTCTGAAATTTCCCACATTTGATCTTATCCTCTCTGCAGCAGTGACAGGGCACGGCGACCTCCGCCCTCACTCCATGTACATACCTGGTCAGTACTCTACGCTGGGCCGAGTCGGCAGCATGAACTCAGGGCAACGCCACTCTAACACCCGCGACTCCAGCTGCCAGACAGAGGAAGTGAAAGTTGTCCCCCCTTCCATGCGGAGGATCCGGGCACAGAGGGGCCAAGGCATCGCGGCTCAGATGGCCGCCTCCTCAGGGACCCTCCCTATAGCGAGCGACAGCTCCAGCACCATCTTCGCCCCACAGCATAACGGAGGCAGTCAGCGTTTCCATAGCTTGCCCCGCCAGGGAGCCCGTATCTCCTTGAACTTCGAGCCCGGCTACAGCAGGGCCCCCTACAGGCCAGAGGACTGCTCAGCGGGAGCGCTACCTAAACGGATTGGCGCATTACAGGCCGACGGTACCACGGTGCAGTTGCGGAATTCCCCCAAGGCGATAGTGCGACCCAAGTCCGAGGAAGTGAGGAGCACATTGAGTGAGCAGGCCATAGTGGGTCCGGCCTGCACGGTCTCTCCTCATGCTGCCTACTCCACCTCGCTCATCCCCAATGCTACATTGTCATGCTCATCTGAGGTCATCACTATCCACACGGCAAACAGCTGTAGCGGGCTGGGCAGCCCGCAGATGCAGTCTGTCTCCTCCTACCCAAACGACCGGCCCCTCAGTACCGCCGTGGTGAACGGCGGGTCATGCCAAGCTCAGTCGGCCGCCTCCTCCCGCCGTGACTCAGCCGTGTCCCTCAGCACCAGCACTGAGGTCGATTCCCAGTGCAGTACCCTGAACGGGACAAAAGGAAGGAAGAGCCAGGATACCTCAAGCGAGTCTAGCTACTCAGGCGGAAGCTTACAGAGTCAAAGCACAGTCGCCGCCGACCAGTGGGTCAACGACACCCCAGAGAACATTCTACCGAAGAGGCCCCTCACCTCCAGCTGCTCTACCCCGACAAATCATATTTACAGCAGCCCCGAGAGATCCTCAAACAAGACGGATGCCAGTTCTCTGCACTCCATGGACAATGACGGATACTACACTTCCATGCACACGGATTCCGGCATCAGGACCCGGAGCCATAATAACATGCGTGGTAAAATGAGGCACAGTATGTACGAATGCCGCATGTACGACGTCCAGGACGACCCCTCCGGCTTCTACAGTGACAGATCCTTATCCCGGAGCATCTCCCTCCGCAAGTCGAGGAAGCCCCCGCTGCCACCGGCTCGGACAGACTCCTTACGACGCAAGCCAGGGAAGAAGACCAGCGCTAATGGATCGGTCCTTAATGAGACTCTAATTGCCACCCTGCAGCAGACTCTGCAGATGGGCATGAAGGGCAAAGCGAGTCCATCATCCTCTCAGAGCCCCTGCAGCGACTACGAGGATCCTTGGGTGCCGCGTCCGCGGAGTCAGAGCAGCGTAAGTGCTGGGAGCAGCGGCTTGTCGGCCTCCATGGCAAACGTTTACTATATCTGTCCGGTTACACCATCGCAAAGTGACACGAGTAGCCTGCGCTCAGACTACACCGAGACCTGGGGTTACTATCCCGACTACCCTCGGCAACATGGGGAGCAACCGCATTCCCCAACTAGCTCCAGCGGTGCCCCTCCCGAGTTCTCCAATGGAAGTTGTCTGCCCAGCATGTCGCAAGCATCGCGGCCAGAAAGCCAGGACCGCGCAGCGGTGGTCAAGCCTAAAACTTCCTCCCCGGACAGAGTGCATAGACTCACTTCCCCCTCCAGCGGCTACTCCAGCCAATCCAACACACCCACGGCAGGCACCCCCATACCCTCTGGCATGAGGTCAATGTCTCCAGCAGGAGCAAAGTCCAAGCCCAAGGTACCTGAAAGAAAGTCTTCTCTGCTGTCTTCTACATCTGTGTCATCATCCTCCACGTCCTTGTCCTCCAACACCTCAGATTCAGCAAAAAAACCCCCACCTCCTCCACCTCCACCCCTGCCTGGCCTCCATACTTCCCCATCAGTGTCGCCAACCTTCACACTTCATGATTCTAGAGAACCACTATTCAGTCCACCTCCTCCACCGCCTCTCCCCCCCTCTACCCCTGCATATGTGGGTGGGAAAATGATCCCTCCTCTACACAGAACTCCTGAGACACCTGAGATGTCCTCCTATAGCTCTTCTTCAGACTTTCCTCCCCCTCCACCAGAACTTTTGTTTGATTCTGGCTTGCCAGTCAGTAGTGACTTCTCTCCACCTCTTCCCCCTCCGCCTCCTCCTCTGCCACATACTGTTCCCAAGACACCTCTACGACCTCCATTGCATGCTATGATCACACCAGCGGCTCCACCTTTCGGCATTAAAGGTCAGAAAGAATCTCTCAGACTTGTGAATGCTGATTTCAAGGAGAACATAGCCAAAGAGTCAAAATTACCTCCAATGCCCCTGATCACTGCCCAAGCTCTTCAGATGGTGCAACTTAGGTCTGTCAAGAAACTTGAACATGAGGGAGGTGTTCCTACCAAAGCCCAGGACATAGGACGTGCCTTAGAGTCCAACAAGCCTAAAACACCAGAAAAGCCTCAAAAAGTGGAACCTCCTAATGTGTTGTCATTGGCTGTGTGCTCCTCTCGTGCTGTAAATGAAACTGAGATGCAGCTGTCATCTACCAAGAGATTTGGCCAGGAGGCTGGTGATCTGGAAGACACACAGAGTGAAAGCTTGGTGGGCCACCACAGCGACTCTGTGTCCCCAGAAGAGTCCCCGCATCAGTTGTCCCCTACTGTTCCAGCAGTAGCATCACTAAATTTTACACCCAAGAAGAAACCTCCAGTTGTCTCTAAGAAGCCAAAACTCATACTAAAGGTGTCTCAGTCTCCCCCTCAGCCTGTTTCAGAAGAGAGGCAACCTGAAGTTGTGGACGGGGAGATGGTTGTGGGGTTGAGTCCCCAGACTGGGTTGTCGGTGTCAGGGATGGCAGAAGGCCCTGGTGCGACCCAGCAGCAGCACATGGAAGATCATTCTGGAAGCTCCACCACACCCATGACACAGGGCAGCGAGGCCTCCTCAGAAAGCCTACAAGAAGCCAAGACCTGCACAGCGGTAAGCCAGGAGCTCCCCTTCATGGGTGAGAAGAGCATTTCGGATGGACACAGAGACAGAGAGCAAGATCCCAGTAACACCATGGACTCCATCAGCTCAAAGGAAGAAGACAATGGTAAGCAAAACACTATTATTTATACTATTTTTATTAAGTCTACAATATAGCTTGAGCATATATCAGCAGACACTAGATACACACGATTTTCCGGTATAAACTATGGACTCCACAGCTGCCATATTTCGTGAGCTGCCTGTGTTTCTGGACAGGGTTCACCGTAAACAGAGCAGCTGTGTGCTCACCTACCATGGCCACCCCCTGGGGTGGATTCCAGCTCCGTGGGGGTCAGCAGAATTGCAGAGGTCATAAATAGCCCTAATTTATAGCTCTATCCTTTGCTGACCTGCTTGGAGACTCTGTCGCTATTCTGGGGTTGGGCTCAGGCCCAAAGGTCAACATCCCCCCCCCCCCCATACAGGGGATCACGGTAGCATCACACTGCGGCAACAACTGGAGCATTTTCTCCATCACACTCTCCTTGTAAGTCCCTCTCACTCTCCCTCTCTCTCTCTTTCTCCCTCTCTCTCGCTCTCTCCCCCCTCTTTCTCTCTCTCTCTCTCTCTCACTCATATACGCACACACTGACTTAGATAGGGAAGGACAGTGTTCCGAGGAGCAGGCTGGTGAACGGCTAGAGAAGCGGGGGAGGGGGAGTGGCAGCAGGCTAGCATGACATCCATCCGCAGCGGCTTAGAGAGCCTAAGTGCAGATGTTGCAAGGAGGCAGCAGGACTAGGGCAGGGGGAATTGGAAGGCAGGAATATAACGTCCCAAACCCCGCCTCGCTCTCATGCCGACATCTGTCAGTCTCGACTTCAGGGCTGGCAGTGTTAGCGGAACAGCGTGCCGGTCTGCCGGTAACATGTGCTCCCTTACGCTTCCCAGGCGACATATTTGAGGATTCCGTCGTATCCTGCTCCACACCAGTTGCCGACGCAGATGTCTGTGAGGACATGGTGACGCCCACGCGACCCCGGACAACCGAGGACCTTTTCGCCGCCATTCACAGGTATGCATATGTGCCTGCGCCGCTCCCAACCTCCAGCTCGCCCCTCTGTGTTTCTGCCCCGTCCGTTCAAGCAAGTTTTCAGCTTGTGGACCTGAAGTACAAGTTAACAAGACTACACTGCATGCCTGGCCCATCGGCGCACACTTCGCTGTGACACCCTAGGCTTACGCAGTTCAGTCGTTCATGTGGCGTGAGCATCCTTTGGTCGGTTCCCTAATCCTGGAAGCAGAGCTGCTACAGGACAAACTTTATCTATGTTTTTCAGTCACTGCAATTTTTTTTTTTTTTTTTAATTTCCGTCCTCTGATGTCCTGATATGTCCATCACTGCCTCTGAGTGCCTTTCTGTGTAGCCGCTCTTTTGAAGCTCGAGTGTCTGTCCCCCGTCCCTGAGTTTCCTCACACCTGTCTCCCTCCTCCCCTTTCCTCTTCCTCTTTTCCTACGCAGTCTGGAAAGGCTGAAGGTGTGGCACAGGCTGGCAAGTAACCCAAAAGTTAGCTGCCCGTCATTTGTAGTGAGATCTTGACAAATCGAATAGATACGCTGCTTATGAAGATCCAATCACAAGAATGTTATTTCATCTGTAATGGTGCTACAGGGAATCTTTGACCTTGTAAACAAGGGCGAACTAAATATTCTGCTGTGGAGTAGACCCTTCTTGTGATGCAGCATGTATTAGCAGGATGGTGCAATGCCCCACTAGTGCCCCCGAGTGGAAGGGCCTGTAGTAGCATTTAAAGTTACTATTTATCATCATGTTAAAGCTGTTTCAAACCTTACTGAGCAGTGCATTATGGGACGCCAGTTAAGTGGAGTTTATGGCTTTCTCTGTGGAACCTAATTCCGTTATTCAGTGCTCATATTCCAAACTGTGTGATTTTTCTGCTGGTAATTCAGTTCTCCATAGAATGATATAAAATATACATTTCTGCTCAGGGGGAACCGATATGAATTATGTAAAAGACAATTTCATTTTTTTTTCTGAAACACTTGCAGCCATTTTTGGGCAATTGAGGGCCTTTGCCGTACTGCAGATGCTAATATCATCTATCAGATTACATGATAGGGTGGTTCAGCGTCCAAATTCGAAAATATGTTGGCCTCCATCTTTCTTCCTCCATCAGGATCATGCCCTTTAACAGACAGTCTCTGCCCCGATCAGGTCCAAACGGAAGGTGTTGGGCCGGAGGGAGTCTGAGGAGGAACGGTCGCGGGGCCATTCGCCGTCGCCCCCGGTAACGCCTACGAGCAGCTCCCCCAGCTTGGCCTCACTGCCCCGCCAGGCGAGTTCCGTCCAGCGCAGCCTCCGTAAGTCGGCCACCAGCAGCGACAACTTCAAGGCCCTGCTGCTGAAGAAGGGCAGCCGCTCTGAGACCGGCTTCCGCATCTCCGCCACCGAGATGCTCAAGAACACAGACCCTCGTTTCCAGCGGACGCGCTCCGAGTCCTCCCTGGAGTTCTCAGCACCGGACAGCCCCGGCGGGTCTCCTAGCCACGGAAAGCAGGTGATGGAGGAGTGGGCTCGTAGTGAAGGCTTCTCGCCACGCTTCCCTGGCATTGGCTCCTCCTCCTTGGGGGGGTCCCGGTATGGGCGGTCTCGGACACCACCCTCAGCGGCCAGCAGCAGGTACAACGCTCGCAGCCGCATTCCGAGCAGCCCCATGACTGTCATCTGCGAGGGGGACGGTGAACTGATGGAGGCCGGCGACGACTGTGAGGAAGTAGGGAGCCCCCTGCAGGATCCTAATGGCACTTCACACAACAACGATGGCAGTTAAATAGGAGGGACAGCTTTGGACTAGAAGCTATGCCCCAGGGCTGCTGGTCCCGGGTTTGAAGTGGACACCGGTTTTACAACAGTTTTTACCACTAACATCCTGTCATTTTAACGTCTGTTTCCAAAAGCAGTGGCAAGATTTCCAAAGCCAAGGTGAGCGTTCTGTTTTAGTCGGGTTTGGGTTGATTTCTTCTTCTGAAAGACAGAGTAGGTGTGAGAAGGATGGACCGTAAACTAATGCTGAAAGGAAGTCATTGGAGAATGTGGATCCTATATAGTAACTATTATTTAACAGAAAAGCATTGTTTAATAGTTTTGGGAAAGTGAAATAGAAAGCCTTTCATTTTAGCCCTGTAGATGCCTTCCTTTGCCTTTGGGTGAGTGGTGAAGATGGCAGCTGGGCCAATAGCTGAAAATATGTGACATCTAATTTCCTCTTTACATGAACAGGCCGAACGAGAAAGGAGGTAGAGATAAGATGGATTTTCTGCAAGTTTGGCAGATCTTAATAGTGTCATATGAGTTAGTAGATTTGCACTCTTGGTTGTTTTTCGGTAGTGTTGTGTAAAAAAGATGTTAGGATAATTTACTAAGTGGAGATGAAGAATTGTATGTGAAACTTACTTGAAAAATCACAAAGTCCCGTTTTACTTGTGAATGTTTAGTTACCAAAGAACTAATAAGATTTAGTCTGGATTATTATAAGGATGTGAGACAAGTCTGATGGATTGTTCTAGACTGGATGTGGCCAATCTTGTAATGGAAACAGAATCTTATCTAGACTCACCATTAATTTAACTTTAACTTTCTATAATAGATTTCTTTCCTGTGAGGTTTTGTACTTTTTTTGTAAATATATAGACTGTAAAAGTAACATTTTGACTTATTTTTCACAGAATTTGTACATTTTTAGTACTTTGTTATGAAAACACAGGGAGTGTATCCTTTTGTAGACTATTTATTTTAGCATAGTGAAAAAATGGATGTAATTAACCCCCTCCCTGTGTGATAAGGAAGTGGGGGGCCCTACAGGCCTAAATATGCTGTTTTGGGTCTGAACGACGAGGCCTTACAAAGCTGGCGGGGGTGAAATCGGTGCCACATTGTAAAATGTTCCTCTTGCTTTCAGCAGTAGCAATAGCCTCTTGAATGTCTGCTGCTGGCAAAGGTGAACATTGGAAAATCTATGACCGTCAACGCAAATATGTCCAATACACTGAATTTTATTTTGTCTTAAGTATGTGTTTAACAAATAAAATAATTTGTTAACTGAGTTTTTCCCCTAATTTCTATTAATGTCTGTGCATCATTTATTTTTACACAGTACCAGAGTTTTCATAAATGTTGATTATTCCCTTTGGTATTTTATCCAGTTTCCGCATCAGCGACACCTCACTGAGCAGAGTGGAATTCTACTAAAAACACAGACATGGATATCAGAGGTCCCACTCATCTGCCTTTTGTCACAGCAGTTAAAGTCTCAGTCTCCCCCACCCCCACCTGTCACTTTAAATATTCCTGTGGGACCGGGAGCCCCCCAGCCCCCTCAGGGAAACAGTTCACCACCTGCCCCAGGTCCTGTTAAATCAAGCCTCTGACAGCATTTTCAATACAATTCCTCTAGAATTAGATACTAGACAAGAAGTTTTAAAAAGATCCAAGAGAGACTTAAACCAGCGATTCCGTAACATTCCCTATAAACGGCTTAAAATTACAGTAAGGATTACAAGGGTGATATTTTATTCCTCCCTGTGGGAATGTTGGATCGTTTTTGCACGTCCCATCTCGCTCTCCTCGAGACACAGACACACACATACATGTCCTGATTAAATTAGATTTCAATTTATGAACAATATTTCATTTAAAAAAAATTTGAATTTCCAGTCTGAAAGATGTGAGAATTGAGAAATACATTCATCATTTGGTTTTGAAACACAATAAATAACAACAAACACCAATGCTCAATCACTCACTGCAGCAGTAATAGCGGTATTACAAAAAGTAATAAAAAAAAAAAGTTTATTAAAATAATAAGAATAATAAGTTTCACCACTAATTGAACCAGTGGTCGGTTATCTGGTAACAATTTTTCACCAAAGGTTGGCACGTAGAGCACTGGGCACTGGGCACTGGGCATCAGCCAACGAACCAGCACCACCTAGAGGGCTATCGGGCACCTGCAGTCTCAGGTAATCAGCTGTTTCCTGTATTATGACATAATAAAATGCTGAGCATTTTCATGTTAATTACACCAAATTATAATAAAAAGACATTCTTGTTTCCCCCAGAACCACGTGTCCTTGGGTAAAAGACACTCAGATGTATTTTGTGCATAGAGTTTAGGAGTGAGATAGACCTCTTAGAGTTGTAACACTTTACATTCATTTATTAGGCAGATGCTTTTGTTCACAGTGACACACGAGTGAAGCTCAGCCACTGTTCTTGGAGCGACTAGTGCCAAGGGCCCTGCTTAAGGGCCACATGATGGCATCACGGTATCAGCCGTGGGATTTGAACCAGCAACCTTGTGATCACAGTACTAATGCTCAGAGCCACACACCATGTGAAATGAGCTTTATAAACATAATTTTAAAAAATCGCTCTGCCAGTGCTCCATGGACATCAGCGAGGGCCGACAGGCTGGCGTCGGTGCCCTCTTTGCCCCAATGGCCACCCCCTGCAGGCTTTGGACGGAAGGTCAAGTACCCTGATGTAGTTCTCTTCAACCACGGAGACTTCCAATAGCAGCCTCCAGGGCACACAGCAGGGAAGATCGTAAAACAGCTGTCGATGGATACATGGATATATATATATACATACATGTTCCTGATATCCTTCCCAGCTCTGGAGCTATTCGCAAGAACAGCATCCTGGAAGAAATCACTGATGGCAGGCAGCATGCTCTCTGACACCATCCCAAAAAGCAGAGTACAACAGCAGTGAAAAACATTTCGCAGTGATTTCACTGCTTTTCTTAATCAGGGGATGTGCTCCTATATGTGCTTTTCATGTTTTTCTTTCTTTGTGCTATCATTCTTAATAAACAGACCAGGAACACCAAACTCAATGCGTGTGTCTTACACTATCAAACTGTACTTAGCCGAAGGAGATGAGAGAATGGTATTAGAAAGCAGTGTTACACTTACTGAAATACAAGGTCTCTTGGCTATATGAAAAACCTTTACTGTATGCGAAACCTGATTATCAAACCTGTTGATGTGCGGTTCTATATTACAATGCAGCGAGACAGAGTCATAAACTCAGCGTGTCTGACATTATGTAATAAAGAGCAGGTATCATAAATAATACCGGGATTCCGTGCCCCCTACTGTAAAATTCTAGCACAGCACTAGTGTAAATGACGGTGTGTGTATAACAGGGATGATAAAGCACATCATTAAACGTTCCATAAGAGAGTTCTCATTTCCATTTACAATTTAAATAATGTGGGTAGCATGGTGACTGGCATGCTCACTCTGTGAATGTGCACGTGTGTGTGTGTGTGTGTGATCCTGCCATTGGGTGTTATCTATCTATCTATCTATCTATCTATCTATCTATCTATCTATCTATCTATCTATCTATCTATCTATCTATCTATCTATCTGTCGATAGTCGTGTGAAGTTCAGTTTTATATTATTTTATGGTTAAAATCGTACGATTTAATCTTCTAATCCCACCTCATACTACAACGACAGCCAATAAAACCGCAGAACATCTACTCCAACTCTCCGGTTTCCTAGCGACGGCCAATGGGAATGGAGAATTCGCCTTCCTGTCTGAGGCCGGCCTTCTGTCACGTGTTTGCATGGACACGTTTACGCTGCTCTTCCTGGTTATTTCTGGACGTGGAAATTCATTATATGTCTGCAGAGAAGCAGGATGACCAAACCAAAGGAACAAAAGAAGGAGAAAATAAGTGTTGCTACAGAGGTTCGCTAGTGGCAAAAAATGTGATCCCAATTCAGACAGCTAGCTAAATAATAAAACTTTTCGCACGCTGGGGACCGTCTCGGTACAGAGCAATTTAGTAACGTTTAAAACGGCGGCATTAATATTTCAATAACATTCTATAGTTTAAAAGTTAGTAGTTGTAATCGGTTTCGCATTACCGTGTATCTGAATTGCAATCGCCTTTCTCCTTTAAACATATAGTATGGATTGTAGTGGTGGCCTCTTTCGGTAATTGATTTACACGGAGCCCACGATTCTGAGCAATGTGAGCGATGAATGGATGTTGGATGGTTTGTCCGTTTGCTAATAACAACGTACAGGCTTATCCAAAAGTTGCTTTTTGATTTAGATTGACCGGGTGGAGGAACGGCGATCGCTGTGCCAGAGTAACCTGGAGAGGGCGGAGTACCGGCAGCGCCGAGAGCAGCTTTCGGGGCAGGACAGGTGGGTCCAAGGGCAGGGATCGCAATGCCGCTTCTTCACTGGTGAAAATGTGTTTAACCCGTTTACCTGCACCACGATTACTGGCGTTGGAGAAGTGACCCATTAGAGACAGGTGGAAACTTCAGGTCCAGGAAGTACAAATCCAGACCAAGATTTTATTTCAACCGACCAGTTGAGCATAAAGAGTCAGTCAGTGAGTGCTCAGCTGGTTGGTTGAAACAAAACTTTGGTCTGGATTTGTACTTAATGGACCTGAAGTTTCTACCTCTGTCTGTAATGGATCACTTTTTTTAGTAACTTCCCCAGCATTGTTAGGGTTAAATAAGAATTTTCATCATGTAAATGGTTCCAAGATTGTTGTTCTGTAATGCATATAAAAAGAACCATAAAGGCCATTTGTATTTCCCTCTGCTGTCTAATAAAACTCTTTAACCGAACCATGGTGATGATGTTTTATAACGAGAATCTTTTTAACAGGCAAACGCTGGAAGATGAAATTACACTAATTAAAGAGAGAATCCAAAAATATGGTAAGTATTTCCTCTGTGGTAAAATGTGTAACCCTGTGGATTTAGAAGCGGGCTTTGGGTTAAGGTCGGCTGGTTTCCTTGCTGGGAACGTCTCTCTGTCCTCTCCATACAGACCGTGAGCTGGAGGTGCTGCGGCGGGAAAATCGCAGGAACATGCTTCTGTCCGTGGCGCTGCTGGCGATCGCAGCTCTCTGCTACTACGCCTTTATCGCATAGCACTTCCACCAGTCTCCCTCAAGCAAGCCTTCTGTAATCAGTACTCACCGCTTAGTCTGGGTCATGTCCTGATCAAGGGCACATCTTTGGGATGAGCACTGGGGGGTTCAGGTCTCCACCCATTTTAGGGGGTCCAGGAGATTATATTGGCTGGCTTTGATCCCATAATTTATGCCCATGGTCCTGATGCACCTTGTTCTGTCTGAAACAATATCTGCCTTTGCTGGAGGTGTGGTGGATGAGAAGTGCAGGTCGCTTTTAAAACGGTTACCGGCTTTTACCAGTAGATGGCAGGATTGTTCAGACTTTCACCATCATAGGCAAAAGTTACTTAACTAATCTGTGAGCTGCACCCCAGAGAAAATAGAGAAGACCCAGTGATTTCGAGTTATAATACAGTTTTCCATGTGATTCTTTTTCTGAGCATACAGATGAACAGAGTATTGACAGACTACAGCAGAACCGTATTCGAGTACTCATGGCTGCTCTGAGGTCGCATGGGTGTTAGGAATATAAAGACTCATGCTTGTAGGATTTTGTGAGGTTTGTCACTGTACGTTCACTGCCATTGAGCAGAGGGACCTTGGTGGCAAAGATCAGGAAGCTTGTGTTGGAAGACTGTCATGATTAACAAGAAACTGTATGTGGCACAGTGACGAGAAGGGAAGTCAGACATAACTGTGCTGGTATGTAGGGCTATAGCCGGAAAACTGGAACTTGAATTATGCTCCATTTTGTCTTTGTATAAAATCCTTTGCCTATCTGTGTTGTCAGAATCGTACTTATCAATGCGAGTGATCCTTCCAAAAGAATAAAACGCTCATCTAAAGGGATCCATCTTTCATTGATGTGGCACCTTGATGCATAAACAGGTCTGGGGAAAAAAACTCAGTCAGAATTCAGTGCTGATGCTTGTAATATGGAAAATGATCGGTCATTTGCCCCTTCTGTTACCGGGTGCAGCACCAAACTATGAAACGAGGACAGGCCAAATTGACTACGATTCCAAGTGTATTGGCTGTTTGTGGGAAGCGGGTCAGCAGGAAATATCACCAGTGTTGGAACCACATTGGCACACTCTGGTTTCTTGCATACTGAGTCATAAAGGAGTATTTCTGGCAGTGGGGCTGTTTTCAGGTTGTTTTTCAGTTGTTAGAATTCTGTATTAAAGACGCAATAAATACAGAACACTGGTATTGGGAGTTTGCTGTAATGCACATTTTATTGGGAGGATGTAGAAATTCCTGGATTAGTGTATGAGCATCATCCAAGAGACCAGAGATAAGGGGGTATGTCATTTTCTAGCTGTTTATCACTGACGCCTGGCCTTGTATTGTGGTACCTTTGCGGGAAAAAGAATAGGATATGGATCATTGTTCAAGTCACCATGAAGGAGCACAGTTGCTGTCATGCATGCAAATAAAACCAAATATTTGGGTCTTTCTCCAACTTTTTTGGTATTTTACTTGGAATAAGATGCTTATTGCGCTCAGTTCTGGAAAGTTGCGTAAATGTGCATCTGGGATGGGAGAGTGTGTATCTGCGTCAGATTGAGTTACAGTCTGCAGTGAGCTGCTTCTGACCGTATCCTTATGTGCAGGATTACGCGGGGGAGTGTGACCAGAGACCTAATGAGATTTATGGATGCTGACAGCCAGCATCTGGTATCAATGTGCGATTAATGACGGATGTTCCGGATGGTTCTTTATACTGGAGGCCGTGCATGAACATGAATGAAGGGAACAAGATGAAAGTCAGGCGAATAGACCCGCACGCCTAATGTGATTTCCACAGCTGATTAAACAAGAATCTTAAAATCAGTGTTTAAAATAGGTGCTTTGAATTTAGGATATTGATTGTGCCAATCTGAGAATAATACCTGAAATACTGCCTGTTTGAGTTTGGGGGAAAAAATTAAGCCATTTTCTTATAAATATAACATTTTTGCTTAGCTTTGTTTTGTATTTCAGTTTCTAAATGCAAGATATTTATCACATGCATGAATGTAGCAGTAAATTGAAATTGCCTAAAACTCCAAACTGCAATAAGGTAGAAGGATAACAAAATTAAAAAATGTTTCAATTAAGTACTAAAACTACAGAAATATACAGGAAGTAAAGATAAAAAGATATCAGAAAATATTTAAAGAGCAGGTAGCGGTCATGGCTTATTTTAGTTTCTGATCAGTGGTATTAATGTGCCTGATGCCCCTTGGGTAGAAGCTTCTCCTCAGTCTCAGTCCCGCCCATAAGGCTCTGGAGACGCTGCCTGTGTGCAGCCGCCAGGACAGTTTATGGCGTGGATGGTGACTATCTCCTATATTTAATGCCCTGGACCTACATATGCTGGATGTCGATGTCCTATAGGGTGAGCGGGTCTGTCCTGATGGTTCTCTCCGCGTTCCGTATCACCCCTGCATGGCTCTGTGGTCCTCGGAGCTGCAGCTGACAGAACAGGCAGCGAGTCTCCCAGAAAGCACCGGAACTCCAGAACCTAGTCAGTAAATAAGACGTAATGACCAAACGGTATTGGTAGATCTGTCCATCTTCCGACAACTTATCCGAGGCTTCGGAATGCTCTATTTAATGTAAACAATCTAATCCAAAATATTTGCAACTAGAATCATATATGGAATCATATATAAGACCCCTGGGGATTCCTTGCTTAGCTGGATAACTTGTTAGATTTAAAGTGGTTTGAGCTAGATGGACTTTATTTACTCATATTTAGTTCAGACTACCTTAAATCCAACAAATTATCCGGCTGAGCAAGAAATCTTTTTCCGTTTGACAGGCCCCTGACAGGATTTTGTATTCTTATTTATAGCCGATATCACAGCGCAGCTAGGTGTGGCTGTATGGAGACCGGGATACAGATGCGAGCCAATGGGCTTTATTGAGCGACATACAAGGTAGATAAATACAACTGGGGGAATTTGGAGGACATCTACACTGCCTCCCGCACCCAGAACACTAATGTCACATTCACAACAGCACCGGCAGGGGCGGACACTTCAGGTCCAGAAAGAAAAATTCAAACCAACAAATGTGACGCTGACCAGTAGCACTTCACCCCAGAAGACTCGAACCCAGGTCCCGGAGGTGTGAGGTAACAGTGCTAACCACCGCACCACCATGCTGCACCGTATCTTTAGATATAACACGTCCTGTATTTCCCTGCACTCCGTTCGCCAAACACTCCAGTAATCCTGCAAAGATGCGGCGTATTATCGGCTAATGCCAGGGATTATAAAGCGGCCAGAGGCGCGGTGGGCGCCCGGGCAGGACGGGCGGGTGAGAGCCGGTGTTCGGGGGATCGCTTCGCTGTCAGACGTTGCAGAGGTGATGTTTCTGCGGATTCCCCACCTCACACCGGGCTATATCAGATGTTTCGTTTCTATGGTCATTAATTATTTTTATGCTGGTGCAAGGAGTTTGTCTGAAGCATGCTCCATGCCTTTAATAAATTGAAAGTTTCTTGCAGGGACGCTTGTGCGCTGTAACAAGTTATGGAGACTGAAACACAAAGCCTACAACTTATTTATATTAACAATAAAATAATAATCATGAGGTGAAACTGTAGTATTTACCTTAATGATAAATATGGAATTTACATGAATATTTGCTCTTCTCGTGACTTTAGGCGACAGCAAATATACGCAGATATATTTATTCAGACTCGTATCAGGAATAAACCGGTTTGATATCGTTTAATCTCAGGAAACATACTCATGCGTGCAGTCACACACCACACCGCTTCACTTTTGGATTACTGGTTAATTTCTAAACAGTCTTCTAATTACCCACGTTGTCTAGGCTGCATGAACACGGCTGGGGGGGGGGGGGGGGGGCAAACTCACAGTTCATAATTACCCATGTTCTTAACAGCTATGGGTTGTGTGCTTTGATTTGATGTTTCTTGCATGCATTTCACTGTGTGAGTTAGCCACGCTGCAAAATGGCTTGGCCGTGAATTTCAGATAAAGAGACTGAACACTTCCTGAAAATTAATAGCGAACCTCTTAAGACATGACTGGATCTCCCTGGATTCAGTCAGAATGTAAAAAAAAACCCTTAGATACAGTCCTAAAAAGCAGAAAGTGTATTCGGTGAAAGTTAACTAACTTCAACCCCCCAATTCATTCATTTCCTAGATATATATACACTGAACAAAAATATAAACGCAACACTTTTGTTTTTGCTCCCATTTTTCATGAGATGGACTTAAAGATCTACAATTCATTCCAGATACACAATATTACCATTTCTCTCAAACATTTCTCACAAATCAGTCTAAATGTGTGATAGTGAGCACTTCTGCTTTGCTGAGATAATCCATCCCACCTCACAGGTGTGCCACATCAAGATGCTGATCTGACATCATGGGTAGTGCACAGGTGTACCTTATACTGCCCACAATAAAAGGCCACCCTGGAATGTGCAGTTTTGTCTCACAGCAAAATGCCACAGATGCCACAAGCATTGAGGGAGCGTGCAATTGGCATGCTGACAGCAGGAATGTCAACCAGATCTGTTGCTCGTGCATTGAATGTTCATTTCTCAACCATAAGCCGTCTCCAAAGGCGTTTCAGAGAATATGGCAGTACATCCAACCGGCCTCACAACCGCAGACCACGTGTAACCACACCAGCCCAGGACCTCCACATCCAGCAGGTTCACCTCCAAGATCGTCTGAGACCAGCCACTCAGACAGATAATGCACGGCCCCATGTTGCAAGGATCTGTACACAGTTCTTGGAAGCTGAAAATGTCCCAGTTCTTGCATGGCCAGCATACTCACCGGACATGTCACCCGTTGAGCATGTTTGGGATGTGCTTGACCGGCGTATACGACAGCGTGTACCAGTTCCCACTAATATCCAAAACTTCGCACAGCCATTGAAGAGGAGTGGACCAACATTCCACAGGCCACAATTGACAATCTGATAAACTCTATGCGAAGAAGATGTGTTGCATTGCATGAGGCAAATGGTGGCCACACCAGATACTGACCGGTTCTGAGTCCCCAGACCCCCAATAAAGCAAAAAACTGCACGTTCCAGGGTGGCCTTTTATTGTGGGCAGTATAAGGTACACCTGTGCACTACCCATGATGTCAGATCAGCATCTTGATGTGGCACACCTGTGAGGTGGGATGGATTATCTCAGCAAAGCAGAAGTGCTCACTATCACACATTTAGACTGATTTGTGAGAAATGTTTGAGAGAAATGGTAATATTGTGTATCTGGAATGAATTGTAGGTCTTTAAGTCCATCTCATGAAAAATGGGAGCAGAAACAAGAGTGTTGCGTTTATATTTTTGTTCAGTATATGATTTGCATTTTTTATTCTTACGCAGTGACTGCAGAGTTGCACTTTATGTATATCTGTGTGTGTTTGTGAGCTCACAGATGTCCCAAACACTTCTACTCGGAGAGATTTTTTTATCCAAAATTATCTTGGCACATCGAATGGCTTAAATTAATATGTGGAGTCTACTAGTTACTACATAGTGTGAGCCTTTGGGATAAATACCAAGATTTAAGCTGGGGGTCCAGAGAATGAGGACGTAACCCTTTGTAGTCTGAAGAGGAGGTAACCAGTTAACTAATTAAATAAATGTATCCGCGGAATAGTCTCTTATTCTTGATGGAGCTGTTAAATAAGATGTCACACCCAATAACTAAAACATGAAATATATGCACATTGTTTGTGAAATAGTTACTAGAGGCTAAAATGGGGTTTAATGGTGGGTTTGGTTGTGCAGATATAAATCTATAAATGTAAGTAGGATTGTCCTGTAACTTTGAAGAAGAGCAGATTATGTTCTTGTTGGGTCACCAGTCCGGTGGTGTCTGTGTTTTCGGCCCGGTTTTACTGCCCCTAACTGAATAGTCTGAAACTCAGAGTTGGAGATGCTGGTCTGTCTATAGCTGGACTCTGTCTGTCCAAGAAAGTTGCCAATAAATACTGTTTCTACCAAACATCTGGACGTTAACACGTTTTATTATTAAAAATCACTTTAAAATTTCAACATTTATCTACATTCAACATTTATTCTTATTCAACATTTATTCAACATTTATATACGGTGATTAAATGATGCTATAAACATGTCCAGCAAACGATGTCCAGTCATTCCCAAGTATTTTTCGTCCAGGATTTTTGTTTGTGGTCAGCAGACACCCAGCTTGCACCAGTAGGCCTGGCTTCATACTTAGTGTTTTTTTGTTTTCCAGTAAGAATAATAATAAAACGAAACAAAAACGCACAGGTCATTTTTTTGAAATTTGAAATGCCTCTGCGTTTCCACCAGGGGCCAGTAATGAGTAATTATTTTATTTATGAGCTGAAATTATCAAAACTAACATTGAAATTTCGGTGACAATTTTATATTAATATACATAACTATAAACTTCAGTGTTGTGAGTTAACAGCTAATGCAGACACTAAGATAAACATTTCAAAAACGATTTGTGATCCTGTATTAGATAAGGGGCTGGAGGTGGATGGATGGGACTTAAAAAAAAAGAGAAAACCTCAAATCAAAATATCCCTGTCATGTACTGACCTGGAGTCTTTCACATGAAGATTTGGGTCGGCACCATGATGCAGACGGATGACCTGTACTGTTTTTGTAGCCGATCATTCTGAAGTTTGATGAACAGCATAGCATGACCTTGAGACATATATGAATGTGAGACCAATTCCTCCCCTCAGGAAAAACATCTGATGTCTCTGAGCTTCTCTTGGGAGCGTAAAAACATCCGCTTAACGTGAGAATGGAGCAGGGACTTGGTTCCCAATTTTGGGTTTAAAAAACTGGGGGGAAATACAAAACAAAAACAAAATGCATCCACTCTAGCAGTGTTTCCCAATCCGGTCCTTGGAGACGCACAGCCAGTCCATATTTTTGCTCCCTCCCAGCAGCTGGAAGGGAACAAAAGTGTTGACTGTCTGACAGGGAATTTGCATGGAGCAAAAACGTGGACTGGCTGTGGGTCCTCGAGGATCGGATTAGGAAACACTGCAGCATACGCTTGAAAAAGGAGGCACAGGATGGAAAACAGGACAAGCTTCTGGTCTGCTTGGGTTGGTCCAGTCTGATGGGGCGATGGATAAACAGAAGGCTTTTTTATATTATCGGAAAGTAGTTTCTGCTGAATGAAGGGGCCTGTCTCCTGACATTGCCCTGCCGTGGGCCTTGCACACACCCTCCCCACGTTTTACACTGTTATTTTTTCCTATATTAGTCCTTTCATTCTGCCTCCGGGGCTTCAGATTAACAGCCCTGCAGAATGTCGCTCTGGGTTAATGAACACGGCAGATTAGCTTTTACCCCAATTAATGAGCTCATGGCCGGTCGCAATAAACACTGACAATCTGTAACATGTGCATTGGGTTTGGTGATATCTTATGTCCACCCAGAAGACAGATCCAGAGTAAAAAAATCAGCGAATGAAAAGTGCTGTAAGATATGTGTGTGTTAAATTAAGTACTGGATTGACGCTGTATATTTATTGAAATCTCTATATTAGCTTAGGGTGACCAGCTATTCCATGTAATCGGGAATGTATGAGCTAGGACAGGGATTATAATCTACCGTTTTAATTAAAAGGACCTAGATTTCATTTAAGCACTGAGTTCGTGCTGTGTGCTCATTGGTCAGTCTCCTATAATCATGCATGTGTCACTAATGTTAATGTGATGACAAACCCATAACAGTGCAAGAAGATCTGAACTATTTAGCCGAGCACAGGAGCCTTTCAGATTCAAAGCAGTTTGTAAAACCTGAAGCAGCTCAGCGTCACTCCTGACATGGATTAGAGGGTCAGTCTATATTAGCTCCCCATCAGGGACGAGATAAGAGAATCTCAGGCAAGATTTCAGAAAGTCAAAGTGCCGGGGTTACAGATCAGGTACACTAACGATTCGGCATTTAAAATAACAGCAGTCAGTTCTAATGACCATCCAGAGTGATTAAAGGGAGCGACTCGTTTCTGGAGGGAGCTGATTAATCTGATTTGTCAGGGTTTTCTTGGACGGATCTGGTCAGGTAGCTCAGGGGTCACACACCCGTCACCAGGCCAGTGCACTACACTGCGAAACCTGGAAAGTGCCACAAATGTCAATACAACAACACTGGCAAAACATTTACACGGCCCCTTATATGACATGGAAATTATTTGCATGGAAGAAGTAAATGTGAATTTCGTACAACATGCGTCCACGACAGCGCAAATAAAAAAAGCAACGTTATCAGGTGTACGAAGAATATTTTGACAATGAAAGACTGAAGTAGCTCCTTCTGTCACTGTCCCCATCGCAACCTCGAAATACCGCAGGGCCGGAATAACAAATTAAATTGGAATTCTTTGGGAGTCGTGCAAAAGACACACATGACATGCGACGGCCAGCAGATGATACACAAAAAGTTTAGTAATTAATAAATGCATGAAAAACATGTACAGTGCTGATTTTTAGGATTCCAGGTGCGTTCACAGCAGCCTCTCGCAGTCATCTTTCTATGTCACATTCCTTTGCTCAGTATGCAAATGTGTTGCCTGCCCTCCTAACTCCTGTGACGTGGAAGGGTCACCTGTAACAGGTTTAATACTCTAGCTGCTTAAGACTGAGGACTGAGTAAGACACAAATAATACAGACAATTGCTTTCATTATGGATAATGTTGCTGCCCAGTTTAATGTTCAGTACAAGGCACCAAGAGGCATTAAGTGACACCTTGGTGAAATCATATCCATTTATTTGTCCTATATCAGTAAGAACATAAGAACATAAGTAACAGACCATGAAGTCCAGGTCAAGTGACCGAGTCTATCCAGGGAAGCAGAAAATGCCAGTCAGGGTCATGTGACCCAGAGCCTATCCATGGGAGGAGAAACTGCTAGCCAGGGTCATGTGACCCATTGTGCATCTGAGGAAACATGGAGTGCTAGTCGGGGTAAATTCTGGCAGCACAAGGCATGTGCCTCTTGTATAACTGGTCGCACTGCAAGCCCTCCTCATGGTGGGGCTTGCATTCCTTTGCCCCCCTCTCCTGTCATTACCTCAGACATTAATGTCTTTGTTGTGGGCGGCTTAGGCAGGTAACCAGATGCCCTGAGGGGGGGTTGAAAGTGGGGAGGGTAGGTGGGAGGGGCAGAAAAGCCCACATGTCACCCCATCCCCATTGAGAAGAGCAGGGGCACATAATGACCTGATCCACCTCTCTAAGCCCCAAGGAAAAGTGTGTGTGTGTGTGTGTGTGTGTGTGTGTGGGGTAGGGGGGGGGGGGAGCTTAAGCCTTTTATTGACTCACACTAGAAACTGTGTTAATCTGAACTCTGACGGCATAAACTCAGAGGCTCAGGTAACTGAATCTCAGCAATTCAGACTGAAACTGAATCTGTTTGTGTGAAGAAAAATCACCCTGCAGTCATTCTGATTCATTTCAGCTCAGCAGAGACTAAACAAACAAAACAAAAACGAAAAACATCCATTAACTTAAATACTCCATCCATGTCCCAGCCACTTACCGAGTACTGGCTCACAGTGTCCCTGAAGCCTATCCCAGCCTGCACAGGGCACAGGGCAGGGGAGTACCCTGCACCCTGGATGGGATGCCAATCCATGGCAGGATAATTAACCTTAATAATGGCATTTTTTTCAGCCCTGATTTTCACGAACACTATACCACCTTATTTTCGCATATCTATACAAGTTATAGTCAGATGTAAAGTAATCCTAACCCTAACCCCTAACCCTAACTCTAACCCTAACAACACATAAACTGTTGACCACTGAGCAGATTCTGTTAAGATAACAAGTGGATCATTGTAACGCTGGCTGTGACGTTAGAAGGTGAAATACGTGCACCAGACCTTCCCTCTCCAAGGACACGCCTGCCGCATCTGAACCCGATACATTTCAGCCTGAGTTCTGGCTACAGTTTTTTTCCCTCCACCCTTGGCCTGCTGTCGCTCTAGTGCCCCACGGAGAGAAAAGGTCCCGCAGCAAACTGTCCAGCTGACATGAACAAGTTACCGCAGAAGCTGCCATTGTGAAGTTAATTTGATGTCATTTTAAAAGACAACCGACAGAACAAATGCTGTACTCATGGCTATTAGTTAGTTCAGTAAAATCCCCATAGTATAAAACAAGACAAAGTTTTCAAACACAGCGTGGGACAATGTCACTCAAGCATACAAACAATTTAGAATTTAGTGATTAATTGTCATTATTGACACACCACAGCACGCAGTGCACAACACCAAAATATGTTTAAACAGTGGGAGCAGATGGCTGTGAGTACAGTATATACAAACAGTGTTTTGTGATGGGAGACAGCATTTTGGGCCAAACCTGGACTACAGATGTTGCTTTACAGTTATTTTTCATGCCAAAACTGTAAATTATTACTGTAAACTTGCCTCAGCAGATAAATTCCCATAGATGTTTTGATGACATCTCCCACTCAGAATCCATAGAGCAAAAAAAAAAATAACACAGTTCTTTCAGCATAAAAAAATAATAAATAAAAAGAGATAACTTTATACACTGATTAAGTGAGTCTGTTGAAGAGAGAAATACAAGGATATTCTTTAAATAATCCGAGCCATACGAGCCAATCCAAAGAGTATGAAAACCTCCCCACGGCTCACACTGATGGATGCACTTGATCTATTTTATTTAACACTTGACAAGATTTTCTCTTGCCCTGTGAGCAATATTGTGGCAGAGATTCACTGAAATTTCCAGTGACCAGCTGAAACGAACACAGATATGGTCAAGGAGGTCAACTTTATTTTCACAACCAATGTTTGATTTATGCACCGGGCCTTGAAACGTACGTACGGTAATTGCAGAAACTAATCCCAAAATATTTCAGCCTGCCTGGTTCCTTAATCTTTCACTGCACATGCATTCTTCATAACTCTCTGGCCAGCTGTACTGTGCCTGGACACAGTCACAACCAGCCAGGGGGAAAAAGCACAGTAAAGTTTCACAATTACTTTGCACCTCATGTCGTAATTGCATTTTTTTATATGTCAAAAATATTTCAAACTTGATTACCATGAGAAAAGGTCTCTGCTTTCCTCAATCAAATAAAATTCAAACAAATTCAGTCTGAAGCTTTTAAAGATCATTGAGGTATACACATTAATAACACTAGCAGATGATGAATTGAAAGGCTGAGGATTAGTATAGAAGTTGCAGAAAACATTTTGCACTCATTTTAATTCTGAATGTTGACTTAGCTACGAAGCCAATTTTAACTAATTGTGCCCTATATAATCTACAAGCCATAATTCAAACAATCACACATAAACACCCTTTAAAACAGCACAGATCGAATATTTAAATAGAAAAATTTTGCTACAACTCGAAGTTTGTGCAGTAATGAAATAAACATGGCTTAAAATGTTGTATTGCATCAAATGTATAGTTACAAATATTATTTGGATGAATGAAATGCCCAGCCATGGCTCAGGCCTGATTCTACCTAGGATACATCCCAGGTGTCACATCCCAGGTGTCACGGAAGGAGGATTACTGTGGATCTGCACCATGCGGATTTTTCTAATAAATAGACTTATCTGTGGTTGTTTTTCAGCTGGCTATTAAAAAATGGCATAAGGAACATTTACAAAAAATGTAACCCTGGTCATGCCTTGTATGCCCCCCCACGCACCCCCGCCAGAGTCACCAAGGATACGAAGCCGTGCAACAGACGGGTTGCGCAAGGTGCCAAGAGGAAAGCCCATCTGAAGCTGGCAAAGTTTTGCTTCACGAATGACATCAAGCCAGTCCGCACCGGCAGCAAAGGCATCTGGGACATTAAAGCTTCATTGCATGACTCAGCAGAATGACTGGTGGCAGAAACGTCTCTGAAGCACTAAACATGAAGAGAGGGGAGTAACAATTCCCTACATATTCATTCATTTCATAAGGGGCGTCTACCACTCCACTAGCTGACCAGTATAACATAACCATACATGACCAAAAATAAATCCCTCTGATGTCATGGAACAGTATGAAACAAATTATCAAACATTTTTTTCCCTACGTCACAGTATAACCACCAACCGTTTCAAAATGCAAATTTCATTTCGTTTTGAATTTCATTTTCAGCCTGGTTTGTTATCCAGTAACTGTTAGCAAGCATTTTCAACGGAGACAGACACAGGCTGAACCCCGTGTTGGACATGAATGCGAATACTGTACCTGTTAAATGATTTGAATAGGAGCGTTTTACATCTTAATTCTGTATTTTACCTGCATCTCTCTGTGTTAATTTCCCTTGGATTATCAGTCGGAGGAATATGTTTATATACGACGCTGATATATCCTGGAGCTCTGAAACCAACCAGCTGAAGCCACAAATTCCAGGAAGGAATAAAACACACAAAATAACACTTACAGAGCGTTAACAAGGCTAGAGGAGCAATTTAAAAAACAACCTGCCACTTGCTTTTATGTCTGTTTCGTGTGCGGTGAGATGCCTTGCATCCCAGCATAAAGAACAGGCTTAATATGTTTTACCGTGAAATCCATAATCAGGGATAGTCAGTGCAGTCCAAATACACCAAAATCACATTACAATACACTCATTTACTTTTGTAGACATGCATGATGTATATAGTTAACATACAGGTAAGTAATTCTGTGGCAATTTTAACTGGTTATGTCTAATGCTCAACAAATTCGTCTTTAATAACTTGTGATCCTCTCTGCAGCCAGCAAATCAGGCTACATTTCAGTCTCAGCTTTGCAAACAAGAATCTAAACATGAATGACTTAGCGTCTTCTATTTGTATTCTGATTTGTCTGTTACTTACATTTAGTTACTGTTGGTATTTGCAGGTAGTGTGCAGTTATATTTAATATTATACAGCAACACCCTTACTTAAATTAAGTGCTTCTTACTTTACCACAGAAGAAACGGGCTACAGTAAGGTGAAAGTCTTAAGTTCCCCACTATCATTAAAGAAATAAAATTAACCCTGTTAAATTCACACACCAATAACACAGGCGCCTCAGTCCAAAAACTCAACCTATTTATAAAGGACAGGTTTTAGGCTTATGCGTACATTTAAAAGCAATAGCTATAACTTCAAAGTACTTTCGATTACAAAATTTTATTATGGATTGTTTAAAATTATACTTATCTAGCTATAAAGGGGTAACTGGCAATGCTACTTAATATTTGTATAACCATAAACGGGACTGGGGGTGCATGATAGTGGGAGGAGCGACTTGTGGGTCCAGGTGTTAGTTTTGCGGAAACTCCGCATCAGATAAGCGCAGCATTTTCGGAGCGCATCGCCTTTGCGGCGCCGCCGTCCCTGTTAAGCATTTCGGAGACTTTTACTAAGGGCGCCTTTGCGAGGCTTTTCCGCAATTTAAGGAGAGCAGTTGCGGCCGGATCGCCAGTGGGCTCGCCAGCCTTAATGGTACTTTTCCTGCGATCCAACTCCCGGCTTCCTCCTTCTCCTCCCACCTCCTCCTCCTCCTCCTCCACTCTGAACATCGCCAAGTCACCGGAGACGATCGCTTCTCCACCAGGCCAGACTTTACACAACCGGGAGGTTGAAAAAGGCACCGACGAAGTGTGGAGGGGTTAAAGAAACAGAGTAAAAAAGAGAGAATGTTTAAAAGGAGCAAAAGCCAAGTGCTGGTGGACGACACGCCGGATGAGGGCGAGGAGGCTCAATGGCATCGCCGGCACACGGACGTGGTAAGGCGGGCTGGCCGGGCAGAGCCAGGCAAGATAACAAAGAACTAAGAACAGCGATTAGTTTATATTGTTTTAAAGTAAGCCACAAAACATTTAATCGGAAAGTAACAATTCAGACGTAAATATAGGCTAATTGTGAACTGATATTGTTTAAATAAATACTTCTAGTATTGCATGCTTTATATTTGCACTGTTAAACAATGCATTTTTATAAAAATAGGTGTTTAATTAATGTAAAATGAGACCTCGGCATTTAGGTTAACTTGTTTAAACAGTTATCCCGCACGCGTTACCTGTGCGCGCCGCCGACAGTGACCGTGACTGTGACCGTGAGTTCCTTACCTGGACGTTTAGCATTTTTTCCGCATCTATTGGGGCTTTGATCCGTGTTCATTTCCGATGGGCTGCTTTCCAGCTGATTTACGGGAGATCAAATGGGAAAAGGCCAATGACTCCGTACGTGTTAAACCACAACCGCCCGCTTTGATTGTAGCTACTTCAGTAAGAATAACTTTAGTGCAGTCCTGTGATCACTGTAATCACCAATGCACAGACCAGCCTGAAGGGTTAATAGGGTGCAGTTTCTTGCTCGTTCTGCTATCGAACACCTTGTCTGTATTCGACAAATGTCATAAATCGTGAATTGGGAGTAACTTTTTGTAGGCGATGTCAGTTCATGAATCAGCCTGGTCTTTTTCCCCAAAACTCTCACCGGTAACCGCTTATTTGTCTTGCAAACACCCCGATTTCTAGGTGTGAGATGGTACATAAAAGCAGGAAGAAGGATTTTTTTTGTGGTTGGTCTGACATAAACACGACTACGCCACTGATAATGATTACATGTTAAGGTAAAAGTTAACCAGACCACAGATTTTCTCCTGATTTACTGACATCCGTGTACCGTTATATGAAGTTTATTGTTTTACGTTTTAATTATTAATGATATCGACCGTGAAAGGGATGGGTGAGGAGATTTCTTGACGCTCAACTGGAAACTAATGAGCTGATGAACTGATTTTTCAAAAATAGATTTTTTTGCAATTCATATTTTCCCAGCACACACATAATTCTTTTTTATACAGTCTCACAAATTATGGAAAATAAAATGGCCAATGGTTCCTCCTAGAATCAAGTCTAAAATAAGCAGCACTACTGACGTCCTGACAGTAAGTGCTTCACATCAGGGATTCGGGACAGGAGGAGGAGTGAATTTTGCCGTAGGTGTCTAGTACTGACTGCTTTTTGAAGGCAGTCCTCAGCCAGCTGTAATTTCTTTGTCCTGCCCCGTGATTGGTGCCCCCAGAAAACAAGGAGCTTTAAGGGACTTAAAAAGTCAAGATCACAGGCACAATGTTTTGAAGAGTATTTTCAAACACGTAAGAACAAATAAGTCCACTGTTGTGTGCACAGACAACAAAAAATATATTAATTGGACTTACAAACAGGACATACAGTGTCTGACTAGGAGCCAAAGCCGAATCAAATTATTGACGTAAGAAAGTGTTTGGAAGGGGGCCAGAGATTTTTTTTTCTTTTTCCTCCGCCCCCTAATGTCCTTCATCCTTAAAATAAATAAAAACTATTAAAACAGTCTGTACTCTTTCACCCCTTTCTGCACTTCCACTTGAAACCTTCTGCTAGACTTAGTATTTCTAACTGGCTGGTCGAAGTTGTTGAGTGCAGGTTAGTTAGCAGTGCGGACTCTCCGCGCCAGGTTAGTTAGCAGTGTGGGCTCTCCGCGCCAGGTTAGTTAGCAGTGCGGGCTCTCCGCGCCAGGTTAGTTAGCAGTGCAGGCTCTCCGTGCCAGGTTTGCTTGGGTGTTGTGTTGTCATATTCCCTTAAGCTCGCAGAATCTTCTAGAATTCCGTTTGGGTGAGTTGAAAACATGATGGCCTTGGACAGATTAATACTTAGAAGTCACCATCGTGGAAGAATGTGTCAGTTCATCTCTAATGGAAACATTAAAAAAAAACACAAATATCTTTCGGTCCTAGTCAGAGTATACCCTAACCATACTGCACACTTAACACGTTTATTTTTCGCAAACTCATTTATGTGCAGATTAACTACACTGACTGACTGAATTCCACCAGGAGATGCAGCAGAACTGGTTGAGATTCTATCTGTCTGATCTTTTAAGCTGATTTCTGTTTTGATCTTCTCTGGTGGTTGTTTCGGGCAGGTGATGCACCAACACGTCCAGACGAATCCAAAAGCCTCCCCCTAACCCTCCTAGAACAAAAGAGGTGTATCCCCGGGCATGTCTGTTAACTTCTGATGGTAAAAATCATCTTGTGGTGCAGTCGGGTTCTGTGCTTTCTTTAGCGGTGGCTTTGAACCGGGTCCTTCTAGAGGTGTTCGGGCAGTGGAACATCTGAGAGTCTCAGCTGTGAAGCAAACACGGGAGCAGATGACGGGCAAAACAAAATAATTAGAAATGCCTTTTTAAATTGTTGGCCACAAGTCAGGATGTGTTCTAGGGTCAACAGGCAGACGAAAAGGAAGTAAGTGTTTTTTCGATCTTGCAGGCGATGGAGAGCTAAATCACTGGATGTGTTTATGCCTCACAGACCTGCAGTGTCGGTTGTTTTCACGTGTATTTCAGGCTGCGGTGAACAGTGGCCACTGACAGAACCAGGGCCCCTCTAGTTGTGGAAGGACCTTACTGTTTACATGGCTTGTCCTGCACAGGAAGGCAGTTGTGCTTTCTCTACTGAGACCTGGTTCCTCACTGGCCTTCTGTGGGCTTGTTTTTTGCAGGATAAGGAAGAGGATGGAGAGGATGAGGAAATCACAAGCCCAGCGTCAAAGGTAAACACAATCTCAAGCTTGGCAACGCAAGGCTGGGGGGGATGGTGTCGTATATTTTTTTCTGTTGTAAAAACAGCACCGTTTACCCCACAGCTCCAACTGGCCAATGTCTGATCCTGCTGAATAGGCTCCTGTCCGTGTGGGAATGTAAGATCCATTGTGCCTCACAAAGAGAGCATAAGACATAAATAATTCAAACGTGCATATTGCCCTGGTACCGATGGGTAACCGGTACATAGTGGTGGAAGCCAGTTGGATGCCGTGGGCATCCCATAAATGTGAGATGCTGCTTCCGTGGCAACTGTTCAGGATGAAGAATCCCAGGGCAAATGCGTTTGAGCGGCACTTTAAATCCCGGTGCCACCCCAACCTGCGGGAGACGGCAGGTTGGTAATTTTCCACGGCATGTTGAAGCACTTTCCTTCTTTGGTGGGGGGGGGGGGGGTCGTCTTTAAGCTCCACCCCTGTGAAACTGTCTGCTGGATCCCCTCTGGCCTATAACGCTGTGTGCTGCAGGTGTGTAACGTCCACTTTTGTCTACTTCACACATGCTTCTCTCTAAGGTAACTTGCAAGCCGCCACATAATATTGCACGATTCGGCTGACAAACTGCATCCGCATTAGGTGCAGCCATAAATGCATGCAGGCTCGGTTTCCATGTAAGGGGAAAAAACAGTACTTCATATACACACAGTGCCCCAAGGCTAGATATATTAAACTGTCTTCAATCCCCAGGCAGCGATACTAGATATACAAATAATCTCATAGCACAGACAGCGACCCTGAGATAAAGATACGGTGAGGAGAGCATTCTCTGAAGGCTGAGGGGAGGGAGCGTGGCCTGAAGGGGGCGTGATCGTCGAGGTATGCATGGGTGCATGTGAGTACAGGAGCAAACGCATGGCTGGCTGAGAATGTTAAACACTGTGCCAGGCTGACACACCTTGACTTTCGCTTCTTTTAATTCATTTTTGGCAGCGTTGAGGGCAGAATGTTTGATTTGTCTTCATAATTTCACTTGATTAGAATTATTTGAATGTAACAGAACCTCATTTTACCCTGAAAACAAAGTCAGGTTTAAAAAAAAAAAAAAACTGTGCTTTTGAGTGGCAGAACTGGAACAGCAGAATTTTATATTAGCCCAGTGCTAATACAGCGGGTTCAGCTAATCAACCTGTAGTCAAGGCCTTAATTATCTGAATTGGGGTATTACTTGAAGGCACATCTCAGATGTACTGTCCCTGCATGGGGTGCCTGGAAGGGGGGGGGGGGGGAGTCTGGGAAAAAATACCTCTAACAGCAAAATGGAGTGAGAACTACTGTGAACTGTTAATTCTTCTTGACCATTTAAAGGTTAGGGTTAGAGTTTAGGGTCCAGCATTGAGTTTAAAGACCCAACATTTCTAATAGACAAAATAAGGGTGTCAGTGTGTTATGTCAGCTTGCCTCCAGCTGCCCCTGAATTGCAAACAGAAACACACTTGTTATGAGTCTGTACCCCGTACACTGAGTTATCCGGGCCGGACGCACAGCCAGCACTGTGGACATGTGTGTACTGCTGACAGAGAGGTGCTTGTGGATGGAAGTTTCCAGACCACGGACATTTGTTGTCTGTTCTTTGGAGCAGTTTGTTTATTTCGAGGCCTGCGTTTCGTTGAGTCCTGTTAACATGACAGTTTGAAGTATGAAATTGCTATTCTGGACTCAATACCTTTAAGCTACAGCTGGGAAAAAGCTATTTTTACTGAAAAAAGTTTTAAAAAAAGTATTATGTTCAAATCTGTGAAGGTGAAGAGATATTTTTTCCCCAAAAACCTTCCATTTAATAAATATTAAATATACAAGAAAATCTAACAAGTCTTATTATAGCTGAAATGTGGCATGAAAAGAATCATCATAAAATGGCCCCAGCTCACACAGTGCATTTCGCCATCTAGAGAAAATAATTGTCCACTGTAGTAAACTGCATTTCTCCCCGTTTCATTGTTTAAGTACTGCAGTGATCTTCTGAATGTCAGTACAGCGAGATCATAGCTGCGGTCAGAAGTCCGCCACCCATTTGCGATCGCTTCCCTACTTTTTCATCTGGAATAATTAGCCATGTGTGAGCCCGTTAGAACAGACACGTGGACCATCTGACCAGGCTTTGCAGGCCAAGCGCCACTTCCTGACAAGCCGGGGTCCTTGGCTTCGAGGTTTGGAGGGAGGGGAGACCTCAGGGGAACTGGCCAAGGTGGAACGTGCGGTTCTTTCTGGGGGTGTTAGTGCTACACAGGGCAAGGCCGGGTGTCGGGCCTAACTGGGGACGACACGCAGGCGAGAACGGAGGGTTCCCACTTTTACACGGTCCTGCATATATAAAGACGTGGTTTGAAAAACAGACCTGAGGTTTAATATTGTACTAGCATTTAGCAATGGTGTAATGGTTCTGAAACTGAAATACAAATGTTCACAATCTCCTGCTGCATTCTTCCCCCCCCCCCCCGACCCCAAACCACTGCTGCAGGTGCAGCCAATTGAGCTCTCATTGTGTTACTAATGTCACAAAACTCATTTTTTTGTTTTACAATTAACACTGTAACACATGTAAAAAACCGAAATATTATTCCTTATTATTGAAGTTAGGGCAAGCTTTATATTTTGTAGACATGGTATATTGCACCTATTTTAATGCCTCCCAATTGCATGTCATGTGACTGTTTTGGTCCAGTCATGAACTAGTGATCATGCCTGCGGTAAAGGTTAGCTCAAGATGGATTAGCTGAACGCTAATTAGCATGACCAACTTTTTTTTTAAACTGTTAGTAGAACAATTAACATTTGCAGGATTTAGTTCCACTCGCTGTAAATCCGCTAACATTTTTTCGCTAGTAAAAAAATAAAAAAGTTTAATGGTCAAAATCACGCACATTTGATCTGGTCTATTGTGAGTGTGTCTGCAATGGTCTGTCCAGCATACATTGTGTGTATTGCCTTGTTCAGTCTGTCATCTCCCTATTTAGCCAGCAGATGGCACTGGTCATCCCGTTTTCCTGATGTTTGCCTAGGTTGGCATTGTTCTGTTCCCTAGTGTGTTGCCCTGTTCCCTGGGCCGCAGTGTGGCTGAATGCGCAAAGCATGTGGCTTAGAACCATGCATCCCTACTGGGTGTACTTTGTTGGACCCTTTAGTGATATTGTTTTCTGCATGTTAATTATGTTCTTGTATTGGTCCTTGTTTTTTGTATATTTTGTTTCTGGTAATCACTGGTCCATGTCTAGATTTGTATTTATATTCACATACATGTTTCACATATATTCTTAGTTCCTCCCAGTATTTTAGTCCTTAGTGCTTATTAATTATTCACCTTTTCCCTGTAGCTCCTAGTCCCTTGTCTGTTATTACTAATGGCCCACAGCTGTCCCTCGTCATGCCCTTATCTGTATATATGTGTGTCTGTCCTTGCTCTTGTTCCTTAGTCGCCGTTGTATGTGCTACATTGTGTTTTGTTCCTGCATGGTCCCTATAGATGTTGTATGTATCACCTGCAGGTATGTCTGTCTGTTGTAGAGTTTGGGTGGTTCCTTGTTTGTGTTCCCAGTGCTTTTCCTTGCTTTTTTCCCAGCCACCTGCCTGGGTTTTGACCCCTCATGGTCCTTTTCTTTCCTGTTTGTCTTTTTTTTTTTTAGAAAAACCCTTTTTTTCTTAGCTCCCCACACTGAGATTTTCCCTCCCATCATGCTGCACCATAATAAATACTCACATTGTATTTCTATTTTAGGTGCGTTTTAATTCCATCTGAGCTATTTACTACATTTGGCTGTTTCTGTGATCAGCTGTACTAACTACATTTCTTATTTTAAGTTGAGGAGCCGATTCCGATTCTGATGTTTGCATGTCTTGTTTATTTAGCAGACTGTTTTATCCCTGGATCAATTAGGAATTAAGGGCCTTGCTCAAGAGCCCAACAGTCAAATCACTATGCAGATTCTGGGATTTGAACCAACTACATTCTGACTACAGGCATAGTATCCTAACCCACAGAGCCACGCACCTTTGGCGACAGCAAACTTAGATTAGCATTGAGTCTGTGTCCTCTGTGTGTGTTTAATCATCTCAGATATATCAGGTGGAGCCTGATGAGGGACACGGTAACTGCTCAGCTCAAAGTATAAATACTGAATTTTAAATGTTAAGTTAACCACAAATGTCAGCACATGGCAGGCGTTCCATAGGGATTATGTGTGTGTTATTGAAAAGTGAGGAAAAAATAAAATCAGTTCTTCAAATAAAAAATATGATGAGGCCACTGAACCTATGCACCTATAAGGATCCTGGTAGCTGTTTTTAATGAAATGTATCTGGATTGCATCCTCCAGTTTTGCTGTTTTGAGGCTTATTAGAGCAATATAAATGGGACCATACATGATGGAATCCATCGTGAGTCAGACAGCGAACTGAATGTGAGGCAAAGAAACTTACTGTTCTTCAGGGTATGTAAGCTGATTAAAATATGCGCTTTTTAGAATAAGTAAATACACAGAAACGGTTTGACTGCGAAAGCCAGAAAAGTCCCGATGAAATCGCCAAGCTGGCACGGGAGGGGTCCGAATTCGCAGCATCCTAAAGCTTCTGGCCCCCTGGATGGTGCGGAGAAAGTTCCGTGCCGTTTATGACATGTTCCAGCCGTGACTGCGGCAATTTTCCAACACTGATTAAACAGACTGGGGGGGGGGGGGGTATCTAACAAAAATAATGTCTTAGATAAGTAACTGGCTTTGCAGTCTGTGGTGTTATAATAGCTCATCCGTTATAAAAACTGTTTTACGGTTACTGGTTCTGAGAAAGTGAAAAGGACTGTTCTGTGCCCCTCCGCTGCTTTGCAGACAGTGAAATGCATTAAAAAAAAAGACTTTATTCAGTGACGCCTCAAAAAGACATGAGTGTTAAAAAGTGCTAAGCTCTGCATTGTTATAGAAGCTTCACCACCCATGAAGCCTATTTCCACGCTTGACTGTAGATGAGACATTAATTTGTAAATTAAGAAAGAAACGCAGTCTTCAAATGGTGCAGGGCATCCCATAAACACAGCCGAGTGACTATCATAGCTGCTGACAGGAACCAGCACCGTTAAGTAAACTATAATTAATCAGGTCCAAATTCCAGTGTGACAGAAAGAATCGGAGAGGTGGGGTGCCGCAAAACTGGGCCAGTCTCTTGGGGGATGCAGTTCAGAGAAATTAAGTAATAATTTTGGTGGATGCATTGTGGGGAAAATATATGCAGTGCCAGTGAAAAGTATGGACACACCCACTGGAAGCTATTTGTTTTTCAACAGTTGTATAAGTAGACCTGGTTCCCACAACCCTCTGACCTGAGCCCTGTAGAGCTGGTTTGGGATGAGTTGAATCGATTCTAAGAGTAAGAGCAAGGTAACTAACTAGTGTCCAGAGGTTGTGTTAGGGTTCCTGTTCCAGGGGGCCCTGCCTAGAAGCTAGCCGAAAGGACGCCAAGAGTCTGCAATGCCGTCATCCAAGCAAAATTTGAGAAAATTTTTTGCACACTTCTCTTGGTTGTTGCTTTTTACTATAAGGTGAATGACACAGCAGAAACAGAGACAGATGCATTAAAAGCAGGTGTGCCCAGATTTGTCACTGGTGCTCTCTGCTGTTTGCCATTTGATTAGTTTCGGGACGCTGACGTCACCATTGGTCTGAGAGATGAACCCCTTGTAACTCATCCCTGATTTACTTGTGTTTCTGCACTAAGCCTTTCTCTGATGTAATCCTGTCACTTGTTTCTTGCAGGATCTCAAAGTTAAAATAATCAGATCCAAGAAAGATAAGAAACTCTTTTCTTCTGAAGATGACGAGCATTTTCTCCTGACGGGAGTCACTCCGTCGGAGGCCAGAGGGTATGTTCTGTAATGACGTCATGCTTGCATTCTGTACTGTCAAACTTGCTCACAGGGTAGATGGGAGATGTGAGTTATGGGTATTAGTGCATGTTCTGTATTACTGCCGTCCTTCATCATTTTGGGAAGTAATATCAACAGGAAAAAGTAGTCAGTAGAAAAACAGTCGCTTACTAATAACGTGAATAAAGAGGTTTCCAGGCCGGAACTGGTCAGTATATATATCATCAGTCACCAAACTTGTATGACTTGCTATTCCCTGTTTTATTGGTTCCCATTGGGTTAAACTAGCCAATGATTGATAGCACGTGTAAAGTAGTTTCACCCACTCTGGGTTTGACGTCACTCATTGGATGAACCATGTTCACGCTGTGCAATTATGGAGCAGCGGATGTGTGAGAAATGAGGGGGATGCTTCCTATCCTTGCATTTGATCTAAGCTAGCAAAACTAGCATCTGTGCTAGCCAGCCGTGCCTCCCAGAGCGTCAGGCTTGTTTCCAGAGAGATGTTCCGTGCCGCTAGAAGCAGCTTTTCCAGGTCAGGACCCCATCCACAGAAACCACATGCCATGCTCTCCTCGCGTGCCTGATGAACGGAATGAAATATTAGCCTCTGGAATGTTACTGAAAAGACCCTTTATGATAAGATGGCACCGTTTACGCGTGAATGAGCCTCACCACCTGCTTTTATGCAGCGCCCCCTCTGCATTCCTGACTCGGGGGGAATGTGTGGAATATTGTTTCTGTCCCACCCATTTAGCTTTCTGAACGAGCTGCATTTACTGGATGAAGACAAGTGCGTGGGGAGCCTGTAATCTTTAGTACTGCGATAATTGAATTATCAGGTGGATTCATGATCCGCGGGATGACCAGCTAAGTCGCTTTTCTGAATTTACACGCTGATGTTTAATTGAGAACTGCATGCAGTGCAGTTCACCAGGGGCAGATCCACCCGACTGACTGCGTCGTCTGATGCCACTGGAGGTGTTTGATGTTAAATATTGAGACGTAAACAAAGATGACGTGTTTTGGTAGATCTGCCAAGAAGAGTAAGGAGGAGGATAAGAGGACATATCTGGAAAAGGGCCAGTGCTTCTGGGACAGTGTCACCATGACTATGAAGCAGATCACGCCCACAAAGAAAATGGGTAAGCTGGAAGGCTGGGAGCCGCCGAGCGTCGGCGAGATGACGCAGGCGACGGACGAGCATGTGGCCGGGGACACTCTCATCCACCATGACGCGGCCCTACCCTGGACGGACCTCGAAGGGGACTTGTCCAAATATGCCAGCCTGTCGGGGCCACGTGCCCCCGGGCCCCGATGGACCACCAAGGCCAAGGATAAGCTGGCCAGTATTAGGAGGCGGAGCCTCTCTGAGAACTGGGAGGGGCTTAAGTAAAGGCAAGCCCACTGTCCTATGAGAAAGCAGCACCTGTTTGTCCTCTCTGTTGTGCGGGATCAGCCTTTAGTTATTGCAAAGTTAACACACCGCTTTGTGATAGCAGAAAGGGCGACTTTGACAAATGGGGCAAAAATAAAATGTGTTGGTGCATTAAGCCTCAGGAAGTGGAATAAGTTAATCTGGATGTCTGTGGCCTGTTAATGAGGGCTGCAGTGGAAATGAAGTGGAAAGCGAGAATAGATGGAGTCGGAAAGATAAAAAGCCTTACAGCAGCTACAGACAGCTTCTTAAAGATGACAGACACAAAGATAAATGACCTTATGCAGGACACTTTTTAGAATATAGCAACTCTTGTTATTTTTAACACCTTATGTTTTTGGTTTTGAAAGGCTGGTTTACCGCCTGGATTAAGCTGCACAAGACATTTTTACTGAAATTGTGCTGTTGATGAATGTAAAATTCAGACAATATGAACTACTGTCAGCACAGACTAAATCTGTACATTAACTATTAACTATAAAATCCACAATTGTTGTATATATTTTTGAAAAATTTGTTTTTTAAAATGACCTTATTTTAGGTTCTGTCCATAAGGTTGTTTGTCCAAATGGATGGTTTTATATTGCATGGAAAATGCAGAGCGGACCAAACGATCTCCGCCCGCGTTTTTAATGCTGCCCTCTTAGGCATATTCAGTTTCTCAGTGCTGTTCACCTTTTTCGTGACAGTTTCCAACTGCATGCTCTCATCCCAGCCCTCTGGGTCATACCAATAGACATTCTGCTATTATGGGCCTTCCTGTTATGCTCCATTCACGGAAGCATACAGGTTCATTTCTTCTAATCGATTGTTTTCTTGCCTTTTTTTGCAGCTTGTTTGAATCAAAAGTTATCTTACAGCAATCAGTCTATTCTGACTTTCATCCATGCACAGGTGCCTATTATTGTAGACATGTAAACTGTATTAAAATACACGCTTTGCTCAAATATCAGATCAAAATGCCTGCTTTATTCCACTGTACTGTATAAATTCAAAGCAATCTGCCCGTTTGTTTAAGTGATACCCCTTCATGTGTTCTCATTTAGTTCACAATTATTTGTGAATTACATTATATGTAAAACTAGTCATATCTAAATCTGAAGTATTGCAAAAATGCACAATGCCACAAATCCTGGTGTAACTGACATCATTAATCTGCTGTATGTCATACTGCATTGCGTGACAAAATGTACATATTTATTTAGTTTAATTAAGGTCATGCTGAAGTCGTCCTCTTTCTGCTGTCCTGCCAGCAGTCGTAAAGACTTTCGAAGAAGCATTTATGGTGGGTGTCAGGAATTCAATTTAACCTTCAGATACAGAAATAAAGGCAAGTGCCCCCCACCCCTTTAAAACTGCAAACTACTGATGCATTTCAGGTTTAATGAAAGTTCATAGCAAAGAGTCGTGCTAGTTGTCCTTCCTTACAGTTAAGTATCAGTTACTGGAATGATAAGGTAATATTACAAAAATTCAGAATACAAAAAGACGATTTTCATAAATAGTGCCGTTAATGCTGTTCCTCCTTCCTCTCCATAACAGGCGTGACAAAAGGAATAATAAAAAAATTCATTGTACGTTAAACACAAATGCACATTTTTTGTGTCGCTACCTTAGGTAATTGCACAGCACAGAAAAGGAACACAGGTAAACACGAAAAATAGACCTACTGGACATAAAGTGCATTCCAATGGAAATGGCGATAGACCCAACCATCTAACACGCACAAAACCAGACCACCCCAGGAAAACAACAGATCATTTTAAGCGCAGAACAGCCGATTTTCTGTAAACATCAACAGATTTCAAAACCAGCCCAACTGTCTTCGATGTCCCACGGCAGCCACCTGCCACCCTGCTTGACGCCCCTGCCATGTGCGAAATTCATTTGTGATCATTTATTAGGTTACGGGGGGGGGGAGGGGGGGGGGGAGGAAAGGAACAAAAAAAAAAAAAAAAAAGCAAAACGGTGAAAAGAAAACACTCTTATGGAGCCCTTAAACAGAAACGGCACACGGAGCAGCGTGAAGATGACGTCTCCGATCCTCCGGAGAAAGACGTGGGCTGCTGGCAGAGAGCTAGAACCTGAAGAGGTCAATGAAGTTCTGTGGAGACACCGACGTGAAGCAGCTGTCGGGATCGTTGGCTGTGCATGGATGTCCGGAGTCCTGCAGAAGGAGAGAGATATTCATGTCATCCGGAGTGACCCCAGCCCCACAGACACCTGCTACAGGCACATATTACACTGGCAGTAATAAGGATGTCACCTACCGTTACCCAAACCTGTACAAATCCATGTTATACCTAATTATAAAATCACCAACCATTCAATTACTTAATTGTTCTGGATCTCGGATCCAGTGCAGCTACTGAAATTACAACGCAATTAAGTTTAACAATAATGAAGTTTATGGGGAACAAACTGAAAAGCCAAGTAAAAATACTCTTTATTAAGTATAATACTTATACTTAATAAGTTAGCTTTGTTATATAATGTATTAGAGGTGTCTTCTGGAGGCATAAGGTAGCCATAGATACATGAAGATATCGATGCTTAATTGATTTTTAATAACCTCTTGGGGACAAAAGAAGTTTTTTTACTAAAAAAACTAAACTGAACTGAGGTTGTTGAGGTGAGGTAGCTGGGCAAATTCACTCCCTATAATACTTACAGGACACTGGATATTTACAGACACCTAGGAAATATCATATGGAAATCAATGCAAAAAATGATACCTAACTGGTAAGACCAACACAAAATCTGATCACACATAACTATGAGCAAACGTTTTACACCTTCCTACACTTTCACACGACTTTCCTTTCTGAAGAATTAACTCAAAACAGACTAGAAAGTAATTCAGCTGGACTGTATGTATTATACTGAAGGCTAGTGGTACTCCGCGTTACAGGGCCAGAAGGCTAGTGGTACTTCGCGTTACGGGGCCTGAAGGCAAGTGGTACTCTGTGTTACGGGGCCTGAAGGCTAGTGGTACTCTGTGTTACGGGGCCTGAAGGCTAGTGGTACTCCGCGTTACGGGGCCTGAAGGCTAGTGGTACTCCGCGTTACGGGGCCTGAAGGCTAGTGGTACTCCGCGTTACGGGGCCTGAAGGCTAGTGGTACTCCGCGTTACGGGGCCTGAAGGCTAGTGGTACTCCGCGTTACGGGGCCTGAAGGCTAGTGGTACTCCGCGTTACGGGGCCTGAAGGCTAGTGGTACTCCGCGTTACGGGGCCTGAAGGCTAGTGGTACTCCGCGTTACGGGGCCTGAAGGCTAGTGGTACTCCGCGTTACGGGGCCTGAAGGCTAGTGGTACTCCGCGTTACGGGGCCTGAAGGCTAGAGGTACTCCGCGTTACGGGGCCTGAAGGCTAGTGGTACTCCGCGTTACGGGGCCTGAAGGCTAGTGGTACTCCGCGTTACGGGGCCTGAAGGCTAGTGGTACTCCGCGTTATGGGGCCTGAAGGCTAGTGGTACTCTGTGTTATGGGGCCTTGCTTGCAGGCTCCACCCACACGTCAAACTGCCCAAGGTAAACTGGGAAGCTACCCCCGAATCTGAGCTTCTCATACTGTGAATTGCCTAAGCATCCCAGCTAGCTGCCAAAACTGGATTCAAACATGCAGTCCTTTTAAACACAAAAAAATAGGACCTATGAAGGTTATATTTATGCAAAAGGTCTATAAATATAAATACATTTCTGCCACACAAGTACAAAAGCCATGTGTCTGATTACCAACACATCAAAACACGGCCATAATTATCAGACAGCCACGAGAAAAATAAAGTAGCATGCACCAAAGAAATGCATTCTGTGTGTGTTAGCGATCACAGGTGAATGCATGCCGAACGGAAAACACATTTACTCATAACACACAACCACCAAAAAGTATTTTTTCAACGATGAATGTGATTGACAGACAGTGATGATAGCTGACAAAAGAGGCGAATGAAGTACCTTGAAGACTAAAGCCAAGCGGTAGTCCTTTAGAGATCGGAGAGGGAAGAGAAAGAGAGGAAATGGGCAGAGAATATTAAGGATTTCCTGGTGTGGCCAAGCCTTTGTCACACAAAGTACCCAGACAGCAGGTGGGGAAACACAATGGCGAGATAGGGGGCTCAACTGGAAACTAGCAGGGAGGACACCATGTCCAGCAGGGGGCGGTACAAGCACAAAAGCCAGAAAGTCAAAGCTGATGTGCTGGGTCATACTCAGTATCACTATATCCCAGTCGGCCAAACTTTTTGTTTGTTTATTTTGACTGTGGGAAGGCCGAAGGTTCGGGTGAGACAGCAATACGCTCAGTTATGTCACGTTATCCAAAGATACCTTTCATCACGACACACTAACCACATCACATTGTGAGGTCTGCTTTCCAGTCACAAATGACAGACTTACCTTCCAAAACAAAATGCCGCAATGTTTACAGAAATGCAGGGTGTCTCCGTAGACCTCCTTTTTGGGGTAGTACTTCTGCAGGGTGAAATACATCAGCTTCCAGTCCACATGCCCCTTTTCCGACACAATTAAATGTCTGCAGAACTGGAAAATGAAAAAGACAAACAAGCTCCTTAAATCTGACACCAAGCATAAAGCTACAAGACACAGACATATTCAAAACTACAGGTTTTTAGAAATACAATTAGCTTAAGTATAAGTTACAGATATAGGCAGCAGGCCTTTCTTTACACAGTCATTTTTAAAACAGTTAAACAAAGTCATGCCATTCGCCATCTGTACAGAATTCCAGTGGCCCTCTAGTGGGCTTCTTGTGCACTGCAGCCTCAAACGTAGCTGGCCTGCTGTATTGCACTGACCAGTGCGAAGCAAAGCCTTTTCTACATTTTGGTTTCATTTTTAACTTTTCTATATTATATAATATGACACATGGGTTATAGCTTGTAAAAGGGAACCACCCTTAATAAAAGATAAATGAGAAATACTGTAGGGACCAAGTATTCTTTTTAATATTTTTTACCACTACAACCATATAATGAAGAACGTGAATATGGGAATCCGTAAGGCCACGCGAAAGACACTGAGCGCGTCTCACCTGCTTCTCCGCGAAGTGGAACTGGCACAGCTTCTTCCAGAGCTGACGGTCCTCACTGAGCATGTGCAGCGTGGGCGTGGCCTGGCCCAAGTTGATGATGTCCCAGGCGTCGGAGAACTTGTACAGGATCCTGTTTTGCATGTGCAGTGGGAGGTCGCTGAGGGTCACATCACCTGTTATTTGCTGGGGGAGATAAGGGGCGGGATGGACGCGCTCAGTGAACGGACCACGGGCTGACAGTGGCCGGACCCCGGGCCGACAGTGGCCGGACCCCGGGCCGACAGTGGGCGGACCCCGGGCCGACAGTGGGCGGACCCCGGGCCGACAGTGGGCGGACCCCGGGCCGACAGTGGGCGACTGATGCACATCTCAGGCACGTAACACCATTACCCTGTAGCTATAGAGCACCGCCTATCAAGCCTTAATAACTCAAACGCACACAAACTGCCTGACAGATTCCCTTAATGATTAACTGCAGACCCTTCCAAGGAAACGCTTACCTAAAAAAAATGACTTGGTCACTTTCCTGCTATTTAAAATCTACAGGCTCCTAAATGTAACTCGTATGAAAAATTTCACTGCACGTGATGTTTATCAAACTAACATTTATTTTTACTTGCGGTTACCTATTTGGTTCACTGGTGTGATTAATAAAGCTTGGCTCTTTGAGTTGCTTGGCTGCCATAGTTACCTTGGTAATCTGAAGGTTGTCGAGCTGCTGTTGCCAGCTCAGGATGGTCTCCAGCCTGGAGATCCAGATGTTGATGTTGCCCACCAGCACGCACTTCCCCACCTCCCGGATGAGGATGCAGAGGGTGGAGCTCAGGTCCCGGAGCAGGTCTTTGATGAGCCGCGGGTTCTGCTGGTCTTCCAGAACTGAATCGGGATCAGCAAAACAGACCGGCTCAACAACCAAAAGCTAGGCTGATTCTGTTTCTCCAGATTATAAGAACAAAGTCCTCGGTTGGGCTACAGTTACAGTTACAATAGGGGTATGGAGCTCCAGATCGCTGAATGGTAAACTTGGTGTAAAATGGACAAATGATGATGCTTGAGATATCACACACAGCTTATGTCAGGGTATCCGGTCACAGGGGAATCAGCACCACTAATGTCCGATTGGATTTCTGTACGAAGACTGCATCTTTACTCCAAGGGTAAAACTAATAACCTTGTGCCATTCAGAAAGCGACAAGGGATACATTCACCTACATAATGCATCAAACGTAAGCAATGCCATTATCGTAACCAGATCCCTGACTCATCAATATGGGTTAGAACCTCGCTGCTAGAAACGGCAGGTTCTAAGTGGCTTTCCCAAGTCCCGGCGCTCCTGGCGGGCGGCACGTATGCAGCTACGGTGTTGCAGCTACCTCTTACCCTTCCTTACGATCTTTTCCAGGACATTGAAGTAGTTTTTCTGGGCGGCGCCGCTCAAGGACGTCAGCTGTGACTTCGCAATCAGCTGCAGCAACTTTACAGTGGAGGGAGAAAAATGGGCTCAGATAACAGCCGCTATTGGGCGACTCACCCAACATGGCCGTCACTCAAGTCTTACCTTGACCACGTAGTTGAACCTCCGGATGTCCTGAATCGCACTGGAGAAGTCTAAGCGGTTAAAAGCCTCTCCTAAGGTACAGTAACCATGTCTCTGATAAAAAAAAAAAATAAATGCAATAAAATTCATTCTGAAACAACATTCTGAAGTATTTCACTCAACGTCTTTGTCTACACATTTTTGTTAATTCATTTTCCTCAAATACAATTACAGTGTAATTACGTGGTGGAGGACGGTGTGGCATGTCTCTCCATAATGACGGCCAGCTGTCTAGCGAGGCACCTGGAGGATCATTATTATTAGGTGTTGACACATGGGCTAGCTGAAACAGCCCCCTCCCTCCATGCCCGGCCAGCAGCCAATCAGCACCAAACTGTCACCTCGCCTTTTTTTTAATCCCACTCACCAGATCAAATTTGCAAGGAAGGTTTGATCCGAGTAACTGCGCGCCTCGGCCAGAACAAAAGCGGACAGACCTTGAAGCCCACTGAAAGCTTCAACCTGGTCATCACTTCATCACCATGACAGCCAGTGGCTTCCAGCTGCAGCCGATCAAGCGTTGTGCTACTGGACAAAGTTACAAAAGCTATGGAAGTAATCGGCTTCAAACTCCCTCCAGTACTCACTTCTCTTGTGCTCTCCTTCTGAACATAAATCCACTTCTCTTGAAAGAAAACTGAAAACACAAACACAGTCGGGTTTGGGTTAAAAATAAACATTTAACATTAATATTTACTGCAGACGCCGACTAGGCATAATGGGCAGGTTCAGTCCTGGTTTGTCGGCTTCCTGTATGTTTATTTTCTCTCCTCATACTGGGATTTTATCTATATTTGGAAGCCTGAGAGAATCCGCCAGGGAGCCGCACGCTTACACTGAGATTTCGTGCTGTTGTTGAAGAAATCCTTCTTCCTCTTTTTAGCTGCCACTTCGCAGACATCTTCTACGAAGAGGTTCTCTTTGTTTTCATCATGCAGCCTGCTTGAAGAAAAAGGCCTGGTCATGAATCAGGGGGAGGGTGGGGGTTTACCGACCCTGCATGTTTAAGGGGAGAAAAGGCATGTGACCTCGCATACTCCCAGAATAAGCTGATACACACAGACAGGTAAATTAATTTGAGTCAATCTAATAATTGACTTCACAGTTCATTCCTTTGACACAAGTTTGGTTGCACGAGCGGTAGTTTAAACAGAGCAATTAAAATATAGCGAGCAGAGTAAACACATTAAAGAAAAAGTTTGTTCCTATTAATCATTTCAGACTAATTTCATGGGCTGCAAAAGATGAGGGCAGAACCCTGCACACACACATCAATAAGCCTCAATTTCTATGGCTGCTTTTTGTTAAAAGACCAAATATTTAGTGTTTGGCAACAGAAGCAGCTCCAGAAATAGTTTACGGCGTGTGCATCTGGCTGAGGAAGAGCGGCTCTGCCGAACTTTCCGGGAAGCATCACCCACATCCACGGCAGATACATTACAGGGATGACAGATCAAAGCATTTCCTTAACGAACTAAAGGCAGAGCAGCTCGCAATCGAGGCCTTCCAGCCTAACTCTCCTTCATCACCCTCTGCGCTGGAGAGAGGGGCAAACCGACAGCTGAAACGTGGCCATTGTCTGACGACCTTCTGTAAGGCGTCACTCACAATAACAAAATCCTGCAGCTGAATAAGAGTCACGTTCAATTCCCGAACGCCAGTAATGAAAACCACTCCCTCAATCATGACACAATGGACATAAAGGATTAATGAACATGAATGCCACAAATACCTGCTTTAATCCACTGAACAAACGCAGAGGTTCTGAGAAAAAAAAGTTAAGTTTTATGTTGAGATGTTTCCCTTCTAAAAAAACTAAATTTTAACAATTAACTTGAAAATATTCTCCAATCTTAACTGAAGAACATGTACTATTTATTGTTAATAATGACATGAACAGGACACCAGACAAGACACACATTTCAAAGGAATGGAGTCCCAGTACAGTGTGCATAAATCCAATACATTATGGATATCACTGACAGCAACTCCGCTGCCCTTTTACATTAGAGTCCATCAGACTGATTTGACAGGCTGATTTGGGTCATACCATTTCTCCAATCAACATTAATAAATAAATTACAATTAAATATTAAAAAGGTCTTATATTCCATGCTTAGAGAAATTATGTTTGTGATCTCATGCCTTCCAGATGACTGGCCAAAACTAACTTCACCATCTCTCTCTCATATATATATAAAAATAATCAATGAGGGGAACCATGATCTACGAAAACTGTGGCCACAGGGTCATGAGGCTGTTACGAGCTTCTGGAGTCGTCCGCATGCCTGTCTGTCATTCAGCTCGGCCGATGCGGAGAAGCCCGCAGGTATCACCGGCTCGTTCACAGCAGTGAAGCGGTGGATCACAGACGGTGTGTGGTGTGGGATCAGTGCGTCGCTGGAAACAAGACTTCCTGCCGGTCTAGTCCTGACTGCGCTTCACACACCAGCACAGCTCCCAGCTGGTTATTGAGGGCGGCAGGGCTTAAACTCCATTACGGTTACCCCCCCAGGAGGAGGACTGCCCAACCCCCAGTCCACGGACCGGTTCCCAGCTAGTATTAAAGCAGGACAAAGAATGCCGGGGTACTGCTGCCCCCCATCCTGCATATTAGGGGATCGTCCCGTATTAAAAACAAAACGCTGTGGTCAGGATAATGCACAATTTATCCCATATTTTCAAGCACGTCAAAACGTGGAAAAGCCCTACCCTAGAAGGTCCAAGGGGACAGTTCCAGTGTAATGCTACTGAAGAGCAGCTCCATCAATATTAAAACCCTGGTTTTGTCAAGAAATAACACAAGGTGTTTTTGTCCATCCGTAAATTTACTGACAGAATAAGTAGTAATTAATTTCTGTTTTGCAGTTAAAATTAGGGTAGGTGGGCGCCTTCAGTATGTATAATAAGCCCTTACAGCAAGTGCTTGGAGCAACTAAGAACACATTAAATACTTAGACAACAGTAAACGGTGCAGTAAACCAAGAAAGATACACCAATTATTTATGACACGCACAAAATCAAACACTTTTCTACAGCATTCATATTCTATTGTACTGCATTGTGTTGTGGATGTTATACATTTGTTTGTAATTATGTAAAACACAACTGTGGCCCTAACCCAGTGTACTGTGTACTTGTACATGGATCTGCTGAAACCAACATACTAACGTCGACAGCCAACACAAAAGAACCTTGGTACAATTACCCTTTAACTAGGAAAAACCCAAGATGACAAGGAATAGTTCATTTAAAGCACTTTATTTACATAAATGTTAAACTAGACAGTAATTGCTCAAATTTATGAGTTGTCAGATGCAGATGCGGGGTGTTTATAAAATAGCAGCACATTTTATTATGCAAGATCATGCCAAATATCAAGAACAAGCTTCTAGTTTTCAACAAAGTGATGTGGTTTCTACGGCCAGACCGACAAATGAGTTGAGTACTGTGTACCCAGCTTGAGGCCTGTGTACCGATGTGTAAAGATACTTTACATGTGACATTAAGAACAATAAGAGCCTCTAATACAGGTCTGAGTGTACAGAATGAACTGCTTTGTGGAAACGCAGCAGGACAATGATGTCAGCACAGGGGAGACAGAAGACAGCTAACCCACGCTAATGGCCACACTCTTACTCTCGCTCACTCCCTACACCCCCCGCAGCGGGAAAGCGTGCCAACACGGGGAAAAAGCATACTTGTGCTGACTGCTGATCCAATTTCATTGTTAGTGGTCAGGGCGGAGGGCTTTCAGAATGCTGACATTGTACCAGCCCCAGTGCATTAATCGCGGTGACCCCATCAATCTGGGCAATGATGAGGGACCAGCCCTCCCTTCCCTAAAACTTATAGGTCCCCTTCTGTCTCCGGGACCAACGCTCAGGGCACGGCTACAGCTACAGGCTTCTCCGGGACCAACGCTCAGGGCACGGCTACAGCTACAGGCTTCTCCGGGACCAATGCTCAGGGCACGGCTACAGCTACAGGCTTCTCCGGGACCAACGCTCAGGGCACGGCTACAGCTACAGGCTTCTCCGGGACCAACGCTCAGGGCACGGCTACAGCTACAGGCTTCTCCAGGACCAATGCTCAGGGCACGGCTACAGCTACAGGCTTCTCCGGGACCAATGCTCAGGGCACGGCTACAGCTACAGGCTTCTCCGGGACCAACGCTCAGGGCACGGCTACAGCTACAGGCTTCTCCAGGACCAATGCTCAGGGCACGGCTACAGCTACAGGCTTCTCCGGGACCAATGCTCAGGGCACGGCTACAGCTACAGGCTTCTCCGGGACCAATGCTCAGGGCACGGCTGCAGCTACAGGCTTCTCCGGGACCAATGCTCAGGGCACGGCTACAGCTACAGGCTTCTCCGGGACCAATGCTCAGGGCACGGCTACAGCTACAGGCTTCTCCTGTAAAAATCTGTTGATTTTTACCCCTTTTTGATAATCGACAAACATGCAGTATTTATGCAGGGGGCCAAACTGTACCCTAACCCCCCCCCCCCCCCCAATTCTGTGTTAGCCCCAATTTGTTAATAAAATGGAGGTCATGTTTTTCATAGGGGGATATGTTATGTTATGCCCCAAACACAATCACTCTTGTTACTGTGGCTATTTCCACACATCTTTGGACTTTCTGACAGTTCTGTTCCACCTGAGCTTTTGGCTCGCAGTCCGTGTTCCTTCTGCCCTTCTCCTGGTGCCCTGGAGGCTAACACTGTAGCGGCTCCAGGGTAATTATGGGACGGCGCTCGCTACTGCCATCTATAAAGTACTGCAGCACATTAAACAGACCAAGAAGCTTCCTGACTCCCGTCATGCGGGTTTCTTCTCCGACCGGAGCCCCGAATACGCCAGGGCACTAATTCTCATCCAGTCTCTAAATAAAACCACATGCGGCACAATAGATTCACGATGAGATCCTGAAGCCCCAAACTCCACTCAGTGCCAGAGACAGCTAACTGAGGACCAAAGTGTATCTCTAATCAAGTACACTGAAATACACCTGAATGCAAATACAAATAATAATAATAATAATAATAAAAACAACATCACTTAGTGTTTCACTAAAAAGGAAGAAAGAATCTTTTATCCCTCAATAATATACTCTGCAAAACTAATAAAATTGATGACTGCTTCCAGTAATACCGTAGTTAAGTTTAATAAGCATACACATGTATTTGAGTTTAATAATATCCACTAATTAAACATGCAAATATGACCGAACAAACTGTTATTAAAAACCACAACCGATTAGTTAAAAAGTTGCCAACTCTTTCGTTAATTAACTAAATTAATAATAACAAATAATGGGATGCACAATCACACATTAAAGTAAATTTATGGTAAACGATGGCTTACTCTTCCAAGTCAAGTTCGTTGTTTTCGCCCATGTCGGGATCAAAGAATTCGAAACGTTTCCATCCATCTTCGGTCTTTATCCAGCTCCATCCTGGAGACCTCCAGTCCTGGCCCAAGAAAGGCATCGTCTCGCTGCTTAAACGGAACAAGACCAGTAACCGATCAGCCGCTGCGCCCAGATACACACAGACAAATCGCTTTGACAGAAGAAACCAGACATGGTCTGCTTAACTAAACCCCGCTTCTTAATCATTTATCACCGTTCCTGGTAAATAATGAAAAACAACATGCTGGTTTAAAAGCGCACATTTCCTGACACAAAGCCTCTGTCAGCTTCCTGGTGGTTTGTCTCCCTCTAACTTACGGCAGAGCGGACACTGCGGGCACCATACCTAGCTAAGCGACGTCGGCTGGATAAAAATGCAAAAGCAGCTCCAAAAGCACCAAACACAACTGAAAAAGCACAACAGACGCGGCACGTCGTGCGGGCAGCGGCCTTTGGCTGCTCTTACGCCCCGTCGGCGCGCTGACAGTCCCTTCGCCAAAATCTCTCCTTTGTTGCGCGTCGTTTCGCTACAATTATTGACGGAAGTAAACAGCGTCTCTGCCGGATTGCAGAGAAACGCCTCCATGCGACCCCTGATTGGTCGCATTGTTTATATTTACTCTGTTGCTACCCCGTTCTCCGGTTATTCATTGGCCGACGCACCTGTCAGTCACCAAGACATGGCATCTTCTCTGTTTTGCTAAGGGCACCAGCCAACACGTGACAGGGATCCCTTGCACATGTACACGTGTTTTGGTTTTGATAGGTGAGGGAGTGGGGGGGCTGTTGTGATTGTGTACTGGGAGAGTCGCGGAATATGAATGTTCTCTATTCATGAAAAAAGATGTAGAATAAAATGCACTAAGTTTCGTTTTCGATAAAATATTTGATAAGATGGTAGTCCTACCATTACGGATAATGTACATTCTATTGTGTATATCACCGTGTTTTTATGTTAACCAAAATACCTGAACGGTAAAATAATTTAATTAATCAACACAGTAACCCATTGTATCTTTCAGCGTTCCAATTGTTTACAAACAAAAGAGTAAGGAATTAAAATGAAATACACCATACAAAGAACGATTACTGTACATTTTAATAGAAATGTAATTTGTATTGAATATATTGTACCATTTTACTTGACTGAAAATTTATAGCTAGATACAACAAGCTACATGCACCTTTGTAATGAAACATCGATCTCTTTGCTGTGCGTGTTGAATTGTTGTCTCTAAATTACTCTAGTGTGTAAGTGAGTGTGTTGTGTCCTGTCCAGGGTGTACCCCAGCCTCGCCTCGTGCCCTCTCCTGGCTTCACCCCGCCCCAGGTTGGCAATGGATTGATGACACAACAATAAATAAGGCAACTGTCTTCCCATGAGGTTCGCGTAATTTTGCGGGATACGCAAACAGCGACCTCCTCTGGTAATAATTGAAAAATGCGAATATAGATGTATAGCACATTACACGTTTTTTTTCGCGCACGGCTATCAATCGTACAGTAAGTAGGGCACTGATTTTTTTTTACTTCTAATAAGAAGAGAAGAACAATCCAGGCACATGCAAGGAGTGAGCCTTTTCAATTACACTGGCTTTGCAATAAAGATTTCGTCTCAGATACCCCACCTTGGCTTGGCATTGATTTCAAGGAGGTGGAAATTTGTCCACCTGGAGGGTGTGCGGTGGGTTGGGAAGGGTATTGGCGGTAAAATATATATCGACCCCCTGATAGTGGAATACATGGTTAACATATTACATTTTTTTCACACTGTTAAATTGTTGCCATGTTACATTATACCCATGTGATTTCATCACTTTGTAAACATTGACAGGGACACGGTAAAACTCCTACAACATCCATTTTCAAACTATGTACAAGGCTATTTACCCTTAGCAAAAGTAGGGAGGAAATGCACGGCATTCAGGTATTAAGTGAATAATTTTTCTTTTTTCCTCATCTGCTTATACGTATACAGGCCAGGCTGTGATTTGCTCCCACTTTCCTACCGCGCCGTAGTCTGCGATTTATTCACTTTATCTACCACCAGCAGGGGGCAGCAAATAATATTACTCCTATTAAGTCATATTAAGGGCTACCACTGATTGTCTTTTCGATCGGATTTAATCAAATAGGGCTACCGAGGTTTGTATAGCCAATATCAATTCTGATGCCCCCGGTGTGGGAACGGGGGCAGGTACTGTCGATACATTTTAAAAATTGATTGATTGCTGCAATTCTCATTAATTGAAAAGATAGTTTTACTATTAATCCAAGTAATATTAAGTCATTCAGATATTATCAGCAATGTTTCAGTCTGCTGTAAACATATTTATTGCATTTGAAAATAATGTAGCATGGCACTGATTATATAAAAATGTAACAGTAACCGACACACTTTTTTGGCTGGACTCAGTCAGCACTATACAATAGTGTATTATCTTACTTACCAGGGGCAAAATCTCAGTGTAACTTATCCCTGTTATTTTCCACTTAACTCATAGACCTGACTTCTAAGATCCTGGAGAACCTGTTGGGAGAGATGGCGCTCCAGATGGACCACAGAATTGGGTCCTATGCATTCAGGGGAGCAGGCTAGACCAGTGTTTCCCAATATGGTCCTCAGGGACCCACAGGCAGTCCACATTTTTGCTCCCTATCAGCTCCCTAGCAGACAGTCCACATTTACTAGGAGCTCAGGGAGAGTAAAAACACGGACTGTCTGTGGTCCCTTGATGACTGGATTGGGAAACACGGCTCTAGACTGTATGGCTTCCCTGTACTTAACATCCTAGAGATGCACACTCAGAAGAACGGGAGCATGTATTTACCTGCTGAATGCATACAGTATAAAGGACAGTACCAGGGATGAGTGTTAATCACAGCAAAATTCTTTGGTTTGATAGACTAAAACCTGCTCATTTTAATTATGTTTTACTTTTCTTCACAGAAGTTCTGCCATATGAAAATGTCATCTTTTTAACTTCAGATGTTTTCAGACTTGTGGGATTCCATGTAATTCCCAAAAAAGAGGAAACATGCTTTGGTTTAAAAATTGTTCATTTGTTTTGTTTGGTCTTTTGTTTGGTCTTTTGTTTGGTATCCCATGAATAAGTACCAATGCACAAGGAAGAGCTGGTGTGTTTAGATATATTAAAGGATGAGGCCTGCCGTCTCGAGCTGACCAGACGGGAGGATGAGGCCTGCCATCTCGAGCCGTCCAGGCGGGAGGATAAGGGCTGCCGTCTCGAGCCGTACAAGCAGGAGGATGAGGCCTGTCGTCTCGAGCTGAGCAGGCGGGAGGATGAGGCCTGCCGTCTTGAGCTGACCAGATGGGAGGATGAGGCCTGCCGTCTCGAGACGTCCAGGTGGGGGGATGAGGCCTGCCGTCTCGAGCTGACCAGGCGGGAGGATGAGGCCTGCCGTCTCGAGCCGTACAGGCGGGAGGATGAGGCTTGCCGTCTCAAGCTGACCAGGTGGGCGGATGAGGCCTGCCGTTTCGAGCCGATCAGGAGGGAGGATGAGGCCTGCCGTCTCGAGCCGGCCAAACGGCACCTAGAGCTGTTGTCAGCATCACTGGCATCCATGTGTAGCTCGTGAGCTTGGTGATAATGAAAATGGTGCCGATCTGAATGCTGAAGGACCTGCTGATCCTCCTTAACTGCTTCTGCTTCCTGGCCAATCAGGACAGCAAACTGCCCTTTCTCTAGTGAACCTGTTCTTCCCGTCCCATAAACACATTCCAACACCCACCCTCGCCCCCTTTTCTGCTTCTGAAATAATGTATTCCTGCATGCAAGTCTTCTGGTCTGAGTGTGGTGGGTAAACTGTAGCCTGATGGAGATAGGGTCAGTGTGATGTATGTTTATTAAAACTTAGAGTAACCAAACCCACATTCATCCATATTCCATCACCGCTGGGGGGCGGAGGCTGCATAAAGACAGGAAGACAGAGTGTCGAGGGTGGGAATCAAACCCCTAGCACTGCTGGGATGAGGCTACAGTGCTAAGCTAAGGGGTAAGGGAAAGATTATAGCTGGGGGGGGCATCTTACAGCAGGCCACCCTGCCACAGAATGCCCCAACTGTCTAACTCTGGCTGGGAAAATGCTACATGCACGAAACTTGCACCAGATACTCACATTTACCCCTTATTTGTGCTGTATAAATTACTTTGAGCTGGGCCATAAGCGGCAACCATCTGATCCGAGCTACGGAGGTTTAGCTCACTGAGCCACATGCTGCCACATCACATGAAGAATTACCACCAAAAATCTAAAATATTAGTCTATTTAATATATATTGTTTCCCTTGATTTTGTTATTGCCACCATGTTGGAAATCCAGTATTGGTTGTAGCCAATGAAATTGCCTCGGTCCGCGCTCAACATGGGCGGAGTTTAAGGGAGGGGTGGGCACTGCCCCCCTAGTCGCCTAAATCGAGATTGCAATTAATTAGCAAGACCAGCATTGCACATGTTCTTGCGTATGCGGTTTGTCATGGGGCTGTTATTGTAGCAAAATTATTTGCAAATGTGTATGGAGAGTTGTGTGACTGTATCTCAATGCGTGAGGGTAATCAGATTTGTAAATGTGTAAAAGAATTTGTAAATGTGTATTCACAATCCATGTGCGTAATCAGATTCATGTCTAAGTGTTTTTGCTCAAAGAACTGTACATACCGACAAGTCACCAGTTACAACTCAGGCGGATCTCTCAATTGCCTGTATTTTTACACATGATTTTTGCTAAACTTCTGCCGTGGCAGATCTGTAAATGCGTGTGGAAGTTTCCAGGGTTTAGGACTTAGCGCTGCCCAACTCCCAAGGTTTTGAAGGTTTTGCGCAAATACCGAACCCTGCGTATTCCCCATGGAAAGGCATGGGGCAGTCCACCACCTATGTCGCTTGTTGGACTAAAAGGCGTTTTGCCGAGTTTTGCATGCCTGCCGAGGACTGCATGCACCTTGCAAAGTTTTTTTGTCGGATGAACTGCTGATTATAGCTGTAATGTAATAAATCCCCTATGTTTCAGGCAAACAAAATGATTACATAATGTAACTTGAACGTCTCTTAAAAGAAACAATAATGTGATACGTATTTCTTTGCAGAGATGATGATAGCTATGCCAAAAGCGCCCCAAATATGTACTGGTACCACAATTTGATCCTAAGCTTTATGAAAAACAATAATTTAATACAGGTGAATGCATTATTAGGCAAGACATATTTTGTAGCTGATTTGCTTTTTCGGCAGTTCTCAGCAAGCATGCAAAACTCGGCATAAAACCCGCCCTGTTGAAATCCGATATTTTCTGTTAAAATTTATGGTCAATAATTCCTCCTATAGTAATAAACCTGGGAACCTCCGGTATTTCTTACTTAAATCTTTATTATTAAGTAGACTTCCACGTAAAACTGGATGCTATAAGGTATACAAAAGAATCAGAAAACTTGCATTAATCCAAAGGAAATTATTCGAGACTACACATTACACAACCGCACAAGACAAAAATAGTGCAAACTCTGTATTACGATAAAGCAAAATGACATGTAGAGATTATAAAAAACAAGTAAGTACGGTAAATATTGCACTCGAAAGATAGTTACTGGAAAAATATGTATTATCGTACATATTATTTCACATGTCCTGATTAATTTACCGATTGTACAATCTGATGTGCATCGGAAGGAATGATTTCCTCAGACGTTCAGTGGTGCATTTTATATCGATCTGTCTGCGGCTGAAAATGCTCTTATGTCCAATCATGAGAGTGGCAGTCCGTGATCGACCGGAGATGGACAGCGTCCTCCTCTATGCAGCAGTGTCCATGGTGTCCTTTTCCTACCACAGCACCGACCCAGCCTTCCCCATCAGCTTTAGTCTGTTGGCATCCTCCATCCTCAATTTGCTGCCACGGCACACAACAGCACACAAGGCGAAGCATTATATTTCACACGAGCCTCTGTAGACGAACTGCCAGCTCTGACCCTTATTATAGAGGGCGGTGCCGTTCATAGACCAGTCTAGTTTGCTTACAAGGTGGACACCCATGTACTTATACATGTACGTATCCGGCATTTTTCTGTCCGATCACTCAGGGCTATAGCTCCGGGTATTTCAGCCCCGATGCCAATCTTCCTTCAGCCCCAAGTAAACTTGACTTAGCCCCTGATCTTTTCAACAGCTAGAAACTCCACTGGTATCCCGAGACCGTGATGCTCCGATGTCCACTACCAGCTTCATCCTCTTACAAACGTTAAGTTGTAAAGTGATTCCTTTCACACATTTTCTCGTCTGTTCCTTTGCTGAACGGCGAAATGACCTTCGATCGTTTTAAATTCTATGCGGGCAGATTTTCTCAGCATTGCACATTAATGGCTGCTGTCAGAAGTGAATTGGCGAGAGACTCCTGCAGATCCCGGGATTTCTGCGATCTTTAGACACGCGCTACTTCCATTGCGTAGCATATGACGACATACATGTCTAATTACTATTCAAGCGGAGTTACTTAAACTTCGCCCCTGTTTCAACATCTCATGCACTTCCGTGCCCGAATAGGCCTGCGCCGGGCAGGACAGAACAAACCTCGGATGCGTGGAGGGGTTGGCTGGTGCCGTTCATATAAAAACCGGATCTACAGACCATAGGAATATATTTGTGAATTCAATAATTTCATGTATGATAAACAGATTATAGTGTTTTTATTAACCTAGTGATATCAATAACAATCCTGGCATGGGACATGTTTCATGTTATCCCGTCTGTATTCATTCTGAATTGCACCACAGACGTTTACAATTGAAATGAATGAAACATTTCCTATTATGGCAAATGTATTATCCATGTTTGATATTGTAACATGAAGGAGTGCAATTATTATTTAAACGCCATATCTTTTAATTTGATTATTTAATTAGATATATAATTCTAAAGACAATTTCTTAAAACCTTATTTTTGAGTGTAGACTGTCGTGTTGCGTGTGCAACAGAAAATTCTGTATAGAGAAACAATATCGCGCTAGACTGCATTACATACAGACGTTTTTAACAAACGTAATTTATAGTCCATACTCCAGGAAATACAAAAGCAAAAACCAAAACTTATCACAAGGCCAGTCAGTACGGCAACAGGCCGATTACAAAGTTTGTGCTTATCTTCTAGGCCTACAAGCTGATGACGCTGAACACGTCTGCTACCTAATTTCACAGTGGAGTAGCCGGTAAAGCGAACATTACAGTGATTTACGCCGCTCATGGACACTTTACTCCGGTGAGCGCGGGGATGATGCGCTCCTCCCGAAGTAAGCCCACATGAATGGTTTTGTATTTACAGTTCGCCTGCCATATGCTGATGGGATAAAAATAGTACCAATTAGCGCAAATATTAGGCCTACTGTGTGTTTGAACTCTAAGTAAAATACATTCAAACAAGTTTACTGAAGGTCTCGTAATACTTTTCCCGATTCATTGGCATTTTTGCAGCTGTACAACCATTTAATGATTCGGGCATTGCGCTCGACTATGGACGTATTCTGGCGACTTTTTTCGGCGAGTTCTTCCTCTAAGAGTCCGTCGCTCTCATCGCTTTTGCACGAAAAGCCGTCGTCAGTCTGAGACTCGCTGACGCTCCTGGTGCGATCGCTCTGCTCATTCGAAGGCACAGAAAAGTTCTCCTTCCCCAGGGTCTCGATAACGTCGCCGTCCAGTCCGCAGTACTTGAAGAATGTTTCAAACTCGGAGAAGTTTCTCGAATACCTGGAACTTATGTCCGAATGCGATCGGAGGACCGTATTCCTGGGTTTAGCTCCCTGGGGTGGAACGTGGCCATGGTCGTCGGGGAGCCGCAGTCTAGCCTTGATCTCGGGCTTCTCATTCTGCACAGGTTTGCTCACTTTTCCTGGGTCGCATTCCTTCACAGCTGCCCCGGGACACACGCTTATCTTGTCCTTTTGGGAGCCAGGAAACAGCCGTCGCACGAACGTCCCCTTGGCGTTCTCAGTTCGCGACCCTTTTGCGTTCTCGCACCTCTGCCGGTGCACCAGGAGAGAATCCGGTCGCTGCCTCTTGGAGCTGCCCGGCCGTGCGATGGCGGCGGCTTCCCTTCTCGCACCGTCGCCGCTCTGCAGTGTGGGGATCCGCAACTTGTCACCTGCGCTCGGACTCGAGCTCCTGCTTGAGGAGTCGCTGCTGCTCGCAGAGGCCAAACTGAACGTCAGCAGCGGTTCCGGCTCCTTCTCCGAGGCGATCAGCTGCGGACTCTTCACGTACTGCTGTTTGCTGGCAGCCAGCCTTTCCGCGGCACTCGGGCGCCCTTTGCTTTCTACTTCTCGATCGATTTGTTTGCGAAGGTATTCAGGACCTTTGCCCAGGATCCTTGAAGCCACCGCGGCCTTACTTGAATTCATCTTTTCCGGTTAAATGATCAAAACGACAGTGTTGTCGTAAATGTTGTAAATGTGTGGCACTGTCGAGTTGAACGTAAAAGGTGGTTGGGACACGCTCTTGCACGCCTAACACCCTGCACATCCTGCCCTGCTTTTACACACGCCACTCCCCTAACCTGGCCCGCAGGTACATTATTTTAAACCAAGCCCATAAACATGGTGTAATAGTCCAGGGTGGGCTGCCTGCGCGACGGCCGAGCGACGCGGTGACTGATCGCTGGCTTTCCCAATTAGGCCCGCTTTCCATTACTTAAGCGTGTTTTCACGAAGCATGGCACACTTATACTATTTTAATTTCCAGTGCAGTTGTAATCCAATTGACAGGCATGCCTGCTAGATATACATCAAGTATAGGTTAAAAAGTGCGTAGGTGTCGAAGATATTGCGTGGATATTGCGAAAACTAGGCTACAGTGCAAATTTAAAGATGATAATTTAATACAAATTACAATTACAAAGTGTTTATTTACGTTAACATGTTTATATGTAAACTCCGGGGCAGTCCCCCCCCCCCCCAGGAGTGTAAATTAATTTTCCTCCAATTTCAGTATTTACAAAATATATTAAATAATTTGTTTCAACTGCCGATCAGGATTTGAGAGTTTTGAGATATGACATACGATATGATATGATATGATATGATATGATATATATATATAAAAGCCTGTATGTATTATGAAGTATCAGTAGAATCTTCACTGAAGTCATGAGAAAATCTTCCCGCACATAATACACTGTTTGGTGTAACATTTCTATTCTAATGCTTTTGGCTTTGAGTTCTGGGGAACTCAGTTTTAGCTAGACTGTAGTCGTTGAGACAAAAAAAATCATAATTTAACAATGAACATCTCGATTAAGTAGTAAAACACTGGAATGCGACACCAGTGTTTAAGAGCTTACAACACAGGAAGTAAATGCATGTCTGTACAGCAGAAAAGCTTGGCTATTTAAGGAGGAGCACATTATATGTTTAATGTTTAATTTTTAAAGCAATGTATGATTTCAGACTGCTATTTTGGGATTTTCTGACACTCTCGGCATAAATATGCCCAGAACATGTGTGTAGTGATTCTCTTTAAGGTCTGTAACCCATGGAAACGGTGCAGGGCTCTGTTTTGGTCTGTGGGTGCTATTGTATGACATTGCTCAGTAAGCAGCATGTTGCTGTGCCCCTTGAGGGTTAGGGGTTTGAATCCCCGGCTCGCTCTGTGTGTGGAGTTCACATGCGCTTGCTGTACTGCCTGGTTTTGCTCGGGGTACAGGCAGACCCCAGGTTATAAATGAGATCCGCTCCCTAAATCTGTCTTAAAATTGAATCTGTAGATCAGCCGTAAAAATAATAATACAGCCCATAATAATAATAATTATACAGTAGCGCCTAATAATAAAAGTAACCACATACGGTACCGTACTGTGGGTTTTGCAAACATTTGTTTTACGAGTCATATATTTAAAATGAATTTTTTTATATAACAGGCTTTATGGCAATTCATTCGTAAGTATGAGTTTCCTGCTGCAGTTAGACACTGTCAGAAAATACAGTAAGACAGATTTACAAAGCGTGGAGCAATGAGGAGGTGGTGGTGCCCCCGGATCTGGAACAACGTTAATGCTCTCCGAATGGTACGAAAATGTTCCTCAGAGTCCAGTGGAACAGCACACAGTTTGGTGAACTGGTGTCTCTGAGTTGCCCAAAGTGTCTGTGTCTATGTACCCTGTGATGGACTGGCATCCCGTTCAGGATGTGCCCCTGTCCTGTGCGCTCTGCAGGCCCCCTGTCCTTCATATGCCCTCGATTGTGGATGGATGGAATATTCATGTTGAGTGTATATTGTATATATAGGTCTCAGCTGGATGGTGTTGACTTTGTTATCCCACTCTTGGTCCCCCAGGTGGTACTTTGCTGGGCAAAGCATTGTATGAATATTATATGTGAAATAAAGTGAATTTTGAGTCGGCCCAGGGCCACATTCACATGGTCAGAGGCCCTGGAGATACCTGAGCTGTCGCTTCTCTCCTGCTGTTTCCTGTGGTCGTTCTTGACCGGAGTGGAATGGGCCACCGAGTTGCAATGATAAAAGGTGTTGACTGGGGGGGGGGGGGGGGGGTTACTCTATTTTACAGAGTAAGCTGTCTGCAAAGGGCAGCCACCTGGTTCCCAGGGAGCTGGGGGTTAAGGACCTTACTCAAGGACCTGCAGACGTGCTGAGGCTGGGACTGGCAACCTTCTCATTACAGGCACACAGGCTTAGCCCACTGAGCCACACACTGCCCCTGCTTTATGTTGGTTCGCTGAGATTTGAACCCACAACCTTTACGGTTGACTTACTGTAATCATGCACAGCAAATTTTTTTTAAAAAAAAGAGATTTTCAGCCCCAGCACACTGGGCCCCCAACTCAAACCAATCCAAATATTTTCCAAATTTTTTTTAGGGCCCCTGTCACTGAAGGGCCCTTGGAATCATTCAGACTTTCTACTTCTTTATGGGGCCCCTGATTCTAATATGGGTACTTTTTTCTCTGCACTTATACCAACTTTGTATATCAATAATGCTTTGTAGCAAAAAACGTCTGAAGAAAAAAAGGATGGTACACATGTAACGAACCCAGAAGCTGTACAAATAGATCAGATAACAGTATAATGACTGACAATAAAAACACAGGTGATTTATTTATAAGCTTCAATATAGAAAAAACTCAGTTGCTTCTCCACAGTGCCCAAATAGCAGTTTATTTACATTTTATTTATTTTCCATATGGTTTTATCCAAAGCGACATACATTGGAGAACGTAGGGTCAGCCTGTACCTGGAGCAGCCAGGGGCTCACGGCCTTGCCGGTGAAATCCCTATGCTGAGCAGGAGATCTGAACCAGCAACCTTCTGATCACAGGCCCAGCATCCTAACCGCCCCTGTTTTGATGCTCAAAGTTACAAAGCATGCACATTATGTTGATTTCAATTGCCCTTGATATCGCAGCAGAAGACACTATTTTATTACATAAAAGTAAAAATGGAATTTGAAAACACAAGTGGAGAACTGGCACATAATGGCCACGAGGGGGCAGCATTGCATTGATTATGCGCAACACGTGAAAAGGAATGAAACCCTAGACCAGTGGTTCTCAAACTCGGTCCTCAGGCTCCACTGCCCTGCTTGTTCTCCAGCTATCCCTGCCCTACACACTGCTGATTACCTGGATCAGGTGTGTTCAGTCAATCAGAAGCTAAAAGACAGCTGGGACTTGTGTGTGGGGCAGGGATAGCTGGAAAACAAGCAGGGCAGTGGGGCCCGAGGACCGAGTTTGAGAATCACTGCCCTAGAGACAGCAGAAAAGGGCACCTATTACATCACCTATCACATATAAATGACCTCATGGCAGCTGGGACTGAGGTTTCTGTGTTGGAAGCATCTCAAGGGCTCCATTCTGTAGAGGTCAAGGATTCTAAACTGACTGTATGTCAAGCATACAAATACCAGTCAATATCACTACAGGTACAGTGTCCTGCAGGAGTTAGGGTATCGACAATGAAATTTAGAATTTTGTAACTGATTTATAAACTTCCATGTACCACTGAATGTTTTAAGCTTAGAACAGTTCGTATCAGGCTCATAGAAGCAGGATTGAAGCAAGGAGGAAGCACTTCATTAATGAGAAATGGAGAAGAACCAGGCTGCAATTTGCAATGAAAAAGTATTATTCACAGACGCAAATTTTAGAATGAGTTGAAACGTTGCATTTCCCCCCTGGCTGCATATTGGTTGACTAAAAAAAAGTGACTAAATAAATGTTATGATGATTATTGATATCACAAGTTGTGTGTTTTAATATTGAAAGTAATATGTGAAATATTTAAAATATATTTATGGAAATAAAATCTACCCGTATAAAACCATATAACTTCAGCTTTAACAATGTAAAAATTTCTGTTTTACTATATCGTGGAAAATGTCTTACAAATAAATTAATCAGAACCCATCGGCCCCTTTTCCATCGTAATATATTTTGGCCACCCTGAGACTGTTGGATCCTCTTCTTCCTCCGCTTGCCTTTTGGCCCATTCTTCATACCCACGTCTCCCTGCCCCTTCTGGACCTCAGCTCCACTCTCCTGACTCCCATTTAATGCTGGGGAGTGTAGAAGGTCACTGTGTAGCACGTCATGTCCTGGGTGCCCCTGGTTTCTCCAGCAGATTCAAAGCCCTGATTGGCATTGACATGGTAGAGAGTTGGACCATTAATTTCACTCTAATTTGAAATTTTGACTCATAATTTCTTACCAAGTTAAAAAAAAATGTAAGAAGTGGACACAAAAATGAATAAGCAAATCAAATTTCAATTAATAAAAACTGCTTAAGAGATTATAAATGACATTCTAAGAGAAAGAGAGGTAAGGAGCTCATACGGATTACAGTGTGTAAAGAGCATGCACTGATTACAGTGTGTAAGGAGCTCACACGGATTACAGTATGTAAAGAGCATGCACTGATTACAGTGTGTAAGGAGCTCACACGGATTACAGTGTGTAAGGAGCATGCACTGATTACAGTGTGCAAGGAGCACGAGCTGATTACAGTGTGTAAGGAGCACGCGCTGATTACAGTGTGTAAGCAGCATGAGCTGATTACAGTGTGTAAGGAGCAGGCACTGATTACAGTGTGTAAGGGACACGCACTGATTACAGTGTGCAAGGAGCACGAGCTGATTACAGTGTGTAAGGAGCATGCACTGATTACAGTGTGTAAGGAACACGTACTGATTACAGTGTGTAAGGAGCACGAGCTGATTACAGTGTGTAAGGAGCACGAGCTGATTACAGTGTGTAAGGAACACGTGCTGATTACAGTGTGTAAGGAGCACGAGCTGATTACAGTGTGTAAGGAGCACGAGCTGATTACAGTGTGTAAGCAGCATGAGCTGATTACAGTGCGTTGCCGCACCCACCACACAACAAACCACCTCAGGGATGAGAACCTGGGTACAGCCATGTGGTGGGTGATGCCTCAGCACCACACTAGTCCGAATGAATCAGTGTGAGGTTTTTTTCCCAGTGGCTGGAGTCCCAATTCTGCCACAACCCCCAAATTACTCCTGGCATTCACAGGATTTGAACCAGCAACCTTCCGATTGCTGATACAGGGCCCTAGCCTCAGAGCCACCAATCCCCCCCCCCAAATTCTAAGGACAAAACATAAAGTGTAAAACAAATAGTCAAATAACAGTAGCAATATTGTAGTAGAGTGAGATCAGTGTTTATATCAGCAATCTGGTTTGATAATCTGCAAAACAATTCATAAAGTTAGAGCTTTAGTACAAATTTACAAATTGTCAGTGGAGGGTCATTAATTATATGACATAAATTGTGCTGGTAACATGTCATAAAGTCCACACTTCGTATGATCTCTCCATACTCTCATGTCTGTGTGCAGTGATGCAGTGCTTTGTGTGGATCTGCAGCCCATGAGAGAGACTCACCTGGTTTGTCGGTGTTAATTCTCCTGTTTCCTGTGTCTTACTGCCATGATTCTGCCTGCTGCAGCTTTTCCTGGAAATGATGAATTGATCAGGAACAGACTGTTAAAAGCTGTATATCAAAGCAGGTACCTTTTCATTCAGGGGGAGATTCGGGTACAGACACTCACTTGAGAATAATTGTCAGTAAGATGCAGGTGAGAATCATCCCAGCAGCCCCTGCTGCAGCGCCAATCAAAGTGGGTGGAGCTTTGACAGCTGCAAACAGAGGGTGTCCATTATATTGTATAACATCCTTCAGATTTGCTTTAAATTTGCTTTAAATTCACAGAAATTCACACCTTGTTTCAAACAACTCACAGAAATTTTACAAAATATGCTCTGGAACATTCAGATTTACACCTGTGTGGTATGAATGTAACTTTTGATAGAGTCCCTGTTATACTATATGACAGTATTGCTGTCACCCTCAGTCACTTTGCACTGGTTACTGCCCCACTTTGGTATAATCATGGATTTGGCAAGAATGTTTATACTTATGTTCAAATAAGGAGGAAAACCATCACAGGAGAAATAGAACATCATCACTTACTAAGCATAAAGTGATACTGAGTGTTACTTACATTCACAGTGGACCTGCACAGTGCTTGAATTCTGCAGGCCGTGTTCATTCTGAGCTTGACAGTAATACTGTCCACTGACCTCAGCGATATTACAGGTGAGGTTCTGTCTGTGTGAAACAACTTTAATTTCACTCCCATTCACTTTATACCAGGTGTAATTGTTCACTGCTGGGTTGGCATCACTGCTGCAGGTTAGACTCCGGTCTTTTCCAATTAACACCGAAGTGTTTTTAGGAGAATCTGTGGGAATGTTAAAGAAACGTTCTAGGAAAAACTCAGGAATAAGACTTACGTCGATCAGGAACTATATAGGTCTGATTTTAATTCACACAGAGATTATGATACTAGATCTCATAAAGAAATTTCATGAAATGAAATATGATAAAAATGGACTCACACTGAACACTGAGAGTCACATTTGTGTGGGATGTCCTCTCACTGTTGTTGGCTTGATGGCTGTAAACTGCTGTACATTTGACTTCCTGCTTATGGTGGAGATGTGAGGCAGTAAAGTTCATAACAGAAGATACATGTTTAGTGTGATCATCATTCTCCTGAAATACAGTGATATTGTCACTCAGCTTGGGGGTCCATGACAGAGACGGGGGGAGTGATGGACAGGGAGCTGGAGCCAAACAGGTCAGAGTCACAGAGCCCCCCTCCTTTACCATGTCCCTGTTTATGGTGATCTGGGGGCTGGGTGGAGAGTCTGGAAGAGATAGAGACAAAGAATCACTTGATTCATATCACATTGTATCACACGTCTCACACACACCTGCGGGGGGGGGGGGGGGGGGGCAACTATTTATTACTTCAAAGTATGTCAGTGAATCTCAGATTCCTTATAATGTATACATGATATGAGTTTTCATATTTCTCATTCTGAGCCCTTCAGTTGCACATGACAGTGTCACTGAATGTAACTTTGGGAAGACAGTTCCTGTTACTATGTGACAGTATTCCTGTCACCCTCAGTCACTTTGTACTGGTCACTCCTCCACTGGCAGCTGGCTTTGCTGCTACTGGGTGTCACGTCTGGAATCCAGGAAGGATGTCGGTCTTCACAAAAGTATCTTTTATTTATGCTAGTAAAGACTAGAAACAGATTTACAATCTGTGACACACAACAATGACTGAGCTGAAGAGCCAGATGAGGGCAGACAAATATATACATTGGTAATGAGACATTAAATTCTAAATACTAATTATCAAACAAACACAGGTGTGGACGTTTAGCACACTAGGCTGGAAACAATGACCTCTGTTGGCCAAACGGGCACATGACAGGCTGAGGAGACTCGTCCTGGCACTGGGGGTTATTATTATTTTATCATTTTCATTTTCAATTTATTTTTCGCAGAAAATATCTCCCATACATAATAATGGATTTGACGTCTTTGCACATTTGAAAAATAAAGCGATAAAGAATATATTCTAATTTATATAAAATGATGTTAAGTCTGCAGCAGATTATAAGAACAGCAGAACACGTCATCTGACCCCCTCACTCCCACCCTTGGAATCTACAAAACAGCTGCAGCCATAACACCATCAAACAGGTGAAAGACTCTTCTGATCCTTCTCAGAGTCTTTTTGACTCCCTCCCATCACAGAGGAGGTTCTGCCAGGGACGGATTATGGGTTGTGTAGGCCCCTGGGCAAAACATTCGCGAGGGCCCCCCCCACCACCACCACCAGCACCACCACCACAACCACCTCAATTCAAGGGCCCTTGGCAGCCAAACGCCCTCCCTATAGGGTCAGGGGCCCTTGTAGGGAGAGGATCAAAGAATGTAGGCCCTCTAAAATAGACAAACGAAAATACATTGTTGATAAGCGTTGCAAATTGTTTTGGGCTAGGGGCCCCAGGGGCCCCCTACACCCCAAGGGCCCCTGGGCAGCGACCCCGCTGGCCTGGTCCGTAATCCGTCCCTGGGTTCTGCAGGCTGCAGGCCAGAACGTCTGTATGTGTGTTTGCAGGACACTGAATCTGAATTGATAAAATCCACTATTTGTATCACATGATCTGTATAAACAATATAAAATATAACTGTGTATACAGGGTTGTCGACAATTTATTGTGTCTTTCCTTCCAACCCAACCATTCATCATGACATTACAGTACAGTGTGGATCACCAACGCTGTCACCTTGTCCAGGAACTTACAGCTTTCATTTTCTGACCACATGTATGATTTCTGTCAATCACGTGTTTTGCTTTGTATAATAGCAGGAAAATCAGATGATATCTATCAGATTATGCAGCTTAACTCCTTCTCCGGACACTTATCATCTCTTGACTAGAGTAATATCACTCTATACTGCCAGGGCTGTCAGCACGTGCTGTTTAAGCCAATGCAGATGGTTCATAAATGCAGCAGTTTTCCTGATACTCAATCAGCTGAAACACTCTCCCTCTTCCTTCTGAATCTCCATTGATTTGCTGTAGGCTCTTGCACCAAGTTCACCTCCCATCTCTTTTAGGAAAACCTCACCAGCTCATCCTCCCACTGACCCTCCAACTCTCTGCCTTCATAGACTTTCCAGTGTTATACTTTCACTTGGCAAAATTAAATGCTTTTTCCTTGTATTTTGCATTTGTCCTGTAGGAACCAAGTCCTTGTTGTGTTATGGTTTGAATAGCTTCTCTGATGTTAGCTTCTAATAATGGTTTATGCCATTCCTAATCCAATGATAATATGCAGCTGCATAAATTCAGCCTGGCGGCACTAGACTTAAACTGGCTCCTTCAGACGTTTTATCTGCCTGCCTTGTGCATATCCTTGGACAGTAATGTCTGATAAATAAATAAATGAGAATGTAATGGAAATAAGGGAAATTAAATAATTTGAGAAATACAAGTGATGAAAATCTGTAGAAATTCAGATGTTCAGATAAATACAATAGAAAATTATAATTTATCTGATCAGGAAGTTACATTAAGTAATACTCACATTCACTGTCGAGCTGCACAGTGCTTGAACTCTGCAGGCCGTGTTCATTCTCAGCTTGACAGTAATACTGTCCACTGACCTCAGTGATAATACAGGTGAGGTTCTGTCTGTGTGAAACAACTTTAATTTCACTCCCATTCACTCTATACCAGGTGTAATTGTTCACTGCTGGGTTGGCATCACTGCTGCAGGTTAGACTCCGGTCTTTTCCAATTAACACCGAAGTGTTTTTAGGAGAATCTGTGGGAATGTTAAAGAAACGTTCTAGGCAAGACTCAGGAATAAGACTTATGTCGATCAGGAACAATATTGGTCTGATTTTAATTGACAGAGAGATTATGATACTAGATCTCATAAAGAAATTTCATGAAATGAAATATGATGAAAATGGACTCACACTGAACATTGAGAGTCACATTTGTGTGGGATGTCCTCTCACTGTTGTTGGCTTGGAGACTGTAAACTGCTGTACATTCGACTCCCTGCTTATGGAGGAGATGTGAGGCAGTAAAGTTCATAACAGAAGATACATGTTTAGTGTGATCATCATTCTCCTGAAATACAGTGATATTGTCACTCAGCTTGGGGGTCCATGACAGAGACGGGGGGAGTGATGGACAGGGAGCTGGAGCCAAACAGGTCAGAGTCACAGAGTTCCCCTCCCTCAGAGTCACAGAGTCCCCCTCCCTTAGAGTCACAGAGCCCCCCTCCCTCAGAGTCACAGAGTCCCCCGCCCTCAGAGTCACAGAGCCCCCCTCCTTCACCATGTCCCTGTTTATGGTGATATGGGGGCTGGGTGGAGAGTCTGGAAGACACAGAGACACAAAGAGTCACATGATTCATATCACATTATATCACAGCTTAAATCCACCAATACTCACATTCAGTGAAACTGAAATACATCCAAGAAACATGAAGTCAGGTTTTTGTAAATCTCTCTGTATTAGTAAAATAATAATAAACACTAATATCAAATATAAAGCAGCTGTACCTTTTACATGAATTTTCACTTTCTCATCAAAATTATACTTAAAGTTACCGGTGCCTTCAATCCTAAGGAAATAACCATCAGTCTGGTCCTTTGTAATATTATACAGGATTGTGGTGCAGTTTTTCTTTGTTAATGTTCCGATTATCTTTCCTTGGATGTCATTTTTAAATGTTTCATTAGATGAAAACACATAATTTCCTCTCTTTGTATTTCTCCTCCACATTCCGATTGGCTTTTTCAGATTTCTTGACTGGTCAGATGGAATCTGGAATGTGCAGGGAATCAGCACACAGGATCCATGCAGAGCTTGTATGTTCTGAGGCATCCGGGCTGACCAGGTACTGCACAGAGCCCCTGTAATCATACCAAGAAACACTGCTGTACATTTACACTGTAACACACACATCAGTATATTACATTAATGTCATCAATTTTGAAATACAGGATATTAAATTAAACTGAGTCCAGCGATTGCTGTACACATAGGAAACATAGTAAGAATAGACCTTAATGAAGACTGTCTCCCCCCCCCCCCCCCCCCCCAACGTTGGCCGTGTCTCACCTTGCAGCAGGCAGCCAATGAGGATGAAGCTCTCTGCCCCAGTCATGTCTCCCTCAGCTGAAGGGAAGCTGTGATGCAGGAAAACACTCATATGTACACAGAATCTGTTTAAGTAATACTGCATACTAATCTTTCAGGGACTCAAAAGTCATACATCATGTACTGAACATTGTACTGTAAAATGTTAGTGTATGCCACTGGTTCTCAAACTCGGTCCTCAGGCTCCACTGCCCTGCTTGTTCTCCAGCTATCCCTGCCCTACACACTGCTGATTACCTGGATCAGGTGTGTTCAGTCAATCAGAAGCTGAAAGACAGCTGGGACTTGTGTGGCAGGCAGGGATAGCAGGAAAACAAGCAGGGCAGTGGGGCCTGAGGACCGACTTTGAGAACCACTGGTGTATGGAAAGACAACGGAGAGCCAGCTGTACCAGTGTGTAAAAGCAGGAAGGAAGCAGCCATTCTGCGGTAAGTTACCCTTCTGACAGCTGTTACATGCGATCAGTGTAACCAACATGCAGCAGCCTTCAGATGAACAACGCAAAACCCGAATGCTGTGAATACTTCCATAATTAACATTCATGTGCTGCTTGTAAGAACTGATCATGGCGATCATACAGTCAAGCTGTTTGACCACAGAGTCTGTGCTCCTATGTTGTTCAGAAACACGTTAATTTCGGAAATAAACTTCATTTATGGAAATATTAAGTTTAATGTATTGATGCATTTTTATGATATAGTGTCAGTACAAACAATGATCAATTTTTTTGCTTTTTTGCATGACCCAGCAGTAGTGTTACTGGTTGCTGGGTGCATTAGGGTTACTGGTTTTTGGCCCAGCACTGGGTAACTGTACCCCTGTTGTCATGGGAACCTACGTTATCCAAAGCACTGGAGCATCCCTGAGTCGGCTGGGCTGGCATAGATGTAACAAGGCGAGCTGGGTACTTTTAGTTCGTTGTGTTATAATAATATTTATAATAAGATAAAATGGTAATATTATTATAAAATAATAATAATGTTAATATTAACTGTTTTTGAGCAATAACTTTATGCCATCTTTCGTCTAATGTCAGCTAGCTAACATTAATTAACGTCAGTGAACATTAGCTAACTACATAGCTGACTGTCAGGATCGGTCTCTGCCTCTTCCAGTCCTGCCAGTTGCTTCCCTGTTTGGACAGCAGGGGTCTCTGTCAATTCCGTTCGTCCCCCTGTGTTTAGAACCTTCTAGCCCTTCGTTGATTCCATGTCTGTTATGTTTATTGTGTGTTTGTATTCATGTATTGATTCTACTTTTGTGCCTCTGTTAGGTACCCTTACCCATGTCTAGTTTTGTTTGCCTAAACAATGGAGGATGAATAAGTCATTTTTTTAGTTATTGCAGGGATCAATCACAATCAAAATGGGACACAGCCTTTTATTCATATTTTACTTTATATGACCTGTGACACGTTCATGATACTTATCTGGCCAGCAGATCGATCTTTTGTTTTCCACAGAAAAAATATGTAACGTTAATCCACTAATAAGCACTGGCAAGTTTCACCACTGGCACCAGTGATATTTGACACAATTATACTGGCTAGTGATTATCATCCATAACTGGGTCATGATTTCTGCTGAGAGACATTGCTGTTGAATTTTTCTAATGCATTTTTTTGGCGCTTTAATCACCACAGAAAGAATAGCATTCAGTGCCATTATATTCCAGAGAAGACCAGCATTTCTATGAATCCCTTATAGAAACTATACGCTCATGTTCACTTCCCTGCAAAGATTTGTTTAATGCTGCTTCCCTCCTGGACTATGGCCAATGAGAGCCAGCGAGCCATGTAAGGGCATGCTATAAGTGAGCGTTTGATTGGCTAGAAATTAAACTTGGGGTTGAATATATATGCCTACAGTGAATAAACGACCGAGTTGGTGAATGGGTATATAACCTACATGTGCAGTAGCTTCCTATATGCTGCAACTGGATTTTAGAGATGCAACATTTTCAAGATTTTCACAGTTTAAAATGATGAGGTTTATTAGCATTTCAATTTGTTTGCTGACCATGCGATGTGCTGTTAGGTTTGCATTTTTGACTAACATGAGTAGCTAAGGTACAGTGTTTAGAGGCGTAGACTATAATTCAACAACAAATATTATTTTTCTCACTTGTCATATTAGTGTTGTTTAGATTACTCCTTAATTATGTACACTAAATAATACGCTGTTTTTTAAAAATATCAAAACACAAGTGTTTCCAATCTATTTTATACAAACAGGAAGTGCCACTGAATGAGTTGGTGAGCGAATCAGAATGAATATTTTAGCTGAACAGAATCAAACAAACTCTGTCCCCAGAAAAGGGTCTTTTTGCCCATTATTGCTCTCCTGTCTGTCAAAGCTGCAGCGTGAGAAAATCTTGCGTCACACACCTACTCTACCGGCAGGGAGAGAGAGAGGGAGGCATTTCAGCTACTGACCAGCTGCTGCACAGCAATGCGACTCATAGGGAACATTCTTAAAGTACCGATATTAAGGAAACGGAAAATAGTATTGTTTTTAATCAAAGGAGTATCGCGGATCATTCTTCAGTATCAGTGTACCGTGTAAAACCTTTCTGGAGTACTGTAGGTACTAAAAGAGAGTTCCGGTACATCCTCTGAGGAGCTACCATCGGGCTGACTTCCAGTGGTGTGAACAAAGCAAACGTTTCTGGTTCCAGAAAATGGTTCTGGTTCCAGAAAAAAGTTCCAGTGGTGTGAAAGCACCTGTTACTTTATTTTTATCAGTGTATATCTGTGCCTGCTCTTATATTCAGTAGTAGCAAGAAACCTTGGGAGGAACCAGACTGAGCCCAACCTCCGGTGGCCGGCAGAGGATGTCAAAAATAGCAAATAGTGTTTTATCAAGTGATAGTTAAAAATGATAAACATCGATGAGTCAAAACATTATGGCCACACATAATGGTGACGAGATTTTGTTACACAATAAGAAAATGTATAAAAATTTGTGTTAAACGGTACAGGACAGGGTGTCCAGTCTTGGTCGTAACCTTGCTGTTGGAACTGAAGACTGAATCTGAAGATCTACACAAGTGGCTTCTGACCCTGAAACACAGACTAAATGCCCAGTGCATAAATATTCTAATAGACAATGTATGTTTATTCTTAGACAGACTGTATTCTTATAGATTCACATTGCTAGCATTTTCAGCTTTGGAGACAAGAAGTTTGCAGAGCAGAATAAAAGACTTGCTACACAAAAGAGAGGAATGTCTGACTGAAACATTGTGTGTTTACTTATCCTACAGATACAGTCATCAAGCTGCACATGCTTCCATACAGGACAAAAACAGACACTCCATGCCTTCATTTTAAACACTAAAGACATTAATATAAACAGAATTCAGACACCCTGGCAGAGCCTGGTTTAGATCCTCTGTCACGTCTGACAATCATCAACCTCCAGATCCAGAATCCAGTCTATAGTTTCTACAGAACCAGTTGATTAGTTTCACCTGTTAATTATTACCGAATCCCATAAATATCGCCATTCTTCAATGTTCATTTTGCGGGTTTTCCTGAACGGTTTCCTGCATTTCTCTGCCCCAATGCACTTTACATGTGTGTGCTGTGATACATTACAACATCATCAAGACAGAATAGTACAAAAACAGGTAAATGTTGTTATTGCTCAATGTGCATCTTGCATGGTATTGCACGTTTCTTCGTACATTTCCCTACGTTTCTTTGTACATCTAACTATTTCGATTTTGTTCTCTCCCTGCTCCTGTTACGACTCCTGTCTGTTTCTGCGGATTTGACGTTTGTGTTCTGACTTTATTGTTATTAACAAATGCACTTGGATCCTGCATGTGGACCCCAACCCAGTTCATTACATCATCAGAAATGTAAAGGGACAGATTCTGTCATTATTAATCTGCAATAGCACAACAACTGAAGAACCAGACAGAAGACAGAACATTCTAGATTTTCCCAGCTATATGGTCTACAGGAGTCAACATGAAGTGGACACCAAATAAGAATATCAATCTGCAAATCACCTTGAGTATATAACAGGTATGATTTACCTTCTTCTGAAGAAGATGAAGCCGATGGAATGATGGTTCGTAAATGTCAGTGTCCCAGATTCAGATGAAAGAATGTAAAGTCTGCAGTGGGATTGTGTTGAAAGTCACAAGCGATATTTTGTCACCTCCTTCTACAGGTGTGACAATCAATATAAAAGTAAGATGAATTCTGTAAAATGCTTCCTGACACATACACATTAACACCAGAGAGGTTACTAGTTACTTTGGGTAGAGCTTAGTAGGGGTCCGCTTATTATGTCATAGGTGGGATGGGGCGTATCACGTTTTTCTGATTGGTCAAGGGGTTATGTCCACATATGGCAGGGGTGTGAAACTCCAGTCCTGGGGGGCCGGAACCCTACACAGTTTTTGTTTCACCCTCATTTAACACACCTGATTCAACTCCTTCTGCTAATTACCACACAGCTCTTGAGCTGAATCATTTGTGGTGGAACAGGGAAAGAACTAAGATACACAGGGCTCCGACCCCCCAGGACTGGAGTTTGACACCCCTGATGTATGTTATCAGTTGTGTTTGTGCCACATGCTGCGTATATGCTGATAAACTTTATGTTATAAAGTTTATATTATAAAGTTTATATTATAAACTTTAATAGAATGAGAATACATTACAAGCGTTTATTAATGTACTGGTTTAAATGCGTTTTAAGGAATAATAAAACTTTTAGCAGCATAATTTTAACAGTGCTCTGGACTAGTCGATCTTTTCTAGCTAGAGATGAAAGAGGATTCAGCCATTTTAAATGGTATAAAAACAGTAGCTGTGTTTTGTTAGCATGTTCTTTTAAGCAAATACATTAATTTCTAACGGCAAAAGCGCCATCATCATGTTTAGACATGTCTAATAAGTAATGCCTGCAGCGGGGGGGCTAGCACTGTCTATCGTGCTGTGATCGATAACACCAGCTGTGTTCAGGGTGTTCTGTCCATCACCATGGCAGCCAGTCGCCATACCATATACGGTACAGCAAAACAGGGTCATTAGTATTTAAAAGAATTAAAATACATTACATGTGTTTATTAATGTACAGACTCTGTCAAACTCAATCAAAAAACATCAGACATATATAGTTCACATTTTTTCTTAAAGTTGGCCTTCCTAGCTAAATGGGGACCGTCCATTGATTTCCATGGGAAAAATCCCTAATCCAAATCACAACACCCCTAACCTCTACCCAGCCCTAACCTTAACCATAATTAACCAACCCAAATACAAGACTTTTGGCACTTTTACTTTTTTGATTGAAGTCACAGATTTGTATAAAACTGAGGTTATCCAAATGGGGACCTGAAGAAATGTCCCCAAAAGTAAGGAAGATTCAGGTTTTACCGCACTTTGGGGACATTTTGGTCCCCAAATGTGATCTATGCAAACCCACACACACACAGAAAAAGCACGGACATGAGCACAAGCGCGCACCCAAGGATCGTCCTTTAGAGTTTGATAACTTAATGTCTGCGAGCCAGTTGTAATTCTATCTATCCAACAAAGCAAACTGACAAGACAGTGCAGGCATTGGGCTCGGGGAAACATATGATTATGTCAGGAGGTTATTATCGAACATGCTCGCTGTCTCTGGGGAGTAGGTCCGGATAGGACATTTTTTTTAAAACTTTGACAGAATAACGTCTTAGTTATTTTGATGAGCGTTTTTTCAGTAATGGTTGTTCACACTCATGTGCACAAACATATCATGACGGTCGGAGGCTTTAGAGTTTGATTATAGGTCTGTGAAAGTTGGGTCGCGATGTGTATCCCCGTGTTTTTACTCGTAATAAGGGGCCTTTTTGAGCCGCAGTTCGTCTGATTCCTCACCCAGGACCTGTTTGCCTTGGGTGACCCTACCAGGGGCATAAAGCCCTGGGCAACTTAGCTCCTGGGATCATTGGAACACGCAAACCCCTCCACCACGATAAGGTGTCAGCTCCAGGAGACACTCATCCCGCTATACCTTTATTATTATTCCTTAAAACGCAATTAAAAATATCACATTAATAAATACATGAAATGTATTTTTATTCTATTAAGGTTTAACGGTCCCCTTACCAAACCACACATTCCCCAAAGGGACTAGTAACCTCTCTCTCACTCTTCATAAGCATCAAGCTTTCACACCAGCCAGTTGACACCCATGGTGTTAAGAACCACCCATCTTAATTTGAGGAAGTAAATTAATTTAACGGTAGGCAGCAGGAAGTTGTGTGAATGATGTGTTTCTGCACACACAGTCAGAAAATGGAGTACCAGTTTGTACCTTTGCTTATCACTGGGGCTGTATGTTCAAGGGTAAATGTACCTTTTAATATACAGAAATTCATTATGAGGAACATTTTTGTACCATTGGGGGTACATTAATATTGTTTGTACCTTGGGGATGATCTACAGAGTACATTTGTGTACCTTAAATTAGCCTGAGGTACATTGACCAACAGCTAGGGCACCATTGGCAGAGCCTTGACAGTAACTCTCTTTCTGACAGTGCAGAGTATCCCTGGAACTTGCCTTTAGATCATCCTGATGCTACACCTCATACCCAGATGTCCTGTCTGGAGCAAGATTGTTTGTCAGATTCCATTAGGTTTTTGATGCGAAGCATTTTTTCTTGAGTTTAGGTAATTGCCTGGTGAAAGCTACCAGTTTTTTTAAATTATTTTTTCTAAAATAGAAGAAAGACTTGAGACTATTTTGTTTCTGTACGTAATGGGAGTTGAGTACTTTCTTCTCAGAAACAGCGTTTGACGTGATCACACGATCAACAGCGCTTCCCCTTTCAGGCTTAGACAGTCTGTGGTTTTTGTCGTTACAGTAAATACAGCACAAAACTGACACTGCAGATGACGCAAAGAAAATATAATATTTGGCCAGGATGTCTGATCCTTGGGGCGGCCATCAATCAGCATCAAGCCTAAAGCCAAAACAATTCACTTCATAGGTTTTGGTGAGAATAGCAGACAGGTGTATGTAATTAATATTAATAAACCAGGTCACATGGGCTTTCACTTGTGAGGTGGCAGTTACACTCATGGAGTTGTCAGTTAAACAAGGTTAGTTGAGGTCCCTTCAGCCCAGGTAATCCTGCGCATTACACATCACTACAATATACCCATGATTCCGTGTTTCCATTACGTCGGAGCCGGAGTCTGACCAGCAATAGCATATTGCAGCTGTACAGAAGTTAGGGTTGTTGCTGTTGGATCAGTTACACCTTGACAGGCCAAATGACTGCCGCACCCATGCAGTGTGATTCAGTCTATTATTTTAAATCTGAATTTTAAAATCTTGCATGATTAGCTGCTGTTGTACGTGCCGGCTGAGTCGTTCTTATTTTACGTTCTTCTAATTAATATATAATCATAATGGCTGTACATTGACAGCTGTTCTCCATTATGTCCTTTGGCGCAATTGTATGTGGAAGTAATTTCCAATATGTATTTTCCTCCCAAATGTTGTAAACAGACTGTATAAATATACGGCAAGTGAAAGCATTGATTAGTATTCACATGAAAGTTTCGTCATGACTAAATAATTTTCAATGAGTAAATTTTAAGCTTTAGGGTATTTCTTATGAACTTTTAGAATATTTTTCTCATATACGCTGAATACCTTCAGCGATGATACAACTGAACAGATGTTAAAATAAGACCACTGGAGGGCGACATAGTTTCATATGCATGGGGTTATTAAATCATACGTCCAACAAACGAGGATTATATTGAATTTGCAAAGCAGCATGCAAGTAAAATTAAGAAAGAAAAGCCAAAAAGTCGAAACAACACTTACTTTTTTGGTCAATTTGCTTAAGCCTAATAAGATGTACAACCTCTACACTTACGACTTTGTTGCCACACTCAGCTCAATTTCCTTCGTGAAATTTGCTGATGACACAGTAGTGCTCGGCCTCATCTCCAACAATGATGAGTCGGCCTACTTGAAGGATGTGGGGAACCTGGGAAGGTGGTGCCTGCATAACAGCCTCAAACTGAACGTCAGCAAAACGAAGGAGCTGACTGTGGACTACAGGAGGTAGCAGGGCTCTCACACACCTGTCCACATCAATGGTGCTACGGTGGAGAGGGTGAGAACTTTCAAATACCACAGTGTCCATCTACAGGAGGACCTCACCTGGTCCACACACGCATGCACCCTGGTCAGCAAGGCGAGGCAGCGGCTCTACAGTCTGAGGCAGCTGAGGAGGTTTAAGGTCTCTCCTGCTGTCCTTAAGGCCTTCTACTCAACTGCCGTAGAGACCATCCTGACCATCATGGTTCGGGAACTACTCTGCCCAGGACCGGAAAGCCCTGCAGAGGGTGGATAGAGCAGCTGAGCGCTGCACCAGATCTGCCTTGCCCTCCCTACAAGACATCTACAACAGCCGGTGTAGGACCGGAGCAACAAAAATCTCCAAGGATCCAACCCACCCTAATAACTCTCTGTTTAATTCTGCTGAATTCAGGCAAACGCTTCTGCAGCCTATTGACCAGAACGGAAAGGTCCAGGAGGAGCTTTTTCCCCAGGTCATAAGGCTCCTAAACCAGGACGATACTCAATGTGCCTAGGTCTTCCACCGGACTCCACAGTGACTGTAACACTGACATCACTCTGTGCACATTGTGTACGGGTGCCCATAATCCTATAAGTACTCCTTACATTCAGTTTATACTGTCCAAATTATCGGTACATTCCTCAGATCTCTTACACATCGCGTTTATATTGCACAGCACCATCACTTTGACCATGTCACTTATGTATGGATTATGTACAGCTGAACAGTTCATATATGTTTTATTTTATAATATTTTTCTATATTTTGTTATTCTCTTATCATACATAGCTGCTTGGACTGACCAGTATTACATTTCACTACATGATGTATGTGTATAACTGTGTATGTGATGAATACAGCTCTTGAATCTTGAATGTCCCAAGACTTAATTTAAAAAAGACACACTTTTTAGTACCAAAAGCAAGAAGTAGATTACAGAGATAACATCAATGTAAAATTTAAATACATTAGCTGAAATTAAAAACATTTACACACATACTAGTTGTTCTTGTGTAGCAGTTTCCACTAACCATGTACCTGAAAGACCCCAAACAACACTTAGCTGTCTGTCAGTGTGCCTGCAATCACAGAATAGCTGAGTCTGCTATGGCAGTGATGTCACTCTCGGAAATTCCCGTGAGAGCATGATGTATCCCCTGATCTCCTGCCTAGTAAATCTTGTAGGGTGTGGCACTGTGGGTCAATGGTCACTGCTGCGCTTGTCATGCCTGGAAAAACATGCCATAAATTTCCCACAAGGCTTGAAAGAATGTTTTTCTTTTCAAGGCTATCAGCAGACAAGTTGTAGGAACGCCTTGTTGAGCCTTTTCACTTTCAGCTTTGGGCGGTGCGTGTGAGCTACAACACCGTGCGTCACTGTCTCGTATCAATCATTGGGCTCACTAGGTGCCGTCTGTTGTGTTTAAGTTCCTGTCGTCACCCTCGCCCCTGTGTGTCGTTACCTTTGTGAAGTGAAATGGAGAGCAGTGGATTAAGACCCCACAAGTCTGTGGACAGAGACATGAAGAGAAAAACAAGGGAACTGGCAATGACACAGCATTCTGTGGCTACATGCTAAAATGCTAAGCTAAATGATTCCGTTTAAAACGGTGAGTGGAGTCCGGCGTGTCTCGGGAACGTTTGTGACGTTAGGAATGAAGACCTGCTGATTCTCTCATGTCGATTCTGTGAAACTCCTGGTATTTTAAAGCTCTGCGGATGGATGATGCTTCTGCCATCTAGTGAAAGATCAAGCTACATCTGAAATAATCCCTGCTGGCGGAATATCGGAGCTGGGCTCCTTCAGTAGGTCCTGTTCCTCACCAATCCCTCTGGTCTCTTACAGCTACACAAATATTTCTGCACATTTGCACTCAAAACATGCTAAGAAACAACTGAAAAAAAAATCAGACTTTCACAACATGACGTGGTTGCATTTCGTAAGTCTGCTCGAATCGGCATGTTGGTGACTTACACCGGCCACGGCTGAAGTTCTACAATAGAAGACCGCTGTTAAATTTCATGTTCAAATAGGTTTCAAACTCTTGTTTTTTGGAATCACTTGAGGTCTTAAATGTATGATGATCTCCCACATGCTGGCAACTTAACAACCATTTCCAAATATTCAGCTGCAATGATCCAATTCACTATTTATAAGCCATACAAAGAGAACAATAATTCTAACTGTTTGGAGTTTAAAGAGAGCCTGAGGCTGACCTCAGTCATTTCATGACCATGTGATACCAGAAGATTCTAACCTTAACGTGGCTGCGGCCCTAAGAAATTTGGAACATTATCTGACTGATCTGGGGGTTGGGGGCCCAATATAAAATGCTTTCATGGTAACATGTAGCAACAACCCCCCCCCTCCCCCCTATATATTTGTTTGTTTGTTCGTCCGTTCGTCTATTTATTTATTTATTTGCCCATTTGTTCTTTCATCTATCTGTTTATTTTTGATGAAAATGGTCCTCTTTGTACATGCTGTTCCCCAGATTCTCCAGACTGCATTATGCCTAAAAAGCAAAAAATAAAATAAAAAATACATTGTACGGATGGCTTATATATTCTACATATTTTGAAACGGTAAAGAAAAATCACAAAGGAAGGATTAAGAATGTCAACGGTGGGACAAAAACACAGTCAGGGAACAAAACACACAAAATTACTAAGTTGTCTAGCTTGACTATCTGAATAATATCAGAATGATTAAAATGTCATCAAAATAATACATTACTGTACAGGGATCAACAGCGTGGCAATTTTTGACATCATTCCTAGAAGTTTAATTATAAAACTTCTGTATTAAATACTGTTGATCGATCCTGTTTTATTAACACAGCAAACAAAAATAAGGCAACAAATAAAACAAACAAATGCTCAATAGCACTTCCTAACGTCTTTTTTAAAAATGCAGGGAATTTGTGTGTTATGTGGACACATAATAAATGTGTGTGACGTCTGTCATCTCTCGTGCCGCTGAGCTCCCCGAGTTCCATGAGCCGTAGCTGCAGATGATTCACAGTCATGGCATCATCACTGGAATGCACTGCGGGAGTGGAATTTTACATGAGTACGCATCTCATGCCATTTTACAGACCGTGAACCCAAATGATACATGCCTGGGCCAAGCAAGGATTATGGTCTCACATTCTTTCCATATGGATGCCAGTGCTATATAATCCAGTGCAGAAAAGCTGTGGTGGCATCCGTGTGATTTCCTGCTAAATCCTGTTATCCGAATGCCTTATGATGTTGCCTAGTTTCCAGGAAGTGTACGGTGTGTAAGCTATTAGCTCTGAGTATTGTTCTTCTGATGTGGTGCACTTAATGAGCAACTTTCATATTCAGGAGAGTCGTTCTGTCTCTTTTATCTCCTTCACATTCAATTTTCCATACTGTGATGTCAGCGTGGAATTGATACATTTCTCTCCAGGATCTGTTTGTGCGGTTTTCTGCGTGATTTCAACAGGACAACTGAAGAAAATCCAAATTATTTTGGAGTACTTGCTTGAGTAAATTAAATCCGGTTGTAGATTCTTTCCCTTCTCCTTCTTGCCTGTCCAACCTGCCAGTTAGTAATGTCCTAAACCAGAATTGACCCAGGAGGCCTAATCGAGGCTGCATCAAACTGGGACCAGCTGGATTTTCATTATTACTTTTTTTGTCTCATCATTCCAGATCTTTATATTGTATATTTGTTCTTTATTTGTGCATTTAATCCAATTGTGTATGGAGCAATTCTTCTCTTCATTGTTCATTGTTTTCAGGGATATTGTTCTGCTACGCTTATCTAACATTTAATTCAGAGTTTTGCTAAATTGCCCATAGGTGTGCATGTGTGAGCAACTTGTGTGTGAGTGTGCCCTGCGATGGGCTGGCCCCCCATCCTGGGTTGTTCCCTGCCCCGTGCCCATTGCTTCCGGGATAGGCTCCGGACCCCCTGCGACCCAGTAGGATAAGCGGTTTGGAAAATGGATGGATGGATGAAATCTTCAAAACCAAGTTTTCATGAGAATCACCCAGACGTCATGGGTCTTGAAAGCTCATCTCAATTAGCCTTCAAAGGGATAAATAGAACCCTCTTCCAAAACAAATGTTTGTCAATATGTAATTATAATTTATTTGTTTAAATATTCATAAATACTAGTATATATCAAGTAAAAGAGAATATGATTTTCTTCTGCATTAATCGTAAGATGTTAAACAGTTTTCCGATCAGGCTTACCGAAAAACAGCTGCGTATGATGTAGTTCAATGAAGGACCCCGGGACGCATGAGGCAAACATGGCGTCGAACAGTAGGAAATCCGTTCTCTTCGTATGCTTAGGTAAGAGTCTGCTGCTTCGCCTGCTTCTGCACATGGACGGGGAAACGCCTGGATCTGTTGTTGTGAAGGTGTAACAGGAATAATGTCGCAGTTCAGAGCTGTCAGAGAATAAAGCAGCAGAATGGCGTAAACAACGGAGCTGTCCGCTACTAGATGCCAGCGCCGATAGCTGTGTGACATTTGTAATGAATAAGTCGAAAAGGAGGCATAAAACTGTAACGGGATAATCCTTTTTATTTGCATTCTACATTATTATTGATTCAGTTTACAGCTCACTACAGCGTTGGCAGCAGGCTTTGGAGTTTTCTAGCTGGTCCAAGCTGAGTTGGTAGAGAGGTTATTAATTAGCTTAGCGTGTAAATTGGTGTTTGTCGTGAATTATTCCTTAAAGTCTACTTCCAGCCCTACTTTGTTACGGCTAGATGACTGGAACTAAACTTAAAATTGCATTTAAACTAGTGATTGGCATTATAGTTTCACTTGTATACGTTGTCCATTCACATGGTCCCCGGAAGTTGGATGACACAGCAGATTCTCATACACTCAGAAATTAAACGTAAATGTACCCCTATACGAAAAACTTAAATGCTGATGCTAATCTTGGTTATTACTAAGACAATGAGTTGCATTTTATAAAATAGTTGAACTTCTGTGTTTAGTAGTATGACCTTTGTGGAATATTGCACTCCCACTTATGCAGAAGTTATCAAATCTAATCTGAAGATCAGATTAGTTTTAGACTTAAATTACATGTTTTGGTTGGAATTGCATAATAATGTATCTGTAAGTGACTCGTATACATGGATAAAAATTATACAGCAGAATTAGGTTTAGTATTTGAGAGCAGAAAACTTGCTGTCGCATCACTAACAGCCATTGTCTGTTATCATTGTCCTATAATGTGAAAAATTAGCCTGAGCGTCATGTAGATTTTGTGTATATGTGACTGCAGAGTCAAGTGACATGGGAATATCAGCCATCAATACTGGCTGTTATTATTATCATGACTTGGCAGATTTTTTAAAATCTCAATAGCTTGCATTTTGTTAGTTTTTCCTATGGTTGGACCTTAACCTAAGGCAATTCAAATGAAGCTTTCTGGCCAGATAATTCACAAGATTCCTGCTGGGATGTGGAAGGGGACCCTTCAGCTTAGGGTGCCCTGTGACATGTGCATCTCATTGATGAAAGACCATTTGCCCAGACTCTAGGAGTGTAGGTTTTGGAACAACTTGAAATCATAATAAAGTATTAGCACACAAATATTGACATTATACACATAAGATTATTTATAAAATATTATTTTCTAAATTGGGTTAGATAAAGGTGCACAATCTGCACACCTATCATTGTGACATTGATTCTCTGTTTTAGTCTTTCGTCTGAATATGTACGTCTTCTGAACGCTTATCCCAGTCATGGATGTTGGGAAGCACAAGCCAGTCCCAGGCAGCATAGTGCTCAGACCTTTGTCTGCATACAGTGAGGAATAAGTTCTGGTGTAGAATAGTGATCACAACCTGCCTTTACTGAAGATAACCTTCACCCCTATCTCTCCATAAGGGAATATATGCCGATCCCCGATCGCTGAAGCAGTCTTCCGGAAGATGGCAACTGAAAACGGAGTTGGTGATGATGTAAGTGTTTCTGAGCCCGTGAGACCAGGGCTGCTTAACGAGTTTGGCACTCGCTCCTTTGCGAACAGCTGTACTCCTGCTGTAGTCATACATATGGCTGATGGTCTCTAGATACTCACCTTGTGGATGGAAGGAAAACCATACGTTTGCTTTATGTTAAGCATGAACAGTGTTTAAGTTTGTTAGTATACTGTGTTTTCACATTACATTATATTAGAATTAAGTCTAAAATAAAGGATACATGTGTTTGCATTTGATGCAAATTTGCATTTGATGGATGTTGTTGAAAGGCTCTACTTGGCAGTCTTTAGTTTTGGCAGCAATACTTTTCTTGGTTAAGTCATTTTAAAAACAGCCTGTAGATGTTTTCAAACACACTCCTTCCACCACACCATGCCGCTTGTGCCTCTGTGTAGCTGGCTAACACATACCTGGCGGCCACGGTCATGTTGGTGTGAGCCTCTTTTTTTCCCCGGTTGGCACATCTCTCTGCCCGCCTCTCTCTCCCCACGCAGTGGAGGATCGACAGCGCTGCCACCTCCACGTATGAGATAGGCAGCCCGCCCGATGATCGAGGGCAGGCCTGTATGCAGAAGCATGGCGTCCCCATGAGGCACATTGCCAGGCAGGTACGACATTCCCCCCAGCGTGGGCTACTAGCGATGCCTCTCTTTGTTGCAGTGGATGATAGACAGCGGCGCCGTGTCCGACTGGAACACAGGCAGCGCACCAGACAGCCGTGCTTTGGCCTGCCTCAGGAAACATGTCACTGAGACAGATCACAGGGCCAGACAGGTAGATTGACATGTGCCACCATCCCCTGTCATTGCCTGTGTGTGTGTGAGTGAGCACATGCTTGTTTTCCTGGACTTGTGGGATTATGGCAAAACATACAAGGTAACTTGACCCCTTCTTTGTTTTATATATCTTGTGGGGCAGAGGGAATCAGTTTGGCATGAGTTGATATGAAATCCCCATGATCACAAGTAAACAGACACGCACCAGTTGGTGTCTAGGTGGATTTGGGCTAAATATGATGTCATTCAATCCATAAAAACCACACTGAGATTCAAAACCAGCAACTTCTTCATTTAAAGAAGAGCAGACAATGTGAACATCAGTACGTGGATTTTAGGAGGCTGATCGCAGCTTTCTGGGCCTGCAGTGATGTCTGAGTCATCTGGCTGTTGGCTTTCTTGAGGGAATAATGGAATTAAAGTGAGTGGCAGCCAACAGCGACTCGGAGGAGAGTTTTATACTTTGGGGTCACGGGTGAGTGTTGGTGTAAACAGAATTGAGAAGTACATAATGACTAATGATTTGTGCATGTTCCTCTTAAGATAAATATGAGACTGCTGACCAGCTTTATTATTCAAAAGAGATGGCTTTTAATAAATGTAGTCATTGGACAGCCATCGTCTCCCCCAAGTCAAATGGATATGAAACAGTATCCGCTTTAAGAAGGCCTCCAAGCTCAGGTCTCAGTCGGAACATGTCCCTTCCCGCTGAGAGAGAACAGCGCTAACGGTGTCGCTCGCACAAATGATTTCTATCTCCAGTATCGACTCTGCCAGTCCTCAATCCAGTGTTATAAAGTTGGGGTAACTGCAGTCCAGCTTTCTCTTTTAAATGTAAAGCCAACCTTTGTTCAGTCCTCTGAAGAACAAGAGCTGGGTAGCTTTTCTGGGGATCGGAATCGATCCCCGAGACGTTTCGTTTCACATTGCGGTGTCAGTGATCCAGATCAGGATGGTCTGTCCTGTCTTTTAAATGGCTGAAACTATGTAGTTGGTGAATATACCCTTTAAAATGTACTTTTAAATGTCCTAGGAATTGCTTTATCATGGAAAAGTTCCTGTCAGTATCGAGAAATTTCGCAGTGTACTTCCTTTGATTGATAGATCTAGAAAAGTTTAAATAGTTTGGCATTTACTAAAAGACATGATGTGATTTGGGTTGTGAAAGACGGTCTCCTCTGCTCCCTGTCCTCCCCTCAGCCAGGCGGCTGTTTATTTCATTGTCGGACGTGTTTTTAATTTAAAGTGTAAGTGATCAGTTTACTATAGTTTTGTTATCTTGCATGCAAATTGTGTGGATTACAAGTGAGTTCTTTCTATTTTAAATTGAACAGCCATTAACCTAATTTTTTAATTCAGGTCATCCATCATCCATCCTTCAACAGTCTGTGCTTTCTGGGATAAGCTGTGGACTCACTGTAACCCTATATTAGTTCTTAAAATGATGTTTGTTTTTTTAGGTGACAAAAGGAGATTTTGAAACTTTTGACTACATTCTATGCATGGATGAAAGCAATTTAAGGTATGTGCATATATTAAGCTGTTGTCTTCTGTTGGATTGCGAAAGTTTTCCTTCACAAATCAGTTTTATGATATTTTTGCAGCTTACCTAATATGGGGGGTGACATATTTCAGTCTTTTCTTCCAAGATCTGCATTTAGCAACCCAATACCGAAGAATGATTGCAATTTTTACAGGGAAAATATCAGACACCTGTTAAGATCAGACAGTACTTGTATTTTCTGAAAGGAGTATGCAGCACTGATGAGTGATGAGTGCCGTTTACACCTGCAGAAATGCATTGTGGGTGTAAAAAAAATCATAATCAAAATGCACTATAAAAGTAATTGAATATAGGACAATTGAATCGACAGCGACCTCAAGAGGAAAGCCAACGCGGTGAAGAACTGCAAAGCTAAGATCGAGCTCCTCGGGAGCTACGACCCTCAGAAGCAGCTGATTATCAATGACCCATATTATGTAAGTGTCAGGGCTTCACTGCGGGCCTTAGGTGTCCTCGCCTTTTTTGAAAGCCCCGTCTGCCATCTAGGAATAGTAGTTAACTTGGCAACACTTTACTTAAAGTAGTTATATAACTGCAGTATACATACTCTCATTATGCATTATAATGCCTTTATAAAGTATTATAAACACGGCTATAAATATTTATACCCATGTTTATTATGCATTGTGAATGCTCTGTGAATCTTTCGTCAGTAATGCACTATAGATCCCTTCATAATGCATTGTACTGGTCAGTATATGAATTAAGGATGCTTTGAATTGCATTATGAAAGTATTTATAATGCATTATAGCTGAGAGAATTCATAATGTGTAATAAACATGGCTATAATGTGTTATATGTATTTTTTAATATCCATTGTCTCTTGATACTAGAAAACTAGAAATTCTTAATATTAGCTATAATACTAATATTTAAACTATGTATTCAAGCTATATTTGTAGTAAATTGTTTAATATTTTTCTTTTTTAGGGGAGTGACAAGGATTTTGAAACCGTTTACGATCAGTGTCTTAGATGCTGCAAAGCCTTTTTGGAAAACAGCTCTTGATACTTCTGCCTGAGTGCTGTTGGTCAGTAACATCACAGCAAGTTCGATGCAGTTTCACATTTTCATTAGCTGTTGCCTTATCAACTGCCAGTTAAAACATTAATATGAAGGTGATCACTTACGTTGAATATCTAAATTAAAAACACGATTGTTTCTTAGAACATTGATTTGTCTGTCAATAGTTTTATGGAAAAAATATTGAGCAGTAATATCATAGTTAATGTAAAAATCCAGATTTATCTCTCTTGGTTCATAAATACTTGCGGTCAACTTTCGTTTTGTGATCAAAATAAAAAACATCTCCTTCCAGAGCTGCAAGAGTGATTAGATTGACAAAATCCTGTTATACTATTCAGACCCTGTCAATGAAATATAATGGATATATTAGTGTCATATTTAGAAAAGCGTTATCTTAATTGAGCCACTGAGACCTGAATGCTCAAATAAGGGTGTGATTATTTTTCCTGGCATTCACTGGAAATTCAGGGCGGAAAAAATAATGGATTGCAGAAGAATCAGACCCTTGAATAACCACTAGGAGAAGGATTGTTTTGGCATCTCGAGTGGTTCTGTGTTCCCGCAAATAAATGCAAACGACAGATGACCCTAGTTACACTTTGGTAAAACTGAACCCTCTGTAGCTCGGCTGGGAAGGTGGAGGATTGTAGTAATCATAAAGATGGACATTCATAGGTCACTGGTTCAATTGCGACTCGAAGGAGCATGGATTTTGGGTGCAATAGGGGTCCAGCTTTACCTATGACCAGAAGGTTGCTGGCTCAAATCCTAGAGTCAGCAGAGTGCATGTGCCCTTTAGCCTAATTAACACCCAGTAGCTCTGGAAACTACCTGACCCTGCTCTCTCTCAAAAATGCACGTGGCTTTGGATAAACGTTTTCGGAGCCTCCCAGAGGACCTTCCTGGACCTGACTGCTGTGTCCTGCTGGAACGTGCATTTCTCTCAAGCCAGCAAGACTACAGAAGACTTCAGGCCCTGTCTCGCCGCAGTGCTGTCCCCTTTTTCCGTGCTGAGGAGCAGCGATGGGAGGTGTGACTGCTGGGACAGAGCCACTGTCATGGCTTCCTCACAAAAGTCTGATTGAGAGGGATGAAACTCCACTTGTATGTGCAATTCAGTTGCAGCTAAAGTTGCAGTTTGCTAAACTCGCGGCAACCACGAATGATGTCATGACATCAGTAGAGCTGGCAGGTCCAAAGTCACATTAAAAATAAAAAAAAAAGCATGTAGCAATCTTATTTAAATATTTTATTTTAAATATTCCAACATCCATTCGCATTATATACCAAACACTCATTTTAAATATTTTTTACACTATGTACATATTGCACAATAGCTAGAATGTTACACAAAGTACAAAGACAGAGGCTGCAATATATGAATATACGAATCTCAACCAAATGGAAAAGAAATAGTTTGCTTTTTCTTCTTTTGCAGAATGTAAACTATCCCGCTAGTGATCGACCCCAAGTCTCTGCGCCAGGAGTCTCGCCAAGCCAGAAAGTGCCTCCTCACACACTGAATAATTAGTTAATAATTTAATCTCCACTGTCGGTGAGATCACAGACCTAAACTCCTGATTGCACTCAGCAAAGACATTCTTCTTGTCAGGTAGATGCCAGTTAGGGCGCGAAAAAAACTTAGGAGCCAGGAAGGCAAGATGTGAAATGCGTCGTTTCTTCAGCAACAACGACAAAGTCTTTCTGTTGAAAATGTCTTTAGGCAGCAGAACAGGCGCGCACTTTCACATAGCCTGTATCCTTGATTCATACTGTTTGGATGCGCTGCCTTCAACAGAGCCGAAACTTACGAAGACAAAAATAAGTCTCTGTTCCCACTGTCACCGAAGGGGTTTTCATCGATTGCATTCGGCTCTCTTCTCGCTTACGTTCCAAGGCACTTTTCTCCTTCCTGCGACTTGACAACACATGTCTGGTGTTGTTTAAATCTGAAAAGAGGAATTAAAATGGACTTTAACACCACACTCTGAGGACATGTGCTGTTTTGAAAAGTTGATAAAATGACGAGAACTTGGCGTTCCAATACGTTTAACGACTGAAAGAAATTAAAAAGCCATAAAATACTTCTCTGAAATTTTCATGAGCAGGCCTACAATTTTTGTTTCATTAATCAAGCAGAGAAAAGATCGTGGTCATCCCTGTAAACCATTAAACCGCAAAGGCGAAATACAAAATGAACTCGGTAGAATCTCTGTCTTGCTTTAAATCTGTGTCTAATACGTAAGGCATTTAACCATATAAACAGTGTATGCCTAAGAGGTTCCAGCCTTAACATTAGTTAAAACGTGGAGGGAGCGGCATATTGCTCCAGGCATTTCTACCATACAAGCACAAAATTCGACCTTTTCTTACCTGCTATCCTACGTGCATCGCGCACTCCCGGCTAACCTTGTGAGCAGTCTTGCGCATCTTTTGTAGTCTGGAAAAAAAATCAGTACTTATTGAGTAGCAGGTCTACCAGCGGATCGCCTCCACCCGCAATTTGGCTTCCCCGCTGCAATCCAGTCCTTCGGTCCTGAATAGCTATAAAAATTGCATGAAAGAGAGCTTACATGCCGGCACGGTGCAGTCTCTGGTGTTGTGGTATAGCCTGTAAACATGCTTCCTGCACTTCGGACTAATGTACAGCGGTCCTGAGGAAAAGCAGAGCAGCGTGTCGGACTCGGCGCATGGAGATCCATCATCCCCCCCCCCCCCCCCCCCCCCCCCAGCCGCCGACCCTCCCGGTGCCTCACCTGTTAAATGCTTTATAAACTTATCCTTCTTCCTTAGATCTCTTGGGAATATCTCTGCAACATAAAACAAATCGACAGTCAAATACAACACGCTTTTGGTCTGGCAAGGAAAAAAACGTAATTTCCTCCGGGATGATCAAAGCATTCTGATTCTGATATTGTACTTTTACAATCATTCGATATCCATCCATTTCGACCAGTGATTTTTGACATTTGCCAAAAGCGCTTAAAATATTTCTTCTTTTACCGTATACCGTAAATGCCACACTAATTTAAAAGCTTCGAATAGTTTTTAAGCACATATGTTCATGTACCACTGCTTACCAAGAATATGGCCCTCTTTATGGGATTTATATTCTTGCAGCTCCATGGGATCGGACGAGTGGTTCTGCTTCTTCAGCGCAATGCTCATGGTGATTTCCGCGCTGCCCTCCTGCTGCTGCCCCTTTATCCGTTTCATGATGTCCATCATCTGCTCCAGGACACTTTTCTCGTCCCTGTGGTTCTTAGTGACGGCTCTGTACTTGCAGGACCCCGCCGTGCACAGCAAGATGACCAGTCCCACGGCACTGTGCTGGCGCAGCCCGGTCATCGCTGCTGAGGAGACCCTGGAGCTCGCTTCTAATATATATAGATATATATTTACATTTATTTAGTTTTTATAAACCTGAAATAATAATCTGAGTGGTTTTATTAACAGTGCTACACCTAATACGAGCTATCACGAAAAACACATTGCGGAGCAGACGTGAAGTATTTCTGAAAACTTCCTTATCCAGTATGACTGTTATGAATAAAGTGATTCAGACGTTTTTTCATGATAAAGACAAAATCGCAACCAAGTAATAATTTTACGTTATATTTTTTGTAAATTTGTAGCCCAAAATAAGTTTATAATGGAAAAAAACATTGCAGTTTATTCTCAATGTAAAGACAATTCAGCAATCTTAAACACGTATAATAATGTAACAGACTTCAGTAAGTACACCAAGGCTCTATCATCTGTGATCATATAGTTACCTGTAGCGTATTGTCTCCTGCTGCAGGTGTATATAGGGTCGCGCAACTGAAGTCCCAAAGCGCCCGGTAATTCTACACAGTGGTAAATTTCAACAACTTGCGCTGCTTTATTCCCATTAATTTCCAAGATCAATCACTGCACCATGGCCCAAAGAGGTTTCTTGGTTTTATATATTTGATTTGTTCTTAATCTTCTCTTGTTGGAAAGTGAGAAGCGTTGCGCTCACAAACTTCTGTCCGCCCCCGGCAGGGTCTCTCACTTTTTATCCTGTGCTGTAGACTCGGGGACCCGTCCCATGTGGATTATCCCGGCATGTCTTTAATTAGAAACGCGTTAAGACCGGATTCGAAATAAGGCATTTTATTTTCCTAGTCATGAGCCGTTCGGTGCCGTGCAGCTCCCCCCCCCAACCCACTCGTCTTTTCCGTCAATCCGTTTTCCGTGAAGGGTGACCGAGTGCGGCGATCGGTAACAGACGCAGGTGAAATGCTCTTTTGTCTCTTAATTTCCTCCTAAGGACGCCTGGCTCGTGTTTCACACAGTCCCCATTTCAGATCAATGCCGTATATGCGGTTATCAGCGATTATGACAAGTGAGGACATTAGTGTAATGCGATCAAACGAGCGTCAGTTTAACGGCGATCGCACCAGACCTAGCAAGGACTGGAAATGTGCTGACTTCCACTTTGTGTTTACTTTCATTTGCACCACTCCCTTTAAGCAACATGAAATGCACGCTGTGACTGACTCCTTCATTGCCTTCACCGACTCTGCTGCCCTTCTGGGTTGTGTGTTGTTCCTGTGCAATATTCAATCTTATTTCCGCAACAACAGTATATCCTACGATACGCTTTATGAAGTTTAAGTGAGCTTTAGTCAAGTAGTTAGACAATTTGTTTTGTATTGGAGTAATATACCGCCACTTAGCGAATTATATACAAATACGGACACTATTTTTTCGACTGGAAGCTCAGATAAATGAAACCGTTTGTGTATAGATAGATATAGATATTACTTTTGACCTCTCCCTCGGATAAAGCCAATTATTCATTTAGTAATTTAATGCAGCACTGATAAATCCATCCTTTTCAAAACACTGAAAGAGCAGTTGTTCCTTTTCACCTGAAGCATGACGAATCATTTAATAATGTGAATATCCTGACCGCACATTTATAAAACATGGTAATTAAGTATCTGAAAGTGCAGCCTATTGGACTGATATCATGATTATTAAAATCCAAACTACTTAGCCCTGTACCTGAACCTGAACTTTGGGGTGGGGGGTTGCAGAGCTGACTTTACAGCCGGGAAGCATCTCACTGCCTCCTGGAAATGAGGCACAAACCACAAGATACAAGATTTCATCCTCCCCTTCCCGGCTATCTTCTTCTGTTGATTCTCTCTATTTTCTCTTCTCTATATGCTTTTCTCCCTCTCTCTCTGCCTGTTTGTCCTCTCTCTCTCTTTCTCTCTCTCTCCCCCCTTGTCTCCCTATCCCTGTATGTGTCTCCCTCTCTCTCTGCCTGTCTGTCTCCCTATCCCTGTATGTGTCTGCCTCTCTCTCTGCCTGTTTGTCCTCTCTCTCTCTTTCTCTCTCTCTCCCCCTTTGTCTCCCTATCCCTGTATGTGTCTGCCTCTCTCTTTGCTTGTCTGTCTTACTCTTGGTCTAGCCCTTTCTCCCTAACCAGCTCCTCTAACACTGATTCACATTTCTCTAACAATACAGCCTCTCCCAGGGTTACAATGGGGTTACGATCTGATACACCTATCATAAGGCAAAAATATCGCAAGAAGAAAATGCATTTAATAAAGTACACCTAACTTAACAAACATCATAGCCTGGCCTATGGCTGATGGTGACTGATAAAAAGCTCAGTATTTCATGACTGTGTGGACAGATATTGTGAGCTCATAATGACCATCGCAAACAGATCTTACTGAGAAATTTTTCCAAAGAATCAAAGCAAAAGCTGGACGCGGTTTCCCACGCACAGCCAGACCAGACAAATAAAAAAATATCAATACATTTGCCCATATATCTGATGCTTTTATCCAAAGACACTTACAGTAGAGGGATGGGTCACAATTTATGTGAAGTTCCTGGGATTTGAACCCAGAACCTCTGTATTGTTAGTGCAAAACTTTTCTTGTACATGCTGTAGGGTTACAATTTAATACTGAAATACAGCAAATAATAGTGTCTGCATTCTCATCAGTTGTCGTTAAGCAGCATTCAAAGCTAAACAAATCCTTTCATGAATGTGAAGTGCAAATGTGATTCATCACAAATTGTAAAGCAGATTCCAGGGAATTACAGTCGACAATAATACATACTTTATTAATACTAAATATCCCTGGTTTGCTTGTCTAGTGCAAATTCGTCCCTGGAGCCTGAACCAGTACCGGGACTGTCACAAACAGAACACTCCTGCCCACTGCCGGTGCCCCCCCCCCACACACTTTGCTGGCTCATTATGCAATTGCGAGTTGTCAGCTGGGGGAAGGGGGTGGTAAAGGTTGTTGATGGGAGGGAGTCAGTGCCCACTCAGGAGATGCCATCCTGGGCAGGATGACCCTCTAATCCATGTCAGGAGTGACACTGAGCTACTTCAGGTTTTACAAACTGCTTTAAATCTGAAAGGCTCCTGTGCTAAATAGCTCAGATCATCTTGCACTGTTACTGGTTTGTTTCCTTGATTGAAAGACTCGTCCATCTGTTTCACATTAACATTAGTGACACATGCATGGTTATAGGAGACTGACCAATCAGCACACAGCAATAACTCAGTGCTTAAGTGAAATCCAGATTTTTTAAAATTGAAACGGTAGTTTTCAAATCCTGTCGTAGCTCCAAGCGTCCTTCCTCACGTTACTTAGGTGGTAACCCTAGAAATCGGCCATCGTGCCCCCAGGATCTGCCCCCACTCCCAGCACTGCAGGCTTCATAGGTGCACAGCTTTGATAAAGTAACACATCCGGTTTTGCTGTACTGCCAATGGAGCAATTGCTTCTCCATCCAGATTTTCAAGCGATTAATTGAATCAAGAATGCTTTTTTTCACGTGATAATTGCAGAGCCAAATAAAACAATGCATGTCCTGCGCGCACTCAGTGATTATTTAGAGTCAGGACCAAACTTTGTCCGCCACATTGGTTACACCTCGCAGAATCAGTCCCCCCCCCAGCAAATGATTACACTGGGGCCACTTGACAGCAAATCCCAGGTGCTTTCTGTTGCCAGTCCACCCCTGGAAGTCACCCCTGAGAAAGGCTCTCCCTGTTCCAGCACAATGGCTCACACATGTGGGTGATACCTGTCAACGGCCTGTCTGGGGAAATTGTGGTGCCCCCCCCCCCCCCCCCCCCCAAAAAAAAAAACAGCACAGTGATCAGCACCACAAGGTTAACACGATCTTCAGCAATCCGTTCATGGCTCATGAAGCTCTCTCACCGTCTCATTGCCACAGTCAAGCACATTCAGATCATTTTATTTACTCCTGCATAAACTGCATTTCCACACAACAGCAACAGCCATTTATGAACTAAAGGTGAATAACTGAGCAGTTTTTCTAAGGAAATGCACATCTCTTAAAACAGCTGGCTAATGTCCCTTGTGGTAAATATTTTGTGATAAAGGGATGTTTATCAACAAAGACTGACGGGAACTGGGTTTTATTTGACTGCTTGAAGCGTGTGTGTGCTGTCTTGATGTTTGCTGATTGTGAGTAAATACAGGGCTGGTCCCACAGCCAAAAATCTGCCTGGGATCTTTGTTTTAATTACGTTGGTGGTCGATTTACTGGTGTGTCCATTCTTCCAGTCCCTCAGTTCTTTGTTTCCTCTTGAAAACGAGAACATATGAAGAAGATTTTAGAAGTAAGGGAAACTGTGGTGTAAACGGCACAGGATGCAGCTAAAACTCCCAATTAGTGAAAGGTATACATAAAATTAAGTAGGCCTATTTATTATATTTTATCGTCAAAATGTGCCAACTACAAATTATCGTAAATACAAAGATCAGTTTTACAGAACCTTTGATGATTTGTTCTAATTTTGAAGGGCAAATGTTGCGCATCTTATCCTGTTTACATTTTTAGCATATAAATAGCTTATAGTTTACTAAATGTTACATGAACTGATGAGAAAAGTACTATGTTTAGGGGTGTAAACATCAGGTCCTTCTTCCCCAGGAGAACAGCACGGGTGTGGGTGGTCAATCGCATAAGCAGCAGAGGTGATTCGCTTAAATTCTGGTTGTGTATGTGGCCCCCACCCCATTTATTGCTGATGCATGGGGCCCCTCCACCCTGAAGGAACAATCTAAGGACAGTAACTGACACGAGAAATAGAGGTTAGAACCCTATATTTTCCATGCCTTTCTTTGTCATTGTTTCCTCCCAGTTATCTGCGTAACCAAGGTGTAAAATCATTTATGCCTGGGAAGGGCTGGAGTTGCTGCCAATGATGACATTGTTAGTACTAAATACAGTGTTATTTATCCTGACAGGCCATAGTTATTTACAGTCACTGCTTTGCATGGTACTTATTGTACATGTTCCTTATATTAAAAGATTTACGGTAAGGGCTGAAAGATATTTTTTTAAAGCATGCCCAAGCTTGATTTGTCATTTCAGGTTACCTAACAATAAAGGAGCACAAATTGAAAGAGCTTAAAACAATAAATATATTAACAGAATGGTGACATCTGTAAAGACCTTTATTAGTTCAATATGTTGTCAGTCAAGCAGCCCATTCAAGTCAACATGCTGACAGATGTCTTTTCAGTCAGTGTGAGCTGAGATGACACCCGACAGTCTAGTCCAGTAAGAGATTTGACTGCTTATTTACTATCAGATCAGTACTTCACTTCAGCACTATACCGACTTAAAGCTCTCTGTCATTTAGGAGCCCTTCCTATTATGCCTACTATGAAGGTCAATCTCGCAACCTCACACCCCCAAAAAGATAGGGGATTCCTCATGAGTGCAAACGCTTGCCAACCGAACCTGCAACCGAGGGCTGCAAGCAGTTATGCTTTTTAGCAATCTGTGGCGGAATGAGCTGCTGGGAAAAGGTGCTTCAAGATAGTGCCCCCAGGACCGGGTGGTCAGAACTGATTTTCTCCACTTTTGTCAGCATCTGTTTCTCTGCAACTGCCTCTAGTGGGGTCAGGGTCAGTCCTGTGATGGAGCTGACCTTCCTGATGAGTTAGTTCAGGGTCAGTCCTTTGAGGGAGCTGACCTTCCTGATGAGTTTGATCAGGGTCAGTGCTGTGATGGAGCTGACCTTCCTGATGAGTTTGATCAGGGTCAGTGCTGTGATGGAGCTGACCTTCCTGATAGTTTGATCAGGGTCAGTCCTGTGATGGAGCTGACCTTCCTGATAGTTTGATCAGGGTCAGTCCTGTGATGGAGCTGACCTTCCTGATGAGTTTGATCAGGGTCAGTGCTGTGATGGAGCTGACCTTCCTGATGAGTTTGGTCAGGGTCAGTCCTGTGATGGAGATGACCTTCCTGATGAGTTTGATCAGGGTCAGTGCTGTGATGGAGCTGACCTTCCTGATGAGTTTGATCAGGGTCAGTGCTGTGATGGAGCTGACCTTCCTGATGAGTTTGATCAGGGTCAGTGCTGTGATGGAGCTGACCTTCCTGATGAGTTTGATCAGGGTCAGTGCTGTGATGGAGCTGACCTTCCTGATAGTTTGATCAGGGTCAGTCCTGTGATGGAGCTGACCTTCCTGATAGTTTGATCAGGGTCAGTGCTGTGATGGAGCTGACCTTCCTGATGAGTTTGATCAGGGTCAGTGCTGTGATGGAGCTGACCTTCCTGATGAGTTTGATCAGGGTCAGTCCTGTGATGGAGCTGACCTTCCTGATGAGTTTGATCAGGGTCAGTCCTGTGATGGAGCTGACCTTCCTGATGAGTTTGATCAGGGTCAGTGCTGTGATGGAGCTGACCTTATGGATGAGTACTTGTGCTTGTGTTTTTATCTGTCTGTTTAACCCCTAGTGTACATACTGTGTCTTATTTTCTTTGTTAATTTGAGTTCCTTGAGTTTAATTATTAGTTCCAGCTGTTGCCTGTTCTTGTGCCTGATTGTTACCCTACACCCTCTCAGATTGGTTAATTGTCTATGTGTCACTCCTGCTGTGTTGTTACCTGGTTTAGTTTTTGTATTTAAGTTACTGATCCTGTTCTGTTCTTCCTGGAGTCCTGGATTGTTATTGTTGGATGTCAGTGAAGTTTGTATGTTGCTAAAGATAGTTATGTTTAGTTCTTTACCTGCCTGTCAGCCTGCTGCTGGTAACCTTAATCCTTTTGTTATTTAGCCTTAGTTATTCCTTTTCAGTTTTGACCCCTCGTGGTCTGGTTCTGTTTTTGTAGTTATTTGTAGCATTTTTCTGTTTAAATAAACCCCATTTTGTCTGGTGAGCCGCAAGTGGGTCGTCCACCTTCCTATCTGCCTGCATCATGCCTCGGTCCTGCACCAAATCCGTCCATAACACATAATAATCAATCCCATATAATTATTATTCTAGTTAATAAAAAGGCCAGTTCTGTCTTACTGTGCTTTACAGGCAACTTTGCTATAGAAAAGAAACTAAATACAGTCATATTCATGGCGACTGCCGTAAGAAAGCAGTGAAAGGAGGAGGTGTGAATGAGCTTTTGTGGGTAAGTAGTTTTTTACATTTATACTGATTAAGTAATTTAGATCATCTTGGTATAAAATGATTTAGTTATTTTGCCTGGAGATGCCTGATTTAATATATGCATTTATTGAATGCGACTGATACTGTAGTCAATGTCACACACCTGCTTGTTGTTAAGAGCTGAAACTTCTGACATCTGAAGTAGGACAGTATTAAAGATCTCACGTGTGACATGACAGCGTAAACAATCGGCCCGCTCTGAGAAACGGGAGATGTATTATGCTAAGAGTACCTTTCAGAGGCTTTTTTCCCCAGGTTTATGCATTTTGAACTAATGGGAACACTAAGTGTAAAAATCCACTGGGGAAAAAGCAGTTTTTATGCTGCCATGTTCAATGTTTTAAAGGCACATAATCATCATGTCAAGTGAGTGAGTGTCTTGGTGTATTTTGGAGTGCCTGTGAGGGTCAGGCTGAGCTCCGTCCTCTTGCAGCGGTGTAATAATTTCTCGTTTCTCTCTGTACCTCTGAAAATCATGATTGTCTGTCTGCCTGTCAGGTGAGGCAAAAACTATGAATAGAAACAGTTTTTATTCATGCAAAGTAAGATTCAGAGTTACCCTTATTACAAACAATCCTTTTCAGCACATATTATAAAAAACTATGCTTTTGAAGTTACTTTAATGCTGTGGGTTTTCTGCAAATGCAATTTTGGAACAGACATTTATTTCTTTCCTTTAAATGGCAGCATGTTTAAAAGTTAAACTCTGAATGGCTATTGATATACTCTTATCTAAATGTGATACAAAACATGAATACTTTTTTTATCGTTTTATGATATAACAGCCTGCGAAACCTGTTTTGCCAGAAAAGTCAAATAAATTTGTAAATATCTATTGTCTATTAACTTTAGCCAGTTTTAAGCTCATCGATACTGTCTCACTGTGTTTATTTTCCTGTTGTTGGGGCATTTATATGTTAGGATGTGAGCTGTTGCCCGCCGGGACCAGGGTTCGAATCTCCGTCATGATTTCCTCTGCGTGAAGTTTGCATGTTTTCCTTGTGTTGTCATGGGGTTTACTCTGGATACTCTAGTTTCCCCCACATTCCAGTAACATGCAGAGGTCAATCGGAGTTACCAGACTGTCCATAGGTGTGTCAGTGAATGGTGTGAGTGTGCCCTGTGATGGGTTGACACCCCATCCTGGGTTGTTCCTGCCTTGTGCATAAAAGGCTCTGCACCCCCCCGACCCTGAATAGGATAAGCGGTTTAAGAAAATGGATGGATGGATGGATGGATGAAAGTCATTGGCTGTCGTTCAAGATGTCATAAAATTGGTATATAACTGCAGCAAGTTGACTTCATGTTGAAAAAGTGTTACATGTGTTTCCTTAGCAGCCAGAACATGATTTACAGAAATATGTGTCTTGATAATGGATCACGTGTTATAACCAGCTGAGGTTGATAAGGAGAGTTCTGTGGGGCTGAAGTATGACATGTGTAGGAACAATAACAGCAACTTTGGCATGTGAGACCTCAGCTGGATCATTCATACTGTGTGAGTAATCACACATCTGTAAACGTTTGACACGTGAGCCGGTGATGAGGAAGAACCACGGTCAAAGACTGAAAGGTGGTAGCTTTAAGTTCCAGGGAGGGACCGGAAATTTGACCCTTGAGCACTGCGATTAAACATCTCTCCCCGCACAAAGGAGAAGGAGCACAAACAAACGAAAACCGCGTCGTGTCAGATGAAAGTTCACGCTAAGCAAAGACATTCGGGCTGAAATAAAAGCACACAGATTGGATTTATCACACTGGTTGGACGAGTCTTCTGGTATTAGACAATTTTTGACTTGCTAGAAAATAATTCTCTGACGTCTATAAATAATTCAGAACTTCTGATTTTGGTAAAGCTCTGTGCAGCCTGTGTTTTTATAGATTTTATTCCTGTACAGCCAACAATCCTGCAATATCTTCTATGGCATCTTTTGATAGCCCATTAGTAGAATTACTTTCTCAATGCTCTAAATTTAATTTACGCCTACAGGACAGAATATAAACAGAGGTTGTGTGAAACAGCTGGGCTCCACCATTTGCCAGCTGTGTGATTTTTTTTAGATTTTTTTTTTCCCCATTTTTTTTATTTTTGCATCCGGAAAAATATGGACTGTCCAAGATTTGAAACATGCTGCTTAGAGAGATGGATTGTTTCAAACAAGGTGCAGAATAACAGTAACTATGGAAAGTAAGAGGCAGCAGAATTTGGGGAACTTCAGCCAGAAATGCAATGGAACATGTTGTCTGTTCATCTTTCATAACTGCTAATCAATGTTGGGTGATGGCGAAGTAGCAATGCAGCTCGACATGATGAGCATTTGTGTGTCTTCAAGGTTGTTTTTTTGGTGGGAGAAGATGAATCGTTGAAAAGATTTTAATGACCGACAGTATATTCTACCCCACACAGTGAGGGACTGATCTTCCATTATGACATTTCAAAAACTTATGAAGCATCTTCTGTACGCAGAGTCCTACTCCATCTGCTTCTGATATGGTGTCTCGGTTATACTGGAGGCTTTTGACACCCTTGTAAACTAATAAGAGTAATTTCTTTATAAAATGACCCTGTACGCTAGAAAAAACCGTACAGTGTCAGAAGCTTTGCAAGCTTTAAAAACACAGAAGAAGGTGAGACGTGTCACCATAGCGTTCATCAAATTACCAGCAGGACCACAGTCAGTTAGCACTGCTGCGTGGGTTCAGGACCAGGGGAGGGAGGCGGCATAGGTAGGGTTAGGGGTTAGGGTTAGGGAGGCAGCATAGGTAGTAATGGGAGTGATGTAGAAGGATAAACTACAGGGCTGGACATGAGATGCTGAACTACAGAGCTCACGATCAAATTGTCAATGTAATTTAACACAGCAGTCGTCACCACAATGGGCCAGTTCCCAAGACTCAGCTTAAGCTACATACTACATGGCAGAGCAGGGTCCTTCCACCCAAGTCCTGCTGTCAAAATGTGATATCAGTGTGAAAGCATTCCCTCACTTATAATCAATATTGTAAGATTATTCTAAGTAATTTGTTTTAGAGACTCAAAATATAAAGTACTGAAGACGATTCTCAGAGGCACACAGCCCCCCCCCCCCCCCCCCCCCAGGCAGCTCAGATATCTTCAACCCCGACCCTCCAGATTGACACGACCACCACATGATGTTATGCATTGGGCAAATTGACAATTTGATTGTCAGCTCTGTAGTCCAGCATCTCATGTCCAAACCAATCACATTGAGTCATGCAGTGCAGTGACCACTCAGAAATTAATTAGATGGCCTGCAATATGTGACCTTGTTAACTGCTGCAAACTCGTATTGCACCAAGGGGGCTCTCAGAGCTTAGAGTTCATTCAGTCCATGTCTAACTAGACACAGTTTTGAAGAATCATATACAGCTTGATACTTTGTTTATGGAACGGGGTTGTGAAGCTCACTCACTCACTCAGCCTTTTCATACATACTTCTGGGATCTGGGCCCAAAAAACACTCTCTGTCTACCCTACGGTCTATTTATAATGAATAATCTACAGTCTGATCATAATGAATAATCGGTAAGCACACATTTAAATTCAGATCATTGTAATAATCTCAGTTACTCACAAGGATAAATCAATACGGATATAAGAATACAAACCCCAAATCATCATTGATTACTGTGAGATCATTGACATTAAATTAAAGATCCTGCATAAATATCCCGCTGCCAAAGAATTCATGTGGAGTTTTTCAAACAACAGAATTTCTACATCTTAGCCGGCTGAGGGCTGATTAGATTCTTCCTTAACCAAAGCACGGGTCGAGAGAGCTTCGGTGATACTTTACGGATCCCTGTGGGGAAATTGTCTTTTCGACCCACCTTGCTCTCCATGAGACACACGGACAGCTGGCATGCAGTGCCCCTGGAGCTGGGGGTTCGGGGCCTTGGTCAAGGGCCCAGCAGCAACATCGGTCTGCCAGGTCTGGGACTCAAGCCAATGACTTATACACTGAGTTCTAACCCACTAAGCCACAAACCGCATGAGTCTCAACATGGCATAAGCCTTTGCCATTGCTGGGATTAGTGTCAAACCTCCCCAGGGTGGAGATAAAGGAGCAAGAGGCACCAGATCAGGTGGCGCAGGGGCCATTGAACCAGGACCTGTTGAGACGGCAACATGCAGAATAGGTGCTCTTTCAAAAGCACTCAAAAACTTTTAATAAAACCTTCAGTTTTATTACAGATTTTCCAAATGATTTAGCACTTGGATGTTCTCATGCAGATAACAGATGCTAAACCTCTCCTTTTCTAGGGAGCACTGAGAAACATTTGAATATTTGAAGGTTACTCATATGGGGGGGGATGGACATCCCATCTGAGTAACCTGGCAGTTGGTGTTGCATATGCTCTTTGAAGCACCCACATAGATGACCGAGGCCGGGTAGACTGCTGTACTCCCCAGAGAGTAAAATATTCCTTATGACTATATGTACAAGCTTCCTAAACTGCCGCAGCCCAAGGAATTCTTGATCAGAGCTCAGATTGAGCTCCCAGAGGAGGTTATCACAGCAGCTGTTAGTAGCTGTCTGGAATATTACATGCCTTGTATGGATACCGTGGGAACTGACATGTAGGTCAAGTTTTCCTCAACTGTATAAAGATTCTCTGGCCAGTCTTATCTTGTTTTTCTACAGTATATATCGCCCAGTGGGTGCAGCTGCTGTACTTGTGATTAGAAGGTTGTTGGTTCAAATCCCAGGGCTGGCTGAATGATTTCACTGTTAGGCCCATGAAGGACCTTAACCCTAGTTGCTCTGAGGACCCTGATCCTGCCTTCTCCATTCTATAAAAGCATCTGATATGTAAATAATTGCACTCAACCCCAGTTGGAGATATGGTTTTGTTCATGGCCGATGCTAGGTCCGATTACTTGGGGCTTAAGCCCCGATGCCAATCTTCCTTTAGAAGAAAAAAAACACTCCAGCCCCAGGTAAACTTGACTTGACTCAGCCCCTGATCTTTTCAATACACTGAAACTGTTCTCAAGATCCAGCTCACCCAGCTTTACATAAATCAACCACTTCTGTCTGCTACAGTCTCAACATTCTGTACTATTTGCAATCTGCTGTATTTCTGTGAGACTGGGGCAGGGGTGGCCTAGGGCAGGACAAAGTCAGGTGACTGGCCCGTTTAATTCACCTCCCAATCTTATTACCCATCATGTAAGAAGGACTATGTCTCTTCTCAAGCCCCAAACTCCGAATCCTTTACCCTATTGAAGCACCAAGAACTTGAACTAGCATAAGGAAAATCTGTCATAAATAATTTTTTTTTGTAATTTATGAAAGGAAAAAAAATGCTTTATATAAGAACAACTACTGACATAACTGAGATATCGGCTAAGCAAACAGAGGACATTCTTTCCTACAATACAAGCTTGTTAAACCTTTTGGTTAAAGCTTTTGTTTGCCAAAATCAATCTTCACAAATGTGAACAAACAGGATTCGTTTGTTCTACAGGGCAGGTGTGCATGGGAATTCACAAAAGCCTCCTTTGTAGCTGCAAATACGACCTGATTTGTGTCTCTGGTCAGACCCACTGAGTAGATGGACTGCAGCTCCACGCTGTGATTATTAAACCCTCGTCAGTCCGACACTTTAGCATGGAGCAGCACCACTTAATGCTCAGATTCATTCTTCAGTTTTGTACTACAGTGGCTCCTGTAGTTCACGTTCACAATCCGCTCCAGGGAAGTGGTCACTGGGGATTGCAATCTTTCAATTACAAGTGCCCTTCCCTAACCATTAGGCCACCACTTAAGAGGTGTGTCCCAATACTTTTGTCCAGATTTCCACTCACCTCCAGAATATAGATGAATATGTTCAGCAATCTCTGACACTGGATATGCCGGTTTAATTACACCGGGGGTGAGGTTCAGACAGCATAAACCATAAGGCAGAGGGCACCCTAAACAAGACCATTATAGACCAGACAGTCCATTGTAAGGTCCACAGCCAAACACATTCACACGCTAAGGTACCAGATAGTCTATCTGCACGATGTTGGACTCCAGACAGAAAGCAGATTACGCAAGGAGACCCTTGCAACATGCGAACTAATGTGTTATGCTTGTTTTGGGTGAGGACTGCGGTTCATTTTCAGTCCCAGAAGGCTCAAGTGTGAGTCTGCTTTTAATTCAGTCAGAATTTGGGGTCCGTTGGGTGTTAAAATAATTATCAATGCTCACAAAGACAGAAAGTCATTTCTCTCTGTTATTCCAGAATTTCAAGTTTATCTGACAGATACGTTTGTCCAAAGCAACGTATAAGCAGAGCAGATGAGACATCATGCAGCTGTCAGAAAGGCAGCTTACATCAAAGTACTGTTTGGCTGATCTTCCAGTAATTGTGTAGAAACACTGTGTACGTTAGCTGCGAGAAATGACATAGATACTGATATCAGTCAAAGGAGAACTAAGACAAAAGCAATGGCTAGTTAGTGGTAAACGGAGAGCCAGTAAGGGTCAGTGACAGGGGTTGGAGGCACTTATAGGAAACCAACTGAGGGAGGTAAGGGAAGATGTAACGGGAGTGAAGGTTGGCTGATTGTGCTGCTGTATCTTCAATCATCTGCAATGGGTTCCAAGCGCTTGCTGGTAGTGCTGCCAGTAAAGAGGTGCACTAATCTAGTCATGAGATGAAAAGTGCCCGGTCAGTGTGCAGAGTGGCATCTCCTGACAGGTGAATGGCGTAGGAGCTCCGTGATCTTACACACAATGATCCTATACGGCTGCCTGGCCCACGTCACCAGTGTAGGCGAGCACGGCCGATTTCAGGCAGCGGGCCTGAGCGTCCCGACAAGCTAAAAGAAACCTGCAGGGCCTGTGCTGGGCTGCCCATGGGCCTGTGCTGGGCTGCCCATGGGTCTGTGCTGGGCTGCCCATGGGCCTGTGCTGGGCTGCCCATGGGTCTGTGCCCATCGCCACGCGACGTCCGTTTTGGCGAGAGCAGCTTACACTCTCATTTCCATGTAAAGCTTTCAGCCTCATTGTTATAAATCTCGTTACAAATTCCCCATTCAATTACTGTTTACCATTATCATCCAAATCCAGTAAAACGATCTGATTTTACAAACAAATTGTTACGGGAAAGAAAGAAAAAGATTTTTAATGTCAGTCTTTGAAATATATATTCTAATTATAAATACAGTCAATGAATGCAGTAACTGATACTATATTACTGTCAGACACACTGTTAAAATTCTAATACCAGACAGATTTCAAGGCAACCATTTTGTTCATCATTTTAACCTAAAACCAGGTTCCCAAGGCAGACAATTAGCTGGCTTTGTGGGAACAGAATCGGGTCTGGTAATGTACAAACTTCACATTCCACAGAATTTGGTCATGTAGGCAGCATCCTACCAGAAATGTTGGTTCTCTAATTCTTTTTTCCACTGGAAAAAAACTTAATATTCAGCAAACTGTCCAATTAAGCCAATAGCCTCTGTATGACTGTTTCACAGACTTTTCAACATAATAAAAAACACAACATTATGTAACCAAAAATATATTAATAATGTTTACACACAGTACATCTGCAGAGGGAATAAGGATATGTGTTATTAACATGTATTAAAATATATTTCAATTTTATTTAACATTTTGTACCTGCAAGGACATTTTAAGAATTAAGTTTGCGTTCTTTGGTAGGTCTGTGAAGTTATACCATTTTCCCTCAAAGATCTTTATTAATCACACTGTATTGTTTTCTGAGTGGTATAAGTACTGGGCCGCGGTAAGGCTTTAATGTGCAAATATGGACACCTACGGTATTTTGCTTCTTTTGATATTAATTGTCTGTGTTTGTGTAGAACACATCCAGCTCTTCTTGAAAGGCAGTTAACAAAAATGTCGAGATTCTCTTGATGAGGCTATTGAGAAAAATTGGTCGCATAATATCAGGAAATCGGGGAACAAAGGTTAAGCTGCAGGACCGATCGCTGACGAGGGGGGCACACGTACACACCTGGTCGTCCAATCAAGAGATGCCCGAAGACGTCAGCGAAAGCTGGTAGCCAATGGAGATGCTGGAGCAGGGAGATAGCTGAGAGGGTGTGGGTGGCACCAAGACTCCCTAGGCTAAGCGAACAGCAGAGCGTAAACAGAGTAGAGCCTGGAATAAGGTGTGTGTGTGTCTGTGTGTGTGTGTGTGTGTGTGTGTGTGTGTGTGGGTGGGGGAATCGTCTTTGGAGAGCAGCCCGGTGAATTTATGGTGTCTTAATAAAGCTGCCCATCGACCGTAATCAAAGGACAAGGGGGCTGTAATTAAAAACACGTGCAGTTGCATGCAAATATTTTTCTCTTTGTGTCCACTGTTGTGAAAACTTCAGAAAGTGAACTTGTTCCTGAAGAAGCAGCACATCCTCTAAGGAAAGCCAGCTGTGTCAGGCTGAGCACGCTCACTGGCGAAAAACACCTAGTGGATAAATAATGGAGACGAATTCTCTCTGGTATTCAAGGCTCTGACTAACCTACGGGGAATGGAAGAAGATAATTAATGTCTCTGTATAGGAACTGTGCAGTGTTTTAATAAGATGGTCAAAGGGCACTTACAGAGCATCGGGGTGGTGCTCTAATCTGAGAGAGGTGCGAGGAGCTACACTCAGGTTGGGTTTCCTTCAGAACACCATCGAATCAGTCTTGGGGAAAGACAGCGGCCAGGATTTCGAATCACTTCGCTCCAATCCAGTTGCGGGTCATGATCTCATCAGTTATACAAGCAGAGAGACAATCTCTGAACGCAATGGATGCACCACCATCTCAAAGAAGCATCTGCAGGTGAAGGAGGTACGAGTCCCGTGTCCAAGGAGATGCCAGGAACAATCCAATACAGAATGTCTTTGTGTCCGAGGTCATTCACTCGATGGCATAACATCTGACAATTAGGTCTACTTAAACACATACAGTATACTGATGTGCTATTTCTGAAATGTGCCTCATATATTTAACATTGACAAATCATTTCAATTAAAGGTAACATATTATACCTTTCCATTTTTTCGCTTTCCTTTTGTGTATCATGTAGCTTTATATGCATGTAAACGGTCTGCAACGTTTCCAGGCCCAAAGTACACATCAAAGGAAGTAACTATCACTGCAAATACCACTCTTCTCTAATACGCCTGAAACACCTTGTTTTAATACCAGTCCTTACTTCTGTGACATGGTGAGGTCTTATTGGCTGCCTACCTGTAAGGATCTGTCTGCAGACTGCAGGACCGGGGTGGGACGTGTAAGACAAGCTGTCCAATCAGAGCACACTGGGCTCATTGGGGGTGGGACTTAAAGCTCTAGCAGAGTGTTTCAGACAGAGATGTACAGTATGAGAAAAACGTGTTTTTGGAACATTGAAGCATGTGAATCTATTCAAGTAGAGACCAAAAATGAAATCATGAATAGTTACAATAGTATATTAGGCCTCCTTTTTTACGAGAAACTTTTGGGTTTTTTAAAAAAAAAAAAAAATGTATTAAACTCACTACCAGAGGAAAACCACATAATTTCGAAGTTGGTTTGGAAAATGGATGGATGGATGGATTTTGATATTTAATTTACCGTGGTGAATATCCATCCATGTGCAGGGCTATGATGTTATGCTGAATATAACTATTTCAAATTCTTTGTTAGCAAACAGATCTACCCATACTGGAGTATATATATAAGTCCATTGTAGTGTTCAAAAGTGCAAAGGTTGACAAGGTTTCTCTTGAAGCCCACACGTCATTACTGTCACAGCCATCTTCCCCTGCAGTGGCCGGTCTAATCTGATGATCACGAGCCCGAAATGCGTTTTTCCTAGAAAGAGCTTATGAAATACGGTTCTCCAATGAAATACCTTCGAGGTCATTACAGCGATCGATACATGGAATCAGCTTCTGGAGCTAAGCTCCTCCGTGATGCTGCATTCCAGGAAAGGCATTTAGACGGAAGACGCGCGTCAGCTTGGCGGCGCGTCTCCGGGACGCTGATCCGGCTTCCTTGGAGGTAACGCTCCGCTTAATAGCCGAGTGACGACCTGAGCCTTTCACCGTTTATCAGCCGGGCCCAGAAAAACCTCAACATCTTTCAGATTCAGCCTCTTTTAAACGATTTACACGCGTTAGACCAATTTGCATGCACTGCTAACAGTATACATTGGTTTTTATAAATGCAGATATTTATAGCGTATAATAGGCCTATCATGCAATGTTATCTGTAATCGATTCATATACCTCAAAAACTTTTAAACATGTCATTTGCAGAGCCAGCTTTACTCGTATTTAAACCATGAGCTTTTTACTTTGGAAGTCCGATTACTCATGCTTCTGGTAACAGCCAGCATGTAATGGGATGGACCGCGTCCAGGCGTTATCAGTTGCATAGTGATCGATACGTAAAGTTCAGAGGGAGGAGAATTACGTAACATGCAAAAAAATGTTCGTCGTAATATTAGTAGTAATGACGCTAGCTAAAAAGCCAGGTAAGGAAGAACACAAAATACACTGACGTGTATTTCATTTTAAACCATTTAACTATAGGAAATTTATGCACATGAATAACTGGATCATAAAGTACAATCTACTGTAATTCACGTTGCTTTCACTTTCTGTTTTGTTTGTTTGCTTAAAGCAACAATCAGGATGCACATTTTTAAGGCCAGACATTTAAACGCATCTTATGTAGAGTCTGGTGGGTCCCGCAGCACAAAGCACATTTTTACTGTGAGTGTGTGATGGAATAGGGTCCAGGCCCAATGCAACGCTGGATATGCAATTAAGGAATATGGATGATTCAGATTAATTCTGTTGGTTAACAAGGATGACCTGGGGCTCTGTGGGACTTAAACCAAAAACCTTCAGGTTGGTATGTTTAGTGTTGAACCACGTGTGTGGTCTTGAGGTTACAGCCAGATGTTCCAATGAATGCCGGTTCAAATTAGTCACACCTTCTAACGACTGTTAGGCCAGGTTGAGGTACTTTGATCACGCTGTGTCCTGTAAAGTGGAATTAGCCCACATCGGTACAGTTAAAGCTGTTTTACGACTTTGGTTTGAATCAGGCTATACATTGATGTTTACTGGAAAGAGATGTTTTAACCCCATTTACTTTGAGATTGGTGCTTTCACTTCCATTAAAACCTTAATTGGAAGTTATGGATACTGGTGCTTCTTGGTACTTGGGAAGTACAAGCCGCACATCAATCGCTGTGACAGGAAGGGCTGCGTTGCATAGCAGCTGCTGTACTTTGCTTGTTTTTTTCAGCGAATTCTTAGGTAGCGTAGTGGTTTATGACGTGGCCTTGAAACCTGAAACCGCAGTATAGCCTGGCTGCATTATTCCCAGGAAAGGCACTCAGGCTGAAGTAATCTGCATAATGTCCAGTTGTATGACATGTAATATCATACTATATGTAATGTATAGTTTATTATAGATGTGACTCAGTGTCTTAGTGAGTAACTCAATGACCTCACACCTCAGGGGCTGTTCGATCACCCCCTGCAGGCTTCTGTGAGTTTACTGTGGGTGGTCTGATTCCTCCATCGGGACGTGTCTGTAAAAATGCCTGGTGTGCATTCGCTGCGATGAACTGGCCTCTTGTCCGGGAGCCTCCTGTCTGTGATGCCAGGGATTGGCTGCAGACTCATTGTGACCTTACACAGGATAAATGAGCATGGAAATTGCATAGAGGAAAAATGGTCATCCATCCATCCATCAATCCCTCTACCCATCCATCTTCAAACCATGTACCCAGGACAGGGCCTGGAACTTACCTCAGAAATATTTCTTAATATGACAATTTAGAACAATCTTTGATCTTATTAGTGTCAACGTTTCCATTTATCTATTGTGAAAGTATCAAAACTGAAATATAGTTCAATGTCAAGATGGCTGAATAATCTAGGGCTCAGTGTTCAGGGTGCAGTGGAGGTGCGGGTCCAAATGACAGCTATCCATAATTTCCTCCTAGGATCAATAAAGTTCATCTTATATTACACTGCCTGTAGCCATCAGGTTTATAACCATAAGGATTAAGTTCTTTGCTATTACAGTCATATCTGCATTTAGCCTGTTTTCCCTCAACTTTAACATTTACACTGATTTATATAGTGCTGAATCACCTATTTTTTTCCACAGAAAGATCATGCTTAATATTTTTTCCTTTACGAGATTCGTCGTTCCGGAATACAAATGGTCTTTAGTAGAGTTTAGTCTCTATCGCCCCCTTGTGGTCAAACTTCCACAAAATTCCAATCCGTTCGTCTTTAGCGACAAGATCTTGACACCTCATTAACTATAATTTGTTCTGTGAACAGCTCAGATACCACCATCTCTAAAGTCTTCTGCATAAAATGGAAATGGGATTCAGCGCGACTCCACTAAATTTGGATTACCTGGAGTTCCTTTGTCTTCAGGAGCTGTATCTTCTACAAGCCCTGTCTAATCACATTGAAGTACCTCCTGCTATCACCATGGCTTTCCAAGAGCTCTTTGACCTTGTGAGGGCACATCTGGAACGTCCAGCCCCATGTGTCACACAGGAAGTCACTGCCACCAATGGACGACCCAAGATTTTGATTGAAGAACAACGTTTGAAAGAAATGCTCCATACTCAACGTCCTGTGCCTTGCATAGCCACACTGATGGGTGTTTCAAGAAGAACAATCTTAAGAAGAATGAAAGAGTATGAGCTCTGTGTTAGGGACACATGTAATTCCATCAGTGATGAGGAATTCGACAATTTGGTTTCTTCTGTCAAGAATGATCTACCAAATGCAGGCTACAGGATGGTCAGAGGGAGGCTGCAGTCAATGGGCTACAGGGTTCGGTGGAGAAGAGTTGCAGCCTCCATGCATAGGGTTGATTCCATGGGCATCATATCAAGGTTGTCAAGTCTTGGCTGTGTTGTACGCAGAATGTACTCTGTACCAGGGCCTTTGTCTCTGGTACACGTGGACACAAACCACAAGTTGATCCGGTTTGTCTTAACATCAGAATTTATTTGAAGTTTGTTCATCTACAGCCCTGGGTGGATTGGTGTGAGGTGGTGGTGGGGCTTTGGAGAAGATTTCCTGCCGATCAACACTGGCTGCTTATATCTATGTGTCATAGAGGTCTCGGGACTCACAGATATTCAGAGACATGTGGATAGTTTACCGGTGTTTTTCAGCAGGAAATAGTTATTATTACAAATTGTCACCCCCCCCCTACAGAAACTGGATCTGACTACAGTGGAAAAATCTTTTTTTTTATTATTTGTGAGAACTTGAAAGCCCTTAAATTGCTTTCAGCAAAGTAAACAAAACTTGGAAAAAATGTATGCTCATTCACCGACAGTTTCTAATCTGAGGTCTAAAGTTGTCAGGCTTGCAAGTGTATTTGGTTATTTGTCTATCCTAGCCTGTTGCAGTGTATATTTCCTGTATATTTTGCATGTAAAAATGTTGTTTGTTATGTCAGTGCTTAATATTATCATGTAGTCTTCATGAACTTTGTTTTAACCCGACTTAATGGCTTTCTTCATCTTGGCCAGGGACTGCATTTGGAAAGTAGCCACTTGATTAAAACTGGCACATTTTCAGAAATGCCAGCAACAATACTGATAATGAACACCCCTCTAACTGACTCTCAGTTGGTTTAGAAAAAAGACTTTTTAGAGAAAAGAAAGCCTTCCTTTGGTTTTGCATTTTTGTATTTTTTGTTAGCTGTGCACAACATATCAGAAGAATACATTACAATTAAATTAGTTAAGTAATAACAGATTGCGTATATACAATATTAAGGTGATAACAACAACCCTCACTGTCTCTATGTGCTGGTTCAGACGGCATTCTGCAGCAGGGACACCACCCGTCGTGCAGCATCCTGCAAATCTCCCTATCACAACAGCCCACATAACAGAATAACATTAGTGTATGATTCAGTAGGGCTAGTCCAGGTCTGGAAAGTAGTTGGGCCAGATTTTCAAACTAAGAAATTTAGCTGGGCCAGACATTTTCAGCGGCCCAGTAAGCAGCAGGTAATGGCATTTTAAACAAACACAAATCAAGATACATTATTTTAAAAAGCTACAACTGAACAGAGTCTGAGAGCAATATTTTTTTCCACTTCTGAAATATGAAAAATATTCTGGTCGTATCTGACCTAGACGCATCTCAAAGTGCATAAAAAGAAAAAAAATGCCTATTAGATGGTAAACTGCCAGACATAAAGAAAAAGGGAAAAATCGGCTATAATCATCATCCGCTTATCATCATCCGGGCTCACCTGGAGCTGCTCCCGGAGGTGCCGCTATGACTCATGGGTAACATGCTGGAATGGGACGGCACCTGTAGGCTGGACCAGTTGTCATGGGACGGCAAGATGGACAGACAGGTAGACGAGCTGTCTGAATAAGCAGCTGCAAGTATAAAACAATAAATGAAGCAGGTATGTGGTGGGCAGTGTTACAGCGTCCTTAATATGGTCAGTACAGAAAAGGCACGTCATCATGTTATGTATATACTGCCTCCAGTTACTTAATGCCTAACTTTAATACATTGATTGATTTGTTCACTGCTGTAGCCTGTGTCAACTTTCCTTTCAGACAGATGTAAAGTCCTTTCTGTTTTTGTTCTGTGGAGTTTTTTTTAACAGCATATGGCTGAATTCTGTTAAACCTCAGATTGAAGAAAATTGTGTTAATTGAAAAGCAAATATCAAAAACTCAGTCCGCAGGAATGTTTTTCAGAATATTTCTGTGGACTTTTGGAAATTTCACGAAATTCCATCGCTCAATTACATAAACACTGAGTGAGTTTTCATTCCCATCACTGCAACGTATGAAGAGGATTATGACTTATTACTTTAGGTTATCGGACTGTGAGTGAGTGAGTTTTGGTAATTTGCTCTTCAATCGATAACTGAAGCAGGGCTGTGAATGCAGAGGTTATATACGTCGCATATCAACAGAACTGTATGTTTATGTCTTGTCTTAATTATTTTGATTAAATGTCTGACTATTCCCAATATGTGTGAACATACTTTGCCAAATAAAGCTGATTCTGTTTCAGTCAGAGGGTAATCGTCGGTGTGCTGTACTATCGTGGTGACCCACACAGAGAGCTTAGGACCATGATTTCAGTGTGCGCTTGTGTGAGGCGACAGGCAGGGCGGCTGCTCACTGGGTGATGCACTCCTGTGAGTATAGGGGCTGGGATAGGGTGCGGAGCGGTTACTCCTCCTTGAGGAGTAACGGTCACAGCCATGGGGGGAGGAGAGGGAGAGGGTGCTCCCAAACTGGGGGTGTGGGTTTGATGAAGAGCAGAGAGACCCTGAGCCTGGGATGAACCAGCTGCCTACTGAAACGAAAGTGGATAAAGACAGAAACTAGAACCTCAAACTAAACAACACAAACAACAATATCAAGTTATATTCAATCATTAAACAGTTATATATTTAATCTAAACAATAGTAATAAATATCGTTTCGATTCAAAATATCATTTACGGGTGAATCTTATGACTTGCACTGGGAAACAGGAAATGGGCCAAGCTGCAGAGCCAGTTCAAAGGCATAGTGCGAGGCGCCCAGAAGGGGGCGCGGTCTGGGCGGAGTCAGCTAAAGAAGAAAAAGGCCTGACCTTTTTCTGGATGCCGTGGACTGTGTTTGTGTGTGAGCTGCAGCTGCATGTTCCTTACATTTTTTTATCAACACCAGCACCGTGAGGTTTGGCCTGGACTGGGTCCTGTCCTGCACGGTTGAAGACATGTTGACTGATGGTCAGCCCGTGTTCTGTTGGATCACACAGAAAGGAAATGGGAATCTCATTTGGATCGGATGCTGACAGTTGAAAAAAAACTCATGTCTGTGTGTTATGAAAGAATATCAATAAATGTTTCCGAAATGGGATGACTCATTTGGTAATTATTTACGGGTTATGTTATGGCTGCCAATTTACAGTCTTTACTGAAGTCTGACTTCTTTCAAGTCACCTTTAATATATATTGGACACTCTCTATGCAATGTGCAATACTTATATAGATGGTAAATGTTTACCTGCTTGCACAGATGGTTGATTAGGTAATTAGTGTAAGTGTGTGTGTGTGTGTGTGTGTGTCCAATCGCATGTATGTCCAAGGTCCATAGTAAAAAATATACACTGATCAAGAGATGCCCGAAAGTGGATGAAAGAGGACATTAGTGGGGGTATCACTTAGTGTAACGGGTGCAGGAAAATGAGCAGGACTGCCAGCTATATAGTGACCCACTGTCCTTATCTAGCTCTTAATGCATACAGTGATGTATCTACAATGGACAGCTACTATAAGCAGATTGCACAGCACAGGTGCTTAATCTGTATGCTATTTCCATCCATCCATCCATTGTCCAAACTGCTTATCCTACTGGGTCGCGGGGGGTCCGGAGCCTATCCCGGAATCAATGGACACGAGGCAGGGAACAACCCAGGATGGGGGGCCAGCCCATCGCAGCTCACACTCACACACCATTCACTCACACATGCACACCTACGGGCAATTTAGCAACTCCAATTAGCCTCAGCATGTTTTTGGATTGTGGGGGGAAACCGGAGTACCCGGAGGAAACCCCACGACGACATGGGGAGAACATGCAAACTCCACACCAATGTAACCCAGGCACAGACACGAACCCGGGTCCCAGAGGTGTGAGGCAACAGTGCTAACCACTGCACCACCATGCCGCCCCCTGTATGCTATTTCATTCTATAAAAAGAAACTTACTGTACTGTACAATAAAGTATTTCACCACTGCTTCTTCCTCAGCTCCCACTGTTTGCTAGCACATGCATCTTTTGATTTCTTATTGCAATCTGTGCTTTATTTTTTTCGTGAAATGTAAGTGCAGTATCTGTTTATTAAGTGCTGTGTTTTAATATGTACATTATTATTTCAGTACTGTGTATACTGTCCTTAATGTCTTGCCTCTCATATAACTTGAGATACGCCAAAATTGACATGCAACAAGTGGTCCTGGTTCCAAATGCGGAAGTCGATGGATACCTGTACTTTATATGCTGTAGTGTGCTGGGTGTCAGACATTGCAATGCACCTTGCTTTGATTTTGACCTCTTAGATCAGAGGGAGGTAATCTTATCCAGAAAGGGCCGCTGTGTATGATGGTTTTCACTGCAACTCTCTGAACAGCGACCCTAACGGTTATCCCAATACCTTGATCTTGCTAGCATATATAAATGTGTACCTATTCAGGAATATAGTGGTGAAGGTATTCAGAGGAGGACTGATGATTATCAGAGGGAACAAAGGGGCTTTTCAGACAGATTTTCGCCCTAGTCCTGTACTCATTGACAGCCTAATATACCGTGTTTCAGTTGCTCTTGATAGTCAATACATGTCACAGGATGTACATTACTCTGATGGGCAGGCCCTCTTACATATGATGGAAACACTACAACAACTTAAGAATAAGGGTCAGAAGAGTGAAATACATATAATGAGTGTGTAGCTCAGCAGACTAAGACTCTGTGGCTGTGATCAGAAGGTCGACGGTTCGTGCTCAGAATTCGTAGAATAGCCACATGTCCACAGGCTTTTGAACAAGACCTGAAAACCCTGGGGGCCTCAAGGTAGCAGTGTCTTCACTGTGACCCCCAAGCTTGTTCTTGCCTTTATAGAGAGTAAGATGGGGCAAACTATTAATCCCATGGGGCCTCAGCAGAATTACAAATCAGTACAAGGAAAATAGTTGTTAATTTTACATACTACCTTCTGCTGGCCATATGAGAATATTCAGATTATCATTTTTCCCCATAATTGCAATTTTAACATTAAATTTATAATTTTCACATGGTCCTGTGGCTGCTTTATATGGTAATTATTGATGAAAACCTTTTTGGAAAGTGAAACAATATTAAAATTGCTTTATTGCGTAAAATAAACTGTTTTTGTTTAGTAAAATAATGTTTTTTTTCGCTCTTTATACTGCCGTCTTGTGGCAAAATTTAAGTACTGCAGTTTGAAAATAATTAAATGATTTCTTCCCAAAATTGCACTACCTACGTTTGGCCACAAGATGGCAGCAAGAAAATTGAAAAATTATTTTCCCACGGTCTACTAGCAGCTTTGTGTGGTAATTGTTTGTATTAAAAATACATTGGACCAAGTCAAATTATTTTAATGAAGAATTAACATCTAAAAGCTGCTAGTAGACCGTGGGGAAATAATTTTTCTATTTTCTTGCTGCCATCTCGTGGCCAAAAGTAGGTATTGCAATTTCGGCAAGAAATCATTTGTTTTCAAACTGCAGTCCCTACTTTTGGCCACGAGATGGCAGCAAGAAAATAAAAAAATTATTTTCCCACGGTCTACTAGCAGCTTTGTGTGGTAATTGTTTGTATTAAAAATACATTGGACCAAGTCAAATTATTTTAATGAAGAATTAACATCTAAAAGCTGCTAGTAGACCGTGGGGAAATAATTTTTCAATTTTCTTGCTGCCATCTCGTGGCGAAAAGTAGGTACTGCAGTTTGGAAACAAATTATTTCTTGCCGAAATTGCAATACCTACTTTTGGCCACGAGATGGCAGCAAGAAAATAGAAAAATTATTTTCCCACGGTCTACTAGCAGCTTTGTGTGGTAATTGTTTGTATTAAAAATACATTGGACCAAGTCAAATTATTTTAATGAAGAATTAACATCTAAAAGCTGCTAGTAGACCGTGGGAAAATAATTTTTAAATTTTCTTGCTGCCATCTCGTGGCCAAAAGTAGGGACTGCAGTTTGAAAACAAATGATTTCTTGCCGAAATTGCAATACCTACTTTTGGCCACGAGATGGCAGCAAGAAAATAGAAAAATTATTTTCCCACGGTCTACTAGCAGCTTTGTGTGGTAATTGTTTGTATTAAAAATACATTGGACCAAGTCAAATTATTTTAATGAAGAATTAACATCTAAAAGCTGCTAGTAGACCGTGGGAAAATAATTTTTCAATTTTCTTGCTGCCATCTCGTGGCGAAAAGTAGGTACTGCAGTTTGGAAACAAATTATTTCTTGCCGAAATTGCAATACCTACTTTTGGCCACGAGATGGCAGCAAGAAAATAGAAAAATTATTTTCCCACGGTCTACTAGCAGCTTTGTGTGGTAATTGTTTGTATTAAAAATACATTGGACCAAGTCAAATTATTTTAATGAAGAATTAACATCTAAAAGCTGCTAGTAGACCGTGGGAAAATAATTTTTCAATTTTCTTGCTGCCATCTCGTGGCCAAAAGTAGGGACTGCAGTTTGAAAACAAATGATTTCTTGCCGAAATTGCAATACCTACTTTTGGCCACGAGATGGCAGCAAGAAAATAGAAAAATTATTTTCCCACGGTCTACTAGCAGCTTTGTGTGGTAATTGTTTGTATTAAAAATACATTGGACCAAGTCAAATTATTTTAATGAAGAATTAACATCTAAAAGCTACTAGTAGACCGTGGGAAAATAATTTTTCAATTTTCTTGCTGCCATCTTGTGGCCAAACGTAGGTAGTGCAATTTTGGGAAGAAATCATTTAATTATTTTCAAACTGCAGTACTTAAATTTTGCCACAAGACGGCAGTATAAAGAGCGAAAAAAACATTATTTTACTAAACAAAAACAGTTTATTTTACGCAATAAAGCAATTTTAATATTGTTTCACTTTCCAAAAAGGTTTTCATCAATAATTACCATATAAAGCAGCCACAGGACCATGTGAAAATCATAAATTTAATGTTAAAATTGCAATTATGGGGAAAAATGATAATCTGAATATTCTCATATGGCCAGCAGAAGGTAGTATGTAAAATTAACAACTATTTTCCTTGTACTGATTTGTAATTCTGCTGAGGCCCCATGGGATTAATAGTTTGCCCCATCTTACTCTCTATAAAGGCAAGAACAAGCTTGGGGGTCACAGTGAAGACACTGCTACCTTGAGGCCCCCAGGGTTTTCAGGTCTTGTTCAAAAGCCTGTGGACATGTGGCTATTCTACGAATTCTGAGCACGAACCGTCGACCTTCTGATCACAGCCACAGAGTCTTAGTCTGCTGAGCTACACACTCATTATATGTATTTCACTCTTCTGACCCTTATTCTTAAGTTGTTGTAGTGTTTCCATCATATGTAAGAGGGCCTGCCCATCAGAGTAATGTACATCCTGTGACATGTATTGACTATCAAGAGCAACTGAAACACGGTATATTAGGCTGTCAATGAGTACAGGACTAGGGCGAAAATCTGTCTGAAAAGCCCCTTTGTTCCCTCTGATAATCATCAGTCCTCCTCTGAATACCTTCACCACTATATTCCTGAATAGGTACACATTTATATATGCTAGCAAGATCAAGGTATTGGGATAACCGTTAGGGTCGCTGTTCAGAGAGTTGCAGTGAAAACCATCATACACAGCGGCCCTTTCTGGATAAGATTACCTCCCTCTGATCTAAGAGGTCAAAATCAAAGCAAGGTGCATTGCAATGTCTGACACCCAGCACACTACAGCATATAAAGTACAGGTATCCATCGACTTCCGCATTTGGAACCAGGACCACTTGTTGCATGTCAATTTTGGCGTATCTCAAGTTATATGAGAGGCAAGACATTAAGGACAGTATACACAGTACTGAAATAATAATGTACATATTAAAACACAGCACTTAATAAACAGATACTGCACTTACATTTCACGAAAAAAATAAAGCACAGATTGCAATAAGAAATCAAAAGATGCATGTGCTAGCAAACAGTGGGAGCTGAGGAAGAAGCAGTGGTGAAATACTTTATTGTACAGTACAGTAAGTTTCTTTTTATAGAATGAAATAGCATACAGGGGGCGGCATGGTGGTGCAGTGGTTAGCACTGTTGCCTCACACCTCTGGGACCCGGGTTCGAGTCTGTGCCTGGGTTACATTGGTGTGGAGTTTGCATGTTCTCCCCATGTCGTCGTGGGGTTTCCTCCGGGTACTCCGGTTTCCCCCCACAATCCAAAAACATGCTGAGGCTAATTGGAGTTGCTAAATTGCCCGTAGGTGTGCATGTGTGAGTGAATGGTGTGTGAGTGTGAGCTGCGATGGGCTGGCCCCCCATCCTGGGTTGTTCCCTGCCTCGTGTCCATTGATTCCGGGATAGGCTCCGGACCCCCCGCGACCCAGTAGGATAAGCAGTTTGGACAATGGATGGATGGATGGAAATAGCATACAGATTAAGCACCTGTGCTGTGCAATCTGCTTATAGTAGCTGTCCATTGTAGATACATCACTGTATGCATTAAGAGCTAGATAAGGACAGTGGGTCACTATATAGCTGGCAGTCCTGCTCATTTTCCTGCACCCGTTACACTAAGTGATACCCCCACTAATGTCCTCTTTCATCCACTTTCGGGCATCTCTTGATCAGTGTATATTTTTTACTATGGACCTTGGACATACATGCGATTGGACACACACACACACACACACACACTTACACTAATTACCTAATCAACCATCTGTGCAAGCAGGTAAACATTTACCATCTATATAAGTATTGCACATTGCATAGAGAGTGTCCAATATATATTAAAGGTGACTTGAAAGAAGTCAGACTTCAGTAAAGACTGTAAATTGGCAGCCATAACATAACCCGTAAATAATTACCAAATGAGTCATCCCATTTCGGAAACATTTATTGATATTCTTTCATAACACACAGACATGAGTTTTTTTTCAACTGTCAGCATCCGATCCAAATGAGATTCCCATTTCCTTTCTGTGTGATCCAACAGAACACGGGCTGACCATCAGTCAACATGTCTTCAACCGTGCAGGACAGGACCCAGTCCAGGCCAAACCTCACGGTGCTGGTGTTGATAAAAAAATGTAAGGAACATGCAGCTGCAGCTCACACACAAACACAGTCCACGGCATCCAGAAAAAGGTCAGGCCTTTTTCTTCTTTAGCTGACTCCGCCCAGACCGCGCCCCCTTCTGGGCGCCTCGCACTATGCCTTTGAACTGGCCCTGCAGCTTGGCCCATTTCCTGTTTCCCAGTGCAAGTCATAAGATTCACCCGTAAATGATATTTTGAATCGAAACGATATTTATTACTATTGTTTAGATTAAATATATAACTGTTTAATGATTGAATATAACTTGATATTGTTGTTTGTGTTGTTTAGTTTGAGGTTCTAGTTTCTGTCTTTATCCACTTTCGTTTCAGTAGGCAGCTGGTTCATCCCAGGCTCAGGGTCTCTCTGCTCTTCATCAAACCCACACCCCCAGTTTGGGAGCACCCTCTCCCTCTCCTCCCCCCATGGCTGTGACCGTTACTCCTCAAGGAGGAGTAACCGCTCCGCACCCTATCCCAGCCCCTATACTCACAGGAGTGCATCACCCAGTGAGCAGCCGCCCTGCCTGTCGCCTCACACAAGCGCACACTGAAATCATGGTCCTAAGCTCTCTGTGTGGGTCACCACGATAGTACAGCACACCGACGATTACCCTCTGACTGAAACAGAATCAGCTTTATTTGGCAAAGTATGTTCACACATATTGGGAATAGTCAGACATTTAATCAAAATAATTAAGACAAGACATAAACATACAGTTCTGTTGATATGCGACGTATATAACCTCTGCATTCACAGCCCTGCTTCAGTTATCGATTGAAGAGCAAATTACCAAAACTCACTCACTCACAGTCCGATAACCTAAAGTAATAAGTCATAATCCTCTTCATACGTTGCAGTGATGGGAATGAAATCTCACTCAGTGTTTATGTAATTGAGCGATGGAATTTCGTGAAATTTCCAAAAGTCCACAGAAATATTCTGAAAAACATTTGTTTTTTGATATTTGCTTTTCAATTAACACAATTTTCTTCAATCTGAGGTTTAACAGAATTCAGCCATATGCTGTTAAAAAAAACTCCACAGAACAAAAACAGAAAGGACTTTACATCTGTCTGAAAGGAAAGTTGACACAGGCTACAGCAGTGAACAAATCAATCAATGTATTAAAGTTAGGCATTAAGTAACTGGAGGCAGTATATACATAACATGATGACGTGCCTTTTCTGTACTGACCATATTAAGGACGCTGTAACACTGCCCACCACATACCTGCTTCATTTATTGTTTTATACTTGCAGCTGCTTATTCAGACAGCTCGTCTACCTGTCTGTCCATGTTGCCGTCCCATGACAACTGGTCCAGCCTACAGGTGCTGTCCCATTCCGGCATGTTACCCATGAGTCATAGCGGCACCTCTGGGAGCAGCTCCAGGTGAGTCCGGATGATGATAAGCGGATGATGATTATAGCCGATTTTTCCCTTTTTCTTTATGTCTGGCAGTTTACAATCTAATAGGCATTTTTTTTCTTTTTATGCACTTTGAGATGCATCTAGGTCAGATACCACCAGAATATTTTTCATATTTCAGAAGTGGAAAAAAAATATTGTTCTCAGATTCTGTTTAGTTGTAGCTTTTTAAAATAATGTATCTTGATTTGTGTTTGTTTAAAATGCCATTACCTGCTGCTTACTGGGCCGCTGAAAATGTCTGGCCCAGCTAAATTTCTTGGTTTGAAAATCTGGCCCAACTACTTTCCAGACCTGAACCAGCCCTACTGAATCATACACTAATGTTATTCTGTTATGTGGGCTGTTGTGATAGGGAGATTTGCAGGATGCTGCACGACGGGTGGTGTCCCTGCTGCAGAATGCCGTCTGAACCAGCACATAGAGACAGTGAGGGTTGTTGTTATCACCTTAATATTGTATATACGCAATCTGTTATTACTTAACTAATTTAATTGTAATGTATTCTTCTGATATGTTGTGCACAGCTAACAAAAAAGAGAAAAATGCAAAACCAAAGGAAGGCTTTCTTTTCTCTTAAAAGTCTTTTTCTAAACCAACTGAGAGTCAGTTAGAGGGGTGTTCATTATCAGTATTGTTGCTGGCATTTCTGAAAATGTGCCAATTTTAGTCAAGTGGCTACTTTCCAAATGCAGTCCCTGGCCAAGATGAAGAAAGCCATTAAGTCGGGTTAAAACAAAGTTCATGAAGACTTCATGATAATATTAAGCACTGACATAACAAACAACATTTTTTACATGCAAAATATACAGGAAATATACACTGCAACATTTACATTTACATTTACAGGATTTGGCAGACGCCCTTAGCCAGAGCGACTTACATAAGTGCTTTGAGACTCTGCAATGAATTTCCAATGCTAGCTCAATAAGGACCCAAGCTATGAATACTATCTCTGAGAACTCCATTGAGTAGTGTAGATTTTTCTTTTCTTTTTTTTTTTTTTTTTTTTTTTTTTTTTATTTTTTTTTTTTAAACACACACCAGAATAAGAGTCGAGGCTAGGAAAGCAACAGGCTAGGAAAGACAAATAACCAAATACACTTGCAAGTTTGACCACTTTAGACCCCAGATTAGAAACTGTTGGTGAATGAGCATATATTTTTTCCAAGTTTTGTTTACTTTGCTTTCAAGTTCTCACAAATAATAAAAAAAAAGATTTTTCCACTACAGTCAGATCCAGTTTCTGTGGGGGGGGGGGGGGGGGGGTGGGGGGGGGGGGGCAGTGACAATTTGTAGTAATAACTATTTCCTGCTGAAAAACACCGGTAAACTATCCACATGTCTCTGAATATCTGTGATATTCCCAAATTATGATAGCAGACTGTGAATAAATAATATTGCACGAGATACCAGCTATACCGCATTGAATTTCAAGCTCTGCTTTAATTAAGACACACACGACTTCAATCCTTAACGTGGAATATGAAAACAGAATCTCTGAAAGATGTGAACTCAGTGTAAGACTTACTTGCTCCAACATCATGACAGTGTGAATCCAACATCCATTGGTCAATTATCTTCATCTTCTACCAAAGCAAATAGCCAATCGTAGTCAATATTTAAAAAAAAAAAAAACAATCAAAGAAGCGGAGCCATTAGCCACTGTTCTCGCCTCCAAAGTGTCAAAATTCTTCCTGTCGAGCGAGCGAGCGCTGTGCAGACGCGAGCGTGTAGATAGGGTCCAGCGAAGGCGAGGGTAGAGGGGATGGGTTTTCAGCACGCGAGCGCATACGCGCGCGTGGTTTTTATGCGCACGAGTTTTGGCACTAATTTAACGCCATAGATATGCGCCATTTCTTTTCATATGTGCGCAGTCACATGCATCAGCTCACTTTTTTCCATTGAGTTGGTACAAAATTACACATTTCTATAAATATGTACAGTAAACCTCAACCGAAACGGGAACACACCGCATCCAGGGTGCTCCCTTGCTTTGTATCCTATGCTGCCTGGGACAGGTTCGGGGACCCGCCAGTAGGGGTCAGCATACACTTGGAAGATGGATGGATGGAAATGGAAACAGACGAGGAAAAATGGCTGCTTAAAAGGTTTAATATGCATGTTAACGTTTAACATTAAACGTTTAACATTAAAAAAACAATAAATGTGCTACATTAAACCAAAGGAGATTTGAAACTCAAATTATTCCATTTATAAGACATTTAAATATTATTTTATCTTGATAAAATAACAAACTGTTTAGTACACATGCAGTTAATACCTCACAATCCAAAGCCTAGAATTATTCCTTAGTCCTAGATTGTGTGAAGTGAAATGCAGTCAGAACACAGTATGATGACTGATAAATCCTTGTTAGTGCACAGAAATGTCAGCATATATTGGAGACCATAGTGCTTTCAGAACTTACAGACGTCGATCACTTTAAGTTCCTGTATAAATAAGACTAACTTGATTTATCGTGCTTAGCTGGAATGAAAATGTGAGAACTAAATAATGATCAGCAGGGAGGGAATCATCACCAAATTACTTTTGATTTGAGTTCAATCTTTACTGTTCGACATACAACAGCGGTGCCGTTCTTAAGATGCAGAACTGACTGACATCCGAAATTATTTGTTGTGCAAATCTTAAATTTAGAAATATATAAAAGGGCACGGAACTGCCTGGTTATACAACACACAGCAGCTTTGTGCTAAAGGCCACAAATTCTCTGCAAACTCCAGGTCTCCCTGGTCACAGACTCTTTCCCATTTGATAAAAATACATGAACTCATTAGTTCATTCAAAGTGAAGTATTTCACAAGATCATTATCTTCAATACAGTTGTATCTCTTCTCCATAATGTCTTAATATGAATCAGATAAATGAGGGAGATCTCAGTATACCCAGTATATTAGTCAACACAGTACTGCTGTTAATGTTACACATCAGCACATTTCTTACGTAGCAAAAAAAAAAAAAAATTTAAAGTCAATCCAGTTTGTAAAGTACAGTATCAGTTTTTTTGCTGTAGAGTTCAGAACTGATCAGCAAACATCCAGACAGACAGCTGTGTATAAGCACATCCCAGCGATGGCTCAGAATAACCTAACACTGCTAATTCCTCTTCTTACATCCACGCTCCCGTTCATTAAGGACGCAAGAAGTAGACAGGATGTCAACAGGATGCAGATGGGTGTCTGGAATTTCCATTTCACCTTTTTACTCCCTCAGCTCCCCAAGTTCATTACATTTTTCAATCCCTATATAAATATACATCTTTCCTTATCCCTTCACCTTAGATTCTCCCATGCAACTAGGCCTCCGTTCACGACCCACAGTTGGCTTCCACGTCAAAGTAAGAGACCCTCTTGAGATTCCATTGGTTACATACTTCACTTTCAGCTGGTCCACTCTACTACGAATCATTCAGCAAGGCAAATTAATCATCGCAATTGTGCACTGGCACCATGCCATAAAAAAATCTGTTGAATTACATCACTCCGAAACATGTGCAGCGTAATAACATCTTACAATGAATAGTCATTTACCTTTCTTACCATTTCAGATCATTCCGGTCAAAGATTTGTTCAAGTCCAAGTTGTAGTAGAGTTCAATCTTGATGCTAATGACTGGTTATCAGAAAATCTGGGGATTATGTGACAATGTGTTCCAAATAGATTGTGGATGCTTGTTGAAGATCACCAAGGTAGTGCACCAAGTAAACATCAATCACTGACTAAATGGTGCATGGACTCAGCTGGGGGGCCACGCTCTGTGTACATCTGGGATAAGTACGGCCGCTGCCGACAGCGAAAGGCAGTATCCGACGGTGAATCCTTGCAGACCAGAGACCAGGCATTTCCAGCTGAACCTCAGGGCCTTTCCAACGTTCTGGGGAGGGAAAAAGCATGCTTCAGTAGTTAGCAGAAATATGCATGTATAAACGATGTGTGAACCATGCCACTCAAGATGACATGGTGAGATCAGTTATCCACTATAACTCACAGTGTTTTATTCATGCAGATACCAGATGGACCAGGAAGCCACGTCACTGGCTGCAGGTCATCAGGAACCTTATACAAATTTTAAACCATTAAATGAACGCAAAGCCCCATTTAGCACCTGCTGTTCTAAAAAATTATAAACTTACATCGCTTGCACACAATACTGCGCAATTTTTGACGCATTTCCCTTTTAAACACACACACCTCAAACCTTTTAGAATACAGGAAAAAAATCTGAATAAATGCGTCAGTCCCATTAATCTGGCGGACGTCATAAAACCTCGTAGGATACGCATTAAATTAAATAATTGAGAAACAATTCCAAGGTATAAGATTCAGCACGAACCAGAAGCCAAAGCTGGAGGAAAAGGGAGGGTCTCCATTGAAAGAAAGGCGACTGACAAAAGGGCCCGACAAACTAAAGAACGAAGATCCGCAGGAAGAGCCGCACCCGGCTGCGGCCTCCACAGGGTGCGCGGCCCCCATACCGCCCCCAACACGTCGTCTCAGGGGAAAACCCCGAGACCTGTCGTCAGTGACTGGGGTCCCCCGTATCTTTTTGTATTTGCGATGTAAAGCCTGAGGTAAGGCGCACAATCAGACAGAAGCAGGAAACTCAAACTGTAACTTATAATGAAACAACGATAACTGTGTTAATGTATAATTCATTGATGCTTCTGCAATTTTCCGAAATAGGACGATGTGTTACTGCACAAACTGTGTGGTTTATATGTAACGTACAAAGTACAAAGTTTACAAAAAGGGTCTAAGTCGTCTTCACCTGCTTAGGCGGCTAAGATCCTTTGGGGTGAACAGGACTCTCTTAAGGTCCTTCTATGACACTGTGGTAGCATCTGCTATCTTTTATGCTGTGGTCTGCTGGTGTGGTGGAATTGCAGAGAGGAACAGGGGGAAATTGGACAAACTGGTGAAGAGGGCCAGCTCTGTCCTGGGCTGCCCACTGAAATCCATCGAGCAGGTTGGGGATGAGAGGATGCGGTCTAAGCTAACATCCATTATGGACAACACCTCCCACCCCCTGCATGAGACTGTACGAGCTCTGAGCAGCTCATTCAGCAATAGACTTCTACACCCACAGTGTAGGAAGGAGCGCTACCGCAGGTCATTCTTACCAGCGGCTGTCAGACATTATAACAGTTTAGCGTGAGTATTTTTTACTCATATATGTTTAACTGACATATCACATGCTGTAACCAGGATCATTCACACCCCACCCCACCCCCGCACTTGTGTACATATCTCTGTACATTTTGTACATATCTCTGTACATCTTTATTTATTTCCAAAACTTTTGTACATTTGTATTTATATCTTTGTGTATCTACCTGCTCCTATTGTTCTATATTACGTTTTTGTGCAAGAGCTCTGTAACACCTAAATTTCTCATTCGTGGGATAATAAAGGTTTATTCTATTCTATTCTAAACGAGGATAAGTAGCCAAGCCGACCTTGCTCGAATACAATAAATAAACAAGTAGTTTTTAAAAAATGACAGAATAAACTAGTCATGCAGCAGTATGACCTAAGTTCTTCACCACTGTATTGTTCAACACAAAGTTAAACGCATCCTGCTATTTTCCTGCATTTGGACGCCGTAACAATAATCTAAAAATAACCACAAAACCGCAACGATTCTCACGGTCTGCAGTCACATCTTAAACAGATCAGCCAACTAAAAGCAGTTAAGATTTTCACTCTTCATTTTACTCGTCGTATTAATTTCCCAACCAGTGTGCTGCCTTAAGATTCAGCAATCAATTCAATTATGAGAAAACGTCAGTGAAAAATCCGTGGTGACAAATAGATTACACGTTGATTGTCAAACCCGAAATGAATGCACACAAACCCACAGCGGATAACACTGAAATAACATCTACTGAGAAAAAACTGAAACAAACAATGAGGTCATTTAATTTAATTTTAAAAATTCCGGACACGTCAATAAACCTAACAATGTGCAAATACCGAAACTCCTTTCGAAAATCAAGTTTTTTTTTTTATTTATTATATTTTAACTCAAACGTCAAAAGATGTATCTTAATTATTTTAAGATGCACCTCAACATCTTAGAAATTATAATCTTTAAGATAATATATAAATAAATTAAAAGGAAATTAGCACACAGCTTCCGAGTGTTTAGGGATTCAATCCGTCTTCCGACAGATTTAAAAAATTGATCATTTATCTGGCCTATTAATGGTTGCTAATTAGTTTGGCCCAGTTGTGTTCCTAGCGGAAGGACTGGACCTAAACTGGCTGGTATAAATATTTACCTGCACAAACAATCGTAAACAATCTATAAACTGCATAGTATGAAACAAATCTACATGAAGTAATGAAATGTTTTGACTTATTAAGATGGGTACTAGAGTAATTCACCTTTTTTAGGACATTCGTGAAATTTAAATAAAGCCAATCCACCGAGAAAAATATGAAACAGCCCCACAGATGATTAATACTGAAGAAAACGGAAAGCTTTGCAGCACAGCTTTATGGCTCAAAACGCGGGGTTATGTAGGACATCTACAAGCCGCTTCATTAATTATTTGCTGACAGGAGACGAAGTCCAAGCTGCCATAAGCGCGCCCGCCGAAAGTCTACTTATTTACTCAAGAACAGAAGTAGAACAGACCACAATCAGATACATATTAAACCCAACGCGGGTTTAATATATAATGTGAATATTTTTGTTAATAACGATGTATAGTAATTTTGGAGATACTTTAGAAGTTACAGGATCAGTATGAACACCAAGTCCAATCATTCCCTTTAACCAGCAATGTCGAACACTTGATCACTGGTAAATGTAGTATGTAAAAATACATATATTTAGCAAATGCACATACCTTCCTGTACTTCTTGTACTTTTCCCTCTTTTTTCTCTTCTTCTCTTCTTTTGCTCTCTCCCTTGCGTCGTCTTCTTCTACCAAAGGCTCATATCTCTCCGGTAAAAAAGCAAAATGTATTTCTTTGGCACATCGGTCTCTCTCCCTGACTCTGCTTCCCACCAGTAACTGCTGGCTTTGGCCGTCGAGCGGAGCGCCGCTGTTTTCTCCATCTACCTGCTGCAGGTATCTGGCCCCGTCAGGCAGCATGTCCCGGGGCTCGATGTTTTCAAACACGCTGGTTATGGCTCCCCATAATGGCGTCGGTTTCATGGTTTATTTACTGTTTTTGTTAGCCGTGAAAATATGAACATGCTGGAGTAAATGGTTCCAGCGTGCAAGCCGGTCACACCAAACAATGACAGTGATTCGTGCAAAGCAGTGCCAGATTTCAAAGAGGAAACTGCTGATCCTACAAGGGCCGATCTTCCTCCCTTAAAGCGGTATGGCAGGCAACTGTGAATCCTTCCCATTTTGCTGTACGATGTATCGATTACTTTGCTAATATAACACTCGATTTAAATAGAAGTTACTCTCCTTTTTCTATAAGCACAAACACATCAATGGCACTTACTGTCTGGAGAAGCTTGTTCTGATTTTAATGATTTTCCTTAGAAGAAAATGGTAAATTTCCTCATTGAATACCTGAATTCAACTATGTCAAGGCTGTTGGAGGGGATTTAGCAGGTTAACTTGGAGAAGGGGAGGCGGGGGGCATGGGTGATTACCACCACTCATACCATCCAGGTGTCTATTGGTGTCTATCACCCCTGGTCCTGACGAGTTCCTCAGGTATTTTGGAGATTTTGACTTCCTATGAACCTCCCACCCCCTTAGCTACCTCGCCTCCTTTCTGATAGATGTGGAACTGCAATGGCTAAATAAGAGGGACAAAGTGGGTTGCACTGTAGCAGGCAGTGAAGTGCACTACCAGTCACTGTCTCTATTTATGGAATGGGATGCAGTGTAGGGCGGCGTGGTGATTAGGGCTGCTGCCTCACAGCAAGAATGTCCTGGGTCCGGTTCCCGGGTTCGGTCCAGGGTCCTTTCTGTGTGGAGCTCACACGCTCTCCCCACGTTCGCCTGGGTTTTGGCCGGGGGCTCTGGTGTCCTCCCATGGTCCAAAAGCGTGCAGGGTAGGCTGATTGGTGGGTCTGAATTGGCCCTGGAGTTGTGCGAGTGTGAGCGCCCTGCGGTGTGTTGGTGACTGTGCAGGGTTGCTGCCCACTGTTCCTGGGATAGGGTTCAGTACCACCCCGAATCCCCAGTCGGGATTAAGCGATTTCAGAAAATGGATGGATGGATGGATGGGGCATATTAAGAAGGGAGATATTTTTATTTAAACATGACCAATATTTACCAAATAACTGAGGGATAAAAGAACAGTATATAAAATTTTTTTTTTTTTTTTAGCAGTTCTTGTCTGAGGCAGGAATGACTTGTCACTGGTCCTCTGCGTCTTCCACAACATTCCTCCTGCCGAAGGGTAGGACGGTCTGGGTCCGATCAGGATCTCTGAGGCGAAAAATCCGGATCAGGTTGTTGTCTGGGAGGCTGCTGGAAAACAAAAAGGAATTTTTTGCCAAACGAAGAAATACAGTGGTGATATTGTCATTCACTGCATGCTTGTTACACTGCATGCTTGTCAGATGCTTTCAAAGTTCACAACCAAACCTGGAATTTGGTTGTCATTTGTATTTGGGAGCATGTTGGGGGAAAGACACGGCTGTGATATTTTATCCCAAGATAAATCAGAGCTTTACAGACCCGATTTTGCCTTTGTGTGGCAGAACAATATTGGGCACTAAACCTGTCTTGGAGGCTCTAAAACAGGGCAGTGGCTCTGCTGATTTGAACTTGCACTGGTGATTGGAAGGTCCAATCCTGGCTGGCAAGGTGGAGCAGTCGTTGGACCCATGAGCAAGACCCTTAACTCTAAACCTCCCCGGACACTGGCTGCTTCTGCTCTCTGCCCTCATTTTCATGTGGGTTCGGACAAAAACGTTTGCTAAATAAATAAATGCAGGAAGCCTGACCTTCATCTTAACATTCAAATATCTTTTCTCCCAGAAAGAGAGAGATTTCAAGGTTTGTTAAATCTCAAATTCCCACTTGTCTTCATGAATAAAGGCAAAGCTCCACCCCAGTCTCCTGTTTATAGAAACTGTGCTTTCAAACACCATTGTGTTACAGCCCTCTTAACTCTGCTCAAACCACCCTCTTTATTATGTTTGGCCACAGAAAGTAACAGAAGCTTGCTTTGGGACAGATTAAGTCATTCTTCTGCGCGATTCATGTCAGACACAAAAAGTTAATGTCCCGGAGGGTCGTTAATGTATAGAGACAAGGTGCTAGTTTGGCCTGACCTCATGTTTTGTGGGGTGAGAAAGATGAACTGCCTGTAGCGCTGGCTGGATGCGATTTTCAGCATCATGTCCATAGAAATTCTTCGGTTGACCATGTCCTAAAAATATATATTAAAACAACAAATGTCAGAACTTTAGTTAGAACAAGAAAGTGTAGAAGAAGAAGAAGAGAGAGCAAATGGTGAAATGAGGGTGACCCACGTAGACCCGGCTACAGCTGGACCCTCACCATGTAAACGTCAAACTCATCCAGGCAGCGGAAAGGAGCCTCGGCGATGGCCCATAAGGAGAGCACGAAGCAGACTGTGGAGAAGGACCGCTCTCCCCCAGACAGGGAGCGCATGTCGCTCAGAGCCGCCTTGTCGCCCTCTCCTGGTTGCACCTGAGATGACCACCAAAAAATGTTCTTTTCAGCAGAATGATAAACAAAAGCCAATGTGATTTTAAAACAGTTTGAGGCAAACCAAACATAGCGAGATACATCCATGCACTGATCTACCCATCACACTTATCCAATAGAGGGAAAGAGAAGCCTTAAAGCAGGACACATGCCGGAAGGGATCCCAGTCCATGGTAAGGAACACACTCATACGCAATCACAGCCCAGCAGGAACATGGGTGATATATACCAGCTGCTGGTCTGTACCTGTGTTCGCATCACCTAACCAGTGCACTGCACATCACTGTATTGTTAATGTACTCCCTGTACTTTCAGTACTGTAACACTGCCAATCTACACATCCTGACTATTTTCCCCACACTGCGTCACTTAGGTTCCACATATACTTATTCTTATATTCCCCTACTGTTTGCCCTATCCCCACATGCACCCCCAGCCCCCACACCTGAGGCATAAGAATGTCACTGTATTCCCTGGATACACGTGATGAAAACTTCCTAGGTGTCCGATACAAAAAGCATTTTTTTGGTTGTCTTACCGAAATGGCCAATGTCTCATTTTTGTGGTCGAAAGCCATCTTCCCTGTGTATCCTCGCTGAGACAGCATAGAGTCAAAGTAATACTTACAGCGCACAGAGAGATACCTGAGGACATTTGAAAACACCAGTGGTCTGTGAGGAACCCATTTCCTTCTGTAGTTACAAATCAGGTCTCACAATTGAAAGAAATTAGCCTGTTTTCCCCCCAGTTGTTGCCATGCTATGTTAATTACACCAATAAGCTGCTGTCAGACTGAGTACAGGTTTGAAAAAAAAAAACACACCAATCAAAAATTCTCTCATACAGATTTTCCATATTTGCATGTTACTCTTTAACATTTACTAAAAATACACTCAATATTCTTTGCCAACAAAATTTACAGTAGGTTCACCATTTGAGTACCTTTATTAGCAAGAAAATGTCATGTCTGATTCATCCTAAGAGGAGCATTAAATACTGCTGTGTTTCATGGGATGAAACAGTTAAATAGTGCATTTAAAGTTAAAGAACAGTCTAGAACTTGACTATGCCATCACCACACAACCAGTTAATAGTATGTCAGACATGCACTCTTACATACTATTTTCATGTTATAAAGGAAACGCATTTCATTTGACTTATATTTTCATTTACAGTTGTTTACTCAACTTTCCAATCTGTCATTAATTAAATAAATGGAAAAGTGGTAAAAACCTGTGGTTTGCAAAAACTTATGACCGGTTGTGTAGGTTCATAAACAAGTAGACTATGAGAAAAATATATTCTACAACCACTAAAAGCACATTCAACTGTAAGATGAAGATGGTGGTGGAAAGGAGACTAACGGCCAGTAATAATGGAGAACGAAGGAGCATTTCACAGACAAGTAGGACCACACGGAGGACCACAAAGGACCCCCCCCCCCCCCCCCCGTCACGTTCTGATGGCTTCCCATGAGACAAACAAGCGTCCAACACTTACATTCTCATCTCAGTGTACACTTTGTGTCGTCTGTTCATTATCTTCGCCATCAGGCCAATGAACTTCTTCAGGTTCTTCACCTGCATCACGATGTTCTTGTAGTTTTCCAGGGCCTCCTGGTACTGCCTGTGGAGAGTGTGGCCATGGGTGAAAATGTATACTGAACACTTAGATGTTTAGATGCAGAAACGCTCAAAGTCAAACACTAACACCATTTCCAGAACTGCTGGACCTGTAAAGGTTAGATTTACAGCCCACCAGCAAAGACAGGTATCAAAGGCATCAGAGAGGGAGCCGCAACACCCAGTTCCCCATCCACATGTTCCGTACTTTATGACCTCGTCTCGGTCCCCTTGCAGATCTTGCTGGTTGCTGATCTTCTGCTTCAGCCGGTTTATCTCACTGTCCAGACTCTTGGCTGTCCTCCTGACCTCCAAACGTTCAGGGCAAATCTCAGCAGCTTTCAGGATGGACGCCTACAGGGCACAATGTAGGACAGGTTACATTTCTTCGTAGTTTACGCTCAACATTACGATGGGGGCGACCACTATGAGCAGGTTTAATGCCTGAAGTATTAAATCGTTCCCAATCCACCCTAAGACCAGTGGCCCATCCTCTTTACCTCCAGTTCCTTCTGTTTGACTTCCAGATCGGCCTTTAGCTTCTGAATCCCACTGATGTGTGCCTTTCGTTTCTCTTCGTAGTGCTTCTTGTGATGCTTGCATCGTTCCACATCTTGGTCACTTTTACTCAGCTCTTCCTGTAGGGGGACCGGAGAGCACTCTCTGGTTACCAAAATCGTTTAGGCTCCGTAGTACTACAGCAAAGGTCCTCTGGGGATTTGAACTGCCACACATCCATGTCCTTAACTGCTTTATGCCCAGGCGTTTTAACTTTAATATTCTTCAAGGAAGTTCTTTTAAGGTATGGTATTACCATCCATCAATCCGCCCAGCCATGATAGTACAGCAGGGGGCCTGGAGCCTATCGCAGGCAGAATAGTGTGCAACGCAGGGATCCACCCTGGATGGGATGCCAGTATGGTAAGCCATGGTCTGCCCACCTTAATGGGATCTGCTTCTTCCGCCACACTGCTGATGACCTCCTTCTGCTGGCGATAGTTCTGCTCTGCCTCCTCCAATTCCTTCTTCAGCTTAGCCATCTTCTTATGGGCGACGTCTCTTTCCTGCCTCGCCGAGCTGATCTTCACTGAGATCTCCTGCAGCTCCTCCTCCTGAGAGGTGGGGGGGGGGGGGTAATTCAACATGACTGATGACAAAATACCGGTTGTTTCTTTGAGGCGTAGGAAGCACAGACACTGAGCACAGGAGGAGGCCTGAAACGGGCGGAGGGTGCACGTGTGCTTACAAGAGGCAACAAGTCTTCGGACTGGGGCTCCTCCACATTCTGCAGATCGGTCATTTCCAGCTGAAGCTTCCGGAATCTGTCCTATTGAGGTGAGGAAATTAACATGAACCTCAAACACACACACAGCTCATGTTCTCCTTCCAAAAAAACACGGCTTCTCGCTTCCCAAAGTTTGTTTTCCCCCAGAGGCACCTTGGCTTTCTTCCCGTCGTTATAGGCTCGGCTGAGCAGGTTCTCATTATTTCGGATGCTGTCCTCCACCCCCTTCTTCTGAGCCTCGACCCTCGTGACGAGAGCCTTCTGGTTTTCAATCTCTGACTGCAGGTGCCTGTAGTGTGACAGTCAGGTAGTCCTCCACAATTCCTCCGCCTGGCCCTCCTCTACCTTATTAATACACCCTCGTCACATGCCTCCACCCCCAAAGCCAGCCACACACCTGATCTGCTCCTCCACATCCCTGCTCAGGTACTGTGCCCTGTGGTACTCGCAAGAATAGTAGCGGTTGAAGAAGACCTGGTCCCCGTCCTTAGTGAAGGCCTCCCTGCAGTTAGTGGGCGGAGCACCGGCCTGCATCACCTGCCGCGCTTCCTGGTTGCTCTGAAGGACGGATCAAGCAAATTGCAGTCAATCCCTTTGCATCTCCTCAACGTTCTACAAGCACAAAGGCGTGCAAGGCGTCGCATTTAGCTATCAGACAAGCAACCAAAAATGTGAAAAACTAAATGGATACAAGAGCCAAAAACTGAAATAAACGCAATAATCTGCTTGTCACATAAAGTGACATTTTCGGGCAGTATCGCTAAACTGGGGGAAAACACACACCTATCAAGATTGTTGGTAGAAATATTGGCTGGGAAATATGAATGCAATGAAGTCAATTGGTCAATGTAAAAGTTTCATTATTAATCATGCATTCCCTACAAAACTACATTTACAAAGTAACTGGGTAGACAAGACGACTCAATAATGGACAGAATGAGACCACAAAACACACCTTAATCAGCAAGACGGTTTCGACGGCTCGCATGTCGATCAGGCAGTTGGCCACCACCGGGTTGTCGATCTCTAGGGCTTGGAGCACAGTGGGATACTTCGGGTGTTGGGCTGATCTGGATAAAAACAGAAAAAAAAAAATTCAGAACAATATCTTGCTCCACTGAAGCGTGTTTCTTGCGGGACCACGTCTGGGTGAGGGCTGGGTGCTCGGGGATGCTCATACTTCCCGCAGATGTTGTAGATGCTGCTGGAGAACTCGCTGACAACGATCAGGGGCCTCTTGCCCTGAGGGAAGTGCCGACTCATGAGGCCTTGAAGCACCTTCTCGTCCCTGTAGTTGTCGCAGCAGAAGGCCGTCATCAGGGTCTTCAGGCAGCTCTCCACAGACATGGCCAGCTCGGGGTCCTTCAGACGCATACAGAATCCTGCCAGCATGGATAGAGACACCTCCTGAACCATCCGACTTGGAACACAGAAGAGCCACTCCATGAATGAACCATAGATATCAAGATTACCGAGAGGTCCCACTGGCTTTTGCTTGAACTGCGCCCTCTTGTAGGCCTCGTCTATGGACTGCAGGAGCGCTGGCATCTGCTCCCCGAAGCGCTTGATTTTGTCCGTCCTGCTGGCCACCAGGGCCCTGTGCTCCCTCTGCTTGGTCTCTATGGAGCGCTGCAACTCCCGCTCTTCGCAGCTGGAGCGTCAGATAATATTCAGATGCAAGCAGCCAATCAGATAATCTTTCTGAATCTAAAACCTACTTATTAGCCAACTGGAAACCAAGGAATCTTTAGCTTCAAATAGCAAATGTATACAATCCATTAAAATATAGTTCACCTGCATTATTATGTTTCAAAATCAGTAATATAAACATCCTCCCCAAGATGAAGCCAAGCCAATCAGATCGCTCCCTCTTCTACCAATGCGATCTTTGAGGACTTAAATCTATAATATAGAGACTAGTGTTTCACAAGCTGGTCCTCAGCGACCCACAGATGGTCCACATTATTGCTCCTCAGAGTTTGGAGGGAGAAAAAAATAAAAATACCGTGGACTGTCTGGGAGTTCGAGGACCCGTTTGACAAAGACAGATCGAGACGATGGGGTTGAGGCTAATCAGAATCAAGCAGTAGTTACAGCGCCCTCAAAGTGAGCCAACCTTATCTTGCCTAGTTCCTCTTTGCCTCTGGCCACTGCCTGCTGGAACTGCTCGATCTGTTGAGCGAGGGTAGAGTCCTTGTGCCTCAGGTCGTCCAGCTCAGCCTGCAGCGTTTCGATTTTCTCCATCCTCCGCCTGCTATCCACGCCCATGGCCTGGCTGATACTGCACAACAACGGGGCATCAGAAAGGGCGTCGCCTGACAAGCCAAAGGCTGGATCTCCACCCGCCATCGGTCGTAGCGACACCTGTGCTTCAGCTCGTCCACACGCCTTGTCAGCTGCTCGTTGTCCTTTTCCAGATCTCTTAAGGTGGTCTTAGAGCGATGGAATGTGGCCTGAAGGTAGAAGAGCAAAAATCCACTGTTATTGTCCTTCATGTTTGCCAGTGCACAAAGGGGTTCCCTGCATGCAAAGAAAAGCCCCCTTTTCTGCCAGTGATGCCCCTGCACAAGATCACCTGCACTGCAGCCAAGTGATATTTCAGATGTTTCCTATTGTTCTCTCGTTAGCTCATCTCCAGTTTGCATATCTTCCTAGGCCACTCACTCCCTACTCCCTTCAGTGCTGCTTTCCCCTGCAAGTCTTGTGTCAAGTCCTCTTCTGCTTTCATTTGATCATTTTAGCATCTAGAGGAGCTTTCCAGACAGAGTGCCCCCTAGTGGAAATTCATAGGCAGAGCAAAATTCCAAGCTTCTGCCAGCAATTCAAATGCAAACCACTCGAAACTAGAAGGAATGGATGCATAATGGTCAAACATCACTCGCTGACCCGCCAGTCCGACTACCTCAGCCTGCTTGAAGGCCCGGTTGAAGTTCTGAGCCTCGGTCTTCAACGTGGCACACTGAGGCTGCAGCTGCTGCACCCGCTCGGAAATGCCCTCAAGCTGGTCGTGGATCTCCTTGTACCTCCTCTCTGCCTCGACCACCTTCGTCTGTGGAGGGAGAAGGCAATGAAGATGCACCATAAACAGACACGAAGCTCGATGGAATGTCTCTCAAGGTCACTGAGGCTCTACCTTATATTCCTCAACTTTCTGGTCATATTTAATGGTGGCCTTCTCCTCCACAGCAACTCTCTCCTCCAAGGGTTTCATCTCCTTCTCCATTTCAGTGACCTAAAGATGACAAAACCCTTCTACTTTAAATATTTAAGTATAAATCAACTTGACATTTAAGGGATAGATATGTGTTAATAGTGATTCAAGTAATTAAATAAAGTTTGTGGTGTTTTCAAATCTGGCCTCCTAATCATCTCCTTTATCTAACTGGTGAATACTCTCCTGCCCCTTCACCACCCTAGCTACTGTGCGGTTAGTGTACTGGTGCAGAATGGCTACACATTGGAGGGGGTTCAAGTGGCTTCCCATTGGTTCCGTCTTGAAAAAGCGTTACATAAATGTAAATCTCTGAAATGTTCCCAAATCTGTAGCAATTTCATATTCATACAGATAGAACCCATTCTATGGTAGGTTTCATTTAAGTTGCCGCCTGCAGTCTTCACCGTATATGATCACAGGCATGGATAAAGAAGCGTGTCAGGGTTAGAAGATTCAGCTGAAATCCCCAGGAGGGTTTAAACAAGGCCTGCTGGGAAGATTACAGGGAGCACGAGCTCCAGTGGCACATTTCATTGGACGGCAGCAAGATATAATGAGCCCCTTTTAACAAATAAAGGCCCTTTATTTAGTTAAAGCCTGCAGATAAAAAAACATCAGGATGACCCACCAGAGCCCAGGCCATCTGATTCTGCAGCTCCTCCAGCTTGGTCTGCATCTCATCCAGGGAAGCCAGGCTTTTGTACTTGTCCTCCTTCTCCAAATATTTGCGCTTCAGGTCTTCCAAGCACTGGCCAGAACAATTCATAGATTATTACGATATTACATTTAACCTGCCGTTATCAGCAAGTCCAGCAAAGCCTGAATCAAGGGCTTGAATATTTATAAAGTGATCATATCAGGCAAACCAAGCTAAAAACATTAAATGCTTCAAATTAAATGTTCTTAAAAGTAAAGATATTCACAAAAGAAAAACTAACTTAGCAGATGCACTCAAGAGGCACCCAGCTTGACCGTACTACTGCAGTGCTACCTGTTGGAGAAGAAAAGTACAGAAGCTTTAATCCTGAGGGAACCTCACCTCCTCATGCTTCTCGATGGTGTTCTGCGTCACCGTCTTCGTCTTCATGATGTATGCGTAATCCTCCTTCATCTGCTCCAGCTGCGTAGCCTTCATGAAGAACTGAGGGAAGAAGGAACAGCTTCGCATTCGGGGAAAAGCAAGAGGTTTACAATGTGTGGCCAATCTGGTCAACAGACGTTAGGAGGACCTGCAGACAGCACTGCAGTAAAAGGCAGGCGTTATAACATGCAGGGCAGAGAGAAGACGAAGGTTTTATGGGTTCACCTTGTATTTATCTCCTTCACCTTTTGAGTGCAGGAAGTGCTTGCTCATTTCCTGGGTCAGTATTGATACTGGATTGTCCACCTGTGCAAAACAAGTTATTCTTAACTGGTGATACTTTCCTTGCTCCTTTGAGCACGGCATGGGGACACCTTGCAGCCTTGTACCTGGATGTTGAAGTGGTCCAGGATGGAAATAAGCTCTTCCTTCTTTGTTGAAACGAGGTGACCTTTAATTTAAAAGAAAAAAGGGCATTTTCAGGCTGCTTTTACTGCTTTGCTAAAGAATAAGAACTTCAGATGCTGCTGCCATGCTAATCCATACAGATCTCTTGCACTCATCTTCCATAACTAGCCAGCACCAGGTCACACTGAGCCTGGTGTCTATCCCAGGAAACATAGAGCATGTAGATGGTGCAAACTTACACACACATACCATGAAAACCTATGGACAAATCAGACTCCAATCCCCTTCCATGGTTTTGGAAAGTGGCAGCTAGAGGAAACCCTAATAAAAAGTGGGGTAGATTACCAGCTTTGCTCCTTAGCTTGTAGGTTCTCAGCCCTTCGCTGGAGATCCTGAGCTCTACGACGATGGACTCGCCAAACACCTCTGGCTTATACGCATCCTGGCCTCGGTTGCGTAACGTTATGGAGACATCTGCTGAGCTATTTAGGAAGACACACAGCTGTTGGAGCATGACTAAAGCATGTCACACTGGGAACACACTGACCAGCTTCGTGAGGTAGCGCCTTGCCCCCACTGTGTCAGAAAGCAGCATCACCTGTCATGTGACAAATTTACACAACGGTGGCTCTGCTAATTTTTCCGGCACTGAACAAACAAAGTGAGCTGCAATAAAACGCAAAGCCAAGTGATCAAAATAAGATCATAGAGAGACGACAAAAAACAACATAAACAAACATAGGTAACAGTGTAAAACACCAGCAGTAAAACTGCAAGCTTTTCACTGCATTCGTCTTCCAGCTGCTATGACAGAGGGAGAACATGCAAGCTCCAAAGACGCAGAATGGATGTGGGATTTGAACCCACAACCAAGCAAGACACTGAATCTTCTGCCTTCTTGTCCAGTACAGGGTAACACGCATACCTATCAACATTTGGTTTCAAAAAATTGGGGGGGGGGGGATAAGTATTTAATAATTACATTTTTAAATAACCAAATTCACTCACACACACACACACACACACACACACACACACACACACACACACACACACCCATCCATCCATCCATCCATCCATCCATCCATCCATTTAAGTTAGCTTGCTCATTCATTGAATCAGCTTGTGGGTTGCCAGGGTGACATCCGACAAACATACAGATCTTAGCAATCCATGTGTGTGCCGATTATTTATAATAAAAAGTTTAAGGGCCATGCAAATCATGGGAGAAACAACAAAGCAGGTGGGTGACAGGAAACAGCCTTGAAATATGGGAGAAATCTGGGAAAATTAGTAGCAGAAGTAATATGAAGGAAAAGAGGTGAGGCTCACCTTTCTCCCTCCTTCACAAAGCCCTTAAGAGAGGATCCTCTGTTTGTTGTGTGTGCTTTACCTCCCAGGCCGACGATCAGGGCAGTCAGTACAGCACTTTTACCACCTGCCGAGAGAGTACAACTGGTAAACACATCTCACCGGGCCACCTGGACCAAAGACATGACACGTGGACAGTTAAAGCTACTCACTCCCATTGTTTCCAATCACAAAGTTGACATTCGGTCCAAAAGCAAAAGGTCCCAGCAGGCTGTGGCACATGAAATTCTTCAAGAAGATTACTTCCACTATGCCCACTTCTGCAGATGTCTGAAGGAAATTAAAAGAGGCCAGCATGTCATGATTTGCTAAGACTGGTAAGATTTCCATGCAGTCACTGTATTAAGTACATCTACCTATATGTCTGTATATGAATATATTCTCACCATCTGTGAAGTGTATGGGCCTGAACTGGGCTGACTTGGACCAATAACATCTTCGGCATCTTCATCTTCCCCATTTTCCTCCCTTGGACCAGACCTGGCTCTCTTAACATGGTTACTCGCGTTTGGTGAATTACTCTTTCTTTTAGACATACCTAGATGCTGAAAAACGGACGGAGTTAATATCACGCCCGCAGGCGTCGCTCAAGGAAACGTGACCGAAAAGGCAGGGAAACATGCTGATCAAAATCTCTCATGACAAACGGGAATTAAACATTAACAAACGCACACATGCTGATGAATAACCACCCTTCAGCTGTAGCACGTATATACGGCTGGAGAGAATCCGACTTGCAGGCCACTTAGCAGTAAGTGACTTAATCACGTCGGGTCTTCGAAAGTGAAACTAAATGAGAGGTTTCGTTTTGCAGTAAACCGCACTACAGCTCGGACGGGCGGGCATTCGCTTGGCATTAGCTGACACTTATAAACATTGTACCTTACCGGATACAAACAATAACTTTACACTATTCAATTCCACTACACCTAGCAGTTTTTAATTCCACCTTTATTTATCAAACGCGCCATCTTTCTTCAATCTTCGATTTTTTTTCTTGCTTGACTTTCGCAATATTATATACATCAAGAAATGCACATCTATTATGTATACATATACTACAGTATTTGTTATTACATATAAATTCACATGACAAGACTCTAATCCCTCGCCTTCTTATCCCATCAAGTTCCGGTTATAAAGTTGTGACCATGTGACTAACCAAATAATTCATCAGGCTGATAAGACATCATTCACAACGTGTATTATTTACCTAACTTCAAATCAGCAGTACTTACTCTGAATTGACGCAGAGCTGAATGCAAGTTAACTTCTAAATCTTCTGCGAAAGATCTAATCAAGTCTTCTATGCGAAGTCAAATATGCCTGTTCTAATTAAATTATGTAAATATATTAACCTAAAAGTAACATCCCGCCACCGCTCCGCATTCATACAAAAATCCACAGCGCCGAAATCCAGCAGAAAGCGGCGCTTCCGAAACCCCTGGTAGGTGGGACTGAACGCAATCTGTCAATCATCAAATTGTCTAAACCAATGAGAAGCAGCGATTATCCAATGGGCAGCGCTGGTTCGCCTAAGTTCCACCCGCCGCAGAGACCGCAAGCCGGGGCGACGCCGAATTCCGCGCGCAGCGCGCTTCTTTGGCAGATTCCCTACGTCTGCCTGTAAGGTGAAACCTCCTGTCTCCCGTGGTAAACCCACATAGTTAAAGAGGAACTAAATGCTTTGCCCCAGTCCAGGCGACCTCACAACTGTCCACAAAATCAACCAATTCCTGAGTTCATTGCAACCCTCAGAATATCTCAGTAGTTCAATTAGCCCAAACGATGACAGTTGATTTTATTAGCATAAAGCTATACAACAATAATAAAATCCAATAATGTTTACTTTCAAGTAACACTGATTAAAAATTCTCAATATATTACAGCGTTCCCTGTAGAGTACCGGAAGTTTATTCCAAAGGAGAACCACCTCCTGAACCGGAAACGGAAATACCCGTGGCGCGAGTTTGAAAATTGTTTACAAAATACAAGTAAAACCGGAGTTTTCGAGGTAAACGTGTGTAATTTCGTCAACCTTTATGATACATTGAAAGGCGTTTAACAGTTATAATGTGATTAAATAGTTTAGGACATGTTTTCTTAGTTAAATCCAAAATGTTTAGTAGTTTTGTAAAATTAATGATTATTAAAAATGAAAATCCTTATTCTAATTCAATGCGACTTTTCATATTAGTAACAAAGAGGGTCTCGTTTAGTCCGTGAAAGTGCATATTAATATTTAAACAGTCGTGCCAGTGGTTCATAGTTCCCTGGTCATGAGTTATCTTTTATATGACAAAGCTCTGCAGTTGTTCAGGCTTAAATAGTAATTTCTCGAATAAATCATAATGTAATTACACAAATGTTGAATTGATTTGGGAAATAGATTATTAAGGAGAAGGAATAAATGAACATCAAATGACTTTGTTTTTGTGTTCCCTAGCGCTGTCAGAAATTACGCCAAGTTCTGTGCGATGTTTTAGTTACGCTATCAGTTGGCAGAAACTAACCCACTGATAGTCTATGAGAAACTAAAAAATGTGGCGAAAATCCCGATATATAAACTGAAAATGGGTGTTATTCCCCTGCCCAAGCTGTGTGTGTGGAGTTTGCATGTACTCCGGGTCCTTGACATTGATAATATGAACGGTGTGGGAGTGTGTGTTCCGCGATGGATTGGCTTCTTGTCCAGGGTGTGCCCTGTCTAGTGCCTTATGTTGTTGGGCATATGCTCCAGACCCCCTCTGATCCTTTTTGGGGAAAATGGTTGGAAGATGAATAGATAAAATAACTAGTAATTTTCTAATGTTTACTTTGTCGTAATTTACTGGAAAATGGTCATCCAGATGAGTTGGAACGATTGTGTTTAGTAATATCAATTATAAGTATTAGTAATAAGCTAATACCTGTGTGATAGCGAGCAGCTTATAAATGATGTTTGCAAATGAATTTTTTCTTTGCTCTGTGTTGATCCTTTGTTAATTAGCTAGCCCTGTTTTCTGCCTTCACACATGATCATAGAGCTCTTGTTACTTTCGACTGCTCTTAAGGTTGACTGTGCCACAGCCACTTGAGCGATGGGAGTGAGCGAATTGTGGTCTATCCTGGAGCCAGTGCGGGAGTCTGTGCCCCTGTATAGCCTAGCTGGGAAGACCCTGGCAGTGGATCTGAGTCTATGGGTCTGCGAAGCCCAGTCTGTAAAAGAGATGGCAGGGCGGGTAGCTAAACCCCATCTCCGGTGAGTCATGAGGCTCAAGTGACCTTCTTTTATGACCTACTCTAAGCTTATAAATTTGTATTTGACTGAATCAACTGAGCATATATCAGTCAGTGAGACTGTCTGGAATCTGATGACGATGCTGTTTCTATTCTTATTGGTTAACAGTCGGCCATCAGCCGATTCTTAACTCTGAACAGTCAGAATCATCCTGTGTTGTGAAGCTATTCTTGTGAAATTCACAATCATTTGTAAATTAAGATATTTCCAATGAAGTATTTTAAGTGTCACTTATTTTGAGGAGGAAATAATTTTTTAAGATTAACTTATTTATCCATATAAATGGTTGAAGCTGTCCTTGAATTTGTTTTCTCTTCCCTGTAGAAATTTATTCTTCAGAGTTTCAGCTGTCACACTAATGGGCATTAAGCTCATTTTTGTCATGGAAGGAGAGGCCCCGAAAATGAAGGCAGAGACCATGCACAAGAGAACCGCCCTGAGGTTTGGCACTTCCCGGAAGTCAGCTCCCAAAGCGGCGCAGACCAGCAGATCCCGCTTTAAGTTTGTCCTCAGAGAGGTCAGTCTTTTATGTACGTTGTCAGGTTTGTGTTGTACAAATGAGCTCCCTTGCTGAAAGGCTAAACACAGCTTTGTCCTCCCAGTGTGCTGAAATGCTGGACTGCTTGGGCGTCCCCTGGGTCACAGCTAAAGGCGAAGCAGAGGCCATGTGTGCTTTCCTGGATTCGTCCGGCTCTGTCGACGGCTGCATCACCAACGATGGTGACGTTTTCTTATATGGAGGACAGACAGTGTACAGGAACTTCAACATAAACACCAAGGTTCCTTCCTTGTTTGCTTTTTGCTTGCTGTTTAACATTAGCGATGGGATCGCGAGGGGACTTTCTCTACTCTGATGATCGCTGCATAATTTAAACAGAATTGGAACAAAATTGCACCCATAAAATAACCAGATTTAAAGTTTGAATCAGGCACATGATAATCCCAACCACTATGAGTTTATAAGCCTTTTTTCTGTTATCATCACTTGGTTCTTTTAAGCTCCATTCATAGGCAAATCCTTTTAGTTTTGTTTTTTGCTTCCCGAACTTTGGGAGCAAGGCCTGTATATTTATTTCTATTTACATATTTGTAGCTACATCAATTATGCTGTTAAAAACCAGAAATCCATTTTGACAAACTAAAATTTGCCTGCTCTTGGCAGAATAGTTACATGACTGTGGGCCGTTGAGTAAAGGCAAATCAGTACTTCACTTTACCACCTTCACTTTCGGGCTGCGGATGATCGTGTGCACTGGAGCTCGTGTTCATACTGCATTTGGCTGCGGATGTGGATGGTTGCGGTCAGCGCATGCATGCATACCGTAGTGATGATCCACTAGACTAAGAGAAGAAAGCTGTATTGCAACAAACAAGAATACCAGCAGTGTAGTGAAACTTTTATCAACGGTTATTACTCTAGACTTGGGTAGTACTACAGTAATATGGCTTTCCAAGGTATATTGAAATCTTCACGACATAATTAACTGAGAGATTTCCTCCTGGTTCTCCAGTTTCCCCCCACCATCCAAAAACATGCTGAGGTGAATTGGAGTTACCAAACTATCCATAGGTATGAATGGTGTGTGAGTGTGCCCTGCGATGGGTTCATGCCCCATACTGGGTTGTTCTCTGCCTTGCATCTGTGGTTGCTGGGATAGGACCTTCGCCACCCTGAATCGGACAATCTGTTACACGAAATGGATGGATGGGTGATATGCTGAAGTAACCTATTTAATGCATTTGATTCTAATTAATAAAACTCTATCCTTGTCCCCACTGCCATCCCAGATGACAAAAAAATGTTGTACTTTACAGCATCATATTGGTTATGTTGCCTAATTCTACTAGAAACCTTTCACTGTTCTCACTGCTTTCAGGACCCCCAAGTTGACTGTTATAAGATGGAGAGAGTAAGGACTGAGCTCCACCTGGAGCGAGAGACTCTTGTGGGTTTAGCTATACTACTGGGCTGTGACTACGTTCCTAAGGTAACGTTTCCTCTAAGAGGAAGAATATGATTGCAGTTAATTGCTACATAAGAATCAGAAAAATAGCTTTGTTGACTATAAACTACAATATAAGCTCTTTAGGAGAAAAAATACATAATCTGTTTTCTATAAATTACTATATATAACTATATAACTAGTTTGCAATGTGACCAGTTCATCGTGAAAGATAAATTAGCTAAAATGCTGTACAGCAAAACATGATATGCCTATTACATGTATTACATATGATTCTGGAAAGTCTAAAAGTCATCATTTTTCACCAGGGAATAGCAGGGGTTGGAAAAGAACTGACTTTGAAGCTCGTACAGACTTTGAGCGGACAGACACTCCTACAGAAGTAAGGACGTCTTGCTTGTGTTGGTAAACTTGACCAATGAACCATTCCTTGCTTGTGTGTTGCCGTGTCGTAAATATAAACGTTTAAATGAAGGTTCCCACCAAGTGTTTCCTGTGCAGTAATAGGTGTTTGCTTTGCTGCTACAGATTCCGCCAGTGGAGTGATGACGAGCAGGAAATGCCAGAGAGACGTGTGAAAAAGGTCACCCACTGCCCCATGTGCCATCATCCAGGTGACATCACCCCCATCTCACACCTGTCCCCAGCACCACTTCACATAACTCTGTTATACTTCAGCAGATACTCATTTTGTTATACAGTGTATAATATGTACATATACACACACTGCATCATAAAATGCATCTTATTATACAACCAGTGTTCCCTTGTACTGCTTTTATTAAAACACACACTAGCAGTAATACGTACCAAAGGTCTCTGGACCTGTTAGAATACCTCCCTACTCGTTGCCAAATTAAATAAACAAACCATAGAAGTGATTGTTCTTAATTTGAAGGCAGACAGTATTTGTGCCTGATCCCAAACGCCCAGCTTGTCAGGGGGATATTATTACAAAGCACGGCATGTCGATTTAGATCAAAATAAGAATCTGAATGAGAAGGACTCTGACGTCCTATTGAAGGTAGTGCTGTCCTGGATAAACTTGAATATAGACTTTATAAAACATGACTAGTTTTTATTCACCGCAGTTCTGAATGATGATAATCTCTTATATGCGGAGGAGTGTACATACATTGGCATTAACCAGCGAAGTGATGTCTTGTTTACGTCTCGGTGTCCACTCCCCTTCCATTAGGGACAGCGAAGGCTCACGAGCAGCACGGCTGTGGGCTCTGTGGAAGCACACGATTCTGCGAGCCCAAGGACTACGACTACTTGTGTCCATGTGACTGGCATCGTGCCGAGCTGACACGCCAGAGTGGTACCGTCGAGTCCATCGTTAAACGGTGCGCCTCCTGCTGGTCGGGTTCTTAACTACTCAGCCTCAAATATATGGACAAAGGAGAGATTCAGAACTTTTATCATTATTTTATTTATATTTAACTTTAGCTGACCAAATTAAATCACCTATAAAAACAGATTTACCTATTTATTTTTATATTCAAATATATTTGAACGTTTTCTTTTCACAGGAAGGCTTTAGCATGCAAGGGATTCCCTTTTACAGAGGTAATAATGAACATTCAGTAAACTAAAATGCAAAGTGATTTTCTTAAGATAACAGTATTTCTTCTTTCCCCAGGTGATAGATGAGTTTCTAGTGCCTAAGGACAGACACACTGAGAATATTACAAGAAGGAAACCTAACCTGGTGCTGATGCAGGTATTGTAAGACTGTGTTCATTCCGTTCTTGGAGTTCCTGAGTTAATTATTTTTGGTTAATATAAAGAACATTTATATGATGCTGTATTTGAGCCTTTTGATTAATGTTGATTTATAATAAAATGACTATTTGAATACAGTGAAAACCGCTTATAGTGATTACGGTCATAGTGTTCATCTGCTTATATGGATCAAAAGCCTAGGACAGAATCGTTCCTGTACAAATACTGTTTAAATAATTCGCTCATAGTAATGAAGTAGTCCACTTACAGTGTTCGTTTTGGGGATTTATACGACAGCTTATAAAAAAATTAAACTTTAATTCTTTTTTAACTGTACTTTGATAGCACACAGGTTACCGAAAAGTACGGCTATCTGCTGCCTGCACAGAAAACATGACAGGAAAAAGAAAGTAATTTTTTCTCAGTGAAAAATAAAGACTCATCAAAGCTTATGATACACTGTGAACAATGAGCCAAGGAGATGCCGCAGCGAAACCACAATAAGCTATATTTTATACACAGTACTGTTCTGTATTATAGCATATTTGAGTTATACAGTTAAGTAGTTTAATTTGTACAGTACTGTAATTTGAAAAGCGTTTTGAAACAGCTGTACTGTATTTTGAGAGAGTCGAAATTCGGTAAATAGCAACGCTGACTGTTTTATTACCTACAGTTTTATATTCATTTAATACATATACAAATGTCAGTTAGATGGTTACCTGCCTGAGACATAAAGAAAAGCAAAACTGTTATGAACATCTGCTTATAGTGATCAATTTCATCCAGACAGACATGGTCACTGTATGGAGTTTTCACTGTATGCTCCCTTAGGATATTACATTACATCTGTCATGTAATGATTTTTTTTGTCTTAGAACTTTGCCCTGAAAAAAATGGAGTGGCCAAAGCACTACACCAGTGAGAAGGTGCTGGTGTTGATGACCTACACGGAAATGATGAACATCAAGTGTGGCAGGAAGACTTCCTCCCTGATAGAACCCCTGCGGTACGGGGGGCGGGGTCACGCCCCTGCCGTATGAGGGGTGGGGTCACCAAAGTCAGCTTTACAGGCTGCATGTTTACGGCGGTGCCTCTTTGTCATTTATTTGTTTTTTGTTTGTTTATTTAATGAAACAGGATATGCAAGACGCGGGTGAGGAATGGGATCGCCAGCTTTGAAATAATATGGAAGAAACCAGGTAGGAATCCAGTCATCCTTTTGTTTTGTGTTGTTGACATTTACACACATTTTTAGTTGAAAATTTCTGGTGGAAGGATTTCATCCCACATGTTTGTCCATGTCATCATTATTGAAAATTGCTGTAGGGAGCATTTGTAATAACAGTGCAATAAAATAAAATTATATTTATTTGGTAACAGTTGCTAATAAACCATTTCATGACAACAGTAAGTGTTTGCTTAGCTGAGCTGTTGTCATCTTAACCTAAATACATATTAAGTTAGTCATGTTTTCCTGAGGAATATGATGTTCACCTTGAGCCACGTGTGAAAAAGAGCAGCGGTCGTTTGTAGAACCATAATAAGTGGGCGTGTTGTATTCGTGGCGTTGTCAACGCTGCCCTCTGACGGGTGCTGCCCCCCGGGGCCGATGGCTCTCGGCATGGGCCTCTGACGGGTGCTGCCCCCCGGGGCTGATGGCTCTCAGCGCTGGCCTCTGACGGGTGCTGCCCCCCGGGGCCGATGGCTCTCGGCATGGGCCTCTGACGGGTGCTGCCCACCGGGGCTGCTGGTTGACACCGTGTGGTCTCCTGTTGTCTCCCTGTGAGGTCAGGTGAATGAGGCCCAGAGGTGACAGATCACACACAGGGCTGTAAAGGTGCCAAGTCTGCTTCCTCTCTTGGCCGGGAAAATAGCTGTCTAAGTTCCCCAGCACCCATGGCAGTCCTCCGGCCTAGTCCTCCACGCCAGCTCGCTCAGACTGGCCAGTTTTTCTAAACATTTTCTAAATGTTAAATATATGCACGATACCTTTATTGTTACTATATAAATACAATGAAATGTCGTTTAAAGAAGGGGTCTCAAACTCAAATTACCTTGGGGCCACTGGCTATGTGGTGTCCCTCAAGGGGGCCACGTGAGAAATCACACCCAAAAAATGTGACGGGTATGAGTCCGTGGAATGTGACCAATCTATGTCCGATACTTATTTAGTTTTCGGCTGTATGTAAAAAGATAGCTCCTATTTCTTGTTAAATTGATTTGTACAATCAGTCGCACAATATTTTCCCATTTTAGATGTATTTTTTTTGTGGCATTCAAGCCGAACACTAACGCTGCCACTCAGTTTTTTGCTACTTAGTGGGTCTGAGCGCAGTGATTTCTGCCTGCTGTGACATCATGCGCATACCATTCGCAGTACGAGGAGCCGAAGAACAGCAGATAAGAGGGTGACAGTCTCGAAGTATTTTATGCGTTTAACAACAACCAGTAGCACAGCAGTTTGCACAGTCTTTAAAAACAAGGATCTGAGAGGTGGAAGTAGTGTTTGGTGAAAAATTGCACTAAAAGTGCATGCAATTGTGCAAGACAACAGGAGTAACATGAAAAGAAGCAATGAATGATTGGGAGTCGCTGGCTTGGGCTGCACTGGCTGCAGCTTGTGATACAGGAGCGGCTGTGATCGCAGCGGAATGTAAGTGACGCTGCTGCCAGTGGGAGAAAAACTCTGGGGCATTTTGCGTATTCGCCACGTGTGTATCATCACCTGGAAGACATTCGTACTGAAAATGCCTCAAAAACACTTAAAACAAGATACATGCGAGGGGGAACAGTGAGTTATGTATGTTTCTAGTTGGCTAATTAAAGATTTGTTGGCAAACATTTTCTCATTTGTATTTCCTAGTTTAAATAATATTAATAATGTGAAGTGCTTGTATCAGAATCTGTATCGTTAGTGGAAGGTGTGTATTGAACATGGATACATGGATCAGCCCATCCTTAGTTTATTGCTTGCTACCAGAAGCTCATCTTGCTGAGTAAGATGAGTAACATTTACATTAAGGGAGCTGGCAGTTGATGCTCTGACACTGGTCTGGACACGACCATCAGACAGCCTGGTTCTGTTTTCTCATTTATTTGGGTTTCTCACAAAGAGCTGTGCTTACAGACAGACACGTTACCCACTTGAATTCTTTGGACAATGTTAGCAAGGAATATGGTAACTATTTCAGAAATTGCGTAATCATGTCTGCGTTCCTATTTCCTGTGTCCAAGTTTTGCTTTGCGGTCAATGCTGCCTTGTACGCCTGTATGTTCCATCTGAAGGGTGCTTGTCGGTATTATTGTGGTACGGCTCAAATGTTCTGAAAATGTCACACTGATCAACAAACTGCCATCATTTCAACAAGTTCTGTATTGAAAACCACGAATATAATTAGCAGCACTTTTTCATGGCATAAACATTAAAATAACAACATCAGCAATACCTATGTAAACATATGATAACCATATCGTAAGTGTTTGACTATTTACTGAACTTCAGACTAATATAAATAATGCCATCACATTGTAGTTATGCTGGAAAATTCATAAAGAAGGACACTGATCTAAACTGTTCTGTTACAAGACTATATAAATACAAACGCACATGGAATTCATTCTTAGCAAATGGATATTCTGTTGGCTCAGAGGATGCTGGAGAACTGGACTTGTGGACTGTGGGCCGGTAGTTTGAGACCCCTGCTTTAGAGCAGGCCTGCAGATGGCAAGTTAAAAATATGAAAGAGTAGCACTTCTACTTTTTGCACTTTGTGTATTGTCTTTGCACTTTGTTTGTCTTGTACTATATGTACTTTCATCTGTGCTTTGCATATCCTGCTGCTGTACACATGGGATTTTCCTCAGGAATAAGCAAGTTTGCTTAATGAAATCTGTCCTCACAGAGCACTTCCTCCACCCCGGAGACTGCCCAGGCGAACTCGGGGATGTGGTGACGACAATCGAGGAGGAGTCCCTTTTCCGGTCTGCATATCCGGGCATCGTGGAGCGATTCCTGAACGAGAAAGAGGCAGCGGAGCAGAACAAGCAAAAACGTGAGTTTTGGACAGAAGCTGCCCCTTCAGGGAATGAGGGAAGGGGAAAGAAGATGCGTGGGGGCGACACATTTTTTGCAGGCCCCGTTAAAGCTTGAAAGGCGATACTGATCAAAGGCTCCAAAGTTTGCGACAATCTGTTGGATTTAGTACCCTGACACCTGAAAATGCTGACTTGAAAGACTTTGATTAACAAGAGTTAACACGCTGGGCACACCTGTCGCTTCCGGCACATCTGATTATCCCCCTGACTTTCAGTTCCTCTGCTGGGATGGCATGTTAAATTATTAAATGCCAGATGTACCGTGTGTGTGTGTGTGTGTGTGGGAGGGGTGGGGGTTCCACCAGTGGCTATTCTCAGCAGTCACCTGGATTCTATGCTTCTGCTTCTTCCAGAAAGGAAACGTCAAAATGGAAAGAGAGATGGCACACATGATGGGTCGGATGACGTCTCGGAGATGTTCGCACTGATGAATCTGCATGGCTGTTCAGAAGGGAAGATCGAGTCTGCCACCAGCAAGCAGAGTGCATCCCCATCTAGTAGCGAATCCTCTGACAATTCGCGGTCCACCAAACAAGGAGAGGCGCCCCCTGCAGGCTGCTCTGGCCTAGGTACTGCACGGGGAACTCTGGCCACAGAGGATTCAGCGTCCAGGCCTCCCTCGTTCCCCGGGACTGTGCCCCCTACAGTGTCGTCATCTCCATCTGAGGCGACGATCATCAGCGAGCTGCACTTGAGCGAGATTGACTGGGATGCCTGTTCTTTCAGCTCCTCTCCGCAGACTCCGAGCGGTCAGCGTGGGGCGACGCTCCCTGCAAGCCTCAGCCTGGAGGAACACTCCACTGGAGTCTTGGGGCACTGCGGGTCGCCTGGAGGGGAGCCTGTAAATCCATCTGGTGTAAGAAACCCAAATCGACCCTCTGCAGTCAGTTGTTCTGAGGATTCTCTGAGAAACCGAGTTTTAATGAAAAATGCCACAGGGCACCAAAAAGTGACTGCTGACGTGGTAACACGAACACAGCAGACCCAAGGCTTACGGTCCATTCCGAGCAGCGGTGGCAATTCCGCTCCATCAGAGCCGCTCCTTAAAGTAAAGCATACTGCCAAGGTTCTGCAGAGAGCCCAGACACTTCCCACGCCTCCTGGCGGCAATGACGATGCGAGGAAGGGCACAAAGAGTTCCCTTAGTGGCCCAGAAGGCACTCGCATAACGACTCAGAAATACAGATTCGTAAGAACGAAAGATAATGCTGGAGCAGGGCATTGTGGGAATAATAGAGGAAAGAAGACTCGGGCCGTGAAAAAAAGTGTGTGCGACAGCTTGTGTTCGTCAAGCGACGACAGCAATGCGGAGAATGTTCCGGTGGTCAGAAAGAAGACGACCGTGAAGGGGAAGCCTGGGCACGGATCCCCACATGGTGCACATCACCGACAGAGGACAGGGGACTGTGTCACACCTCATGTCACCGTGAAGGGAACCTCTGACTGGGATAGGGGGGGCTGTGGGCTTACCGAGGATGGGAACAGAATGGTACCTTCTGATCTCAGAGATGTTACTCAGAGCCCATCCTGTCCAGCAGGTCCCGGTGAGGGAGATGACTCAGTCATTTCTTTGGACAGCCCACTGCCTTTAGCAGAGAGGCTAAAACTCAGGTTCATTTAGGACATCCAGTCTGAAAGAATGTTAGCCTATTTTTATAGCCTGTCTTTAATCGCGTTCTTTTCCTATGACCCATTTAATAAGTGATACCTTTTACATTGCATTTAGAAATGTCCTCATTAAAATTACGTATGCATTTTCCAAATTGGATTAGAGAAATTAATTAGGTTCGTCTCACTTTTAAAAGTATAACATTTCTGTCAAAGATGAATTTTGCGAAGAAAATAATAATAATAATAATAATTAATTGTTAATAAATAGTTATAACGCTTTTATATAAAACTTAAGTGTACAAGAGGCATCGGAGGTGTATTTTCGTTTTGACTATAATGTGACGGGACTGAAGACGAGTCACAGAAGGCCCTGATCGCTATGAAACGCGCTGCTTCCCATGTCGTGGGAAGGTGTGAATGTATTTCGCCGTCACTTTCGCCAGCTTGGAAGACGCTCAGGTCCGAATCTATTGATCATGGGAGCTGTAACGAACACCTTTGTCAGACATGAAAGATTCCACTGTTTCACTTCCAATTAACCCTGTAAATAAGGTGTGTAATGAACGCGGGGCGCTTGTAAAAGGTTTGAATTGATCTACACAAAATCAAACAATCGTGGTCTGACCGAATGATACACTATTGCGTTTTAAACAATTAATTATGAAATGGTAACAAGGAGAGAAAAAAAATAATGGATAAAGATGGGTCTTAAGTAGTTAGGATTGCTATTTGTCTCCCTAAGCTCACTAATAACAAACGTAACCCTTTATTACCGTCCATTCTGTGATCTGTGCTGTTAAGTTTTGAGTTTATCATGTTTGTCATGATGTATCTTATTTGGTCTTAATTTCTTTGTAAAAAATTATTTTATCTAGGTTTACTTTAGTTTTAATAAACAAACACAACGATTAAGTCCCCAAGACGCTGTCTCGACTCGCCGTGAAAAAATAGGTGTAACAGACTCCTTTCATTTCTTCATTAGTCTGATCGCATCAAACCGATAACTGCAGTCGCGCTAATTTAAATAGCCATTTTCACAAAAGTAAATCTAATTGTTTTTCTTTCTGACGCACGTTAGCCGCCTATTTGGGCTTCTTAGCGTCTGCTCGCCAAACCTGCGTTTGCTTTGAACTTCCGCGGGAGCCGCGAATCCATAAAGCGCCCGAGCGCCGCGCCTCTTATAAAAACGAGCGAAGCTCCTTCGGACGCCTTCACGCTTCTCGTGCACCGTCAGGACACCACGTCGGTATGGAGAACGTGTCCGAGGACATCGCCTACTTGGACACTGACATCGAATTGGTAACTTCCACAATCCTTTCCAGCTGGGACTGGAGGGGCCCGGACAAGTCTTTCGGTACCGATGCAGACTCGCCCCTATGCGCGTCTTCCGATACCTCTTTCGACTCCATGTGTTCCTCCCCGGAGGCGCCAGCAAGCTCCAGCGACCGGAGGAACCTAGATTTCCCGTATCCCCAGAGGAACAGCGGCGGCTGCCAGGAGAAGCCCTCTAAGCCGAAGATGTCCATTAAGCGCCGCATGAAGGCGAGCGAGCGGGAGAAGATGCGGATGCGAAGCCTGGCTGACGCGCTGCATCAGCTCCGCGACTACTTACCCGCTGGCTACAGTCAGAGGGGGCAACCCCTCACCAAAATCCAGACTCTGAAATACACGATTCAGTACATCAATGAACTTTCCGACCTCCTGAAAGCTTCGTAAATATTCGTAAAAAATTTCTGAAAGACTTTCTCCGACGCTGGAGTGGATTTGGTTTGCAATGCTTCTATTTGTTAAAATATCATTTTAATTTCAATTTAATGTTTAACAACGAGTGTCGAAAATACTTTTCATTGATTTTGTCATGTATTGTATATAGTATTATGCTGTTGGCACTTGCATGTCGATGGAAGTTTTTTTCAAGCGTGATTAGCCTATAGTTTTCTTATTACTACTAGCCTCAATAAAAATACCATGGTGTGCTAATGGTCACTGTATAGTTTTATTTAATGTGCTGACCTGTGTTTTAAGAAGAGGGTTTATTTGACAAGTATAGCTGTATGTTTGCCCCCTCCCTGCCTTATTTAGGCTCATTCATAATAAATGTGCATACTATAAGACTTGTTCTCCACTTGTAAGTAAGGTTAACGGTATTGAGTCTATAATGGGATTGTTTTGACAGGCCGCATAACAAAAACATGACATAATACTGAGAAATACAGTGTAACAAGTGACGTGGCTGCATGCTTCATAAAGCTTAAAATGACAAAATGTCACTTATTACCTCCCTGACAAATTGTATATATTCAAAGCCCCCTGTAAAGTGTGGGGCTCCTTGAATCTTCCAGAGTATCCATGCCCTCTAACCCCCCTGTGGGGGCCCCTTGAATCTGCCAGAGTATCCGTGGCCCTCTAACCCCCCTGTGGGGGACCCTTGAATCTGCCAGAGTATCCATGCCCTCTAACCCCCCTGTGGGGGCCCCTTGAATCTGCCAGAGTATCCATGCCATCTAACCCCCCTGTGGGGGCCCCTTGAATCTGCCAGAGTATCCGTAGCCCTCTAACCCCCCTGTGGGGGCCCCTTGAATCTGCCAGAGTATCCATGCCCTCTAACCCCCCTGTGGGGGACCCTTGAATCTGCCAGAGTATCCATGCCCCTCTAAGCCCCCTGTGGGGGGCCCTTGAAATTGCCAGAGTATCCATGCCCCTCTAAGCCCCCTGTGGCGGCCCCTTGAATCTGCTAGAGTATCCATGCCCCTCTAAGCCCCCTGTGGGGGGCCCTTGAATCTGCCAGAGTATCCATGCCCCTCTAAGCCCCCTGTGGGGGCCCCTTGAATCTGCTAGAGTACCCATGCCCCTCTAAGCCCCCTGTGGGGGCCCCCTGAATCTGCCAGAGTACCCATGCCCATCTAAGCCCCCTGTGGGGGCCCCCTGAATCTGCCAGAGTACCCATGCCCCTCTAAGCCCCCTGTGGGGGCCCCCTGAATCTGCTAGAGTACCCATGCCCCTCTAAGCCCCCTGTGGGGGCCCCTTGAATCTGCCAGAGTATCCATGCCCCTCTAAGCCCCCTGTGGGGGACCCCTGAATCTGCCAGAGTACCCATGCCCTCTAACCCCCCTGTGGGGGCCCCTTGAATCTGCCAGAGTATCCATGCCCTCTAACCCCCCTGTGGGGGCCCCTTGAATCTGCCAGAGTATCCATGCCCCTCTAAGCCTGCTGGGCACATTGGTTCTGTGGGTGGCAGCGCTGCCTCACACCTCCAGCCTCTACTCTCTGTTTGGATTCCCCTCAGTACGCTGGTGTCCCTGAATTACTCACAGTGTATGATTTTTTTTGTACATTTTGGTTCCCTGGACGTACCTCAGACTCCAGAACCACCCCCCCCCCCCAAATAAAAGAGAGGTTGGAAAATGGATAATAAGTAAATAGATGATTCAAAGAGTTTGTTTGATGTCCTTCTAGTTGGTTGATGATTGTTAGGGATGTGGAAACTACAGGCACCAATTGCAGTCCCCAAATGGGTGATGATGTAATAAAATTTTAATAAACATGTACAAACTTTTCTTCATCTGAATTATAAAACCATTTCAGGTATATATTTATGCATTTTTGTTCCTTAATATGATCATTATACAGGATAATCGTCTGAAAGATGGATGAATGGATGGATGGATGGATGGATGGATGGATGGATGGATGGAAGGATTGTTTCATTCATTCATTGTATTTCAGCTCCCGCAATGTAAGACTTTATCATTTCTTTTCCTAACGCCGGTGTGAGAGGTGCCGCTTCTCCGGGTCCGGTACCGGATTTCTCCGACACTCCTTTGGTACCTTGGAGCCGGAACCGCATGCGTTTCCTGTGCGGGTGCGGGGGGGGATCTCAGAAACCCGGGAGCTGCTGGCTTCACGCAAGCCGCCATTTCGGGGCGGCCGGCGACGGCTGCTCGTCGGTGCCTTTTGCAGTCACTTCCCGTATCCAATCGCTTTTAATGTAATACTGAGCAGCCTAATTCAGCTTCACGTAGCCTAACAGATTTTCCTTGCAGTGAGGTAAGTTACATCTTCTATCAGTGACACGTTAATGTCAATCGTGGTATTAGATTTAGCCCATAATCTCCTTGCATGTTTTCCCCTGTTTTCATTTCTTATAACTGCATAGAACGAGAGTAAAAAATAATACTTGATCTGTTGTGTAATTAATATACATATATAATGAGACGTGGTTTGCCTTACCGTGGACATGAAAACTGCTGCTGTTTCTAACTGCTAGTGCGAAATTTACTTTTCTCTTTGGTGTGTCTGTTTTCACAGCCTGAATATATTATCTGAAAACTATTTTTTAGAACGATGCTATATGCAGATAATCGGAATAGCAGCTACTGATGAGCGACGTTGAGAAATTACTAAAAAAATATCTAAACATGTTATTCAACTGAAACCTTTCCATTTATTTGCTAAATACATTTAATTTTGTTTTAAATGCGATTGTGATGAATAAGTTATTGACAGTGTTTATTGTGCACCAGACTGGTAAGCACGCAGTTTGTCTCCGGGGAATGTTACCCTCCGCATTATACAGTTATATACTATTCAAATGCAAAACAGAAGGGAAGGTTCTATTGTATATTCACTAATGTAAGAAAACAAGATTATTAAAAAGAGGCTTTTCAGCTCAGACATGGCAATTAGCCTTACCGAATCCTAAAGCCAGAGTAGCCTGACGCTGAAAAGGTGCTTTCCCGTGGGCGATGGTGCTGAAATGGATCAGTGCCGTGCTGACACATTTCTTAAGCTCTTTTATTGCAGGAATTGCCATCGGCCTTAAAAAAAATCTATATTGGTGCATTTTTAACGTGTAAGGAAGCCTGGAAGCCCTTGGAAGTGCGGCCAGTTGCTCCCAGATACGTATATCCAGTCTCACAAGCGCTGACATTGCACAGTACCGGCTTCATCCACTTAAGGAGTGTATAACTGCAAAGTGCTAACACATTTTCAGACAGTTACGCTTACGTCTTCTCTGGTTTGAAATTTAAAGCAGTGTTTAATCGCCAGTGGCCGGAAGTCGTACGCTGTCTTTAGATTTATCTGGTACCTGGAAACCTCTCAAGCATACTTAATAAATGCATATATTTATAAGGCGATGACATTTGTTCTCTTCATGCCTGATTACCCTCAACTAATTGTCGTGTATTTGAAAATAGGTTAAATTTCCAAGGCGATGGACCCAGCTGACTATAGTATTACCAATAATGCATGGCAGTTTATGCAGAGCTGTGTTTGCTGTTGATGTGGCTTGTCCGAGACGTATCTTGAGAAAGTTTCCGGAAACAGCGCTTTATGTAATGCTCACCCAGCTGTCCGTCAACGTTTCCCCAGATGGATGGTGACGCAGAGCAGGCTGTGGAGTCCGCAGATCCCCATCCACCGTCCACGCAGGGGAGCGTATTGGAGAGTAGAGACAGGTGTAACGTCGAGACGACGGCATCCTGCCCTCTGCCTAGGGGAGGGAGGGTTAAAGGGCATGGTCGAGAGGGGCGGATAAGCAGAGGCAGCCGTGGTGGTCGGGGCTTAACGATGAAAAGATACGCCCCCTCCTGGCGAGGCAGAGGAAGGGACAACGCTGTGAATGGCTTTGGACCTGGAAGGTACAGCTGGTGTTAAGTACACATCTTTAAAAGTACCATTATATTTAGGTTGCAAAATGAAGACTGGCAATGAATTGTGCATAGCAGCTAATTAAGCAGAGACAGAGGCTAGTTTGATGGCTTTGTGTTACAGGCGAGGGCTAGGAAGGATGCGGCCGTACCCAGAGCTCCGGGGTCGACGGGCGGGGGCTGCCATGGGAATGAGTCCTCATCCCCCTCCCCCGCTCCCACTTCCCACCCCACCGATGCACGTGAGAGGGCTCCACCCACCCATGAACAGGTAGAAAGCCATGACCCTGCTTGACATGCCTGCTAAACCTGCATCCATTAATTAGAAAAACTTTCGTTTTTTAAGTTTTAGTTAAGGATTGGTGATGTTTGTGTAGTAATGGACATTGTCGGCCCATTTGCCCTCCCTCCAGGCCAGGGGGCCCTCTACCTCCTCCACGATTTCCTATCTGTCGGGGACCCCCCCCTCATCTCCGCGATCGGGGGTTTCCCCCAGGTCCACCTCGACATTTTTGCCCCAGAGGGTAAGGCTACTCCCACACATTTACCATATATTCTTAGCCAAGCAGAATTCCAACTCGATTCCTTTTCTCCTTCTTCCTGTTCTGTCAATTAACTCCAGTAATAGTAAGGTTAGCCAGTAGGGGGCATCCATGTGGTAAAGTACATTGCATTTAAAGCAGATGTGGTAAAGGACACCTTCAATTGCCTTTTGTTTTCTGTTGCGAGCAGAGTTAAATTACTGCATGAGTCGGTGAGACCAATAAAAACCAATGAAATCAAGTCATAATTCATCAGAGTTGTAAGAAATCACACCAGTGAGTAATGGAAGCCTAGATGAACCACATGGCTCAGCAGAAGAATCAAATGTGTGATTTTATCCTTTTATGCAGCTTCCACAATGGACCAACCTCTCCACCTCACTCTCCTCTTGGCAGAGGCCAGCGCTGGCCGGGGCCCCCTGGTGGCCGGCGCTATTAAAATCGCCTTAATGCTATACACATAGCCAAGGGCCCGCATTTTCATCTAACCCTATTGAAATACCCAATGTTCTCTCAAATGCCTTCAGGAGAAACGGTTGGAATATAACACAGAACAGTGGCCCCACATACAAGAGTGGACAAATTGGCCTGTTTGAGTCTGGACTTTAACCATCTTGACAATAACAATTCAAATAATTTTTAGTTTCCTCTAAAAACAGGGATTGAAAATGTCTGTCCTCAAGCATGACTCAAAGCGGTGTTTGACCAGCGTTCTGTGCTCAGTGTTTTATCAGCACCAAATGTTTACCGGAGCAGAAGATGAGTACGGGGACATACAGAGTAAAAATTAGAGAGTGACAACACTACAGCCCTCAGATGTTAGGGTTAGGTCCATATTTGTCCTTGGACCTCCACAACTTTTCCTTTAATATAAAAAAGTCGTTTACAATGATAATCAAAGCACAGACAAAACAGCATTATAAGCTACGAAGAATTTTACATGCTGAAAATGAAATCTAGAAAACATGTGCATTAAATGTTTATGATTTTCCAGAGTAACAAGAGTTTTAATGTCTTTAATGTGCAGCTATATTAAGGTAATACATGTCTAGTGAAATTTGTGTACTACATTTTATTGTTACATGGACTTTTAAAATGGAAGTTAATGCAAACTATACTGAAAACATATAATGAAATATACACATATTTGCATTTATATTCAAAGGCAAATTTCTGAAGAAGGAACTATTTCAATTCAGTATGAAATCCTATATATTGTGTGTTACAATATCTTTACATATTGTAATTAATATTAATTATGTGGTTTTGTGAATGTGCATTTGGAAGACAAAGTTCAGTTTCACATAGATATAAAGGAGAAAAATAAAACTAAAAATAAACTGTGAACTGTTCCGTTATTGTTCTTTTAAATTAAATATGCCAGTGTGTTTCCATTAGCCGGCCTTAACATGTCAGTGTGGAAGGTGACAGTAATTACTGCAAGGTGCTGCATTCCTGTATGGACACCTGCTGTATGTGTTCACAGCGCCATTCAGAAAATGGTTGCTATTATAAAGTCTGTAAACCAAATATCCGCACATTATCACTGAAATAATCAATATGATGCTGTTGTACTACTTGCTGGTGACAGTGTTCCACAGTAGTGTCACTGATGAAAACTTTACAGTGTAGAGCAGTGTCTGTTGCTACGAATTAGACGTTGAAGTTGGAGGACCAAGTACCATGTATGAGAATTAACTTACAGTCTTTAAAGTTTGAAAATGATTGTCGTCACGTGAATATTTAATGCTGAGGGCTGAAATCTAATAACTTTTGTGCAAATTTATTAAGGGGACCTTTTTGTCCTTTGCAAAAAAATATATATATTATAATATATTATAATATATTAAATAACATATTTAATGTCCCTGTTGATGCCCATAACCATTATGGTATAAATAGGGCATTTGATATTATTATAAAGGTATTATTGCGCTTGATAAAGATGACAGAAATAATCTGGGAGGCTCAGAATAATTACATTTTAAATCTTTGGTTGCTGATGTAACCTCCATTTTTTTATTGTTTCTGTTAACAACCAGCCAGCTGGCTCACATACTCCAAAGTTATACTGCATCTAATGGTGTCTAATGGTGTCTTTTTCACTAATGTTACTTTAAAAAATGGGGTGTAATTAGGGTTTTTTTGAGAAATCAAATGAATAGTATGATGATGCATGTAAATACACAACACCTTAGATTAGCTACGTTGGATCCAGGTGTGGTAAATTGCTTTCACATACATTTTATGGGTGGTTCATAAGAAATATTATGGGAGGAACATTAAAGTAGAAAACATTGACAAGAGCCGGCTATTTCTGTGGCCATTGGAGCAGAGTGCATTAATTAATGCAGATTGCATTAATGTGAATGTTAATTTGCATTTGCATTTTACTTTTGAATGTGAAAAAATGTGAAATATTTCCATCCATCCATTTTCCACATCCTCTAGTCCTATGCTGGGTCACAGGGTCTGCAGCCTTAAACAAATTTTTCTTCTTTATTATACAGCCTGTAGAAACCTCTGTATATATTTGTATTAGTAAATATTTATGAATGAACTGATCAAATTAACATTAAGGTATAAAATTTCTCCAAAGATCTGATGGATGTGTAAGAAAATAAGATGTGAAAGTTTTATTAAACAGCACACTGGAAATGTGCAGTGACATGCTAATAACTATACATGCTCATCTCATAAATAGTTTTAATAAAATATTTGATAAAAATTTAACCCAGGGGTGGGGTTTGGGGGGGGGGGGGGGTTGGTTGATATTAGTTCAGAAGTTGAGAAGAAACAGCAGATGAATTTTATCTGGGCTGTAATAGAAATGTCTGACTTCAAACGGCCCTCAAGACTGAACTTTGAAGAACCCCTCTCTTCACCCCCTTTTTTATTATTAATTATTATTATTATTATTTTGCTTCTCGCTTAGTAAATGCATTCTGACTGCCAGCCAGGTGTGAAACTGAAGTCCCCGTCCCAAGGTGAAAGTTGACTGTTATTGTCTCCTGAAGGGTGACATAGAAATCCCTTCGAAGTCGGCAGTTGGTGGCCATACATCTCCGCCCCTCCCCCTCTCTCGAAGTCTGCAGCAGCCCTCCCCCCCCCCCCTGGGCAAGGTGAGTTTTCTTTTCACCCAGCTATCCAGCTCTCTTGACTTCAGACTTTGCAGGAATGGGACCGAGCAGGAAGGGAGTGCTCCTGGAGTTGATCCTAACAAATGGGATGGATTTTGACCGGCTTTTATAGCATGTGGACCCACATACAAAAGGCCAGACATGTTCAAAGGCATGTAGTTAAAAAACTCTTTTGTCTGAAAAGTGAATAAAGCTGTCATATACCTTTTATTTAGCTGCCACTCTAATGGCGATTTTTCGCCGATGTTCCCACTCAGAAAGTTGCCGCCTGCACGCTCAGATGTTTCAAGAACTAAAGAAATATCTAACCTAGGAAGTTTAGTCAAGATCGCAGCTAGCTAGCTGCTTAGCAATTTGTGTTTATTTAATATTTGTTGCAGTGATTGTGGACACACAAACCCGCGCTTTGAGTGATACACTGGATGTATGTATCTTGCCCAAGCTCAGTATCATCAGGGCCCTCTAGGTAACTCTGGTACTGAATCTCTTTATAACTACTATGCTGCACTGGTGTCCGAACACCTAAAAAGCATCTAATACTTTCCATCACTGCTTTTTAAATAATACTTATTAAAATAACGATTTATTTATGCATAATGGCCATTAATAATACAGGGAACATGTTTTGCTCATTATGAGAAAATTAGTACATAATGTGCTTCTGTATATTCATGTAGGTTTTCTACAGATCAAACACAAAAAATAGCTGTATAGCTTTGTCTGCCCGCAGAAATAAAATTATTAAAACTTACATATATTTAAAATGAAACAGAAATCCATCTCTTAAATAAAAAGTATTAAAACCATACAAAAATGAACTAGAATGAAACTGGATTTCAAATGAAAATTGGAAATAAAACAAATAGCTAAAATAAAATAAGAAACTAAAGCAACGCTGGCGTGAACATCTGAAGTGGCAGCTCTGTCCGCTGAGGTCGGGCAGGAACTTCTAGACCAAATTTTCATTGATCAGTTATTTTTATTTTTGATAGTTAGTGAATATAAAACTAACCATTTAGATTACCCTAACCTACCACTGAAATTTGCATGTCCAACTCAAGAATAAAGTTTAATTTACAACAGTTTTGCCATTTAATGAAATATTTTGAGCTTGTATAAGAGCAGAAGTTAGGAGGTAACTTGTGAAATGTGAATTATGCAACAAAAAACACAACTTTTCACTTGGTGTGATTTGGGAAACACCGGGAAATTCCAGTGGGAAGTTTCAGCATTACTTTGTCTTATTTTGAAAACATTTTTCAAAGCAAAATGGTTTGTTTTCATTGTTACAGCTAAATCTGTTTTACAGCTGGTAAACTTAAACACGGTTACTTTAGCCTTTAAGTTATCATCTTAAATAAAATTCTTGCTATGTTCATCTCTGTGTTTCAATAAAGAACTTTTTCTTTGAATGTTTGCGGTTTTCTGTATGATTCTGTATGAATATAGTAGACATGAACATTCGGTAAACATCTCATTTCTCACAAGTAGAATCTCTTGAAAATAGACACAGTACTTTTAAGTAGCTTGTCCAGTCGTGATTGACAAGGGAAAGGTGGAGTTCACTGCAATCCATCATGTTTCCATGGTAAGCAGATTCATTCTGCAGAGTGGTGGTTCCCACGCCTGTCTTCTTTCTATCTCCAAACTGTCTGTATTCAAGTTATTATTTTAGTTGAATTGGATGTGACTGAGTAGGAACATAACAAGACACACATAACACACACAAGTTGGTCTTCCTATCTAAATGGGGACCGTCCATTCATTTCTATGGGAAAAACCCTAATCCCAATCACGACACCCATAACCCCCACTCACCCCTAACCTTAACCATAAGTAACCAACCCAAATACAAGACTTTTGACACTTTTACTGTCCCCCCCCCACCCCACCCACACACACACACACACACACACACACACACACACACACACACACACACACACACACACACACACACACACACACAGACAGCCAGACAGACACACACACAGGGGGTTAATCAAGGAGAGGATTCAGGACTGCCGTTGTGTTATCTGTGACATACAAGAAGTTTGCATTATTGTGTCTCGGGATGGAATATTGTCTTCTTGACTTCTTGAGTCAGCCTGACCCTAGTTTTCTGTGGGCTGAATTCACATGTTCTCCAGATGATTGTATGGTTGTCTACCCAGTTCATGTAACCCGGTAGCTAAAAGCTTCAGGTGAAGGTCTGACAGCCAACCCAGGGTGAAATCCACTTTACAAACTGCTCCCCCAGGAAAAGCAACTCATCCATTTTTATTGTGACTGAATCTTTATCCTACTATTAGATATAGTGCAAACAATGATAACTGTGAAAACGAAGTGAAAACATTTTATTGAATCAGAATTATTTATACAACACACTACTAACATCAATATGACATTGGAATTTTTGCCTTTTCAGGAACTACAGACAATTTTAACTCCAAAAGCTGAACTTTGCCCTTTGATGGAATTTGAAGTACTGAAATGATGAGGGTATTTCTTAACAGCACACCTTTAGCTTAGCCCAGCACTGAATGTACATTTTGTCTGTCCAATCCCTGACATGACACTGTGAAGGTCTGTTGCATTGCCCTGCCTTCTTGCTCCTTATTGGCTGGATTGTTCTTTCTGGGGGGTGGAGTTCCACAGTGGCTCCAGGATGTGGTCTGGGATCTTTTCTATTGCAGTCTGTATCACAAAGCAATATATTTCTCTTAGAAATCAAACTCCTCCATTTGGTTTGTGTTTGTATTGCATGTATATTACCCTCAAAGAAACTATGAAAGATGCCACCAAAATCTCAGCTTTCTCTTAGTGACATTGCTTTTGTGCTAAAGACCAATAAGGACATGTATGTGAAACAACTGATAGTCAGTCCTGGGTCTGGTGGGCTGCATTAAAATGTTATTCAGCGTCCTTTGAACTTCTACTAACCTTGGTATAGAAAGATTCCTGACTAGGTTTAGTTAGTGCAACATTTACCAACTTGACTTCCCATGAAAATCTGACCAATGCTGTGATGGTCCTGGAACGAAGTTAAGAACAACTAAGAATAATGGGATACTGGCTAATGAGAAAAGCCTAATTACCTTAGTCACCTCCATTGCAACCCCTTCAGGCAGGTTACGCTGAATGTACTCTAGAAACACCTCTGCAGTAGAACCTGTTAACCGTAAAAACTATGGGGGGGGGGAGGGGAGATAAAAGGTTTACTCAAGTTCTACTTCATAACTGATCATCAGGTATTGAAGCAAATTTCAGTAAGGAATTACAAAACACCAAAGCTGCTTCAAGTTCCACCAGAGCGCCACCTTCAGTCAGGCGCATGATGAGGGATCGTCCAGCATGCTCACCTCTATACACTTGTAGTGTGTCCTCATCTCATACTGCACCCTGTGCTTCTTGTGGATGTGAACAGACTTAAGGACGGTCAGTCTCTCTATCTTCTTTTTGGGTTCATAACTGAAATAAAAATAAAATTCCAGCCCCGTCAGTCCCGGAAGAGGATGGACAGATTGCGAAGGACAGAGATGTGTCATCATCTGGTAGGTGGCAATGACACCTGAGTAACCCATCTTAAAACTATCCTCTTTGTCCCCCATTACAATTCAAATCCCAAATTTTCCACATCGCTCGCAACCACCACCCCTGATTCCCTGTTACTGTACTCACACTTGACCTATAGTGACCCCGAGCTCCTGAGCAGACCACCCTGATTCCCTGTTACTGTACTCACACTTGACCTATAGTGACCCCGAGCTCCTGAGCAGACCACCCTGATTCCCTGTTACTGTACTCACACTTGACCTATAGTGACCCCGAGCTCCTGAGCAGACCACCCTGATTCCCTGTTACTGTACTCACACTTGACCTATAGTGACCCCGAGCTCCTGAGCAGACCACCCTGATTCCCTGTTACTGTACTCACACTTGACCTATAGTGACCCCGAGCTCCTGAGCAGACCACCCTGATTCCCTGTTACTGTACTCACACTTGACCTATAGTGACCCCGAGCTCCTGAGCAGACCACCCTGATTCCCTGTTACTGTACTCACACTTGACCTATAGTGACCCTGAGCTCCTGAGCAGACCACCCTGATTCCCTGTTACTGTACTCACACTTGACCTATAGTGACCCCGAGCTCCTGAGCAGACCACCCTGATTCCCTGTTACTGTACTCACACTTGACCTATAGTGACCCCGAGCTCCTGAGCAGCCATGGTGGTGAAAAACTCATAGCTGTCCAGAACCGCCTTGTCATGTCCCTTCACAAGAACCTCCACTTTCCTATACAGCACATCTGCTTCGTCTGTGACTGTGATCTGATGGGGAGGACACAGACACTTGTGATTGACAATGCATGTAGAAACCACAAGTAGCTATCAGTGTGGGGGGTGGGGAGGGGGGTACTCACAGCTGGGGGGAGAGAGCAGAAAACGCTCCCCGTGTGCAGGCGTGCTGCTGCGCCCCAGGCGCCCTGTCCAATACCCGCCACAAGCAAAGTCCCACATTTCCCAGAACTTCGACTGGCATGCGCACATCTAATTTCCTGTGAAAAAAAGGCAATTTTAAGGAAGTTCAACAAATGTTTTATGTAAACTTTTATTACTTTTTTTTTAAATCAACGCTACCTTACAAATACGTGTCACATATCTGTAAGGTAACAATGTCTTCATATATCATGCAACTCCACAAAAAGTAATAATGTAACCACAGCACTAGGCCAGGGTCAGGTCAGGTCAGATTGAGGAGCATGTCCTGGTACAGTGTGTTGCTGCATCCCCAACACAGTGAAACAGCTTGGGATCCCGGTTGGCAGCCCCCTTCCGCAAATGGCAGTCTATCTGCCAGGTGTTACGTGGGCGTCCCCTCGGCCTGGTTCAGCTGCTCAGGTCCTCGGCAATGAGGATCCTGCGAGCTGGATCCCCCTCAGGGAATCGCGCCACATGGCTGTAATGCCGTAACTGACGCTCCCTCACAATGCAGGTAATGTGCCTCATTTGGGGCTTCATGAGCAACCACTCGTTTGACACAAAGGGGTCTCAAACTCTAATTACTCAGGGGCCACTGGTTATGTGGTTTTCCTCCAAGGGGGCCAGAGATGATGCTTTCTGACACGCAAGAAATCTACAGAATTCCACTACAAACCTAAAATTAACTACATCAAAAGCATCGGGGCAGTTTGCAAACCGGAAAGTAATAAGACTGTTACATACATGTAAAGACGCGTGCATGGGTGTGCAGACTTGTATCGAATTACAAATCTCACAGCAGCCAGCTACCCAGAGCGGGCAACCCTGGATAACAAGTTCAACACAGCACAACAAAACTTCATACAAGGCTAATGTTTGCCTATTTTGGATTTAAACGTAATTTTATGTCACAGCTAGGAAGTTACTTGGATAGATACTATAACCTAAGTACTCTCGTTAATGGTAGGTACCTGCCGTGAGCATAAACCGCTAGACAATCGCTAAATAATAACTAAACGTTAAACAACCCTTCAGCTCCGCATTAACCATCAGTTATCATTCACCGCAGGTTAACCGACTAGCGACATGTCAAGGTCCTTTGGCACAAACCCAACAGATTAAGGCGAATTAAGCCGCCCGTCAAACAACACCAACCTCGATACAACCGTGTTCTAAAGACACGACCAGAAAACATTAAAGAAAATAACCTGTTTTGGAAGTCGCAGTCTTCGACACAAGAACCGAAATCCCGTTACTAGCCCGACGGAGGCCGCCATCACTGACCGGAAGTGCTGTATATCGGTCTCACTTCTTTCGGGAGAGAAAACGATGCTGCCACCTAATGTGCTGGAGTGTAAAAGTCACTATAAAGTCACATCTATTCTGTAATTTGCCCAGATGAAGCGTCAATTTAAATGCACCGGAGAAGCCCCGATTGACGGAGAATAAATAAAGACGAATTTATGTGCAAATATTTAAATAGCTGATGGAGGCTATACATTTACTAAGAATTCACGATTAGTTCATTCCTGTAAATCCCTAAGAACTCAAATCAGGTCTGCCAAATACTGTCCTCAGCTCCCCTGAAACTTGTGGTATTTTCTGTTTTTCAAAACAGAAAATAAAGTTATAATTGCTGCTTGTCAAGGTATTGGGAAAATCTCTCAAACAGAAGGAAACCACCAACAATGGCAGGTTCCTGTGTACATGCAGTGTATGTGTGTTTAAACAATATCTACGATAGGCCTGCAATCATAGAAAACACTCAACCGAGCGATAAATGATGTATATGAGTATTACTTTAAAAAAGAATTGTCAAACAAATTTTAAAACATCAGGAAATACATTGCATAACAGTACCACATTTATGGGAATTGCTGAAATAAAATTAAACTGCTTGGTTGGCCCGTAAATGAAAAGCAAGAGAGTTTCAGTACATGTCATTCTTCTGTTGCGAAGCTTTTTTGTAAGAAAGAAACTTTTCAAGCTACAGTTATCGCGGGTAATAAGGAAGTGGTATAAGAAGCAGGAGGGGTGTGGCCTGGCAGCACCTTTACATCGACTGCGACTTAAAGCAAACTTGCAGCATAATCCCTTTTCACTACGCGCTGGATTTGGCGAAAGCAGGAATTGAACGCAGCCTTGCAGGTTGGTGGCACAAAATGAGCGAAATGAGTCAAAACGTTGCGTGGCATTTGAGGCAGATTGTACCTCTTGTATTGTGGAAAATAAGGAAGTTGAACTTTGTCTTGATCGGGGGCAAAAAAACTGAAGAATGTATAGGCATATGCACCCAGGGATTTTCCTCTATTAATATTATAAATCAAACGTACTGTACGTAACATGTATAGGTCTTGACTTCCAGCCTTACGTAAGTTCATCTCGTACTAAGTAAATGTATGATGCATATAGTGACTCCATATATCACATTCGATTATCATGGCATTTTTTGCGTGCCCCGTCAAATATAAAATTGTGTAAATATTTATCAGGAAAGCAGTAATTTCACTTTTTTTGTACGCGTATTTGTTTCAGGAATATTTTATGCCGCTATTTGACGCGATGTTGCGGGACATCTTAAGGGTGTAGGATTGCGCGTTACTTCACCGCGACAAGTTTCTGCACGACTGAAGTGCGGCGCGCGTGCCCGCGGGGTATAAATTAACATACTGGGGGGGGGGGTTAATAATGTCGAAGAAAATGTAAGATTGTCAGAATGGAATGTTACAATTGGACAAAGTTAAATTTTTTTACTTAGTTTTATTTATTTTTTTTGTAACAAATGTAAGAGCTGTCGTGACAAGGCAACAGGCTGGCTCAGTCTGTAACGCTATTGCTCCATAAGTCCAGCATTAGAAGTTTGTCTCACCACAGCTCTGTCTGCATTTTCTTCTGCGGTCTAAAGACATACAGTTTGTTTAGACCAGGGGTCACCAGCCTTTCTGAAACTGAGAGTTACTTCACGGTTACTGAGCCGTACGAAGTTTTGAACCAGTTTGAAACGCCCTCCTAAACTTATCTAAACTTCATGTATAATAAACATGTTTTAAATGCTTTTTTTTAGATATTGTCATTTTCAAATTTATATAAATGCAAATGTGAGTAAAGAAGAATAGCAATTGGATAAAATTACATTTTAGATGCTGCTCCCTGGTCCGCGGGCGACTCATGCGGTCCTTGGGGGCAGAAACATCTATTGCTGCCATTTTTAAAAAAGTAAAATGCAGTCGTTGTGCTAGGGCTGCTCGATTATGGCAAAAATCACGATCATTATTATTTTGGTCAATACTAAGATCTTTATTGTTTGATGCGATTACTCATTGACTTTGGAAATATGCATTTATTGAACGTAAAAAAAAACTTATTAAATTGAATTTGTTTTTTTACTTTAAATATAATTAAACTGAGAATCAAGAAAGGGGCTGGATTTACAACAAGACAAACGGATACGTCATTGCGAAATGAAATGCCAGACAATAATTGTATTTTATTTCATTATATCATTTTTGGCGGCCAAAATAATAACTGAAATGAATCGCCTAGCCCTATGTTGTGCTATGCATTACAGGTTTATGGGAACAATAAGATTAATTGGTTATTATGGCAGTGGGAGCAGTGCGTGCCTGTGGGGGGCTGTTTGTGGATAGGCAGGATGGGTTCCTGTCATTGAAAAGGTTGCTGGTTCAAATCCAATGATAAACAGAGGATTCTACCATTGGGCCTCTGAGCCAGAACCTTAACCTGTTATTGCTTCAGAGATACTCATGTGAAAATACGTATGGTCTGATGCACTGATCTGTCCATTTACAGAGAGATTTTGTCAACAACCGGCTGCCTACTAGATCTAGAATTTCTAATGCTGACCCTTTCCATATCTTTTCCAGATCTCTTTGAAAAACTTGTTGGTCAGTTGTTTGAATTCACATGCAAGATCCATATAGCCACTAATAAATTATGTTATGACTCACTAGAAAACTGATTTCTAAATTCTATATTTAAAAACAGGATCTAAAAAACAATGCCATACGGTGCTATATAATATATAGATACATTATTAATTCCAAAGGAAATTGTAGATATTGAACAAGGAAAATTATATATGGTTATTTGTGGTACCACACTTTATGTTGAGCTAGGCGTGGTGTAATCCGTGTGGGTATTCTGGGGGACCAAGAATCTTTTTAAAATAGCTTAATGAAACCATGATACGTCAGTGAGTTTCCATGAGTTTCTGATGATATTAGATTATACGCTGCGTCACTGACTTGTAAAAAATGCCCAGCCACTTTCAGCAAACTCCGTAAACTTTACCAAGTTTTTGCATATTTTGTTTGTCTTCTGAGAAATGGTCAGCGGTTCATTTGGGGACGAAAGTGTATCGCTTTGGTTACTTTCAATATGCTAACTGACCCTGGAGCATATAGCTGTTTTGGAATGGATCTACGGGTGAATTCTAGGAGAGCTACAAATTTTTGACTGGAGCACGCAGTGTTTCTGCTGGATGCACCCCCCACCCCCCGCCCAAACCCCCCGTACACTTACGGAATTCAGTTGCTTAATGGCACAATTAAGCTATATTATGTTGCATTTAGCAGTTGTTCTTATAAAGCTCTAATAAAATGAGCTTAGGTAATTTCCAAGGAAAAGGAAAACCAGACAAAGTAGGCAAACAGAACAGGCATTTAATTAGGTAGCGGCAACAGCGCACCCCTTACCTCGCTCCCATAAGGCCCAGTAGATACTGCACTTTTCCGCGTGCGCTTTCGGGTTGCGGATGAGGGGAAGTGACATGAATTTCATCATCAGAGGTTGGCTGCAGACGGCTGCAGACAGCTGCAGTCAGCGTACGTGTGGCCCAGGGGTGTTACTGTAATAAGGTATACCACGGTTTTTTAAAAATCCTTATGACAAAATTACCCCCCACACACACACACTTTTTTTATTTTTATTGACAGCATTTCAAAATGCTAGAATAGGGTGGGTTTTTAAAATATTGTATACCTTGGTATAATGTCTGGATAGTATTAAAAATTTTCGTTGTTCACTGCTGATCTGTGAAAGTTGGTGCCGCCACCTACTGGAAATACCTAAGCACTTACGTTGCACATGCGCGATGCACGGACACGCATAGTTTCCACTAGACATAAAAATCTGGGCTTGAGATAAAGATAGAGATGGAGTTGAAAACTTTAACTTAATTTAATTTTTAATTTTTAAAAAAATTTAGCAACCGCTAAAAGCCGTAGTTTTGAAACATAACTCATAATCATTCACATAATTATTACGTGTTTGTTTACCTTCATAGACAGAAGGGGAAACATTCATCACTAAACAATAATAGGAAAAAAATGTGGTCTGATGTCCGCATTTTTTCAGTAGAACCCCCCCCCCCCCCCCCCCCACTGCCCCCACTCCAAACCGCTTGATCCTCAGAAAACACTGGCATTTTTTTTGTAACAGATGAAAAATGTGCAGGAATGTTTCTTGAAAATAGAATAAAATACCAGTTATAGATAGCATACATATTTATTTCCACCTGGAGTGGTAGCTAAATCACACGTAGATGTCAGTAGATAAAGACGTCTTGCTTCTAGATGACATACAGTCCTGTGCAAAAGTCTTAGGCCGTCAAAACAGACGTTTAAAGCTATTTATCTGGGTAATAAGTGTATTTTTGCTCAGAATGAAAAACACGATTTAGCATTAGAACATATGCAAGTTAAGAGTAACACAATAAAAACTAATCAAAATTTCTTCTGTTCACCAGAAAATGAATGATATCTTGCTGGACGGCGGGATGAGCACTGACTTAGGTCCCAAGCCTCCCCTCTGGGGCACCCCAGCCATTCCATGTATTTATTAAATTTCACCACCAGCTCACTTAATTAATTTAATTAGTTAAAAAGTTAATGAAATATTGGTCAGCTATACGAGGTGTGCTAGTGGTTGAGTTAAAACAATACACGGCGGTATTCGATAGTTGCTGCAAATACTGGGGTGATTTCGGAAGACATTGTGAAATGGCTAAGCTAACAGCTAACTGACTTTGACAGGTAAAATATCATAGTAAAATAGAGTAGTTTTACTCTAATATAAACACCATTTTCTTTGGCTGTCTAGGACTTTTGTACTGTACTGTACATGTACAGATATACAGCTTTCCTCTGTTTTCCCTCCATTGCCATATTGCTTTGTGTTGAGGCATTATCGCAAAAACATTAATCATTACTGCAGGAAGATCGGAATGGTCCTGCAGATGGAGTTGGTGCAGTCTGTGCCTGGATTTCCCACTTAATAAAAACCTGGTTTTTAATAAGGGCAGTGAGTAGTAAATACAAACTCCAGTTATTGTGTGGCATTACGAGCAGAACTGTCTTCAGCCATGTTTGTTTTGTGCACATTCCTTTTATTTTGCTTGAGGACTTTTCTTCCTGTTAATGCACTGACATGCTGAGGGGTTCCTCACGAGGCTCTCTGTATCTGACCGGCTTTCATCCGTTGGGTTTCGCGGTTCTTACACACATGCTGTGTTGATGTTTTATGTATGTTTCACGCTTTATTTTGCCTTCTTTTTGCACCATTCCGAAACACATCATCATATTGTTTCAAAGGCTTTTTCCTACCTGACGTGTCTGAAACCCTGATAGTATCTTGCCAGTAAGTATTTTTACCATAACAACATGTGTACTGGCCTAACTTGTGCTGGCTTGAAGGCCTTTCAGTAGCAGAAGGAATGTAAAGCTAGGTGTTGCTTTAGATTGTCTCAGCCTATTAGCGCTGTGGCTGCAGGGCTTATCCCACGGTTATCAAGCTGACCTCTAGGCAATTTTATAAGGGCATTCAACAACATCCAAATACACTGTCAATTTATTTCTGTTTTCTCAGGTTCATGAATGCTCTTTTTTCCTTGACAGAGAAATGGCTTATTTGTTTGCTGAGACTTGCCCATTGAGATATTAGTCTTTTTGTGGTGTTTGGTGATAGGGCTTAGGTGTTAACTGTAGCCTGGTTTGCATTCTTCCTAGTTGGGCCAGGGCTGGTGTTTGCACAAAGTTAGTATTAATTTCATTGCTGAAGTCCAGCCCGCTCATTCTGTCTGATAGCAGGTAGCATTAGCATGGTGTGCTTAGCCTGTACTGGCAGGTAGTTCATTAGCACGGTGTTTAGTACATTTAGGCCTTTTAACAATATTAAAATTATTACATACGCTAATGTGTGTTGCAGCGAGTGCACGGTTTTTCAATAGCTTTGCTTTAATCAGTTCAGCACAACTGTTAGGCCTATTGCTACTGATTTTTGTCATGTTATTATTATTAAATAATAAACTTTTAATCTGTTAAATTGTTTGTTTGGTTTCTGGCTTTAAACAGTATGCTGATATGCAGGGAAAAGGGAACAAATCTACCTTGTAGAAGTATTACCCTATTGTGGGTTATATAGCCTAATCGGGAAAAAGAGGACTAGGGTAAGCATGGCATAGTGATCTCTTTGATATCCTGCCGCTGTTGAAATTCATCGCGCAGAAATCGGGAGAATGTCGAGTCAGTATTCGGTAGCGATATCTCTGCGACGTACAGATGCTTTGCCGACGGATTTTCAAGCATCACAGAGACATTGTGCCAATGCATGTGGGCTGTCTGAGTAGTTATAATTTTTTTAGTGTTGCTGCTGTGACAGTCTAACACTGTTCCTAATGGCAGTCATTCATTGCATCACCGTGACGTCGTATGACGTTAGATCATAAACAGGAAATTAGCGGAATAGGCTGCATTAGGCCATTAATATTTTCTTGCAAGACAAATCTAATGAATAACGAGCCCATAGCATGGTAGTCTTGGTCTTAAAAGCAAGGTAGCTAATTAGCATGGTGTTGTTATTCTATGTTAGCAAGTAGCTCATTAGCATAACGTTCTTATTCTTTGTTGACATGTGGTGAAATGTCAGGGTGTTAAGCTTTCCTGATAAGTAGTACTTCTGCACAGTGTTCTTAGCCTTTGCTAAGTTTTATCTTTATTAGACTGAAGGAATAATGTGTTTGTTATAGATCATATTTTATAAATAATGCAAAACAATCCTCCTTTGCATTAGCAAGCTAGATTGTTTGAATTAGCAATGCTTAGTCTTTTATTATATCAGCAAGGCGGGCGGGATGGTGGTGCAGTGGTTAGCACTGTCGCCTCACACCTCTGGGACCCGGGTTCGAGTCTCTGCCTGGGTTACATTTGTGTGGAGTTTGCATGTTCTCCCCATGTCGTCGTGGGGTTTCCTCCGGGTACTCCGGTTTCCCCCCACAGTCTAAAAACATGCTGAGGCTAATTGGAGTTGCTAAATTGCCTGTGGGAGTGCATGTGTGAGTGAATGGTGTGTGAGTGTGCCCTGCGATGGGCTGGCCCCCCATCCAGGGTTGTTCCCTGCCTCATGCCCATTGCTTCCGGGATAGGCTCCGGACCCCCCGCGACCCAGTAGGATAAGTGGTTTGGAAAATGGATGGATGGCTGATTATCAGCAAGGCCAAATTAACAGGGATTCGGGTATAATATAAAATTACATCACTGCCTTATGTCATCCGTTAAACACAGTCAGAGGCAAAGAGAAAAATTATAAAGTTGAATAGTAATTAATTTTACAGCACAGCTTGTGTGTTCATGGTTTTATTAGTTCAAGCCGTTCTACTTGAATATGGTGTAGCGGAAGTGGCAACACACACATGTGTGAGATGTGGCTTATAGGCCAGAGCTTCCTGTAAATTTCTGCACATTGTCACATTTATGCGGCAGGAAAATTTCACAGGAAGTAACTTTGGGGAGGTTATTAGTGTGATGCTTTCCTTAGAGTGAGCAGCTGTTTCTCAAACCTCGGCCGTTTCTCAAGACGCATCAATCGCATTGCAGTAACAGTCGACCCTTCTGCATCGCAACTTTCCCTGTCCCAGTTTAAATGCATTGCTGGGTTGGCATAAGAAACGAAATGGACATTTTTCGTGATTTTCACGAATGCCGCCGATGACACGCAAAGACCAGCAGAGAACAAAAAAAGTTGAGTGACTAATTAAATGCATAAAATATATGTGCAGTGCTGTTTGGAGGACGCCAAGCAGACTTGCAGCACAATCAAGGAGGGAGCAAAAATGTGGACCATCTGACAGGGAGCTGGGAGGGAGCAAAAATGTGGACCAGCTGTGGGTCCCCAAGGACCGGATTGGGAAACACTGCTACACTGGATGGAAGTGGCTGGAAGATGTACATAAAATATATGTGCATGTTGCTGTCTGCATCTTTTCCTTTCACTCTCATCAAGCCCATATGGACAGCAGGCCATTGCAGATGGAACATGCTGAGAGCCCCACCTTCAGATTGTCTGTCTGATTCCTGCAGGCCAAGCCCTATTTCATTCTCTCGTTCTTCTTTAACTTTGAGGTCTGTTTTGCTTTAGCCTCCATAATACTCTCGTAATGCAGCATGATGCTGAGGATTGCGTCGTGGTTTTGGTTCTGGATGAAGTGTGTGGTTAGCTTTCGGTGGAAGCGGGCCCAGGAATTAACATTCAGCCAGTTTGTGTTTAGGAGGCACACGTGGCTCAGTGGGTTAGGACTCGTGCCCATCATCAAATGGTCACCAGTTTGACTTCTGGGGCTGGCAGACTGGTGCCTCCATTGGTCCCCTGAGCAAACCTTTAACCCCCCCCCCATCAGGGTGTTCAAAATTCAGATTCATTGAGATTGAAGGTCTGTATGAGTCATGGCATGACATGAACCGTGGGTAGGTAAGCGCTGTAAAATGCGTCCTTGTACGACAAGCGGCAGCTCACCGAGCAGATGGGCACGTGTGTTCAGGAAGCTTTTGGCTTTCACTTTGCGGACTTCCGCTGTGTGAACACATCACATAACAGTGCTGCTAGAAATGGAAACTCAGCTACTCATACAAACATTTTGCTGAGGTGTGAGGAAAAGGGGAATTACCAAAGAAGGGAAGTGATGTGCATCTCTGTCTTTGGGGCTTATATTTGGGAACTATGATCATGGAACTATTCCTTGGGCTGTGGAAATGGTTTTTTTTATAGAAGCTTAAAGAATAAGAATCTCGAATGAGATCTTTATTGGCCCAAGTATATTAACGTGCACAGAATTTGTATTGCTGAAGAACTAGCAGGCTACACCCGATGATGTTCCCTGCTGTGCTGAGGATTTATTGGGACTTGGCATGCTCCTCTGATGTAGAGGAGCCAACCTGCACAACTGTGGAGGAGGTGAGGGCTGCCTCAAAGATAACCGTGTAAAACAGGATCATCGGGGCCTGTGGTTTGAGAAAGAATGTCTTCTGCTGTGCTCTGCTCCCTCATTCGAGTCTGTGTTACCCTCCCACCTTAGGTCCCTGGAAATTGTTTTACCCAAGAACTCAACTGACCCCTCAGTGGAAACCACAGACTCTCTAGGGGCTTTGGGGGGTGGGGTGGGATCATCACTATGTCTACAGTATTTTTGGTGGTCAGAACCTTGTGAGTCTGGCTGTACCAGGACATCAACTGCTTGACTCCGTGTCTGTAGCCAGACTCATCGCCTCTGGTTATGGGGCTGTTCACGATGGTATCATACAAATTTCAGGATCTTCACAGACTGATCTCCGGAGCAGCAGGCATTTAACCTGTAGCAGCCCAGGAACACTGGGGCTGAATGAGGTCTACAAACAGAAAGAGAAGGTTTGAGATGCTTTAATATGAAGTTCAGGGAGAAATTTACTGTGTCCTTGACTGACCTATTGACTCTATATTCGTACAGCATGGAGTAAAACAGGGGCTCTGTGATGTTCCTCAGGCAGGCTAGGACCAGGTATTCAAAGACCTTGGGTACACAGGTCAGGGCAGCTACCCTGCAGTCATTCAGTTCCATAGCCTTCATGCTTTGAGGACTCCTATGATGGTGGAGGATTTAAAGCATGTGGGAACAGAGCAGATGTCCAGCGATTTATTAAAGATGTTAGTCAAGACTGGTGCAAGCTGTTCACGGCAGTGTTTCAGGGTGCATGCAGAAATGTGATCTTCCATCTAGGCCAGTGGCTTTTTCACTTCGTGACTCTGAATAGTGTGAAAGCCATAGACAGTAGTGTTGACGCCCATAGAAAATATGCTGTCTGTGACAGCCAAAGTCGATAGAAAATGTGCTTTCTGTGAGAGTTGATGCCAACAGACAGTGTGTTTCTGTGACAGCTTGGCCCAAAAGGCACAGTTCCAACACAGAAGCCCGTGCACCCCTTCTGCAAGCTGCTGACAGTATGAATGCTTCCTGTCACTGCAGGTGAAATGGGGCCCTTACTCAGTTTTGACGCACCTGCAAGAAATGCATTTCACATAGTACTGTATCTATCAAACCTCAACAGCTTTGTGTCCTTCCTGCTGTGGAGGTATGCCTTTAAAGCGAAGCATTGTTTAACAGAAAGTACCTAATCTAAAATGTAAAAGTATAAACCGATGCAAAGTTCATTTTAGATTAGATATTTAATGAATGAAAATGTCTGCATGTCCGTTATACAAACGACGCGTAACCGGATATGGGTACCTCTGCATTTAGGGTGTGATGGTGTGGCGGTTTCCTTGACGACGCACGGAGATGTCGGGTGACACCACCACCCTGGCATGGAAGTTGCCCAGCCCCACCGCCAAGGAGAATCCTGACAATAGCTCTGGGCCCCCCCTCGTTGGAGAAGGGGGGTCGCTGAAGATCCTGAAAGTATGTTTCATCAGCAACAGTTCCAACCTGGGCAAGAACTTCAAACTGGTCAAGTGTGACAGTTCGTGGGAGATCAGGGTGAGAATTCTCCTGGGATTAATGCCCCGTCTTAAACTTTGTCTGCCGATTCTTATTAGCTTCTTGCTTTGCTGGAAGATGATGTGTAGCGGAGTCAGTGTCGGTGGTCAGGAGGTCTCCGAGTCGAGCCTTGGGAGAATTGGCATGTCTGCGGGCCCTTGAGCGAGGCCCTTAACCCCCAGCTCCATGGGTGCCGCTACAGGTGGCTGCTCTTTGTTGCCAAACATGCTCTTACCTTCATGTGTAGGGCTAGGTGAAAAGAGAATTTCAATAATGTGGTCATTTATTATTATAATAAAGGGTCAATAATGTGTCATTTATTTTTATTCTTATAATTAAAAAAAAAATTGATACTTTTTCGATCCCCGTGGGGAAATTCTCTTTACGCCTCTCTTTTTGCAGAGCAAGCTGGCCGTGAAGGGCTTTGCTCAAAGACCCGCAGACATGCTGAAGCTGGCTTTGAACTGGCAACCCTCTGATCACAGGCACACAGGCGTAGCCCACTGAGCCACATGCTGACGTAAATGCGTCCTGTCGTTTATGTGGTTTCTTGAAGTGAAGGTTAGCTGAGCACTTTCAGTGGCTAATGGTACATGCTTGGAAGGTTGCTGGTTCAAGTCCTGGTGGTCATAGATTAATGTCACTTTTGTCCAAGCCATTGGATAGCGTTCAAAGTAGATGACTATTTATTTATTTATTTTTTTAACCTATTTTATCTTTCAATGACGTGACTAATAGTTAAACTAGGCAGAGTTGTTGGACTGTTTATAGAATATTTCTAAGGAAGCTTTTTTTTTTTAAAAGAAAATGTTGCTTAATAACCTCAGTTTGCTTCAGCGTGTGATCTTCTGGATTAAGGTCTCATGACAACAGCATAATAAAGCGATTTGTGTTTCATTTCTTAGAACATGATGTGACTGGGGTTGCTCCAGTGTACGTGTTGCTGTTTGTAATCATAACAGGCTGGGGAGAAGTGCAGGACATTTGGTTTTATTCTTGAGACAAGTTTGGTCCACATTTCACCTTTTCGTTCTCAAGTCTTAGAATAAAGGCAAGCACCCACTTCCTGCAATGTGACATTTTATGTAGCTAAGCAATAATTTTAAGAAAAGGAAAGACAACACGTGAGGAAGTTGATTTTGGAACATTTAATTGGCTGCTGTCTGCGTAGATTGGGTCACGTCAGCGATGAACGACGTCTGAGTTCGATGTTGTGAACCTCCTCCAGCGCATCATCCAGTCCATCCTGACGAGTGGCCGGCTGGGTCCAAACATCAAGTATCCAGGATGCTACGGGCTGCTGCTGAAGCATCTGAAGTCGGATGAGCTTCACTGGCTGCACCCAGACCTGACGGTTGAGGAGGTGGAGCAGAAATATGAAAAGCAGCACCTGGAAGCGGAGTGGAGGTGAGGAACTTTCACATGAAGGGTTCGGGGGTCCAGACTAAATGTTAAAAATCTAAATGATAATAACAGTGGTGCAAGGAATTTATTTTAGTTTGCCTAATATTGTAGTTTTTCTGTAAAATTGTGTAAGTCACAGTTCACGGTTTGATGGCAGCTTCAGTCTGTACTGGGAACTGAAAATGATGGTTTTGAAGCTCTGAGGTTAGATAAGTAGGTGTTTGTTAGAGGAATCTGTGAGTATGTGACACACCATCTGTGGTCTAGCAACCCATGTCCTACTTATAGAGGCTAAGAAGCATCACACACATCTGAATGTGTTCCTCAGAGAGTCACGGTCAGGGTGGGTGATGGAACGGTCCTGGGCACTGCAGTTGTGACTGCTAGGCCGGCTACTTTGAGCAGCTGTTTGAAGGTGATCCTCTAGCTAGGATGTTGGACATCTCTGGCTGCTGATAATTCTGTCCTCCTGGCATTGCACGCAATTTTTGATTCCATTTGGTAGACGGGCGTCATCCCAGCTGCCTGGAATATGGGACTTGTAGTCCCTATCTTAAAAGGGAAGGGTGATCCTGTGTACTGTGGCGACCAAAGTGGTATAACACTGCTCTCAGTGCTGGTAAAGGTGTATGCTAGGGTCATTCTCAACAGGATCCGTGTTCTTCCTCCTACTCTGTATTAATGGGTCCAACAGTTGTGAGGCATCTGTTGGTGGGGATAGATTCACTGATCTTGACTTCTGACGATGCTGTGATCTTCTTGGAGTCAACAGAGGGTCTGATGGGGGCTCTGGAGAAACTGAGCAAGGGGTCTGAGTATCTGGGTTTGCAAGTGTCCTAGATATAAACCAAGATTCAGGTCTTTAATGACCTCTTGGGCACAGCCATCAGCAGTACGTCTGTTTGCAGAGAGAATGTCAACCCCCTCGAGCTTCGCGTAACTCGGCAGCAACATTCATATCCTTGGTGACTCTTCATGTGAGATCAATAGATGGATTGGGAGAGCATGGGGGGGTCATAAGGTCGCTAGAAAGGTGATGTCTTTTTAAGAGGATGAAGGTCCAAGTCTTTCGAGTCCTGGTGCTCCATGTCGGAGATGAAGACTGGACCCCTTCAGAACCGTGTCTCTTCGGAGGATCCTTGGTTACCGCTGGGTTTACTTTGTGTAGAGCGAGCAGTTGCTCAGGGTGTCCAGAATGAGGCACATTACCTGCATTGTGAGGGAACGTCAGTTCAGCGTTAACGGCCACGAGGCGCAGTTCCCTGTAGGGGGTCCGGCTTGCAGCGTCCTCATTGTTGAGGACCCAAACAGCTGGACCAGGCTAAGGGAACTCCCACCAGGCTGCAGCAGATAGGTGGGTATTTCCAGGGGGTGGGACTGGACCACGTGTCGGCCTGGGGGGTTGCCAGGCACGATCCCGAGGCGTTTTGTCATGTGGTGGGTGTGGCAATGTGTGGTGCCAGTGCATGCTTTCTGACCCGACCCGACCTCACCAGATATATATGATTCCTTTCCCCCCCAGATACGATCTACGGATTCGATATATTCCAGAAAATTACTTGGAGAAATTCAAAGATGACAAAACCACTTTATTGTATTTCTATCAACAGGTAATTACTTATTTATTGCTAATTGCTTTACGAATGACTGTATAGATATGTACATACAGTCAGTGCTTGAGTTCTTTGGATAAAGACTTGGTTTTTTTAAATTAGGTTATTTTTTTTATTAATTTATATACATTTTTATTATTTCTGATGTATGTCTGTATCACAATGGGAAGCAGTATGAGAGTGATCAGAGGCCGTTCAGTAACCCTGTGATTCTGGATGCTTTACAGGTTCGAAGTGACTACATGCAGCATCATGCATCCAAAGTGAGCGATGGCATGGCTCTGCAACTGGGGTGTCTGGAAATAAGGTAAGGCAGGGGCAAAGTGAGCTAAGATGGCGAGAGGCTCGAGTGACCAATGGCAGAAGTGTTCTGAAATTCAGAAGCTGTGTGTGGCTCAGTGGCTTAAGAAACCGTGTGCCTGATCGGAAGGTTTTTGGTTCAAATCCCCAGGTCAGTAGAGTGATTTCACCATTGGGGCTTTGAGCCCTTGACTCGCAGTTGCTGCAGGGACTTTCTGACACTGATGAAAGTGTCAGAAGGCGGTGAGGTTGTGTCACACCTCCAGAGCTGGTCGCCATCTCTATGATTGACTGTAATGCTAATGAACGGTGTAACCCTTTCTGTCCCTCATTGATTGGGTCACGATAGGGCTTAGTGTTTATAAATGATGTGTCCACTTACTGTTGTCAGGTTCACGGGTGGAGGGGCAGGCAGGAAGCGTGGAAAGGTGAGGCAGGCAGGCAGGATCTTTGGGAATCGGGGTTTATTAAAGGGAACGGGAAGACGGGGCAGATGGCGGAACACTAACATTAATGACAAGTCTGGGGAAGACGGACTCAGACGCCGACTAAATACTGTTGATAAGGAGCATTGCTTGATAGCAGACATTATGCAGTAATTATCACACGACAGAAATGTCTGAAGAATGGACAGAAAATGCCACAGCATTTGCCTTTTTTCTGCCTTACCAGAATTTGTGGTGGAACAAACTGCAGGATTCAGTGGGGTAACGGTGTTATAATAAATTTAATGCCGTGATAAGAATGTAATGTAAAGTAGTTCTTAGCTTCCCAAGCTCTGGGTATTTTTGCAGATTTTTACCTGCTGTAGTTTCAAGACTTGGTACAGAAGAAGGATATAGAAGGATTAACTTCACAATATTGATACTGTGTCAAGAAAATGAACTTACCAAATTATGTATTATGAGGTCAAAAATATTTTATTAGTTTGGGATGTAGTGATGCGACTAAAGTAGCCAGAGTGTTTTTCATCTGAAAAGCGAGCTTCTCTATTGAAATGGCTTTTAACAGAAGAGTAAGAGACACATAAGAAACATCAAATCAGAACGTTTTACCCTGTTTGTTCGACTGCGTGCGACTTATGTTCAACATTTAAAAAAAGAAAAACTGTACAAATACCAATTTTGTCAAACTGAGACTCACTTGCCTTCATTCATTGTCTGAAAACAACAAGTGAAGATGAGTGAATAAGTGAAAGTGAAACATTGAAGTTTACTGTGTGTCTTACGTATATGTGTCTGTCTCTTGTCTGTGTTGTGTGTGTGTGTGTGTGTGTGTGGGCTGGTTGGTTGGCTGGTTTTTACCACATTATGGACACCAAATGTCCCTGCAAAGTGAAAAAAAAAAATTTTGCAGTCCATTTAATCCTTTTTCATATTCAGAGTCTGTTTACAGGGAATCCTAAGGGAATTTCAAGAATTATTTCACGATAATTATCGCTATCGAATGTCCTGAAAAATTATTGTGATAAAATATTTTGCTATATCGCCCAGCCCAGGTATTTATATTCACTCCGCTGTCATTTTATGTTCCTTTATGTTCTTTTGCTTTTGCATAAAAACGCTACGTGACTGACTTGTGTAATCAGTCTAACTTGGGGATATTTCATTCGTTTCCCTGGTAATGCAGATTTCCGTTCATGTTGGTGTTTTCATCTTGCAGGCGGTTTTACAAAGATATGAATGCCAAGGGACTGGAGAAGAAGTCAAATTTGGATCTTCTGGAGTGAGTGACCAACATCTATTAGAATTTTATTGGAATGAACACTATTTAATGGTCAGATCTTATGCAGCTGTAGATTACTTTTTATAGTGAATAATACAGTTTTTTTTCTCTCTCTCTTCAAGGAAGGATGTTGGTTTAGATTTGTTTTTTCCACGTGAGCTAATTGATAGCATGAAGGTAACATTTGTCCTTAAATCTACCTTGTTGCCATGGACACGCCCCGAGTATGTGACCAAGGTGACCGATATCCAAGCTGGTCCCTAACTGCTGATGCTCTGTTGACAGCCCAAGCAGCTGAGGAAGATGATCCAGCAGACGTTCCAGCAGTACGCCGCGCTCAAGGAGGAAGACTGCATGATGAAGTTCTTTGAGACGTTTGGAGACTTTTCCAGTTTTGATGACGAGGTGTTTTCCTGTGAGCTGGTGGTGAGAATCTCATTGAGCCTAATGGAAGATCTGACTTTCCATCTCTCCGTCTGTCTGATCATTAATTAGTATGCACATGCCAATGTTTATACACACAAACATAATATTCCAATTTAGAAAAAGAGACGTACAGCTTTTCTTTTTGTCTGTGATAATACTATCCAATCAAAATCAAATCTCCTGTTCACCCATTGGCTAACAAAAATGTGTATATTAATATTTATTTAACGTATTGTTTAAATTTCTATTTTCTTTCCATTTTTGAATAGTAGATCAAGACTGTCCTCTGTATTTTTAGGGGACATTTTTGCTTTAATTTGGCTGCGATTTTCTCGGTTTTCCCGGCAGCAAGGCTGGAGTCTGGCAGTGGAGCTTGTCGTCGGACCCAAGGGCATCCGACAACGTACTCAAAAGTATAGCGCGGTTAGAACCGCCGCCTTCTCCCATGTGACTTCACCAGGGCTCTCCGTCTTCCAGCTTTATTCTTGCCATCGCGGTTCCATAACAAAAGCACTGTATGTGTAGTTTACCTGGACAGACCGATCTGTGTGGAGCATGTTATTGTCAGCACTGGGTTCGGTGAGGCCTGCAAAGCATCCGTAAAGGCAGCCCACCCAGTGCAGACCAGTAAACAGAACACTGTACACAAAGAGAGCATCACAGCAAGGAATATTAAGAAGTAAATAGATATTAATAATAAATTAACTGGAAGTATAAAGCTCTGGAAAAAATTAAGAGACCGCTGTATATTTTCTAAGAATCTGCATTCTTATATTCTGGCTTAATCATGGTTCTGCTGGCAGAAGGTTACACTGAGCTGCAGGCTGCTTCCAGGCCCAACATTTCTAAGGCAGCAGTACACAAGAGGTGAAACAGAAGATACTATGAATGACCAGAAACCAGGCAGGTAAAGGGCAGAAGCAACTTCCCAATGCCAGAGATGACCCGCAAATTTTCCAACGGTGCCCCATGAATCAGAGGAAGACATCAAGTGACCTTCAAAAGGAATGGGAAACATTAAACTGCTAAGACAGCTGGGACTCCTAGAAGCCATTAAAGACCCATAGAGCAAGGAAGAAGCCCTTCATCAATGAGAAGCAGGGAAGAGCCAGGCTGCAGTTTGAAAACAAAAAAGAAAATCTATATTTTACACAGACACATTCCCATAAAATAAGAAATAAGTGAAAAAAAAAATGTTGCCGTGGTCACTTAATTTTTGCCAGAGCTGTATGTGCACACAGACCGCAGCGGACTTGTGGGATGCTTCCTAACGTGTTATTGTGGGCATTGTCATCTACACGAGTGAAACAATGGAAAAGCTAAAACTGCCATCAGCAGGGAGGAAAGAATAGGCATGACAATAACATGATTAATATCTTTTTTATTCCCCCCCCACAGCCTATCTACTTAGCCGCCTTCAAACAGGTCAGAAGTATGAAATGTTCTGTGCAGGAGAACAACAAAGGTCTGTTAAACCTGGATATAGAAGGAGTAAAGCAGGTAAAAGGTTATTTAATGGTGTCTATCCTGTGAATGACATCACCAGTGTGACCTTAACCTGTCTGAGCGATGGGCTAAAATCAGCAGTCTTCATATTTGGCTGTATTGATTCATGCACACACTTTGAAGTGTGAATGCGGGTTTCAGCGAGTACTTTGTAAAGCCATTTCACAGTTCATGGAACATTCCGTTGCACTTCTGTGTTATTTCAGTGTATTAGTAGCACCGCTAATTGACAGCGTAAGATGGTTCCACCTTCATTTAGAAGGTGAATTAATGGGTTTCTTTACAACTGTCAACTGTAGTTTAACTGCAGTGGGGAGCTCTTTTCTTTAGCTCTCTGTAAGGTCTAGTGTATCTTGACTAACATGGCATCTTGTGGTCGTCTCCTCAGCCGCTGTCCATCAACACAAACACACTGGCTGTGGCAGAAAACATGGCTGACCTGATAGACGGCTACTGCCGCCTGGTGACCGGCTCGGACATTTCCTTAATTGTCAGGCAGAAGAAAGGTAAGTGTAGTAGCTTTATGATAAAAATGATACATACTCTGATCATCTCATTAAGCTGGAATTAATCATTTGTCTATGTCTGTCATTTTTTTAGACAGGAAATCAAAACTTGCTCTCCCTGAAATTCCAAAGAAGTAAGTTGAACCGGGGGGGGGGGGGGGACACACAAGGATTTGTATACAACATGCAGTATGTAGACAATAAATACAGCAGCAGAAAGGGGAGGAACAATTATTGTGAACTGAATAAATGCATAAATGACGTTAAGCTACAGTGACCCCTGCTGTCAGCTGTTGAGTCAGCTGACTGTTGTCAGATGGGCTATAAACTCGCTCTTGTGTTTCTTCAGCAGTGAGAGGAAGGAGTCCAGCAGTTCATTCAGGGCCAGCTTCGGTAAGTGTCCTGTCCTCTCCTCTCGACCCCCCCCCCCCCCCGACCTCTCTGCACATACCATGCTGTCCCATTTGTCTCTGAACAAAAATGATGTCATGCTTCTCCATTTAGGGTCGGACATTTATGCCGAAATACCAGACGAAAAGCCTAAGCCTGGTAAGCAGAGGCATGCCCTCCGTAAGGTGTTGTGCTTGCAGGATTCCTCACAATCATTAATGCTTATTTTCTGGTTTGCACTTTCAGTATTATTTATTTTTAATGATATTTACTTTTTAAATTCCAATGGGTACCCTTTAGAACAGGACAGAAGAGACATTTTAGAGAAATGCCAGTTATAGGCTTAACTTTGCAGCACCTAAAAAATTTGACTGGTTATGCATTTAAAGTGGCTATTGATATTGATGCAAAACATCAAGATAATTATTTATAGCTGTTCAGAGCAGTAGTTAACCGCATGGTTATTTTACTGTGTAACAGTCACTTCATAACTTACTAATCCCGATACTTGTTTTTGTTATCTTAGTGGTAAAATACGGACTGACAAGAGATGCCATTGTTCTGGGCCGAATCCTAGGCGAAGGTTTCTTCGGGGAAGTTCACGAGGGACTTTACAAAAAGTCGGCAAGTATACGCGTTGGCCGTCAGCTCTTTGGCCTCGGGTCCTTTCTGCCGGCTGCCGCTTCAGGGTTTTCTTTGGTTCCTTGGAGGAGATTGTAGGGCGAGGAAAACATCATGACCTGCTGTATCATCTGACCCCCCACATTGTGCAATAAGTACATGAACTGGAATAGCTAGACATGACGTATTAACAAATATAGGAACTAATAATAGCAAGTGATAAATTCCGTATAATGTCGTACCTGAGTTCATTGTGTGTAAAAACATTATTACATTCTTGGATGAGGATTTTAAATACTTTATTAGAAGCTTATTATATTTTGATGTTATAACATTTTGGCTATTGCATTATTCATAGTTGTCCTGGCTACAGCTGCATTTATGTTAAACTGAGATGATTAGCGAGGATGGAGGGATCCTTTATGGTTATCACCTTGTGAGCTGCTGTGTGAGATCTTCACTGTGTGCCCGAAACAGACAGGGGAGAGGATCACCGTGGCGATAAAGACCTGCAAGGACTGCTCCCCCGATGTCAAAGAAAAGTTTATGAGCGAGGCTGGTAGGAACAGTGGCGATATTTACCACCACTCCAACATTGCATTTGCATGGGGCCTCTGAGGTCTGGGGACTCCCTGTTGGCCAAAACCTGTCACTACGCTGGGGGGGGGGGGGGGGGGGGGGGTGGGAGGTATGGCCCTAGAAACCTCAAATCTGCCCCTAGGAACCAACAATGCCTTTGCAATATTAGCTTATTGAAGAAGTAGATTTGGGTATGTGTGTCCCTCACACTTACTGTGTTAAAGCTCTATAGTTATATAGGTTTAGGGTTGAGGCCATAGGGCTGCTTATGTCTCCTTTTGAGTGGATGGAGCCAGACTGTTGTGTCTCTTGTCCCAAACTTCTTTGGTCCTCAGTGATCATGAAGAAGCTGGACCACCCACACATCGTTAGTCTGATCGGCATCATAGAAGAAGATCCTGTGTGGATAGTCATGGAGCTGTACAAGTACGGAGAGGTGAGTCGTTGCGCTGTATATCCTGCTAAGTACACTTTGCCTGTGTTATAAGTGTAAGAGCTTGAGTGAGTGTGTCCCATCTGATGAGTTAGTACAGACAGCCATTATCCATTCATACTGCAGGATATTTTATCAGAGAAGCTGAAATTAAAAGGTGGGACACTTGGTGGGTGACCCTGTAACGCCACATTTCCTAGGCTGTGGGTTCGATTTCCACCCAGTTTGCTCAGTCTCCTCGTTTGTGTGGGATTGCTCCATCTACTCGTCTCAGAGTTCAAAAACGTGTGGTTTAGGTGTATTGGTTTCTCTGTTTCACTCTGGTGTCTGTGTGTGTGTCTGTCTGTGTGTGTCTGTGTGTGTGTGTGTGTGTGTGTGCGCCCTGTGATGGACTGGCATATCATTCCGGTTGTCCCCTGCGTCATTCCTTGTGCTTCCTAGGAAATTATGGATAATGAAGCGTTAGAATGTGGGTAAAATTATGGAAGATGGATGGATGAATCAAGGCCACTGTGGGAACTATCAGCAGCAACCTTCACCTTAGATATCCAGCACGCCATCTGCCGTCTTACTGTGTGTGTTTCCATCAGCTGCTAAATTGCTCGTGGTGGATTAATGTGGCCTTCTGGGGACATCTTACGTACTAAAATTACAAGAAAACAAAAGCAGTCAAACAAAAAGAATGAGGAATAGATGCAGTTTTGGAGAGAACCATAGGTTCTGCTGAGCTCTTCGAGGCTAAAGGGATAAAAAGCCTGAATTAAAGAACATTAAATGGTTTGATGACACCGGACAGACTTAATAGTGAAAAAGCTTGTGTTTAATTCTCGCTCTCCTCTGTTGTAGCTGGGAAACTACCTGGTAGAAAACCATCACACAATGACCAATGTCACCTTGGCACTCTACATCTTGCAGATAGGCAAAGCTCTTGCCTATCTGGAGGGGATCAGCATGGTTCACAGGTAAAATGATGCTCTTTCCCTCCCCAGTGTTTTAAAATCGCCAGATGGGGGCAGCAGGTGAACAAACATGGCAGACAAGTATGCCTAGTAAATGGTTATTTGCACAATTTTGCAGAGATTTTGCCAATATTCGTGTGTGAGCAAATGTCAACTTCAACTGCTTGCCAGAAACTGCTTCAATTTTTTTTAATCGGACAAGGCGAACGGGACATTTGAATCTTTGTTAAAATAGTATTATTACAGACAAAATGAAAAGTTGCATCTTTCTTTTTCATTGGAATATTATGCTAGGTGTGTATAAATTGTGCCGTAATAAGTTATCACTTATTAATAATAATAGTAATGAACTATCCTAAGGGGTAGAAATTGATCCTGAATATGCTGCCAGATGCAAATAACAACGTTTAAGAAGGCTGAAGGGTTAAATGGGCTTTAATAGAAAGAAAATTTTGAATGCAAATTGACCACTTTGCCCCGACAGCTGGCCTTCAGGAAACACAGCCTGTAGCAATCACTGCCGTCCCTGGCCACAGAGTGAAAACCCAACTTGCTGTGTGCTGTTCTGCCTCCCTGGCTTACAGTCTGCACCACTGTCCTCTGTGGTCCTTCTGTTATTAACAGCAGTTTCCAGTAACAGCTGGAAAAAAATGCTTCAGTGATTCAAAGATTAAACAAGTAGCCCAAGTCTCCATCACACACATGTTGATGTTTGTGATACTAATTGTTAGTTTTCCTAGAATTATTTTTTACATTGTTTATTGAATTAGTTTAATCGCAACACTTCTGGTGAGATTTGCCTGCAATTTGTGTCATTAAAATGTGTCATTTTAACAGTGTGTAAAACGTTCCCATTTCCACATGAACTTCATTCTTTATTTATTCATTCTTTATTATTCATTTCTTTATTTATTCATTCTTTATTTATAATGTAAATCTTACATTATTATACTGCATTTTATTTTTGCATTATATGGCATACAGCAATTACAGTTCTAATGCAGATCTCTCAATGGGGTGGTAGCACTTATCCATAATGCCCACATTATGACACAGTGTTTCAAGCTGCTTTTAAGTAGCTAGCTGTGCTGATTTAGTCCCCACAGACAGCTGATGCCTTTGCCTTGTCCGCTCAGAGATATTGCTGTCAGGAACGTGCTGGTGGCTGCGCACGACTGTGTGAAACTGGGAGACTTTGGGCTCTCCAGGTACCTCGAGGAAGAAGAATATTACAAAGGTGAGCTTCAAGGTTTTTAAGGCTTCAGCGGGAAATGTTGTGGATAATGAACAGCTGCGAAATAAGGAAGCCGAGCCTCTGCGTTTCTCCGCCCTTCTGGCCTAACCTATCAAACATCTACCACAGGATACAGGTCATCTTATGGCACTGATATAATGATATTTGCAAAAGAATGCAACTACACTCTATTAAAGAACAATGAACTTTTAATTCTTGAGAATATTCAGATATGGAATTGGAATGTCAAAAAATGCAAATACCCTAAACAAATAAAACATAAATAAAACCGCAGAAAAGATAAAATGGACTCTCAGACTGTTAACAAAACATCATTATTTATTAAACATTGGCACAGGGGTATAGAGTCATTTGTTCCTTCACAGGCAATGTACTGGGTTGGTAGTATATTGGCCCGTATTACCCTGTGAAGGAACAAATTACTGTATGAGGCTCTGCTCAGTGACGCGGACGATGGTTTGTTGGTCAGGGGAAGAGTATGTATGTTTTTGCCTCAGGAATACTATCATATTGATTTTTCATTTAGTTTTTTATATTATTTTTATTTTAGTTAGAAATCTAGTTTTGTTTTAGACGTGGTTTCATTACTTTTTATTTTAAAGATGTAAATCTGTTTGGTTGTTGTTTTACTTTGGGTTTTAGTCATTTTATTTCTATGGATGGAAAGTTGTAGGACTTTGCTGGTTTCTACAAATGTCATGATATGGTGCCATTGGCAGTTTCTGTGATAAAGTTTATTGAGGAGCCCAAAGATTAACAAACCATTAATTTAGCTAAATAGTTTTTTTAAATTGGTAGCGGGATGTATTTGACATTCGTTATTATTTTGTTGGTTTCAGAACCAATATTTATAGTTGTTGTTTAATTGTAGTTTTATTTTTCGTGTCTTATTTTATTTATGATTATGGAAATGTTTTCATTAATGATAACCCTGCATTACGTACCCAGGGGCGCCGCTAGCAATTTTGGGCCCTATGACAAAATATGAGGTTGGGCCCCCCTACCACACCCATTCAGATCTCTGGGGGCCCCTAAAGGGCGTGGGCCCTTAGAATTGTCCCAACTTTCCCCCCCCTTAGCGGCGCCCCTGTACGTACCGTAAGTACTTAGTGCATGGTTAGTTTTAGCTAAATTCTTCTTTATTTCTATGACAACCAAACCACACTTCATAAACGTGACTTGCACAAACAGCTTGGCCCGGCGCGCTGGCGCTAAAAGTATGAACATTCCGGACTGTGGATGACCTAGCACTGCCCTGCGGCACGCACACTTTCACGTGCAGTATGAATTAGCCCCGAGCTGCACTTGTGACGTAGATGAGAGGGCAGAAGCAGCACCACTAAAATATTAGGAGCATTAATTCTTATGTAAACACAATCAGAAGAAATGACCATATATTGTGCGATAAGTTGATAATGTAATTTATGGTGCCAGGCTTAACTGTAGCATTGTGATGTTTAATTTTTCTTTTAATTGAACAAGTAATGATGTGTCATATGCTTGGGCAAGATAAGGCAAAAGATTATTTTATTAATAGTAAAAATGGCATCGATCCGATACTCATTACCAGTATTAGGCCGATACTGACCAAGCAGCTGATGGAATAAAATCTGGAAACTGGAGCCTTAAGGTTGTGCCTTTTGCATCGGGCTGCCAATGTGTAGGATCTAAAAGCACTTAATCTGCATCCCCTCCCCTCCCTCAGCTTCTGTTACACGGCTCCCGATCAAGTGGATGGCCCCCGAGTCCATAAACTTCCGGCGCTTCACCTCGGCGAGTGACGTTTGGATGTTTGGTGAGTGGCTCCCCACACCTTCCACCTGCACGGTGCAATTCCTTCAAAGTGGAGAGCCGCCAAAAGAAAACGATCATCTCCCAGTTGGCTGAATGGCAATTTGGCCGTTTCGTTTGCATACTGACAGAACTATGGGCCAGAATATTTATAAATCGTAATTCCCCACCCCCTGCTGATTCCTCCTGACTCTCAATTTATATGCTTTGTGTTCCCTCTCGCCTCTGAGCATTTTCATCATCCACCCCACGGTGTATTGATGGGTGCCGTCTTGAACCGTTCCTCAGCGGAAAAGATGTGTAAAGTCCATTACACTGCAGCAGAGGTATTAGAGAGTTCTGGCTTGTTTTATGAAATAATAAAATACTCTGACAGGAGGTTAGGGTAGATCTGGGAAGAGGAGCACATATTTTTATGACCTCTGAATTCAATTCGCTTCCTTGACATGTTTATGTTGTATTTAGTGGTAGAGGAGTGCTGTGAGTGCCGCGCGTTCTCGTCTTCAGTCTTCGTCTCGATCCCGTTCGCGTAGCTGCAGTGCTGTGAGTGCCGCGCGTTCTCGTATTCAGTCTTCGTCTCGATGTCGTTTGCGTAGCTGCAGTGCTGTCAGTGCCGCGCATTCTCGTCTTCAGTCTTCGTCTCGATCTCGTTTGCGTAGCTGCAGTGCTGTCAGTGCCGCTTGTTCTCGTCTTCAGTCTTCGTCTCGATCTCGTTTGCGTAGCTGCAGTGCTGTCAGTGCCGCTCGTTCCTCGTCTTCAGTCTTCGTCTCGATCCCGTTCGCGTAGCTGCAGTGCTGTCAGTGCCGCTCGTTCTCGTCTTCAGTCTTCGTCTCGATCTCGTTCGCGTAGCTGCAGTGCTGTCAGTGCCGCTTGTTCTCGTCTTCAGTCTTCGTCTCGATCTCGTTTGCGTAGCTGCAGTGCTGTCAGTGCCGCGCGTTCTTGTCTTCAGTCTTCGTCTCGATTTCGTTTGCGTAGCTGCAGTGCTGTCAGTGCCGCGCGTTCTTGTCTTCAGTCTTCGTCTCGATTTCGTTTGCGTAGCTGCAGTGCTGTCAGTGCCGCAGGTTCTCGTCTTTAGTCTTCATCTCGATCTTGTTTGTGTAGCTGCAGTGCTTTCAGTGCCAAATTCTGGATTTCTGGAATGATCATATAGAAAGCAGAGCTGTAATCAATGAAGAGATCTGAACGTAGGTCCCCCTGTGTTCTAAGTGCTGTAGTGCCGTGTGAAGAGTGATGATGACCTGATGGTCTGTGGACCTGTTCTCCCTGTAGGCAAATTGGTGGGGATCAAAGGTGTTGGGGGAGGCTGGCTTTGATATGCCTCAGCAACAGTTTTTCAAGGCACTTGGTGATAATAGGAGTAAGAGCGATGGGTCTGTAATCATTTAGACTGTCTAATGGCTGATTTTAGGCAGGGTGGGGTAATGGCCTGTGCAAGGGTCAGATTAAAGATGTTCGCGAAGACACCAGCAAGTGTGTAGGCACAGCCCCTGAGCCCCTGAGCCCCAGAGCCCCTGTCTTTCCAGACAGTCCGTCCGAGCCTGCAGCCTTCCACGGCTTCGCTGCTCTGACCAACTGTCTCACTTCATGTTCTTGTACTGCCAGTGCCTGGGTGCCTATAATGCGTGTGTGTTATTCTGACAAGCTGGTGTAGCAGCTTGATGACCGCAGATAGCGTGTTGCTTGCAATCTTGTCAGTTTCCAGTGTGGGCAGTGTTAAGGCTCTTTCTCGGCAGACGTGGCAAACGCTCTCCTGCACGCAGAAACCCATTTTTTCCTACGGCTTAGGTGCCGGTGTTCCACTGTGCTAAGTGAAGCATGACAGTCAGGGTAGCACACGGCATGACGTGATCTCGCGGCCAAAGTTCAAATTTGTTGCACTTTGCATTTTGTAAGCCGTGATCTGACCTCAATAGGAAGAAAATGGAGAAGATAGTCATTTGAGATTTTCCTTAAAAGTATAATCCATCTCTCCGGTCCTACAGAGGTATTGGAAAGAAAGCTGCGGTATGGAAAGGCATTGCTTAAGTTGCCCTGTGTGTTTAGATGTGTGTGTACATTAATTAACGTACATGTATTATTAGCTCAGTGAGGCTCATATCAGTTGCCCAGTTGTTGTTGGCAGTCCGTGGCAGTGATGTTCAACATAGACAAATAATAATATCAGATAATGCAGTGAAAGCTGTACATTGTATGTGAATAGCCTCCCTTGCAGTGTATTCCCATTCTATACACCTATTTTGCACAATTGCATCTTCACAACATCTGCCTAGTGGGTGGATGCTGGACTTGTGCAGTTCCCTCCACGTTTGGTGAGATGGAGCAGAGGCAGAAGCCTCCCTTAAGTCTGACTACATCTGTTTGCTGCTCCCTGATAATTAGCTAAGGGCCTCTGTGCTAGTTACTTTCATCAGTCTCAAGATGTGTCACGTACACAAACATAAGCTGCCCGTGTGTGCATTGAAATGCTCTCTCCTCAATTGTAGGATGAGAAGTGATAAGTGCATAAGAGAGGCGTGTAAGTGTTAAGGGTCCTCAGTATTCAGACAGTCTGAGAATGTGACAGAGGTGGTGTATGTGTGTTCAGCTGGCTGGCCTGAGATTTTGAATTTAAGACGAATCTGCACACGCATTTACATGTATGTTACAGTTTTATTACCATGTAAATAGTCCGTAGAGTTTGCGACCTACCCCAACACTTTTCATGTAGCTAATTTTAGTTTTATAATGGAATGGTTTTGCCGTAAGATTTCTTGCATGGGTCTGAAAGTGTGAGTGTCACGTCCCGATGGGTGAGATTTGGCGGCCCTGGTGTCTCTGTGGTACCTAAAGAACTAGATAATCTCAGGCCGTGTGTAACTCCTGGCCCTGTGTGTGTGTGTGTTTGCGTGTGCAGCCGTGTGCATGTGGGAGATCATGAGCCGCGGCCAGCAGCCCTTCTTCTGGCTCGAGAACAAGGATGTGATCAACCATCTGGAGCAGGGGGTCCGCCTGCCGAAACCCGAGGAGTGCCCCCCTACTCTCTACAGCCTCATGACCCGCTGCTGGACTTACGACCCCAAGGAGAGGCCCACCTTCCAGGAGTTAGTGTGCAAGCTGAGGTACGGCCTGCTAACTTCCTGAGTGACTGCCTGAACTTTGCTGGTGACACTGGGTACCAGTGAACCACATGTGTTGCCATGTGTTGCTGCTCTTTGTACATGGCAGCCGGATGTTACAGGGAAGCGGTATTTGGGTTAATTTCCTGTTATCTAAGCCTTGTGGTTGTCATGTTGCTTTTTTTTTTAACAACATCTTAGTCAGGTGACATTTTTGGTGAAACGCTGAGAACGTTTTTTTTTTTTGGCCTGTCCAGGCTGCTGAATGTAGCTCATTAAACCAAGCAGCTGTGTGGGTCAGCCATGTTTATGACCTAATGTGAAAGAAAATGTGTAGGTTCAGAATGCTGTGATGTGAGTACTCCCACCCCCCCCCCCCAGTGATGTGCACAAGATGGAGAAAGAGCAGGAGGTGGAGCAGCAGAGGATGCGCCCCTCCAGGACCTTAGACCCCAGGGTAAATGACCCTCCTCCCAAGGTAGCTTGCCCCGTCGTTAAACTCCCACCCACTCCTGCATAACTCTCCTATCTGACCGCCCCACACCCCCATCATTCTCTTTGCAGCCCTCGAGGATGAAGCCCTCCCGCTTTGGAAACACGCTTGGTGTAGCCTGCAAATCCAGGTATGCTTTCATGTGCCTGATATCGCCACCTGCAGGTCTTCATATGTAATACCAACCAAGCTGTGTAGCTGTGGATTTCTTTATGCAAACTGCTTTGTTTTTATGGACAATTTAGAAGCACGTTGTTACATTTTTATTACATTTTATTACCTTAAAGTATATATATATATATACTTATTATATTACATATAGTATGCCAAATTCATAATTTACTTGTCCCACGTGCCGTTAGTGGTGTAAGGTGCACAAGATGTAAAGTTTGTCATCAGGAATGTGTGTGTGGACTGCGAGCACAGTCTAGATTCTGGATCGCACAGGGATCCAGTGGGAATGGATGGATTTCTGCGGATGAGACTGGCCTATGTATTCCTCACACACGCCTACTTGTAGGGTGTGATTGTCACAGCTGTGTGTGGCACAGAGTCGGCTGTGTGCCACTTCGCGCCCAGCGCTCCCATGTGTCTGTCTGTCTGCCCCGTCTGTCTGCACGCTTGCCCCACCCGCTCCGCTTCCCCAGCTGCCCGAGTCGCTGTGTGCCAGCTCTCCTGCCATCGCTAGCCCTTGTGACTACCAGTCGCCCTTCGACTCCAGCCACTTGCTGCCGCTGCCTAAGTCAGCCCCCTCGCCGCTGCAGTGTGGGGGTAAGACCGCTACCCGCTCAGCCGGTACCGGAGGAGAGGCCGGGGTGGCCCTGTGGTGGGGGTCCGGTATCGAGGTTCCTCCCTCGCAAGAGCAACGCGAGACAGAATCCTCAGGCCTTTCAGGCAAACTTCAGGCTTTTAGTTTATTGCTGATTTATGAGTAAACAGATCGATCTCTCTGCTCTCCTCTTTTCTCTTCCCCAAGCCCCTTCCTCAGCCATTTTCCATCCTCTGTTCTGTTCTTTCATTCACTGGTTTGGTGCTTCTGTAAAGGACGAGTTTCTCTAATAGTTCATGTATCATTGTTCTAACTTTGTCTCCGCTAGCTGACCTCGTTCTCCCTTTCTGTGGCCTGGAGGATCTTTCTTTTTGAATTTGCACTTTGTCCTTCTTTGTCACCACAGATTGAGGTTTTTACCAGAGATTCCCTCCTTCTTTTATTCCAGCTCTAAATAACGTCATTAAACACTAAACAAGTCAAAAAGAATGGAACAGTAAGGCAAATGTGCAACAAGAGAAAAACTGAACGAATGAATGAAATTGCAATCGAGAAATCTTGTTAAAGAGTTAAAATGTATGCAAAGCACATTGGTCTGTCTGTTTCCGTGGAAATTCACTAAACGTGTGCTGCGTGAGATTAAAGCAGTGGGTCTGCATTTCTGTAAAGAGGGGATCTGATCATAGAGCCGACCAGCATGGAGGACGGCGCAGCGCATGTGGGAGATGGAAGCGGCAGCGCCTGCAGGAGACCCTGAAGAGGCCAGAAGCAGGAGATGATGGAGGACAACAAGTGGCTGGAGAAGGAGAAGAAGCTGCTGGTGAGTTGTGGCCCTTGGCTTCTGGCGGGTTCTCGGAAGCAAAATGTGGCGGTAGGGGATGGAACCCACAGCCTTGACGCTTCTGCCACCTGAGCTGAACAGCTGGTGACATTTAACCGCCTCATCATTCACAGGACCATGTATCTCGAATCCATGATTAAAGCGTTGCATTGATTTTGTTGGAGATACGGTAACTGCAATAATTTTGTGTCTGTGTGTTATTCTACTATAAATTATGCAGTCATTTCCTAAATTATGTCATAGCCAAACATTTTTATATACAAATATTTGATGTTCCTGCTGATAATTTCCTTGTGGACCTTGTCTGGTAAGTATAGTTTTTAAACACTGTTCTAGACACCTTTGATATCTATAATGCCTTACTGTGCCTATACTGACCCACAGCCCCATCATTATGGGATGTTAGTTGTCTAATCATGAAGGCATTTCTTCACCAGTCTGGCTTTGTTTAGACTGTGTGGATGTGGAGACTGGCTCTGCATTTTGTAATGTTCCCTCCTTTGTTATTTCGTCTGACCTCAGGCTCTCATGGGCTCGGCCTTTGGTGTCTTTGTAAGTGCTGATTTGTACATTTTCCTGAGCATGCAGTCAGTATCTCACCACCAAATCGTCTTGTCCAATCACAGGACCCCATGGTGTCAGATGACCTGCCCTCCCCAGTGGTACAGTTTTCTTTTGGCTTGTTTTTTTAATCGTTTTGCGGTCATTACTTTGTTTCAGTTAACTCATCTGACAAAAAAATGTGTCACTTTTGCTTTTTATACTTGATCACGGTTGAATATAGTCCAGCATATTTCGTTTTGAGCAGAAGTAAATCACACATATAGTTATTCCCGTCAGTTTCTCTTGGTTTAAAAGACATCACTCAGCCTCTTAGATGGCCTGTTTTGAGCGGTTTGAATAATCTTGCACTTGCTTTTTCTAGACTCCGGAACGGGAATCGGGATATGGTGAGTCCTGAGTCGTCCCCATTCTGGCCCGGAATCATTCCACTCTCTTTCTGAATTATGGCTCATTGTGGTTAATTAGTCCCGAGTCCTAAATCCAGACCAGTCTACAGTCATCTTAAAATTTCATATTGACAAATAAGGCTTGGTTTGTTTGCCCCAGTGTGACGTCAAAGGAAGCCGTTTCATGTTATACAGCTAATTGCAGTTACTTCTGCAAATGTGTTTACTTCTATATTTAGTTCTCCAGTGCTTGTTCATGTGCGGTGAAGTGAAAAAGAAAATATATTTCTGGACTTTCTGAATCTTCGTGAAACGAGAATCTTCATTCTCATTCAGCGAACGTGCAGTGAAGCTCTGTGGAAATGGACAGATCATCATGCTTTGCGTACATTTGAACTTTTTATAACACAAGATTTCTCAATAGCAGTGTTGTTCATTCATTCTGTTGCGTTTCTTTTAGACCTTTGCCTCGCTTCCTAGTTTTGCCTTGTTTAGTTCTTATGACGTTATTTACAGCTGCAAAAGGCAGAGCTGCGGTGGGTATTCCGGTAAAAAGACGGGCGAGTGTCCACTAGAACCTCAAATCTACAGTGCCCTCAGTGTTCAGAGAGAACATCAAGACATGGCTGCCACAGAGCATGGCGACAAGGGAGAGTGAGGGGCGAATCCACAAAGAAAACCCTTCAAAAAACATACTTTTTCCCAAATAACTCCTGCAATGTGGCTGGATAACCCATCCATCCATCCATCCATCCATCCATCCATCCATCCATCTTCCTTTTAGTACCTGTTCAAGGACATGGGGTGGGGGGGGGGGGTGACATCTATCCCAGCCAGCATTGGGGACAAGCCTGAGGTGCCCACTAGAGGTGGGACAGCAGTCCATCACAGGGCACACACACATCCACAGTCGTACTCTGTAGGTCATTTGGAGGCACCAGTTAACCTAAGTTCAGAGGAAACTGGAGTATCCACACAACACTGGGAGAAGGTGCAGACTCCATGTAGGGTTTTTGCCCCCAGTGCTAGAGGGCTGAGGTGACAGTGCTGCCCACTGCCCACTGCACCACTGTGCCACCCTTGTTAAATAAATAATACCTTAGTGAAACCTGTTAAGTGTTTTCTGTTTTTTGAGGCTATATTTTTTGAGTTTTAGAAGCTGGTGAGACCAGACTAATATTCCTTATACTCTGATACATACAGTAAGAGCACATATCTTGACATAGATAATAACTGCAAAGTGATGATTCACTGCACTTGCCTTGGTCCTGTGCTGCATAGGAAGTTGGAATGTGACTGCAAGGATGTTATAGCTCTCTTTTTTTAATTGCATTTATTATTTACAGACATCATGAACTGTGGTGATTGTCTCTTTTTCTGCCCTCCCCAGCTGAATTCACCGCCCCCCCAGAGAAGCCCCCAAGACTGAGCACGAAGGTGACTATCACGCTGTCCCGGGTCCTCGTCCTGGCCAGCAGCTGCCACACAGTAGCACCGCCCTGTTAAAACCTTTGAAGTATAATAGGCAGAGAGAGGTTCTCTCTGCTAAATGGCCTTATTTAGCAGATGGTGGTTATTTCAGGTGTGGAGGTCCAGGAGGGGGGAGGGAGGAGAAGTTTATGCTGTTTACAGCCCTTCATGTAACCATAGCAACACTGTTCTGGCGACACTAAGATTGTTTCAGTGTCAGCGGGCTGACTGGCTCACTCTCTGGCCCGCCCCCTCGCAGCCGGCCCCCACTGCGGAGATGGACCGCTCCGACGACCAAGTGTACCACTTCGTTATGGAGCTGGTGAAGATGGTGGTGCAGCTGAAGAACGACGTCAACATGCTACAGCCGTCTGAGTATGTTGGTGTGGTCAAGGTGAGGTGGGCGGGGATGGTCATGGCGGCAACAACGATGTGAAAAAAAGATTTATTTAACAAATAGCAGTATTTTCTAGTTAGTTATTCAATGCAAAGAGTCAGAATTGCAAACTCCTTTGCTGAAAATGCATACAAAACTTATTATGGGGTGTATTCATCTTCTGCACTGGAGAATTTAGACTAGTGGTACATTTATGTCCAAAATGACATTGGGTCAGAGCAGATAAGTGCATCGTTAATAATTAATAAGCCCAAAGAGCATCAGCTCAAGCATATAATCAGTAAGGGCATTAAACTCTTTCAGTTATTAAGTTGCTGGCTAGTAGCTACTCAGATATTAATATAGGAGTGTAGTGCATCATCCATCGCTGGCCAGCAGAAGCCATTCTTAGTTAATTGACATGGCTGGGAGATTAGCAGAAAAAGGAGGAAAGGAATATAGAGAGAAGGTGTATTTGTAATAAAAGGAAGGTGAGTAATAAAATTATTCCTCTCTTGATGTTATTATGGAAATTGAATTCCTGACCTTCACAAACCAAAATGTGTCTTTGGAAATAAGGTGCAAATTACGATGTGTTAAAATGTCGTTGATTACAGTAGCTAAGGGCACATGTGTAGGGAAAAAAGCCAAAGATGATTGGGTTGAACGTTATAAATGCATAAATGTATTCGGTGTCTAGCTGTGAATCCACATCATTATGAAGTTAAAGCGGTGTGTATTGACGTGAAACTCTCGCATTTATCAGCACCAATTTAGGTTTCTCTCTCAGCAATAGCCTTTGCCGTCAGAGAGCCTCGGCTCTTTCACTAATTTTGAAAGGTTTACTCATACTAAGAATTGTGTATTGAGTGTGACCGTGACTGGTTAAATGGTTGATGGATGGATGGATGGATGGATGGACACTCACAGACTCTTCTTGGGGCTGAACTGGGGGATTGGCAGTGTTGCAGGTCCCTTTATCAGCCTGGGTCCATGCCAAGTGAAGTGGGCAGTTCTCTGTTGGCACATAGACAGTGTTTATGCACTTACACCCATACATGTCGCTTGTGCTTTGGTATCTGATCTTCTTCAGTTCCTCTTGAATGGTTAAACCTTGCTGCAGTGCACCTGATTTTTATGATGTTTACAATGGGAGTGTGAGAGGGGGGTTTTGAAGCTCCGCCCAGACCTACACCCATAAAAAACACACAGACACACCTCATGGATCCCGCGACAGCTGTAGGGAATCTTCCTCTACCTCCTGTCTCCTCCCCTTTCAGCCCTATAGATCTCTTCTTGCGGGTGGTCTGTCACTTCAAGGGTGATTGACACCATCCCCCTAGGGACTGTGAGTCAAAGTCAGGAAGTACACACCAGCATTGACATGCAGTACAGATGCTCCATGTAACATAGCTACAGTCTATCATCGATCGTAGCCCATCCATGTATTTGCCTCTGTTTCTGACATTAGTTGTTCTTCTGATGTGACAGTTGTAATTTCGCCTGTGTCTGTCTGTTTCAGTCTGTTGGTCTGACCCTGCGGAGTCTCATTAACAGTGTGGACCAAGTCCTTCCAACTCTCCACGATTCCATCAGGACTGAGGTACTTTGCTGTGAGGCCACTCCTCGCTTTCCGTAACCTCTGCCCCCTAACGTGTGTCACTCCTTCCCTCAGAACTGGGGGGGGGGGGGGGGGGATCCACGATTCTGCACAAGGATGTGTGGTTCTTGGACGTCCGCTCCCTGGTGGACTCTGCGGAGTGTTGCTGACTATTGATCCACTCCTCCTAATGAAAAGCTTCATTTTTTAAAGTGGCAGATAAACGTTAATGTCCTCAGCGAAGGTCTTGGGATGATGACATTTGTAGTAGGTTGTCCTTTTAGGGCACGAAACAGCCTGTAATTTTACAGAGATGGTGACGCTGTGATCTTCTCTCCCCACAGATTGAAGGCACTCAGAAGCTGCTGAGCAAAGACATGGCGGAGCTGATCAGCAAGATGCGTCTGGCCCAGCAGAACGCCGTCACCTCCCTGAAGGAGGAGTGCAAGAAGCAGATGCTGGCCGCTGCTCACACGCTGGCCATGGATGCCAAGAACCTGCTGGACGCAGTGGACCAGGCCCGCGTGCGCGCCAATGTGGCCAAACCTAAGCCGGAGAGCTCATAGTGGACATGGTTCAAGGAGCCAAAGTGTCCAGTGACAGGGACCTGCTGGATCCCATTTCCTGCTGGGGACAGGAGCTGAAGGGAAGCAGTCATCTCCCTCATAACTAACATTCTGGTTGTTGTGACAGGTTTTTAAGGTACCGCTGTTTTTAATAAGGGCTCAGACATGCATGTTCTCTCACTCACACACAAACACACACAAACACACGTGCACAAAGTTGCAAATAAGCCGAATGGAGCGGATGTGCACAATGAAACAGATTAAACAAACTGACAGTATTGTGCCATCTGAGCAAAACCAAAGACTTAAATGATTCATACTTTGGAAAAATTCTTCCAATTCTGAGCAGGGTATTATGACATGAAAAATTATGAATTATTTTAGAATGAATATTTTTTTCATTAATTTTATATTTAATGGCTGCAATAAAAATATTTTACTGCAGTTATAATCTGTACATTTTGATTGTATGTTTATGGTATTAATTAAAAAGACTGGTGTAATTAGTCTATAGCGCCTTTTGACTGTCATGTCATAATAATTATTGTTTCTAGTCAGTCTGTTGTTTCCCCAGTTCCGTCGGGCCCCACTCACCCCGCACGTCTGCTTCCTCAGGGCGACTGTTTTTGGGGGCAGAATGTAAGGGAGGGTGTAAAAGCAGCACAAATCTTCACATACAAAAATATTCTGACTGAAGAAACTCAACGTCAGCATGAAACTGCAAAATCCTGCACATTTCAGGCCATTTAGAAATGCCGTTTGGACTCATTTTAGGTCCCAAAAAAGATTTATGGCCACCCTACTTCCTGAGACCTCAGGCTTGTAGCCAGCATGTGGTGGAAATGGTCTCCCAAGACTGGGCGGTCAGGAGGTCAATGGGACCCATGAAAACAGTGACCTAGAGGGACGAGACCTGATGATAATTCATCGCTGACACTCGAGTCTGCCGCCCATATCCAGCTTCCTGTGCTTTGTCACCCGGTACCTTTTAGCACCGGTGCAGAACTTCCTTTATTTGGCTGGCGTTTAGCCTGACTTATTGCGTAATTATTATGTAGACAAAAGGCACAATATGTTTATATTTAAAGATCAGTATCCAGCTCGGTAAGGTCATTGTGAAGAGATGCCCCTGTGTTCATGGAGGCATGGGTGGATAACCCCCCCCCCCCCCCCCCCCCAATGTTATGTCCTTATCGGTGTCAGGTATATGCTTAATGACCCAGGATTTTATCCATTAAAATGAGTTAGACTGAGAAAGGAAATATTTTACACGATAGAAATGTGTGTTACATACGCTTCATAAATCATTTGGTAGTCTTTTATTATACAGTACATGGCAGCTTTTAAAAATAACATATAATATGCGCGTGTAAATCCCAGCCACTGTGTGATTTTTGGATTGAGAGAATTAGGTCTTGGCAAACTGCCAGGTAAAGAAGAACCCCATCTGATTTAAGGTGTTTGTCCTCACTGGAAAACTGGATTGTGTTACTTCTAAGGATTCGTGGTTGGCTTCCTGGTTTGGGAAACGCCCACAGGAGTCTGTGACGCAGGGTCGGGGTGGGTCTGCGATACGGGGTCGGCGTGGGTCTGCGATACAGGGTCAGGGTGGGTCTGCGATGCAGGGTTAGGGTGGGTCTGCGATACAGGGTCGGATGTGGGTCTGCGATACAGGGTCGGGGTGGGTCTGCGATACGGGGTCGGGGTGGGTCTGCGATACGGGGTCGGGGTGGGTCTGCGATACAGGGTTAGGGTGGGTCTGCGATACGGGGTCGGGGTGGGTCTGCGATACGGGGTCGGGGTGGGTCTGCGATGCAGGGTTAGGGTGGGTCTGCGATACAGGGTCGGGGTGGGTCTGCGATACGGGGTCGGGGTGGGTCTGCGATACGGGGTCGGGGAGGTGGGTCTGCGATACAGGGTCGGGGTGGGTCTGCGATACGGGGTCGGGATGGGTCTGCGATGCAGGGTCGGGGTGGGTCTGCGATGCAGGGTTAGGGTGGGTCTGCGATACGGGGTCGGGGTGGGTCTGCGATACGGGGGTCGGGGTGGGTCTGCGGTACGGGGTCGGGGTGGGTCTGCGATGCAGGGTTAGGGTGGGTCTGCGATACGGGGTCGGGGTGGGTCTGCGATACGGGGTCGGGGTGGGTCTGCGATGCGGGGTTAGGGTGGGTCTGCGATACGGGGTCGGGGTGGGTCTGCGATACGGGGTCGGGGTGGGTCTGCGATGCAGGGTTAGGGTGGGTCTGCGATACGGGGTCGGGGTGGGTCTGCGATACGGGGTCGGGGTGGGTCTGCGATACGGGGTCGGGGTGGGTCTGCGATACAGGGTCGGATGTGGGTCTGCGATACGGGGTCGGGGTGGGTCTGCGATACGGGGTTGGGGTGGGTCTGCGATACGGGGTCGGGGTGGTTCTGCGATACAGGGTTAGGGTGGGTCTGCGATACGGGGTCGGGGTGGGTCTGCGATACGGGGTCGGGGTGGGTCTGCGATACAGGGTTAGGGTGGGTCTGTGATACAGGGTCGGGGTGGGTCTGCAATACGGGGTCGGGGTGGGTCTGCGATACGGGGTCGGGGTGGGTCTGCGATACGGGGTCGGATGTGGGTCTGCGATACAGGGTCGGGTGGGTCTGCGATACAGGGTTAGGGTGTCCCTGCGATGCAGGGTCAGCGTCTATCTGCGATGCAGGGTTAGTGGAGGTCTGTGATGCAGGTTCGGGACGTTGGGTCTAAATCATGCCCGCCAGCCAAGGAGGTAGGAAGAGCCCGATGGTGCCTAGCAGACAGACAATGATAAACATCCACAGGAAGATGCGGTCGATCACCATGGCGACATATTTCCAGTCCTCCTTCACCTGCAAAAAGAAGACAGGAACTAGAAACCAAACAGTGGCGAAAATCTAAAACCAAATCGAAAAAGCACTAAGGACTTAGGATGTGTGACGACCGCAATCATGCTAATCTTATGGTTGAGGTTTCTAAGCTAAAGAAAGCAGAACTTCATGTAAGGTCTACAGACAAGAGGCACTCACAGAGAAGTCGGCATCCTCCGCTCTTAGGTGTTCCGCGATGTAGTGCACCCCTTCCAGAGCGCGGACGACACTGGGGGAGAGTGCCAGGGTGGCGTCTGACACTAAGTTGTCAATTTTGAAGGTGCGCTTGTTGGGGTCGAGCCTTCCCCCCAGCTGCCTGGCTACACCCTCTAGCCGAGACTGCAGGCTCTGCTTCTGGGGCAGTGGGCTGTAAGCACGCTGGCAAGGTGAGGCAAGATGCAAGGAGGCCAGGGCGCCCAGCTCCACATCGCTGCAGCGCCCGTCAACGTCCGTCTCCTGCAGCCAGCTTTTGGAAGTACTCAGGTGGGCATTCCGGCATCGGGACTGTGTCCGGTGCTGCAGCAGCAACCGGCGACGTCTCTCATCCGGGACAGGTCTTTTCATGAAGAGCCACCGTGGAATGAACTCCAGGAAGACCGAGTGCACCCAGTGGGGCATCTTGTGAGTGCTGGGGGAACGGTGATGCACGTTCAGCACAAAGACAGTGATCACGATGGAGAGGGTGACGAAGATCATGGTGAATAGGAGGTACTCCCCGATGAGTGGGATGACCAGCGAGGTGGAAGGGATGATCTCAGTGATAAGCAGGAGGAAGACGGTGAGGGACAGCAGCACTGAGATGCAGAGGGTGATCTTCTCCCCACAGTCTGAAGGCAGGTAGAAGACCAGCACAGTGAGGCAGGAGATCAGCAGGCAAGGGATGATGAGGTTGATGGTGTAGAAGAGGGGTAACCGGCGGATGATGAAGTAGTAGGTGATGTCTGGATAGATCTCATGGCAGCAGTCATACTTCTTGGTGTTATAGGTGCCTACAGCATTGATGATGGCCCACTCCCCGCTCTCCCAGTAGTCCTTCAGGTCCACCGTGTTCTCAATGCGCTCCAAGTCAATCTTCGCTTTGTCGTAAGTCCAGGAGCCGAACTTCATCTTGCAGTTCTGCTGGTCGAAGGGGAAGAAGGTGACATCGATGCTGCAGGAGCTCTTGTAGATGGCCGGTGGCACCCAGCGCACCATTCCAGTGTAGAAGAGATGCGCTTTGGTCATGTGGGTCACAGCAAATTCCCCATCCGCACTGAGGGACAGGAAAGCAGGAATGATGCTACCTAACCATCAACAGTAAGACGCAAGGCATGTATCCTTAATGCTGTGATTTTATCTATGAGTATACATTGTTACAAAATTGTTGAGCAAACAAGACGACAATTTAGATACAAAGACAAATCAACATGTATATTTCTGAAATGTCAGAATTTTGTAAGGAATATATGTTCTACTAAATTTGGTCCCTTGCACAGCTTATACTTTTTCAAACTGCAATTCAAGATATGAGCACTAGATGGCAGGATAATGCAGCTTTGACTGTTGTTGCCATGCCGCAGACTCCGTAGATACTTTATTAGGTATACCTAGCTAGTACCGGGCAAGACCCATTTTTACCTTCAAAATCTCTGCAAAGGTAGACGAGTAGTTATACTGTTATAGGTGAATTTTGTGATTGCATACGAAAGCCCACCCCCCGCTCAGCACACTCACTTGTTGTACAGGACGATATCAGGGACCCAGATAAGCTCGGAGGGAACCCGGATCGATGTCACGTTGTCGTACTCTGACGGCTTCCATCGTAGTTTATAATCGTTCCATTCCTAAGAGACAAGTAACGTTCACAGCCCACAAGGAACGCGTACAAGCTGATGCTGTTATTCTAAAAATATGGCTGACATCCATACTAAGATATACAAACAGAAACTATATTACCTTAAATCACTTATCCATCCATCACTTATGGTCACATTATTTTCCCTTCATGATAAACACGCAAATTATAAAAATAAAGACAAAGGACGGAAGGTAACTGTTTTGTATTGACATATCAGGCGTGATTCCAGTTTGTATTGCTGGTGAATGAAAATGAAAGAGAAGATTCGATGGTGGAGTGAGAGGTGAAATCAGAAGGTGCCCCGCAGCTCAGAAATCCCCCCCTCCAGGGGCTGTTTCTTGTGGTTACTCGAATCTCACCTGTTTCAGCCACACATTGGTTGTCATCATCTGATTCTTCTCATCCTGGAGAGAATAGGGACAAGAGAGTGGGGTGAGTCTGGCAGCTGAACACTTTGGGGGGGGGGGGGGGGGAGGGGGGGCATCACAGCCGTGAAGAGCAGCCAGCCCCATCTTCAGTAATATCCAAATGATGAGCCGCACGAATGACTGAAGCTGTGGTATAAGGTGATATTCGAATGAAACATGTCCTGGCTGCAATGAGAATTTGCAAGGACAAAAAGATACATAAGAAATCAACCTGGAGAAAAAGTTATTCTGGAGATCAAAAAATCTCCAATTTAAAGTATCATCTTTTAACCAGCTGGGAAGGTGTCCGTGACGGACGAGCATCCACCTTAGCAGCCACTCACCACGTCTATGAGTTGGGCTATGGAGAGCCCAAACTTAACGATCACCACGTCAGAGATATTCGGCACAGGCCTGGACCACTTGTTGTAGCTGATGAAGAGCTTTTTGAAGAGCTCGTCCTCTGCGTGTGAGTGGGTCTTCTCGAGGCAGAATACTGCGAGACAGAAGCACACGGGAGGCCGGGTGTTACCTCCGCAGGTCTTTGCATGTCCACAAAACGCGAATAAGCCGCTATAGCGTCACTCCAGCACTGAAGGCATTTGCTGACACCTGTAGGAGTTGCTTCTCGTGTCACATGTTTTTCAAATTGCCTTTTGGGAGAGTAGTTTGCATTAAATATCTTTTTTTATACAGTTTGTGACTGCGTTAAAAACTGGTACATGAAAATACATCACTGATCCGACTGCGCTGATTCCTAAAACCTGGAATTCTTGGTGTTGTGCAGCGTGCTTCACAGTCATTCATGGAAAAAGCAGTTGTAAAGTAATAGACTTTTCAGAAACGGAATATTTAAGTTTCCCTCCGGAAAGGAAACTTCACGCAAGATTTAAAGTCTTAGTGTTGAAAGTCTCTCATTAATTATCACACTCTAATCAATGCAGGCAGCATGTTAATAGTCAAGGGTATCAATGAACAAAATATAGGAATAATTCTTACAAGAGATGTATGGGATATGTAAGAACCGTTTGACGCTATGAAGATTGAAATGTTAAACTTTGCATTTAGATATTTTACAAGTGATTATCCTACTGTAGATTTTGGCATGTTAGCTCACCTGTCTCGCAAGTTTCAGTAAACTTGTTTGGGTAATAATATAGATGTCAGGGACTTAAATTTGATTTGGTGAATGAAGGTTTGTGTTGGAGATGCACTGGATTTGATTTGATGAATGGCCATATGAGCTTCAGCGTTGTGCTGGAGATGCACTGGATTTGATTTGATGAATGGCCATATGAGCTTCAGCGTTGTGCTGGAGATGCACTGGATTTGATTTGATGAATGGCCATATGAGCTTCAGCGTTGTGCTGGAGATGCACTGGATTTGATTTGATGAATGGCCATATGAGCTTCAGTGTTGTACTGGAGATGCACTGGATTTGATTTGATGAATGGCCATATGAGCTTGAGCGTTGTGCTGGAGATGCACTGGATTTGATTTGGTGAATGGTGATATGAGCTTCAGAATTGTGCTGATATGCACTGGATTTGTTAAACTGCAGGGTGGAAAGTTGGTCTGCTGCACTGACAGAAGCTCTCATCAAGAGAAGAGAAGCGGCACGTCAGCTGACGAAAATGTGGCTGTGATCTCCAAACCCAAACATTTCCTCAATGCCCAGTCTGGTTTGGGCTCTCTGCCACACTGAGGCACTCTGTGATTTAACGTTAAACCCCACCCCTGTCAGCAGCTCCTTTCAAGCTCAAGGTGCATCAATCAGGGTGCCGAGATCTCACTGGATTTGCTCACATGTCTGGGATCCATGCCCTGTTTTGCTAGGTGAGAACACCAGCAGTAAGTAGATATAATAAAGGATACATATAAATATAACAAATGGTTGTTTGCTGAAATTTGGGGCACAATCTCAAATACACATTCATATTTAACCTGCTCACACAGTTCAGATGAAAAGTTTGCTGCAAAATCATGAAACTGATTGATAATTAGGAACAAATGTTTAAATACACTGCCTGTGTAAGATAAATGGCAAAATTTGACGACGAATGATATGTTTCTGCAAAGATATTTGTATCTTTGACTCAAATAAACATTAGTTTAGTTGTGGCTGTAGCAGAAACCCAAGCAGGGCTTATTGGATAATGTATCCTATTATTAAGCAGTATTCCAGTGCTAATTACAGTGAGCTAAATTAAGACCAAACTCATCAATGAGGCAATATATTTATTGCCGGAACATACATTGCTTTAACAACAAATGTGAGGTAAAGTGAATTGCACACTTACTTGATTTACATAGAAGAAAACCACCGATGAGTATAATTTTCAGGGTGACGAAATCGCGCCCCATATTGCACCCAGTACGTTAATGTTAATGTGAACTTCTTTAGCAAACATTCGCTTTAATTTTCCGGGTAGGTGATACCTCAGAAGAAACTGTCATACCAAGATTTTTGTGTAAAACTGGATCTTCAGTTTCATCTTTCGTAAATCCTCTCGTTTTGCAATGAATAAAAAAAACAAAAACATGTTTTTCTTGCTATTCCTGCAACATTTTTATTGGAAATTATGGGAGATTTGGCATTAGTCGGATTTTTTTTACATAAATTGCGAATCCACAACGTTTTAAAACACCTTTTTTTTAACCAAATATTTTATTTATATATTTGTTTTATTCTCTTTATGCCGATTTGCATATTGTCAAACTGGAGGTATAACCCTTCCATAGTGCTGAAATGCAGAAAGTATCCTGATATTATTCATTCAGAGGTGGGTCACACTCGAAACTGCGCGAGTATTAACCAATAATACAAACTTAAAAAAAAACACTGTCGACGTTTTTTTCAGCGTTTTCATATAAATGTAACGTAAGTAATTTGTCCAGGAGCATTAAAAATCTGGATGCCGCCAGACTTCCGGCATTTCTCCATTATTCTTTTACGTGTTTTTCACATCGCGCTCCTCTGTCACATAACCTGTAAGACATAATAAAGACGCACAACATTTAGGCTGTATTATATTACTGCACCGCAGGGAAATCAGACTCGTAGCTCAACAAACTTGTTTTGCAGTTCATAATAAACAAAACAACAGAAAGCGCTAATATGTGCTTGTTACTGCGCGCATTGACGGCAGCTACCTTTAGATTGAGGACAAATTGAGGATTTATCTGTTCAATAACATGTATCTGATAGGTTTCTCACTGAAAAAAAATCGAATAATTCCGGATTCAGCGTATACTACGCAAAGGGCTTCCCCGAGACATCATGCTTAGATGGGTAATTTGTTAAAAGAGACACTCGATCGTCCTTCATTCCCAAGATGTGTTATTTCCATTTGTACGCATATCAACAAGTTACTAGGCTACAGCAAAAGTAATGTCCGGACCCGTTTTTATCAAGCAAGTAATAAAAACGGAAGAATAAAGAAAGAGAACATATAGCTTCTTACCTCCTACGAGAATGGTGTCCACAATATACTAAAACAAGTATATATATCTTTTTTTAATCGCTGTTCTATACTCCAAGAAAATATGTATTAGGAAGAAATGTCATACATTTTTGTTCTCGCCTTGCCTTCTCCCCATACGTTGTTTATGGTGCTGATTCTTGGTTAATTCCTTTATTTCTCCTTGTCTTGTAATTCCAGCGCCGGGAGTGGAGCGCTCCCAGCAAGGAAGCAAAGTGGAGGTCTGTCCCTCCCGCGGTATCTCCCTCTTCAGCTCTGAAGCTGAGTGATGTCAGGAAACAGAGGAGGGACCCGGCTTTGCAGGTCATCCATCAGACGCAAACAAGAGCAGCTGACGGGCTGGCAAAGGGACACACATACCTGGCGATGGCCGTCAACACGTATAAAAGGCGTCTGAGTGCTTTTCCGCAGCCCTGGAAGTGCAGGGTTCTGCGGATCCGTGCACCGCGGGGGAAACGTCGCGATTGTTAGCAAAGTGGGAGACGGGAGTCCGGGGTTTCACGTTCTTCAGGTCCAGATAATTATAACATTTATGCGTCCCTCTTTCCGATATCAACATGTAAACTTTTCTATTAAAATTAAACTGTCTGAGCGATTGGAAGAGTATCAGCAGTGGAAACGATAGAAGGCGGTGAGATTTTAAAGTCGCTTATAGCTAATGGCAGAAAAACGGTACAATTATAATAAATATAATAGTGATGTCTTCCTACAGGAAACGAAGTCTGTGTTTGGCTTAATTACGGATATGGCTTGCCTCGAGCTACAGTCACCGTAACAGATAATTACAAATCTTCATATGATGTATTATGATTTATATAATAGGCTGCATCTCGCTTCTTGACTCATTCATTCAAGGCCTTTTGGCATCTAGACCTCAGCTTTAATATTTGCACACACGTCATTCTGTTTATTTTTTAATGTTATTTCTTACATGCAAAACGGAAATAAACGTGTTCCAGCTGATGAAGAAGACAATGAGAATTGTGTTGCCAACTTTTCAGTTTTGCAATGCGACCGATGGGGATTCAGTGTGAGAGAAGCGGTGTCACTGCAATTGTTACCGAGAGCAGCTAGAGGGCAGACACTCTAAATACAAAAAGGGATTAAAAATTAATAAAAGACTTGAATTTCCTTAGCGAAGCAGCTTCTAAGCAGGGGCATATATACCCATGAAAGCGTTGGATTTATTTCAACTGATCCAGGAGACTGTTTCCTCTCCAGTACAACAACGAGCTTAATTCCTTCTTGTGGCAGATAAACTGACGGACGCTGGACTGCAATCGATTCTGACCCTAATTTCTGAAGTAACTCGAGTTAACAGCGAACTGACACAAATTCAAGATAATTTAGTCTAAGTCAAACCGACATCGAAAAAGGTCTCCAATGAAGCGTGAAATGACTATTGTCGCAAAGTATGGTTTTACTATCTACAACTCCAGAAGGAGGTATTATTTTAAGGAAGAAGGAATTTTTGTGATTTTTCTAAAAAACACTTTTTTTTCCATTCAAAACACTGGGTTCCATACAGGCCGCCGTTTATGCGTAGCAAAGTAAGAAATGATCGTACAACACTGCGCTGCTCATCCAGAGATGCACAGGAAATGGCGACAGAAAAGAAAACGACGAACACCACATTTATGATGCACGGTAAATGAAAAGTTTATTGGGGCTCAACATAGAAATACATAGAAATGCATTTTAATGCGGACATGCTCTGAGTATCTTTGCAAATGCAGCCGCAGCTGACCTTGGACCACAAAGCTGACATCCGACACAACGGGTGTGTAGAGGTAGTAAAAGTAGGCTGACCTTCACGATTTACCCGCACACGACACTGCCCCACACCCCCCCGAACTCAGGGTTATGGGCTGTTCTCAGGGTCCCTGTCCGTCCCAGTCCGGCTCTTGGGAAGCTGAGCTGAGACTAACCGAACCCACGATGATCCACAGCAGCCAAAATACAATCATCTATAAAATCTAGTTCAATAAATGCAACAAGCATAAGGTATTATGATAAAAAGCATATTTTTGTAAGAGTGTAGCCCAGCACCCCAAATTATGTAGTTTATCAATGTGTTTTATCAACATCAGTTGTAATCCTGCTGTATTTGTATAATACAAGTTATTATTGTTATTAAATTATTATTTATCATACAAATAATGCTTGTTCGTTAAAAAAAAACAATTATATAGATATAATACAATTATGGGAAATGCTGAAAATATGACGCTGTCATTTATGTATATTTTGCTGCTCAGTGAAAAATAATCTTTGAAGATTACAGCTCCTCATACCTTCTCTGTATAAATGTGCAAAGTACATTATGCTGTATATTCCAAAGATGCTGCTTCCGTGTTTCCAAACATATCAGTCATGCCAGTTTGTTCTGCCGTCACCAGCTGTACTAAAGACGGCAAGAATCTGTGACAGTCCGCAGAGTTTTTGTCACCTTTTCCTTTAAACCGTTCAAAGTTTCATGTGATTTCAGTATATGGTGTAAAAGTGAAGTAACAGAAACTCAAGTACACCAGTACATTTACTCTGCAGAACATTTCTCCAGTGATTTAGGGAGTTGTCATATTTTAATGAAAAATGTTTCTTTATATAGCTCTTAATATAGTACATGTCCCTCGTCGTTTGTGTTATAAAAATGTGAAGCAAAAATCAAAAGCTTTTCATTTGAGGGAAATCCCAAGGAAGGGCCTGATTTGTGCAATAAATCTGAACCCAACTGGGATTGTGCTTTTGTATTTAAAAAAACTGTATTATTTTGTTGATATTCATTGCTGTTCTTAACGGACAGTTTCTGGATGCTGTGCCGTAAGGTTTAATACTTATTTTCACTAGGTCTGTGACCACAGCTGTGTTTTACTGCATCCCCACACAACATACGTACATCATTCAAGCCCGCAGTTCATAATTATAATAGGAAAACAAGTAAATTTAGTCTGGTCCAGCCTTGTTCTCTCCTGTTCAGGCTCCTGCTGGCTAAAACGGAATTAGCGCCTTGCCAGGCTGCACTCACTGTACAATGCAGGCAGTAGTGAACCAGGTAAAACCACAAGTCATTAAGACATTCGTGCTATTTCCAAGCACAGCAAACAGAGAGTGAGTTTTGAGGACTCAGCGGAGAGTGACGACCGGCCGTTTTAGCTGCTTGTTGAAAGAAGAGTAGAGTGTCTGTGCCGAGCCCTCCAGCTTCTGGGCCACGCGTGCAGCCGTAGACAGCATGGTCTCAATGGCCAGGGATTCCTCGTTAATTCTGAAAAGATCACATGACAGCGGTCAATGAGAGCAGTGGAGCTTGTGCCCTGCCTGAGTTCCCAGAGGGACACCTTAAGGTACTTTACTTCTCAGCAACCTTTGTGAGGCAGAGCCGGGTGGCTGACCTGACTCTTATCTTTACGTCGACTTATTTATCGGATGCTTTTGTTGGAAGTACAGCTGGCCGATATGGTTTTAATCGCGCTAATTTTTTTTTTCATGTTAGTCAATGTCGATAATTGGCACGCTATAATTCAAGTCATTTTTATGAAATTATTTATTTCAAGGCAGTGTTATTGTAGTTTTGACTTTAAAATTTTATTTTTATGTTATTTTCAATTTTTATGTGAAATCCAATTTAGTTTTAGTTAGTTTTTATTGTGGTTTATTGGTTTTTATTATGTTTTAGTACTGAGATATACAGCCATGTGAAAAAAATAGTTCTTTATGAAGTAATATCTACATATCAATATTAAATCTTCTTTTAAATCATATCTGTAGATGAAGGTGATGTAATTGTATCACCTATGCAAAAACAAGAAAAATATCACTTATTTAGTAGAAGAAATGAACTATTATGGCAATTTCCACTGAGGAAAAAGTTAGGGCACCTTACTGTATGCCCTAATAGCTAGTATGTCCCCCCCCCCCCCCCCCCCCCCTTGGCTGAAATAACCTCAGTGAGACGTTTCCAAAACCATCTATCAATCTCTGAAATCACTGGCAGAAAGTTCTCCCCACTCTCCAATGCAGAAATCCTTAAGCTATGTGAAGTACAGAATATTTAATGGCTGCCCAATTTTTTTCACATGACAGTAGTTCCATTTAGCCTTCATGTATGTACATTTTAAGTTTTAGTGATTTTATATGAAGGCACAGTGCTCAATATATACTTCTGTCCTCAAAATGCGCAAAACATATTCCAGGTATTTTTAATAATCATTTAAAAGTGTTTGACGTTTGTTTTTATTTTATTTCAGTTACTTTCGGAAACAATATTTATAGGTTTTGTTCGGTTATAGTTTTTATTTTCAAGTCTTCTTTCATTTCAGATAATGAAAATGTTTTCTTTTAGCCTTAAGTTTTGTCGACCATAATAACCCTGCCTTTAGGCTCCATTTTTTCTAGGAATTCCCTTAGAATAGCCCTTAAACAGATTCAGAGTTAGAAAAAATGCAGCAAATTGAATGAACTGCAAACTGAAGTCTCATTTTAATAAAATAATCATACAAAAATAAACTTTTTTGCCATAGGGCACAACAGTAGAAAATGCTGACTGTACAGTTTGTTGCTTGGTTTTTTCTCTGCCCTGCTATTTTCAGGGAATGTGTGTATTGCCAGTAGAAATGTCACCTATCATGTAAAGAAAAATTAAATGTGGTGCTCCGCTGTTAACCAATATGGGATGTGATTTGTCTCATATTTCTACATATTGAAAGTGGAATCTGTAATTGCTGGGGTTTCTACCCGGTACACAGCACAATCTGGTGCATGTCGGACTTTTAACTGCAAAAAAGTAGCCTAATGCCACAGCACCGATATCTTTTTATGTTGTTTATTAACATTATTTCCTGTGTAATGCTGCTGAGCAAGAGAGAGCAAAAACCTGGACCGTCCAGTGGTCCCCGAGGACTGGGCTGAGAAACCCTGCTATTAGGCAGTGTTACTTAGCAACAGTTTATCCAAATTTCTCATCATTTAAATTTTAGATGAGAGTAAGTCAATATGTCATTTATAACATCCAGTCCTGAATCCACTGAGATCGACACTTGAGAAATCAAGATCAGTCAGTTCTTGGAGCAATTGCGGGACAAGGACCTTGTTCAAAGGTCCAACAGTGACATCACTGCTGAGCTTGGGAATTGAATTAGCAATTTACAATCATGGACACAACATCCTAACATGCTGAGCTTATGTTTTGTTACTTTTATTTCTCATGACTGTGTTCCACCAGGCTTTGTGCTCAGTGCAGAGGGAATCCAGTCACCCAGGGCCTTGACAAGCCTGTCAACATTATTCTGACCATTCCAGTATAATAACATGGAAAGCTGAGTTCATTTTTGACAAAGATGACCAATGTGGGCAATAACTGAATACATAGAGAGAGACCTTCTTAGATTGTACTTTAACTTAGTCTAACTAACCTAGATTGATGTAGGTTTTGCAGAAAACAAGTGTGAGCAGTTTGTCCTTGTGGATGTGTGTGGGGGGGTAACTTACTTGTTTTTCTCTGCCAATGACTCCAGGATACCTCCTTCCAACTGGGTTTCCAAATCTTCTACAATCTTCTTAACCACCTCCTCCAGATTAAGGTGGTCTTCTTTGATTCCAACAATGTTCTCCTGGATCACCTCTTGGTAGCTCTGATCGCCCATCTCAGTGCTAACATACTGGATCAGGTTCTCCATCACAGCCTGGTTGCCATGCTGGATGGCCTGGAGGTAGTTAACCTCATCCCTCATGGCTTTGAGCCGGCGGGCGGAGGCAGGGCACCTGTAGAAGCTTGCAGAGCAGCGGTCAGGGTCTGTCTCCTGGTCCAGTTCGCTCTCATTTGGAGCATCCTTGGGCTCGATGAAAGGACCTTGGCTCATATTCAGATAGACCCCCCCTGAACCCAGGTCCCCATCCCCGCTTTGGCAGAAGCTGGGCACCACCACTACAGACATGAAGAAAGTGCCCAGCACCCAGAAAAGCAGCATTATGACCTACAGGGGAGACAGAAATGCAAGAATTCTGCATAAAACAAACACATATGCTGCTATAAAAATACACAGCCAACAGGTTCCAGTCTGGTGATAGTAATCAAGATAATGGATCTTGGGGTAAATCTACCTGAAAACCCCATCTGGAAGAACAATGATGCTTCCCATAGTTTCCAGATGATTCCAACATTTAGCATCTACCATGGTTGAAACCACATCGCGGGGCTCATGACTCCAAGGTCTGTGCTTGCCTCTGAGCCAAAACTTGGCAACCCAAACAGCATCCCACCTTTCGCCCCAGTGTGAAAGCTGGTTTGCTGGCTGCTGAGGTCTCTCTGCCAGCTTGCGAGGTCGTGATTGATTGTGGAGTCAGCCGTCATCCACTTGGGGGCAATTAGAGGCTCTTTCGGAGCAACCTGGACGCACGGCAATGGAAGGTCTGATGGAATTCCTGACCTGAGACAGATTACCTCTTTTTATTGTCGGGCTGCCCTCAATCTGAGCCGTGAGGAGGTTGATATCACATATTATTAGCTGGTAAGGAGATTGCCAGAATGCTGGCAGAAGGATTGGCTTTGTGTTGTCAATATCGCCGCCACGGTGCAGCACAATTGAGATGGGCGTCAAATCATGTAAAAATTCAGATTGTCTAGATTTGCACAGAAAAGAGCTGCACAGGAAAACGGCAGAGTCTGCAGCATTCCTCGTGGAGACGAAAGAGCCATTTAAATCATGGCATGCATATGCAAACATACCCATCTGTTTGCATTAACTCTAAGGGCTCAGGTTAAACTCAAGATCGAGGAAAGCTGTGGAAATTGATAATGAATAGAAATATGAATGGAGGTGACGATTCAATATAGACATGACTCTTTAGTTTCAGTTTTATTCTTTAACAAATACCAGATTATAGGAGTCAGCAGACGAAGAGTTATTTCAGTTTTAATATAAAGACTGGACTTGGAATAAAGACCTGAAGATTAAGAACAGTGTCTAGGATAAAGACATTTAGCCAGAAACATACACTGAGTTCCAGGCCCACAACCAGGGGAAAATCACCAGATTCCGAGATAAAGACTATGAGATAAACATCATATTCTGGAATAGAAGGGATACAGTCAGGATTAAAGGGTAAAAACCAGAAAGATAAAGACTGTTCTGGTGGAGTGACTGGGGTTTAGGCTCCCGGACTCGGCTGCTGAACAAGCTGCCCTGCTGAACCGCCCTTTACCATTCAGCACATCTGGAAACCTTCTTTTCGGCTTTGTTATTTTAGTCTCCTCTGCACATCGGATTGAGTTAAGTGGGGGGGGGGGGGGGGAACTCAACATGCTTTTCTGTGTTTTGTCTGAGTAACTTACATTATGACAGAATTCTGCACAATACTTTGTGACAGTGTCTGCAATGTTAGTACTAATTACTGTCCAAATGTCCGTCTGTCTATCTATCTATCTATCTATCTATCTATCTATCTATCTATCTATCTATCTATCTATCTATCTATCTATCTATCTTTCTATCTATCTATCTATCCTGTCAGCGTCCGACCACATTATATGTTTATACTGCAGGCTACCAACTTCAACAACAAAGCTAGCAACCACCTATGAAGCAAACAAATCATAAGATCATTTTCATCCTCCATCACGACAGCGGGAAGGAGGCGCTGAGGAGGCGCTGCTTGAGCTCCTGCTTCCCGCTCGGCTTCAGCGCCGCCGGTAACCCGATATGTGGGCAGCGGTAGGATCCGCGCTTTTCCGCTGTCAGAGCACATTTGGTCCGGAGGTAACAACATCAGTCTCAGCAAGAACTTGAAAATACTCCGTCTGCATTCCCAGCAAATTACATGCTGCAAAAAATGGCATGTTTACTCCATACCACAGAGACATTTTCAACTTCTTTTGAAAACAACAACTTAATGCGTAATTCTAGTTCAGTTCTATTAAATAGCGTGAGAAGACATACTAGAAAAATGTATGTATATTTTTGGGTTATAAGCTTCTGTATAAAAGCCTTTACTGGTTGTGGCCTCCTGTTTCTGATTAATCCTGAACAGTGACCGCTCTGGAATTACAGTGGCTAAGGGACCCACACTGAATGCAAACAGGACCAACCCAGATCTCATACATGCACATTACTGCTGGCTGCCAGCCTATTGTATATTTTCTTTTATTCAAATTAATGCCAACACATGCTTTGGGAACTTTTTGTCCTAAATAGCATAACAGTTCACACACTGGAATGGTTACCAGATAGAAATGGACTCATTTTAAAACTGTATTACTAGTTTCAATTGGTAGCAGTTTACGATGGATGCATGATCTGCATGAAAAAACAACTTTTCGAACCTTTATGGCTTTAATTCAGCAGTTTTACAATGGCTTTGCTCCACTTCTAAATGTATCAGCTGTTTTAGAATAAAAGTAACACTTTGTGATTACAATGTTATCATCGCTGAACACTTGTAAGCAGTTCTAATAACAGGCCTAATAGTGCATTAACCCCATTGGCCTTATGGTCAGTGAGGTGATGTGTTGTTCTGAGAGGAAAACTACTTCGTCCCGCCATGTTAATGATATACTGCAGCTGAATGGCTCCGTGAATTTTAACAAGACAAAAGGAGTCTTCTGAACACTTTGCATGTCATTCCACGCAGGCGCTTCCGCCAGCCAGATGGCAACACCCAGTGAGAAAGGAATCTAACCCCGTATTAGGGCTCTGAAGCAGAAATCAAAGCAGGCCTCAGCTGAAGGCAGCTTTCCAGCCAAATGTCTAGGGGACAGCATGGTTGGAGAATAATGAGTTTTGCATCTCCAGCCATAAATGCCTTCATTCACGTACACAGACAGTGCCAGTCAAAAGTTTGGACACACCTACCAATGGAAATGTTTATTTCTTACTATTCTCTACATTTAAGAATAATTATAAAGACATAAAAACTAAGTTACGTAAATGGAATGATGCACTGACCAAAAATGTATTTAACAAAAAAATTAATTTGTTGAGGGGGGGCAGCGCTGTGGGCCGGGACTCAGAAGGTTGTTGGTTCAAATCCCTGGGTTGGCAGCATGATCCCACCATTGGGCCCCTGACCAAGGGCCTTAACCCCAATCACTCCAGGGACTGGCTGACCCTACTGTCTCCTCTATGCCAGTCTACTAAGGTGGCCTCCTGAGATGCTTTTCCAGCCATCCTGAAGGACGTCCCACATATATGCTGAGCTCTCATTGGCTGCTTTCCCATCACTCTCTGGTCAATCTCCTCCAAAACCATTTCTGCTGTGTTTCGGTCAGGTGACCAGGTCACGTGATGCGACACTATCACTCTCCTTTGTAGGTGGCTTGCTGTGTCCAAACTTTTCCCTGGTACTGTAAATACTGGCACGTCACCGTCACACTTCAAGTGCTATTCCATGAGTTGCCACAAGGTTTCCCTAAGAGCGGGTGTGATGGCCTAACGGTGTGAGGACTGTCACCACGGTGACGGTAACTTTGACAGCTGGGCCGTCAGCCTTGGATTTAGGACAGGAGCCCACACCATGGGCTGACACGTAGCACATAGGGCAGCATTGACAGCGTGAAGGCAGATGTGTGATGACATGCCAGGGAGACCAGCCAACTGCACGCTCCTACGCAGATCAGCTCCCACTAATTAGGATTATAAGGGTGACACCACTGATCAGAAGCAGAAGGGACAGCATTAATGGGTAGTTCTTGAGTTTTCAAACTTAATTACAAAGCAACTAATAGATATTAAAATGAAAAAAAAAATACTTCCCCATTTAGAAGTTTATCTATGAGTATTAAAAGCCACTACATGGCATTAGAAAAAAAAGCTTTCTGCTCAGCTGAATGCAGGAGTGTTGAAGAGGTTTAAAATATACAAAACAGAAACTCCATCAGCCTTGGATTTACATCCACTTACATTCTTGGCTGCTTCTGCTGGCTGCCTTCAGAACTTCTCTATTAATTGCTGCACATTTACACTTTTTTACTCACTTATCCTCAGGATGTACATTTATGGTGCTTTTAACCAGTTAACCGCGTTTGCGAAATCCTTTCATTCCTTTTAAATGATTACAAAAAAAAAAACTTTTCTAAAAGTACTTTTTAAAAATTTGCAGCTAAGTGACTCTTAAGGAAGTTCCACAGAATCGACGGGTTAGACGCAGAGATAAAAATATCCTCTTTTATAGATGAAACCCGATTGAAAAAACAGGGCACTTACTGACGTGCTGCGTTTACGAGACTCCAGCAAGTTCCCGAGTCCTGGAGCACGGCTGGGCTCCGTGGATCCGTCCTCCTCTGTCCCCTTCACGGCTGGGACGGATTCCTCTCTGCACCGGGAATCGGATGGCGGCCCCCCTGCCTCCCTCCCCCTTCCTCAGTCGGCCACCGAAGGTCTCTGCAGATTCGCTTTTCCTTCCTCTTCAGTGGAAGGTGCCGGTGCAGGGAGGGGATGTTTTGAGGGAGGCTGGTGTTCAATGACTCCTTTCTTTTGCAGTGCGAGGGGCCAGAGCAAAGCCGTAATCTACTCCCCATCTGCACCCGGACTAATGGATGACAGATGAAATCCGAGGTAAAATGCAAGCAGACTGGAAAGCGCCGCTGAACTGGCAAGATGTACTCAGCATTTAAACCAAGAGAAGCTGTGAGCGCCGGCACATGAAGCGAAAATGCAAAAATACGACAGAACATGCGCTCATTGCAGTTCTCATACAATGATTATTCTTTTTTTAACGTAAGGAACACCCAACCAATTTTAGACAATTGTCGACCTTGTTTCAGGCAGTCGGTGGTATTATACCTAAAATACAAAAATTATACGACCTCATTAGAGTGTTTTCAAAGTTCTCCGAAACACCTTTAATGTAACAAAACAAATGAAGACCCGCAACCCCTTTTCGCGCACCGTATGCAAAGCAACTGAAATTTGCAACTGAAAATTGAACTAATAATTAACATTAATTTCGCCGCAAATCTGTGGAGTGACAGAGGTCTGCTTAAAACCAGCAAGTAGGCATATTACAAATCAGCAAAAAAAAAGATCTTAATAAATTAAAAAATGTAAATACATGTGAGTAAAAAAAAACGCAACAGCGGCTAAATTACGGAAGCAAAACAACAATCTGTGAAAAAATCTCTTCATACTACGACAAGGTAATTACTGCAAGTACTGTGGTAAATTTTAGGTCCTCCTCGATTATTCCTGCTCCCTGGTGTAATCCAGGCCAGCCCCACGAGTGACAGTAGAAATGCAGGTCAGCTTTGAGTTACGTTTTCCAGAGAAAAACTTAATACTCCTGTCCACACATAAATTGCACTAAAAAGTAGATTAAGCCACTTAGTGTTTATTAATTTGGCTTCTATGTTGGACTATACTACTGACTGTGAAAGAAATAATTATGCCACATTTATTTTCAATGCCATTTCTGAATATATTAACATAGCATATGTATCCATCCATCCATCCATCCATGCATCCATCTTAAACTTCCCAATACTGTGCTGAATAACATACTGCAAATGTGTGTGATGCTGCTATTCTCCACACCAAAATCTAACCTGGCACCTCCCAGGAAAGTTCATATTACCGTGAACCGTAGCGACTCTTACCCGCCCCAAATGATTCTGCTGTTGGCTGCGTCTGGCAGATGTGCTCCGCAGGTCTCCCAGGGCACAGCCTGCATTCTCATGTCAGCACGACAGCTGTAGGAGACCCAGGCGTGTTTAGTCTGGACAGAATAAGAGCAGCCAGATATGAAGCTCCTTCCCATTGTCTTTAAAGAAGAGACAGGATAACAGTTTAACAATTCAACAACAATTAGACATAAGACTGTCCATCCATCTCCAGATGGCTTTTGTTGAGCAGGGTCGTGAGGGGGGAGGCGGGGGCTGGACCCTGTCCCAGACAGCATAGGGAACAAGGGAGGTGGTGACCCTGGATAAGATGCTGCTCCGTCACAGAGCACAAACAACAATGCATACACCTCCAGTACCAGCTTAGAGACGCGCAATGTGGAATGAAGCTGTAAAACCCAAAGGAAACATGCAAAGTGACATGGAATGGAGGTGCAGTTCAAGCCCTCAAGCCTGGAGATGTGAGCAAGCATTCTTCTGAAAGAGACACACTTCTGGAGGTGGACCCAGATTCATAACCTGCTGGGCTGCACGCCACCCTTCCTGACTGAGCAGTTAACAAGGCCCTTAACCCCGATCACTGCGGGAACGCTGGCGGATCCTCCTCCCCGATCCCCACTCCAACCCTTGTTGCTTTAACAGACAAGTGTCTGTTAAATAAGTAAATGTAAATCCACACAAGCCACCTGTTTGACTGCTGTGGCCCTTCGTTTGGGGAATTTCCTTTCTGGCCTTGGGTTACGCGTGCGTGAGTCTGCCTTCCAGTGAGGCCGCAGGAGAGCACGCAAATCACAGGCTGTGTCCCTCTGTTTGCCTATAAACTCTGTCCACATTCAAGGTGAGTGTTAATGGGCCCAATTCCCTGCGAAACAACAGCCGGAACCAGCAGCGTTGTTCTATTAATACATATACTATCCTCAGTGAAGAAAATGTAAATAATTTACATTATGTGGAGCTAAACGAGAAATGTTTATATTCCACTATGGTGAGGTCGCTGGCTAGAAGGGACTGATCCCACACATATGGAAACAAACCATTCTGGTTGTCCATGGCAATCATCCAATCGTCATAAATGGTACTTCGATATAAATCAGACCCAAGTATAAATCTGGGACTGTGTGAAACGGATGTAACGTGCGCATCAGTTTGCCGTTAAATTGGTCTTACATAGCCGGCAGATGCTCCTGCCCAAACTGATACTGAGGTGAAGATCAGAGAGCAGGGCTGGTCAGCATCTGTGGAGCAATTGGGGTTAAGGACCTTCCTCAAGGGCCCAACGGTGACATCACTCTACTAGCCATCGGAATTGAAGTAGTGACCTTCCAAGCGTGTGCACAAAGTCCTACCCACAGAGCCACATGAAGAGTTAGCTAACCTTGAGACTGAGAAATCACATAAACTGAAGGACATACTTTAGGTAGCAGATGCTTTTGTCCAAAAGTGACGCACAAGTGAGGCATATAGCACCTTACAAGCATACCTAACTAGGGATAAGTAGAGCCAGGCTGACCTTCCATTGAATGCCCAGGTACGAGTGTATGCAGTATAGCAGAAACATAAAGTAATATATTTCACTAAAAAAGTATATTTTGGATCAAAACCTTAAATCAGAGTGCAAAAATGTTACATTTCTGAAGTCAGACCAGGTATATGCATGATTTAGTGCAGTTTAATTGCTTTCCCATTGATCTGGGATGGCGGAGCGTGCATGTGATGGGATTTTGCAGAAGGGCTTAGTGATATGCAGCCGACCTTAAACTGATCATTTATTGTTGTTCATAAGAGTTTGGCTTCTCTTCTTCTCTCTTAGTTCAGAGCACACAGCCAGGCTCCAGTGGCCCAGACCCTCACAGCTCTTCCTAAAATCTGCCTCCTTTATGATTTTGATTCTTTAGCTCCAAAGGTTAAACTGCTGACTTTTTTTTTGTTTTCCTGTCTCCACTGGTTCTGTGAATCCATTCTTCGCTCCTGTACCCAAATAATGTAAAGTCTCAATTCCTTCCTTCCTTCCATCCCATCATCTACCAACTGCTTATCCTTCTCAAGGTCTATAAATTGTCAATCAATCCATCCATCCATCCATCCATCCATCAATCATCCATCCATCCATTTTCTAACCACTTATACTGGTCAGCATCCTAGGATATAGATATAGATTACATAATGTGTGTATAGTGCACTGGTTCAGGCCAGTGGCATAATAGCATATATGACATTCATTATGAGTAATATGAGCACAGTTCTGGGCACCTTGCAAGTGAAATTATCACCCATTGACATTCATGCATGATTTCTGCTTTAAAACTCTGTGATCTTCTTATCCGCTGACTAAATTCAAACAACGACGATGCACGTCAGTGACATTTGTAAGGAAAATTAATTCCCCAATTGCATTTTGTTTGCTGAGCTGCCATCTGACATGACATTATGAATCATTAAAAACAGTGAATTGCACACACTTCAGTATTTGGCTTCAGATAGTGGAGAAGAATGATGCTGAATAGGAATCAAAGACTGTATCTGGAGCCAGGAAATGGCTTAAAGCGGCGGGATGAGGTCACCGTGATGTAAAATGAAAAGGGGAGGGGTGTGTGTGTAAGTGCATGGATTCAGCATGCTATAAAACTGAGGGTCACCTTTAAACCCTTAAGACCACCCACTGAATCTAAGCCAGATAAGCTCACGTTCATGCTTCATGTTCAGCCCAATTCTCACCTTCGTCTTCAGTCCAACAACTTTTGTTATTCCAAGATCCTCCCTGTAACTTGGTGGGAACAATAACAGACGATTACAAGACAGTACAAACAATAATAAGTGCAAAGGTAAAACCGTGCAATCACAACAGTGAAATGCACCAGTGATTTATTTCCAGGGTAGTGTCCTGTATAGGGGGGCGGTGGGGTTGGTTATTCCACGGTTCCCTAAATGACAGCAGACATGGGGTCCCCCCAGTTGCGAATACCGCTGCAGCAAGGTGCAATGCTCCTTCTGAAACCTTGTTTGTTAATTAGAGAACCATACTTCTTATTTTTAACATGCAGTGAATCTGCTGCGGCATCAGACACCCAAAATAAACAGCAAGAGAGCTGAGGCCGCGGGTGAAGAATAAACCTGAACACAGAGCACTTGGACACAGCTGGATACTAAGTGGATAAAATGTATTTATGAATAATAAGCTGTAGGATTTTCTTCAAACCGACAGATCTGAGTGTATCTCCTTTTGTGTCAGAACTCCGGGGCTTTAAATGAAAAGCATCTGGTTGTTAAGAGCGATTGTTTTATTCCTCAATAAATCCAGCTCATATGAATATTGCTTTGGGAAAGAAGCCGAGATAAACATCACTGGTATTGGCAGACGCTTATAAACTGAATTGCACTGACTGTCACAATGTAATCAGACAACTAGATGGCATTCATGCAGTTCTGTTCTGCATAACAAGCGTGACGGTTTATGACACTGTCATTGCTTACGGGATCTTGCACTTACTTGCAATACTGATTTATGGCATTTTAAAAATAAATACACAAAATCAACAATTTCTGAAGCCGTCACCCTCATCACCTAATTGTTAGATAAACCTGATTCACCTGACTATCGCTCATAATCCTTCCTTGTGTTGCGACTTGCAGGACGAAAGGTGCGACGAAAGGCAGGTGTTTTTGGAGAACAAAAGGGGGTTTTATTGACCAGAACAGGGAAATAAACTGGACCATGAGGGGTCAAAATGGGGAAATGAGCATTGGGAAGGGCTCAGGCAACAAGAGGACTGACTTCAGTGACTGGACTGGGGCTGATGAGATAAACAGGGACTTAAATCAAAGACTAACAAGGGGAAACAGGCAACAGTCGTGGCTCATTAGGGCCATTTTAGGGAGAATCGGAGGGTTAGGGGGACATGTTACACTTTGGGCTTTTAACAGATGATTCATTTATTGAACTTCTTGCATTTTAGGCGTTTTTACCCCTATATAGCATACAATTCATACGGTCCTTTCTTTCCTGTGATCCTAAACACATCTCACATTGTCATGTGACAACGCTACACTAAAACCAAATGGAGCTGATAATTCAAACGATGACATGCAAACCCATATGGCTGAAGTGTGAAGTGTGTGACTGGGCACTTATTCATAGATTTATGCTGTCTGACACCAGTGTCATAAAACAAAATATGTTTCAAATCAAGTGCATCCATTAGTGTCCCATCGCCATGCCTTATCACCAGCAATGGTGCTTACTATCACTCAAAGCACATATTTGCATGGGGCCCTCCATGTTTGGAGGCCCCCTGTTGGCCACAAACACATATGGGGCCCCTCAAGAAACCTGCCTGTGACTCTATCCTCCGTTTTCACCTGAGTCTGCACTGGGACCAGCGTAGAACCAGCTCCAACAGCCTTGACCTCAACCAGTTACAGAATTACTGATCATCAGTCTCACCATCAAAGCTTCAAATGTTCTCCTCATTTTGTCATGTTTAAAATGTTTACATGAAGAGAAGCCTGGCCACTGCTTATAAGTACCTATAAGTATCTGAAATAAGCGCGAAGTAAACATGGTGAAAAGTAAAAAGCGATAATATTCTCAGAGAGAAAACAACTGAACTCCTTGTTAAATCAGTGCTTAATCAGTGGCGTTTTTCTCTACAGGAATGCCATCCCTGATAAATGTATACCCTAACCTAACCCTAACCTAACCCAACCCTAACCTAACCCTAGCCTAACCTAACCCTGTTCTCCGTCACCTCCCAACTCCAGGGTGCTCTGTTGGTTCCTTGGGTTCTCCACAAAGCTCCCCTCCTTTATCCCCCAGGCCCAATTCAGCTGTGTTGATGCCTGATGGTTTTTTTAAACTGGGGCCAAGCATTGTGTAACTGCATGGATAAGTGTGTATTGTGTGTGTGTGTGATGGATGAGGATCCCATCTGAAGTAAAACCGCTTAGCTCCATGTTTTCCTCAACTGAGCCTACAACACTGATCCTGTTTGTCTGTAACTGATGGATGGATGGATGGATGGATGGATAATGTGATTTTTGCCAATTTGACTGAGAAATATATATAATAGGGGTGGCATGGTGGTGCAGTGGTTAGCACTGTTGCCTCACACCTCTGGGATTTACACCCAGGTTTGAGTCTCCGACTGGGTCACATGTGTGTGGAGTTTGCAGGTTCTCCTCATGTCGTTGTGGGGTTTCCTCCAGGTACTCTGGTTTCAAGAACATGCTGAGACTGATTGGTGTTACTAAATTGCCCGTAGGAGTGCATGTGTGAGTGACTGGTGTGTGAGCGTGCCCTCTGATGGGCTGGCCCCCCCCACCCTGGGTTGTTCCCTGCCTCATGCCCATAGGTTCCAGACTCGCCATGACCCAATAGGATAAGCGATTTGGACAATGGATGTATGTTGGATGTTGTTTTGTGGCAGTATACAGTAACTAACAAAATAAAATTTATATTTATATTTATATTCACTGGTATCCTGGATAACTGGATACATAGATAAGTCAGTACATCTACTGGTATTTAATTTGACATGTTGGGTGCTGGATTGAGGGGAGATGATCCAGGGCATGAAAGATAAATCAGGGAGTTTGGAAAAGTTTTGTGGCATTGAAGGGAAAGCTGCAAAAGGAGAGAAGACTGAAGTCCAAAGGTCATTGTTACTGCACCCTGTCTGCAATATTTATTTCTGTATTGCTGAACTCCTGTAACTGTGTATTTATGTCTGTTCCCTTTTGATTAAAAACAGCTGGAAATAAACTTCTCACAGGACTAGTAACCAAATCCTTATACCTTGTTTTGATGTGTGTGTGTGTCTGTGTGTATGTGTCAGTGTGTGTGTGTGTATCTGTGCGTGTGTGTGTGTCTGTGTTCATTATACAGATCCAAGTGTCCCCAGTACTCATACACTGTGCGTCTGTCACGACAGGGCATGATAAAGGACACAGTGGGGCTTAGGAACAACAAGGGGGATTTATTGCGAAAAAAACAAGACAAACTAGAAAGAAAAGGGACCAAGAGGGGTCAAAACAAAGCGTTTTGTACGAAAAACACAATTTGCAATACTAACGCGATGCCTTCTTGCAGGTGATTTCTTGGTCAGCCTAGGAGCTGCTTATGATGAAAGTATCTTCCGGAACTGCATTCCGAGATGCCGGGGCTTCCGTAAGTAAATAACATTTGCAATCCTAATGCAGCTTCCCCCAGTTCAACTTGCACACCTGTGTATTATAACGGAAAACCCTCTAGCTGTCCATGTTACATGGGAACTCCCAATAGCTACCGTGACACTTTATACATTCCACTGACACTTTATGCAATTCCTCACTTTTCATTTCACATCTTCCTGATTGCTGCCTCATGCAAATTCAGTTAAGGATAGTGCTTTCTATTGTATTATTTTGTTATTTTATTTATATTGTTCTTGTTTCATTTTTTATGCTACTTTTCTTTAAGTATTCCCCCTTGAGCACAATCCAGTGAGCAGGTGGAAACGCATTTTTCGACACACATTCGCAGTGTATGTTTGCGTAAATGACGAATGCGTTTGTTGCCCATCGTTTGCGCCTGGTCTCTGGAAACTCGAGCGTTTCAGGGATGTGCTGCTACGTGCAAAGCTGCCGAGAGAGTAATGAAAGGCAATGAAGTTTTAAGATCTGCTAATGCAGCGATTGATTTTCTAAATATCAGCTGCCTTGTGCCTCCTGATCTAAGCAGGACCATTTGATCAATATCCGTAAGTCTGTTCCCTTCAGGTAGTGCTGCTGTGTTGCTCTTGCTGGGGGTGGCTCTTTGAGGTGAGCACACGCAACAAATTGTAGGCATTTCATTTCTCGAACTGCAGGAAAAGACATCCACACACACCGTCCTGGAATTGGTTATTGCATCCAGATCCAACTTTCTCCATGCCTCTCCCGTCCTCTTTCCCAGAACCTCATTAACTCAACATTTATACATTCCTGCAAGCTGCATTTAGCTCAGTATGCCTCGCTTATATCACATATCCCTGTATCCTCCAGTATTCACAGCGACAGCAGAATCCACAGCAGCGTCAGTTACACTTCCTGCCATGTAATTATAGGAATCGATGTGAGACTGCCGCCAATACATGAACAGCTGTCAAGCCAGCAACTCTCCCTAAAACACACATTTCATCACCAGTTTCATAGTCAGATAGCATTGGCTATAAGCTTTCACCAGAACATAAGGCTTAAAACACATTCTACCAAGCAATATTCAAGTATTCAAGACGTTTTTCCTCACGACTATTTAACTGGATTTTAAATGTAATTAATAACTCGGTTAATCTACAGTCATTAGTTGTAAAACACTACTAAAATAACCTCTATTGACTATTTAATTTACCTTTTGCCTCCAGGTGATAAAACATAAAATCTATTTGTTTCTACACCAACATGGCAACCCAACAGTAGACCTGTTTCATCATGTGATTTTATCATGTGATCATGCCCAGTGTGCCCTCATAGAATATTAACAATTACATTCTAACATTGAGGACTGCAAGCTTGTATTTACAAATTAAACTTTGATCTTCACTATCCTTTGCATGCGGTATATATTCAAGATATTTAGGGCAAATTTCTGGAGCGTACTATTAAAACGAATGAAAAATCAGTTTTCAAATTGTAAAATGAAAACTGTTTATATGAATAAAGGCTGGTTTAAATTGAATGAAAACATTCTCAGACTCTCATAACTGACCAGCTGTCACATTAACTGTTAACTAAAAAAAAAAGATCCCACAAAAAATTACACATAACAGAGAAAAACGGTTTAATTTCACAGGACAGGCAGGGAATTCCGCCTTGCACTTCCAACACTGTGGTTGGACACAGTTCTGCACAGGTTTGGTTACTTTCATTTTCATTGGTTGAAATTGCACTTCCAGCACTGTGGTTGGACACAGCTCTGCACAGGTTTGGTTAATTTCATTTTCATTAGTTGAAATTGCACTTCCCTGGGCCAACATCAAGACAGGTGTAAAGAATCACGGAAGCAATGCATGTATAGAGCGTTACATTAATAAAAAAGCCACACAGTATCATGAAAGTTATCAAAACGAGATGAAACTTCGCCCTGTTTGCTTTCATAATTTGGTAAATCACATTTTTCATGAGACAGAAAACCCTTTTATCTCCCTAGTGGCAAGTCCCTCCAGATGTTTACTGCTCTCAGCGAGGGGGTGGCTTGTCCAAGAATCCTATTAGCTCCAAGCTGCAAATGACCCTCTTGGCTTTTATCACATTAGTTATGGGATTGTACAGGCTCAGAGCTAATATTTCAATCAGTGCTCTTTGCATTTGTAGTCAGTGTAACAGAGTGCCCATGTTTCACTCATACTGTTCTGACGGCCATTTTTAAATTGCACCACACAGTAAAGTATTTAAACAGTTGTTTCAAATCATGGGTGGTGACAGGAATTGGGCAGGTTTGTATTAGTGTTTGTGTATGTTCCTAGACATCAGAAAAATGTGTTGCACTCTAACTGGACAATTAATTGAAATATAATATAGCGTTCTCTATGACCATCTCATCCTAGCCTATTTGGCCTGGCAAAGTGGTTCCCACGATTCTGATGTCTCAGCAGTCATTTGCAAACATGAACCCCAACCCCATCCACTTTCCCTTGATTGCATACACTAATAAAGCAAAGAGCTCCGCGGCAGTTTATATATTTGAACCCAGATGCATGCTTCCCTGTTAAAGAGCTACGACAACAAGTCTAAGCCATCTCTCAATTTGCCGGGGTGCAGAGAGATGGAGGGAGATGAATACGGTGCTTCTCCACCTTTCCAAGTTCGCCTGGTTCAGTTCTATTTGCCTCGGCTCTGCTGAGTCGTGCACTCTGTTCCCAGACCGCTGAGCGATCACCGAAGTCCATTACACTGCAACAGGGGAAACGACATGGCAGAAATACTGCAGCTGTCAGTCGGGTTTATACCCCGAGCCCGGATTTAATTTTCAGCCAGCTGAATATAAAACCACTCTTTGGTTATTTATTTAATTCGGTGAGCGACTGGGACAGTCAGCGATTTCTCGCACAGCACACATCGCCGTTGTGCATGAAAAAGTGTGAGCGTCATAAAGTTTATAAATGTAGTGAATGGCCACAGATTAAACGAAGATATTTGGATCAGACTAGAGAAACAAATGCTTTCATGCGGTTTTTTAATGCATTCCATCCATGATTTGGGTCGATTCATAGCTTATCCGGGAAGATTGAGGTTTTACGACTTTCTCACACAGAATAACCCTTTGAATGCTCACCGGTTCCCTTTTCATGGCTGGACACTCCACTGATTCTGCTCTCGCCTGCTGCTGACACCTTGCAATACGCAAGAGCTACATCTCGGCCATATGTTCTTATCCCGCTAGAACCCTTTGCAGCTTTTGACTCGATGAATCACCAGACCCTCCTGTCCACCCTCTGTCACTTTGGCATCACAAGCATCATGCTGAGATGGTCTGACACTCACCTATCAAGCAGACCGGCGTCTGGGGATGCAGAGATGTCTAACCCTACCTGACCTTCCCCCATGAGGACACCTTTGTCTTGGCACAATTTCTGTGTGCCTAGTGGATATGGCAGCTGGCATGAAGGATCACCGCCTTCAGCTGCACCTTTTAAAGACCAAGCGTCTAACCTTCCCTGCCAACTCCACCATTCATCACAACATTACCGAGAAGCTTGGAGCATCAAAGTTGTTTTTACCAGATTTTCCTAGGAACCCAGGTTGATGATAGATGACCAGCTACCCTTTTCTGATGGCATCACTGCTATCCCCTGATCTTGTAAATTTGCTCTGTATTTCATCAGGAGGATGAGACCTTATTGGTCAGAATATGCAGCTTAGATCCTAATCCAGACACTAGTCATCTCTTGACTAGACTGCTTTAACTCTCAAACAAATAGAACAACTTGTGCTGTTTAAACCAGTGTAGATGGTTGAAAATGCAGCAACATTTCCGGTATTCAGTCATCCGAAATGCTCTCAGTCTTCCTTGTCACTTTCCCATTGGCTGCCTACAGGTGCTCATATTAAGTTCCTTCATGTCAGTATTCAGAGGTATCACTGGAACAGTGCCTACCGACGTGCAGTTGATTATCAGCACCATCTGCTCATACCCTATACAGTTAGCAAGCTAATGCTAGCTGGTGATTCCTCCTGAACAGGAAAATAAGTGTAACTCTAGATACAGTCTGTCTCATGGGTGGTTCCTCGATGTCGTTGTCATTGACTATCCCTATGCTACGGTCTCTCGGCAACACTGGATATCTAACGGGAACCTAATCCTCGTGGTGTTACCCTTTGACTAGCATCTTCTGTGTCTGCTCTGGGTCACTCATCAGAAGCTCTGTCTAACCCCATTTTATCTCATCTGACTCTTTGACAGCCGATTATTGAATTTTCCGCCTTACTTGAAGAAAACAAATAAATGTATATGTATCAGGGTGGCTTTTTAAATCTTTGATAATGTTCACTGTAGTCCTTCCCCATATTAGCCATATCTGTCAAAATCCTAATATTTGTTTTTATCCTTAACATCTACATTTGTATCAAAATGTCATGCATGTCTTACTTGCTGAATGCATATCACTATGCTGTCCATGTCATTTTGTTCATTCTGTATAATGATTGTCTTTTGTATGAACATACAGCCATGGAAAAAATTAAGGATTTAAAAATGATGCATTTTTAAATCCTGGCTTAATCCTGGTTCTGCTGGCGGAGGCTACGCCAAGCAGCAGGTCACTTCCAGATTCAGAATCTCTTAGACAAGGTGAAGCAGGAGACACTGGGAACGACCAGAAACCAGGTAAAGGGCGGAAGCGACATTCTAATGCCAGAGATGAGCGTTAACTCATCCGACCGTTTCTCATGAATCGGGGATGACATCATGTGACCTTCAAAAGGAAGGGAAACATTAAGTGCAGGTGTGAAGTGCACTGCGAGGACAGTGTGTATCAGGCTCCTAGAAGCAGGTCCAATGAAACAAGGAAGAAGCCCTTCATTAATGAGAAACAGGGAAGAGTCAGGCTGCAGTTTGCAAATAAATACATGCATTATTCACAGGCACATGCCCATAAACTGAGAAATGAGAGAAACAAACATTGTGCTGACGTCTCTTCGTTAATCCATGGCTGTATGTGTCACATATATAGAACATACAGCAGAACTGTACCAAACACAATTTCTACCAACCCTGTTCTTTGACAGTAAGACGTTTCTACTCTCTACATTAAATTAATCCTAGCAATTTTCACTTTCACGATTACAGAGCTGCAGCTGATTTTATGTCTCTCTAGACCACGGAAGTAATTACCTGTCCATGTTTAAATCTCTGTAGTTTCAGAGAAAAAGGCCATAACATGTTTCTCTGGGGTATGTTAACCCTTCGTGCTGCTGTAAGTGATAATGCTTGGCATCATCTGCTGTCCCGTTAGGTGCACTGTGCACGGGCAGGGAATTAGACACTGGTGGAAGTATGAGGAAGGAAACAAAGGGAGAAGCTCCTCCATTTCTTTCCCAAGGCAGGTAGGACCTGGTCTAAGGTTCCAGAACAGAGTCACACAATGAGACCTTCATTTACGTCACTTGTTCTCTCCAGTGTCTTTGCAGGCTTCCTTTGCTATACTGGTTTTCTCCTGCTGTCTGGAGAATTAGCGTCTCTATGTTAGCGATGTTGTGCGGCTCAGTGGGTCTGTGCAAATTTCCAGATGGTTGTGAGTTCCAGGACCATAGCCATAGAATCAACATAAAATAAGATAGCCTTTATTAGACCCACAGGTGGGAAATTTGCATTCTGGTGGGGAACCAAGGCCGTAATTATAATACTCGTATATTGGGTGGGACATTGTGAACATCCCCCCCCCAATATATATTAGAATTATGACCTTGAATGTATCACAATTGGACCCCAGTTACTCTGGTTACTCCTCCATCTGAGCCTGACCCCAAGCTGTTCTCACTTGTATGTCGCTTTGTACATATGGCCCTCCATCCAAGAGGCTCCAGGTAGTGCGCTTCCTGAAAGGGCTCCAGGCTCACTCTGACCTTGTAGCAGATGAGCAGTTATGGAGAATGGATGGTACATAGAAATGTGCAGTATTTGCTTCATGATTGCATCATAGCTGCTATGGCAGCATGGCTTTGACGAAAAGACGATCCACAGTGCGGTTCTCATACAAAAGGGTTTTTATTATAAATCAAACTCAAAAAAGGAAACTAAAAACAAAGGGGCATAGAGGGAACATAAGGACTCAGACTCTTTTGGGAAACAAGCAGGAAACGAAGGCAATAAAACATAAGGGAGCAAGAGCAGAAACACACACAGCAAAAGCAGCAAAAATGGTGAAGAGGAAAGTGACTGATCCTGGTACATAGCAGGATTAGGGTTAGGGTTAGGAATAGGGTTAGGAATAGGGTTAGGGATAGGGTTAGGGTTAGGGATAGGGTTAGGAATAGGGTTAGGGTTAGGGTTAGGGTTAGGAATAGGGTTAGGGATATTGCCTTACACCTTCAGTGTTGGGAGTTTGAATGTTGCCTCCCATCCCATATTACTCCATATTACTCAGGGTTTTCTCTAAAAATATAAAATTAGGTGTCAATTAGGTGTCAGTTTTCCATAGTGTACATCAGGGGTACCCAGAGGGCTATTGTGTATCTAGGATTTCACTACAATTCCCTAGATTACTAGCTAGAGGACTGATTGTCCTCCCACCTGGGTTTGGACCTAAAGGTTATCCCAAAGACCGGCGTGCACACTGGCCCTTTGCGGATAAGACTGCCGACTCCTGGTGGACATTGCTCTAGCATTGCATCCAAGGTTATTTATTTGCAAACAGGATCATTTATTACCAAACATCCTGTAGGGCAGCGTATAAGGAACAAGCAACACCCTTCGCCTTGCCTAATAGGGCATAACATTTTCTATTTGAACAATTAACATAACTATGGGCAGGTGAAATTTGTTAATTATATTTTCGCCTCTCCATTACTTATTTTGTTGGTTCACCATTTTGAAATTAAATGAAAGGATACTGGCATTTAAATGAATGGAATTGCCATTTGTAGAAGCCTGAGTGCAGGTATATCACAGTTCTTTGGCTTTGTCATATCCTACCTTGCTCTCCTGTGAGATCCAGGTGAGAGTGATGCTTGGGGTCAGAGCTCAGGGTCAGCCACTTATCTGGTGCTCCTCAAGCATTTATCAGGATTAAGAGCCTGGCTTGAGGGCCCAACCGTGATTCATCCAATCTGCTGACCATAGAATGTGAACCGCCGACCTTCCGATCACAGACAGAATCCTGAGCTGCAGATTTTAAATAACCAAGAGGAGGAGCTTGGTCCTCCTTTAAAAATGGAGATGATCAGTGTGTAAAAAACCAAATGGCCTTTTTCCACACTTTCTTTGAAAATGAACGTAATGTGGGTTTAGTCAGCTTCATGTTAATTGTCTTAATACTTTTGATCATGACAGTTATAGTCTTCGTGATGCGTCCATACTTTTCCACATATTTTGTTAATGCAGTAGAAAAAAAAAGAAAAATAATGTAAATGTGAGTCTTCTTTGTCTTATGGGTTAGGGTTTAAGTGACAACCTTTTAAATATTAACTGCAACTGCATGACCTTTAATTATACCATCTGTATTTGTGCTGTGTGTGTGTGAGAGAGAGAGAGAGAAAGAGAGAGAGAGCGAGAGAGAGAGACACTGACTATCTCAGCATATCTAGAACAAAGCCTGGGTGATCGATCTTAATAGCTCTATGCGTCCTCATAATTATGTAATTTCAATTAATAATGCATAAAAAGGAGAATCCCTGCCAAACTGCCAAACGACCTTTAGCCTGATATATTACAATTATAATTTTCCTATGTATTTTGGCACATATGATTAGGTACATATTTCCCTCCTAAATGGAGAGCCTCACATCTCACATTTAAGCAATAAGATCCAAGATCAGATACGTTTTACTTAAGATTTGTATGAGTAGTTAATTCCCACATTATATCTGTCTCTTGAAGTTCGCACCTTTTGACAGTGTGTACCGTACATCCTAAAACCTACTGGGTAAACATAAACAGCGGACTCTGACATTGCAAGATGTTTGTTTAAGCGGTTCCTGAGATGTAGTGTCAGATCCCCTTTGGGGAGCAAAACACACAATTTATTTGCCATAAATAGTTTCTCAGCTGTGCTTATATGCAGCCAGGATTACTGAGATATTAGAGAGTTTTCCCTACTGCGATGATTTTCAAGACTCAAATTTGAAAGATGCAAGCGGCAAGCATCCGATGTTTTCCTTTACATATTAGAGATATTAAAGATGCCGTCAGCTGGGGGTGTAAAGAGAAGATCGATGGGAGGAGACAGGCTCGTCCAGGAGGAGTCCCCAGGTGCCAAACTGTCCTGATCCTTGGCAGATAAATGCCTGCTAGTCCTGCTTCTTTTATGTGTCTGGATGTCAAGAAGGATTTTGAAGATCTCTGCAACAGCGGGAGCCAAGAGAGCACTTTGTACATGGGGGGGGGGGGGGGGGGGGGGGGGACAAGGAGGCTGTGGGGGGAACCAAAGGATTTGGCTTCTTCCCTAAAAGGCTTCAGCATCAATACTTGGATTTTCTGAAAACATGAGATAAGAAACTTACTTTTTTATGATGGCATTGTAAGTGGAATTGGGGATTTTTGCTTCTGTTTGTGTTTTATTGAATTAATAATGATTGTTCTCTTAATAATATTTCCAGAATTACCGCCTGGGTTCAATGAAGTTCATCTTAATCTCAATACACAAATCAGAAGGCTAAATACAATGAACGTGGATATTTACTGTATATGTAAGGGATAAGGCCACGGGTGTTGTGGGTACCACATACACCCATGCTTATACTGGTGCGCCTGTAGTGGGATTTGTGTACATAAATCTATGATGACATTGTCGTCCACCTCTAGAGACATGGCGATAGATCCATTTGAAATTTAGATCTTCAGTTCAGCAGATTAATCGAGTCACTGCTGACGTGGATTTGATCCCAAGGTGGAAACATATCTGGTACAGCCTCTTTCTTCTTTAATAGCGGCCAACTGGTAATGAGGAAAATGGCACGAGTTAACTGCTAGTAGAATATTTTACTTTCACAACAAAACAAAGATGGTTAAGCAAGACTATCAAACACTCATCATCCATCAATTGCTTGGTCATGGGTCATGGGAGGAGGGAACCTGGCAGGGAACCACTCAGTTCATGACAGGACACATGATTTTGGCATTTTACAGACACCAAATACTCCACACACAGAGAAAAGATGTGGGATTTAAAACCCAAACCTTGATCATGAAAAAAACGAGGATGGCCCACTGAGTCACGCTGCCGCTTGCAGCGTTCGACAGCTTTGCAAATCACAGTGGCTAACAAGGGTTCCTGAAAGCTGAGCCCCATGAAGTCTATCTGAGCCTCGGAGGCTGTAAACTGTAATTTGTTAACTTTGGGTGTTAACTAACAAATGTTAGCGAGTCAACAAGTACCAGCTATGTCAGTAGAGGATATAGTCAGATTCTCAGTATGGTCAATGCTGATGAATAGTGATTTCACTCTGCAAATGTAATTAATGGAAAATGGAGGTTTGTGTCTTGGACCCACTTGAGATCCATTAAGTTGATTGCTGGCCCAGTTTACTTCCTCTCCTGGGTTTTTTTTTCTGCACAGCAAATTCCAGCATGGCTGTCGTCCAAATTACCACAGCAGTAATTGTTTTTGTCTGCAGTCATATCTGTAAACTTTCTAAAATATCTCACAATTTTTATCAGGGGATTTCAGAACATAGACATTTTATTAATCGCGATGGGGAAATACTCTTTGCAGTTACCCCATCCTGCTATGAGACACACATATAGCTGAGAGTTGGGGGGGGGGTGACACAGCACAGAGTCAGCTATAGCATACGGCTCCCTTGGGGCTCAGAGTTAAGGGCCTTGTTTAGGGGCCCACGGACATGAGATTATTCTGCTGGGGCCGGAGCTACTTTTCGATCGAAGGCATGGATGCGTTGCCTGCTGAGCCATGCGCCCCCATAACACTTTATTGCATATTTTCGTTTATGTACCACATCTTTTTGTGAAAGAAGGCAACCCTAACAGTTCTTCGTTTTAACTCGCCAACCACAGTTTCTATGCCGCAGTTTCATTGGCTGTTTCCTTCTCTTTTCCTGCAGCTCTATTGGTCTGAGAAGGCCTTGCATCTGCCTATAGATGGACATATACAGTGGCCCGTTCTCTACTCTCATTACCCACCTGTAGGGTTGCCAGGCGTTGTCCTGTGTCACGTAGCGGTGCCGTGGGAAGGTGCGGCGTGATTCGAGCCTCAACCTCTCACACCAGAGGCCATAAAAACACCCCATAATTAGCTAACAGCCTTCAGCAAGGCTGCTAAGGTCAATATGATATGCTTAGTGGTTTTTAGTATATCCCATTAAAGCTTAGTTAAAAGAAATGCAATTTCCGTTTTATTTCAATTAAATCATTCAGATTCACCGGCTTCCGCATCTGTGACTGTTCCACTTTGGCAGATCCTGCTTCATATGTAACGTTTATCCGCAGTTGTTCATAACGTTGTCACATTTACGTCGTGTTTCTTGGTGCTCTTTCTTTGTCACAACCATAAATCCATGAACTTCGCTTGGCAAAGATCCATCTTTAAGACACATTGTTGCAATACAGATGTGACCAGTTAATGGAGGGTGCAGGGCAGATTCAGTACGATTTTGCAGACTTCTCGACAGCAAGGAAAAAAACATGGAAATGTATGTCAATGTGACGGTGGCCTTTTGCCGCCGCGGTTTCATCTGTGTCACGTTATTGATTGTGCTCCTTCCCTTGACTGAACTATTATGGCAACCGTTTGCCTGCAGGAGTTTCTTCTCAATCTCTGCGTGGGGAGGGGTGTAAATCTCCCCCCCATTCCACCTGGGAGTCATAAAACACTGGCGTACAGGACACATTTTCCCTGTTTTGTTTCTCTCTGGCTTTGATGCAAAACTGCTCGAAGGAGTCTGCCCACTGTATACTTGTTAGTGATCATCTCCTGGTTTGCCTAAATGCAAATGTGAGTGTCAGCCCATTTTAGAGGTCTGAACTCTATGCAAAGTAACTATTTATGCTGAATGCATGCTGTCTTTAAGCTCACATGTGCGATATAACTGAAAGGGTCCATGGCACACAGGCTTGGCCTACTGAGCTACACGCTGCCCCAGTGCTGCCAGGCTTAGTAATGTTGTCTCACACCTCTAGATCCAGGGTTCAAGTCTTCACCAGTGTTCCATGTGTGTGGAGTTTGCATGTTCTTCCCGTGTCGTTCTCCAGGTTCTCTATACCCCACAGTCCAAAGACAAGCTGAGGTCAATAAGAGTTGCCAGTGTGTATTAGTCGTGCTTGTGTCACTGTGGATTGGTGCCCCATCCTGGCTTGTTCCCATAGGCTCTGGACCCCCCTCCCCCCATGATCTTGAATAGGACAAGCAGTTTCATAAGATGAATGGATGTTATATCCTTTCAAATAATTATGAACGGACAAGTTTAATAATAATCAGCTGAGTATTCATCACAATGGACATATAAATATATGGAAAGTATAGAAATCATAAGGAAATACGCCTAAATGTGTGTTTTGTAACATTCAACCCTTATCCAAGGCCTGGGGTGCAAATACAAGAAAAATGTAATATAGATTTATGACTGTTGCGCTAACTGCTTTTGGGCTAAAGGATATCGATCAAGACCAGCCAACTCTGCACCAGAGAACTGGGATGGCAAGATTATATTAACATTAACATAAACAAATTAACGGTATAAACCATGCCAACAATCCAGCAGAAGTAGTCTAACTACACATAACGACATTATTCAGTGCTTTTGAGACCAACATCAAGTCCACAATATTAAGCTCAGTCCCAATCAGTATCAATCAATGCAGAAAACACAAATACTACATTGGATCACATACTGGAATAACATCTATCAAACAAATTTAAGACGCTGCAGGAAGATACAGAATGAGGTTTGAGTTCATCAGTCCATGTGCTTCAGGCCCAGAACACAGTGGTTGTGTGGCGTCTGTCCACACTGCCTGCATTACTGCAAGTCCTTCTTTCTGCATTGAGTTTGCCGCTGATAATAGCCATCAATAATAGCAGGTTTGTTAGAAAAGTTAGAAAAGTGAAGACCATGAAGCTGACAAGTTTTAACGAGAAAACATTTGTGTTATTCTTGTTTATCCTTGTTCATAGTGAGAGTGTGGGATTCCGCACCTGAAATCTACTGCTAGCGCCACCTAATGTCCTTTTAACTTATTGACGTAACATACAATTGCCAAAATGGTTAAAATCATTTAGATTTATATTTTTTCATGTCTGTAATATGTAATCTAGAACAGGGGTGGCCAATCTTATCCACAAAGGGCCATTGTGTATGCTGGTTTTGGGGTAACCTCTAGGTCACCCAAACCCAGGTGTAAGGACTCTTCAGCCAATCAATCCTCTAATTAGTAATCTAATTAAGGAGCTGCAACGCAAAACGACACACACGACGGCCCTTTCTGGATAAGATTGTTCACTCCTGGTCCAGACATTTAAACTATAGTAAAAGGTGTCAGTTATGTAATGTTGCTGATATGATGTCAGTATGACTGTGAACAGATCTTAACTTACTCCATGTGTGAAAAATAGATGCCCCACTGACTCGCGAGATGCCCCACCGCTGCCGTCATCAGTGTGACGACTCTAACCTTTAAACATGGGCGGCAAAATGAAAATCAAGGTGTTCTGCAGTCGGCGCACACGCGCCACGCAGCGGACGTGTCCCCGGCTTCACTCAGCCTGAAGGAGAATGCAGACGGCAGGCCTCAGCCACTGAATGCAACCCAGCTATGCTCAGGATCAATGTCAAGTAAAAGAATTGCCAACTCATTTACATTTAACAATGAAGACAGGGCATGAAACGTTCCTTTCATCAGCTTTCATCTAATTATCTCAAAGCAGACCCATTACACCTTACAACCAGTGCTCTCGCCTCCCGCATATCCACTTGCACCCCTCTACAGAGGATTACAGCCTGCTCCCCTAGTACTTGGGGGAAGGGTTACAAATGAGTCCTGGCAAGCAAACCACGAGTTTGTAACACAGCCCCAAGATAAAAGATCCACATAATTTTTTAAGATTCTCAACAAGGTATGTATTTTCCTTTCGCTTGGCTACCTATGGAATGCTCTCTATAACTCACAGCACCTTCATACCTGCTTAACTTAGAAGGACCTTTTCCGAGTGCAGCTAATGCAGAAGTACAGCCGACTCCTACCCGTTACCAGACTGTTCTCCTGAAAGAGCATGATCTTCTTCTCTGCGCCGTAATGATTGCTCTCCCTCAGTTGTGCTCATTCCGCATCATGACCTCCTCGACCTCCTGGATTAACGCTGACTGCAGCCTTAGTGCCTCATGCGCATCCTGACCCGGATTTGGTGACCTTCTGACAAGTCAATCTGACGGACCTTTGAGCTTCCTTCCTGTAGCCAGTTCTACAGGGTTAAGCCCAGAGATCTCCTGCCGTACCGAATTAATGGAAACACGAAAATCTGGCCATCATAAGTTCCGACAGCAGTGCTGCTCTCCCACATATGGTGCAATTATCATCTGCCAATACTTGAGGTCAGCTGGAGCATGGCTGGCAGTCTTCAGCATCCGGAAAACCCTCCCCTGCTGACACCGGTTATGCAGGAGGTGTGACGTAAATTAAGCAACCTGATCCAATCCGGCACAACGTCTAGTGTCCCCCATCGTTTGAATATTTCTTGCTGGCCCCCAATACCCATTATTCTTAATAATTGCTTGCCAAGGCCAACTTGTTGAACGTGATGATGGTTCAGGGTGATCAAATACCTTTATTTGGGCTTTGTGGTTTGTTACCACCTCGAAGTGATGCTCTCCAAGGTACGTTATGGAGTCAGGGAATGGTCTGAAGTGCTCCGTACGGTCCAGACCGCTGACACGCTTTTTCTCAGACATTCTGCCCCTCACACCTTCCTGGAGACACAAGAGCCACCAGATGCTCCTTTACCCACAATTCCTTGGTAAGCACTTCTCCCCCCCCCGCTCAACTGGCACTTTTCTGTACACAAAGAAATCAGAAGTCAGGAGCAGTACAGACGGCAGTAACCAACAGCACCTATTTGATGTCCTCAAAGGACACTTGGCATCCAGGTGCCGGCAATAACAATAAAATGTTATTTTATAACCCCGAAGTACAAATTGCTTTGCAAAACATAGGAGATCAATACGAATTCAAGTACTTCATTACTTCAATAGAAAATCAAACACAATTTACTTGCCGTACACAAAGTACCAAAAAGAAATTTTAAATGCTTTCATAAATAGTTCAGTCATATGTAATTTTAATTAGGAAAGTAATAAATTGACCACTAGTCAATATTTTACAGGATTTTCTTAACATTGGTGGTTCTCTGTCAGGGCTGTAGTAGCAGGTGAGGAACTGTTACTGACAGCAAAGGTAATCTGGTCCTACACAGTGTTTCCTCACCATGTCACTGCACTTTATTTTCTACCTTAGTGTGGCAGGTGTGTTTATACTATGGTTATATATTTTAAAGGTAAATCATTATTAAGGGGGAGGTACAATTTCCACCATCCATATCACAAATCGAGCTGACCTCCATACGCCATTATGGCGACGGACCTCAAGGCTTAATTGTCAGATGTGAGGAACAGCTCCAGATTATCGCATTTGACCGTGTCAAATATACTATATTCATCATTCAAAAAATAGAATAGAGTAACAGTGTTTCATTCAGTCATTTCATTTTCATGGGGTGGATAAGGGTATACGTCTTACTGCCATGAGTAATTTGTAAAATAATACATGCAGTACTTCATTGTGAATGTAACATTTGTGTTTTATAGCATGAAGACCATGTTTTTTCTTCCTCAGCTTGGTCGTCTTAACTTATTAAATGCCTATAGCCATGTTATGTAAAACTTTATGTCTAATTGTTATTTTTATTTTAATTGAATAAAAGAAATTTACTGGTCGAAACTAAACAAAGAAATATTTACCGAACCTTTTCACAAAAATATGGGAAGTCTTTCCCAAGAGCCCTTGTTCAAAATACACATCTTTTAAAACTGTTTAAATATTAAAGGATATTTATCTCAACTAAACTAAAACATTCAGCCCTTTTCTGCGTGAGTGAACTCAGGAATTACTTATAAAAATTTTAAAATATCCAAACAAAAGAAACTACATGTTTGGATATTTGGTTTAAGAAGGACTTCTGAGTGCCTAAAAACAGAGACTTGTGTCTGTAGAAATTAACATTCTTATAAAAGGAATTGATATGCAGTTGCTTTATACTTAATGAAAATTCAAGCAAATCATTCATATATTGTGATTTGGGTGGGTGCTGACATCAGTGCTTAATTTTATGATTTACTCTTCAAAAGAGAGTAAGGAAGCTTGATTTACATCAAATAAACCATAGTAAATCAGGGAGACAGATTACATTAAATGATGGGCTCACGGTCTTAAGCGAGGACTGTGTAGCTTGTTTGTGACGATTGTTGATGAATGATGTCACAGTCACAATTGCAGGACTGATGAAAACATTGTGCATTGTTAGTGTAGCACTCTGGGGCTACATGTGTGCTACATAGTCAGAGCAAAAAACCCAATATAGGCTATAATCATATTATGTTGATATGTAGGCAAGGCTGAAATAAAGCTAAACTGATGCATGGGTGGCACAGTGGCACAGTGACTGGCACTGCTGCATCACACCTGCGTGGGTGGGGGTTCGAATCCTACCCCCCAATCTGAATGCGTGCAGTTTGCACGTTCTCTCCATGTCATGCTGGATACCCCCCACAGTTGATGGACCTGGAGTTATGTGGATTGGCATGTATAATGTGGTGTATGATTAGGTGTACATGCAGTGCAATTGGACCCTGTATTGCATAATCATTTGGAAGCGGAATGGTAGCAACTTCCATAAGAGCTACTCTCAGAAATTCATATCATAAATTAAAACATATTCATGCACATTAAATTTAAATTGCTCACTGGAGCACGATGCATAACTGAAATTATGTAATTTCCAGATAAACAATGTGTTATAGCTCATATAGGACATTTTGCATTTACATCGTTTACCTTAATTTTGTCCCTAGACTTAAAGATGCTTGAAAATTTAGCCAACAGAAATTGCACTGCAGCTCCATAAATCATCCGGCCCAAAAACACATGCAGTAGTACTGCAAAGGCTGCAGATTAGAAATGCTGGTGCAACAATGTCTCTGCTAGGGACTGCAAGCTGAGTCACACCACATGTGGACGTGGCAGCGAACGAAAAGGCTCCTTTGGGGAACTTTTTCCTTTTCAGGGATAGATGAGAATTGGGCAAAGATGGGGGCCAACACAACACAACACAAAGGCCGACAGAAAGGAGATGGTTTGGCAAGGAGGGAAAAGTAAATCGAACTCAAACTCTGTGCTTTTAGAAAAGAAAAGGGAACCAAAGCGGACAAATTATGGTTCTTGGTCTTGGGACCCGGTTTTATTATCTCAGAACTTCAGTCCCAGTTACTGGAAGAGTGGATTCAAACAAAACAGGCTAAGTTACACCTACATAGGTAACAGGGACCAGGAAAACTGTATTAGCTCCGATGATCATTGTTATTAAGAGGTATAATCTAGTCTAGATCAGGGGTGAGCAATCTGATCCAGAAAGGGCTGTAGTGCATGCAGGTTTTTTGCTTCAACTCCCGAATTACATTATTAATTAGAGGACTGATTGGCTGAAGAGTCCTCACACCGGGGTTTGAACAGCCGACCTAAAGGTTACCCCAGAAACTTAGCATACGCACCGGTAATCCAGCATGAAAAATGGAATACAATAAAAAAATATACAGGTGATGGATTCATTTACCAGAAAAATATAGCTGTGAGCTTGCAGAAAATCTCACCCCCCACCCTGGCACCGCACTCACCAAATGCTTCTCAGCTCATTGTTCTTCCTGCTGACGTAGAGGAGCATTCCCCAGCGCTGTGCAGGTGCGTCTTACATACCTAGCTAAAGGTTGCCGTTTAATTACAAGACACTCTCAGAGAAAACTGCGGTAATTAGTTTTGTCTGAAAGAGCAGTAGTATGGTATTTGAGGCTTAGGATCAAGAGTTCTAATCCTGAACAGAAGGAGCAGCAGATAGGACCAAAGGAGACCAATCCAACTGAAGTAAGCGATGTAGAATTTAGAAAAGCATTTGCTTCTGCTTTGATTAAAACCATTAACTGCACAAGCAGACCTTGCCTGGTGTGTAAAACACCTCCGAATGAAAAAAAGCTTCACAATCTGATCAGTCCCATGAGGTGGTAAACGGCAAAGAGGACTTTTTTCGGAATATTTTTCAATGAAAAAACAAACCTGCAACGAGTTTGTCACACTTGATTTTCACTTTACATTGATTAAAAGCAACCCAGGGAAGCCTGTTGCCGGATGATTTCCCATAAATCAGACCATTTTAGCCGCCGTGGGGCTGAAGGTTGCCCATAGACCAGTTTTACTGGCAACATCAAAAATACAGGATCAAAGGAACATGTGCCAAGACTGCTGAGATTGAACAGTTCGTCCGTGACCCTGATGACCTGTTAATAGCTAACAACACCCCAACCTAGAGGGACACACTGAATAGCTCTTGGGCCATAATGAATGGCACCTAGTCACACAGCCCTGTGAACCGGAAGGCACACACACACACACACACACACACACACACACACACACACAGAAGTGCACATCCTCTTACACACGGTCACACACACACACACACACACACACAGTGCTGGCGTCACTGAACCCATGTACAGCATCATTACTCTCAAATCTCATCTCCATTATGAGACCGAATATATTCGTCATCTGGGATGCATTTTATCTGACCTGACACTGAAAAATAAATGGAGGATTATGGGAGGACTAAGCAAGTTTTACCGATTCTAAAAATAGCCACTATTGCTAACAGCCAGCCGTTGATTTGCAGTAACCTCTCACACATTCAGGGTCTAGCTGACCTAAAATTTCTTCCAGGAAAAATGTGGATGTATAGTCGGATAAATTGGGGCAAGAACGATCGTTGTGGAAGGAAAAATAAGACCCCAAAATGTAAACATGAGGGCGAGCGTATTAACTTCAGACGGGCAGAATTACCGACACCCACTGCTGTCACTACAACGTGACAGTGCTATGTATTCTATTATATTTAGACAATTTGTGGATCATTTAAGGTTTTAGGAGTAACAGAATTATTTTTTGTCTGTATTTTTGGTCTGGAATTTGTGTTTAAGTCCAGAATAGGGTACAAACAACAAAGAGGTCGTTAAACAAATGAATGAATGAATGAATTAATTAACAAATAAAAATAACTAAAACACCAAGTAAACATTTTAACCCAGAGAATTTTGCGTTGCCTTCCTTTTGAGAAAATGGTTTAAATACAAATGTCTTCAGCGCGGACACGAGCACTTAACCTAATTTTAAATGGTTAGCTGGTAGCTGCTGTAGGTAACTTAAAGGGTTTAAATAAATTGAGAAACTGGTGTTGATATAATGCAAAATGATGGACTCAAAATGTTGGGAAAACTATAAATTCATTTTGTTAGAAAGATATCAGACACTTCCGTAAGAACAGACTAGTAAATAAAATCTAGCCTCTAGCAGAGGAAATTGAGGAAACAGGATTTCCTATTAATGGAGATTCTGCAGGACATTTCGGGATAAAGAAAACAATCATGACTGGAAGATGAGGAAATAAATAATTATGAATTAGCAAAGGTTTCAAAATGGAGCTGGTGTTATTCTCGTATCTGCTATTTCCAGCCATAACTCATTCTATTTACCAGACACAAATTATACTGATTAAGCAAAGAGCAGAGGTTGCTTTCTGATTAACTTTCAATTTTATGTGTCATGGGTATTTATATGCGGAAGGCCGTGAAAAGTCACACCACTCAAGCAGAAGTTCAGTTGAGAAGAAAACAAATTGAAAACTTTGTTGAGTCTTAAGTAATAACTTGTAATTATTAAGTATCCAGAAACTATATTTCCTGCCTTTATAGAACTAATTGGCCTGGTTCTGTTGTCTATAGACGTCCCTGCCTTTTAGCAGGTGAGGATTTGGATAATACAGGTTCCTTAGAAGCTTTAGGTAATTTCTTTTCCCTTCAGATGTTTATTGTCTTGACCACCTTTGGCTCTGTAGAAAGTGTGTTGTAGATGGGGGCATATCGATAAATGTGACCCATCTCGTGTGGCCGGTTGATGCAGATAAGTAGAGGAGTATCAGAATGATAAGAAAATAAAGGAATATAAGAATCAGAAATGATATCCTATAACCATAATCTTTTTTTAAAAAAAATATCAGATAACCTGGATCTCACCTGGAAACAGAGAAAAATGTCTTTTAATGTATTTTCCAGAAAACATGAATTTTTTGTTTGGGCAAAGAGCAGGCAGGGGGAAAAGGGTTAGGAGACTGAGCGGATGATAAATAAGAGAGACGTACAGTCTAGCATCATCGAGGAGGATTACAGAAAAGCCCGGAAGGTTCCCTCGTCAGTGTCGTTTGGTGTAAATCAGCCAGGTCCTCTGACTCACAGCTCCGATTGTGGCTCTGGCGTGCCGGCGATCGTGATTACAGCCGCGGTTAATTGGAATGCAGAGAGGAATGCGGTGCGACCGTATTGATTAATATGCCATCCACGGGCGGGAGAGTGTGCGAAGCAGTCTGGGAGCCCACGGAGGTCACGTCACAAGCTGAAATACGCAGCTGAGGCGTTCCGGTGTTTTCTACAGGTGCTGAAGGAAGGTCGAATCCCGAGTGAGCCGCCGCTCGCGCACAAGAAAGATTTAATCTTGCGAGATAATTAGGAAGCAACCAGTCCAGTCATGCCTACTGTTATTCCGATATAAATAAAAACAACGCAAAGGTATCTGGGCCGTGTGATGCTCAAAGGTCCCTGGCCTGTTTCTCTTTATTCTCTTTGTATTTATGCAGTTTAAAAGACACTTGATGTCCTTGTAGATCTCCAGTGTTACCCACTGCCCTACAATTATCCATCCATCCATTCATATAACATGGGTACGACATTTTAAATTTAATTATCCTTTATTAAACAATAAATAAAACACAACACATATCACTCGTAGATGCATATTGACCGCAGTATGTATTTGCACTTGAATCATATTGACCTGAATTTAAGCTTCTTGCCTCAACAACATATTCTGATTTAATGGAATGCAGTAGCTGTTTTCCAAAAGTGCCACTGAATTCGGTGCCAAAACATTACAGCCACCAGCTCTGTGTAAATACTGGCATTAACAACAATGTCTGTCGGTTGTGCATGTCGGCCAAGGCTGTAATGCCCATTTGCTGTCCGTGCTGTTACAGAATCTGCAGAACGAGACTGCAGAGAAGTCCGGTAACCATTAGCAGACAATGCTACAGTTTTGGGTCTTTTATGTGTTTTGTACTCAATTTGAATTTTGAATCAAGGCTGTTTTGTCTTTTTTAATTTTTTTATTTGTGAGTTGGGGGGGGGGGTCATTGGTTATTATCATCTATCCCCCATTCACCACACTTGCACGAATAGGATTATTCTTTGTTTTATTTCCCCCCCTCCTCATCTGTGATCCAACCTCCCCGTTTCCACTCCCAACTCTAACTTTTGAAATTTCTGAAGGCAAACTTTGTTCCTCACTTCCAAGCCCCTGTGAAACATGCTCCTGTTCTCATCCCTGAATGGCTCCTATCTCACCTCATGTATTTAAGTCTGTAGTGTGTTTAATCTCTGTTCCTTTGCCCTGTCCCTTTATGATCCCAGTGGAGAGAAGCCCATTCGAGATAAGCTGGGCTCGCTGCATCGCCCTTCTGGCCCCAGTCTGTCAGTGAGAACAGCCCAGGCACCTAAACCCCAAGGCATGTTTCCGGAAGCGTTATCTGCAATGTTTCATCCTCCCTGAATTTCTGTGACGGCAAAGTGGGGGGGTGGCTACAGATATACACAAGCGGCATAGGTCAGACGGGGGGTGGAGGGAACCATTCACATCTCCAGCTGCTTTTTCAAGAGCCTCGCACAACATTCATTTGAGGCACAAGAAGCAGTCAGCGATAACCTTGCCAAAGGGCAAAGTGCTCTGAGTGGGAAGGTAGCGCTTTAGATTTTCCCGCCGGACAAGAGTAAACACGGCCCTCGAATTCCAAGCACGAACTGATCGTGGAAAATATAACCCTGCTTATTGGGACTGCTCAGCATTTGTCACCTTAAACCATCACAGCTTCTTTTTGGGGCAGTGGTCTTTTGGGGGATCAGAATAGTATTGTCTCAGGGAGCTTGTATTGTACTCCTGTACCCATGGGGAGGTTGCTGGATGCAAACCGGGCAGCGATAATGAGACTGCAACCCAAAGGGGAACGTTAGTTAATCCTAGGGCCCTGAGGTGCGTATGACATGAGCAGGACAAAGAGCTGAAGCATGCTGGAATTGCCAGGTGGCTACATTGTGGGGCATTTATCAAATCAAATCAAATCACTTTTATTGTCACGTCACTTGTCACCAGCACACAAGTACGGTACAAGTGAAATGCTTGTGTGCAAAGCCTCTCGAAGCAGATGTAGTATGACATAAATTAACAACGAATTAACATTTAGTTACTTTTTTTTTTCTTTCTTCCCCTTTGTCCTGTACGGCAGCTTTAGCAGAATCATGGTCTGAATGCACTGCTGTGCCAAACATGTTTGCTTTACCACGAGGGGCTCTATAAACTATAGACTCCTCATGTTGATCGATTTCTTTTTATTTTAATTTTATTTATCTATTTCAGTTTTAACACATGTAAAAACATTGCAGCGGGTGAGCTGGCCGTAGTGCAGGGACATATTAGGAGAGGGGAAAAAGGAAGGAAAAAGAAGGACAATGAGAAAAAAAGACAGGAAAAAGAAAAGTGGATAGATTCAGAAAGGAATAAACAAAATTAAAGCGTGCAGAAAGTAACACAATATACAAGCATATAAAATCTTAGTGTGCTTGGATGGGTGCGTGCAAGTATATGTACATGTGTGCTCAATTGTGTAGGCGAGATGCAGGCTAGTGTGCGTGTGTTGCGTGTGTTTTCAACATGGAATGTACTAAATAGCAATGGTGGGAGACCGCAACCACACCCTACAAGAGCCAGATATTTAATATTGATAATCAAATAATTAATATTCATATTCAACATCTCAATTACAATGATACAGTATTTGACTAATTATTTAGGGTAATTGTGATATTGTTACGTTTTAGGACTGCAATCCTCCTATGAATTAAAGGAAAAAGCCCTTTAGTTTATCAGCTGAATAACTCTGACGTCTCTGTTTTTCTCTTTTCTGCTGTTTTTACTTTTTTCCTTGTTACAAAAAATGGGACATAAAAACGAAATCGCGTGAAAAACAATGTACTGCATGACTGACAGATGCTCACAGTCCATTGTTAAATGACTGCATAAAACATTCAAAGAAATGATTTATAGTCGGCTGGCATTTCTCATTTGGAAGGAAGTTTGTACTTTTATCTGTCCTGTCACTTTCAAGAGGAAAAATAAACTCTAGCATACTGAAGAGAAATCTGGGCCAAGGCATTTCTGACTGAATTATGGGTGCTGAGCAATCAGCCTCTCTGATGGAGCAGGGAATCAGTCACATATATAATACCAAAATGAGTTTACCCCAAGGTTATGACCTCCCAGCATCAACAAATGGATATTTTTTTTATCCCTGAACTGTGATTTAACACATAATACTTCCTAACGTTATATTGTGATATATACTGTATACCAGCATTGTGGCCACATGGTCCGGTTCAGATCCAGGGCCATCTCTGCATCAGTGGATTTTGCATGTTCTCCTGTTCTTTCTTCATGTGAGCCTTTGCTGAATATCCCAGTTTCCTCCCACAGCTCAGGGGTGAAATGGGGCCTTACGATGCCCTTACTGAATGAGTCTCTTCATGTGTTTCCACACATATCTTCTGAGATGCGTGATAAACACTGATCAGCATTTACTTAGGACTCCAGCGTCATCATCTGCAGCTCCATGGTATTTTAAGGAACAAAAGGAGCACCAACTTTGATATTAATATTTTTGTCTTCTGTGGACATGGTGTTGGGAATCATCCAATGCATTGAACTAAGAGACAATGATAGACATCAGAAAGATAGAGTCACGCATGCATGTGTGAGTGGACTGATGTCCTGACCTTGTTTGGAGAAGCTGTTTCTGAAGATGGATGGCATTATGGGTAATAGGATGTTTTAAATTTTTAATCAGATTCACCCTGTGACAAAGCTGTGGATTCCGTGCTATTGTCATGTTCTTAATCTTATTCATATTGTGTCATGCAATGAGCTGGACCTGTTTGTTGGCCTGACGAGCTGGACAGCATATTTCTTAGGGATTTCATGGATTTTGATCCAGGACTCAAGAATTCCCAGCTGGTCCATTAATCTTAAGAGGAATAGTAATATGCAAAGGGGCAGGTTACCGCCAGTCCAGCATCACAGAAGCTTTCGGGCTCATTACCGTGAAACCTCTGGGGATTCATGTGGGCTTAAATGTACCATGACTGTCTATTTTACTCTCCAGCTCTGTCCATTTATCATGGTGTGTTTGTACCATTCATAGTAAGTATCCGTATGTCGTAAGTACTTCTAGTGGAAGGAGAGGATGCTGAAACGTTTATGAATATTTTATGTATATGAAAATATAATCAAAAAGCATCTAGTATATGGTTGGGTAAGGAAGTACCATGAGCCTCCTTCAGATTCCAGCTCGAAGTGTATTTCATGGGTGCGTTTCAGTAACCACGGCGATGCCACACGAAAATCTACTGAAACAAATTAGGACAGACCTGAGATGCTAATTAGGAGGCGATGTTTCATGTGTGACCCCTTTTGTCTTCGCCTTTTAGCACTTAGACACGAGCCCTTGGTGCCCCCTGAATGGATGGAGTGTTAAGGAAGGGAAATGAGTCTCGGACGATCCATCAGAGAGATATGTGAGCTTCTGCCAAACCCCCTCTGTTCCCAGCTACCACCAGTCATTAGCGTCACTGTCACAGGGCTCCTCACACACGTTTCACCTGTGGATGAGGGAGAGTCCGACTGTGTAGCTTCAGTCTTATATGGCATAAAAAGAGGGCTGGAATCCCAGTGCTCAGACTGGTTGGTTAATGCACTAGTGGGACATTCTTTGTAAGAAGCACGGCTAAGCGTGGCTTGGCTAGAATAGCTAAAAGAAACCCTACAGACTGACATCATATTTAGCAACATTCCGTTTTGCTTTTGTCTCTGGTTCTAGTATGAGGTGCCGTCAAACCAAAACACTTGAAGTGACCAATCACTGTTTCTACTCAATTAAATATTTCTCCTTGCATAAAAAAATATGAAATGACGCTTCACATTTCCACTGAGACACAATTTGGCACATTCAGCTTGCAAAGCCTCTTTCTGTGTAAGAGTATAGATTTGAAATACAGATTTTAGGTCGTGAATACTAATTGTGGGCAACCCGTACCCTCTATATTTCATTGTGCCTATAGTGTTGCTGCATGAATGAGATTTAAACCTCTGGAGGCATCTTGAGTAAGAGGACAACACATGCTTCGATAAAGAGGCGCTCAAGGGCATCTACACATCAACAAGAACCATCTTCACAGGAAGTGACAGCTGACTGGATACTTTGTCATTAACAATGCAGCCAATCAGAGCCCAACTGGAGGACCATGCCACATATATGGCTATTCTGGAAATGCGAAGGAACAAATGTCGTGCAATCCAACTTGCTTGTTGGGCAGCCACACTGATATTGATTAGTGGGCCTTGTCAGCCTTCATTGTACCGCTCCAGGCAGTCGCCACGAAGTGAAGCGGCACGAAGCAGCCTGCAGCGCAGCTGCAGAAACATCCGGGGCCACGTTCACATGATGACAGGACAGATTTAAATCCAGCCTCACTTCTGCAGATATACATATAATTGAATTTTACACATGGTGTAAGTAGACACAGTAATCAAAGGATACTGAGGGCAGTGCAAGACAAGAAGAGAGCAAATGAGCCTGTTAAGCAAAGTGCAGTAAATGCCGACAGCTTTCTGGTGCGGAAACAAAGTGCAAAGTGAGACTATTGTGCAAGTATGATTTTTTGCAAAAATACAGTATAGCTACAGTATGATATAAGTATAATATCAGAGGGCATACGTGTAGCAGCATAGTCAGTCTAAAATGTAAAACATTGTAAAATAGCACAGCGTAGGTGGGTTAATAAAGCCCTCTGTGTGGAGCTGTAAGTGGATCGTCACCTTTTTCCTGCCTGCACCACGTGGGTCCGTAGCTGCTCCAATACCAGGTTAATACACACAGTGCTGCAAGGGCTCAGTGACCTTTCAGTGAACTCGCTCTCTCGCTTGCTGACCTCCGCACCGGCTTTAGGACTTAGAAATGCTCATTTATTTATGTCTACTTGACCTTCTCAACTTATTAATTACAATCAATAATTTGCATGCTCCTTACTCAGTATATACTGGTGAAAATCAACCTATATGACAAATGGTAACACTTTACTTGAGGGGACATGAATAATGTATTAGCCCATGCTTAATTAATGTATTCCAGTAATTAAATGTTAAGTACAGATTCCATGGTCATTCATCATTAATCAGTCATGACAGTTTATGTCTTTCCTGGGGAAACCATTATTAGTTCATGAGTTGTTCTTGAGTAGCAAATGAGTTAAGCAATTTTTGCCCCCTCAAGTGAAGTCTTGCCATCATTAACTAATTATTTAACTCTTAACTAATATAGTGTCTGAATGGAATATATAAACTGACATGACTGATTAATGATGAACAAGCATGGAACCAGTACGTAACTTAGGTACTGGCTAATTAACGCATTAAGTAAGCATGTACTACTACATTATTCATGTCTCCTCGGGTAAAGTGTGATAAAAAATCTACTTTGAATTGTACTTCCAACAGTTAAATCTGGAGATAAACTGTTTGAAGCTCTAGCGATCATTTTTCAGATTGGTAACACAATGTACGACCAGAATATTACTTTGTGTCATAGTTATCTACACCACTAAACGTGTTGCGGGACCTCAGCTATTCTGCATCAATTCATTAAGCTTCTCTCAGAGCACCTTTGTGTCTAAGTCTCTTAAGGTAATACTTGCTCGCACTGGGGTTTTAGGAAGATAATTTTATCACTACAATTTCCCTCGGGATTCCTCTTGGCGAGAACAAACTGGCACGTCCGGTATGACAGTAAAGCTCGTCCTCACTGATAACCCGTGTTTTGTTGAAGATTTAAATGTCAGCCAGACATGTTTGCTTATAAAAATGCGAGGCCAGTAACTGGATATCTGACTGATGCTATATTTCTGGATGTAAAACGAAGGACTTTTTTGCTCTTGTCTCTGTCGAAATCTGTTCAGACCCAGAAAGTCAAAAGAACAATGACAACTACATAGTAGCTACTTATCCATACACCCTTCAACTGCTTACCAATGAACATACATTTTTCTCATCATTTATTGCCTAAAATCTATACTTAAATACACCTGTACTTCATACTGGTTTCATGTACTCCGTGCCCCTCGAGGCTCTGATCACAGGGTTGTCAACTCTCGTGCATCTGACGTGCCACTCTCACACTCTCACGATCATGCACAAAATCTTACGGTAAATCTATATTTTTCCATTATAAACCCCAAATTAGCTACATCAAAAACGTTGGGGTAGTAGACTACTTACAAGGTAGTAAAATTGTTACATACTGTATATGTAAATGTGTAGGCAGACTTGTCTTGAATTAAAAATCTCATGCCAAACAGCTGACCAAAGTTGCCAAGTGTTTAGAGGATGGATGGATGGACGGACGGACGGACAGATAGATAGATAGATAGATAGATAGATAGATAGATAGATAGATAGATAGATAGATAGATAGATAGGAATTTATGGAGTCTCACACCTTTTCACAATGTCTGTATGTAATGGAATGAGTTCACTTGTCTTGCAGACATAATATTAGATGAGAGTTATGAATGATTACTGTACTCCCCTGTGTAAAATTTGGCAGAAGAGCATCATAAATAGATGAACATCAATGAAAGAATAATGGTCTATCACAAAAACTTGGCTGTAGATTAAGGCAATAATGTTACCGAAAGAGGAAAATGCTGATGTCTGATGCGTCACAACACTATATTATATTTTATTGGCCATAACTGTCAAACAATTTCTAGTTTAATTAAACTTCTGTAGCTCGTTTGAAATGAACGTCTGATAAAGTTAAATTGACAGGCATTTGACAGGTGGATTAGATGCAAACTTCTTTTATAATTCATAATCTATCTATTGCCCTATGACAGACTGGCTTCCCAGGCTGGGTGCCTTCTGGGACAGGATCCAGGATCACTGCAACCCTGTATGCTATTAACAGAATGGATACATGGATGAATGGAAAATGTATAGAATTACGCATTCCCAGTTATTGAGCAAATCCAAATGCAGACATGGAATATTCACGTTATACACTATATCGCTCAATGTTTAGTGGTTTCCAGGAGGGGTCAAGAATACTTAGAATGCAGTGACAGTGGCTTAGGCAACCTAAGAATATTCTGTTTATAGATATTTATTTAGGCAGTAAATGTGTATTTGCTCAGGAAAAAACATCATTCAATATTACAACATATTACTAACAAAGTCATGCTTTAAAGATGAGGAGGGATTTCTTCTGTTCTCTAGACCACTACTGATATCTTGTTGGACATCTAGAACAACACAGTTCTGGTTCCGAGGGCCACCCCAGCTATCCCCTGTGTCTGTTGTATTTCACCTCCAGCTTACTTTATCAATTAACTTATCAATCAGTCAATAGACTACTTGATATACTGATTAGCCAAACGTGGTATGTTGCTGATGGAGTTCAACAAATATATGGGTATATTGAATGGTGACTACTGCAGTGACATTGAAATGGTAAGCTGACACACTTTGACAGGCATGAAATGGTTTTACACTAACCAAAACACATAATTCTGTGGCAACCTCAGACTTTAATGCAGTACAGGTATAGGATTGTTGTCCACAGCTGATGCAATACTGAAAATAGATTTTTTTTTTCTTTTCGACTTTCATTTCAATGCTCGCTGACAATTTTGGGGGAGGGGGACGAAGGTCAAAATATCTCCTCCTGAAACTTGATTTAAAATTCTCCTGACCAGTATATAAGTCAGCTGAGGTGCTGGGAGGTGGGCGTCTATCCCAGAATGTATCCCTGAGGTTCCATTTCCTCCCAAAGCCTTCAGTGTTTCTTTGCGAAAGATCTTGCTTGCTTGCGACTGGGTGACTGGGGGAAGAGATAAGAAGAGTTGGGAAACAGACAGAGTCTACTGGCACGTGGAGGGATCCCAAGGCCTGCGTATGCTTCATATCTTCATGGTGTGACTGGGAAATGGGATGAATTTCAGTACACAGTACGTAAGATACACATTACTGCATGTTTTTATTTGACTGGGGTTATGGGTCTGTTTCTTTAAACTGCCTGTTGCAGGTTCGTTCCTGTGAAAAGTCACACTGGAATTCAAGGGCAATGAGCTGTATGTTAAAACTGCCATTGAGTGGTTTTCTCTCTGGGCTTCGCAGCTCCCATCACACTGGAATGAAACCATCGTTAGGGAAATTAAAAGCTCCATTTAAAAAGTTTGCACGTGCTCTGTTGGTGACTTTGTTAAACCCTTAGAGGTTTACTACAGATTATGAGTCTTGATAATCATCTCAGAGTTACCTCCTGCCTGCTTTACTTCTTCTCCCCTTTGATTTAAACAGGTGAAAACTTGCGGGACCCCTAGAGACAGGCAGAATTGTGAAAGATGTTCCCGGTAAGGGGCTGCAGCCGGCCGAACCCTGCGCCTTCTTTAATGCCGTAAACGCACGTTAATCTTATCTGCCTCAGACACCTGCCAGGTCCCGCTGTGTATATCATTTTGCGAACCATCCACTAATTACTAACCTCAAGCTTCTGTTTCATCTTCTCAAATTTAGATTGATTTGGAAACTCATTATATTTGATGGCATATTTAAAAAAAAAAACTATAATATCCACTCGAGCCTTGTTTGCTTTTCAATTTGTATTACAGTTTACAGTACTGGACTTTATTAGAGCCATTACATTATTAGGATCTAAAACTTTTAATTTCTGCCTATATATGTTAGACCTGACATGTCATGTCTCTACCAAAGGTCATACATCCGGGCCTCCAGGGGGCACCTGGTCCACAGATCTGCTCATCAGTATGCACAGCTGAGATCTGGCTATTCCTGCCTATGGCACAACCCTGCAAGCCCACTCTCTGGTTTTTAGCTTTATATAGTACTCAGGACCACTTACACTTCCAGTGCTAGTCTTCCACATCTCTGTTGTGGCCCCCAGCTATAAAAGAGGAGCGGGAGCCTCTGATTATGGATTCTCTTTCAAGCCATCGCTCGTGTTCTTTCTCTTTGAATTTCTTGTTTTTTTTTTTGCATCCCAAAGATAGCTGACGACTCCATAACTAGCATCACCAAAACAGCAGTTCTGTCCTTGGTTAGTCATCAATAAGCATGCACAGGTCCCACAGGTACTGTCTTGGCAATGAATACTGATAGACCACATCAAGGCTGAAGAAGAGTAATTTCTATGTAAACAATGCCATAGTGGACTGACTTCACACAAACGGCAATTAAAAGTGATTTTAGCTAACTGGGAGTTTTATTACTTTTGTCTATATGCAGTCACAGTATCAGCATGAGCACAGCAGGTGATAAGATCATGGCAATGAAGCCTCATGTCTGCCTCCCTCCTGTCCTGCTCTCCACTTTCTCCACTTTGCTTTGTGTCTAGTTTCTCCATTCCTCCTCATTGTCATCTTATCTGCCTACCTGCCCGGAGTTTGCCTGTGTAGCAGAGAGGGTTTTTCTCAGTTCCATTTCAAATATCTGGCCCATTTGGGGGGCAGCATGTGGGTTAGTGGGCTGTGCCTGTAATCAGAAGGTCACCAGATCAAACCCCGACCTCGGCGTGTGTGTAGGTCCTTCAGTAAGGCCCTTAGCCCCCAGTTCCCTGGGTGCCACAACAGGTAGCTGCCCTTCATGGACAGCTTACTTTGAAAGAGTAAGGTGGAGGAGGTGTAAAGACAGTTTCCCCACAGGTATCCATGAAATATCTATTATTATTATTATTAATAATAATAATAATAATAATAATAATAAAAGAAGTATATTGACTGCTACTCTGTTACTGATTGTTATGGACCTGTGATGGGTTCGTTGGTTGGGCATCTGTGTGTTCCTGGTTTGGCCTGCAGAGGGAGCAAACCTGTTATTCAGTCTTGTGCTGCACAGGGGTATTTAAATAAAAATAAAAAGGCTGCACTTAAATAAAAATAAAACAGCATATTTTACCCATTCATTTATATTCACGTTACTTTTATTGCCACTGTAATGATCACTTCTTAAAACAGAAATAGAAATAATTAACGAATGAGACTAAATTATTTACCCGCAGTGCTTGGAAATGCAGGAGTGATTTGAAATAGTCACACGTTCGTTTGTCGTTTCTTCCTTTACTAGTGGTCCAGTTGGCAGGGAAAGATCCAGCTAAAACATGCTACATGGAAAATATCCCCTGGAACTTCGGTCATTCGGGCCTCAGTGTGAATGAATATTCCGAGCAGCAGCTACAGCTGAAATCCCATATTTAAACTCCATTGAACATTCCATTTGTTTTCAGGGCTCTTACACAGCAAACAGTGTTTATTGGTTTTAGATTTGCAGTCCGGTAAATATTAGACTAGCCTGACTGGTTTATAGAGCTTGTGTTTGACATAAACATTGACCACTTCGTCCAAGTAGCTGAAAATGGATTTGATAGTTTTTTTATAGCAGGTTGGTGCCTTTTTGTTGTCCTGAAACATTTGTGTAATAATATGTTTGCTCTTTTGCATTATGTGCTTTATTGAGGAAAGTATGAATACCTGGTATAATCCGGTAAGTCCATTTCACCTTAAAGCAAATTCCTTTGTTCATGCTTAAACATGGGGGACATTGATTAAAGCGCTTTCCATATCTGTTATACAGATACTTATCAGCAGGCAGAGGGTATCCGAGGCAGGATGTCAGTCCATCAGACAAAGACACACATTCACCTAATGACATGATTTGGGCTGTGGGAAAGGGGTAATATAAAATTGGGTAGTGCATTTAAATTCTAGACACTCACAGGTTGGACTGTGTGTTAAATTGCCAACCATTGGTGTGATATGTTCCTTTTTGATGCAACTGGTACCGCAGGTTATAAGATGAACAAATTTTAAGGTTGTTCTGGTAGAAAATGCTGCTCAAACCTACTGCAACCAGCATTAGACAATTTGGTATCACTTTACTTGAGGGGACACAAGTCACTTAGTAACTCAGTTACTACTCAAATACAATCATAAGAAAATATAGTGACTGCATGAACTACATGAACTGTTATGATTAATAATGAATGATCAGCATGTAATTAACACTTAGTTACTGGTTAATTGATACATTACGAGTGTACTACTGCATTGTGCATCAAGTGTACTATTTATCGTTTGCTGATAGTGAATTGGGTGCCATGTTTTCACTACGGGGGGGTGAAATGCCGTTTTTCTGTATTTTTATCTTGATTGTATGTTTATTTGAATACTTCGTGACACCACCCACAAAAAAACAAATCCATTGTATTACTTAGTGAATAAAATGGATTCTGATTCATCGAACCATCCTCTCTTGTTTTTCCGTGTAAAAGCGAAGGAATTATCTAAGACAAGTTCACATGAAAGTCATTATTTTTAAAATGGCTTCCGGTTTGATGGGCTGGTTTCCATTTACTACAGCAGGTATTAGCAACATGAAACCGCCAAACAGGGTCCTGTCCGTCGCTGCTCATCACCGGTGCCTTAAGGAAAATTTATTGTGATCATTACCTGCACGCGTCATAGCTGCAGCGTTCCAGTCCCCGACACCTGGAGAGACAACCAACCATAGGAAACTGGTACGGAAATACATTTACGGGTGGGGCGGGGGAAGGTGTGGGCTGAATTTCGTTGCCAGTGATAGGAATACCGAAATTCCCAAAACGTGAGTGGCAGGGCTGCCATTTGATGCACCTCAGTGTATCTTCTCAGGCTGGGGTTCCACAGAGTTCCCTTCCCCACCTCTTCCCGTAGGAATGACAGTTAGAAGCGGGAAGCCTTCAGACCTCCATAATGCATCTCGCTTCTGGTGTCACACTAACTACCTTTGCTGCTATGCACTTTTCTCTAAGATAATACGAATGAATTTTAAGAAGCAAGGTAGCATGGCAACAATTGTCAGAAGCATGTACTCTTCAGACTAGGCAGAGTTCTAGTGAGATCAAAGGCTGTCAGTTCTATCATATAATCCTACTTTCTATGCAGTGCCCATCCTCTTAGAAACATCAAAGGTACACAGAGGGTCCACTTTGGAATGAACAGTATGACATTTGTAATGACTGTGCAGTCATGGACCCCAAATAAATAAGGGTGGATTCTGCCAAAGTGCTGAACTGAATTTAAACGCGAATGTATAAAGCAGCCAAAATTTGTCCATGTCTGAAGAAAGATAGTTTTCAAACCTGCTCACTTGGATAATTTCCATAACAGTACAATTAATAGTATAGTTCAATGCTCCTTCAACTTGGGATGCCGGCGACTCACTCTGTCTAGAGTTAACCATGTTAATATACAACGCTGCTTATAATACGATATACGATTTTAACTGGGTGGGGTGACGTAGCCATACATGGTGTGTAGGGTGCATACACACCCCCTGTCATGATTTTTTTTTGTATGTGAAATTCAGAAATATTTAACACCTGAGTTTCCCATCACGGTCAAACGTCGTGAAATGTTAAATCGCATCCTGATGATTAGGAGTTCTAAAAATACGCCGGCCCTTGCTGCAGTTGGGCTTCACTGGGAACGAAGAGACGTAGTGCGCAGTTATCCCTGCCCTGCAGTGGGATGTATGCCAGGTGACCCTGATCAAGATAAGTGTTAAAGAGGATTGGGAGAAATACGATTGAAGTTAAATCCAGTGAAAAACACTGTGTTGATTTTATTGTAAAATTTGAAATGATGAAACATGAGCATTAATGCCTCCGTTGTATACAGGCAAACATTATTGATGCCCAGCGGTAACGAGTGAAATTTGGCTGTACTGTATACCCCACCTTTTCCATGTGAGTTTAGGATATGCCTCTGCAATTAACCTAATTTAGGTTTGCTGCATTCGGAGGCAGAACTGCTTAGTGTGGAAGAAAACGATGGTTTGCAACCGCATTAGTTAATGCAAATGCTACAATTGCGACAGAATACCTGAGTTATATCCTTCGACAGCTTAAACTCAAGGAGTTTTCAAGAAAGTATTTGTCACTATCCATATTTGATCTGAGGAAGAGCAGAGACCAGGGTTGATTACTGGATGAGCAAAACATCCAGCTTTCTTTTCAGCTAAACTCTAAATCAATGAAATGTGTGGTATATTCACGTACTGTTGTGTAAATTCCAGATAAAGGACAATGGGGGCTTAAAATCAATTTTTTATTATCCGTACCTATTGATTTAATAAAATGCATTCATCTGATGAATGGTTTGACTAGCATTATATTGTTTTTCTGAGCTCTGAGTATAGTTTACAAAAGATTTAACTGAACTATTACAACAGGAATGGAATCAGGAATGGAGACAATGCAATGCATTTTTATTAGTTTGACATCAGCATTATTCAGAGATTTTTACAAGTTTTAGCAATTTATATTGGTTATTTTCGCGTCAACGCATCCTTATTTGATATTTAATTTAAGTACCTGTCTAAAGAGCACGAGATCAGTACTGAAAACGAACAATCCCAATAAAATCAACTGAATGCAAATGAGTTTGGGGAACGCACGCCGCGACGTTATTAATGCAGGGTGTCGCCTCTCATCTAGAATAATCACATATTTCCTCTTTACAGGGTGATTCTGCTTGGAATCTTGCCTAATAAATGCGTGGTTCTGTTTCCATGAGAATCCTCTTTCAGAGTGTTTTTAAAACACAGGCCCCGATCTCTGGCTTTTCGCTAGTCCTTCATGCACATTGACACTGAATTACCGCACGACCAAACACCACATTCTAAGCAACGTCTCACTAGCCCACCGCTACATTGACGTCTAGTATTTTTATTATTAGGTGACAGTTGTCCTCAGTACCTAAACTTGCAAAATTTACATGCAACATTGTAATAAATTCTTAAACCCTGCACACAATTTTCACATTGAACAAATGGATGTCATGCACTGCCCGGCCATACTCGCCATTTCCATTTATATCAGCAAATACTTAAGAGCCAACCACTGGATCATTATTACAGCCCAACAATGTTATGCAGCAATAAAGTGAAGTCAACTGAGTTCCTGAATCTACTGACTGGCCAGGTTACACCTCCATCCATCATCAATGGATGTTTTTCTTCCATGTTGGCATGGACACATTCCAGGACAAGGATGCCAAGATTCATTGGGTTCGAATTGACAAAGAGTGGAATCATCTTCACGTACCACTTGGTCACCACAGAGTCGTGACCTTAACCTCATTGAAAGTCTTTTGGGTTTCTGGTCATTCCCAACGACTCCTGCTTCACCTTATTCCTGTGAACTGCTGTCTCAGAAATTTTTAACCCAGAAGCATTCAACTGCTCAGAACAGCCTTCTGCCAGCTGTATATTTTAATACCTGTGTTTTTCAGCTGAAATTTCAAACCAACTAAAGGTAACATCTTTATGCCTTATGCATTTACACGAAGTGCCTATAATGTTAATTACCACTAATGGCCAAGCCACCCAATTAGGCTGCCCCGACGTGACCAAAACAGCACCCCAGCGACTCCCCAGATAGTCATGGTGCCTTGTATTCAAAGAAGCGTGCTAATTCACCGGCTCTGAATTAGGGGAAGGCCCCTTTAGGCTGGAAAAAGTGTGTCGAGGCTTCACCAATCTAGCTAATAAAGTCATCACCGATCACTCAAGCAAAAGCTAACAGAGGATGTATGTCGGCCATCTTGCCGTCATTCCCGCTAATGTCCTCAAAAGTCAAGTGAAGGATAACAAACATAAATTATTCTTCAACTTCTGGACGTTATAATCCCTATTGTTGAACAGGGAGTGCTGTGCGGTCTAAAACCTGCAAAATCTGCAAATCACCTCTCCCCCAAAACGAGGCCTAATTCTTAAAAATGTTCCACATGAAATTTCTAAATCTCTTCTCCCGCCCGTCATATTCAGTTTCACCTTCCCTAGTGAAAACGTGGCACCCGATTCACCATCAGCAAACAATAAACAGATTATCCAGACTGTCCCAGTTCGAAACTTTGGGGGCTGGGATGTAGTGAGAGTGGAGATTATTGTCTGGATTATACTCTGATCAGTTTTAGCAGCTGTTCAGCAGCTTGGGTCTCGAGCAAATGTTCTGTTGTTGTCGCGATGCGGCAGACAATCGATATTTCAGCGTCCGTGAAAAGTACCATTTGTTTTTGAATGTACCTGCAAAGCTGCTATGTATTATATATGTAAAACTGATTTATGTGCATATTTTGAAGAATCATGGGGATTCGAATGGAATACATTTTGTATGAATTTACCCAATGAACTGTACCATATATGTATAGGATTAATGAAAGTGTATCTGAGAGGCTAGAAGGCTAATTCCATGGAATTCTACTCAAAAGGATTACCTAGCTTTTCTAGGTACAATCATCTTCTCGTCAAGGCATGTGAATTCTCCATACAAGCACATCTACAGATCAAACATCCTCTGCTGAGAGTGCGTTCTGCAGAAGCCCACCCAGTGGTCCAGCTTTTGATCACTGAAGCTCCTCTGATCTCTATTTACATGTCCTGGGATGCGTGCAGGAGCCGCCATTTGCGAAGCCCGAGGTTTGAGTGTCAGGTTGGTCTGGCATATGGGTTCACGTTCACCTTCGCACATATTCCTATGACCCCCAGCTCCCCACTGCAGAGAATTCACAACTATTAGAATTAGCTTCCAGTGTACGGAGTACAACAACATTTTTGCAGCAGTCCAGGTGATGCATTCACACAAGAAACAAGGATTTTAAGAAGTAAACTGAGGTATGATTGGAGTGCAGTGCCGAAGAAAAATTGACAATGCACAATTTTGGACATAATGCAGCACATACAGTAACACCATAAGCCCTGTATGGACAGTTTTTTCCTAACAGGAAAAAATGAAAAAGAATGTGCTATAAAGGTTTCATTTACTGACAGAGCAGATTTGGATACAGATCTGAGATTGTGCAAATATACTGTACTGTAGTCCACTTTGTCCATCAAAGTGAATTTATGGGTATTTTCATTATTGACTAATATTTTCCATTTATTTGATGGAATGACGGAGCTGGGCTATATGGAATGTAATTACCGGTAATTCACTGCAATCAGTGAAATTGTTGAGCATAATTTCTTACCAGCAAGCAGAGGGCGGCTCCTCCCCTCACACTGACCTCTGAATACTAAAAGCGTGGACTACAAAAGACATTGTGAAAGACATGCTTTACACGTGCCTCTCACTACAGTGGCCACTGCATTTAGCCATCGGTTTATTGTACGTTAAAAGGAGTGACCGTGTGTGTGTAATATTAAAATTATTCATGACCGATACTCATGGTATGAGGCCCACGGTGCTCAAGGATGTGGTTATAACTGGACAGATGATTCTGCAGTCCAGTATCCTTGCAGCCGGCACATATCATAGAAAACTATAAATGTTTAGCATTGTAGTATAAGCACCCCAGAAGACTGGTCTCATATTGTAGGTCAGCACATAAATGAACTGTATTATAATGTATCTTGCATAAGGCATTTGCCCCAGTGAAACACACCGTAGTACAAATGCTCTGCATAAAATTGTCAGCCAAGCAGGTAAATATCAAGCTCTTGCCCCATACGTGTCACTGCATGAGCAAACATATTTCATCATGTTCAGGATGGTGGAAAATACACAGCTGTGGCTAAAGCAGCTTCTGAGAAATATGTCTTTGAAGGATCTGTTATGGAGGAATAAAGGGCTTATGAATATACCAGCAGATACATAAATGAATGAATGAATGAATGAATGAATGAAAGTCAGATATATGACACACTGGCAATCGAGAAGCGCGTGCAATTACTGGGGTCAGAACTGGAAACACATAAGCTTCATTAAAACGCACACCAGGTCCATTTTCATGTCCATAAAACTCCTACTAAATCTTGGTTGGATTCCCTGAAGGACCTTCTTTCTATTAGCAAATATCGATTCCTTATATAATCAATTGCAATAAAATGTAAGACTGGAATGGAACATATATTGATTTTTCTGGAATATTCCTTGACACCATATATAAGTGAAACTCATTACACCCCGTATCTGAGATTGGCTGTTGGTTTCCCAGGCACATCTGCGACTTGAAGAATGATGATGCTTATCGTCATTATACTCTTATAGTTTCGGTATAAATCTCTGTGAGATTGAGAACCAACAACAAAAATAGGGTATTTATTTGCAGCTGACTGTGTGAGACAGAAATATTCTTTGCTTGACTCGAAGCAGCCGCCTTGCAAAGGCTCCCACGATGCTTTGCAACTGTATTTATTTTCCTGACACTAGGCTTTGTTGTTGCCTGGGGTAACGAATGACCCCCCCAAATAGCTAATGAGCTGTGTCATTGGCTCCACAGGAAGCAGCACATGCATCACGGGCTGTATTTCACTACAGGGTGTGGCCAGGGGATTCTCGCCACAAGTTTAGCTTAGCAATTAAGACGACGGTGACGGTAAATGAGCTGCAGTCGTTTGGGTAGTGCTGGCATTTTGGGTGGAGCTGCACATTGCAAAAGTCACACAAGGGCAGAGAATACTGCACAAATAAATGCCTCCATTGTGCCCCATCGGGGGGGTCACACTCTGAGTAATTTCATAGCGGCTCAGTGGCTCATTGGCTAATGGACACTTTCCTCCCTACAGCTCTAGGGTTGTGGTTCATGTGAATTGGTATTTCTAAACTGCCCTGGCTGTGTTTTACTGTGTGCCCTGTGATGGACTGGCATGCCACCCAGGGGTACCCCTGCCCTGTGCCCCGTGATAGACTGGCATGCCACCCAGGGGTACCCCTGCCCTGTGCCCCGTGATAGACTGGCATGCCACCCAGAGGTACCCCTGCCCTGTGCCCCGTGATAGACTGGCCTGCCACCCAGGGGTACCCCTGCCCTGTGCCCCGTGATAGACTGGCCTGCCACCCAGGAGTACCCCTGCCCTGTGCCCTGTCCTTCCTGGGATAGGGTCCCGACTTACTGAGAGCCCATACTGGGTAAGTGATTTTGGAAGATGGATGGATTTGAAGTAAGTAGTGGTGTTCCTCATAGCTTTGCTGTGAGTCCAGAGTGCTGTTATTCTTAATGTCCACTGTCTATATTTCTTAGTAATATATAGTGACAAAGCCTGTGAGAAACAGAACATGCGTTCAAAAGTAACACTTCTGGTTAGAGTGGGAAAGCATCATGGGTTTAGAGAAACCCACCCGCACTATTACCCCCCCCTTCCATTATCTGTAACCTTCAGGTCTCATCTCACAGATCTGGCGCAGACCCAGAACCTGTCACGTTGGAGACGGAGCAGCCCCCAAACCATTAAATCAGACTGCTTTGACCCCCTCCTCAAGCTCTAAACACACACCTGAGACATTCTGAGAACAAGCTATTGCAAATTTCCATGCTAAAATACAATCCCAACAGTCCTAAAACTATTTACAAGTAATTCAAGAAAGCAGAGTAAGAATAAAAACTATCTATACGCAGATTTTTCTTCATAGTTGAAGTCTAGCAGGAGGACTGAATGATTTCTTTGTCCTCTCCGCTCTTGCCCCAAGGAAACATCTGTGTAACATTTGTTACGTTTCAGTTTACGCATAATTCCTCATGGCGTCGAGAGTCAGACCCTCACTTACGCAAAGGGGAGGGAGAGAGTGGGGGCAGGAGGATTTGGGAGCGTCAGGCGACGGACGAGGTTGAGCCGGCAAGTCGGATCGGTTTATGCGATGAGGACGCAGCACTGATGGATGAGTGGGAAGCCTCATCTGTGGGTCAGATCGCGCCTCAGTCAATTTACTCTCCGCCTACAAGGCGGGGCTCTCAGATTTAGCATGGTCAGCTATTTACACATTAGGGGTGGTGCGATTAAGCCTCTCTTTTTTTGCTTACACCAGTCGAGTCTTCCTGTAATCAGCTTTGAGACAATCAAAAGTTGCCCGTAAATGAATTCTAAAGCTCGTCTTCTGAAACGTAATTGCTGGCAGAAGCCTATAAGGTTTATTTTAACTAGAATGTACCTTTACCTCATGTAAATTATTGGTACCTGTACATAAAATACCGGTTTTATGCAGGGGAGCTTCTAGCTATTGAAAAGACCAGGAGTGAAGTCAAGTTTACCAGGGGCTTAACTTTTTTTTTTTGAAGGATGATTGGCATCAGGGCTAAAATACTCAGGGCTAGGCTTCAAATACTCAGGGCTATGCTTCAAATACTCAGGGCTACGCTACAAATACTCAGGGCTATGCTTCAAATACTCAGGGCTACGCTACAGATACTCAGGGCTATGCTTCAAATACTCAGGGCTAGGATTCAAATACTCAGGGCTACGCTTCAAAAACTCAGGGCTACGCTTCAGATACTCAGGGCTATGCTTCAAATACTCAGGGCTAGGATTCAAATACTCAGGGCTACGCTTCAAATACTCAGGGCTACGCTACAAATACTCAGGGCTACGCTTAAAATACTCAGGTCTATAGCCCCAACGGCGGCTGTGGTTTTTTTGTCATATTCTTGGGGAGACATGGTAGGTCACACCTTCGGGGTTGGGGGTTCAATTCCTACCCCTGAGACCGTATGTGTGGAGTTTGCAGATTATGTCTGCAAGAATTTCCTTTCACAGTACAAAAATATGTGGCTTGTGTTGTACTGGCATCACATCCAGGGTGTCCCTTGTCCTGTGTTTCCGGTAATAGGCTTCAGTCTCTGTACTATATAAGGAAATATGGAAGGCGAGTGGATCACCGTTTCAATAACAACTTTGTTAGACATCAATAAACAAAAAATGTGCCTGAGGTACATACCATTCTGCAGATGCATCCTGCCGATTGACTCTCAACAGATGGTAATTACTAGTGCAGCCCCTGCGGTTGGAAGAAGAACCTAAGGGGTCTTATTGAAGCAACTTCTGACGTTCATGTTAGGCTGTGTACACAGGAGTCACAGCATGGTGTTAGACGTGTTTATTTCCTAATAAATTTGCCCATTATTGCTCTTGCAGCCTTGAAATTTCAGCTTTGTCCTAAGAGAGAGACTTTCCTGCGGATAAATGCTGCCACAGTCAATCGAAACAGCCATGACGTTCCGCAGTGAAAGAGGAGCAAACTGTGGAGCTGTGGAGGAGGAGCAAAGGTGCTCACTGCCTCACACAGCCTTTCAGTGCCTCTCACTGCCTCACACAGCCTTTCAGTGCCTCTCACTGCCTCACACAGCCTTTCAGTGCCTCTCACTGCCTCACACAGCCTTTCAGTGTCACTCACTGCCTCACACAGACTTTCAGTGCCTCTCACTGCCTCACATAGACTTTCAGTGCCTCTCACTCCCTCACACTGACTTTCAGTGCCTCTCACTGCCTCACATAGACTTTCAGTGCCTCTCACTGCCTCACACTGTCTTTTAGTGCCTCTCACTCCCTCACACTGACTTTTAGTGCCTCTCACTGCCTCACACTGACTTTTAGTGCCTCTCACTGCCTCACATAGACTTTCAGTGCCTCTCACTCCCTCACACTGACTTTCAGTGCCTCTCACTCCCTCACACTGACTTTTAGTGCCTCTCATTGCCTCACACTGACTTTCAGTGCCTCTCACTCCCTCACACTGACTTTGCACTGCAGCATTAGCATTGTAAAGCAATGTAATTGTTTACGTTACGGTGATATAAAACATTTCCAAAACACTCTCTCATTAAATATCAGCATAATAATGTATCCATCCATGCCATGGCGCTGGGTGCAGGATGGAATACAAGTCCATCACAGAGTGTAATATTTAAAAATAATTAAAAAGTGTTTAAAATCTATTTACATAACAATGAAAGTCAGTTAGCAAGCACAGCAGCACAAATATAGTGAATAACCAGTGAAGGGCTGATGGCCTGTCATATGGAGGGACTGGTGGTTCCCCCGCAAAGCCACCTGGCATGTCATTTAGATTAACGCATTCCAGGACAAAGAGAGCTGTTTACGGGGCGGGTTTCCCATGGCGGGGGCCGCCTGCATTTTGTTCTGGCGGCGCCGCCTGTCACCACCCCTGAATGGCCCCGACTGGCACTGAAGCGATCAGGCCGGACGTAACACGCCATGACGGCGCACCGAGTCGTGCCCAGACAGGCTGTCGAGCAGCAGGCGAAGCGGAAGACAAGAGTCCCCTGTTTGTAAAATGCAAGGAAGCAGAGATGGGGGGGCCACATTTTTGGTTGCTGAGTCCTAGGGATCACACTGGAAGGTTGAGGCTCGGAAGTGTTTCTCAACAAACTAGCCCGTGTGTAATTACAGCGAAGAGAAGTGGCCGGGATTCGATTACAGACAGATATTCCTCTTTGCTGGGATCATCCTGCCTGACTCAATCCTGCTGATCTGGCTGATGAACTGAGTCTATGTCTCACAAAGGAGGTTTGAAAATCCTTTCAACCCCAATCAGCTTCAGAAAAGAAACATAAATTAAATAGCTGGCCAGAGCACAAAATGGAGGCTTTGAACTGAAACTGACTGGTACACTGACAGTAAATATCAGCTTTTGTGGTTCTATTTCAATTCACTTATTCTTCTTCAGAGGTCCTTCCGAGTACCCCCCCCCCCCCCCCCCCCCCCCCCCCACACACACACACACACACAAGGTAAAACCCCACAAGGTAAAACAAGGGTCTCCAGTTGTTCAGATTCGTCCTGATGAAGTCCATCTGTTTTTCTCTGCCTGCCACTGCTATATATAGGTCCAGCTGAACATAACAAAGTAAAAAGAAGTAAAAATTTTAATGCAAAAAAACTTGGAGGAAAATAAATGAGGTGAAACAGACCAAAGAAATGCTTCTAATGCTTGTTAACTGTGATCACAGAACGCAAAAAAAAAAATCATTTAGGAAAACTCTCAATAGCCAAAACCCCGAACTCTAAAACATTACTCCATTCATATATAAAATGCATTTCGTAACGCTGTTGTATGCAGTCACCGAAGTTTCCACATAAATAAAATTGATTGCGCGAGTTAAATGTGATTTATTTCAGCCAGCACATTCAATACTTCTGTCGCTGACTTACTGCCACCAGGTGAAACCTGCTCCAGCGCTGGACAATTACTCCGGAATCAGATGATTTATGGCCGTAAGCGTCAGCCTGCCTACCAGCGGATCTCCATCTGCTGATAAAATGCGCAGGACGCGCGATTGCCGGTCGTGCGCTTCATCGCTGTTACTCTTTGCAAGCTGTAAGCTCTGCGTCGGTCATTTTGCCTCCGTATCTTTTCGTCTTGCGGGGGTTTTACATGTCGGCTTGCACAGCAGTTTAAAGAGTATGAGACTGACTATCTTTTGGTATAATTTATTCATTTGCTTATTATGGTACTCATTACTGTAGGTACTTGTCCTAATATAAATAAAAACTTATTCAGAACCATGCATTTCAAACTATATTCAATAAGACACAAATATGGAATAATAATAAAAAATGTATTATTTATTTGTTTATTTATGTATGTTTTTTTTTTCTCCTAGGCAACCTTGCATCCAACACCTTCAGACTGTTGTGCTTCCCACGGCTTACCGTGACATTTGTGGCAATCGTCACATGCGCCTGAGTGCCCAGCATCCATATATTTAGCGTGCATGAATTACCTCGCTCCAAAGCCAGCAAGGGGTCTTGCTCCGGCAAACGACACGGGAGGGGGGGGGGGGGGGGGAGGACTTCTTAGTAATAGACACATGCATAGATTGTAGACGACTGTCACAACTGGCAAGCAACTATAATTTTTTAAGAATCATTTGCCTGAAACATGATTGTGTGAAATGTATTTGCAGGAGTCTGCATGTACTCTCGGTATCATTATGGGGTTTCTATGCGTTCTCTAGCCCCCCCCCCCCCCCCCACACACACACACACACAGTCAAAATGTACACTGAGCTGAACTGGAGTTCCGTGGGCGTAAATGTGTGTGACTCGTGTGAGTGTCTTGCTGTGGCTGTTCCCCAACGTACGCTTATACCTTCCAGGATAGGCCTGCATTGGACACACAGGTACAGAATACAGACATATTCACAATATTTTGGGAGGAAAACATAAATAAATAGTTTCTGTGGATTTTTATTTGAATTTATAATATTTTCAGACATGGATGAATGTATGATTTTGGACATAGTATAGATATTAAGAAGGTTATCTGTAAACCTAATACATTTACATACACAAACAGGAGCTGAGTGGCGTCTTGTGCAGACTCCTTTCCCCGGCCGACGTCGGGACGTAGCCTGTCTGAATCCTCCGCCATTCCAATTTTCCTCTTTGTTTTATTGTACTGAACTCAAGCTTCACTCAATACTGAGAATCCAATTTAGCTGATGTGAGAAAAAAAGTTCAGCACCAACTTCAATCGTACCGAACTCCCTCTGCCAGTGTACTCACAGATAACTCCCCCGCCAGTGTACTCACGGATAACTCCCCCTGCCAGTGTGCTCACAGATAACTCCCCCGCCAGTGTACTCACAGATAACTCCCCCTGCCAGTGTACTCACAGATAACTCCCCCCGCCAGTGTACTCACAGATAACTCCCCTGCCAGTGTACTCACAGATAACTCCCCCCGCCAGTGTACTCACGGATAACTCCCCCGGCCAGTGTACTCACGGATAACTCCCCCCGCCAGTGTACTCACGGATAACTCCCCCTGCCAGTGTACTCGCAGACAATTCCCCTCGCCAGTGTACTCGCAGATAACTCCCCCCGCCAGTGTACTCACAGATAACTGCCTGCCTGACAGATGTCCTTGGAATAGAATTCAATATTATGAACTTCTGTGGCAGCCTTTGTTAGACTTATTCATGTTTTGGCATTTGCAGTGCTATACCTTGTGTGTGTGTATAATACCCATATGCAGTGGTGTCACTGTGGATGTGGTCGGCCCCCCCCGAAAGAAATGTATGCTAATTTGTTTAAATATTGTGTTCTCCTGCTCCTGTATGCATTGTTAATTTTTATTTTTCATTAACACCTTGGTAAGACTTGCTCCAGGTGGAATGGTAAACAGAACCATGTGACACTGGGATAACAGAAAGGAACTGGGATTTTGTCTGTGTACAAGGTAGCAAAATGGTGGGAATTAGAAAGACTAAAGACATTTCTGCATCAGCACAAGGGAAGCGGTATCAGGTTAAGGGACCGTTAGAGCCTGAACATATGATCTGAGGTCCGAGGTCTACGTAGGGATGGTAAAACACTGGGAAAGTGAATGAATGGCATCTCAGAAAAAATGGTCACTAATAAAAAAATGTTTAAATTGTTTAGTTGTTTTATTGTCCTTATTTTCAGTCTCCTCATGCTTTAACTAAACTTTGATGTGGCTCCCTGCAACACTGAAGTCGTTTTTGATTGTATTTTATTCATGGCTCTGCCTCTGTGTGTATGAGGGATACATGCTCTTCTTGTCTGACCTTGCAGCACAAAGGCAATGTGACTGACTCCACATCAGAAGGCTGCGTGTTCAAGTCATGCTGGGGGTCAGCTGGGTTGATTATCCAGACGTTTTGCCTCCCAGGGTCATCAGTATTTATCTTGTCTATGTGTGGATTTCCACTTGACACTGGACATATGTGGTTGAGTTAATTTATGTCTCTGAAATGCCCTTTACACTCTGCACACTCTGTAATGATTTGCTATTGGGCTTCTGGAAATTGCAGTCATTCTGTTTATATGTCTATATGTGTGTGTGTGTGTGTGTGTGTGTGGACTATGTTTGTGTTACATTGCGGGGACCAAATGTCCCCTCAATGTGATAAAAACCTATTATTTTGACGCTTTGGCGACCATTTTTCAGGTCCCCACAAAGATCTGTGAATTCAATCAAAAAAACTCAAAATGCTAAAAGTCATATATTTAGTTTGGTTACCTATGGTTAAGGTTAGGGATGGGTGGGGGTTAAGGTCGTCATGTTGGGATTAGAGTTTTTCCCTTAGAAATGAAAAGAGAGTCCCCACAGTGATATAATTACAAACCTGTATGTGTGTGTGTGGATTATGTTTATATTATATTGTGGGGACCAAATGTCCCCCAGAATGTAATAAACACCAGTTAATTACACACAAAGACACAGAGACAGACGCAAACAGAATGATTGGAATTTGCAGACGCCCAACAGCAAATTATTACACAGTGTGCAGGATGTAAAATTATGTGTTAAAAATATATCCATAAATTGAGATGTGTGTGTTTATGTATGTGTGTGTGTTCATATAACAAACAACACAACATAGAGATATGAGATATCTCCATTTCCTTATGGGAAGAAAAACAAATTCTGGATTCTATGCCATCATATAGAAGAAATTGCAGAGTAATGCACATTTGAAGAACTAATCGGAAAGATGGTTTCAGCTATTTCGTTTACATTATCTTCAAGGCAATAAAACAAAAAGCATCACAGAAAACATATAATCAATATGTGCGGCGAGTCTTGTGCAGTCATTTTAATGGTGTAAGGTACTACGGCTGAAATACTACTCTGTGATAGAGAGTCCTGTCCCTCTTCCAGGAAGCACTGGCCACTGTGACTCCTATGACTCAGCTGTTCATAGCTGCTGCCCAGGCGTATTGTCATATTGACTCCTATCATACATCAAGAAAATAACCAGTCAGTAATCTTCCACCAAAGAGACCCCTAACATTTATTTCTGGTTATGGGCCTGTTCAGTCTTTGGTTCATTCTGGGTTTGGAACTGAACACTGGTGCTTTTCAAGAATAGGGTTAGAAAGTCTGCAGTGTATTAGGAAAGCATGTGCAGCTCAATGGCACCTGCAGCTGACAGACATCTTCAGTCAGCTGACCTCTACCAACACCCCTTCAGCATCTTCAGTCAGCTGACCTCTACCAACACCCCCTTCAGCATCTTCAGTCAGCTGACCTCTACCAACTCCCCCTTCAGCATCTTCAGTCAGCTGACCTCTACCAACACCCCTTTAGCATCTTCAGAAACGTGTGATGTTTCTGTCAGGGTGGTTGAGTCCTTCAGACTCCTGGGGAGCTACAATGAGGAAACCACCACAGAGATGGGAGGGGCATCACAACACTGACACCTCTGAAACACCCCCAATGCCATTCTGGTGTGATTCTACAGAGCTGCCTGTGACAATGCATATAGTAACCATCTCCCCCATCCAACACAATGTGCTGTCAGACCTGCAAGGAAGGTCATCTGCTGGTCCACCTGCACGACTCCAGCATAAGGAGACATGTGTTCAAGATTGTTCCTAAAGTAGACTGTTCAGTTTACTTTAAGGTACGGAAATGGACTCTGAAGAACTTTTTTTTGTACCATGGGGGGGGGGGGGGGGGGGGTACCCTTTTTTTGACAGTGGTAGGTGTGCTCCCATACATCCCTGACGAGTGGCTGGCAGTTGAAAAGATGCACATTTTGCAGATGAATATTTTAATATAAGGCTTAGAGCTATAAGATTCTTTAGTAAGTAAACTACTGAAATTCATAATATTCAGAAATGGAATTTAGTTATAAATTTATAACCCTAAATTAAACACAGGCATAGCTTTGTTGTCTCTGATATCTTTTGGGATTAAATTATTGTCGGTTGTTTACTTTGAATCCCTGCATCCACATAAATGTATTATTGAAATAATGTTTATTTGTTGTATATTACTAACTGTTTTGTCTCGTCTCTTGCAGTAACACTCTCATAAAGAAACACTGCATCACCTTTTGTCTGCGCCGGACTTCAAAGTTTCAGACTTATAACTTGATTATTAAGTGTATGGCGTGCGGGTGACTAATTCGTTTTTTTCCATGGCCGTCAGCAGATAATTTAATAGAATGAAGAGCGATGCTCCACTGGCTTAAACAGAGAGCTGGAAAAATAAACGCAGCTGAATTGTACCCAATTGATTCCGTAATATTCCGCGGAGCTAGTAATTGTGGGTAATTAACCTTCTCTCATGCATCACGACGATGTCTTACTGAATTAATCTTGCATTCTGATTTCATGACACACCTAATTTGTGCAAGAGTGGAATCTTTAAATAAAGCAGGTTATTTGTCCTGCATGCAGAAAAACTTCAGAGAAACTGCAGACGTGGACCATAGGAATTAAAAAAGATTTCATGGTTGTATCGGGCAGCATGGCGGTGCGGTGATAAGCGTTGTTTCCTCACGCCTCTCGCTTGAGTCTCTGTCCAGCCCGACTGTTTGTGAAGTTTTTGTTAGTGTGGGGGTAGGTAGCGCCCCCCCCCCCATTGGCTATTCCCTGCCTTGCACCCATAGCTTTCAAAAAGGATCCAGACCTCTGTGACCTTGCATTAGACAAGCGGGTGCAGAAGATGGATGGATGTGATTTTATTGTGGTTCTCCAATACGAAGGGATGATTCCGGATGTCCACCATGAGGGCAGAAACAGTGGGACACGCCACTTAATCACATTCAGGAATGAATTCAGGTGTTTCATTCAGACCCATTGTCACAGGTGTATAAGATCAAGCACCCAGCCATGCAGTCAGGTTTACAAACATTTCTGAAAGAATGGATCATTATGAAGAGCTCCGTGAATTCAAGCCTGGTACTGACATAGGATGCTACCTTTGCAATAAGTCAGTTTGTGAAATTTCGTCCCTGCTAGATAATCCATGGTCAGCTGTTGCCATGTCAACTGTTGCCATGACTCAAGCACCAGACAGTTTCACCTGGATGACTGAGAATCTTCACAGACATATTTCTATGGTCAGCTGTAAGTGGTATTATTTGAAAATGGAAGCATTTAAGAACAACAAACACTCAGCCAGGAGCTTCATTCAATGGGCCTCTGTGGCTAAGTAGCTGCATGCAAAGGTCTCACATCACCAAATGCAATGCCAAGCATTGGATGGAGAGGTGCAAAGCACACCGCTACTGAACTCTGGAGCAGTGGAAACGTGTACTGTGCAGTGACGAATCACACTTCACTGTCTGGCAGTCTGATGTTGGGGTTTGGCAGATGCCAGGAGAACATTACCTGCCTGACTGCATTGTTCAGGGGTTGGATTAGGCCCCTTACTTCCAGTGAAAGGACCTCTTAATGCTTCAGCATACCAAGACATTTTTGACAATTCTATCCTTCCAACTTTGTGGGAACAGTTTGGGGAAGGCCCTTTGCTGTTCCAGCATGACTGTGCCCCAGTGCACAAAGCAAGGTCCATAAAGACAAGGTTGGGTAAGTTTAGTGTGGAAGAACTTGACTGGCCCACTCAGAGCCCTGACCTCAACCCCATCAAACATCTTTGGAATAAACTAGAACAGAGATTGTAATCCAGGCCTTCATATCCAACATCAGTACCTGACCTCACAAATGGTTCTTTGGATGAAGGGGCAAAAAGCTCCCACAGACACCCTCCAAAATCTTGTGGAAATCCTTCCCAGAAGAGTGGCAGCTGCTATGGGGGACCAGCTCCATACTGATGCCTGTGGATTTAGGATGGGATGTTCCTGTGGGTGTAATGGCCAGGGGTCCCAGTACTTGTGTTCATTTGTTTGTTCCCTCTTCACAAATGTTATTACTGCTCTCTATAACTTGTTATTTTGCTTTTATTGCTCAGTGTTTAGTATGTGTAAAATTCCATCCATCCATCCATCCATCATCTCCCGCTTAATCCGGAGTCGGGTCGCGGGGGCAGCAGCCTCAGCAGGGAGACCCAGACTTCCCTCTCCCCGGCCACTTCGTCCAGCTCCTCTGGGGGGACCCCGAGGCGTTCCCAGGCCAGCCGAGAGACATAGTCTCTCCAGCGTGTCCTGGGTCTTCCCCGGGGTCTCCTCCCAGTGGGACATGCCCGGAATACCTCCCCAGGGAGGCGTCCCGGAGGCATCCTGATCAGATGCCCGAGCCACCTCATCTGGCTCCTCTCAATGCGGAGGAGCAGCGGCTCTACTCTGAGTCCCTCCCGAATGACTGAGCTCCTCACCCTATCTCTAAGGGAGAGCCCAGCCACCCTGCGGAGGAAACTCATTTCGGCCGCTTGTACCCGCGATCTCGTTCTTTCGGTCACTACCCAAAGCTCATGACCATAGGTGAGGGTAGGAACGTAGATCGACTGGTAAATCGAGAGTTTCGCCTTTTGGCTCAGCTCTCTCTTCACCATGACAGACCGATGCAGCGCCCGCATGACTGCTGACGCCGCACCGATCCGCCTGTCGATCTCCCGCTCCATCGTTCCCCCACTCGTGAACAAGATCCCGAGATACTTAAACTCCTCCACTTGGGGGAGGACCCCATCCCCAACCCGGAGAGAGCACTCTACCCTTTTCCGGCTGAGAACCATGGTCTCGGATTTGGAGGTGCTGATTCTCATCCCAGCCGCTCTCGGCTGCGAACTGCTCCAGTGAGAGCTGAAGGTCACGGCTCGATGAGGCCAACAGAACCACATCATCCGCAAAAAGCAGAGACCTAATCCTGAGGTCACCGAACCGGACGCCCTCAACGCCCTGGCTGCGCCTAGAAATTCTGTCCATAAAAACTATGAACAGAATCGGTGACAAAGGGCAGCCCTGACGGAGTCCAACCCTCACCGGAAACGAGTCCGACTTATTGCCGCCCATGCGGACCAAACTCTGGCACCGGTCATACAGGGACCGAACCGCCCTTAAAAGGGAGCCCGGTACCCCATACTCCCGGAGCACTCCCCACAGGACCCCCCGAGGGACACGGTCGAATGCCTTCTCCAAGTCCACAAAACACATGTAGACTGGTTGGGCAAACTCCCATGAACCCTCCAGAACCCTGCTGAGAGTATAGAGCTGGTCCACTGTTCCACGGCCAGGGCGAAAACCACACTGCTCCTCCTGAATCCGAGGTTCGACAATCCGGCGGACCCTCCTTTCCAGGACCCCCGAATAGACCTTGCCAGGGAGGCTGAGGAGTGTGATCCCCCTGTAGTTGGAACACACCCTCCGGTCCCCTTTCTTAAAGAGGGGGACCACCACCCCGGTCTGCCAATCCAGAGGCACTGCCCCCGATGTCCACGCGATGCTGCAGATGCGTGTCAGCCAGGACAGCCCAGCAGCATCCAGAGCCTTGAGGAACTCCGGGCGAATCTCGTCCACCCCCGGGGCCCGGCCACCGAGGAGCTTTTTGACCACCTCAGCGACCTCCACCCCCGAGATAGGCGAGTCCACCCCCAAGTCCCCACACTCTGCTTCCATATCGGAAGGTGTGTCGGTGGGATTGAGGAGGTCTTCGAAGTACTCCCTCCACCGACCCAAAACGTCTCGAGCTGAAGTCAGCAGCGCACCATCCCCACCATAAATAGTGTTGATGCTGCACCGCTTTTCCGCCCGGAGCCGCCGGATGGTGGACCAGAATCTCCTCGAAGCCGTCCGGAAGTCGTTCTCCATGGCCTCACCAAACTCCTCCCACACCCGAGTTTTTGCCTCAGCGACCGCCAAAGCCGCATTCCGCTTGGCCTGCCGGTAGCTGTCGGCTGCGTCTGGAGTCCCACAGGCCAGAAAGGCCCGATAAGACTCCTTCTTCAGCTTGACGGCATCCCTTACCCCCGCTGTCCACCAGCGGGTTCGGGGATTGCCGCCGCGACAGGCACCGACCACCTTACGGCCGCAGCTCCGGTCAGCCGCCTCCACAATGGAGGCACGGAACATGGCCCATTCGGACTCAATGTCCCCCGCCTCCCCCGGGATATGGGAGAAGTTCTGCTGGAGGTAGGAGTTGAAACTCTCCCTGACAGGGGATTCCGCCAGACGTTCCCAGCAGACCCTCACTATACGCTTGGGCCTGCCAGGCCTGGCCGGCTTCCTCCCCCACCAGCGGAGCCAACCCACCACCAGGTAGTGATCGGTTGACAGCTCCGCCCCTCTCTTCACCCGAGTGTCCAAAACATGCGGCCGCAAGTCCGACGACACGACTACAAAGTCGATCATCGAACTGCGGCCTAGGGTGTCCTGGTGCCAAGTGCACATATGGACACCCTTATGCTTGAACATGGTGTTCATTATGGACAGTCCGTGACGAGCACAGAAGTCCAATAACAAAACACCGCTCGGGTTCAGATCGGGGGGGCCGTTCCTCCCAATCACGCCCCTCCAGGTCTCACTGTCGCTGCCCACGTGAGCATTGAAGTCCCCCAGCAGAACAAGGGAGTCCCCAGGAGGAGCGCTCTCCAACACCCCCTCCAAGGACTCCAAAAAGGGTGGGTATTCTGAACTGCTGTTTGGCGCATAAGCGCAAACAACAGTCAGGACCCGTCCCCCCACCCGAAGGCGGAGGGAGGCTACCCTCTCGTCCACTGCGGTAAACCCCAATGTACAGGCACCCAGCCTGGGGGCAATAAGTATGCCCACGCCCGCTCGGCGCCTCTCCCCGCGGGCAACTCCAGAGTGGAAAAGGGTCCAACCCCCCTCAAGGAGACTGGTTCCAGAGCCTAAGCCGTGCGTCGAGGTGAGTCCGACTATATCTAGCCGGAACTTCGCAACCTCGCGCACCAGCTCAGGCTCTTTCCCCTTCAGAGAGGTGACATTCCATGTCCCTAGAGCTAGCTTCTGCAGCTGAGGATCGGACCACCAAGGTCCCTGCCTTTGGTCGCCGCCCAGATCACCTCGCACCCGACCCCTATGGCCCCTCCCATGGGTGGTGAGCCCATTGGAGGGGGGACCCACGTGCCTTGTTCGGGCTGCGCCCGACCAGGCCCCATGGGTGTAGGCCTGGCCACCAAGCGCTCGCCATCGAGCCCCACCCCCAGGCCTGGCTCCAGGGGGGGGCCCCGGTGACCCGCGTCCGGGCAAGGGAAAACGTGGTTCAAATATTTTCATCATCATAAGGGGTTTTTGAGCCGCGCTTCGTCTGGTTCCTCACCCAGGACCTGTTTGCCTTGGGTGACCCTACCAGGGGCATAAAGCCCCAGACAACATAGCTCCTGGGACCATTGTAACACGCAAACCCCTCCACCACGATAAGGTGTCAGCTCCAGGAGGGGATGTGTAAAATTAAGGTTATTAATTATAAACATTGCAGTTGATCACATTTGCAAATATATTTTCCAGAAAGGAAATGACTTCATTACATGATGTGATCTATGCTGAATTTTCTTTAGTGCGTAATGATCCTTGCAATATTAATCAAAAACCATCCAACAATAATAATTCCTGTAATTGTATATCTTGGTGTTTGAAACATAGAAAAGTTCTGTCCACATTGCGTCATAGCATCCGCTTAAAAAGCACCTCAGAAAATGAAATTTTCAATGATCTCAGTTTAGATTCGACGGCCCACATGGCTCAGTAACATAAACATTTTTGACTCTCTTGTCATCATTAAACCCCAGAGCCCAATTCTGTGTTAGTCATAACGTCACCCGCTGCTGAACCGATCACACAATGGAGCTGCTATTCAAAACACAGACATTAAAAAGCGTTTGTTTAGCGGGATTGGTCATCAACTATTCGGCATTATGCTGGCACTAGAAAAGCTTATGGGCCTTTTGAAAGTAACCCACTTTTAAATATAAAAATAATGACTGTATATAATCACACAAAATTAATATTATTTTAGATAAATTGTGAATGGAAATAATGGGACATCTTATGTAATACATTTAAAGTTAGGCTGATAAGGTCATCTCAGTCGGCTTAAACCCAAACATAATAGGAGTATAAGAAGAAGGTGATTTATTGTCACTGGTGAATGTGAAGAATGTTCTGAATACGATCAAAGTATGTGAGCTGAATGACATACCTGCCGGACGGGAAAAGAGAACATGTACTGAACATCTAGTAAGATATATTAATGCCTCCATTACCCAATGACCTAGTTCCTGACTATGTGCTGGTTCCCTAGATACAACCATTTCCATATCTTTGCTGCTTGTCCGAATGAAATATATCTATTCTTTATGTTTAATATTTTTGTAATAATTTGTTTGCCTGCCCCTGCCACATTTTGGAGCTGAAATATTAATCAGTTGCTCAAAAATCAGCAAGCAGCTGAAAATCCAACTCAGCAGAAACAACAGAAACAGGCGGACGGATGCCCTGAATCTTTTTTAGAAGAGTTTTGAGGTCCCAGGCCAGATCATGCGATGGCCACAGTGTGAACAGAGTAGGACATATGGGGGCGTGGCCTCCATAGCTAGAGTGTTGATCGCATTCCAGAAGGACAGGTGGACCTGAATGTTGGTGTGAAAATCAGACATGGGGGATTTAATGAGCAGACAGTGTTAGAGACACCCATCCCTGTAAGGTCTCAGTGTATCTGCTTTGGTTTTAGTAATAAAGCCCAAAATGGCGGCAAATTCGGTGTTTGCAGACAAGTGCAATATCCAAACATGAATACTGTACTGTGTATAACCCTCAGAATATTATGGCTGGAGAAGTTTTATTACCGACTGGATTATATTTTTAAATACAATTTTGGGTCCTACTTAAAAATATGAAATTGGTGTAATATAATTGGCATAATTAAGACCATGCGCAGATCATAATCTGTCAAATTAATGCATTTACAAATGCTGACTATATCTTGAATGTTAGGAGGAATAATATTATGGGTTGTTGCTTCTTAAACTGATAAAACAAAGATCCTCTCAGATGTGGGATTCCACTTATTTTTGTTTATACGATGTTGCGATGACGTGCAGATGAATGCGGCAGAATAAGTAACCACTGCTGCCACCATGTGGCAAGATAAGTAAATATGTGATACTTGACTGGCAATGAGTCAGAATCACTGTAAATGGATTGTAAATGTAACTTTAAATACTTTAATATTTTAAATTGATAATAAACTACAACTGGCGCAAAATGACATTATAATGAATACTTGCTTGCCCTCTGAAAGACTCGAATGTTACCCACCTTACCTTACGCTCTATGACTCCAGGTCCCCTGGTGACTCAGACCAGGATAAGTGCTTAGAACCTAGATGGATTAATATTACTGTATCTTCCCAATAATCCTGTACTGTAGTAATAGCACTGCATTTTCACCACGTTACTTTGCGAGTCACTGACATTCGAGGCCTGTTTTCTAAAAGGTGATTTTGGGTTATGATGGACTGCTGTTGCTGCTCATTTTGCGTGGTACTCGAGCTGGGTTTAGTGTTCATACTTCTGCCAATTTTATTGAATTACAAAATGTCAGCCACTGCGCTCAGACCCCGAGCTTCGGGTTTCCCTCTACGTGCATGTTCTGTGTGTCTTTAAAAAAATCAGGAGAGCAAGATTGGAATATACAAAAAAGCGTTCCAATGTACAAATTGTAAATAAAGCATCATTTCATTTGAGAAACAGCCAGTATGTACAGTAACTTCAATACAATGTTTCCAAGAACACTGCCCCCCCCCCCCCCCCACCCAGAGATCCTGCATGCCATGGCTGTGACAAAGGGAGTCCTGGGCCTGATTGTAATCCCACATTGTCCATCTTTTAAAAAAGTCTTTTGTTTCCTTGTCATCGTATTCTGGAGACTTTCAACCCTCGCAAACCTCACCAAAGCATCCTGTTGTCATCTCCAGACCTCCAATCGGTGCTGCTGTGTGTTATTAGTCTGTGAGCCCGTAACCAGTGGCAACAGCCACCTTGCATACCGGCACTGGCCATATGCATCTCTATCCTTCACTTCTAGCGGGAAGGATCCATATGTAAGCTAGCAGGTGAGCTGGTGAGCCGACCTAAAGACAGGATAGCAATAGATGAAGGAAATATCTACATGATAAAACGATTCCTCTGTTAGAGAAATATGTACTTTTATTATTGTCATTTTGCTAGATGCCATTTCTTAGAAATAACGCCCTGCAGCAGCTTGATCTTAATTTAGCAATAACACTTCTTAAGAACTGTCGTTTGAATATTTCCACCCCATACATGGTGATAAACAATGTTGAATGTTATTTGCATATCCTGTTTGTGTACCTCAATAAAAGACACTGCGAGGGGAGTTCCTCTTTAGAAGTTGGCTGAGTTCGACTGAGAGGCTGACACCTCGAAGTCAGGACCTTGCAGCAAGTAAAAAGTCATCACAGCTGTCTGTGTTGTTCTGTGTTCAGAGACTGGTTGGTTTTCAGCGTATATTACGGGGAAAAATACCCAACATCCTCTTTTTTGTGTTATGGTTCAAAGACGTTTAATTTGGGTAAATAAAATGGATGATTATATCCTACTTTATACTTTGTTACTTGAAATATGAGTCTTTATCTTTACGGTACCGATGTTTTAGTGTTTCACTGCTGGTTTTACAAGACTGAATTTTTTCATTATCTCCTTCAGTTTATATATTGTGCATCTGTATAGCAATCAGAGCAGTATTGATTTTCCAGTCTTTTTTTCTTTGTTTTTGAACTAATACAAAAAGTTCTTCCTCTAACTTGCTGCAGTTCCCCCTCGAATTCCATCTAGTCGATGCGTCTGACAGTGGATTTAACGCCCCTGTTGCAAAATGCTCTTTCATCTATGAACAGCCAGGCTGCAGTTTAATTCTAACAGGAGTCTTTGAGGTCAGAGAAGCTGCAGAACATTCCTAATCTAAAACCGTCTTTCCATTGCTGTTTTGGGAATCACATCTTTTTCACCTCAAGTAAGCGTAGCAAGTTTTCCGAGATATTTGAAAATTTTCTCTTTGCTATTTCCATTAATGTTGTTTTTTCAATTCACATCTTCAAAATTTACAAAATTTAAGTTAAAACTTAACGCTTTAGACTCTTTTTAGTTTCTTCTTTCAAGGAGAAGATGAGAACATGAGTACAATTTCTAATATTCATTTTTCTTACTTCTACGTTTGACTTTCTCAGGTTGGGAGAGTTGGTCCTGTTTAAACTGGTTCTTATCCACGATGGAAATCTTCAGCATCTCAGTATTTATATTCAATTTATTAATTCTCATTTTGCCCTACGACCTTCAAGGACGATTCAGTGAATTACTCCACGTATGTTATATATGACGCTGAGAAAAACTTTGACTTAGGAAATTGCATGTGGAGTCTCTGGGACTGGTCAGAGATTTGTGAGCCATTCGATTTTCCTTAAAGAAAACATATTTACTGAAACTTAAACTTACATCTGCTGTCAGAGCTGAAAAATAGTTTTGTAGTAACAGAAGTCTGTGATTCTTTTTTCGTCGGTGAACTGTGAAATCATATAAGCCAAAGCGAAAACAGTCCTAGTGACCCCAAATATCTCCCCTTGACAGGACTCTGATAAATCCAGGACATTAAGCCCTTCCAGATTCATTTGCTTGTCATTCTACGGGAAAATTTGCAGTTGCCTGACACACTCCATCTTGTGGCTTCATCTTTTGCATTACTCTGCCAGGTCAGAGTTCAGTTCAAATCTTGATTCCCTCAATTTTCTCGACCGGGCAGTAAATATTTCCTCCATATAGGGGGTGGAGGAGGGGTCTCACAGCAGAGGGCACCAACGGGGAGGGGGGCTCCCCTGAGTAAAATTTGCTGACCTGGAGGGGGGAGGTTGTTGTGAATTTTGCTTTTATCACTCGATACAATTTGCCAGGTGGGTGGACAGATGTCCCCCTCCCCTCTAGAAGTCAAGGGCTTCATTTGTAATTATCCACTTTGTCCTGTTGAATACTCTACCCTCTTGATCACTACAACAAAAAAAATCTATGTCTCATTTTCTGAGTTTTGCCAACGGATCATAATATATTTCTGTTCTGAGTCAGTCGGCTGGTGCTATTATGTCTGTTGAAACAAATGAAAAGGACAGTACAAGCTTCAGCCTCCGGAACATACTCACGCAGCACCCAAACGCTGAAAATATCCTCCGGGAACGAGGAGCGCCTAACAGTGACCCCATCTACAAATGGCGGGACATGAATCTGCCACATTAGATGGTTTTATTATGGTAATATGAATTAGCTCTTTGGGTTAAACACCACATTTAATGCTTGGGCCTTTATTTCCAAAAGCCTCGTCAGCAGAACGGTCAGCACTTTCCAAGCCTTATTGAACACGTAAGTCGTTGCAATAAAAAACAAAAATGAATCGTCTTTCAACTAAGTACATAGGGGTGTGATGGATTATGCCAACTGCTAAATCCCCCCACTGTGAAATCTCGGAGCGCAAGGTGTACCATCAATGAGGAAACTGCTGACTAATAAACCGCATGTTGGCCGCAAGGTGTGAATTTTAATCTTTTCCCACCCCCAACATGACCGGATTAATAACCATGGGTCATGACTACAGGCAGCCCCCAAGTTAAAGACATCTGACTAACAGAGAACTCATACTTACAACAAGACTGCCATTAAATCTAAAAGTGGGGCTGGGAGAGAATTCCAAAAAAATCTGGATTTCATAAGGCTAGGAAATGACAATAGACTCCGAAGTTTTGGAGTCGACTCCAGTTCAGTAAAATTTTTCAGTTTTGAGTTTTCTGTGAACCTGTCAAAAAATGAAATTTTGTTGACTCGAGTGGAGGCTGCTGGGAGCGCTGACTGTGACGAGGCCTGCTTTCATTGTTTGCTGTGGTTTTGTCCTGTTTGCTGTGGTTTTATCATGTCGACAGTTGAGACCCTCATCAGACTGGATTACTTTCGCATAATGTAGTAGGCCTGCTGTCTCATTCATACTGAAGATTCCGACACACCTCTCACGTTCCATGCTATATGTTACCTATTACATAGAAAACAAATATCCAGGTCCTCCGGGGGCTCCCAGATGTCTGGGGTCCGGGCCTCCTCCGTGTCTGCTTCATGTCCTGAGGGATGGGGCTGTGGCTCCCCGCACACACTACTAGACATTTACATGGAGAAACCTTTTGAACACCAGCACACTCACACACACAGGTGTGCACACAGGGGTACAAACAGGTTGTCACAGACACAAGCAGGTGTACAAACAGGTTGTCACAGACACATACAGGTGTACAAACAGGTTCTCACAGACACAAGCAGGTGTACAAACAGGTTGTCACAGACACATACAGGTGTACAAACAGGTTGTCACAGACACATACAGGTGTACAAACAGGTTGTCACAGACACATACAGGTGTACAAACAGGTTGTCACAGACACATACAGGTGTACAAACAGGTTATCACAGACACATACAGGTGTACAAACAGGTTCTCACAGACACAAGCAGGTGTACAAACAGGTTCTCACAGACACAAGCAGGTGTACAAACAGGTACTCACAGACACATACAGGTGTACAAACAGGTTGTCACAGACACAAGCAGGTGTACAAACAGGTACTCACAGACACATACAGGAGTACAAACAGGTACTCACAGACACATACAGGTGTACAAACAGGTTCTCACAGACACATACAGGTGTACAAACAGGTTCTCACAGACACAAGCAGGTGTACAAACAGGTTGTCACAGACACAAGCAGGTGTACAAACAGGTTGTCACAGACACAAGCAGGTGTACAAACAGGTTCTCACAGACATATACAGGTGTACAAACAGGTACTCACAGACACATACAGGTGTACAAACAGGTACTCTCAGGCACATACAGGTGTACAAACAGGTTCTCACAGACACATACAGGTGTACAAACAGGTTGTCACAGACACATACAGGTGTACAAACAGGTTGTCACAGACACATACAGGTGTACAAACAGGTTATCACAGACACATACAGGTGTACAAACAGGTTCTCACAGACACAAGCAGGTGTACAAACAGGTTCTCACAGACACAAGCAGGTGTACAAACAGGTACTCACAGACACATACAGGTGTACAAACAGGTTGTCACAGACACAAGCAGGTGTACAAACAGGTACTCACAGACACATACAGGAGTACAAACAGGTACTCACAGACACATACAGGTGTACAAACAGGTTCTCACAGACACATACAGGTGTACAAACAGGTTCTCACAGACACAAGCAGGTGTACAAACAGGTTGTCACAGACACAAGCAGGTGTACAAACAGGTTGTCACAGACACAAGCAGGTGTACAAACAGGTTCTCACAGACATATACAGGTGTACAAACAGGTACTCACAGACACATACAGGTGTACAAACAGGTACTCTCAGGCACATACAGGTGTACAAACAGGTTCTCACAGACACATACAGGTGTACAAACAGGTTGTCACAGACACATACAGGTGTACAAACAGGTTGTCACAGACACATACAGGTGTACAAACAGGTTATCACAGACACATACAGGTGTACAAACAGGTTCTCACAGACACAAGCAGGTGTACAAACAGGTTCTCACAGACACAAGCAGGTGTACAAACAGGTACTCTCAGGCACATACAGGTGTACAAACAGGTTCTCACAGACACATACAGGTGTACAAACAGGTTCTCACAGACACATACAGGTGTACAAACAGGTTGTCACAGACACATACAGGTGTACAAACAGGTTATCACAGACACATACAGGTGTACAAACAGGTTCTCACAGACACAAGCAGGTGTACAAACAGGTTCTCACAGACACAAGCAGGTGTACAAACAGGTACTCACAGACACATACAGGTGTACAAACAGGTTGTCACAGACACAAGCAGGTGTACAAACAGGTACTCACAGACACATACAGGAGTACAAACAGGTACTCACAGACACATACAGGTGTACAAACAGGTTCTCACAGACACATACAGGTGTACAAACAGGTTCTCACAGACACAAGCAGGTGTACAAACAGGTTGTCACAGACACAAGCAGGTGTACAAACAGGTTCTCACAGACACAAGCAGGTGTACAAACAGGTTCTCACAGACATATACAGGTGTACAAACAGGTTCTCACAGACACAAGCAGGTGTACAAACAGGTTGTCACAGACACAAGCAGGTGTACAAACAGGTTCTCACAGACACAAGCAGGTGTACAAACAGGTTCTCACAGACATATACAGGTGTACAAACAGGTACTCACAGACACATACAGGTGTACAAACAGGTTCTCACAGACACATACAGGTGTACAAACAGGTTCTCACAGACACATACAGGTGTACAAACAGGTTCTCACAGACACATACAGGTGTACAAACAGGTTGTCACAAACACACACTGTCTTGATCGGCTGTTTCTCCTTAACATGCTCATTGTGACTCGTACAGATGTTGGTTGTTGTTTTCTCTCATCAGCAGGTATTGAAGCAGATTATCTGTGGTTTTCTTTCTTTCTTCTTTTTTTCCTCTTTTTTCTCTCTTCCATCCCTCTCTCTCTATTTCCCTTCTCCGTTTTCGTCCTTCTGTCCCCCTCTCTCTCCCTCTCCCTCTCTTGAGGAAATAAATAAAAATAAATAAATAAATAGAAATAAAGTAGTCCTTCGCAGAGGGGGGGTGGTGGAGGGAATATAAAAAAAAACAAGAAAAAAAGAAAACAAATATGGAATTCAGATTTACTTACTGTTATTGTTGATTAGCGATACTATCGTCAGATGGTTTTGTGGAAACTAAGAGGTGAGTTTCATTGTTGTGCAATGTGCATTTCCTCCACTGGATGACTGACTCTCCTGCTGTTCAACACCAGGCTATATATTTCAGCTGGGGCAAGAATGATATCCAGGGATTTTTACTGTCCTCCGTATGTTCCTGAGTACTGGGACAGGTTTTCGGCAATGGAAGATGAGGAGTGCAAAGGTACGCATATTGAGAAATACCCCAGCGCTGATGTTTTATGATGTTAAATTGGCTTATTTTATTATTCCAAAAAACAAGCATAAATGAAACTGCAATATAAATTAAACTGCTCTTTTAACGAAAAATATTTCAAAACGATGTAACTTGAACTTAAAGTGGTCAAACAATGCACATAAGCACGCGCTCCCCCCGCCTCACTTTCGGCCGTGATGTACATGACATGTACGCACCCACAGCCCATTCCCGAAGTTTTAAACGCGCCATAGACACCTCCGTTATTTAGTGATCTCATCTCACTTATTATTTACATTCACATGTTTATTTTGTTTCTTTGTTCCTTAAACATCCATCAATTTTCCAAACCGCTTATCCTACCGGGTCGCGGGGGGTCCGGAGTCTATCCCGGAAGCAATGGGCACCAGGCAGGGAACAATCCAGGTTGGAGGGCCAGCCCATCGCAGGGCACATTCACACACCATTCACTGACCATTCACTCACACACGCACACCTATGGGCAATTTAGTAACTCCAATTAGCCTCAGCACGTTTTTGGACCATGCGGACAAACCGGAGTACCCGGAGGAAACCCCACGACGACATGGGGAGAACATGCAAACTCCGCGCACATGTAACCCAGGCGGAGACTGTGAGGCAACAGTTCTAACCACTGAACCACCATGCCGCCCCCGTTCCTTACTCTTACTCTACAGCTCTTAATAAATTAATAAATTAACGTATATCTAAAAAGGTAGGGTCAAAAATATGTATTTAATGTTTTTAAAACAAGAAGCTGATAGATGTCCTTTCCTACTGTCTATAGTTTCATCCCTATTTCACGAGTTGTGCATAACTAATACGATGCTGCCCCCTCGGGGCCGTCGATTTCTAAATAGTGCAGTAATGGAGATGCATCAACGTGTTTCTTCCCTAGTTTTCCATTCTATCCATCCATCCATCCATTTTCCAAACCGCTTATCCTATTGGGTCGCGGGGGGTCCGGAGCCTATCCCGGAAGCAATGGGCACGAGGCAGGGAACAACCCAGGATGGGGGGCCAGCCCATCGCAGGGCACACTCACACACCATTCACTCACACATGCACACCTACGGGCAATTCAGCAACTCCAATTAGCCTCAGCATGTTTTTGGACTGTGGGGGGAAACCGGAGTACCCGGAGGAAACCCCACGACGACACAGGGAGAACATGCAAACTCCACACACATGTGACCCAGGCAGAGACTCGAACCCAGGTCCCAGAGGTGTGAGGCGACAGTGCTAACCACTGCACCACCATGCCACCCACGTTTTCCATTGTAGACTTGAGAAAATAAATCGCGGGCTATTCTATTTAAAAAGCTCGTAACGTCAGTGAGTTATAGTTCCCAGTATCATATGATGAGGAAACCTGACTTTAGATCACTGGCGGTCTTTGAAATGTACTCTTCAATTGTACAATATCATGAATAATTCTAGCCATGTGCTGCATGGGGCACTTTCTTGGAGCACAGTTAATAACCGGCTAATTCCACTGCAGTGTAATAGGAAATATTACTGGGGATCATTCCAGCCTGATCAGATACTGTAGCACCACCTCAGAAATTTAGAAGACAGATTTGATTTGATTCCATAAACTTTATTCATCCCAGGGGAACATTTTTTAATGGATGGATGGATGGATGGATGGATGAACAAGAAATTTCTTGCACTAGGCATTCACAAGCCCAATTCGAAAAGAAATGCAGCAACACTTCACCCTCACCATTTCCTGCTGACTACCATTAAATTAAGTTGCTTCCTCAAATGAATGATGGGTGGTTCTTAACACCATGGGTGCCAACTGGCTGGTTCGAAAGGCTGGTGTGTATGAAGGCTGTGAATGTGTATGTGTCAGGAAACATTTTACAGATCTGGTTTTAGTTTTATATCGATTGTCACGCCTGTTTTGGGGGATGGAAAAATATCACTTGTGACTTTCAACACAATCCCACTGCAGACTTTACATTCTTTCATCTGAATCTGGGACACTGACATTTACGAACCATCATTCCATCGGCTTCATCTTCTTCAGAAGAAGGTAAATCATACCTGTTATATACTCAAGGTGATTTGCAGATTGATATTCTTATTTGGTGTCCACTTCATGTTGACTCCCGTAGACCATATAGCTGGGATAATATAGAATGTTCTGTCTTCTGTCTGGTTCTTCAGGGAACCCAGTGTCATGTTCATTGTTGTGCTATTGCAGATTAATAATGACAGAATCTGTCCCTTTACATTTCTGATGATGTAATGAACTGGGTTGGGGTCCACATGCAGGATCCAAGTCCATTTGTTAATAACAATAAAGCCAGAACACAAACGTCAAATCCGCAGAAACAGACAGGAGTTGTAACAGGAGCAGGGAGAGAACAAAATCGAAATCGTTAGATGTACAAAGTAACGTAGGGAAATGTACGAAGAAACGTGCAATACCTCGCAAGATGCACATTGAGCAATAACAACATTTACCTGTTTTTGTACTATTCTGTCTTGATGATGTTGTAATGTATCACAGCACACACATGTAAAGCGCATTGGGGCAGAGAAATGCAGGAAAACGTTCAGGAAAACCCGCAAAATGAACATTGAAGAATGGCGATATTTATGGGATTCGGTAATAATTAACAGGTGAAACTAATCAACTGGTTCTGTAGAAACTATAGACTGGATTCTGGATCTGGAGGTTGATGATTGTCAGACGTGACAGAGGGTCTGAACCAGGCTCTGCCAGGGTGTCTGAATTCTGTTTATATTAATGTCTTTAGTGTTTAAAATGAAGGCATGGAGTGTCTGCTTTTGTCCTGTATGGAAGCATGTGCAGCTTGATGACTGTATCTGTAGGATAAGTAAACACACAATGTTTCAGTCAGACATTCCCCTCTTTTGTGTAGCATGTCTTTTATTCTGCTCTGCAAACTTCCTGTCTCCAAAGCTGAAAATGCTAGCAATGTGAATCTATAAGAATACAGTCTGTCTAAGAATAAACATACATTGTCTATTAGAATATTTATGCACTGGGCATTTAGTCTGTGTTTCAGGTTTTTTCTTTCCCTGCCAATAACGAGTCAGAAGCCACTTGTGTAGATCTTCAGATTCAGTCTTTATTGCAGCAGCGAGGTTACGACCACGGCTGGATACCCTGTCCAATACCGTTTAACACTAATTTTTATACATTTTCTTATCGTGTAACAAAATCTCGTCACCATTATGTGTGGCCATAATGTTTTTGTCATTTTTAACGATCACTTGATAAAACACTATTTGCTATTTTTGACATCCTCTGCCGGCCCCCGGAGGTTGGGCTCAGTCTGGTTCCTCCCAAGGTTTCTTGCTACTACTGAATATAAGAGCAGGCACAGATATACACTGATAAAAATGGCTAAATGAGAGACAGGTGTGCAATAGTAACAGGTGCTTTCACACCACTGGAACTTTTTTCTGGAACCAGAAACGTTTGCTTTGTTCACACCACTGGAAGTCAGCCCGATGGTAGCTCCTCAGAGGATGTTCCGGAACTCTCTTTTAGTACCTACAGTACTCCAGAAAGGTTTTACATGGTACACTGATACTGAAGAATGATCCGCGATACTCCTTTGATTAAAAACAATACTGTTTACTGTTTCATTAGTATCGGTACTTTAGGAATGTTCCCTATGAGTCGCATTGCTGTGCAGCAGCTGGTCAGTAGCTGAAATGCCTCCCTCTCTCTCTCCCTGCCGTCAGAGTAGGTGTGTGACGCAAGATTTTCTCACGCTGCAGCTTTGACAGACAGGATAATGGGCAAAAAGACCCTTTTTTGGGGACAGAGTTTGTTTGATTCTGTTCAGCTAAAAGATTCATTCTGATTCGCTCACCAACTCATTCAGTGGCACTTCCTGTTTGCATAAAATAGATTGGAAACACTTGTGTTTCGATATGTCAAAAAAACAGCCTATTATTTAGGCTAAATAATTAAGGAGTAATCTAAACAACACTAATAAGACAAGTGAGAAAAATAATATTTGTTGTTCAATTATAGTCTAAGCCTCTAAACACTGTACCTTAGCTACTCATGTTTGTCAAAAATGCAAACCTAACAGCATATCGCATGGTCAGCAAACAAATCGAAATGCTAATAAACCTCATCATTTTAAACTGAAAATTTTGAAAATGTTGCATCTCTAAAATCCAGTTGCAGCATATAGGAAGCTATTGCACATGTAGGTTATATACCCATTCACCAGCTCGGTCGTTTATTCACTGTAGGCATATATATTCAGCCCCAAGTTTCATTTCTAGCCAATCAAACGCTCACTTATAGCATGCCCTTACATGGCTCGCTGGCTCTCATTGGCCATAGTCCAGGAGGGAAGCAGCATTAAACAAATCTTTGCAGGGAAGTGAACATGAGCGTATAGTTTCTATAAGGGATTCATAGAAATGCTGGTCTTCTCTGGAATATAATGGCACTGAATGCTATTCTTTCTGTGGTGATTAAAGCGCCAAAAAAATGCATTAGAAAAATTCAACAGCAATGTCTCTCAGCAGAAGTCATGACCCATTTATGGATGATAATCACTAGCCAGTATAATTTTGGCAAATATCACTGGTGCCGCTGGTGAAACTTGCCAGTGCTTATTAGTGGATTAACGTTACATATTTTTTTCTGTGAAAACAAAAGATTGATCTGCTGGCCAGATAAGTATCATGAACGTGTCACAGGTCATATTAAGTAAAATATGAATAAAAGGCTGTGTCCCATTTTGATTGTGATTGATCCCTGCAATAACTAAAAAAACATGGGTCAGGGTACCTAACAGAGGCACAAAAGTAGAATCAATACATGAATACAAACACACAATAAACATAACAGACATGAAATCAACGAAGGGCTAGTAAAGGTTCTAAACACAGGGGGATGAACGGAATCGACAGAGACCCCTGCTGTCCAAATAGGGAAGCAACTGGTAGGACTGGAAGAGGCAGAGACCGATCCTGACAGTCAGCTATCTAGTTAGCTAATGTTCACTGACGTTAATTAATGTTAGCTAGCTGACATTAGACGAAAGATGGCATAAAGTTATTGTTCAAAAAGAGTTAATATTAACATTATTATTATTTTATAATAATATTACCATTTTATCTTATCATAAATATTATTATAACACAACAAACTAAAAGTACCCAGCTCGCCTTGTTACGTCTATGCCAGCTCAGCCGTCTGAGGGATGCTCCAGTGCTTTGCATAACGTAGGTTCCCATGACAACAGGGGTACAGTTACCCAGTGCTGGGCCATAAACCAGTAACCCTAATGCACCCAGCAACCAGTAACACTACTGCTGGGTCATGACTGGGTACTCTGTTTGAAAATAAATTAGAATCAGAAAAAAATTATTATTGTTTGTACTGACACTATAGCGTAAAAATGCATCAAATACATTAAAATTAATATTTCCATAAATGAAGTTTTTTTCCGAAATTAACGTGTTTCTGAACAACATAGGAGAACAGATTCTGTGGTCAAACAGCTTGACTGTATGATCGCCATGATCAGTTCTTACAAGCAGCACATGAATGTTAATAATGGAAGCATTCACAGCATTCGGGTTTTGCGTTGTTCATCTGAAGGCTGCTGCATGTTGGTTACACTGATCGCATGTAACAGCTGTCAGAAGGGTAACTTACTGCAGAATGGCTGCTTCCTTCCTGCTTTTACACACTGGTACAGCTGGCTCTCCGTTGTCTTTCCATACACCAGTGGTTCTCAAACTCGGTCCTCAGGCCCCACTGCCCTGCTTGTTTTCCAGCTATTCCTGCCCCACACATAAGTCCCAGCTGTCTTTCAGCTTCTGATTGACTGAACACACCTGATCCAGGTAATCAGCAGTGTGTAGGGCAGGGATAGCTGGAGAACAAGCAGGGCAGTGGGGCCTGAGGACCGAGTTTGAGAACCACTGGCATACACTAACATTTTACAGTACAATGTTCAGTACATGATGTATGACTTTTGAGTCCCTGAAAGATTAGTATGCAGTATTACTTAAACAGATTCTGTGTACATATGAATGTTTTCCTGCATCACAGCTTCCCTTCAGCTGAGGGAGACATGACTGGGGCAGAGAGCTTCATCCTCATTGGCTGCCTGCTGCAAGGTGAGACACGGCCAACGTTGGGGGGGGGGGGGGGGGGGGGAGACAGTCTTCATTAAGGTCTATTCTTACTATGTTTCCTATGTGTACAGCAATCGCTGGACTCAGTTTAATTTAATATCCTGTATTTTAGAATTGATGACATTAATGTAATATACTGACTTGTGTGTTACAGTGTAAATGTACAGCAGTGTTTCTTGGTATGATTACAGGGGCCCTGTGCAGTACCTGGTCAGCCTGGATGCCTCAGAACATACAAGCTCTGCATGGATCCTGTGTGCTGATTCCCTGCACATTCCAGATTCCATCTGACCAGTCAAAAAATCTGAAAAAGCCAATCGGAATATGGAGGATAAATACAAAGACAGGAAATTATGTGTTTTCATCTAATAAAACATTTAAAAATGACATCCAAGGAAAGATAATCGGAAGATTAACAAAGAAAAACTGCACCACAGTCCTGAATAATATTACAAAGGACCGGACTGATGGTTATTTCCTTAGGATTGAAGGCACCGGTAACCTTAAGTATAATTTTGATGAGAAAGTGAAAATTGATGTAAAAGGTACAGCTGCTTTATATTTGATATTAGTGTTTATTATTATTTTACTAATACAGAGAGATTTACAAAAACTTGACTTCATGTTTCTTGGATGTATTTCAGTTTCAGTGAATGTGAGTATTGGTGGATTTAAGCTGTGATATAATGTGATATGAATCATGTGACTCTTTGTCTCTGTGTCTTCCAGACTCTCCACCCAGCCCCCAGATCACCATAAACAGGGACATGGTGAAGGAGGGGGGCTCTGTGACTCTGAGGGAGGGGGACTCTGTGACTCTGAGGGAGGGGGGCTCTGTGACTCTAAGGGAGGGGGACTCTGTGACTCTGAGGGAGGGGGACTCTGTGACTCTGACCTGTTCGGCTCCAGCTCCCTGTCCATCACTCCCCCCGTCTCTGTCATGGACCCCCAGGCTGAGTGACAGTATCACTGTATTTCAGGAGAATGATGATCACACTAAACATGTATCTTCTGTTATGAACTTTACTGCCTCACATCTCCACCATAAGGAGGAAGTCAAATGTACAGCAGTTTACAGTCTCCAAGCCAACAACAGTGAGAGGACATCCCACACAAATGTGACTCTCAATGTTCAGTGTGAGTCCATTTTCATCAAATATCATTTCATGAAATTTCTTTATGAGATCTAGTATCATAATCTCTCTGTCAATTAAAATCAGACCTATATTGTTCCTGATCGACATAAGTCTTATTCCTGAGTTTTGCCTAGAACGTTTCTTTAACATTCCCACAGATTCTCCTAAAAACACTTCGGTGTTAAATGGAAAAGACCGGAGTCTAACCTGCAACAGTGATGCCAACCCAGCAGTGAACAATTACACCTGGTATAAAGTGACTGGGAGTGAAATTAAAGTTGTTTCACACAGACAGAACCTCACCTGTAATATCACTGAGGTCAGTGGACAGTATTACTGTCAGGCTCGGAATAAACACGGCCTGCAGAATTCAAGCACTGTGCAGCTCGACAGTGAATGTGAGTATTACTTAATGTAACTTCCTGATCAGATAAATTATAATTTTCCATTGTATTTATCTGAACATCTGAATTTCTACAGATTTTCATCTCTTGTATTTCTCAAATTATTTAATTTCCCTTATTTCCATTACATTCTCATTTATTTATTTATCAGACATTACTGTCCAAGGATATGCACAAGGCAGGCAGATAAAACGTCTGAAGGAGCCAGTTTAAGTCTAGTGCTGCCAGGCTGAATTTATGCAGCTGCATATTATCATTGGATTAGGAATGATATAAACCATTATTAGAAGCTAACATCAGAGAAGCTATTCAAACCATAACACAACAAGGACTTGGTTCCTACAGGACAAATGCAAAATACAAGGAAAAAGCATTTAATTTTGCCAAGTGAAAGTATAACATTGGAAAGTCTATGAAGGCAGAGAGTAGGAGGGTCAGTGGGGGGATGAGCTGGTGAGGTTTTCCTAAAAGAGATGGGAGGTGAACTTGGTGCAAGAGCCTACAGCAAATCAGTGGAGATTCAGAAGGAAGAGGGAGAGTGTTTCAGCTGATTGAGTATCAGGAAAACTGCTGCATTTATGAACCATCTGCATTGGCTTAAACAGCACGTGCTGACAGCCCTGGCAGTATAGAGTGATATTACTCTAGTCAAGAGATGATAAGTGTCCGGAGAAGGAGTTAAGCTGCATAATCTGATAGATGTCATCTGATTTTCCTGCTATTATACAAAGCAAAACACGTGATTGACAGAAATCATACATGTGGTCAGAAAATGAAAGCTGTAAGTTCCTAGACAAGGTGACAGCGTTGGTGATCCACACTGTACTGTGATGTCATGATGAATGTTTGGGTTAGAAGGGAAGACACAATAAATTGTCGACAACCCTGTATACACAGTTATATTTTATATTGTTTATACAGATCATGTGATACAAATAGTGGATTTTATCAATTCAGATTCAGTGTCCTGCAAACACACATACAGACGTTCTGGCCTGCAGCCTGCAGAACCCAGGGACGGATTACGGACCAGGCCAGCGGGGTCGCTGCCCAGGGGCCCTTGGGGTGTAGGGGGCCCCTGGGGCCCCTAGCCCAAAACAATTTGCAACGCTTATCAACAATGTATTTTCGTTTGTCTATTTTAGAGGGCCCTATTTTGGAGGGCCTACATTCTTTGATCCTCTCCCTACAAGGGCCCCTGACCCTATAGGGAGGGCGTTTGGCTGCCAAGGGCCCTTGAATTGTGGTGGTTGTGGTGGTGGTGGTGGGGGGGGGCCCTCGCGAACGTTTTGCCCAGGGGCCCAGACAACCCATAATCCGTCCCTGGCAGAACCTCCTCTGTGATGGGAGGGAGTCAAAAAGACTCTGAGAAGGATCAGAAGAGTCTTTCACCTGTTTGATGGTGTTATGGCTGCAGCTGTTTTGTAGATTCCAAGGGTGGGAGTGAGAGGGTCAGATTCTGCTGTTCTCATAATCTGCTGCAGATTTAACATCATTTTATATAAATTAGAAAATATTCTTTATCGCTTTATTTTTCAAATGTGCAAAGACGTCAAATCCATTATTATGTATGGGAGATATTTTCTGCAAAAAATAAATTGAAAATGAAAATGATAAAATAATAATAACCCCCAGTGCCAGGACGAGTCTCGTCAGCCTGTCATGTGCCCGTTTGGCCAACAGAGGTCATTGTTTCCAGCCTAGTGTGCTAAACGTCCACACCTGTGTTTGTTTGATAATTAGTATTTAGAATTTAATGGCTCATTACCAATGTATATATTTGTCTGCCCTCATCTGGCTCTTCAGCTCAGTCATTGTTGTGTGTCACAGATTGTAAATCTGTTTCTAGTCTTTATTAGCATAAATAAAAGATACTTTTGTGAAGACCGACATCCTTCCTGGATTCCAGACGTGACACCCAGTAGCAGCAAAGCCAGCTGCCAGTGGAGGAGTGACCAGTACAAAGTGACTGAGGGTGACAGGAATACTGTCACATAGTAACAGGAACTGTCTTCCCAAAGTTACATTCAGTGACACTGTCATGTGCAACTGAAGGGCTCAGAATGAGAAATATGAAAACTCAAATCATATATACATTATAAGGAATCTGAGATTCACTGACATACTTTGAAGTAATAAATAGTTGCCCCCCCCCCCCCCCCCCTGCAGGTGTGTGTGAGACGTGTGATACAATGTGATATGAATCAAGTGATTCTTTGTCTCTATCTCTTCCAGACTCTTCACCCAGCCCCCAGATCACCATAAACAGGGACATGGTGAAGGAGGGGGGCTCTGTGACTCTGAGGGAGGGGCACTCTGTGACTCTGAGGGAGGGGGACTCTGTAAATCTGACCTGTTCGGCTCCAGCTCCCTGTCCATCACTCCCCCCGACTCTGTCATGGACCCCCAGGCTGAGTGACAGTATCACTGTATTTCAGGAGAATGATGATCACACTAAACATGTATCTTCTGTTATGAACTTTACTGCCTCAGATCTCCACCATAAGCAGGAAGTGAAATGTACAGCAGTTTATAGCCATCAAGCCAACAACAGTGAGAGGACATCCTACACAAATGTGATTCTCAATGTTCAGTGTGAGTCCATTTTTATCATATTTCATTTCAAGAAATTTCTTTATGGGATCTAGTATCATAATCTCTTTGTGAATTAAAATCAGACCTATATTGTTCCTGATCGACATAAGTCTTATTCCTGAGTTTTGCCTAGAACGTTTCTTTAACATTCCCACAGATTCTCCTAAAAACACTTCGGTGTTAATTGGAAAAGACAGGAGTCTAACCTGCAGCAGTGATGCCAACCCAGCAGTGAACAATTACACCTGGTATAAAGTGAATGGGAGTGAAATTAAAGTTGTTTCACACAGACAGAACCTCACCTGTAATATCGCTGAGGTCAGTGGACAGTATTACTGTCAGGCTCAGAATAAACACGGCCTGCAGAATTCAAGCACTGTGCAGGTCCACTGTGAATGTAAGTAACACTCAGTATCACTTTCTGCTTAGTAAGTGATGATGTTCTATTTCTCCTGTGATGGTTTTCCTCCTTATTTGAACATAAGTATAAACATTCTTGCCAAATCCATGATTATACCAAAGTGGGCAGTAACCAGTACAAAGTGACTGAAGGTGACAGCAATACTGTCATATAGTATAACAGGGACTCTGTGAAAAGTTCATTCATACCACACAGATGTAAATCTGAATGTTCCAGAGCATATTTTGTAAAATTTCTGTGAGTTGTTTGAAATATGGTGTGAATTTCTGTGAATTTAAAGCAAATTTAAAGCAAATCTGAAGGATGTTATACAATATAATGGACACACCCTCTGTTTGCAGCTGTCAAAGCTCCGCCCACTTTGATTGGCGCTGCAGCAGGGGCTGCTGGGATGATTCTCACCTGCATCTTACTGACAATTATTCTCAAGTGAGTGTCTGTACCCGAATCTCCCCTGAATGAAAAGGTACCTGCTTTGATATACAGCTTTTAACAGTCTGTTCCTGATCAATTCATCATTTCCAGGAAAAGCTGCAGCAGGCAGAATCATGGCAGTAAGACACAGGAAACAGGAGAATTAACACCGACAAACCAGGTGAGTCTCTCTCATGGGCTGCAGACCCACACAAAGCACTGCATCACTGCACACAGACATGAGAGTATAGAGACATCATACAAAGTATGGACTTCATGATTCCTCTGTACATCTGTGTAACTTCTTAAAATATTATTAATCATATACTGAATTGGCTTTTCAGAATAAGTGTTACATTACTTCACATCTGATAAATTAGATGCAGTGTTTTCATTGTCGGTTAACAGACAATACTAAATTTGTATTTCTATTTTCCTTTAGTTCAAAATCCATTTCCATTATGTAATTTATTCTTATATATACTCTTATATACACACATATACACGTGATGTCATACATCGCGTACATAGATATTATGCTCTTTTTTTTACATTTTCAGTGAGCTCACTGGTTTTTTTTTTCAATTAACCGTCATCTTTCATTCTTGCAACCATATCATCACATCAGTGTGAAAATGACAGTCCTGAGCTGCTCTATGCCAGCATTGACCACAGCGGATTGACTGAACAGGGAACAGGAACCATCCGAGGGAGCTCACAGAGCACTGAGTACGCAGAGGTCAAGCTTAATACTCGGAAAGAGCAGGGAGGCACAGAGGAGAAGTCTGAGGCCCAGCAAGAACAGGAGCAGTATGTCAGTGTCTTGGGGGTCAAGCCTGAACCCAGTGATAAGAGGAAGGAATCCCAGGAACCTGGTAGTGGGGATGTGTCTGGATGTGGCTTCAGAGCCCCGGAATCTACAGAGACCCAGAAGAGGAAAACTGAAATTGGGGTGAAACAAGAGACCGTGGAGGACAGGAAGAGCTCAGGGCTGGATGATCTGCTTTACACACCTGAACCAAAGGAGGAAGCAACATATGCGAACATCTGCCGTCAGCTGGGCACCGAAGGTCCAGATAAGAGGTCTGCTACAGTGGGAGCTTCTGGAAATAAGCGGCAAAGAGGTGGAGATCAACAAGAGCATCATGCTGCCAAATTTTACCCACTGATCTCAGAAGAAAAGAGCACAAATGAGTGTGAGTATGCAGTGGTGAGGAAGTTCTAAAGTGCTCAGTAGGAAAGGCACCTCTATAGCGTGAAGTGTTAGTGCTGCCTGAGAGAGATAAGCCTAATGTATGTCTCCTGAAAAATAATAGGAGGAGCTATTCATCGTAAATAAGCATGCTGGGTATTGCAGTCAAAATACGTGCAGGCAGAATGCAGAATGTGAGTGTTTCAGCTTCAGAAGCCGTCTGATCCGTAGTTGTGTTTGAGTGTTTTCTGCTGATTTAGGAAAGTGGGGGCTGTATTGAGGATTTTTGGGGGGGGGCTGATTTTATTACAAGAGCTCATTTAAATGGGTAAAGGGGAAACGGAACGGGGTCGAGAGAGGGGTGTGTGAAGGAAGAGGGGGCAACTTCCCAGCTACAGCCAACGTTAACAAAGCCGGACTTGGGCTTCATAAAGGTCAGCGACAGTCCTCCTGCAGGAGCTCAGTAGCTGTGAGTAGGGTTATGGGCTTCATAAAGGTCAGCGACAGTCCTCCTGCAGGAAGGAGCTCAGTAGCTGTGAGCAGGGCTATGGGCTTCATAAAGGTCAGCGGGGGGGGGGAAGTTTGTGTAAAGGACGACTATATATTTTTGCAAAGTGAATTGTCTTTGTTATTTGGTGTCATAATAAACAATGTCAAATTTGATCTCAGTCTTCATTGTTACTGAGAAGGGAGCTGGGTTCAGTGTGTTCTGGTCTTGGTGGTGGTACACCTGTTCTCTGCCTTCCCAGGAACCGCCCTCTGACCCAGTTGGTCTCCTTTACTGGGTGCTTTCTGCTGTACTGGCAGCAAAGCATCACTGTCGAAATTACCTTGCTAATGATCTCATTAGATGAAATTACACATTGCTTGTCAATAAACTGCCTTCTGTTAATTATTGTATGAGGAATCTGTTTATTTTGCACTCAACTTTATCAATATTTTACTTTGGAGTTGAACAGTTTTACATGAACAGTACTGCATTAATAATCCTGCTATATTAAATAAAATGTTTTTTTTGTTTTTTTTTTACTTCAAGGAAATTTGTATTTGTTAAAATATTGGACTTCCTGCGCTACTTTGCATAAATTGTATTCCAAGACCTAACAATCTTTTAATTTCAAATATGAAAATTATTATTATTTTTTTTTAATGAAGGGTACTGTATATATTGTCATTAATATCCACAGCTGTTGTAGATGTCATGCCAGATGTTAGGTCAGAGATGAACCTTCACACTTTTGTGTATCCCTACGTAAAGATCAGCCGGCTGCCTCAACTCAATCTGCTGAAATGCTGCCACCTAGTGGAAATTATGTGCCGGTTTAATTCAATTTCAAGGAATTGGAAAAAAAAAATGAAAAACAACTTCTCGACTTGTGTTTTAAAATTCTGTTGTCGTAATATGTAATCAAAACTGTTTCTGCTGTGATATAAAGGAAATTTATTTTTTTATTATTTTGGCAGACACAACTTTTTATACTGAAGCTTATGAGTCACCTGAATTATGACTTATTGTCAGTCATTATACAGTTACATGTTCTAGGTGTTCAGCTTATGTGTCCATCATTTGTATACATGATTCTTTTCATGTGTAGGTCTACACATGTTTTTGTTTTATTAAAATCTGTGAATGCAATAAAACTTTTGGCAAGTTCAGTTTCAACATTTGATATATTGTCTTTGTTCTATTTTCAATTAAATACGGGTTTATATGATTTATAAATCATTACATTCTGTTTTTATTTACGTTCCACTAGGGGTCACGAGATCTCGCGATATTACAACACGGCGAGATTTCTCGTCGGAGTTAAAAGTGGTCACGCGAAGACGCTGCAAATCAGTTGCCGTAAGCATGTCGGCTTCTGAGGAAATTATCATTGCAGATGCCTCAGACACTTTTAAACGTTTTGCGTGGCAGCATTTTGAGTATAAACGGCGAAAGGCTGACAGACAGAACACAAACCATCTGTAAGCATTGCTGGAAAATAATACCGTACACAGCGGCTAACGCTACTGCTACGCAAAGCCATTTTCAGCACCATCATAGCTCTTTACTTAAATCCACTGCACCGGTGAAGAAAACACACAAAAAAAATGTTTTATGTTTGTTATTTACATTGTTTTGTTTATATTCTATTTTATGTTCAATTGAGAAGTCAAATAGGAGAGAAGCTTGTCATTTGAGTTTGTGGTGAAGTATTTTATGGTGCTAGATATTTGTTCTGTTCTGATGATGGTGATTGTTTAACACATTTCACCGTATTTAGAATTTTTGTCTTTCAAATTAACCAAATAAAAGGCTGCTTTCCAGTAATATATAAAAAAGTTTTTCTTAAAATATCGTCTCGTTCTCGTGAAGCCATGGCAATAACGTGTCTCGTCTCGTGGGCTGCGTATATCGTTACACCCCTACATTTCACACAGCACCCCAAGTTTTTGTAAATGGGGTTGTATGTGGTATGTTACAGTAGTGGGAATATTTACAACAAGATGTGCATGTAAAACATATGTGGATCAAAATGGATACTAAATAGAAAAACATAATATCACATATTTATATATTTATTAACTGAGCATATTGAAAGTGACATGCAGCTGATAAGCAACAGAGGCTAAAGGCCCAACGGGCCCAACAGTAAAGCTACCCTGCTTATCACAAGACCTGAACTGGCAATGTTCTGACAACTGTGCTAACCTGCTGACTCACGCACCACCCCCAGATTGTTGTATTTAAGTAACTTACTGTTGTGAAAAGCTTCCTTCCAGTTTTACAAATCTGAGGCATAATCTAACTGGTGTTGCGTTTCACAACCCAGATAGCATGTTTTTCATGGGTGGAGACAATTGTCATGACATTCTAGATAAAGTACAGGGCTTGGGACACTTGCTTGGTTCTGTAATAATGTTGCAAAATCACTGGTTTCATAACTGACTCATTTTGTTCTGTTCTGTTCTTCCATTTTGCTGCCCTAATATTTGGTGTTTCATATTATTGCAGAGGTGTCACTAATTAAAAAGCACCCAACGATGCTTGTCAATGACCTTTTTTAATTAAGAACAGCTCTTTAAGAACTATAATTTGGGTTTCAATATATTAGTACTTAGTAGCCAGACGATCAGCCTGATCTTGGAGTCTGGCCAGGTCCAGCCTTACTCTCCTAGCAGGTGGTGCTCTACTGGACTTAAGCTGAATATTTAGAGGGATGGCAGGCAGGTCCCCATAGAGCTGGACCTCCTGCCACACTCGTTCCCTGATAGGGTGGGTGTTATGTTGCATTGTCTGCTGCCAGTTAAATCGTGAATTGTCACAGCAGGGTACATTTCTTAAGGTTAAGGTAGAGTTCAGCCAGATGGATGTCAGCAAACACTTCCTGTAAGTGGAGTATGGCTGCATTTAAATACACTGCATGCAGTGACAGATCATGAAGATACACCACACAGCATGTCTGTGGAATATGGGCTTGCACACTCATTTTGAGGCACTTAAATTCCCAAATGACATCACTCAAAACTGTCAAAGCCCCTGGCTGGAGGAAAGGCCATCTTGACTTTGGGGGGCAGCTCCACCTTCCAGTACCCACTACAGTGGTCAGGGGAACTAAACCAGATTGACCCTGCAATGTAATCATGGGTGTTATCAATACGGGGAACTGGATAGAGTCCTTACTCATATTAATTTAGTCAACATCAGCTTGAGCAATGTGGTGCCATGAGGTATGAGTCTGCAGAATCACTAACACACTCTCCACTCTCTTCTTGTGCTTGGGATACTGCAAGGAACTTTGGGCCAAATATTGGGGGTAGTTGTGCTAGGCAGATTATATTAGATCTTTCTTCCATCGACCAGAGCATCTCTCCAGAGCTTCAATAATGGGCCCATAATTTTGTTGCTCTCCAGGAATGAGATCCAGGACATTTGTACTGGACTGCTTTACTAGCTCATAACAGGCAGCGACACCTCAATCAATAAAGGTCCATGTTTCGCTGTCTGGCACACAGAGTCGTCATGCCCCATGGATATAATGAGAGCGAGTTAAAGCAGTAGCTGACAGATCCCTTGCCAGAAAACATTGTCATCAGAGCTTTGTCTGGAAGGGGGCATTCAGAAAATCAGTGCAGTGGTAACTTCAGGACTCCTGGATCTACAAGGCCATGCAGAGGTTTCACTGCAGAGTGAGGCTGACGGTAGATTCTGAAAAATAGTTCAATATCATTGGAAATTCCAACTCTGTCCAGCTATGTTCAAACGAAGCAAGTGGAAGGTCACTAAGGGACTGGCTGTTATTCATAGTCCAAGGCATTAGTTCATGCTGCAGACCAGGCTGTTTAGATGTCCTGCCTTTCCAATCCCCATCCCGCCCTCTTTTAACTGTCTACTTCTGCTTCTTTCTGTTCTGCTCACTCGAAATTCAGGAACCGATGCTATATTGTGGATCCTGTGAATAGAATAGTGATACTTTATTCATCTCCACGGGAAAGTTACCTTTTTGTCCCTCCAATATTGCTGTCGACGAGACACACAGACAGGTGTACAGGTGAGAATGAGCTTGGTGATCACAGTGTAGGGTCAGTCAGTGTGCCTTTATATAGCGCCTTTAATGGCGGAATCACCCCAAGGCGTTTTACATGGGTGTGCTGTGATACATTACAACATCATTAAGACAGAATAATATGAAAACAGGGAAAAGAAAAGACAAAGAAATGAAGGAGAGAGAGAAAGCCAGATTACAATGGAGGAGAGGAACCAAAAATTCCCAAATAGGGAGAAAAAATCTCTGGGGGTTCGAGGTAAACTGATGCTTTAAATAGGGGGGTGAGAGCTGTCTACTCAGAGGAAATGGGGGGGGGGGAAGGAACCAGCAATGCTTTACATCAACAGGAAGATTATTTCAGTGCCTTTTCTGTGTTGTGAAACCAGTTAATCCAAAAAGTTCTTCACAGCCCTGTGTCATCTGTTTGCTGCCCTAAGCGAGTGAGTCTTACAATGAAGAATTTCTATTAATATTCCAATTATTATAGATGAACACTTCATTGTCATTCATTAGCGTTTTCATGGTCATTGTGATGTCATATATGGCTTCTAACGCATTGAAAGTGCAGAGTTCTTCTTCAACTGCCTCTGAATGATTAACATTTACAGGCTTTCTTTGCTTCAGTTCCATTAAGGTTATTAACTTTTTTAGTGAATGTCACTGTTTTTGTTAGACGTCACTCTTACTCACTGTACTCATTTGTCTTAAAGCTGTATTAACATCTGCATCTCAAAGGGATTTAAATTTCAAATGTAACTGCTATTAAATATCTTAAATACTCTTCATTTTTCCATGAGGATGCTTTGCTTTTGCTGGTTCTTGAAATTAAAAATTAGTGTATTTCATTCGGTGATATTTTATTTTTTTGCTGTTTTCCATAGGTAAAGTATTTTAGCAAAATTGTATTTGGAACTTCCAGTTTGCTGTTGAGCAGTAAGATTTTGCCCAACATTCAGTTAGGGAAGTGAGAGTACTTGGGTACGTTCTTACTGGAAAGTGAGCAAACACTGATGCATTTATACAGACATTGCATATCTATATAAGAGACTAGGGAAAGCTGTCAATTACAGTAACTGGCGTTGGGCGGGTCTTGATGTCCAGGCTGAGTGGTCAGTAGAGGGTATGCAAGTGACATCACAGCAGGCAGAATATACTCTGGTTATACCTATTCAGTGTCAAAACGACTGCGGCAGAATTAGCATTCAGCTTGAATGAAATAGGACAGAACTGTGATGTGATTAATTGTACAGAATGCTGCTATATGTAGCAACAACATGAATCTTAGCTCCGAAAAGTGGATTTGTGGTTGTCATTTTATGTCAGTTGGATGTTGGATTGTTTCTCTAAATGCAAATGTTATTTAAAGAAAAAACAGACTCTGCTTCTGGCCAGGCAGCATGTGCACATAGCTGAGACGACGCCGAGAGTCATGACTGGCACTGGCAGGTTGATCTTCCTTGGCTGGCTGCTGCAAGGTGAGACACGGCCAGCGAATGCCGGTAATATTCAGTCAGTAAGGGTTGACTTGCATTTTACGTACTGCCACTGGGATTTTTTGATTTCCACTTTGTAAAAAGTTTAATGAATGCAGTGTAATGTCTTCCGTTTTAGAATTTTAAATATTACTGTACCTATACTCACATGTTACAGTGTAAATGTACAGCAGTGTTTCTTGGTATGATTACAGGGGCCCTGTGCAGTACCTGGTCAGCCTGGATGCCTCAGAACATACAAGCTCTGCATGGATCCTGTGTGCTGATTCCCTGCACATTCCAGATTCCATCTAACTGGTCAAAAAATCTGAAAGACCCAGTCGGAATGTGGTGGTCAAAAAGAGGGGCCTCTAACAGGAAAATTGTGTTTGTTTCCAATAAACTTAAGAATGACATTCAAGGAAATATAATTGGGGATTTATCTGAGAAGAACTGCACCACAGTCCTGTACAATATTCTGATGAATTGGGCTGGTGATTTTTCCTTTAGGATTGAAGGCATCGGTAATCTTAAGTATAATTTTAATGAGAAAGTGAAAATTGATGTAAAAGGTACAGCTGCTTTATATTTTTTATTAGTGTTAATTATTATTTTACTAATAAAAATGTTGACTCCATGTTTGTTGAATGTATTTCAGTTTCAGTGAATGTGAGTATTGGTGGATTTAAGCTGTGATATAATGTGATATGAATCATGTGACTCTTTGTCTCTGTGTCTTCCAGACTCTCCACCCAGCCCCCAGATCACCATAAACAGGGACATGGTGAAGGAGGGGGGCTCTGTGACTCTGAGGGAGGGGGACTCTGTAAATCTGACCTGTTCGGCTCCAGCTCCCTGTCCATCACTCCCCCCGTCTCTGTCATGGACCCCCAGGCTGAGTGACAGTATCACTGTATTTCAGGAGAATGATGATCACACTAAACATGTATCTTCTGTTATGAACTTTACTGCTTCATATCTCCACCATAAGCAGGAAGTCAAATGTACAGCAGTTTACAGGCTCCAAGCCAACAACAGAGAGAGGACATCCTACACAAATGTGACTCTCAATGTTCAGTGTGAGTCCATTTGGATCAAATTTCATTTCATGAAATTTCTTTGTGGGATCTAGTATCATAATCTCTCTGTGTGAATTAAAATCAGACCTATATCGTTCCTGATCGACATAAGTCTTATTCCTGAGTCTTGCCTAGAACGTTTCTTTAACATTCCCACAGATTCTCCTAAAAACACTTCGGTGTTAATTGGAAAAGACCGGAGTCTAACCTGCAGCAGTGATGCCAACCCAGCAGTGAACAATTACACCTGGTATAGAGTGACTGGGAGTGAAATTAAAGTTGTTTCACACAGACAGAACCTCACCTGTAATATCACTGAGGTCAGTGGACAGTATTACTGTCAGGCTCGGAATGAACACGGCCTGCAGAATTCAAGCACTGTGCAGCTCGACTGTGAATGTGAGTATTACTTAATGTAACTTTCTGATCAGATAAATTATAATTTTCCATTGTATTTATTAGAACATCTTAATTTCTACAGATTTTCATCTCTTGTATTTCTCAAATTATTTAATTTCCCTTATTTCCATTACATTCTCATTTATTTTTTTATCAGACATTACTGTCCAAGGATATGCACAAGTCCATTTTGATAAAATTTCTGAGATCTGGTATCATAATTTTCTTGTGAATTTAATTCTGATGGATTTTATGCCTGATATAAGTGTTATTCTCTGGTTTCTTTAACACAAATTCTCCGAGAAGCACTTTAGTTTTAATTGGGTAAGACAGGAGTCTAACCTGCTGCAGTGATGCCAGCTCAGCAGTGAATGTTTACACCTGGTATAAAGTGACTGGGAGTGAAATTACAGCTGTTTCATACACACAGAACCTCACCTGTAATATCGTTGAGGTCACTGAGTGTGGACAGTATTACTGGTGGCAGTCTCACCTAGACCTGGGGCTGGAGGCATGGTGATGACCTGTCCTGGACATGGCACTGGAGGTGTGGCAGTGACCTCACCTGGGGTTGGTGGCCTCACCTAGGCCTGGGGGTGAAGGTGTGGCGGTGATCTCTCCTGGCCCTGGTGCTGGCGCCATGGCGACGACCTCTCCCAGGCCGGGCGATGGAGGTGTGGCGGTTCTGTGACACACGGCTTCTTCAGATATCACCGCTTCCTCATGGCCCTGCTTGTCCTGGGCTGCCTCTGCCATGCTTCCTGGGCCGGTGTGCTGGCGCCATGGCGACGACCTCTCCCGGACCTGGCACTGGGTGGTGGGACTGCAGCGGGTTCCAGAGAAGCGATGGGTGGTTGGACTAACAAACGGGAGGACTGAAACAGGGAAGGACTCAGGCAAACCGGAGGATCGATGATAATGATTGGACTGGGGAACACAGGACTGGGAAGCACATATATACAAGACTAACGAGGCAACGAATGGATGGCAGCTGGAGTGATTAATATGAGAGGAAGGACAAACAAATAACAGACATGGCCCGTTAGGGTCATCCTAAGGAGACAGGAGGGTCAGGGAGCTAATGGTGTGGCATGATGTTCCTGTTGAATTTATAATAATATAATGGACACACCCTCTGTTTGCAGATGTCAAAGCTCCGCCCACTTTGATTGGCGCTGCAGCAGGGGCTGCTGGGATGATTCTCACCTGCATCTTACTGACAATTATTCTCAAGTGAGTGTCTGTACTCGAATCTTCCCTGAATCTGCTTAGATAAACAGTTTTTAACTATCTGGTTCTGGTGACTTCATCATTTCCAGGAAAAGCTGCATCAGACGGAATCATGGCAGTAAGATACAGGAAATGGGAAAATTAACTTCGACAATCCAGGTAAGTCGTTTGCGTAGTGCTTTTCTCTGAAAATCGTGCAAATGCAAATACAAATGTGATTCCGCATCGTATTGGCCTTGTGTAGATTCCCGGTATGATGTCATATGTTGTAGCAGGACTGACTTTTTGAAGCCGTTTTTATTTGAACCAAATTTTCTGTTATTAACTGTTACTGTAACCTTGTTTTACAAATTATATTGTAAAATTTCACATGTATAATTTCTTTCCCTGATTTGCACTTTTGAAATCTATACAAAAACAAATTTCTCAGTGTGAAAATGACAGTGCTGAGCTGCTCTATGCCAGCATTGACCACAGCGGATTGACTGAACAGGGAACAGGAACCATCCGAGGGAGCTCACAGAGCACTGAGTACGCAGAGGTCAAGCTTAATACTCGGAAAGAGCAGGGAGGCACAGAGGAGAAGTCTGAGGCCCAGCAAGAACAGGAGTAGCATGTCAGTGTCTTGGGGATCGATCCTGAACCCAGTGATAAGAGGAAGGAATCCCAGGAACCTGGTAGTGGGGATGTGTCTGGATGTGGCTTCAGAACCCCGGAATCTACAGAGACCAAGAAGAGGATAATTGAAATTGGGGTGAAACAAGAGACCATGGAGGACAGGAAGAGCTCAGGGCTGGATGATCTGCTTTACACACCTGAACCAAAGGAGGAAGCAACATATGCGAACATCTGCCGTCAGCTGGGCACCAAAGGTCTAGATAAGAGGTAGCAACTGGGAGGCCAGCGGTGCCTATGATAGTCAGCAAGGTGATCTTGCCATTTTTAATCCACTGATTTCAGAAGAGAAGGGAGTGATGCAGTGATGAAGCAGGTTAACAATCTGCAGTATAAAATCCATCACAGCTGGATTATGGTATTCATACATTGGCAGTGAACTGTACTTATACTGTATGTGTCTTCTGAAAAATAATTTTGAGATGTGAAAGAAACAGTTTGTCTGATTTATTCGTGCTAATCGTAATACATTTTATGCAAAACCTTGTTCCAGTTTTATTGTTTTACTGTCATGTTTATAGAGCAATAATTTTTTGTAGTTGTTGTGCCACATGCTGTGAACCAGCTGGAACCAACCGTTGGAGTTTCATGATTCAGAACAGAAATTTAAATAACCACAAAAACAGGAAGTGACGGCAGTTAATGTGCTCCACCTATATAAACACTAAGACAGCACAGCTTGCTATGGAGTGTAGTTTGTTTTTTCCCCCTGCATGTATTTAATATTGATGGGTGGTGCAATGGGGTGGCATGGTGCTACAGTCATTAGCACTGTCACCTCCCTCCTCTAGGACCAGCATTTAAGTCTCTGCCAAGGCTCCATATGTGTGGTGTTTGCATGTTCTCCCCATGTCGTCGTGGGGTTTCCTCCGGGTACTCTGGTTTCAAGAACATGCTGAGGCTGATTGGAGTTACTAAATTGCCCGTAGGAGTGCATGTGTGAGTGAATGGTGTGTGAGTGAGTGGTGTGTGAGTGAATGGTATGTGAGTGAATGGTGTGTGAGTGAGTGGTGTGTGAGTGAATGGTGTGTGAGTGAATGGTGTGTGACTGAGTGGTGTGTGAGTATGTGGTGTGTGAGTGAATGGTGTGTGAGTGTGTGGTGTGTGAGTGTGTGGTGTGTGAGTGAGTGGTGTGTGAGTGAGTGGTGTGTGAGTCAGTGGTGTGTGAGTGTGTGGTGTGTGAGTGAGTGGTGTGTGAGTGAGTGGTGTGTGAGTGAATGGTGTGTGAGTGAATGGTGTGTGACTGAGTGGTGTGTGAGTGAATGGTGTGTGAGTGAATGGTGTGTGAGTGAGTGGTGTGTGAGTGTGTGGTGTGTGAGTGAGTGGTGTGTGAGTGAATGGTGTGTGAGTGTGTGGTGTGTGAGTGAATGATGTGTGAGTGTGTGCATGTGTGAGTGAGTGGTGTGTGAGTGAATGGTGTGTGAGTGAATGGTGTGTGACTGAGTGGTGTGTGAGTGAGTGGTGTGTAAGTATGTGGTGTGTGTGTGAATGGTGTGTGAGTGTGTGGTGTGTGAGTGAGTAGTGTGTGAGTGAGTGGTGTGTGAGTGAGTAGTGTGTGGTGTGTGAGTGAGTGGTGTGTGAGTGGTGTGTGAGTGTGTGAGTCAGTGGTGTGTGAGTGAATGGTGTGTGAGTGAGTGGTGTGTGAGTGAATGGTGTGTGAGTGTGTGGTGTGTGAGTGAATGATGTGTGAGTGAGTGGTGTGTGAGTGAGTGGTGTGTGAGTGTGTGGTGAGTGAGTGGTGTGTGAGTGAGTGGTGTGTGAGTGAGTGGTGCGTGTGTGAATGGTGTGTGAGTGAGTGGTGTGTGAGTGAGTGGTGTGTGAGTGTGTGGTGTGTGAGTGAATGATGTGTGAGTGTGTGCATGTGTGAGTGAGTGGTGTGTGAGTGTGTGGTGTGTGAGTGAATGATGTGTGAGTGTGTGCATGTGTGAGTGAGTAGTGTGTGAGTGAGTAGTGTGTGAGTGTGTGGTGTGTGAGTGAGTGGTGTGTGAGTGAGTGGTGTGTGAGTGAGTGGTGTGTGAGTGTGGTGTGTGAGTGAGTGGTGTGTGAGTGAGTAGTGAGTGAGTGGTGTGTGAGTGTGTGGTGTGTGAGTGAGTGGTGTGTGAGTGAGTGGTGTGTGAGTGAATGGTGTGTGAGTGAGTGGTGTGTGAGTGAGTGGTGTGTGAGTGAGTGGTGTGTGAGTGTGTGGTGTGTGAGTGAATGATGTGTGAGTGAGTGGTGTGTGAGTGAGTGGTGTGTGAGTGTGTGGTGTGTGAGTGAATGATGTGTGAGTGAATGGTGTGTGAGTGAGTGGTGTGTGAGTGAATGGTGTGTGAGTGAATGGTGTGTGACTGAGTGGTGTGTGAGTATGTGGTGTGTGAGTGAATGGTGTGTGAGTGAATGGTGTGTGAGTGTGTGGTGTGTGAGTGTGTGGTGTGTGAGTGAGTGGTGTGTGAGTGAGTGGTGTGTGAGTCAGTGGTGTGTGAGTGACTGGTGTGTGAGTGTGTGGTGTGTGAGTGAGTGGTGTGTGAGTGAATGGTGTGTGACTGAGTGGTGTGTGAGTGAATGGTGTGTGAGTGAATGGTGTGTGAGTGAATGGTGTGTGAGTGTGTGGTGTGTGAGTGAGTGGTGTGTGAGTGAGTGGTGTGTGAGTCAGTGGTGTGTGAGTGAGTGGTGTGTGAGTGTGTGGTGTGTGAGTGAGTGGTGTGTGAGTGTGTGGTGTGTGAGTGAGTGGTGTGTGAGTGAATGGTGTGTGAGTGTGTGGTGTGTGAGTGAATGATGTGTGAGTGTGTGCATGTGTGAGTGAGTGGTGTGTGAGTGAATGGTGTGTGAGTGAATGGTGTGTGACTGAGTGGTGTGTGAGTGAGTGGTGTGTGAGTATGTGGTGTGTGTGTGAATGGTGTGTGAGTGAGTGGTGTGTGAGTCAGTGGTGTGTGAGTGACTGGTGTGTGAGTGTGTGGTGTGTGAGTGAGTAGTGTGTGGTGTGTGAGTGAGTGGTGTGTGAGTGTGTGGTGTGTGAGTGAATGATGTGTGAGTGTGTGCATGTGTGAGTGAGTAGTGTGTGAGTGAGTAGTGTGTGAGTGAGTGGTGTGTGAGTGAATGGTGTGTGAGTGTGTGGTGTGTGAGTGAGTGGTGTGTGAGTGAGTGGTGTGTGAGTCAGTGGTGTGTGAGTGACTGGTGTGTGAGTGTGTGGTGTGTGAGTGAATGGTGTGTGAGTGAATGGTGTGTGAGTGAATGGTGTGTGAGTGTGTGGTGTGTGAGTGAGTGTAGTGTGAGTGAGTGGTGTGTGAGTGTGTGGTGAGTGAGTGGTGTGTGAGTGAGTGGTGTGTGAGTGAGTGGTGCGTGTGTGAATGGTGTGTGAGTGAGTGGTGTGTGAGTGTGTGGTGTGTGAGTGAATGATGTGTGAGTGTGTGCATGTGTGAGTGAGTGGTGTGTGAGTGTGTGGTGTGTGAGTGAATGATGTGTGAGTGTGTGCATGTGTGAGTGAGTAGTGTGTGAGTGAGTAGTGTGTGAGTGTGTGGTGTGTGAGTGAGTGGTGTGTGAGTGAGTGGTGTGTGAGTGAGTGGTGTGAGTGTGGTGTGTGAGTGAGTGGTGTGTGAGTGAGTAGTGAGTGAGTGGTGTGTGAGTGTGTGGTGTGTGAGTGAGTGGTGTGTGAGTGAATGGTGTGTGAGTGAGTGGTGTGTGAGTGAGTGGTGTGTGAGTGAGTAGTGTGTGAGTGTGTGGTGTGTGAGTGAATGATGTGTGAGTGAGTGGTGTGTGAGTGAGTGGTGTGTGAGTGTGTGGTGTGTGAGTGAATGATGTGTGAGTGAATGGTGTGTGAGTGAGTGGTGTGTGAGTGAATGGTGTGTGAGTGAATGGTGTGTGACTGAGTGGTGTGTGAGTATGTGGTGTGTGAGTGAATGGTGTGTGAGTGAATGGTGTGTGAGTGTGTGGTGTGTGAGTGTGTGGTGTGTGAGTGAGTGGTGTGTGAGTGAGTGGTGTGTGAGTCAGTGGTGTGTGAGTGACTGGTGTGAGTGTGTGGTGTGTGAGTGAGTGGTGTGTGAGTGAATGGTGTGTGAGTGAATGGTGTGTGACTGAGTGGTGTGTGAGTGAATGGTGTGTGAGTGAATGGTGTGTGAGTGAATGGTGTGTGAGTGTGTGGTGTGTGAGTGAGTGGTGTGTGAGTGAGTGGTGTGTGAGTCAGTGGTGTGTGAGTGAGTGGTGTGTGAGTGTGTGGTGTGTGAGTGAGTGGTGTGTGAGTGTGTGGTGTGTGAGTGAGTGGTGTGTGAGTGAATGGTGTGTGAGTGTGTGGTGTGTGAGTGAATGATGTGTGAGTGTGTGCATGTGTGAGTGAGTGGTGTGTGAGTGAATGGTGTGTGAGTGAATGGTGTGTGACTGAGTGGTGTGTGAGTGAGTGGTGTGTGAGTATGTGGTGTGTGTGTGAATGGTGTGTGAGTGAGTGGTGTGTGAGTCAGTGGTGTGTGAGTGACTGGTGTGTGAGTGTGTGGTGTGTGAGTGAGTAGTGTGTGGTGTGTGAGTGAGTGGTGTGTGAGTGTGTGAGTCAGTGGTGTGTGAGTGAATGGTGTGTGAGTGTGTGGTGTGTGAGTGAGTGGTGTGTGAGTGAGTGGTGTGTGAGTGAGTGGTGTGTGAGTGAATGGTGTGTGAGTGTGTGGTGTGTGAGTGAGTGGTGTGTGAGTGTGTGGTGTGTGAGTGAGTGGTGTGTGAGTGAGTGGTGTGTGAGTGAGTGGTGTGTGAGTGAATGGTGTGTGAGTGTGTGGTGTGTGAGTGAATGATGTGTGAGTGAGTGGTGTGTGAGTGAGTGGTGTGTGAGTGTGTGGTGAGTGAGTGGTGTGTGAGTGAGTGGTGTGTGAGTGAGTGGTGTGTGTGTGAATGGTGTGTGAGTGTGTGGTGTGTGAGTGAGTGGTGTGTGAGTGAGTGGTGTGTGAGTGTGTGGTGTGTGAGTGAATGATGTGTGAGTGTGTGCATGTGTGAGTGAGTGGTGTGTGAGTGAGTGGTGTGTGAGTGTGTGGTGTGTGAGTGAGTGATGTGTGAGTGTGTGCATGTGTGAGTGAGTAGTGTGTGAGTGAATGGTGTGTGAGTGAGTGTGTGGTGTGTGAGTGAGTGGTGTGTGAGTGAGTGGTGTGTGAGTGAGTAGTGTGTGAGTGTGGTGTGTGAGTGAGTGGTGTGTGAGTGAGTGGTGTGTGAGTGAGTAGTGAGTGAGTGGTGTGTGAGTGTGTGGTGTGTGAGTGAGTGGTGTGTGAGTGAGTGGTGTGTGAGTGTGTGGTGTGTGAGTGAATGATGTGTGAGTGTGTGCATGTGTGAGTGAGTGGTGTGTGAGTGAGTGGTGTGTGAGTGTGTGGTGTGTGAGTGAATGATGTGTGAGTGTGTGCATGTGTGAGTGAGTAGTGTGTGAGTGAGTGGTGTGTGAGTGAGTGGTGTGTGAGTGAATGGTGTGTGAGTGTGTGGTGTGTGAGTGAGTGGTGTGTGAGTGAGTGGTGTGTGAGTCAGTGGTGTGTGAGTGTGTGGTGTGTGAGTGAATGGTGTGTGAGTGAATGGTGTGTGAGTGAATGGTGTGTGAGTGTGTGGTGTGTGAGTGAGTGTAGTGTGAGTGAGTGGTGTGTGAGTCAGTGGTGTGTGAGTGACTGGTGTGTGAGTGTGTGGTGTGTGAGTGAGTGGTGTGTGAGTGAGTGGTGTGTGAGTGTGTGGTGTGTGAGTGAGTGGTGTGTGAGTGAATGGTGTGTGAGTGTGTGGTGTGTGAGTGAATGATGTGTGAGTGTGTGCATGTGTGAGTGAGTGGTGTGTGAGTGAATGGTGTGTGAGTGAATGGTGTGTGACTGAGTGGTGTGTGAGTGAGTGGTGTGTGAGTATGTGGTGTGTGTGTGAATGGTGTGTGAGTGAGTGGTGTGTGAGTCAGTGGTGTGTGAGTGACTGGTGTGTGAGTGTGTGGTGTGTGAGTGAGTAGTGTGTGGTGTGTGAGTGAGTGGTGTGTGAGTGTGTGAGTCAGTGGTGTGTGAGTGTGTGGTGTGTGAGTGAGTGGTGTGTGAGTGAGTGGTGTGTGAGTGAATGGTGTGTGAGTGTGTGGTGTGTGAATGAATGATGTGTGAGTGAGTGGTGTGTGAGTGAGTGGTGTGTGGTGAGTGAGTGGTGTGTGAGTGAGTGGTGTGTGTGTGAATGGTGTGTGAGTGTGTGGTGTGTGAGTGAGTGGTGTGTGAGTGAGTGGTGTGTGAGTGTGTGGTGTGTGAGTGAATGATGTGTGAGTGAGTGGTGTGTGAGTGAGTGGTGTGTGAGTGTGTGGTGTGTGAGTGAATGATGTGTGAGTGTGTGCATGTGTGAGTGAGTAGTGTGTGAGTGAGTAGTGTGTGAGTGAGTGGTGTGTGAGTGAATGGTGTGTGAGTGAGTGTGTGGTGTGTGAGTGAGTGGTGTGTGAGTGAGTGGTGTGTGAGTGAGTAGTGTGTGAGTGTGGTGTGTGAGTGAGTGGTGTGTGAGTGAGTAGTGAGTGAGTGGTGTGTGAGTGAGTGGTGTGTGAGTGAGTGGTGTGTGAGTGTGTGGTGTGTGAGTGAATGATGTGTGAGTGTGTGCATGTGTGAGTGAGTGGTGTGTGAGTGAGTGGTGTGTGAGTGTGTGGTGTGTGAGTGAATGATGTGTGAGTGTGTGCATGTGTGAGTGAGTAGTGTGTGAGTGAGTGGTGTGTGAGTGAATGGTGTGTGAGTGAATGGTGTGTGAGTGAGTGGTGTGTGAGTGCCCTCTGATGGGTTGGCCCCCCGTCCTGAGCTGTTCCCTGCCTCGTGCCCATAGGCTCCAGACCCCCCATGACCCTGAATAGGATAACAGATGGTGGTATGTGCTACTGGCTTGTTCAGTTTCTTTGGTCGCACTTGCTTGGTGTATTTTGGGTTGACTCACTTGGATATTTTGGTTGAGTTCGGTTAATTTGTTGTTAATTATATCAGCATTGCAATGGGCACACATTACAATGGTGACATCATGAAAGGATGTGATGTAAGAAAGATTTTGAAATATCAGAATTCATTAAAATGTTGTGAACACCAGGCTGCCCTCTTGTGTTTGCACAAGCGTCTTGCACACAGGATGTCATCACGCCTACATTTTGGGGAAAATATTTCTTTTATTTTCAAAATGCAAAAATACTGACCATCAAACTATTCTGAGATTACATGATATATTTTTATGAGTCAAATACAAATGACAGTATACAATTTTGTATTTAAAATACACATTTGACATACGCGTAACATAAATACTGCACATCTGTGCCAGTGTGCCCTGCTTGTGCCCACACAGTCAGACTTTCTTAGATTCACTTCTGGAAGATCATTCTTTTAATGTATATCATTATTTATACAAATTTGCCTTCTCCATGGCGACTAAACTGTCATTTGGACTCACAGTCTTCATAATCAATTCCTGATGAATATTGTCTTGCAAATATGTATGAATACAGTGAATTCAGTACAGAAGAAAAAGAATGAAAAAGATCAAAAAAGATGAAAAATTCTACTCAAAAATGCGAATGACAAAACCAATAGATGTTATTATGCAGTATGTATGTGAAGACTGTGAGGGTACAAACCGTACTGTACACTTCATGGTCAGCATGTCTGTGTGTGTGTGTGTGTGTGTGTGTATGTGTGAGTGTATGTGTGTGTGTGTATGTGTGTATGTGTGTGTATATGTGGCACTTCCTGTTTTTGTGGCTATTTATTTTACTTTCCTTCTTGAAATATCTTTACTTTAAAAGCTAGTTCCAGCTTAGTTTGCAGCATGTTACGACAACTTAAAAAATGTATTGCTAAAAATATATAAAACCAATAAAGCAGTAACACTGTATTGCATAAATGGCATATAATTGCACTGTATTGCATATATGGCATATAATTCTATCTAGATATAACTGAAATATGCAATTTTCCCCCATTTCAATATTTTCAAAACACATACAGCGTAACAGTTCACTCCCATTGTCTGAATACCATGAACCAGTTGGGATGAATTTTCTACTGCACAATTTTGTCCTTCTTCACCACTGCATATTCACTCTCATTGGTTCCCTTCTCTTCGGAAGCAATCACATAATCATCTTGTTGATCTCCACCTCTTTGCCGCTTATTCCCAGAAGCTCCCACTGTAGCAGACCTCTTATCTGGACCTTCGGTGCCCAGCTGACGGCAGATGTTCGCATATGTTGCTTCCTCCTTTGGTTCAGGTGTGTAAAGCAGATCATCCAGCCCTGAGCTCTTCCTGTCCTCCACGTTCTCTTGTTTCACCCCAATTTCAGTTTTCCTCTTCTGGGTCTCTGTAGATTCCGGGGTTCTGAAGCCACATCCAGACACATCCCCACTACCAGGTTCCTGGGATTCCTTCCTCTTATCATTGGGTTCAGGATCGATCCCCAAGACACTGACATGCTGCTCCTGTTCTTGCTGGGCCTCAGACTTCTCCTCTGTGCCTCCCTGCTCTTTCCGAGTATTAAGCTTGACCTCTGCGTACTCAGTGCTCTGTGAGCTCCCTCGGATGGTTCCTGTTCCCTGTTCAGTCAATCCGCTGTGGTCAATGCTGGCATAGAGCAGCTCAGCATTCAGCTCATTTTCACACTGAAATTTGTTGATGTATAGATTTCAAAAGTGCAAATCAGAAAAAGAAATTAGATGCATGTGAAGTTTTAAAATGTGAGTTTTAAACTGATCAGTTATTCAATAATTCCACAAAAACTACAATTATATGACCATAAGAAAACAAGACAATAGTTAATCAAAGAAATATTGGTGAACAGCTTCAAAATGTAGAACAATCTACAGCAAAATACTAATGATAAATATAAACAGTAGAATTCCGCAGTAGTGGAACTGGGATACTGATCAAGATGGCAGGCTGATGCATACTAATTAACAGAGAATATTTAAGACAGATTTTCTGTAAACCTACAATTAAAATCTGTCAAGTATATATGACTAGTAGTAAAATATATATATATTTTGTTTTTAGAAAATGGACAGAGAAGCACAATTAGATCAGTAAGGCAGAGACAGTGGGAAGCTGCAGACCATGTATAACATTAGAATGTTTGTGATAATTAAGAAACTTAATTATGATTCCACTTAAAATTTGTCATTTACAAATTGTCAGTGGAGGGTCATTAATTTAATGACATAAATTGTGCTGGTAATATGTCATAAAGTCCACACTTCATATGATCTCTCCATACTCTCATGTCCGTGTGCAGTTATGCAGTGCTTTGTGTGGATCTGCAGCCCATGAGAGAGACTCACCTGGTTTGTCGGTGTTAATTCTCCTGTTTCCTGTGTCATACTGCCATGATTCTGCCTGCTGCAGCTTTTCCTGGAAATGATGAATTGATCAGGAACAGACTGTTAAAAGCTGTATATCAAAGCAGGTACCTTTTCATTCAGGGGAGATTCGGGTACAGACACTCACTTGAGAGTAATTGTCAGTAAGATGCAGGTGAGAATCATCCCAGCAGCCCCTGCTGCAGCGCCAATCAAAGTGGGCGGAGCTTTGACAGCTGCAAACAGAGGGTGTCCATTATATTGTATAACATCCTTCAGATTTGCTTTAAATTCACAGAAAGGTTACGACACCATGTTTCAAACAACTCACAGAAATTTTACAAAATATGCTCCGGAACATTCAGATTTACACCTGTGTGGTATGAATTTAACTTTTGACAGAGTCCCTGTTATACTATATGACAGTATTGCTGTCTTCCTCAGTCACTTTGTACTGGTTACTACTCCACTTTGGTATAATCATGGATTTGGCAAGAATGTTTATACTTATGTTCAAATAAGGAGGAAAATCATCACAGGTGAAATAGAACATCATCATTTACTGAGCAGAAAGTGATATTGAGTGTTACTTACATTCACTGTCGAGCTGCACAGTGCTTGAATTCTGCAGGCCGTGTTCATTCTGAGCCTGACAGTAATACTGTCCACTGACCTCAGTGATATTACAGGTGAGGTTCTGTCTGTGTGAAACAACTTTAGTTTCACTCCCAGTCACTTTATACCAGGTGTAATTGTTCACTGCTGGGTTGGCATCACTGCTGCAGGTTAGATTCCGGTCTTTTCCAATTAACACCAAAGTGTTTTTAGGAGAATCTGTGGGAATGTTAAAGAAACGTTCTAGGCAAAACTCAGGAAGAAGAGTTTTGTCGATCAGGAACAATATAGGTCTGATTTTAATTCACACAGAGATTATGATACTAGATCTCATAAAGAAATTTCATGAAATGAAATATGATGAAAATGGACTCACACTGAACATTGAGAGTCACATTTGTGTGGGATGTCCTCTCACTGTTGTCTGCTTGGAGCCTGTAAACTGCTGTACATTTGACTTCCTGCTTATGGTGGAGATGTGAGGCAGTAAAGTTCATAACAGACGATACATGTTTAGTGTGATCATCATTCTCCTGAAATACAGTGATACTGTCACTCAGCCTGGGGGTCCATGACAGAGTCGGGGGGAGTGATGGACAGGGAGCTGGAACCGAACAGGTCAGATTTACAGAGTCCCCCTCCCTCAGAATCACAGAGTCCCCCTCCCTCAGAGTCACAGAGCCCCCCTCCTTTACCATGTCCCTGTTTATGGTGATCTGGGGGCTGGGTGAAGAGTCTGGAAGAGATAGAGACAAAGAATCACATGTTTCATATCACATTGTATCACACGTCTCACACACACCTGCGGTGGGGGGGGGGGGGGGGGGGGGGTGGGGGCAACTATTTATTACTTCAAAGTATGTCAGTAAATCTCAGATTCCTTATAATGTATATATGATTTGAGTTTTCATATTTCTCATTCTGAGCCCTTCAGTTGCACATGACAGTGTCACTGAATGTAACTTTGGGAAGACAGTTCCTGTTACTATGTGACAGTATTCCTGTCACCCTCAGTCACTTTGTACTGGTCACTCCTCCACTGGCAGCTGGCTTTGCTGCTACTGGGTGTCACGTCTTGGTGCTCTTGCACCAAGTTCACCTCCCGTCTCTTTTAGGAAAACCTCACCAGCTCATCCTCCCACTGACCCTCCCACTCTCTGCCTTCATATACTTTCCAATGTTATACTTTCACTTGGCAACATTAAATGCTTTTTCCTTGTATTTTGCATTTGTCCTGTAGGAACCAAGTCCTTGTTGTGTTCTGGTTTGACTAGCTTCTCTGATGTTAGCTTCTAATAATGGTTTATATCATTCCTAATCCAATGATAATATGCAGCTGCATAAATTCAGCCTGGCAGCACTAGACTTAAACTGGCTCCTTCAGACGTTTTATCTGCCTGGCTTGTGCATATCCTTGGACAGTAATGTCTGATAAATAAATAAATGAGAATGTAATGGAAATAAGGGAAATTAAATAATTTGAGAAATACAAGAGATGAAAATCTGTAGAAATTCAGATGTTCAGATAAATACAATGGAAAATTATAATTGATCTGATCAGAAAGTGATATTGAGTGTTACTTACATTCACTGTCGAGCTGCACAGTGCTTGAATTCTGCAGGCCGTGTTCATTCCGAGCCTGACAGTAATACTGTCCACTGACCTCAGTGATATTACAGGTGAGGTTCTGTCTGTGTGAAACAACTTTAATTTCACTCCCAGTCACTTTATACCAGGTGTAATTGTTCACTGCTGGGTTGGCATCACTGCTGCAGATTAGATTCCGGTCTTTTCCTTTTAACACCAAAGTGTTTTTAGGAGAATCTGTGGGAATGTTAAAGAAACGTTCTAGGCAAGACTCAGGAATAAGACTTATGTCGATCAGGAACAATATAGGTCTGATTTTAATTCACACAGAGATTATGATACTAGATCTCATAAAGAAATTTCATGAAATGAAATATGATGAAAATGGACTCACACTGAACATTGAGAGTCACATTTGTGTAGGATGTCCTCTCATTGTTGTTGGCTTGGAGCCTGTAAACTGCTGTACATTTGACTTCCTGCTTATGGTGGAGATGTGAGGCAGTAAAGTTCATAACAGAAGATACATGTTTAGTGTGATCATCATTCTTCTGAAATACAGTGATATTGTCACTCAGCTTGAGGGTCCATGACAGAGACGGGGGGAGTGATGGACAGGGAGCTGGAGCCGAACAGGTCAGATTTACAGAGCCCCCCTCCTTCACCATGTCCCTGTTTATGGTGATCTGGGGGCTGGGTGGAGAGTCTGGAAGAGATAGAGACAGAGTGACATGATTCATATCACATTATATCACAGCTTAAATCCACCAATACTCACATTCACTGAAACTGAAATACATCCAAGAAGTCAAGTTTTTGTAAATCTCTCTGTATTAGTAAAATAATAATAAACGCTAATATAAAATATAAAGCAGCTGTACCTTTTACATAAATTTTCACTTTCGCATCAAAATTATACTTAAGGTCACCGATGCCTTCAATCCTAAAGGAAAAATTACCAGTCCATCTCGAAAGAATATTGTTCAGGACTGTGGTGCAGTTCTTCTTAAGTAAATCCCCAATTATATTTCCTTGAATGTCATTCGCTGTTTTATTGGAAAAATATATAATTTTCCCATTTGAGCTTCTATTTGACCACCACATTCCGACTGGGTCTTTCAGATTTTTTGACCAGTTAGATGGAATCTGGAATGTGCAGGGAATCAGCACACAGGATCCATGCAGAGCTTGTATGTTCTGAGGCATCCGGGCTGACCAGGTACTGCACAGAGCCCCTGTAATCATACCAAGAAACACTGCTGTACATTTACACTGTAACACACAAGTCAGTATATTACATTAATGTAATCAATTCTGAAATACAGGATATTAAATTCAACTTGAGTCATTAAACTGTGCAAACAGAGGAAACATGCAGTTGGTAAAGAGACAAGAGAAGTCTGCACCCCCCCCCCCCCCCCCACCATCCCCAAGTGGCCGTTTCTCACCTTGCAGCAGGCAGCCAATGAGAATGAATCTCCCAGCCCCAGTCATGTCTCCCTCAGCTGAATGGAAGCTGTGACACTGGAGAGCACTAACACGTGTAACACAAACCTGCCAGAAGCACAGCGTGTTTAAATAATACTTTCAGTAAATCGTTCGGAATTTCAAAAAGCTGAGATGGTTCCTGAGCACGGACCTTCATTCGGTTAGCAGCCCGGGACTAAACGGCCATGCAGGAAATAGCCATATTACAGTAAGTTACCTCTCTGATAGGGTCCCTTCTCTGGATCAATATAAGGGAAAAACTGCAGGTATTAAATGAATGTTCTATGTCACACTGAATGCTGTAGCTACTGTCTTGGGTGACGTGTTCCCATCATCCTTATGAGAACTGATGAGTGCCTTGAATTCTTAGTTTCACTGCAAGACCAAAATGAACAAATTTAAGGTGGTGATTTCTCGTGAACAAGATATATGTTTGAGAACAATCAAAGCGAAATTGCTGCTATTTGTTGAGTGTGCACTCAGCACAGTAAGATGCAGCACTTGCAGACACTCAAACCACAATGACCTCGGGGCCTCCAGTATGAGGTGCCTGATTTTGCAGAGAAAAAAATATTTGCAACTTGTGAACTGCAATATGTGAATATGTACAGCAGCAATTTTTAGCTGGCATTTTTAACCCTTATGAAAGTATCAGGTTTTGTCAAAACATGCATTCAGACCATTTTTTGAGACCTTATATTTTGATGCAGGTTTGTAATTATGCATATAATTATTAAAGTTTTGTTTTCCTGTCCAGTATCTAAGTACTCTCAAGTCTGTGTTCACCAATGCTGCTATAGCTTCCCCATGCATATTTTGGTCAAGGATTTTGCTGCTAGACTGCAAACTGTAAATTCTGAAAAAACATTGCATGCATTTCTACCTACAAGGACACACCAAAAACTCACTGCTGTACCAAACAAAGCTATTTTTCCTCAAACTGTTTTACAGTATATATAATTAAAGGTATGTGTTGATTTGTTACATTTTTTGGTAACATTTAACTTGAGCGGGCACAAATTCTTCATAGTAACTAATAAATTACAAATCATGAATAAACACAGCAGCTATTTGGGATAAAAGATACATCATGATTCATTAATGATGAACAAACATGAGATCAGTATCTCACTTGTGTTATTCATTACTTGTTTCTTCAGTCGCTCCTGTAGTTCACAACAGTTTGAAGAATAGACAGATACAGTAACAAATATAGTAACTGTTTGGGATAAAAGACGCCTCACAATTAATTAATGATGAATTAATATGAGATCAGTATGCAACTATGACAGTCGGTGGTCACTTAATACATAAATAAGAGCTTAATACTATATTATTTGTGCGCTCTCAAGTGAAGCTTTTTTTGTAAATAGAACCATTTTGGCTAAATAAAGTTATGCTTTGTATCTCTTACAATGCAGATAACTACAGATGACTAAACAGAGTTTACCACAGTAATAAAACACACTTGTGCATTTACCTCACTGGAGCGATGTGTACATGTGCATACTTCAGAGGCAGATCATTAAACAGGAACTCTGCAGTTTTTCTGTGTCAAAAGTCACAAAGGACATCATCATTAACAGCACAATAGCCCCGCTAACACATGTGTGTCTCCCAATACTAAACTTTTTTTATTCTCCAGTGTTTTTGCGCCTACTTAAAATTTCCTTCAGTTGATGCGACGGATTGTTCTGTTTATGTGGGGTGTCTCATCTTTGTTCACAGTAACGATGGCGGCATTATTCAGAGAGGAGGGGGAGGTCTGTCACGTACACAGTGCGCAGTGGAGGAGGGGTAGACTGGCTACAGCAGGGGCAGAAGATCTGCAGGACCAGAGTTTGGAGACCCTTGGGCTGCAGGGTAACAAAGGGCCTTGTCATGTGGACTAACCCCTCCCAGTTTTATCCCATATTAAGGCTGATTCGAGCTTCTGCATCGAGCCTAAGCCATCACCTATGTAAGTGGCCCATGCTGTGAGAGTTTATACTCGTGTGCTGGTGTGTCTGTGTTGTTCAGGAATTACACCGCCTCAACGCTAGCTCACACATACCTTTGGATGCTGCATTTATTGTCTTCCCACACTGTGATATATTACATTGTTGAAAGAGAAAAACAAACATTTAACAATGTCCTTAGTAACCAAAGTAGCTAACCTGGTTCATCAGGCCAGCGACCTGAAGTAAGCACTGCGGCGGTTTGCAAGACTCCAAGAAGACCACAAAAACAGACGCGATTCTGAGCCCCCCGAACTGGACATTTAGAGCCAAACGTTAAATATGATGAAAACAAAGACACAAGATGTAGGCAGGTGGAAAAATTACAGCAATAATTTCCTAATTTTTGTCATAGATTTTCTCAGCTTTTCTCACTCCAGAGTGACAATTCAATAGAAAACAAAGCATATTGATGCAAGTACCAACACTCACCACTAAGTGGTGCCATTTCTGAAGGTATTTAAGAACAAAAGCATCACAACTGTGAAACTATACCAAAGTGCATTTAAGGAAGCAGGGTACTCTTTACTGTGTGGTATGTACGTTGCCGGTGACACTGGGTGGTTTAGGTGTCTGCCCACTAATTAGGTATATAATAAGTGTGGCTTTGGCATGTGCTAACAGTTAGCCTCTTTGTTAGATGGGATGTCTTGTGAGGGTGAACAGCTCTTTCATTTCCTTCTTTTATATTTGCTGTAGGGGCGGCATGGTGGTGCAGTGGTTAGCACTGTTGCATCACACCTCAGGGACCTGGGTTCGAGTCTCCGCCTGGGTCACATGTGTGTGGAGTTTGCATGTTCTCCCCATGTCGTCGTGGGGTTTCCTCCGGGTACTCCGGTTTCCCCCCCACAGTCCAAAAACATGCTGAGGCTAATTGGAGTTGCTAAATTGCCCGTAGGTGTGCATGTGTGAGTGAATGGTGTGTGAGTGTGCCCTGCGATGGGCTGGCCCACCATCCTGGGATGTTCCCTGCCCATTGCTTCCGGGATATGCTCCGGACCCCTGCGACCCAGTAGGATAAGCGATTTGGAAAATGGATGGATGGATATTTGGATGGCTGGCTTTATGGATGGATGGCTTTATGTTTTTCTGATTTGCTGCATCCGACTTAAGACCCAGTAGCAGCTTGAGATCACAAGGGTTTGGTGGCTACTGTGCAAAAACAAGTTTCAGTGCATGCTTATGTAAATAAACATATAAAGTTTTTTATATGCTGTGTAACTTGCAGTCCCATGATGCGTAACTGTATTTTCTGATTTGTTTGAACATATTTCTAGTGCCAGTGCTACTTGTGTTACCAGTGTGGCCTGGTTCTCAGCAACATTTAACTGGAGTAGAGAGTTTGATTTGGGTGCTTAGCGGATTGCATAGTGTCGTCTTAATGTGTGCTTCTGCAATAAAGGATTTACGAAATGTATAATCCTGCATTCCCATTGGCTATATGAACTACCAGCAGGTCCATTCATTGGTGGTCTGGGTAACACACTAACAGTTTGAATATTCCTCTCTGCAACTCACTGTCACATGAATACAAACCTCTTGTCCAGCACGAAACATGAGAATCATGGACCTGTGAGGATCTCCAGACCCATCTGAGCTCCTTCATCCCTGCTTGCCCCACTCATACGCCACTTTGGGCAATAGCCACGCCGGCTAATGCAGTGGTTCTCAGACTTGTTCCACTATACCCCCCCTCTTTGGAAGCAGAAATTTAATTCCACCCCCTCCCTCATAAACAGTTTTTTTCTACCATTAATATTAGGAAAATTAGTAACAGAATGAGTCATTTTTTTTTTTATTGTAATAACATCAAGAAGATGTACTGTGTATTACATTTTGCATTTCTTTCAATAATTCCTGTTATGCAAGCAAAGAAGCAAGCTATGGAAACATTTTTTTTTTTTTTTATCAAAGCATCTGCATTTTTAGAATTGCAGTCATTTTGCCGGAAATTTGAACAATTAAGTGCAAAAAAACAGAACAATTATAACCGCATAACTCTGATATTGTAAGAAAGTCGAATCTCTGCATTAGTGGCTACAGGAGCCTGTTTTTCATTTCACATTTTTCAGAACATGGTTTCAGGCTTGACAATGCCACTCTCACGTCATGCTGAGCGGTGAGGTTACATCTGTATCTCGTCTACACTGACACAACAAGAGAATCCCACCTCAAGGGGATGTGGATTTGCTGGAAGGTAGTCCAACGTCCAGAGCCCTTTCTCCGATGAGTAGGTACAGCTGAAGGAGGGAAGCCGTTCCAGTAGCTTGGTCTAATATAATGCTGTAAGGTTAGGTTCTGACCTTGGCATTAATGTACTGGTTCAGTAGCATCTTCAACTCCGTGTTCTGCTGCTGCAGACCCTGTGTTTCCCCAAGAAGCTTCGATCTCTCTTTCAGAACAGAGCTGTGAGCGAAGTGAGAAAAGGGAAGTTCTTCTATCTAGGACAAATGTAATTCTTTACTGATCGAATAAAATTCATAACAATGTGTGGAGGCGCGATCCAACCAGGGTTACGTACTAGTACTTCTCCAGTGCAGCCTCCAGTGCATTCCAGATCTTCAGCCTGGATGCAGGGATGACATCGGCCATGGCTTCCCAGTAGGCTGAATCTTCTGAGTTGTCCTTCTCCCGGAAACTCAGGCTTTTGGACTGCAGACGCATCTCTCTGAACACAGTGAATTTCAGCATCTCACTGAGGTGCAGTAAATTTTAAGATGAAGGTTATTTTAGCACAAAAACACTATGCTGTTTACTAAGGGCAGACTCACTTCTGGTTCCCAGACTCACTTCTTGGTCCCCACAATGTAATACTTGGACAACACACACACACACACGCTATGGGCAACTGATCTCCAACGCTGGAGGCGTGACTCAGGTGTGATACATTGACCTGTGGTAATGACTGGGTTTGCTTTAGCCGCTAAGAGACACCTGGATTTGCAGTGGTCTGAGGTGAACGTCCGTAGGGCCTTCAGGACGTCGTTGCGATGAATAAGTTCTGACATGCTGATCTCTCTGAATTCCAAGCGGGCTCCTTCAAACTCACCGTGAGCCCCCTCTGGAGTTACCTGAGTGATTCCCACGACAAGACAAAAATGCATTTTGAGGAATCCGACAGCTAACTTGCAACAATATTAATTTAATTCCAAATGTATTTATCATAAAAAGTAGCCCACTTTAGGTAATCTATCACTGGAGTAAAAGTGCTTCTATTACAGAGAAAATCACAAAGACCTTTTTACCTCCTTCACATCCCTTTGTTTGTATTTTATGAAGAAATTTGCCAGTTTATACATGTCCTCTTCATTCTCTATTCCCAATACCTTAAAATAAACAGTGAACATTCATTATATTTGAAATTTATGTCAAAATATTTCTTAAACGTTAAATAATTAGTTGTGTGCAGACTTGTTCATACCAAAAATATCGATTCCAGCTTCATGAGAGATTCTTCATCTTTCTCCAAGGGGGAGAGGAGTTTCAGAAATTTACTCTCTATCAAAAAACCCTGAAAGAAAGTAAAAATGAAATTTGACTATTGACATGTTTATGATACGACACAGAAAAAGTAAGACACATGGACCTGAACATTTACGGTCACATTGTAATGGAGATCCATCCTATACTGTTTCTCACTGCAGGTGGAGAGTCCAGTGTTACCCGTATATGTGCAATTGATTGTGTCTGTACTTGTAAATTGCCTTGTATTGTCTTCCATGTTATACGGTGCAGTCAAAAAATATTTGTACGCTGTGAAGAAATAGTGAAAATGGAAATGAAATTGAGGATATTGACTGTGAAATTCTATGACTCTTTACCTAATTCATTGGGTATTTAAGCAGTTTCAGCCGTGCTGGAAAACTGAGGTAACCCTACAAATGCTTGTGTGGAGATTGACCACCAAGGCTCCTCGCAGAAGCCAAGGGCCCCCATGACCTGCCTATTTTGAGCCCCTGCTGTTATATGCCGTGTAAAATGACCTCTGTTATGACTCAGAACTCCTCCCACTGTCACATGTTCATTCAGCTCTATGAATGGCCAGGTGTACAAATATTGAAGGCAATAAATTACATCATTTGAAAACGATTCCAGAATGTTCTGAATAAAGGTTTTTCTTGTTTCTATACAAACACACATAATTGGAACATTTTAGACAGTCTTAAGTCTGTTCTTTAATATCCTCAATTTCACTTCCATTCTGACATTTTTTTCAGTGTACAATTAATTTTTGGCTACACTGTACGTTATAGTGGGGCACACCCACCAAGACAGTCTCCTCGTACGTTTCACATAGTTGGCCAAAAAGGATGTTTCTGGATGACATTACTGAGGTACATCTACTGAGAGCTGGATTCCTACCGTCTCGTCGCAGAGGAGCTCCAGCAGCCTTTTCAAAGTGTCTGCGGAGATTCCCGAGCTCTCAGCAGCCTCCTTTATCTCGACACGCTCCAGGCCTACAAGCTCATGGCTGGAGGATATCGCTTGATCCTGACCTCCCCCTTTCAGAAGATCAGCTACCGCCTGCATTGCCGATTTGCCATTCTGACGCTGCTGGACCTCTGGGTCAGACCGTTTCATGAAGTACAGATCGGGCGGCACCCAGGCCAGACCCAGCTGCTGCTCATGCAGCAGTCGATCGGTCTCCAGGGCCTTCTTAACCAGCTCCTTCACCTCTGCCTCATTCATTTGCCAGATCTCCTCGAACGTCTTAGAATCTGTAGCCACGAAGTGCCTGCGGGAAAGATAAGAAACTTTAACAAACATTCTCAGAAAGGCAAAGCAGAAAATACCAGCTGACATTAAACACTGCTTTGTACTGTTGACAGCTACAATGGATGCATGATATGATCCAGTGTCCCCATAAAGGACACAGGTCTGAGGTCTTAGGCTGTGTTTAACATGCAGGTGTACAGTATGTGCTGTGAGACACTCACCTCGTTTTTTTCTGCATGTGCTTATATTGCTGCATAATGCGTCTATAGTCATCAGTGAGAGACTGGTTCTCTACACAAGACTGCTTCTCCTGCTTGGCACATCTGACCTTGAGGTTGTTCATGACATCCTGAAGTCTTGCGTGAGTTGAACCAATGAAATTATTAATCAGTAGAAAGAAACCCAGGTCCTTCATTCACAATGGTGGGCATCACACATGACTTAATAATTTAATAATTGTCACCATTTTTGGTGCCTTATCCAAGAGACAATAACTAATGGCTGAATGAGCAGATTGATTGGCCAAACAAAGGCTAAACTCTATTACTCTCATCCACAATGTCATGATTTTAGAAATACATAAATTGTGAAACCAAGCTACTTGTTGTACATAATTTACAAAAGTAAATATCATCAGAGTTCATAACTGATAACATGTTCTGTGATGTAGACACAACTGAATGCTATGTCATGCCTTAGCAAGATACATTTCCTTGCATATGTATCTGAATCAGACAGCATTGTCTTGAAAACTGCATTTAGACCTAATTATGTACAGAGAGCCAAGCAAAAAGCCCCAGTTGGATAAATCTTGAAGCCTATAAGTAGGACACCATTATCCAGGATAGGTGTGTAAGAAATGACATAGAAATAAAGTGAGATAATGGAAATGGTTCTTCAAATCTCTCCTACGTGTGTAAAAGACTAAAAGAGTTTAAAATCATTAAAACAATATTTTCAAGATAATACACTTGAATGATTAAATGGTTTAATAATGTAGATATTCATTTGGCTAACATGTAAACATTAATTTATATTTGACATTTGTTATTAATTCAATCAACACACAAAAATAGGTAAATTGAGAGTTCAGCTAAATACTTTACATGCTGTAAAAAGAGTAAAAATAAAAAGATCTTGTCAGAGGAATTTTCATGCAGTGTGCCTCTGGTAGGCATTCAATGACCTGCCTGTCTTTCTTTAACTTTTAACAGTAAATATTAAAAAACACACTTGATTCCTGGGGGAAAAAACAGGTTTTTGGTTAAGTATGTACCTGGTGATTTTACGCTTTTGTTTCGATTTGGTGACGGCGTTTTCCTCGTCCCGCTTTTTCAGCACATGGAGGTTGTACTCTAGCTTCTCCTGGTTCAGCTGGCATGTCGCCTTCATCTGCTGTATCTGCTGCTCCAGCATCTTTGGAAAGGTGACACATTCACGGTTTGTACTGCATAGACAGTGGACTTCACATATTTTATAAAGTAGTTTGCAGGAGAGAAAAATTAAAAGATGACTTAATCATTCCGCCATGTTAGTAATAGGGGAAAGCAATGCAAATACCACATTATGAACAACAAATGGTGTGAGTTAAGATGAAGTAAAAGATAGAAATGGCTGCAGAAAGACAGAAGCAGAGTGATTCCGGAATGCTGGAAGATTCTGAATGCATTGCATGAATGGACAGTGAACTCTGGAGCAGTTCACCTCTAAGAACATCATTACTACTTATCTGTTTATCTGTTTGTCTATTTATTGTTATAGAACACCTGACATGTTTTCACTGTCTATACAGTATATAATATACAAGTCTGTGTTCATATTGCGTTTCCCAGAAGTGTGAATAGGCTGCAGGTATAAACTCCTCTAGTGAACACACACACACACACACACACACACACACACACACACACACACACACACACACACACATACTGTACATACACACACACACTCACATAGACAAACACACACATATCAATGGCTGTTTAGCATCTTTAAACACAGAAAGATCTAAGGCAAAACTGTGCCTAGGAACCAACAATCCATCTGAAGCTTCCATACTTCACCTGCACTTTGCTGTCCAGGTTGATCTGTGTCACGTTACACTTCTCTGCATTCTCCATTCTTAACTGTTGTATCTGCATCTCATATCCCTCTGCCGTCTTCCTTCTCTGCAGCAGATATTCCAGCTAGGAGGTAGACAGTCCATGAAAAATGCCTCACTTTACAATGCAGTCCATGGATCCTCACTCCAGCACCTGCACTCCAATCCTAAAGGTGAACTGGAAAATTCTTAACTATAGACATAAGTCTTCCACTAAATTCTGTTACTATCAAGAGTGCAATTTACTCTCAGAACATGCGGTAAGTAACTCTTACCTCTTTGTGGCGGTGATCCTTCATCGCCTCTTCCCACTTCTGACGGTTGCTCTTCAGAAGCTCCTTCCGTTCTTGCTCAAAGGCGTTCTACATGTTCATTTATGTAGGAAGATCATTAGTGAAGCAACTGACTGCTTTCAAAGCTGCGTTAGTGTATTGCGTGTGACACGGTGGCCGTCCAGAAATGTGGATCAATGAGGGACTATCAGCACCCAATATTGACCAATGTCTCTCACCATAATCGAATAATTGAGCAGCCCTATCTGAAGTAACAGCTGCCTCCAGGGCTGTTTTCCTGCTGTTTAGTGAGCCCCTTTACCCACTTCACATGCCCATTTCAGGACCCAATACTGAATGATATAATTCAGATGAAGCCCCTTAAGAGTCCTCCTGCAGTTTCATAGCTTTGTAGGTACAAGCCCAGTTTTTTAAGCATGACCAGTTTATTAACCAAAATACATGGTTAATACAAAGACGTGTGGTTTAAATAACAAGTGCACAACATATGCTTCAAGTAATACCTCAATCTGACCCAGCTCTTCGTGGTAGGATCCCATCAGATTCCTGATCTGCTCCTCCATTCTCTCAGTCAAAAGATCAACATCTTTTGCCTGTTTCTTTAAGTTCTTCACGTATTGTTCATCACTTGCCTTTAGCTCCTAATGTAACAGAATAATTAATTGCTTTTGTCAAATACTCCTGTTTAAATTTTAAGAGGTTACCAATACGTTGCAATAAATGGAATGATCTGAACAATTTGGAATGATCTGAATGATAACTCAGTAGCAGATAATGTTCTCTGTTGACTGGCAACATTGTTGACTGGCAACATTGTGAAGAGACGCACAGACATTGGAGAGCAGAACTCCAGCACTCTCACCTGCTGCAGCTCATATATGAGTTTGTTCTTGTCTTCCAGGAGAAGTGTACATAGTGCCTGCTGGCTCTTTAATGATTCCCACAGGTCCTGAGGAACCACCGTCTGCCTGACCATGCCCCACTTCTCGGTGATCTCTTCAAACTTCTCTAGACAAATTTTAGCCTCGTTCTCTAGCTTCTGGATTCTTCACAATACATGTGGAGATATCAACACAGGTATGGAAATCAGATCATTACAGACTTGCATTAAAATATATTTTTTCATTTATTTTACCCCAAACCACTTCATGCTGTGAGTCTGAAGCCATTCCCACACAGTCAGCCATACAGACACACCCATACAGGCGAGCACCTGTGCAGAGAGGCCTCTTCTAGCTCTGCTCTTCTCTGGGATTCTTTGAAGTCCCCAGCAACTTGAATGTTAGTGATGAGCTCTGTCCCGTCATTCTGCAGTTTAAGCAATTTCTAGAACACAAAACACATATACATGATTTATACAGAATATGCTGCTTATCATATAACACAAACACGCATTTAAAATGGTTTAAATGTTCCTTGTGCTCGACGTCGAATATGAATGTGCATCATCACCCTTTCACTCTGCTCCACTTGCTTCTGACTTCTCCTGACATCTTTATTCTCCTTCATTTCCTGCTTCTGCTTAGAATAATCTCCGAACACTTGGCTGAAAAACAGGTATTAGCTAAAAGATGGTAGTCTCAAAAAATTTGTCTAATTTAGCTGAGAAATTAACCAAAACCAAAACACATTCATGTTAGTGACCTTTCAGTATTTATGACACCAAGATAAATTATAGACAATAAAATATCTGGAAAAAAAAACATAATAAGGATTTGACTGACAAACTACCCTAGCTTTGGAAGTAGCTAATTTAAAGCTTATAATGGGATAATATAAGATTTCCTGTGTGAGTGTGAGAGTCTGAAAGCTTGAGTGTCACGCTATAGTGAACTGCACCCACATCATGTGCTTATTAGATACGTCAATTATTAGCAAAAGAAACAGCAATGTCATAATTTTATGCTTCTCTATTCCGGATTACGAAATGCTTCGGACATGTCTCGTCTTCACATCCAACAGCATAGTTAACAAACAACTTATGCGTGGCTCTGTACCTCTTATTTGCGTGATTGGAAACTCCTGCTTCCTCCGGCACAGCTTCTTGTATTCCGATGGAGCGGCTCATTTTCCAGGGTTTCAAAACCCTTCAGATTGTAAATTTATCGTAAATTTGTCCGTTTCACAGTACACCTTGGTCAGCTAGTCAAAGCCGCTTAGCGTGCAAGTTTGCGTTGCTATGAAACGGAGCGGAGCGTCACACACCGTCGTTTTTGGGACACTTTTAGGACAGCAGGGGGCAGAAGTGCGCTGCTCTGCACGCCGGATGCGCTTCATTGTGTTAAGGAGAATATGAATCAGGTGCTTTTTTGTTGAAGCATCTATACACAATGCAGTGAAATGGTCTCCGGTTGCCAATCGCACTCATATAAACAATAGATACATACAGGTGGGAGAAGACGATCACATACATACTCATTACATCTCATTTTCGTGGGCTAGATCAGTTTCTCAGTTTACAAGCATCTTTTATAATATATAAATATTTATATTTATTTACATTTTCTTTTATTATTTTCTAAAACAAAAATAGCAGGTTATTTGCATGCACAAGCGTGAGCGGGAATGGAACATTACAGTTTTGTTACTAGCCAACTGGGCTAGTTCCGTTTAAAAAAATAGTCCAACATACAATCTTTTCACTAAACACTAGGGCGTGTTCAGTTTTTCGTACTTGCCTCGGGTGAGTGGGCGAGCTTAATTTCCAGATTTGCAAGTGAGTATCAGGTTTCATTAAAACGCTTATCATATCCAGGAAATGTAGCACACTGTCAATATATGGGATCATTACAGGTTATATTAGTCTAATAGCAGTGTTCCTCCTCATATTGACTACCGAATTTCAAATGAAAAGGAACAGAACAACACAATGATTATGAATTAAATTCATGAGTTGAATTACACGAAAGAGCAGACCACGGATTTGGATTGTTATACTCTGTAGTTTAATTCAAACATAGCAAAAGCACAATAAATATAATCTTGGCAATACCACAGATTATAGAACAATTTTGGCTTCACGAATACTTCACAAGTGCATTTTACTTTGAAGACAAGACACGGCAACACGCGGCGTTGAGAATACAAAACGTGGAAAGCTTCATGCATATGACGTCATTCGTCAAAGCTGAGAGACAGCAGGTGTCTACATTAACCTGAAGACAATGTAGTAGGAATGTCTTGCACAGTAAAGTTTCATGAAAATCAAATACACGGCACTTTGATACTTGATATTAAAGTATAATGAATATGAAAAGCATTATCTGATGAGGTTCTGATGTGCAATGACCTTGTACTGTCAACTGGGGAAAAAAAGCAATATTGTTGGTTGTTTTTGGAACAAACCTTTGGCAGAATATTCCAGTTGCTCGCAGAACAATCTTTTTTGAACAAGGACTGCCATATGCCTTTTTATCTAGCCGATAATATCTCTGGGTTAAATAGTGCATAAGATAGTTCTGTATACTAACAAAATGCAAGAGGAAAGCCATTCTCTGCTCCTACTGGAAAAGTCATGAGCCTTTTCTATGGTAGCATTTTTGGAAGACTAAGTAACCGCAGGCTGGTTCTACAGGAACTGCAGTGAATTTAACCAGAACCAGAACGCTGCCAAATCAGAAACAGGACCATTGCTGGTTTTTATAAAATCCAGACATTTTACATGAATAATTGTGTGTGTGTGTGTGTGTGTGTGCATGCATGTGTGCAATCCATGTACACACAAGGACGACAATAACAATGGTCTTACTGCAAAACAAACAGCATGTGTGGGTATAATAGTATACACCTATCAACTATTGAAACAGAAAGAGGAAGAAGCAACCCTGCTTAAACCAACGACTGGAAGAGAAAAACCCCCAAAATTACACAGGATATGACATTCTGTTACCTGTACAACTAATCATAGAGTTAGGATACCATGTAGAATATTTATAGGCAATGAGTTTGACAAGCACAATACAAAACCAACTTAAAAAAATACAAAATGTTGTAGCATGTTATTTTTCCAGAGACTCATATTCACCTCTGTAATTAAAGAATGTGCTTTAATTATAATGTAAAAATCGCACTGCCAGCTCTGCAAAAAATGGTGAAAGTTCTGAAACTGAGAAAATGATTTAATTCACCAAATAAACATTTACATGTAAAAAATAAATATAAAATAACCACTACATTAACTAAAACATATTCAGTTTGGTCAAATAAGGCTTTAAGCCTGTTTTATCGTTTGAAAATTCGTCTGATATTGCCAACATGAAATGAAAAGTACGCGACACTTTCCAGTAAACAATTTGTCCTCTTTGTGATGAAGTGGGGCTTGGATTCGGTCTGTACATTGTACATTGTGTCATTCATTATGTAGTGGTCTACGTTTGGTTCTGATGCGCCAGCATTAAGCTGCGAGCTAAAAGCAACTGCACAAGGAGGCCGACTGTTCAGACAGGTGCAGTGGTCTGCAGTGTTATATGCTGCTGACACACCGACATTCAAAACCATGTAAACGAAAGTAGATCAATGCTACAGGAAAGTCCAAATCTCCAAGTCCTGGATGTCAAAGTCCTGCTGGGCAGACAGTGGTTGATTCCTAAAAGTGGAGCAGGGCCTGCTTGAGCCGTGGTGCAGGTCAGCATCCAGCCACAGGCCAAAGTGTCCCCTGGACACCCAAAGGAGAACGTCGGTCAATGACAGTGACACCTACGGCACACGGCACACGTATCACACGCACGTACGAAGAGAACTTACTTGCCGCCGCCTATTTGGAGAGAATCCGTGTTCCCTTTCACAAAGTACGAGTTTTCTCCACTCCACCGAAAAACCTGGAAGGAAAGAGACACTGTGCATGTAGCACGTCAGGCTGCAGTGCAAAACAGGATTGTGAATATGGGCTGATGTAAGTGCTGTGAAGTGGCTGGTTTGTATATATACCCTAATATCAGGACAGAAGCTGTAGAGGAATGTTTCTCCAGTCCCATAGCAGTGCTCGCTCACTCTAAAAGGATGTGAAGAGAAGGTGCCAAAGACCTGGAAGACAAACACACCTGTGACATACAATCTCAAACACATGAGACACTGGTGGTCATACTTAGTACATGTGTGTACCTGGTTGTGCATGTCTTTGATCACCAGCAGTACGGGACTGTCTAGGTCAGTCATATTTCTGTATAGCGTCTTCAGACTTGTTCCGTGTACGGCCGTGCTGTAGGCAAGTCGCCATGGATACCCCTGGATGCGAGCTGGGAGGTAATTGGTCAGCTATGGAAACAGGGTAAAATGCTGAAGTACACTGAGGCAGCAGGTAGCCGACGGCCGACACCATGCATTTGCAACACAAACATTTTTGGTTCGGGACCCTAGCCATCATACTTCATATACTCAAAAAAACACAATATTCAACTATAATCCGTGTTGTCGTAAGTATTTCATAAGTAATATCGCTACATAAGTAATATCGCTACCTGGAAAACCAGAGTTAGCATATAGATGGACAGACCTTGTGTATGTGTATGTGCTCCAAGAGGAGGCTATTGTCAGTTAGTGTAGGTAACAAATACAGCAGGTCATCGTCGTCGAAGCTGCCCACACTTTGCCGACGTCTGGCCTCATTCACAGTGATTATCTGTAAGAAAAAACTAAAATTCATTTGTCACATCAACACTTAACCGGGGTTTGTGGAACCAATAGGTATGACGGCAAAGAATGATTCAAGAGCAGATAAAAGGAATTGCGAAGATGCACAGCAGTTTAAAATATGAATCATACCTCCCAGCTCTTGGGGGCTGGACTGCTGAAGAAGTTGTCAATCATATCAAGCTCATCCTTTTCCACCACAATGAATCCTTGCTCTCTAGCATCTTTCCCATATACATCCGGTGACCAGTGTACAAAAAACGCATAGAGGTTGTCCACCCTACAAGAGAAAGCCTGAATGGTCAATAGAAGAAAATTCAAACATAGGACAGGACTGAGGTGGAAAGTTCAGCTCCAGAAAGTGAAAATCCAGACCAGGATTTTGTTCCAACCAAGCAGGTGACCATAAAGAGTCACAGTCATAGAGGACGCAACTACTTGGTTGAAACAAAATCTTGGTCTGGACTTTTACTTTCTGGAGCTGAACCTTCCACCTCTGTGAGAAGAAACAAAGAGTAGCAGAGTCCGACGCATAAGGAAGAAGAAGAGGTGTGGAGTGGTGAGGGACTGCAGGTCTGCCGATTTAAGCCCAAGTAGATTCATGTTTGCAAAATGTGCAGTTCAAAGTGAGTTAGGCTGGTCATGTCGTCAATTTTTATGCACACTCTCTAAATAAGATACATAAAAGATAAATAAAAGAAACATCAAGCACTTGAGAGAAGAATATTTACATCAGCTCTCTCACCTTTCCTGGGGAACGGCAAACCAGTACTCTGGGTGATGACCCTGCACTCTGTAATGATGGGCTGGGCTTGACGTCTGACCAAGAGCAAAGGACTTTCTCATGGGTTTGCCCACTCTGAAGCAGAGGAACATGGGTGGGTTCTTGCTTTTTTCTTCTTTTGACAGTAACATATCTGCAGAAATGAATATAGCGTTAATTGCAGTATGCAGTCTCACCCGAGCTCCAGAAATCAGAGCATCTGACAGACACTGAAGAATAAAACAGCCACATATCAGATCACAGTACCTACATTTCACCCTTAAGCTTACATTTACAAATCTGTTTAATGCAAGAAAAACACCAGAGAAAAGCTTCTCGCTTGAAACAGAATGGCTTCGAGATTACATCAATTCATATTCAACGTAATTCATAAATAATGCTAGCATATAAATTCAAGATCTATCGCTTAAGCTATAGTACAAAACCTATGCTTCTTTAAAATTGTACGAGCAGAAGAAAACCCTACTTTCAATGCTGAGCCTGAATCTGAAATATCAATCGTCCGATTACTATTTCTGACCAGGTTTGCAAGGGTGTCTTTAGCCTACCCCAGGGTGCACAGGGTACAAGGAAGAGGTAAACAAGGCAATGCGCTCACACACACAAGCGTACAGTGCGGACAATTTAGAGGCTGCAGTCAGCATAGCTCTATGTCTTGGGCGGTATCTGATTTTTCATACCTGGCATGCGGTATTTTGACAATATTCTGAAAGTTTAGTATGGAGAACCACCCCCACCTTAGCTCCGTTAATTTTGCCACCAACTTTTCAAAATTCCACAGTATGCCCAAAAGATATTGGTATATTATGTTACCGCAATACTGCACAAGCCTAGATGGGATTTGAACCCCAGCCCAAAGAGTGTCAAGCTGCCTGATAATGAGAATAGAACTTGACAAGGCAGAGAGCTCAGATCCAAGTCACACATTCTTAGACTCAGCAAACACAGCCTAAAACATTTTATCATAATAAAATGTACAAATACAGTATGCATATTTAGGATCTGATGTATTATTCCAATGGGTGCAGGATGGTCCGAGCTGACCAACAAGGGGATTCCCTAGAAGGAGATATTCTGTAGTGGTAATCTGGTCTGACCTGTCTGACACGCTGCACTGCAATCCTCACCCAGAGCAGCCCCTTGAAGATGGATGGGTGGACAGAATTAGGTGTGTTTTTTTAATTCTTACTTTCAATTGGCAGCTGCATATGCTCCAGCAGCCAGTTCTGCATCTCCATCTCACTGGTGCGTTTTTGCAGGTTTTCTTGCGATGTCCGCCTTATACTCGGCTCCTTGCTGTCTGGGCCATTTACAGTCGCTTTTAGTCCATTTGCTGCTTCCTTATTTGAGTCGTGGTGACCATGCTTTTCAGAAGCACCCGCGTTACATTTCTGCTCCCTCTCCAACTTCTCAGTCTCTTTCAAGTTCAAGTCGAGTGTGGTTACAGCAGTGATTGCCATCTCACTGGCTCCACTGCCATTTTGCAGTTCATGTCCAGTCTTCTGTTTTAGAGAATCTGCATGTGCAGGAATACAGCTGTGAGCAGTAGCTTCCTTGTCCTCCAGCTCCTCCTGCTGCATTTGAGTCTCTGAAGGAGCTGAACTGCATGCTTCTAAGAGGGGCTGGCCAGATGAATCATGTTTAGGAGGACCTAGCTCCTCTAGGCCTTCAGTATCACCTTGCCACTCATCAGTGTTCCCCGTGGACGGTAGCTCCAGCTCCGTAAAACCTTCATCTGAAGGCGTTTTCTCAGCTGTTTCCGACTCTGTGCTGTAGGGGATGACAGTCTCGATGGCGTCCAGTACAATCGGCCTCTTATCCTGACCCAAGGCTTCGAAGCGGCTGAATGGGTTGAGGTCTCGTTCAGAAGGTAGGTCTTCCCACTCTCCTGGCCTGTACAGAGGACACAGATCCTGTGGTAGGTCACTATAGGGAGAAGGTTTCCATGGGGGAGGGATGGATAGGAAATAAAAAAATGAAACAGAAAAATAAAAATAAAAAACATGGAAAAACTCAAAAAACAAACAACAAACAAACTTAAACTGCTTAAATGAATAATCAAACCAAATATAAATGGTAAATAATAATATAAATAATGATGCTGAATAAATGTTTCACAAATAAGCAAATGAATGTATTGTTTCAAAAAATGTAAGCATTTGCGTTCCACGGGTTTTGGGTTTTGACTGTCCAATGTATGGGTGTGTATCTCAGATCACCCAGGGGCTCGGACAGGCAGACAGACAGGAAGAGAGAACACGAGACAGAAGAGGCTGAAGAAAAGACAGAAGAAAGGAGAAGATGCTGGTATCTGGTTCTTACGATGGCAGGGCGTCCTTCAGCTTCATGTGGGAGATGTCGTTGTAGAGTGCAATGGAAACCACCTCCTCCATGGGGCAGATAAGTCCATACTCCTCACATCCATTCTCAATTACTAGGGGGTCTGACTTGTGTGGGTCAAACATGATGTTGTTGGGTGTCACAATCAACACCCCCCCAACCACACCCTGGAACCAGCACAGCACCGTTAAAACTCACAGAATAACAACTGATAGCTGGACAGAAAGCAAAATACCAACCCAACCCTACTGATGCAGGGAAAAATCCTGGATACTATTCGTAAACAACACACACTGCAAACTTAGATTAAACGAATCAGATTACTTGCTTATAAAATTACATACGTTTTACATGGTGAGAGGTTTAACTTAGCTTTTTAATGGTGGGATAGTGAAAAGCGTCTTTCTGGTAAAATACACGAATACTCACCATCCCGTCTGTGAAGTACCTGCAGCTCATTTTCAGGAATTTGACGACTGGTGGTTCCTCGTCCTCAGATGCTGGAGACTGAACTTTCTGAATCGGTTCTGTGTCCTTCTGGGCCAGAATAAAGAACATTAAAACACTGATGAAATAAATACACAGCGCAGGAAGTCATTACTACTCAAAAGCTTAGTAGGAATATGCATATAATTCAACAGATAAATGTCAACATTTTTGTAAAGATACACTGACATCAGTATTGCACAACGCTGGGTGATGGTTCAGTGTACACACAGGAAAATACATGGATTTATTCACAATCATGTGAATAAGTAGACATGGTGAAAAAATTACTTTTTTCATATTCAGATAAACACATATTTAATCTGTATTTGAGGCGTGATTCTCAGACATACTGTTTGACAATGAAAGACCACTGTGCCTAATTTGGTGCATCTGATTCTATTGTTTAGGTTTAATGTAGTGATAAATGTTGGGGTGTATTAACTTTGATATTAAATTAGAATTTTTTTGTTTAGGTTAACTGTATAACTTGTTACTAAATGTAAATACGAAGTGTAACATTTCTATTTTATCATAAATCTTTATCGGTACTGTTAAAACGGAGATCCAATATTTGATTCCCCAAATATTTCGAAAAACAGAAAACTTCCAAGAGGTATTTAATTTTTCACATGCCTGTATAATCCATATAACATATGTGATTATTTACTTACCGACAATTTGTCAGATTGGTCATTTGAAAAAGGAATAGAGGGCATGGGCTTTGAAGAGAGAGCTTCTGATTGGCCCATATCTGGGACAAACAACGTCTGTGGGAGAAACAAAGTTATACATTAACCAGCCAAACTGCTGGGACTAAGAGTAACATATGTGAAGCAGACGATAAATTCACCTGCCCAGGAACGACACTGTGAGAAAACAGGCGGTTGAGCTGCACCAGTTTATTTGGCATGATGTTAAACTTGAGAGCTATGCTGTTTAGTGTGTCTTGGGGCACCACCTGCAGGAAGGGATTACGCAGAGGGCAGTTTCAAATTTCAAGCTTTTATTTGTCACATATACTCAGTACAATGTGCGGTGAAATGCATAGATGTTTGGCTCCAGAATGTGAAACAGGGGACAAAAGTATAAAGAGACAAGAGACGGGACATTAAACAATAAACATAAAATGATAAATAATGATCACGCAGTCAAAAATACAGGCAGCTCCAGACTGTCCAAAGAAATCTGCTTCACAAATCCTAATGCAAGTAAAAATTTATTCACATATAATTTGACGTATCGGATTTACTTCCAGTACCACTGAGGGCACCTTAGAGCAAAAAACCACGTAAGGCAAGAATATCCTAGCAAGAAATGCTAAAGAACACATAGTAAATAAATGAAAATATTAACTGTAAATTTACTTAGCAGCGAATGTCGCTTGTGTTAGCACTACCATGAACTTCATATATACAGGTTACCCAGGTTTACGCAAGTCGTGGGCTGCCTTTTTACTAATATGTATCATACTTTTCTGAGTGTGTGTACTCACTGTGTACTCCATGGTACCAGGTGGCCCCCTCTTGTGTGTGTGTGTACTCACTGTGTACTCCAGGGTACCAGGTGGCCCCCTCTTGTGTGTGTGTGTACTCACTGTGTACTCCAGGGTACCAGGTGGCCCCCTCTTGTGTGTGTGTGTGTGTGTGCTCACTGTGTACTCCAGGGTACCAGGTGGCCCCCTCTTGTGAGTGTGTGTACTCACTGTGTACTCCATGGTACCAGGTGGCCCCCTCTTGTGTGTGTGTGTGTGTACTCACTGTGTACTCCAGGGTACCAGGTGGCCCCCTCTTGTGAGTGTGTGTACTCACTGTGTACTCCATGGTACCAGGTGGCCCCCTCTTGTGTGTGTGTGTGTACTCACTGTGTACTCCATGGTACCAGGGGGTCCCCTCTTTTCTTTCTTCACTCCATCCTTTTTATCGTGGTTGTCTTCTAAGTAAAAACCATGAGACAAGTATCAGTGAACAGCACAACTTACCCCCCGACAAACTGCTCTTCTATGCAAACACAAATATTCAGTTAGCAGTGCTAGCACCTACAGGTGTTGGAACACTAACCACTCAGACACAATCAGCTAACATAATTTTATATGTCATTGCTGCCATTTAAAGACTAAAGATTAAAAACAGGTTGTATGCAGACAGTAGGCATTATCATGTTTTTTTTTTCTGTACAGAATCACTCACCATTGTAACAGTTGTTCTTGCTAATGTTTACTCAGCTGAATCTGGGTAATCCTGCTATCAGTAAAATGTGCTGACTGATGCATAGGAGGAGGAAATTTGATACATTGTTTCAACATTGTAATGTTAAATGACACTGGAAAAAGGCAGAGGGTTAGACTACTGGGTGCCGTGGTAATGTTGTTCAGTATCTCTCCTGACACTGTTGATTAGCCTTATCTACTTGGAGGAGCAACCCAACCGCACTGTCCAGGATATAATACATCTTAAGCTGAAATCACTTAAGCATCAACTGCCCTAAGCATATTGCATAAGCAAAGAGGTAATAATTAATGACCAACTGTAACATTCATATCACTTACCCCTGTGTATAGATGGTATCTAATCATATAACACAGTTGTGTGTTCAGGCCAACTATGGCCCTGTAGTCAGAAGAGGTTACATATTAATATTGCCCAAACCACAGATGTTATGTTTTTAAGGGCAAAGCTAATGTTGGGGGTGGTGTTTATTACAAGAGATAAACCATACTGATGCTGTACTGGATACAGAGTAACTATTGCAAAATTTATACTCTTATTGTCTAAAGCAAACTATTCCTCTGTAATTCTTCTAAGAATTGTTATAGGGGATATTGATTTCCTAATAACATGAAACATGTTCAATTTCTTTTTAATTATGTTTGAAAATGTATCAGCGTGGGAGTCATTTATTTACCATTTAGTGTCTTTCACTGTCCTGTTATGCTGTGTTGCCCCTGGTAACAAAGGTGCCTTACTGTGAATGCTGGTGAGCAGTCCTTTAACAAGCTGAATCATCACAACTGACCCACTGACTCGCACGGACACAAGAGGAAATTCCCGTGCAGCTGTAATCAGCACATGAACTAAAGAAACAATTCCAAGTTCATGAATGTTTTTCCAAAGACTCCAGTTTAACCCATTCAGATGTCAGATCTCCCAACAGCCCCCCCTCCCCCCCCCCCACGAAAGTGTTCATTCCAGCCCTACCTTAATCAGGCTCATATGGTCCTTAATAGGCTTATAATGAATGTGGCACATTGAAAGCAGCATGGCTTGGAATGAAAACATGCTGGTGCGCAGGGGGTGGGGGCACCAGAAACAGGACTGAGGACTACTGGCACAGAATTACCTGCCACCCACACGTCCTGTTTACTCAGGTCCGCTATAGAAAAAGCTAGTGGCCTAACCTTGTTTTTCTCCCCTGTACACGGGCAGCTATCGAGGGACATAAGTAATGCATTCCACAAACCCTCATGTCAGATTTTACATAAGTCATAATTTCTCTCCCACAGTATTCAGGCCACCTTATAGGCAAAAATATACTAGTAATACGTACTAAAAAAAAACACGTATTAAGTAACTGAAAAGACAGAATGTGCATTTGCTTACAGGCGTACATCGCCTTCCTGCATGTTTTCTTGCACGTCCCTTTTATGCAAGCAGAGAGCTGACTGTATATAGAAAAATCTTTACTGAGTCAGAAACGCCCTAAATTACCATTGCATAAGCTAAGACTTTTACTACAGAGAAGTGTTAAGAGTTCAAGAGTAGCTGCATACACCGAGAAGCACATAGCATGAGGTAAATCCCACATGCAGTACAGAAGAGAAGGTCACAGAAAAAGGGAGCACCTTTCACTCCATGCTTTTCCTGCAGGCATGTTTTTTTATCCTCTGCACAGGCTGTCATGGAAGCAGATGATTTGTCCGTTTCTGCAGGGGAATGTTTTCTGTGTCCGGCCAGGGCTGATACTCTCAGAGACCTAGAATGGTTTTGCTGGGCTTGGTTCTGTTTGGCCACGGACGGTTCCGATTGGTTCAACTTAATATGCTTTCTTCTCTTCAACCTCAGAAAAAAAAAAAACATTGAATATATATCAGCGATGTTAAAGATGACACAACATTACAGGTACGAAGGAGGAAAGGATGCATGCCGCGGGTTAATCACATTTGCCAGGCTTCCTTAAGACTTCCTCTGTCTGCAACTGTACGAAAACAGCACTGGGGATGAGAGCGTTTGTCACATGGCCCCCTGACCCTTGCCTTGCCTTCCGTACTGCAATGGCTTTTTGTAATATATGCTGGCCTGTTGTTGCCCTTATTTGTAGCATGTGAACATTCTTCCCTGTTGCATGGGAACCCTGATTTCCTCCTACAGTCCAAAAGCATGATAACAAATATGTAAACTGGTATGTTATAGGCAAATTGGCACCTCCAAACTGCAAATAATATGCAACCGTGTGTGTTATGTCAGCACAGTATGAGCATAATCTGCAATCTGTGGTAACATCATTCAATATTGCGGTGACGATAAGACTTGTGACAAATAAACAAATACTCATGTGTGCATATTAGCTATACGGCTCTTGTGTGACTTTGCTTTAATATGCACACGGCTAACACAGAAGAGAAGATGTCGCATGACTGCTGCATGCGACAGTCAAACATTCGCACGCCGAGTATGAATGCATGGTGCATGTAAACAAAATGATCTTTCTCATTTGCGACGTGTCTTTCACGCATGTTCATATCGCGGTGATGATGAAAGTATTATTCATAGGTCAGCACTGTTGCCTGATCTGCAGTGGTCTGGTAGTTATGCTGTATCCCCCTGAAACTCTTCTAGTAGAAAGTGAATCCTGTGGTCAGTATTTTGATACTAGGAAACCTCCTAACAAATTCCAGTGATGAAATCTGTTATTGGCCACAATGGTTTGGATCCTGTAATATACTTTGTGCTTTTTTGCAACACAGGTCAATATATATCTGGCCAATAGACAGCAGGGTGGTGCTGTGGTTAGCGCTGTCGTCTCACACCTCTAGGACCTGTGCTTAGGTCTCTGCCAGGGTTCTGTGTATATGGAGTTTGCATGTTCTTCCAGGTATTCCAGTTCCCCCCATACAGTCCAAGAACATTCTGAGGCTAATTGCAGTCATTAAATTGTCCACAGGTGTGCCTGGGTGAGTGAATGGTGTGTCAGCGCACGCTGCACTGGGCTGGTGCCCCATCCTGGGCTGTTCCCTGCCTTCCGCCCGCAGTCTCTGGGATAGGCTCTGGACCCCTTCCATAACCCTCGCTGGCAGAATGCACTGCCCAGCTACAGCAGGTCAGCAGACTCCTTCACCACCTTCAAAAAGCAGTTTAAGAATGTCTTCAGGGAACATGACAACATTTGTCCCCTATGCTATCATTGTTTCCTACAACTGAGCCTCACGGACTTACTGTCTACTAAAAACTCTCCATTGAAGTGATTTATTGCACACTAGTGGATCTTACCAGATCCCTGGATGGAAATTAGGACGTTTCGGCAGCTCAGATTCTGAGACCAAAAGACAAACAGACATAGGAAAACAGGCAGACAAAATGTAAAGGTATAAATAAATAAATTCTACCAACCAAATTTTACAAATTAGACATCTGCAGCACCAATTTGCCTGGTTTCCTGGGAGCTTCTATGTCTGGTTCCTTAATGTGAGTCTGAAATCTCGCGCACAATTGTTACGTCCCGGTCAAGGGACGGGGGTGTAAGCAGTCATAAGGATCGGGAACAGGGAGGCAGAGGATAAGGAGGTGTGGGAATACATGCTCAAAAATGGATACACATGCACACCCGCACGCATACAGACGTAACAACAATGTTGTGCATAAATGCGCTAAATGAGACTAACAGTTGAGCCTGCTCATATTTTTAACAGCGAACCAAACCAATGAGTTTGTTACTTATGAATGTGAACATAAGCATTGCTCACTCTGGTGAGAGTGAATCATGCTCGTCACACCAGAAGTAGCAGTAATAAGCTAATACTTAATTTTCACACTGCGGTATGAAATACGAGGCATTACAATGTAATGCACCTTGAAAAATTATTACGTAGTGACCTTGATTTTCTCACATGTTTCTGGTCTTGGTCAGTGGTGATGCTCTGCGATGCCCGAGTCGTGACACTAATGATTTGTTTATATCAATAAAGTAGACTAACAGCTTTCTAATGGTAGGTGACATTAGCTGTATTTTAACTGCTGATAAAAAAAATCATTTTGAATTATGGGCAGCTCATAATAAAAACTTTATATTACGCAATGTGTGTGTGCGATTTTCATGTCTATATAGCAAAATGGAAAACATAGGTGTGAACTGGTTCATTTTAATCTGTGTGAACTTAAGCTGAGTAAGCTTATCAGGTAATAAAATATAAGCCCTAACCTAACACTTCTTTAGTTTGTAACGGATCCTCCTGAAGGCGATTCCACAGAATACTTGTGTAGGCACTTCCACATTTCAGCATGACTCTGTGCTCTCTTTTTGTTGCCCAGACAACAGGAACATGAAGTATGTTCACTGGAGTGACTGGTATCAACAAACAAAAAATTGTGTGTACGTCTCTCAGGGTAAGTCTTTGTACCACATTCTTTGTTGAGTACAACGGTGACTGTCCAGCCAATATTGCACACCTTTAAATGTCAGAAATGTTTAACTGGAGGACAAGATTCATGCATTACATACAGATATCAGGTGTACTAAGGACTAGAGTGACTTGGTCTCTTCTTTATAAATAATAATGACATCATCACCTAGCAATGTTAATGTTGGTGCGCTGAGCCTTGTTCCTACCTCCCTTTCTTCACACGCTTTTCTGTGCGCCGTTACAGACTGTGCACAGGTCGCCATGCAGACATACTACATTTGATATCAATGATCAATGATTGGATCAGTGATATTCCACCAGACCAGTAGAGGACAGACGCATAGGGCTTAGTGATACTGCAACAATAAGGTATAATAAGGTATTTTGAAATCTTGGCGATTTCAAATTCGCCCCAGCTCAACGAATTATATCAGCAAGAGTTCAATATGCCCCAAGAGGGCTACTAATACTCTGGGTAGGTACTTTTAGTTCAGTCAGAGCTACTGAGGTGGGCTTATGGCGATAAACTTTGCTGGGTGATGCAGAAATGCAGGAAAAAAAGAGAAGTAGTAAATCTGCAATTTGGCATTAAAGTTTTTGGAAACGCTTTACATTAACTGCAGCTTCATAATGCCTTTATACTGCATTCATAAAACATTCATAAGCAGCATGTAAGTATACCCTACATGTAAGCATAACATACATTTACAGCTTTAATATACACTAACAACAAACATTTTATGATATCATTAAAGATTACAATCAGAGAAAAATATAACATTTCTTATTAATGCATATTAAAGCTGTTAGGACACCCATATTTTTAGTACTAGCTAGCTGCTTCTGTTTCAAGAAATAAAATGAGTAAAATGTGAAGTGAAATGAAAAATCATCTAGATTTCATGTGAAACTTGGACATACAAAAAAAATGAAATCAAAAATCAAAACTATATAGATCTAAATAACATTGACACAAGGGCATAGACATGGTGTTGCAGTACATACACATGGTGTTGCAGTACAAACATATTTTATTTTAGTTTGTAGCCATCTGGGAGTCTTTATAATCCAGTAGCGAGGAATCAGATAAATGCCAGTATTTCCAGACTTCCTCAGCCAACTTTTCCTTGAATACGCCAGCCATATTTGTTTTCAGTCTGAAACGGTGTTTACATACAATCTTTGACCTAATCTCCTACCTGACTTTCTGCTACATTCCTTAACCCTAAAGGCTGGTTCATGCTTCTTTGTACAAGCACAACACTCGCGTATCCACATATAAGGGGTGTAGCGGTACACGAAAGTCACGGTTCGGTACATATCTAGGTTTTGAAATTACGGTTCGGTCCATTATCCGGTACAGTGGGGGTAAAGGGAACAAAACAAAAACTGCTTCATTTTTCCTTATTAAACAACTGAACGAATGACTGACTTTCTTAAATGAAAAGTCACCGTTAATACTGCTGCAACCTCTAATAAAAAAGCTACATTTATTAAAGAGTAAATCAAAGTAAATATTCTCTCAAGTAAATAAAAATATAATAAATACCCATTAAGATGCACATTTAGAAAATTATCTGTACCTGACCTGCACCACATATTCACATTAACAGCTTTCAGCTTCATATTTGAACGGTGCAAGACAAATATGCTTTGCATTTTTTGAGACGATAACAAAATAAATATCCACTAAGGTGCAGCATTAAGGAAAATAGCCGTGCAGCACCTGGCCGGCCTTCAGCCGCCCCTTTCCGAACGCTGCTCGGGGGAAACACACAAATGCGAAGGTTCCGCATTTGCTGCATTCGTCTGGTACACATGTGTACCAAACCGAAAAACCTGTTGCAAATATTTCTGGTATGATTATGTGCACCGTTACACTCCTGCTGACGTTGGCAAGTCAAGCCGCATACTTTGCACATATGCAGAATGTTGTATTTATATTTGTATTAATAATAATAATAATAATAATCTAAATTATTTTTCTGATATTTCCTGCACACAAACCACAGCAGTGAGGTTTCTGCACATTTCTCTGTTTTGCAAATTCATGTCCGCTAGTACGCGTGCCAAGAAGTATGAACCGGCCTTAACCCTAACGCTGAGCCTGACCAATGAACAATCCCAGCCTGTTTACATCACTGAACCGGCCTTAACCCTAACGCTGAGCCTGACCAATGAACAATCCCAGCCAACTGACTGTCCAAGCAGTTTAAATTTTTGAGTGGTATGCGCCCTCATTTGCGGCCCCCCCAACATAGTCCCATGTTTCATAGTGATGAAAAGTACGTCACCACAGACACACGTGGCGGCACGTCTGCAGGCAGCGTAAACCAGCCGAAAACCCCAAACTTGCGCTTACCTGTCTGTCTCATGAAGAGCAGGCAGTGAAGCTGCCCTTAAGTTCTTCACCTCGGAACCCGTTAGCAAAATTTTCAGATTTCTAACAGAAGTTGGAACCTTTATTTCTCTCTCTACATGATGCCTCTAGGAAAGATAATAATGTATAAATGTAAATTTCATTCATATGCTGATGATGCATAAATAATATTCTGAAAATGCATCAAATTCCTATACATCCATAATCACCTTGGTAATTGCTTCAAGGAAAATTCTCGGTCTCCAAATCCTGCTAAATATGGCTACTGGGGGCTATACCACTTGAAATGCTTTGTCACCAGCAATTAACTCTGAGGGCTTGCATGTCATTTTCAATGAATCAGCTTATAACTGTGGGCTAGTTTTCAAGACAGACCAGTTTGTTAAACTTCCTATTGACTCTATGTCTAAGAGATGCTCCTTAATGCTCAGGACAATGATAAACATGAGAATTTCCTAACCTGTTAAAACTTTAAAACTGTTAAGAATAATTAATGCATGCATTTATACAGAGCAGAACAAACAATTATAATTTTCCGCCATAATCAGCACCTCAAACAATCTTCCCAGCAGCAGTTCAAAGATTCAGCAGCATGAATTACAACCAGGAGGAAATACCACCCTATTACAGCTAGTCTCTCCACTCCTTCGGGTTACATACAGGATGAATCTGCTTACTTACAAAAGCACGGGTTGCTGCTTATCTAAATGAACCAATGAACAATGAACGTATACTGACATCACAGAATGTAGTGAAATTCTTATGCAAAGAATTCTTGCAATTCCTGGCACAAATAATAAAAAAAAGAATTATTTCGTTACATAATTCAGCTGCAGGGCTCCTAGTCTGTCGGCATAATTGAGGGATTCCCATTCAGTCTTGGTATTTATAACCAAAATGACCATAAAGTGCACTTCACAGACGGCTGCTGATGCCAACATACATGCCAGCGTTCTGACGCGTTTGTCGGTCCAGTATCAGCATCTCAATCCCTGATCTTGAGGCAGACGATAACTGAGTTCATGGCATGGATACAGCAGAGCTACTGGCCAGTAGTCCTGTAAGAATGAGACGACCCTGCAAATAAACCTTCATGCACGACTGCAGCACCCTGAGACTGAGATGGAACACAGCAAGAAACACTTAGTGTATATTCTCACAGTGAGAGGCACACATCAAACATGTGTCCTGAAATATTTTATTGTAGTTTATTGTATTACTCTCAAAACAAAATTCCTTTGTATACAAAACAGTACTGCAACTAAAGCTACAAAAACCAGTATTGCAATGGTTCTCATCCCAGCTGACCTTGGCACAATCTTTTCAGTTTGTTTTTTTCCTTCTACCTTATCTCCTAAAAATACTGTCCTTTACTCAGTCACATGATTTGTTGTTTTTGTCATTTGAAATTTCTGCATACACACGCGCGCACGTGCGCGCACACAATCACACACTTTTCCATCCTGTTTATTGTTAACATGCTTGGGAAGGTGAGGTGATCATTTGACCATAGACCCTCACAGGGTTTGTTTTCTCCTATATCAAACTACAGAGCTCTGCTTCTTCTTGTCAATCTTCTGGTTTGTATTCAGTAGTGTTACCATGAACTATGGCATGTCAGCTCATGACACGGTTTTATCATTCGCTGTTAGGTGCTTTGGGATATCCATGTTTTGAATCGTGATATATAAATGTAAATTTAACTGAATTACAGAGCTGAATGCCTGCAGTAAGAAGAATGGCCGGCATTTAGCGATAAGGCACCCATACACCAGGGGCCATGGAGAAAGCACACATCACTTCCATGTTTGTCAGTGTTTTCAAAGGAGTGGTGCTTGCAGGTCACGTCAGGTCAGGTTGAGAAGCATGCACTAGTACAGCACATTGCCACACCCACCACACGACAAAACACCTTGGGATCCCGGTTGGCAGCCCCCTTCCGCAAATGGCCGTCTATCTGCCAGGTGTTACGTGGGCGTCCCCTCGGCCTGGTCCAGCTGCTCAGGTCCTCGGCAATGAGGATCCTGCAAGCTGGATCCCCCTCAGGGAATCGCGCCACATGGCCGTAATGCCATAACTGACGCTCCCTCACAATGCAGGTCTCATTCGGGACTCCTCTCGCAACCGCTCAAAAGGCTCGGACCTTTGTCCTCTTACAACGACATCAGGAGCTCCACACACAACAGACAGACGCACACTGATGGCTGCGCCCAAGAGCTCATTAAAGGCCTGGATCTTGGTTTTTATCCAGGACACTCGCAACTTTTTTTTTTGCCTCCATCGACTCCACGACGATCACAACACCATTGGCAGAGTCAAGATCTTTACGCTTACAGTGGATTGTTAATTTGGGGTCTGCACAACCAAGCTGGAAATGCTTCAGTTCATTGTATATGGTGACCAGAGGAGAGGGCACTCACCAACAGAGAGTGTACCTTGTCACGCAGGTTAGAGAGCTGCGAGAGGCTGAGCGTGTTCAGAGTGAAGCGGTTACTGCTGTTGACACACATGCTGCTACCCTGTGTTCTAAAGGAGCAGGCCGTAGCGTACCGTGCATCCGCATGCAGGTATCAGGCACTTAACTAGCCGATTCCCTTCCGGCACCATTCTGCTTCCGCACCCTGCACTTATTCCGAGACTCAGCAGAACCCACACAATGCTGATTGAGTATGTATTACAAATTATGCACAAGATACTACAGGATGCAGATAAAGGGTATTTAACAGGGATGGCACAATAACATTTTTATGGCAAAATACCGATTTTAAAATTTTGAGTATCTGCCAGTACTGATCCAATATTTCTCCCTTTTATTAATTGATAAGCATTATATGAGATTTGTATCAGTACATTTCAATTAACATGGCAAACTGTTTGCATTTAGTGTTGTAGTGGCATCGCTAAGAAAAGGAGAATATAACGGTCATGCTGCTCAAACAAAAAGCCGCGCCGCTGCGCTACAGGAATGAATCGCGGACCGACGCCGTTTACACTCGTCTGCTTCTTTGATTCTTGTTTGTCTTCAGCAATAACTTTCACAAAAATTAACAGAAAAATTTCATAAGGTGAACATTGTGTGATCTTTTGCCTAATTAAATATAAAAAAGAAATCAATCATTAAAATATTACTGTATATCCCAACTAACCGAGTAAAATACACATAATTTTCCAGTACAAAATATACAGTGGAGTGCAGATAAAACATTTAAGTTATTCACGAAACCTTAGACAGAATTCAGGTCTGAACACATCAGTTTTGTATCAGCTTAACTGTTCAGACTTAGGGGAAGTCAGCACTAACCTTACATACATGGCACTCTGCAGTTCTGCTCTTTCCTTCCTTCATCATAAGGTACAGTAATGCCCCTTCACATTCGCAGATGACACTTAGACACCATTAAACTCAGCCCATAACAGTCTGCTGGCCTGAACGATAACATAAACACATCTTAATTATGCACCGTATGTACAAAGTGACTACTGTACGCATTGGGAGCACCATGTTTTGAATTAACAGCACTGAAGAGTTTAAAAATTACTGCAAGAAACGCGAGATTCTACTGTCACAGACAGCTAATACGTGAGCATGGCTGGCCGCCGAAACAGAGACGCATGACGTACCCAAGCCAAGCCAATATTAAAGGCGTAGAATGCACTTACACTAACAAATATCGCGTATTACTAATAGTTATATATTATATGATTTTATGTGATCCGAAACATTTTCAATATTGTTTCTGGCTTATGTTTCGTCTGTGAGTCACTGCGATATTTCTGCAAGCTTCAAAAATATCCCCATTTAAATGTTCACGGTCAATTTCCGAATAACTAAAACCACAAATGTCAAATGTGTGAATGTGAAGGGGCACTGCACTTCCGCACAGCCTGTACGACAGCTCTGAGGCGCAGGCACTGCTGAACAACTGGCCATCATCTGACCCTCACTTATTTTTACAGTATATCACTCTAAGGCCACAACACTTTTCACGATTTCACTAGCCCGTCTATCGGAAAATTGCACCGGTTTCTTACCGTCTTAACATTTAGGTGTCTTTGCTATCCCAGAGGCTCAAGTATTTCCAACTTGGCTCTGCAGACCCCAAACTTTCATTCATTCATTCATTCATTCTCCTCCGCTTATCTGGAGCTGGGCCACAGGGGCAGCAGTGTTAGCAGGGCTACATTATATTATAATATATTATATTATTCATCCATGCATTTTATGTAACTACTTATACTCAGGGTTGCAGGGGGTCTGGAGCCTATCCTGGGAGCTATGGGTGCAAGACAGGGATCAACCCAGAATAGCCATCCCCATTCTCACAGTCACACACCAGTCACTCACACATGCACACCTGCATGTCAGCATGTTACTGGACTGTGGGGGGGACACTGGAGTAAATCCCATGTTGACAGGGGGAGAACATGCAAACTCCACACACATGGAACTGGGACAGAGATTCAAACCCAGTGTGTGAGGTGACCGTGCTAACCACTGCACTATATATTATATTATATTATATTATATTATATTATATTATATTATATTATATGCCACTTTACAATAAGGCTACCCATATAAAGAGTTTATGAATGGTTTGTAATCTGGTTATTAGTTAGTTTGTAACACTTTGTAAATTATTAATAAACAATTTTAAACAAGTTTAAAAAAGTTATAACACAGTTTTATTTTTATCAGTGAGTTACTACCATTAAAAAGTGGCAAAAGGGAGCCCTATTGTAAAGTGGTACCTTATATTATAGCCCATAATACGTGTATGTGTGCCCAAAGTGGACCGGCACGCCCGAAACGGACCGGCACGCCCGAAACGGACCGGCACGCCCGAAGTGTTCCCCACTATGGGCCGAGCTTTAGCTTTCGCTTTAGCTGAACCTGACACAGGCAGCTGAGTCACCTAAGTGACCAGAATACAACCCAGCACTTCACTTACCTGGCAAAGTATCCTGTCTTTCTTTCTTTCTCCATCACACAGCATTGACAGGTCGGGCCTCTGGGTAGAGATTCTGTTCCCCTGAGCTCAATTTTGAGATTCTGCTAATCCAAACCTTTGGTAAAGGAAAGAACACCAGAATGCAAATGTTAATGCGGCAGCAGCAGCAGTAAGAGCCACCCTGACCTGCAGCATGTCTTGGCAGCCTTGTTCATGAGGTAAGACAGCCACAGGCTTTTGTCGGGGGGGGGGGGGGGGGGGGGTCTTAAAGGCCAATATGAGCGCTTTGCAGTCTCTTCTCTGGCAGGAAGCTGACCAGAGTAATATGGGAGGAGGAGCTGTATTAGTATGAGTACCTCAAAGTTCATTAGCACAGTGAATGAGTGATTAAAAATGCATGAATAAGCTTTTCGGCATCGGAAAAGCAGAGTGGACCTTAAGCTGCAGATCCTTTTAAGCAAAAATATGAAGACACACAAGCAGAAAGATTAAGAATCATCAAGAGTCAATAAGGGAACATGGGACACTATTCCTGTGATTAGGAGGTTTCCGACTCCCCAGGGTCTGCAGAATGATTTTACTGCTGGTCCCTTGAGCACCAGGGACTGTCAGACCATTTATTCTCTCCAAGTGTTACTTTGGGTTAAAGCGTGAATGAATGAAAGAATGAATGAATGTAGCATTGAAACCAATAGTGAGTTTGTCAAGTACTGAATCTGGTTAGAGATGGGAAAACTTCATAATTATCACTATTTGTGCATAAATATGACCTAAAACATGATCAGATCTTCATACAAGTCTGAAAACTATATAAAGCCTAAGAAATGAATCCAGGGAAGAAAGGATGATTCTGGAATTTCCTATTACTGATTACTATTCAAACAATGTTTCCTTTGAGCTGCCTTCAAAGCCAATGCAGAGTGAAACTGGTGATCCCTGAAAAGAACAGTAAGGCCTCATTTCCAGCACATTGTCTCCCGCCTGTATTCCTGAGATTTTCGAGGCAAAGTTTGTCTGTAAACTGAAGCACGAGTTTTCACTGGACCCGTTGAATTAAGAACAAGCTGGGGGCAGCTGCCTGACATTGATTAGTTTGTCAATACAGGAAAAGGCGGAGTTAACAGGCCCCAAGTGGAATTATTTTAAAACCCCAGAGGGTAACATTTTGTACAGTGTTTAAATGGAACAAAAACTGAAATGAAAAATCACATTCACAGAAACAGCTTTATGGTCAGCTCCAAAATAATAGATTTCAGTATCAAAAATAAGTGCATCTTTAATTACAAGATCAAGACTGTGTCCCTTAAGAGACGGGACAGTTACATTCTGTATCGGATTAGAATAATTAAAAACTTCCACAGCCAAAGCTATTCCTAGGATCACACGTGAATGTCGAAATCTCCCGTAATAAGAAATTAATGAGACCTAGACTCAGTCAGACAATGAGAATGTATGCATTGTTTTCGAAGCAGATAAATGTGAAAACGGTAAACGATGCAAGAACGTGAGTGACAGGAGGAAAAAGCACAGATCTACTAGAGCATGAACACCTACATACATCGTTTTACCATTGTTGTTTTTTTCTCTACAAAGTTAATTTCTTACTACCTTGTACGTCGCGATGGAATTGAAATTAATTTGCAGTATTCTGATTCTGCACATACAGTACATGTTCCGTGCAGGTTACACCCACGCCTTTCCCTATAGCCCTGCCATCATTAGCGGACTGTGAAAGGAGGAGGGGACCGCCACCTTTCACCTCTGTGTCCACGTCTATGAAGTTTCACACAAAAACAAGGATCATCACTGATATGCGTCCCTTCCGACCGGCCTGGGCGGCGGACCCTGCGCCTTCAGACGGGGTCCAAACGGGCAGCAGCTGGCTGGCAGCTTTACGACCCACCTAGGCGGCTGCTTTTCATCCTCCGTCTCCGGACCCCTGGTGATCGCGCAGCACTCCCTGCTGCCTGCCTGGACGCTCGCCTTTTTCCGAGTTTCAGAGTGCATGCCCAGTTCACATCGCGGTCCAGCGCTGAGCACGAATCCAAAATGGGGCGACAACCGAGCAAAGGGCGGCGGGTCCGAGGTCCGCGAGCTCGGCGTCAGCGAGCCTGTTAGCCGCGCGTTAGCCGCTATAGCTAGCAGGCGGGACTGCAGTAATAATAATAATAATAATAATAACAATAACAACAACAACAAATAATATAACAGCGTGGCAACTATACAGCTCTAGTAGACGTTAGACTACATATACGACACAGACCATGCGGACAGCAGGAACATCTGCGCCGCCTCTGCCGCGCTGTATCCTGAAGCTGTTTATTCTTTATCTGCTTTTTTTGCCTCTATCTTCCTTTCATTCTCTATCTCCAGCTCAATACCGACTGTCGCTCTCACTCCGCCCCTTTCGGCGTGACGTAGGAAGGCGGCCGGTCTGTCTGCAGCGCAGAGGCCGGCATGAGCAAACGAAGGAAATGCACTTTTAATGTAAGCAAATCGCATGCCTTGTGGAAATACCCTCTGGTCAAACGGTTGCAGTAGTGGTTATGAAAAATGGGCCTTAACTGCGCTCATCTGTGAAAATATATCTCTATAATATATGATATTATACTTGACACATTGTTTACACATTCCACACGCTATATCTATACACTGTCGCCTTATTTATTATTATTATTATTATTATTATTATTATTATTATTATTATAATCGCGGACGTGTGTTTGTCGTTTATTTGTTGTATATTTATTGTTTCTTTACCGATGTTGCTAGTGAAAATTTCTAATGATACATGCTGTATTTTGCAAAAGTATTGCTGTCGCCTTCCCTGGTGGTCTAGTGGTTAGGATTCGGCGCTCTCACCGCCGCGGCCCGGGTTCGATTCCCGGTCAGGGAATGTTCGTTTTCTTGGTTAATGGTATTTTCAACACCTATTTCCAACTTTTTATTCATTAGATAGGTTTTTTTCTTTTAATGTGACTTTTATATTGATTCGTTTGTCCAATATATATGTTATGGGTTAAGGATTTCATTTTCATGAGTAGAAATGTTTTTGGCTCACTCTAAATTAAAGAAACTGGTAGTTCCACATGTGATCCATTTCTATTTTATACGATGTTGTAGTTGTCAGCTGAGACTGGGGTTTAAATTCTATTAGTCAAAGTTTGTTGAGACCCATTTTAGCAGAGGCCCCTGGGTGCATTAAACCGGTGCATTAAAGTCAAAGAAATTTTGCAAAAGCCAGTATCTGTATGATGATTTATTATTATTTTAAAATCCATTGTCCAAAATTCCTACTGTTCAACAGCATCTGTCCTTATTTGGTGTTACCATAATCAGAAATATCATAATGTTTATGGTACAAGACAATGCATAAATGTTTTATATGGTGTTTTGCTTTGTCTACCATTTTGCTGCAACCTTTTACCATAAAAAGTGTCTCTTCCTGTTTTCATGGTTTCGATCGAGTTCAGCAAGTTAACTTTTGTGGTGCCATAAATTCTCTGTTTCCAAGTACTATCATTGTTACACTTTGCCATCTCTTAAACGTAGCCTTCTGATCATTAGCTGTGATTCGTTTTTGTGATTCGTACTGGCCATCGAGGGGTCCACTGCCTGTAAAGACACCTTGCAAGTATTAAACACGTCACTCTCTGACTTTTTCATTGTAGTTCTGAAGTGTGACATAATGTAATATATAAATCTGTTTGTGTGTGTTCGTGTCACACACATATGCACATTGCATTGGAGAACTTGGCATGCAGCAAAGAATGCGAAGTCACCAGTCTTTGAAATAGTCACAGGGAAATCTGCGATGGCTTGACAGATGATGCAATGACATCCAGTAAGTTAAGCGCACACAAAAAGCAAGGCTAGCAAAATGTATGTTGGAAAACACCGCAGTTAAACAGAGGAGTGAAACAGAGAGATAAGATTGTTACATTTTGCATTTCTTTTTAAATGTATGTCTTAAATTTGTACTTCAGTTAATTTTTTAAACAGTAAAATTAAATTTGTAATGCTGGGCAAATCTCTTGATGACTATATTCGTGTGCTTCAGCTCATGCATTCTTCATAAACATTCTTCATAAACATTCTTCATAAACATTTTTCATAAACATTCTTCATAAACATTCTTCACTCTTGCCCTGTCCTGTGTTTTGTACATTTTTAACTATTATGAATATTCCCTGCATCACTTGTGGTCTGTACGTAGCACCGTGGTCCTGGGGGAGTGTTATTTCATGCCACTGTATAGCTGTATATGGATAATATTTATGTATAAAAATTGTATCAGTTTGCGTTATTTGTAGGTAATTTTTTCATTCAGCACTGCATTCTGAGTGATGGCTACCTGGGCTCAGGCCTTGTTCCCTTCCCTTGTCTGTGCTCTGTAATTCTGGCCCGTTTGCTGTCTTATCTTGACATTAATAGTTTCTTTCCCATGTATCTCTCCCATTGTGTCTCAGGCCGTGTGAAGCCCTTAATGTAAGTGACATTTTGGAGGGTTTATATATAGACAGCAGACAGCAGAGCACCGTTTTTTTTCACCTAAGAAGAAGAAAATTAGTGGCTAGTCCAGGTGGCTAAACTGCCTGTGGTTGTGAGCGAGCACTTTATTTTTCAGAAAGGAGAAGGATGAGGTAGATAATAGGAACAGAAAGTTTGTGCAAAGTAAACACAGAGTTACAGAGAAAACAAGAAGTGGATTCTGGAATGGTGAGAGGAGCTTGTGTTGTATCCCAAAACTGATGTGAAAGTGTTTCAGGGGAGAAGGAGCGTTGTGTTCCTCTAAAAGAGAGTGTGGAGAGAGTGGAAGGCTTGGGCTACTTCTGTGGCCTCTATTCAGGCCATTTGATCCTAACCCTTGAGCAAGGCGCTTAAACCTTAACTGGACTCTCTGACCCTGCCTGCCCAAAAATGTATGTTTCTTTCACTACAAGGATCTACTAAATAAATATACATATACAAATTACAGGAACTGACCACACACATTCATTTCCCTAAAAAATCGTTCTTCCACGTCCTCGGAAATAAGGTGTGAATTCTACTTTTCTCCTCGACTACAGCCAATGAGAAGCAGTGAGGCATGTAAGGGCTCGCGGTAAGCGCGTACATGATCGCTGGAAACTAAACCTCGGACTGAACGCAGATACGCCAGAACGAGTTTGTTAGGGTTTGGATTATTTTGCTGACTATGTGATGAGCTGTTAGGTTTGCGTTTTTAACTAACATGAGTAGCTAAGGTACAATGCCGAGAGACTTCCGAGAGGCTGTATTTCAATAACAAATATAATTTTTCTCCCATGAATTATTGGTGGTATTTAGCTTACTTCTTAGCACTAGGTAGCCGAAGTAATAGGCTATTTTTGGCACAAGTATTTAAGAATTTTTTTATGCAAACAGTAAGTGCAACTGAAGGAGTTGGTGAACGAATCAAAACGAATCTTTTAGGTGAAACGAACTTTGTCCCAATAGACAGCAATTTCGCCTATCATTACTTCTCTGGTGTTTGCCTGCCTTGTGCCCTAAGAAGACAGCAGAGGGCAGTGTTGCCTCAAAAACTGATTTCCTGTTTTGCCTTCGTCTCCACAGCTCATGAAGAACATCAAAATGTAATGCCTGCCAGCCTGCCTAGTCAGTGTATGGATCCATGCCGCATAGGCACTGATCCTGCCGGAATAATAATGGTACAAAATCTTACAGGTCCATTGCATGCCAGCATTAGCACACCCATCAGTAATTGTTAAAACAATCACCATTTTATAGGTTTCTTAGAGTCCTAATCGCTTGTGGAAGAAGCTGTCCCTGAATTAGCAGATGAAGATGTTCTCTTGAAACCATACAGTCAAGTCTTTTGGCTGATTGTGTGGATGAACTTTTTGTCAGGCCTGGACTGGACTGTGGATTGTTATTAGCAAGGCAAGTATATCAATGTCAACAAGATACAAAGTAATCTCGCTTTAAATTCACAGTTTACAGTTGTATTAGTTAACCAGCAACACTACGTTGTTAAAACTAGCGACCATCCTTAATAGAAATGTTAACTAGTACAAACATAAATGGGCCTGCCGGCTAAATGGATGACTTCATAAAAGATTTTGTCATGATCACTTAGATGTCAAGTCTTGTCGGTAGACAGAAGAGCAGGGGTGTATTCCATCTATAGTGAAAAGTCACAGTCGTCAAAAGTGGACATATGCAGTTTTCATCAGAGAGACGTGATTCATACTTAGCAGCTATCCCGACATTGACTAAATGGCCCTGAATAATAAACCGTATAACAGTAATTTTACTGAGCCAGGGAAGGCTGATCAAGATATGAGTATTTCGAATTTAGGAGCTCGGCATTGCAGTATGATTTTTGACTGACCTATCAGTGGCTTCGCACCAGATTCTGCCCGACTCCATTTGCTGCGTGAAGCGACAGCTTTCTGCAATCCAGCCACACACCACCAGGGGGTGATCAGGGGTAACCATGGGTTCCTGACTGTCTGCTTTATAGGGTCCCTACAGGACCTGGTAACACTGGACCATGGCCTTTAATATATAGTGTGCACCATCCATAGGGCTTTTATAAAGTATGATTTTCTTCAACTTTGTTCAGTTGTTGTGACAATAGTAATTTCCATAATACCTTGGTGATTTAAAAACATTAAATCAAGTCTGGTTGTTTTGTCCAACAAAAATGATAATGGTGAATTAAATTGCATATCTGGAGGTCCTCACATTCCACTGGTATGTGTGGTATACATGGGAATTTAATGGCATGATTAACAGACAGGTTGTCTTTGCACTTTGATAGGAACCTTAGTAATATGTCTTGTGTCTTTGGTCAGTGGAGATTCTAAAGGTGATCAGCAGCCAGAGGGACATGTGACTAAGTGTCTTTCACTGTCCACAGGAGGAATGCCAAACCCATTTGTGTCATCATTTCATTGCAACCGCAACTGGAATGTTAAACACAATTTTAATTTGAACTGCAAAGACACTTTGATTAACTTGTGGCTCACTGGCCCACTTGAGGTCCCGTCAGATGTATTTGCAGGGAGAAAATAACCATTTGATTAATTAGAGCTGGAAGACAGCAGCTGAGCGTTGCTCTTGGGTTTCTAGAAGGTTCTTAAGATAGAGGCAAAACACGAGAGGCATAAACTGACATCAAACAGTGAGATATAATCAAGGGAAATGTTCTGAGACATTGCAAGCCACAGTTAAGAAGGTTTAAATGTTTTTTTTTATCCAAAACATTGTTATTTTCTATCATTTTGAAACTTACTCCTTTTGCAACTTTTGATTTCTTCATGGTAGCTCAGTAGATTGCTCCCTGACCTTGGGTCCTGCATTCCCTGCTTTAAATGACTGGCAGAATAATGCAGCGCAATTAGTGTACAGTATTAAGATATTATAGGTACTGCCAGGTGAGTGTGATTAACTGTTAGTTTAGGAAATCAATATTCTTTTGTGTAAGTACAGGTACATTGCAAGGCTTCTATGTGCGTATTCCATCTGGCTCTTCTTTGAGACATACTGTATTTACATACAGACGAGAGTCAAACCAGTCAGCCATTTATATGATGCCCCAAGAGCATTCTGATGTCCAGTTTGGTGTCCAGTTTTCCTGATGTTCCTAGAACATTATCCCATTATTACAACTACTACTACAACAAGTAATAAGAGATTAACAGATGGAGTGCATGCTAAGGCTGTGAGTAACACTGTTGCTTTACATCTGCATGCAGGTCATGGATTCAAGGTGGATGGCACATTTGCATACATACATGTAGCACTTTTGTAATATAATATTTTATTATAACAACATTTTTTAACATGCTTTGTGTTAAGTGTTCAAGTAATAGTGTTATTGTGCTGACGTTGACAGAACCTTTGTTGTAATGTAAAATGTGTAAATTTATGTTACAGTAAGAATGTTTTCTGTCACCTGCCAGAGAACTTTCATGTACAGCTGGCTGAGGTCCAGGGAACGTTCCCTGTCAGTCGGGTACAAATCTGTCTTCGAAATTCATGTAAATATTTTGAGAACAGACATGCTAAGTCTTCAAAATCATCTATGTGTATTTTTTTTACTAGAAATTATGTCCTTTACAAATATCACAGTTAATATAACTATGCAAGCCATCACACTCTAAAATGGACGATTTTTTTTATTCTACCAGTACTTCCATTCAGCTTCCATTCAATCTAACACTCCCAGAACTTTTTCTCCAGTCACCAGAAAGATTTTTTTATTTTCTCTTTGATGTTTTCTGTCCATGTTCACTGCTACTGTAAATTATATAATATTGTACAATAATTACTATTATTTCCATATTTGATGCTTTACAATCATATTATTTTTGAAGTGGATTCATTTGGATGACAACGGAATTAATCGAAACTGAAAAACATAGAGAAAACCTGAAACATTACACTTGACCCATCATTGTGATTTTCCTTCTTTGCCTGGTTGATGCATTACCATGGCAACATACTAGCAGGCTGAGTAATATCAGCCTGTCCATGCACAAACTATAGCAAACAAATCTGTTTTCCAGAATGGCCTGGGGTTTTAAGTTGCACACAGTATACAGTCCTCTGTGATTTACGTGGTAGTGAACACAATCCTTCGGTCTCCTAAGCTGTTTCTGTATATCAAAGGTAGTTTGTGGTGGATTGTTTAAGAGCATGTACTCACGACTTAATTTTTCAAGTCCCAGAATTGGTCCTGCTTTGGAATTCTTATCACCTGACCTACTTCTGTACGATTATCCAGCATCATAAATCAGCCAAGGGAATCGGTCACATAGTAACTGGTGCAGCTAAAATGCAAAATCAATGACAGCTGATTGTTCTTAGATTAAAATAGCTAAGAAGCAAGAAATTAATAGCTGTGGGGAGCAATCTACATCACCAAGTCAGTGTTTGTGCATTAAACATTGGCCTGGCTCCTGATATTTGTATGCAATCTACATTAATTGTGTAAAAATTAAACTGGATTGTGTGAATTTACAAAAACCTTCATTTAAGCGCAATCATCCTTTACTTTATGATTAAAATCTGTGCCACAGGTATGGTACACATAATTGATGTATGAACCATTTATATTTTGTTGATTGGTGGTTACCTGTATATCTGTAGATTGGTTTAATATGCACGTGAATTGTTTAGACTTCTAAACATGAGATGACCGTGTAATTTTCAATCTTTTACTAAGAAAGCGAGTCGTTTTAATGATGTGTAATTATTTTGTGTGAATACTCTCTCCACATTGGCTCTTTGCAAAGCTGCAAATGTGACTGGCATGACTTAACAGTGTGGCCGTCACTGGAGGTCTTTAAAGTCATCTGTATTCAAGGTACAGAGCCCGGAAATCTGTGGATCAAGCTATCACATCTATAATACAGCTGAGAAGCGTGGCTTCTTGCTAGGAAGAGCAATTTGTAAGAAGGCAATAAATATGGAAAGCAGGCATAAGGAACCCCCCCCCCCCGAGGTCTCCTTTGCCCAGCGCCGTGAGGCAGATTGCTCGCTGATGTCCGAGATCCCCAGTGACTTCTGAAACTAAGTACTGTAGCATCAATTTAAGTGCTAATTACCTGGGTAATGAGAAGAGGGACCCTCGTTTTCACAAATAAACATCAGTATGCAGGAGTTGTCTGCTTCCCTTCAGCGGTACACAGGCACTAATTAAATAACAGCATACATAGTGTGTTCTCATCTCAAATGCTCAGTGGAGATTCAACCTCACATCTGAGCAGTGCTGAGCTGTTTTCACGGCTGGCTCCTGTGCATCAGTCACATCCCAACCTCCTAATATTTCTTTCCTTCCCACTGCTATTATTTCATCACTTCAGTTACAATTTGTGTTATTGAGGATGATGGGGGTCCAGAGTCCAGCCCTAATGTAAAACACCAGATACAGATAATCAGGCCCTTCCATAGCATCTCAGTAGCTATGATGAAGCTAAGCTGGCTCTAGTAGTGAGATGCTACAGAAGGACCTGATTATCTGTATCTGATTATCGGTCTGCAGCTAAGCTCTGCAGGGCAACGGACCAGCAGCAGGGTTGGGCACCAGCCCATTGTAGTAGCGTTCTGTGTCTTATTCAAGACCTATTACATTTAATGTTGCTAGTTCAGTTATACTTTAATTCTGAACCATCCAAAGTGTTTTATATCAAAATTTGTGGTGTGTTTCATGTCTCGCCTCCCTGCCCCTCTTGTTCTCTCCCTAGTCTGGCTCTAAAGGGGTCACACCTGTTGCTTGTTTGGTCTTACCTCTTGTTATCGCCCTCTTGTGGATCACCCCAGGTGCCACTCTAATGTGCCTTTTATAAAATGTCTTTCAGTCCTGCACTCCCCATCCTGGTCATTGATGTCGCCCTAGTGTATGTTCCAGTGCTTTGCCTTTTGTTTGACCCCATGTTGTCTGCCTTTTGTTTGACTCCATGTGGTCTGCATTTTGTTTGACCCCATGTGGTCTGCATTTTGTTTGACCCCATGTGGTCTGCATTTTGTTTGCCCTGTTCCCATATCCTCAATAAAACGGTTAATGTTCCGCCCTCATGCCTGCCCCAGTCTCCTTCGTGTCAAAACGTGACAGTGTGTGTCATGTATTTATTATATTGTGGGGGCCAAATATCCACGAAATGTGATAAAAGAAAATCTGTTATTTTGACATCGTGAGGACACCTTTTCAGTCCCCACAAGGGGAAACCTAATTTTACAAAAATCTGTGACTGCAATCAAAAAACTAAAAATGTCAAAAAAGTCTTGTATTTTGTTTGGTTACTTGTGGTTAAGGTAAGCGCTGGATTTAATGTTGTCATTGTTAGGATTATGGTTTTCCCATAGAAAAGAATGGACCGTCCCCACAAAAGTATGAACGCAAACGCGTGCGCACGCGCACGTGTGTTACTAATAAAGTAAATACGTCACTGAAGAGCGTTTTTGCCGAAGAGATCGCAGGTTTACGAAGCAGAAACCGGATGAAAACGAAGCGATGCAGTGCTGAGGTCTTCGCGTCTTTTGGACAGGCGGCTGAAATAAACTGCTCATCTAAGTCGGTAAATGCTAAAGCAGAAAGCATCAGCTTTGAATGAGGCATATTAATGTCGGGTCATTTTGAAATATTATAGCGTCATATTGTTTTTAACATTAATATCATCTGGCATGTCTAGTGTAAATTTAATCGATGTGGATGAAATGTGACTTAAATAGTTATTTATCGTTACGTATTCAGAAAGGTACTTGGGACACGTCTTTTGGTGTATGGAAATTTGCTATATGCTATATTATGTAGAGAATAGATTTATCGTTTGCAGATTTCAGGTAGCAGATTGTCCAAACGTCTCAGGATTTATATTAGAAATACGTAGAAGCATTTAGATTTCATTACATTGATTTGCAATCTGCTTGAAATCCCACAGGAGTTTTAGAGGAGTCGTCAGTGAGGATGATGCCTGTGTTATTCGGCAACTTGCAGTATCATTTTAATGGATAAATATGGGGAAATAATAGTGATTGCAAGTAACGAAAAAAATATTGCTTAAGAATATTAGGGACTGAAAGAGTAATATAGGGTGACGTAAGCTGTGGAAGTAGACGATAAAAAAGAGGACTTTTGGGACGACGCAACTGCATACTTAGCGGAGGCGTTGCTTAGTCTTCACTCTACACCGATCTTTTCCCAGCCTCATCTATTCCAGTGTTTTAGTCCAGAAAAGCCCTGGGACTGAGATGCCCAAATTCCAGAATTCCAGCAAATCCGGCTCTGGTCCACATTACGTGTGGGAATATGAATATTACGACGATGACGAGCCAGTGTCATTCGACAACCTCACAGCGCACAGATGTATGTCCTGTGGTAACTATTCATTTTTATATGTACATATTATTGTTGTTACGGGTCTTGTCTGAGTCTTTGTCCATAACGCACACATCTCTGTGTACCATCCTTTTTGCATTGATGTCGAATAGAGATTATTTAAGGATCTTTGTGGGTAAAAGTGTACGTGATTTATGTCATTCTTTTGCAGATGAATAGAACCCTTTAAACTTGGAGCCACATGTAATTGCAGAATTATGGACTAGCTGCGCAGCTATTTTAGATCAACTTACCATGAAGTTACTTAAGTTTCATCAATGTTTTATCTTTAGTTTGTGTGTTTCAGTGCCACACTGAATAAGAACACACTAAAATAAGTTTAGAGGTTTTCTGTAACCATCCTGTTACACTTGCCACCAGTCACACTCCATGCAGCTATGCAGAACCAGACCACACCCACCTGCACTACCCCCAGCCCGATAGCTGCACAGTGAGGCCACACCCACTCAGACCACACCCAATCACACCACGCCCACTCAGATCACACCACGCCCACTCAGACCACACCCAGCTGAAGCACATAAATGCGGAATAACATTTGTATTTCCGCAATTTTTAGTCGGAGAGAAAAGTACTATGTGAACTACAACAAGATTTGGTGTTAGCAAGAAAAGACTACTACCATGCAAAAGCAATTATCCAAGGTAACAATAGCGATGTCCAGGACTTCAACAAATTGTTCTTTTGAACCAGTTCTTTTCAGTGAATCAGTCAAACTAGTTTTCAGATTTAAAAGAATCTGACAAGTTCAGGACATTCACTTGAGCTGGTTACTAGGGAGTTTTTGTGAGACTCATAAGATCCATGGGAGATGTCTATGATATTATTTATTAATGCGTGATTATTTCTTACTTTAAATGCATATAATGCATCATAAAATGCATCATTGGCCGCTGGTATTACTTTTTAAAAATTATTTAATTCATTTTCTTTGGCATAAGTTACAAAGTTTTCAAGTCACATTTGTTATGGACTGATGCATGGTGCAGGCAGGAAAAGGTGATGATCCACTTGCAGCTCAGAGACAAACAAGGGTTTATTGATTTAAACAAAGACTGCTGGGGAAAAAACTTAAAATGCATGGTGGCCTTTAGCCCCCAGTGCCGTGGGTGCTTGCATTCACCTACATGTGTCATGGAGTCAGACCTTGAGTTGCAGTGGCCTAGCACATCTTTCCCTTGAAGCAGAGCTTGGGGGCTGTTACACAGGCATCTTTCTGCCTCTGGTATTTACTCCCTGTGGTCCTGCACAGTGGTTGGGAGCCATTCGCGGATCTGTCTGACACACAATCCCACTCCTCTGGAGCTCCAGCTAATAAAAGGGTAAGACCATTCATATCTGAGGCATTTTTGGGTAGCATTAGCCAGTCACAGTCCTTCATGTTTTTGTCCTGTTGAGTTTGAACATGTCTGTGTCGTCATCTGGATGCAGACAGGATGCACCTAGACTAACGTTGCCAATGCTTTTGTTGCAGATTCAGTTGTGATCGGCTTCTGGGTGGGCTTGGCCCTTTTTGTCATCTTCATGTTCTTTGTCCTGACTCTCCTCACCAAGACGGGGCCACCACACCAAGAGTAAGACTCCATCATTATTCAAGCTATGATCATAGCTGACTTTAAAACCAAATTGAGTAATATGGGTTCTATAATCAGCAAAGGTATATACATTACTAAAGTAGGATAGATCAGTTTCATTTTTATTTTATAATGTTCAGCGATTTGTATCAGACAAACAGCTGCTCAGTAAGTTGTGACTGAACAGCACTCACCATTGACAGGTTCCTGTTGCAATTCTGCACCATCAAGGGCCTCTGGCAGCCCTGGTTAATAAAATTTTAAACCCCCACACCCCAGTCTATGACACACACACACACACACACACACACACACACTCACACAGGACCCTGGTACTTCAAACCATGCCAATGTGTCCCTGGGCACCATGTTCAGAATTTTGTTTTTGAGTTGCCTCTCACACATCAAAGACACACATCAAACTGGGACAGCACATGCATGATATATACACACATACACACACACACATACACACACACACACAGACAGACCAGGACTTTAACAGAGAGGAATATATGTATGTAATGGATCTTTCTACTTTCCTCTTTGAACTGCTAATCATATCTGCATAGATTGTTTGCTCCACTGTAGTCACTTTATGAAGGATGGGACAGACTTTTGACAAAGGATGGGGTTTCAGCTGTGAAAATATTTACTAGAAATGTAGGAATTAGAAATGTACTTTTAGCATATTGTTGGAAAAGACTTTGGAGTGATTTCTGTTCGTTTTTTCCATCCATCCATCCATCCATTTTCTGGAACCGCTTAATCCCAACTGGGGTCGCGGGGGGACCGGAGCCAGACACGGTATATCAATCATGAGCCCTAATATATGGAACAAGGATAATCATGTGGAAGTTGTTTATTTCATAGTCACCAAGCGCCATCCAGTGGAGGTTAGACAAATTACTTTGCAAGAATATCTCCTCTTACATTATATTTATTTAGGACACACTTTAATGAAAAGTAACTTAGAATTGAAAAAGTAATATCAGCCACTCCTAGGAACAATTGGGATTAATCACCTAACTGCTTTCTACTACATGCAGTAGCTTGAAAATTGCTTCTTTGCTTTGCCTTTATTCATTGTCATTGATCTTTTCTCCTCGTTTCACGGCCCCCCTCAGTTCTTTGCTTGTTTGTACCACAGGAACCAGGATACATTTGATAGGCATTGCCGTCCATCCAGCTGCATGGTGGACTTTAGGCATCCACAGGCCCCAGACAACAAGGCCTGCTCCCAGCCTCTGCTGGACGAATCTCATTCGCTCATCCACTGTTTCATTCATGAGGAGGAGGCAGGCAGGACGGCTGAGGGCCATGGCCAGTGGAGAGACGCGAAACAGTGTGTCTGCAGTGGCTCACAGCAGGCCCAGGCGAAGTGCAAGGTCGAGCGGGACACAAGCTTCCTGACACACTGCAACATCCCCAACTTTGTGAACTCGGAGTACAGCTCAGCTCTGGGGGACGATGACTTACTGCTGTGTGATCAACCAGTTCTCCTGGACAGCAACTCCCCGTCGTCCAACAACTATCACCATACCATGTAAATAACATATGGCTGTATGTGGGGATGTGGTAAAATCCTGATATTGATACATACCTATGAGGAGGGGGAGCGTCATATGACCATGGGGGTCAAGGGTACCTTCTAAACTTCTGTTCTGTTTTACTTGGGGGCACCTGGCTCAGACCCAGCCCCATTGTTTTGTCTGGACTGTTGTACTATGCAGATCCATCTGCTCTACTGCTGTTTTCCTGAAAACAATTTTCAATAAATCTTTCAGTCATTGTGTCACACTTCTCTGTCTTATTTGATACACCTCAGAGGAATCTGGGACCAGCTCCGTGTCGGGAATCTGCAAATTACGGTGGTACTGATATTGGTGGCATTTAGAAGATTTCGCAAACTTAGAACTATTGATTGATACACTTGAATTTTACAGAAACCTTTAAATATCACAAAAGATTTTATGTTCACTTGAGGTAGTTTTTGTGGTGAGTTGAGAAAGAAGTAATTTGCCAAACTGCAATGAATTTGCAGATTGGTATATTGAGTCTAGCTAATGGGTCTTATAAAAGAAAATGAAAACACATTTTATGATATAATTTATGGACAGCTCACTGCTAACACCCTCTCAAGTGGCTCAGATAAGCATCATTTTGGTTTGGGCTAAAAAAAATGATGCCACAAACAAGAGGGTTTAACAACTTCGGGCTGACACTTAAAAAAGCCATGTGCTCCAGAGCAGAACATCACACCAGTGTGACACATACTATTTACAACACTAATGCACGAATACATACACTGATTTACAAGGCCAAACTCTTATACAAGTAGTCTGAATAGGCAAGTGCATGAACAGCCGCCACAGCATCGCAATATACAGTTATGTATGGTAATTCTGTGCAAAGTACTACATTTAAAACGCTGTAGTTTGCAGCGCGTTTTTTTCGTTCCTGATAAGATCGAATCTGGCTGAACTGCGTTCCTTTATCAATGTAAATTAGATAAAACATATTTTTTTCATTAATATGTATCTAAATTCCCTACTGTAAAGCATTTTTATTATGTTTAGCTTTTATCTATTCTGGGGGTGAGCACTTGTTTTGCAGGCCATGTGTGCTGTCTCTGCACTTTGAATGTGTTATTTAAGTTTAAACGTGTGCAGCTCTCCAGTATCGACCTCCGGCAGGAGGAGGTGCGTAATTATAAAATGCCTTTGACACATACATTAAAGGGGGTATTCTGTCAGTAAAGGGAAACACTGCAGTCAGGGTAAAAGGGCCAGGTGCTCAGACTCCCCCGCCTCCACCTCACTCCCGTAAGCAGAAGAATTTCTTTTATGTTGTTGTCTAAATGTGAAGCGTTTTGACTTGCACGTAACCCCCCACCCTTGCGCGTTGAACCGGTTGTACGTGTAGGCAGCCTCTGGAGTGAGTCTGTGTTGTCATTGTAACGGCAGAGTACTACGCCAGGGGCGTCCTGCTTATACTATGGTACATGATTATGTTAGTACTGCAATGGAAATAAGTTGTTACAGCTTCGGGATACAATACGGACCACGAATAAGTGAAAAGAACAATCATTAGAGTAAAAGCATCTTTTAATCCCGAAAGGTAAAAGTCTAATATAAACTAGAAATGCCCAAAAGATTTTTAAATACGATCAGGTGTCTATAACGTCTAAAGGTAAAACAAATCTATACTGGTGATGTCTTGAATCACATTTGCTGTTATAACCAAGAGTAGACAAATCATACCTATTTACACAGATGAATTATGTAAAAAAAAATAAAATAAATCTATGTCAATCCCCGAACAATCAGACTGCCCCCTAGGGAGATCCTCCAGAACAGCAACTACGACAAGAAACTACAATAGCCTCTTCCCATAGAGATAATACAAGTAATGAAAGTAATAATAATAGTATGTATGTATCACTCAGCCAATGGAAGATCTTAGTTAAACAAACGAATGACATGAAATGTAAAAAATAAAATGGTTGTTGATGTTCTTTATTTGAACAGATACTCTATGTACAGTACAGCGTTGTCTTGTTGTTGTTTGCGTATTATCTAGCATTTTTTATTTATTTTAGAAAACCCTTGACATGTTTCAAGCGATAATATAAAGGTATAATAATGTCTGTTATGTTTGAGGACCTTATCAGACCCATTCGTGAAGATGTTTTGCCTTGTGACAGCGTCCTACAAATAACTGGGCTGCAACCCTGAGGTTACATTAGTTATTTTCTGGAAAGGCTTTTCATGTTGTCCGCATAGTCCAATGATGGTGTGACATTTACTCTGTTCTCTTAATTTACTGAGAAAAGTTACCGAGTTTACTAAAACATGACCGCAAATGCCCATAAATTCGATAACCCCATGTTTACCGGCGAACTTTTACATATTTGCCCCAGGATAGTTTTTATAAGTTATTCGCGCATGCATGCTTCTGTCCATTTTCTACACCCACTTGTCTTATGCAGGGTCGCCTGGGTGTGGATAGGCAGCAAATTACCTATTTAATTGAAAATCATAAATTATATTCATTTCATCATTGCAGGCATTTAGTTTAAAATCTGACCTATAATTCGTACCGGGTCACTCCCACATAGTTTTTTTCCACTTTATTGTTTACTGTAATCAAGAAGCGAGGCTCTTGCTGAGAGTCTCGAATACGAAATCAGATGGTGGCGTATTGTAATCCAGCTGGTCACGATTTCACGTCAGCCTTTGTGGAGACGCCTTTCCATACTACTTATTTATTGACGAAGTCTCACATAATAGTCCAATGTGCTTCTGGCTGCTGTTGTGCGCAGGACAGACACATCAACGTAGTCGGTAGTCCCTCTTTAACTGGAGAACTAAGTTACGTGGGAAAAAGGTAAACGACTCTGTCGGTCGATAGGAATTTATTTGCGCTTCTTATAACAATGCTGGATTAAAAGAATCTGGGGATCCTCGGTCTGCTTTGGTGAGTATTCTGTGGCGTATTCTTTAAGTAAAGGCAGAGAATAGCATGTAAACACATGCACGCACACACACACACACACACACACACACACACACACACACACACACACACACACACACACACACACACACACACATATGTATATAGAGACAGAGCGTTTTTGAAATGACACTGCTCTGCCTTGATATTTTAATTTATGACAACGAAACATGCTAATCATTTACAAATTGTATATCGTAAATGTTCTTGCATTCTTTTTTTATAACAAACATTGTGGATTTTTGCTCTCTGTTTTTGCTCATTTGCAGCCCCATTTCGCTGATTAACAGACCGCTGTCTTCTTATCTGCCAGGCACAAGAGCAGCGCGGGATCCGAGCTAGACCTTAAACTGCCAGAAGCAACAAGTAGTTTCTCAGTGTGGACCACACCCCCTTTTTATGTCAGACGCTTTACAATCCTGAACAGCAAGAAAAGGAGGAAGCCGAGCCCTTAACAACCTCTGGTACTGGGAGTGTGAGCAAAGGGATAGGTCTCTAGAGAGAGGAGCAGGTTTTTGAGGCTGGTGATGCAACTCACCTGAATGCCTTTTATTCCCGCAGTGATATCTGTCTCTGCTTGGCAGACATACACCCCACCGTTCTGAGTTGTTTCCCAGATATTTCTCAACTCTGGAGCCTTTTCAGTCCTCCCAGCTGGAAAAAACCCAGCTGACCATCAAGAGACAAGAGACGGAGAAGAAAACCAAGGCAAGAAGGAATTCAGTGGGGAGGAGGTCGCGGAAGAATTCTCATGGGGACGCAGTCAGCCCTTCTGAAAGGAGTCCACCGAAATCCCCTTCAGCCAAGCTGGGTAAAGCCTGTGTGAAGCCGGACTTGGGCAAGGAGCCACCTGTTTTTGCTGTGCCCGTCTGTGTGGGTTCTTCAGATGGGGAGACGCCTCGTTCCTCTCTCTCTGAAAGTCCTGTTTCAGAGAGCCCAGATCTGCTTGAATGGCACACAGAGGGTGCAGAGACCAAAGCCCAGAGCCCCCGGGCATCAACTGGTGAGAAGTTCCTTGCCAAGAAGGTTATCGTGAGCTCAGCACTGAGTCCAGAGAGGCACACACATGTGGGGATGGCTAAGCAACAGAAAGGCCTCACAGATACAGCAAAGAAGATTTCCTTGAAGTCTGAGCCTCAACCGTAAGTCAGCTGTCATTTTTAGGAAAGTTAAATGTTTTAATTTATACGTATAATGACTGTATGTCTTCATGACTCTGTACTGGATACATGGTTGTAAGATGGTTGGTGACTATGTACTTGTCATTGCTTGTCAGGCAAAGATTAGTTTATGCTCATTAAATCACATATCAAATAATAATCAGTGTTAAAACAGCATAATTAATGATACTTATTTTATTTGTCATACTTATGTATATTTATTAACTTATAAAAACTGTATCATGAAATGTAAAAAAATGGGTTTTTGTTAAACATAAACTGAATGACAACATATTCCCTCTTTCATTCAGGCTTCCCGATCCGAAAAATGTGAACTTGAACATAAAGCGTGCAAACAGGATTGCAGATAAAATTAGTTTGTTTGAGAGACGGGCCACAGGTCAAGCCCACAAGGCCAGCGGTGGCACGCAGAGTAAGGATTCTCCCAGACCAATGGGGAGACTGTCAGTGAGGACTGCGTGCAAACCTCACTCAAAAAACGGTGAAGAGGCTGTGCATGGAAGTCCTGCTGCAGACACTCACACTGCATCAGTGGTAGTGCCAGACCGAACCAAAGATCCGAAGTATCCTACAAAACTAAGCACTAAGAGTGTGAAGGAGCGGGCAAGGGACTTCACAGACACATGGCGAAGTGAAAACGGAAGTGATGCTGGGACACGTCACAATCTGTACCGTAAATATGCTCAGAAGGATACCTCTGTGTCACACTTAAAATCAAGCGGTGGAGATGTTGCTCCTTTGTGTCAAGATAACAAATCTAAGATGATGTCTGGACAACAGGCAGGAGCTGCTATGAAAAGTCAAAAAGTGTCAGCCACTATGGAACGTGTCAAACTAAATAAAGGACAGAGTAAGGAAGGAAATAACTCCATAAACCCAAGTTCTAAACTTAACCTGGAAAAAGGCTGTGAAGCTGGCAAAAGCATGAAAGTTCTAAGTAAAAAGACCTTTATAAGACCAAGTAGTAGTGGATCCTCCAGTTCTTTTAACAAGGACAGTAAAAGGCATCAGAATGATAAGAACATCATAATGCAAAAAGATGAGTTACCTGAAACACCAACAGGGGACACCGCAGTGAAAGAGGAAACCAACAGCAGACCCTCAGAGTCTGATGTGAATGACCTTAGAGGGGAAACAGAAAGCAAAGTGTCAGTGACTGAGAACGGATCACCTGCACCTCTTAAAGAGGAAACACAGGATGAGGAGAGAGCGAGAGCAGAGGAAGCGAAAGACTTCCCACTCACATCACTGAATGAAACCACACTGCCCTTAGCAGTCCCATTACAGGATGATGAAGAGGCCTCTCACCGCAAGTCCGACTCAATAGTCATAAACACACAAGAAAATCTAATAAAGCCTCTTACTGGTCAATCGACATCAAATGCAACCAAGCCTGAGAAGAAGGACATCAACAACGACACAACTGGCACCCAGCCACCTGATGATCAGTCCCCAGCACTTGTACCATCTGAACCCGCTGGGAAAATGTGGGAAGATAAGATCTTGGAACAAACAGGTCAGGGGACTCAAAAAGATCATCAACTTCATACTAATTTGCAAGAAGAGAATATACTTGTGAAAAGTGCAGTCGAACCTGCTGGTGCAGGTCCAACAATTACTGTGCATCTACAAGACCAGAATGTGGCTGTTGAGACAGACTCGCCTAACCTTGTCTGCACAGAGGTGACAGAATTATCTTGTGAAACTGGGGAATCCCAAGAATTTACAGATTTTGGTGATTCTTCTTGCGCATCAGTATGCCAAGTGCCAAACAATGAAAACAATCAGAATGATATTGCTTCTCAATCAAAAGGGAAAAACCCTTCAGCTATTCATGGAGAAAGGAGTGGAGAAGAAAAGTGGTCAGTGGCTGATGGGCCAGATGTTAAGACTAAAAATAATTATGACCCCAACCTTACTGTGATTGCAGAAGTGGGGATATCAGAGCTGAGCCTGAAGGATGAAGAGGAACAGGTAGACTCACCGCAGGAACCTTTGAAACAGAGCGAACTTCCCAAAGGTGTAGATGGGATGCAGGAAGATGCCACAAGAGTCCCTTCAGGTGCAACACACAGAATTACGAAGCACATTGAAGAATCCTTACAGAAGGCAAACTCTGCAATGGACTCACAGGCAGGTGGTGACCTGATAAATCATGTTACAGAGCATTTGAAACCTGCGGCAACTAAGCCACAAACTGACACTAATCACATGGATGAAAAAACGTTTGAGAAAATACTAGACACAACACATTCTACTAGTCAAAGTTATCACACTGACATGAAATTAAACCATGTTAATGACAAAATCTCTGAAAGCAAAGTCACTGAGCCCAATGGGCCCCAGTCACCTTCTAATGCACAAAAAAAGGATGTGTCTGTGAAAGATACCAGTGTAGTCAGCATGGTGTGCAAGGAAGGAGGGCCACAGTTCCTGGATGGGCCGTACAGAGTAATCGAGAACGTCCAAGAGCTGGACTCAGAATATAATGAAAAGGAAACAACTCCTTCTATGCCAAGTACCTGCAGTGACGAAAGTAACGAATTGGGACTTTCAGTTGAATACGGGTCAGACATTAAGGCTGAAATTCATCCTGTTACTCCAATTGTAAATGGAGGAAATCTGTCCGACTCTCAGATTGAAGTCAGGGAGAGCACCTCCCGTCTCACTGACCCACCCAAGGGTACAGAGGTGACTTGTGCTGTTAAAAATAGGCCAGCAAATCTCCAGCAGTTCCAGATGAACAAGTGGCCTGTCTCCACTGACAAACATGTCATCTTGTCCAGCTGGTTGGACGTGGAACAGAAGTTCACAAAGAAGACACAGAAGGGCATCAGCGGACCATTAAGCTCTTCTATCAGTGAATACAATCTTTTGGGCACCTCCAATGAGTTTGAGGGCTTTATAGACAACATTAAGAGGTTGGGCTCTCCATTCTCTCTTCCCCTAAAGAAACACGGTCAGCCTAAGCTACCCTTGCTTCCTTTCACCCTGCCTGTGATTAAAGAGGAACATTTAGAGAAACCTTTTAATCCTATGGATTTCGAGTTTGGAATCGGGAAGAACAAAGCCAAGACAGATCTGTGTCCTGGTGAGTTTATTAAGCGACACAGCACTGATGCCCATAGTAGCCTGAAGCCCAAACAGGTTAGTACAGATAGAACCAGCAAGCTTTTCCAGTTAATTCAGAACGATCAGGAAGAAGACAACCAGGAGCAAGAAAAGGAGATGAAACAGGAGCCTAAGAAAATGTCCTCGCGTCTGAGGAGCAGCTGTATCCTCTCTAGCCTTTTGAGCTCCTCCGAGACAAAGAAGCCCAAGAGTAAAACAGACCCTGCCCTGAGCAGCCCAGTTTCGACTGGCATGATCTCAGATCCGCTGATCTCAGTAACACAGACTATGGTAACGCTAACTCCACTGCCAAGTGCAAACATTCAGCCCACTGCTCCTACTGCAGGGACAGAGGTGGTCCAGTGCCTCTCAGCATTTCCGTCTCCCTCACTGATAGCTCACAAACCTCCAGAACAACCTTCAAAGTATCTTCCACTGGAGAAGAAGGCAGAGGTTTGTACGTAGGTTTTGCTTCTGTCTATCTCCTGTTGTTTTAGGATAGACCTTTCCTGAGACCTACATAAGACAGGTTACGTGTTATAATAAAGCCTATGTGCTTATGACTTGTTTAAATGATTAATTACTTAAACTCAAAGATAATGTTATCACTGTACAGTACCTCACCATGTTTCACTTTCAGCAATATGCTGAAAAAAATGCTCACTGTTTCTATTACAGACGACAGTTGTAGACAAATTCCACAAACGTCCCGGAAAGGTAGGTAACATGGATTTATAAAATACAGAATGAGGATTTGAACTTTGGAAGGTGTCAAAAGTGCACTTTTGGGTGTGTGGTAGTGTATGTAGGGAGGGGTCTTAAGAGTTAGTTGAATTAGTTCAGTAGAAAAAAATGTCTGATATTTATTTTTTCACTAACCAGTGGACTAGTGATAATTTTTTTTTGCTCTCCCTAAATTGCTCACGTCTGGCGAGTGGGTGTCCTGCTCTTTATGCAGGCTTCTTGTGGACGTAGTAATGCAATGTGCACAGGTCTTTTTGTGGACATGGTAAGGTGGTGGTAATGTGCATTCCTTTTTTGTGTATACTACTGTGGTGGTAATGTGCACAGGTCTTTTTGTGTATATACTACTGTGGTGGTAATGTGCACAGGTCTTTTTGTGTATATACTACTGTGGTGGTAAGGTGCACAGGTCTTTTTGTTGACATGATAAGGTGATGGTAATGTATGTAGGTCTTTTTTTGGGTTATACCACATGTCTAATAACCGAGCATGTGTGCTGTGCACATGCTGTATATCTACCATTGTAATCCAGTGCTTCATATAAAGAGAAAACAGGTGAAAAGCAGATGTGGAACGTTCAGGTCCAGAAAGTACGAATCCAGACCAAAATTTTCAGCCAACCAGCTGAGTACTCTGTGAATGTCACTCTTTGTGCTCAACTGGTTGGTTGAAACAAAATCTTGGTCTGGATTTGTACTTTCTGAACCTGAACTTTCCACCTCAGGTCCAAAGCTTTAGTCTGAGGCATGCTTTAGGATAGTTGTTATGTTACAAGAATGTAGCATGACATCTAGTGATGTTAAATCCACAGACATTTCCTTCTTCTGTCTCCACAGATTGTCATTCACGAGAAAGCCCATTTCACTGGTAAATCATTTGAGATCTTTAGAGACATGGTGGATGCTTCATCACTAAATCTGTCATCTGTCATTTCTGTCAGAGTGGTCAGAGGATGGTGAGTCAGAAGGATTGTTGTTATCAGCCAGACACTCTGAACATTCTCTTACGCATTTCTCTTACAAATGTCAGCATATCCTCAGAAGCACTTTTCAGGGAATCAGTATAATTCGTAATTTTTAGTGATTTTTTTTAAGGTTCAGTGCTGGCTTCTTTGTTGCTGAAATCACCAGGTTCCCTCTTTTGTAGCTGGATGTTGTATGAGAAGCCTGGCTTTGGGGGGCGCTCAGTTGCCCTGGAGGAGGAGCCTATTGAGTTACTTTGCCTTTGGGCCGAAGAAGGGGCATCCCATGCACCATGTCTGCAGTCGACTCCAGTCCCCCCTGTCATTGGTTCAATCCAGTTGGTTATCAGGGTGAGCTCTGACCTCTTCTACCCAGATCTCTTTCTTGTTTCTCTCTGCCGATCCCTTTTCTGAGATTAATCATTTGCAGGTTATATGTAATTATTATTTTTTTATTTTTTTGTAATCAGACCCCTCCAGTCCATGTCAGGCATCGCATTTGACCTTGCTTGGCGTTTTCTTGCATAAAATTTACCATCAGTTTACTTTTTATTTTCAGTGTCATCAGGTGAATCGTACTACCAGTCCACTTCTCAGTGTCACCGAATGAGGCTTTTAAGCATGACTATTTCATCACCAAGCCTGTATCAGCTGAAGGCCGGCAGTGTTTTAATGTGTTTTTCCGGCTCTTCAGGATTACAGGCCAGCACACATTGACCTGTTCACAGAGCCTGCGGGGTTAGGGAGGCTGTCGTCCTATTTTGACAACACCCCTGATATCTACGCTCTCAGGGTTCAACCGAGCACAGCATCCATAACAGTTCATTCTGGCATGTAAGTTTGTACCGTTCTATATTGGACTTGTGACTGCCAGAGACATCATTATACAACAATGCTTTCAGCAGTGCATGTTTCTGTCTCTTCTGATTTTCAGGTGACAGATTACGCTTCAGTTCTGCTGCAGCATGTGTGTTGCCAGTTTTTTTATTTATTTATTTGTTACTCTGGAACGCATTTTCAAAATGGGCGAAGCCCTGATGCATTATGTTAGTCCTTGTTGTGTGGAATGACAGTGCAAGATTGTTGTTGATGTAAATCAGAAAATGACTGTGCAAGAGGGTGAGGGTGACTCAGAGATACATTTCCCTCCGGTTGTATTATTGTGTTTGCCTCTCCCTGGAACGTCAGCTCACTTAGTCACATGTTACACAACCTTTTTATTATTGTCTTCTTGTGCCAAACCTATGTTGTGATTATGCATTTTAATTTAGTAGACAACAGCACCCAGATGAAGCACTGTTCAGTGCAGCAGGTAGTGTAGAAGTGAAGGACATGGATTAAACTGAAAGACACTCATCCAGTACTCTATAGCAAGTAATACAATAACTAATGAAGTACTACAGTAAAATTTCCAATATTAAAGGGGTAACAGTATGTTATTTTGGATTAAACTGTCAGAATTATGAAGTGGCACGGTGGCTCAGGACTCCTGATCCCACCTCCACTGTGTGTGTGTGTGTGTCTGTGTGTGTGTCTGTGTGTGTCTGTGTGTGTCTGTGTGTGTGCTCGTGCATGCCCGTACGTGCATGCATGTCTGTTTGTAATGGTGAAGTTCATATTATCTTTCCGTATTACATGGGTTGCCAAACATGCAGTTAGGCTTAATATGCCGTAATGTGTGACTATATGTGACTTATAATGGACTGGCAGCCTTGTTCCTAGTGGGGGGTAGAATTGTTATTGACACACGCGATACATGTTAGCGTCTTACAAAACCTAACTCTCTTTCCAGCTGGTTGGTCTACAGTGAGCCAGGATATGCTGGCCAACTGGCCGTGCTGGAACCGGGCCAGTACCCCAATTCTGAGTCCTGGGGCTTTCCGGCACCCTGTGTTGGTTCCATGCGACCCCTCCGAATGGTGCGTTCATTTTTCAGGCTGCTGTTCACAAATAGGTTGAATAAGATGCATGCAACATTAAGAGCATTTAGGGAACACGGAGTGTATCAGGCTAGAAGAGGTATTCCTGGAACAGACGGCTTTGCAGGCGTTTGTTGAAGGTGGAGAAGGAATCTGATGACAGGGAAGAGGTTCAGCAGCTCATTCCACCATCTGGGAAACAAACTAAATGGGTCTCGCTTAGATGACTTAAGGACCGCCTTTCATACTCCCTCCTGTAGAAGCTTTTAGTTGTCTGTTCATTTTAATATGTTTTATAATGTATATGAAGTATAAGCAAAGTTTGTGGCCACTCTGATGAAGTTACCTGCTTTTCCCAAACATTACTTCTCCACCAAAAGGCTGTTTTTCCAGTCTGGCTACTTTCCATATTATGAAATGTTTTCTGGCAAGAAGATCACAGGCTGTGTTTTCTAAACTTTAGTGTTCATGAATATGTATTAAATATATTTCCTTAAATCTTCCTGTAAATTTTAGTAAATAAGAGTCAGGTGTCTGACAGTTTTGTCAGTAAGGAATTGCAGGTAGCGTTTTACATAACTGCAGCTTCATAATGCATTCATAGAAAATTCATAAGTAGCATGTATCTATACAGTATCTTATCCTAACAAACCTTAGTAGATTTAATATACATTAATAACAAACATTATAATTGTGTAATGTTTGTTATTAATGTACATTTAATCTGATAAAGCATGTTAGGGCGTTATGGTATACTTACATGCTGCTTAGGAATGCATTATGAAGATGCACTGAATGTTCTATGAATGCATAATAAATGCATTATGAACATGTAGTTAAAGTAAAGTATTACCAAATTATAATACCCTTAATAATTCCTTTAATATGGTGCTAAATCCTTTATTGTTCCATCTTCTAGGGTGGACTGAAGGTTGAGAACCCAAATGAAGTAAAGGTTGGTGGAACTCTTGATTAACATTAAGAAAAGGCCTAAAATATTTGAAAATACAGTCAGGGTGGAAATCACTTGAGTGTGAGATTGTAGTGGGATTTTGCATTCTATGATGATCAGAGGTGGATAGTTCAGGTCCCAAAAGTAAAAATCCAGATTTTGATTCAACCAACCAGTAAAGACTCACAGTCAGAGAGTGCTCACCTGGTTGGTTGAAACAAAATCTTGGACTGGATTTTTACTTCCTGGACCTGAATTGTCTACCTCGGATAATGAAGTTTTATGTACTTAATTTGAGTAATACGCATGAATAAGATACTGAGTTTTTTTTTTATTTGTCTCCATGTTCTCCTTGTTTTGTGTGGGTCTCATGATATGCAGTTAAATGAATTTGGCATCTAGAAATTGCCCGTATTATGTGAATGCGTGCTTGCTCGGTGCCTGCGACGGGCTGGCTTCCCATTCAGGGTGTATCCCTGTTTTGTCTCAGATGCTGCATTACAATCACCGTGACTCCCTACTGGGAGCTGGATGAATGCACAAAAATCTCTTTAAAGTATGTCGCAGACTGGATTTGCAAAGGACTCTTTCTGGCAAAAATTTTCTAAAACCAAATTAGTATCCACATATGAAATCTAATCAAATAAGCGACCATCATTTTGATGCAACAATATTTTATCACTGCAGTCTCAGGTAAATGAAATGGCTATTTTTTACCAATCGCTCAGTTTCTCCTGTGCTCCTTCAGGCCCTGGTGTATGAGAAGGCAGGCTTTGAAGGACCTTTCATGGAGCTGGAAGGGAATGTTTTCAGTTTTGGAGAGAAAAAACTTCATGGAAAGGCTAAGAGCTCAGTCTCCAAAGGCAGCAAGATACAAGCTGTGGGCTCAGTGAAAATTCTTGGAGGACTGTAAGCCATGCTTCATTAATACTCTGTCAGCTCTGATGGGTGTGCTGTACGATGCTTCAGAATGGTTCTCCAATCTATGCTTTCCTCATTTCCCTGGGTTGTAGTTGGGTTGGTTATGAGAAGCCTGGATTTGAGGGCAGACAGCACGTCCTGGAAGAGGGAGAGTATGTGGACTGGACTGACTGGGGAGGCACTCAAGAGCAGCTCCTTTCGATCCGACCTGTGATAGCTGTAAGTAAGCACCAGTCTATTACCTTAAAAATACGTGGGCTGGACCAACCCTTTTTGGGACCTTAAGCAAAAGTTGATTAACTTAGTTGTCATTTGTCATCTTCCCCTTTTGACAGCCTGATCATATGGTGGCCACTGGGCCCAAAGCAATTAGTTCACTAACCTCTTGGAAGAACCTTGATTCCATTCACTGCATATAAAACACCTTTGCCAAAACTCTGTTGTTAATACATGTAATTCTATTGTTTGAAATTGTTCCTAAATCAGTATAGGAACTCAGCATTAAATTTACTTTTCGTAAAACACATTTTGTTTTCTACTGCAGGACTTTCTGTCCCCGTATGTAAAGATGTACAGCGAGACAGACTGTGATCAAGGAATCAGTGCAGATCTTTTCGAGCCGATCACCAACCTTGAGGAGATGGGTTATGGAATGAAGACAGCGTCCATCGAGGTGCTTGGCGGCGTGTAAGTGAACATCATGCTGATTGCAGTGGAAGTGCGCACTGCACTCACTGCTGTCCTGAAGACTTCGCTCGCAGCTTTTTCATTTCTTTCTCTTCTGTTATGCCATCTTGGTTTTGCTTTCTCACGACTTGTTAATGTATTACATGCCTTTTGCGAGACTGTGGAATTAGCTGCTGTGTAGGGACACTCTCTCCTGGCAATGTAGTACATTAACATGCTTAAGCTGACCTTCCCCTTTATACAGTGAAGAACATGCAGCTTTAGCTGGTGCTTTGTGGGGTGGCCAAGCCCACATGAGCAAATCTGACCATGAACCTTTTCTCTACTGCCTTAGTAGGTCTTTTCCCAATAAATGTGACCTATCCCACTCCCTGGGTTCTGGGCCGTAAACGTTAGGCTGTGGCTGAGTGGGGGTCATTGCCTTTCTCAGATGTTACTCTTTCACCTGTATGAAAGCAGGGCATTGTTGACTTTCTATTGAATTTATAATGACACTTTATTGATCCCCATGGGGAAATCCTCTCTCTGCCTACTCCATCTTACCTTTCATGACACGCATATAACTGAGAGCAGGCTTGGCAGCAAAGAGCAATCAACTCAAAGCAAAGAGCTGCAACGCCCATGGAGTTGGTGGTTAAGGGCTTTGCTCAAGGGCACATCACGAGCACAGAGACTTCGCCCCCTGGGACCTCTTTTTTGCATTTTATATTTCTTCTTAGTTTAGCCACCAAGTCACCTTACATGACAACACACCCACAGCCTTCTCTAATCTCAGCACTTAGTCTTACTTTTGTTGACTCTCAGTTTCACTTTTTATCTAGTCCTTAAATGGGTAGAAACTCCCTAGTACAGGGATGATAACCTTGTGGGAAGCAAATAATCACTGAGCTGAAGCATTTATTTGCCAGCCTATAAGTAAGTGATTATCTGTTGGGTGTGTTTGACAAGACATTGACACCCCCCCCCCTCCTTGTTATCTCTGAAGCTGGGTGGCATTTGAGGAACCAGGTTTTTCTGGAGACGTGTATGTGCTTGAGAAGGGTCTCTATGGAAAACCAGAAGACTGGGGAGCCCCGAGCACACAAATCCTATCTATACAGCCTGTGGTCCAGGTAAACATCATGCATTTTCTTGTGTTTACATCAAAGAAACGGCAGAATACCTCTGTTTCAGTAAAACACAAATTTCTCTACAATAACTTTTCAAACAAAGTTGCTTGAAAACATGAAAAGACCACACACTATGTTTCCAGTAATTACTTGATCCATTATATATAATTGAAGTAGTTTGAAATTATCACATTTATGGAACTGATGAAGTGTCTCGCTGACAGTATATCACACCTGAAGCTAAGGATAGTTATTCTTCTCATCTTCACTGATATTTTCATGTTTTTTTTCCTTTGTCCATTTTAGAATAATGTGGGTAAAACTGCTACATTTAAGGTATGTACCCTGGCTGTTAAAGCTGCAGTGTGACTGCCTGCTGCTCTCACATCAGTTTGTCACATCATGCTCCATCACACTGCAAATGACCATTTCAATCCTTTTGTACTATTCCATCCTTTTGGCTGCTCCAGCTGCAGCTGTTCTCAGAGCCTGGGTTCAAAGGTAGCGTCCGATGTCTTGAGGGGAGTGTTTCTGAGTTACCCGGAGATGCCTCTTTGGGCTCCTGCAGAGTGCTGGCTGGCAGGTAGGTCACTCAAGCAGATATTTCACACACACTGCAGAGTTCATGCATATGTTTCTACCCACTCCTCAGCTGAACACTTTATTCAAGCAGTTCTCGACTGGCATAACTGACCTGTTCCACAAACCCTTACCATTCAAGAAATCTTATAGTCAGTGGTTGAATTTTAACAAAATATTTCAAGAGGGTGGTGGGTGCCAAATCTTTTTTTTTTTTTTTTTTTTTGGGGGGGGGGGGGGGTCTGTTCAGATATCGTTACATTAAAATGATACAAATACAATTGGAAATAATGAAGGTTAACGAAGCTGCTTATAAAAAAACAACCTCTTGTAAAGTATATGTTCAGTATTTATTATATAATGTAAACACACAGAACAAGATTCATGTGGGAGAAGAAAAGGTTTTATAGCTAGCTAGCTCGTTACACCGGAATCGACACTTTAACTGTTTCAATCCTACTCGACAGAATCCTATGCGACAGAATCCCAGCTGGAAAAGCCCAAAACGCTCAATATCAGCAGTCTTACTTTCTGTTTCCTTCTTTTTAAAATATGATCACGCGTCTCGCTGCTGCTGCGCATTATTTCCCGTGGCCTTGATTGTGTCAGCAGCTCCGGCAAACGCCTGATGAATCGCTTCCACTGATCAGCGTAAAACATGCATTTTCTGAGTAATGACTCGTGCTCTCTAGCACAGCTAAAGTGAGGAAACACGAACCCAGATGCAGCTTCTGCCGCTGAACAACCCCGCACAGGGAAGCTTCCTTTAGGGCAGGACACAGGTTCAGGAGCAGACTGGGGAATACAGGACTGGGGGAGCTTAAATACACAATCAACAGGGGGCAGCTGAGAGCGATTCGCATGTAGCAGGAATGAGAGGGAAGGTGTACAAGCTTGGGTGTGGTTCGTCACAGCCAGGCTGGGGAGGAAATCAGGAGGGTGTGGCAGACTGGATGGGCAGGACATGACAGACAGATTGCTTAATCACTTGTTTAGATAAGGAGAACTCCAAGAAAGACTAGTGGCTATATGTGGGGAATATCTAATCGCGGTTTTTATGACATTGCGATTAAAATTTGATTTGCGATTTTTTTTTTATATGCCAAACTTCAGTATTCAGTGAGAAATATATTTAAAACATGATGCAGATTTACCACATTGAAAACCCATCAAATTAATAACTGGTCTATATTATAATGCAAGGATGAGAACTTAAATATATGAATTGCTTTCAACATGTATTTTATTACTTTTTTAATATTAGCAGAGTACAATCAAACATAAAACATTTACCACAAAGGCTGTGACTGTTAAATTATGGAAGAAAAAATTATTTTAAAAAATTGCACAAAACACATAAGCCAAAAATATAGTAGTAATAGGTATTAAAGAGCACATGAAATAAACAAAAAGCCAACTGTTGCCGTTTTTGCATTAGTGCCTCTTGAATTCCATTTTTTGCGTAAGTCCAGATTTACTTAAGTCAGTTTTACGCAAGTCAAGTGCTGCCTGTATTTGCATCTGTTAATATAGAGGTTAGATAATGGACTCCAATTCCCAGGATTAGCCTCTTTCCTCTCTGGATGTGGGGTGAGATGCCTCTCTAAGTGCTGTGCTTCTGTATTTCTCAGCTGGCTGGGATTTGAAGGCTCAGGCTTCACCAGCAGCATGTATGTCCTGGAGGAGGGCGACTATCCCAGCCTTGGCGCCATCGGCTGCTTCTCTGCTGGCTCCGCCCTTCGCTCCTTCCAGACCACAGGCTTTGTGAGTATTGTGGTGGAGATGATTGTTTGAGGCAGGTACTTCTCACAATGACTCAGAGAACTTTCATTTTTGTGGTTTTCTTACATAGCTCACGGGAGGTTAAGCAAAGGATAGCTGTGAGCAATCACACATTTTAAGGTTTCATAAGCCATGCACTTTAGGTGGCCTAATGCTTAGGGAAGAGTGCTTATGATTGAATGGTGGTTTGAAATCCTGACCAGCAAGGTATCACTGAGGTACCCTAAGCAAGGTACTGCCACTACACGCTGCTGGGGTTAAATGCAGAGGACACATTTTTTTGTTGTGTGCTGTGTGTGTCAACAATGACATTTAATCACTTTTACTTTAAGTGAATCCGATTTTAGGCATGTTAAGTTAATCCTCACTCAAATGCTGTTTAATGCGAATTCTAAAAGGCATTCAGTAAAAATTAAGAAACTGCTAATAAAGGGCATTGTTGTCATTGAGATTAGGACGAATTTCAGGTTCTGTTGATATGAACAATAAGACAATAAGAAAATTTCTCTTTTCATTAGGAATTTTCTGTCCCCTCCATCACCCTCTTCACCAAACCTGGATTCAGGGGCAGGAAGGTGCTTCTCAATTATGGAACTGTGAACCTCCAGATGAATGGCTGTGACACCTGGGTGCAGTCTGTGCTTGTGGGTGGGGGACTGTGAGTACCGTACAGTGCACAGGACACCTGCCTGCAGTGCTGGGCATTTCAGGTACAGAAGTTACAAATTCAGACCAAGATTTTATTTCTACCAACCTTCTGAGCATAAAAAGTTACAGTCACAGAGTTTTCACCTGGTTGGTAGAAACAAAAACCCGGATCTGGCCTGGATTTGTAGCTTCTGGACTTAAAATGCCAAACATTGCCTGCCTGATTGCTGAAAAGGCAGCTCTTGGGCTATTTAAATCTGTCAGCTGGCTCAGCAGCAAGTAGCTATGAACTCCCTGACTAAGTCAGAAGGTCATGTGTCTAAATCCATTTTTGATGTTTGCAGTATATAGTATTCAGAGAAGCCTTTAAGGTTGACCGAGGGGAGAGCGACACACATCTAGCCTGCTGATTTTCCTCTTTGGGTCTCAGGTGGGTCTTGTACGAAGGAATTAGCTTCCGTGGACGTCAGCTTCTTCTGAGACCTGGCGAGGTAGCAGACTGGTACGAGTTCAGCAGCTGGCGGCAAATCGGGTCGTTGCGTCCACTGATCCAGGTACCAACCCAGTGGGATTAACACTAACATGAGTCATTTACAGTTCTCTTCAGAGACAGGTGTACTGCACCCATGCATGTTCATGTTATTGTATCTCCCAAGATGAGTGTGCTTCACCCGTGTGTCTTCCATCAATTCAGAAATCAGTGTACTTTCGTCTGCTGAATAAGGAAACTGGGTTGTTAATGTCACTCACTGGATCACTGGATGACATCACACTGATGCGAGTTCAGGCGGCAGAGGACACAAACGGGGCTGAGCAGATCTGGGCCTATCAGTATGGCCTGCTGTTCTGCAAGGTACAGATTTAATGGTAGCAAGATTTATTGTTAGAATTAGTACCAGTACATAATATCCGCAGTGGAGGGCCATAGTACAGCTGTGGTCCCATTTGACTCTCAAATCTCTCCGCATGATGCAGGTAGCTGAAAACTGTTGCTTGGAGACTTCCGGAGGCATGGTCATGGCTGGAAGCCGGCTCAGCATCTCCCCACAGCCGGGGAAGGACAGCCATTTCTGGACTGTCACTGCAGATGGGCTTGTCCATTGCCACATGAGACCAGATTTGGTGCTAGAGGTCAAAGGTCAGTACAGAAGGCCAATTCATTGTGAGTGAGACAAGCCATGTTGCAGTCAGATCATGATTCTGGCTGATGAAATGTTGGCTTGGGGATATTATTTAAGGATCAATGATTTTTATGTGTCATTGTGCCTTTGGGATACACATGTACAATGAGATTTAGCAACAGCCTCCATTATCACGTAAACAACTTTCATATATTCACACATGCATAAATATTTACATAAACAACACAACAGTCAAACATGGTGTAATATTAATATATTAATACTTCTAAAAACTATAAGCATATGTCATATACAGATGCCCCTCGGCCTACGATGGTTTGATTTATGGTATTCAGACTTGACAATTGAGAGACGCACATTCAGTAGCCATCAGACTTTGAATTTTGCCAGGTGTAGTTGGGGGGGGGGGTATGGAGTCCAGCATGGCAAGAGCTCTGCGATAGAAGCTGTTTCTGTTTTGTAGCTCTTTGGCTAATGAGCGCCACCATGTGGCAGCATCCTATTTCATGTGGTGATTTAGCCGATAAGCGAATGCCGCATCACCACCAAAGCCTTGCTCATGGATCATTGGAGACTGTTGACATATGATGATCTAAAAGATTCAGTGCAGACTTCGTCCAAGTATTGTTAACTTTCATTATGGACATTTGCTTTTCTTACAGGAGGACAACAGTATGGGAAAGCTCAAGTGATCCTAAACACTTTTGATGAAAATAAGAAAAATCAAAGATGGTCTTTGGAGATCTTATGATGTCATGAAAAACTCCATGTATGTAGTTAATCCATTGACTTTGTTGTGTAGCCAGCTTGGAGCCCAGAGGTGTTACAGCTCAATGGTGGATCCTAGAGTACAATTTTAAAAAATAGCACACTATATATGGACATGTATCACTTAGGAAATTCCATTTACATTTACTTTGTCTAGCAGATACTTTTATTCAAAATGATGTTAAGTGAGGCAAGTAGCACATTACAATCACATGGTTATTTGTTTCCTCTTCCTAAGCATCTGCTGTTTTCAGGCCAAATCCATGGTTATTTTGGCATCAGATACAGCGAAGTTTCTAAAAATGTCTGTTTTTGTATATATGAATGTCTGAACTTTTATTAACATCACATGGATTTGAAGATTAAACATGCGAAGCTGCTGGATTTACACACGTGGATTCTCTCTCTTCACTGGCTTGTACCGTCACAGAATGAGACATTCAGTCTTATCTAGTTTAGTCATTTATATGATGATGCTGTTAGGTCAGCGATATTCATATATAATCCCAGCCACTGTGTTTCTCCAGCATTACTCAGTGGAGCCTTCAGAAGATTCAGTCCTGGGCAGTTTTGGGCATTTTACGTCCAGAAGCTACAAATCCATACCAGGGTTTTGTTTCTACCAACCAAGTGAAAACTCTGTGACTGTGACTTGTTATGCTCAGACGGTTGGTAGAAATGAAATCCTGGTATGGATTTGTAGCTTCTGGACCTGAAATACCCAATAGTTAAATATGAATATGAGTGCTGGTGTCAGCCTGAGTGACTCATTGTAATGTAACATTAATGGCGTAAAAACTGCGACAGTTCTGTACCATCGTCATGCACATTACCAAAATGCAGAAAACTGATGAGTCTGCACTGCGGACACAATTCCAGTTGGCATGTGCTTGATTAACACTGAATGCAGAGGGCTTGCAGGGACTGGTATGAAAAGCACAATAGTGAGACAGAATGGCAGCTGTGTGGCACATGGGTACAAAGCCAAGACAAAGGAATTGGATTAGGCAGTGATGCCGGGGATTGTGGGGGGATCACAGGTCACCAAGCAAGAATGCCAAAACCTGCTCACTCAGACTAATCTTAGACAAAGGACGGACACATCAATTCACTACCACTGTGTTCATACTGGTTTTCACAAACCCGTGAATCAGTTTCCAGGACTTGACAATTACTACTAAAACAACAGGTGTGTTTCTGACAGTATCTAGCTAAAGAAATCTTTAAACATCCTGTTATATTCCGACATTCCGATCCCTAGCTGTCTCACTGGAGTCTGGCAGGCCAGAACCGACCCTCTGTCATTACCCAATCAAAATGTTTTTCATCTTGCTCCCTCTCTTTGAATAGCCTGTCCAAAAGTATAGGGTTATAGGGCATCATACTTTCAACTAGGAGTGTAAAGTTTTGGTCAGACGGCAGCACTGTAACTCATCACTGTTTATACAGTATATGATGTATTACGACAGAATAATCAGGGGGTTCCCGAATTAAAAAGTAAATGAACTTAGTGCTGAGATTGCCACAGCCTTTGTATCTTCTGTCCTGAATCAGACACATCAGGCTGAAATCAATGCCTAAGAAGCTGAGATACAGGAGAATTTCCCAAGAAATGGAAGTGCTAGAGATGATTCTTCATCTCACAGTCAGTGCTTTTGAGAGCTAAAGATTACATCCATCCATTAATTCAATCACTAACCATTGTCTGGTAAAGTGTCACAGGAAGTCACGCGTCTGTCCTAAGCAGTGTAAAGCGCAGGGCGACCCCGGATGGGATGGCATCTAAAATCTAAATTATTTGTTTTTTTCTCTCTTCTAAACTGCAATCAATGCCATAGGTGATGCAGTACAAATTTGAACCACCAGAGGGCCCCAGGTTGCTGCTCTCTCCTCTATGACATGGAGGCTGTATGGGGTGACTCAGGTCCCTGGGCGGCAGCGGGAACAATGGACCTGTTCAGCTTGGTAGAAGCTCACTCAGGATGTCATACCATCACATCAACTGCCTTATTTACAGCTACACAAGATGCTCTCAAGAAAAATCTATTCAGGTGCATCCACCTTCTGCTTAGTGCATTCCAACATGGTTTAAATTACAGCTTGGCCTTCCTTCTTCCCTGGAGTCTGCGGAGAGCCATGAAGAAACCTAACCCTGACCTAGAATGGAAATCTTCTAAAGTCAGCTTGCAACACTCCAAAGCCAAGCTCAGCTTGTCTGCAATCTCCAGGAAGGGGGTCAACAGAACTAAATATTTATCTCCAATCCGAGGCTTCAAGAAGGCCAATCCGAGAGCCCAGATTGACAGACCAATTTAGATGTTTAACATGAGCCCAAAACACATACTTACACACCTCAAATACACAAGTATGTCACAATATAGTGAAAGACAACCCCAGTCCCGAGCCTCCTGTCCCGAATGAGTTAAAAACATGATTCAATGTCCACACAAGGAACAAAATCAAAGCAATGTTTAGTCTCACCTATTAACATCTTAATAGCTTACATTTACATGAGAACAAACTCTCCTAATACTACTGGAATTTAAACGCATGTACCTTTTGTCTGTATCTGTGATGTCACAGATTGTATTCAAAGAATGAGGTTGTTGCGACATGGAATTTGCACTTTCAGAAATGTTCTTGTGTCGTTGTTTTAGAACCTGACACTCCTGTCTGACGTGGGTTTCCTCATCCCCGCAATACATCAGTATTCGTGGATGAGGATCGCTATGTTCTTCATGAATAGACAATGACAAGGAAGGAAGCGTGTCAGTACAGTAAGGACACACATGCAAAGGCCTTGAAAGCAACACGAGACCTGAATAACTCAAAAGGCATAACCAAATATTCAGAGTACTCTGTGGTATTTATGTTTTACATTTGCATTTATTTCATGTTTGTTTTTTAAATACAAATAAGGCAGATTGTAAATTACATGAATACAACTGCCAATTAGCCAACTTGGCATATGTGTGGTTAGACTGAGCTTCCAGTGAATGCTTAGTTACACTACAACTGCATTGCAATGATGGCTATTGAATTGTTTCACAACAAACTCAGGAATAGTCAGGAGTTACGGAATGTATGATTTTTTCTGTTTCAGAAACAGGTGCCCAATAACCATTGGCGGGTCGCTATTTTTTAATTGAACTCGTTGCAGTTTGGTAGCACTTTCCACCATCGAGGAACCACACAAGTAACATGTAGGATGGTGTAAGGATCTCCGGGCAGTGTTGCCTAGCTGCCCAAAGAGGATGACATGGGGTGTAGGTCTTCAGCTTTGGGAATTGCAGAGTCTCAAATTGCAATTCCCAGCAGAATATAATGCACAAAGTAGAAACATTATACTGAACCTCTCTCCTCTGCATTGAAGACATCTTCCTCAAACACTGCCCCTGCGATGGCTTCAGCATTGTGGGGTAACTCTCCCACATTTCCCGGCCAGCCAGTCCCTTCCTCGAGGCTGTTGGGACACCTGACACCGACCTCTTCGATTTTTTTCTGTTGTATGCACTATTCACAGCAGGGAATTTACTTTACATTTTTTTTTGTTTTTTATTATCAGTCAAATGGCACTACAGCTATTCCACTGTCTGTGCTACTACATTATTTATTGACGTTGCTTACATACATTACTGCCCTGTGAATATACCACCTTTGGTCCAGCTCCCTTGTTTTGTACTATCCTGTGTTTTTGCACTTTTAAACTTATGAATCCTTACCTTTATATGATGCCCTGTGGTCCTGGAGAAATTATGTTTCGTGCAGCTCTACCTGTAAATGGAGATTATAACAATTACGCCCATTTGACTTGACCGGACTTGAATTGAACTAATGAAGTGAGACAAGTAGGGGTGTAACCATAGAGAATTTTGGCTGATGGAGTATCATACGTGCTGCTGTAGCTTGAATCATATGGTTTGACAGCACAACCATGCAGCCCTGCCAATAAAGAATTGTAGTAATCTGGGTGGTTGAGGACAGGTGCTTGGACTAGCAGCTGAGCTGCATATTCAGACAAATAAGGCCTCCTGCTATGCAGTCAGTAAAGGACAGCTGGTCATCAGTCATTACTTCTTGGTTCCTGGCAGACCTTGATGGAAACAATGTTGATGATCCAAGCTGTACAGCAATGTTGTGGAGGATGGTATGGATGGCAGGGAAATCTGTGTATCATTAACATAGTACTGGTAGAAGTCATGTAACTAGATAACTGGTCTAACAAAGGATATCTAAAGAGAAAAGAGAAGGGGACCAAGGACTAAGCCTTGGGGGACACCTGTAATTTTTCTGATGTGGCTCAGTCACCTCTGCTCCCCAAAGTAAATTAGAGTCAAACCATTTCAGATAAGTTGAGAGAAGGCAGCTGGTAAAATCTGGTGGTTCACTGTCTAAAAAGATATGGAAAACTCTATAAACATCAGGTCAGATGAGTAAGATGCAGGTCTGGTGGCTCACAGGACATAAACCCCAATCAGGAAGGTAATCTCAGGCTAAATCTCTGTGCCTGTGTTCGGAAGCTCCTTGAGCAAGGTCCTGAACCCCCAACTCCAATGGCACAGCATGCTGACTGACCTTGCGCTGTGACCCCCAAAGTATATATGTCTGTGTGTCTGATGAAGACCATGATGGGGGGGACCAAAAGGGAATTTCCCCATGGACATAATGAAGTATCACTATCCTATTCTGACGCCAAACTGGAGAGATTCTAGGAGACAGTTTTGCATGAGGGAGTAACAAACTGGAATGAGTGCAGCACATTCAAGGTATCTAGATGAGAGGAGAGGAGAGAGACTGGATTCCATCATCGGTTACCAGTATGGTGAGTGGAGAGGAGGGATGAGGATGGTGTTGAAAGTGAAGCATAATCTGCATTGGGTGTGTGCATATATATATATTTATTTATTTATTTTTATACTCATGCATACACCCAAATGATGGCTATTGAATTGTTTGTGAACAAACATGTAATTACATGTATTGTACATCAAATGAGTTACTCTCTGCTCATATTTCCACAAACATTTATTAAACATTGCATATTTGTACCAAACAGTTAGCGAACTTACAGTAATGAATTTCATGATACTCAGGAGTTACAAAGTGTATGATTATTTCTGTTTCAGAAACAGAATTCCAAACTCAGTAGAAAAGACCAAACCCATTTGTAGTCAGAAGCAATCAAAATCAGGTGCACAGGAACCATTGGCAGGTCACTATCTGAACTGTCAAATCATCACCATGTGACATATGAGGATTCAAAACCACGCGGATGTGGATTAAAGCGGACAATCAAGCCACACATTATAGCTATGTTTAATTCAAATTTAATTCCTTCATTATGCGTGCGATGACATGGCCCTCCCAGTTACTACAGAAACCATGATTCTGGGAGTCATTAAAACAGCTCAAAAGAGCCATTTGTTCATTAGAGGGCCTCACATGGGATGATGCATGAAAGGGATATTTTTGGAACCACCTGTTGTAAGAATAATTAAAGGCTGATACTCAGTAGTGTTGCTGGTTTAAATTTTTGATGGGTATAATCTCTCTTTCTCCCACCCAAGTAGTATCACCACCCTCCCCAATTAGACAAAATGACAACATGATGTCATGATGTTCCGTTCTTGGGCGCACGGTGTTATAGTCCAGTCTCCTTTGGGTTGGTTCAAGAACACCGCAGCAGGAATGCTGTCAGGACAAGTGGGCACAGGCAGCTGAAGCTGTAAGACTGCAGAGGAACCCCCTCACCACTGGGGGTGGTCTGGTTGGGACCTCCACCGCTGCTGTACGTGTTGGTCACCACCACCGATGGGCTGCCACTTGCAGCTGCACTGGTGTGGCTCAGGGATGCCGTCCAGTTGCTGACATTCTGAGCGCAGACCTGGCAGCCAGTGGAAACAGTGTGGTTGGTACGGCTTGCATCAAAAAGTACTCTTACAATTTTTGTACCTCTGAACTGGCTCAGTAGTAATGTAACACTGTCAGTAAGGTTTCATTGAACAGACGACCCTCAAGAATATGAGTCCCAATTTACTACTTATTAGGTAATAACTAGTTAGTTTCTTTTCAATTCTGCCATCTACAGGCAGCCGCTGGTTTGCGAAATGTCCCAATGTCGGCGTTATTCTCTACATGCCTTATACTCATATTTAGATCAATGTGCCACCCCCAAAATGACCTCTGGTCCCACCTTGGCCACCCCACTGGATTTTTTGGCTCCGCCACTGCCCGGGCTGGAGCCCACTGGAGCCCATGCAGTGTCCTCCGCTAAAAAGAGGCGCTTCTGCAATTAACATTTAAACTAAAAGAGTTGTCATCTGACCCATATTTTAAGGAATCATTTCTGGATTATCACTTTTTATTAAAAAATACTGAACTATAAGATTTTTGAAAAATTCTGTTTACCGTTTCGGACAAACACACGGGACCGCGATTAATGGCATACTGTATTCTCGGGCGGCCCGGGCTGATGGCCATTGCGGGCAGGGGGATGTTCTCCGCGTACCTTACACCTGCTCACATTGGTTCTAACAGTACAATCAATACTGAAATTCTTTGTGTTTATTTACATTTACTACGAGCTTTTTAATCTAAAGGCGTCTCTGTTGGGATTCTGCTCGAAAGTTGTAAAACAGCCCGAATATCGGACGCATCAACGTCCTGACATAAATAATCACTGAAATTACAATGCCATTATGACAAAATAATGACATCTGCATGTGTATCAAACATTGCAATTCTGATACTGTAACACAGAGAGAAATCCATCTGATCACAGCATCGCATCCCGTTAGAAATGCTGAGTCGACGTATAAAATATATGAAGATCCTGAATGAAGAAGTTCATCTTAACAGCTATTCCATTAATACGTTTAATAGCATTCAATTATGTAGCGACATTGGGAATGTAAACGAAATATATTTAAAAACTTAACGGTGTTTAGATAACATCTAGTGAAATAAAACGCAATTTTTATTTTGTTGAAATTATTAAGAAACGACATCTGAATAAAATAATACGAACGTGTACTTTAAGAAACTATTTAAGCGATAAAATATGGGGTTTAAGCAGATGATTTATTGAAAAAGACGCCCTACCTGTTTGGATAAACAAGCGGCGACTGCCAGTACTGCAAAGCAAAGATAAGTCATTTCAATATCTTCATTGATTGTTTCTCGATTAAATAAAGCTGGCGTCTCCTCAGCACTATTAAAGGGGGAAGAGATGCGGACTGACTTTTAATCGGAATAGAAATGACGCAGTGACCCCCACCCCCCGTATGCCCCCCGCCCATGTGGAAAATCCTGTCATTTGAAGACACATTGAACAGACTTACATTGTTAAATTTGATAAGTCGCCTTCACATGCTAATAGTATCCGTATCTTTACAGTTTATATCAATATTTTTTTCTAGATAAATTTGCACTAGAAATTAAATAACTTACATGACACAATTAATCGCTTATCCTACTGGGTCGCGGGGAGTCCAGGGCCTATGGGCACGAGGGAGGGAACAACCCAGGACTAGGGGGAGGGGGGGGCAGCCTATGTACTTCACACACATGGAGACTCGAACCCGGGTCCCAGAGGTTTGAGGCAACAGTGCTAACCACTGCACCACCATGGCGCCCCGCATGCACTTTATTCATTAAAAAGGGAGCGGGCAAAATAATACAAACACCTAGACAATATACTAATGCAAAACACAAATGCAAAACACCCAGAACTGAAAACTGAACCATCCCACCCAACCTGCCAGGCTGTTTGCCCAACGATTCTCGCGTCTCTAGAACAGGAGACTTCGGAAGGATGGATGGTCTCTTCAGCTCTTTTATAAGCTACCGAACACATACTTTCATTCTTTGTACCTGTGTTTTAAATATGATTTAGTTCCTTCAATTCACTTCCTCGCGTGTCTGTTCATTTTGTCCACCCTCCATAAATACAAATACCAGATTTATTTTCAAGTTGTATTTTCAGTATTTAGTTGTAACATCTTAAATCATTAACATTCCAAGACAACCTGGTATTTACAACTAGAATCGCAGCGCTGCCTTCAATTGAGCAATCCGAACGAATCCGGGGATACTGACCTCTAGTGGAGAAAATACGCATTGAATGTTTACTGTCTCAATCTATAATACAAAATTAGCAGGGAATTAAGATTTTTTTTTCTAACGTCCATGTGACATGATCCAGTCAACAAAATGTGACACAGGAATGGGGACTCAAGCGGACGGGGTTACTCTTTCCAGCGATCATAGGAACTGGACTGTCGTAGGCTATTGTTTATTTTAACACCGATTGTGATTTACTTGCCCAAGCTTTTATTTAAATTTTCTTTCCAGAATCAAATGAAAATATGTGTGACTAAAACCATTAGTTCAACGTTTAGTTTGGTTTAAGTATGCAATAGCGGAAAGTGAGTAAACGAGAAGTAGCACGAGGCCACGTGTGTTTCATTCCTTACGTCCATCCCCCAAGTCCAGATTTACCTGCAGATTTACTACCATTATGTCGACCTCTTTTTTTCTTTGTTAGAGATGCCCGTATGTTTAAGTATGAATTGGACATGAATTTTGGTCTGAACGTTACATCAAACTTGGTAACTACTGCCCTCTGCAGGATCCCTGGTAATGGAACAAGAAACACCTTCCATTCAATCTTATTTTCCGTTCGTCTGAAATGCAGCGGAAGTTTTGTTCAAGGTAAAACAGAAACATTTGTTAGTTGTTATTGAAGTTGAATATTTTTATTGTAATTAAAATAAAGATCACAATAAAGTAATCTCTACAAGCAAAACAAATACACGTGTACTGTCGAGTTTAATGGTAAAATCTGGTCCGGTCCCGTATTTACAGAATTCAGAGTCTCTAAAAATGCGAACAATACATTAACAATCACCTCGATTTATTTTTGTAATAAACACAAATATGGGCAAACTATGAACAACATTTAAGCCATGCCATATTAATACGCAAGGGTAGCAAACATTTTCAGACATTGTTGATGAGTTATGTAGTGTTTATTTACACATAAGTTGTATCTCTTGGAAGCAGTTTTCGTCGGGTAGGAATAAAAAGGGCAGAACACCGGCCTTCATTAGACTGACCAGTCGGGAAATTTTCCGAGCTTCCCGATGGCCAGTTCACTCCAGTAAGACAGTATATCAACAACTTTATATTACTCCAACACAATGACGGGTATTCTTACAAAAGGCTTTTGTATCTGTAAGAAAGACTAAGCAAAGAAATAGAACTTTAACTTTATACTACGGTGTATAAAGAAGTCCTATAGGCTACCTTCAAAAGATTCCAGCTGCCATATTTACATGGCTTCCCCCATAGAAATTCTTTTTATTATGAAAGGTTTACTATAGCTTGGATATTCTGTTTAGCCATATCTGTGTTGCAACAGGGCATGACACAGGGTAAGATGATCCACACTGTGGCTCACAAACAAAGGGGTATATTAAAAATAAAATACAAGAAACAAAATAGACCACGAGTGGTCAAAAACAAAGTAGGTAAATTGCAATGAGTAAGGCAAGGAGCAACACAGGTACAACCATAGCAACCACAGGGTACAACCATAGCAACCACAGGGAACAACCATAGCAAGAACCACCTACAGTAACAACTATGGAAACAAGGCAAGGACAGGCACATATATACATGGATAATAAGGCTAACAAGGGGCAGGTGTGGGCTGTTGCAAATAGCCTAAGGGCAATGGGGTGCGGGTGAGGTTAACTGACAGATACAGAAAAGTTCAAACACCAATGGACAATAAAACAAGGGAAACTAAACATACTACATGAGGAAGCAGAAGAAAGAACTATACAGAAATGCATCAAATAATAACTAACATAGGTAATGTAAGAAATAGCAAGTTAATTATAATGGGATTGAGGCTGGCCAGCCTCAGACCCACAACAGTAAATGGGGGTGTGCATGTAGAACCATATACTTACTGTAGCACATCAAGCCACACATCAACCACGGAAACAGAATGTACACACTAGGGACTGCGAAGCACTAACGACAGACAGGGATGGGAAGCGACCTCAGCTGGCCACACAGGGAACCTGACCAACTGAAGGGGGCAGGGCAGGGGCCGATACTGACCTTCTTCCAGGTGCAGAAGCAGACCTGACGTTTGCCCTGAGTCTGAGTGCTTTGCCTGCCCATGCATGCCTGAAATGCAAAATAGCAAATGGAGCAAAGTCTCAAGTTTCGCTAATAAGTACAGCTATCAGTCCGTGGCCTTGGGGGAGGAGATAGGGGGGTGAACAAAAGTTTCTCTCATTTCTGTTTCTAGCTGTTGGAATTTCAGAGGATACAAGAGCAAAATCACCGTCATGTAGTATGACAAACTTTAGCCCTTCAAAACATGATTTTGTGCCTGGCGTCTATCCTTCTGAATTAATGTTTTATTTCAAAACTGACCAATATTGCAAAAAGATGTGATCCATGAGCCTCCATCATGTCTCTTTGCAGTAATAACACCGTAAAGTTATCTGTCATTGCGGACATTTTCTCAGTTTTGTGGAATAATTTTAACTTCAATGCTGAGTGTATTGAAATTATTGCAGGAAATATATCAAATGGGAACGGTATGGTTGCTGAGTGGTTGGCACTGTTGTCTCACACCTCCAGGGTTGGGAGTGTAATTCCAGCCTCCAATGTGCGTGTGGAATTCGTGGGTTTCATTAGAAACGACCAAATAACTGGAAGATCATTTTTGAAAAGGGTTCCTGCATTGTATTACATAACCGGAGGGCAACGTAAGATAATAGTGGCCACCAGGTGGCACTCATCAAACAGGCTTCTTAAACAAGTAAAATAAATTCAGTTTTCGTGTGAGAAAGTCACGTAATTACAGATTACGGTTGCTGTAATGCTTCTCCCTGTCGACCTCACTATAGGTCACTGAATAATGGTCACATCAGCTTTTTTATTGCAACTTCCTGTTTTAATTTTATTGAGATCCTAGGTAATATAAAATGTTTAGAAAAATGTTTTAATTTTTCTAAACGTATTAAATTCTTGTACCTTTATACACACAAGGCGGAGCGGTTTAAAGGTCGTCTCTAAATGTCGGCCCCTCCAGATTGGCGATGAGATAAGGCCAGAGGAATTGGCATGTGAGTGGGGGGGCTTCTGCAGTTCGGGGGCCCTCTAGTGTGGGATCCGGTATCAGTCGCTACGGACACGGGCCTAAACTACACATCAAAAGGAAATTCTACGGACGCACCGGCAGGCAGACAGTTGTGCGCCTGACGCCGCTCTGCTTGGGATTAACGCCGCTGAAGCTGCACCTTCCCGATCTTTTGAAGGCGATGCTGAAGGCGGCTTAACAACGCAACTTTATTTTTTTTATAAAATAGCCCAACTGATTGACTGTAATTACAGAAATTGCGGAGCTTTAACAATAGAGGAGCCGGTGGAGAAAAAAAATCAGGTTTGTTTCGGGATCTTAACAAAAGTTTGAAAAGGGCAGTATCTCCACGCCGCTTCCCTTTTTATAACCGGAGTGGGAGGCGAGCGCAGGGGGGGCAGCGTCTTCTAACGCAGCTGTCCAGGTCTCCCTTTCCGAAGAAGCCCACGGAAGAAGAGAGACGACAGGGACCATGTCGTGCGGGGCTGAGCAGGGGCTGGACAACCGGCTGGAGCGGCGGCTGGAGCGGCTGGCGCTGGAGATCAGAGACCCGAGGTCCGCCGTCAATCTGGAGAGTTTACTGGTATGTGTTCAAAGCCCAGGCACGTTTTAAAACTCAAGTAACAGGTACCGAAAGAACCACGGACACCTTAGCAAGATTAAGATTTCATGGCAGCTTTTATAAGTGAAATACCTTTTACATTTGCACTTATTCTGGTTAATGTGCTCCTTGAGTGTCTATATGGGGGGCGTCGTTGCTTAACACGCAGCGGAAGTGTTTTGCCAGGGTTTTTTTTTTCCCCGAAGAGTGATATTTCGGGGAAGACGACAGAAAACTGAAATGAAGGGGGAACTGCTCATTTTTACTTATTAATTTTTCTTTTTAACTGCACATAACAGAGGTGGGAAAAGGCTGCCCATCCGGCCGGGGGGTGGACAGGATCTCATTACCTTCACGTTTCATTTCATGCGTTTTTCCCGGTCGTTCAGCGCCTCTGAAAAGGCATGGACTTCGTGCATAGGTGGAGATACATGGAATGTTTTATGCAATAGTTTTGCGTGATAAACTTTTTTTTATACTCTGAGAGTGTGGAAGGGCTTTCAGTGGGTCAGGCTCAGACTTATTCCTGAATGTGTTTATTCGCTTGTGATAAATATTGACCTGAAAGGAGGTAGAGGTATGCTTCAGTGGGAAGTGAGATGGACCAGCTGAGATGATGGTTACATTCTGCTGTACATTAAGTTGCTTCACCCTGAAATGTACTCAAAACACCCCCCCCCCACTACTGAAAAGTCACAACCTTCTTCTTGCTGGGTCAAACTCCAGTGTAACTCTCACATTAAAGATGCAGTCTGTTTCAGCATGAGTAACAGTGCCTCACTGGCGGGCCAGTCTGCAGTACCTTTGCGGCGATGTGAGTTTTATATTCTTGGCGGCTGATCTCACAGGGTTACCGTAGACGCTTCTCGCACAGGCGTTAGAGTGGCTGATACTGGCCGTGTTTTTGCACAGTGACTGCATGGCTCACAATGCCTACAGTGTCGGTCATCTAACCATGGAAGACTAACCTGGTAATCATGCGATGTCCTTTCCAGGCCTGTCAGAAATCACTTTATCTTAACTGTTATCTTTATTAGTAGGGTTAAGCTCGATATGCATATAGAGGCATATCCATAATTTAAGCATGCAGATTAGTTTATTTAGTTAACTGGGCTTACGGCTCACATTCATTATTAAACTTCCCTGTTAGAAAGGCTTTTACTGAACAATGACTTGACATGTTTTGTGCAGAGGTTAGCTTTGCCATTTTTTGTCTTCTTTCCATAATAAACTTCCCCCTCATTCATTGTCCTGCCTGATAGTATCTCAAAGCAGCTCCCTTCCTTCTATACTGGCCCTTTTTAGAAAGAGTTTTGACGTGAATTCAGTGTAAATTTGAGAAGCGGTCTGGCCCCAGCTGCTATGGAGGAAGTTTAAAGGCTGTGAGATAAACTAAGTGACTCTGCCACTTGTTGGATGCTGGCTGCTGTTTATGTTCAAGGTAAAGGAGACCAGTTCCCCACATAATTTGCCTTCCTCCGAGCACCAACGTACTATGCCTGACATTTCCCTACAAAATGTGTATTTATTTTTTTGTGGTTTTTCTTGTTTTAGAATTGACTTATAAGAATCTTAGGAATAAGCATTGATCTTTATTTGTATGATTTTTTTTGTTACAGTTGCTTAGTATCTTATCATCAGTACGGTATATAGTAAAATATGCAAATGAAAAGCTTACACTAGGAAATAAGTATAATGCAGCTTTTGATAGATTTGGTGGCTTGGACATTTGCAAATAATCCTGTTTGAATGCTGGCTGCACACGCTGGAGCTCTGCATCGGTCGGGTTTGTGGCTGTTTCACATGTATGTCTGTATTAACGAAACACCCCAAGAAAATCAGGCTGCCTGCTGTCTGTGAAGACTGACACTGTTCCCGCTTGTAAAAAGGTTCGATTCTACAGAATTCATAGGGGAAAAAAAGGTTCCCTTTAGAGTGAATTCCACGATGCGTGAAGTTCTGCGGAGTAGGTGCATGTCGGCTGTCTGCCTTAAGGGCGTGTACATACAGGGCATTTGTTTGTGCTTAAGAAACGTCGCCCCGCTACCCGATTATCTCTGAAGCTGCTTGACTGTCAGGGTAGTTTGCAGAAAAACAGGTTGAGGAAAAGTGCAGAAGTAATGAAGCCAGGGCGCCTCTTCTGTCTCCATTTAGTCTTTTAAATCTTCAAGCATCTGAGGGTCAGATGGTGCCCGATGTGCTTAACTAACACATTCTCCTGTTTGTTTGTTGCCACAGGTGATATTTGTGTCTGTGGCCTGTTTTTCAGCTGAGTCAGAATGTATTCGCAGATATGAATATATGGTGCTGGACCTGAGTCGAGGCGATGACGTTGCACCCCTCCCCCCCCCACTCCACATTGTGCTCAAGTCATCATCCCTTTAATCCTTTTTAAATATACAGCCTGTCCCCCGGTTACCGTGGGGTTACATTCCAATAAACCTTAAGGTGAAAATATCATATCATCCTAACCTAACAAACATCACAGCCTGGCCCAGCCTGTCTCAAACATGCTTAGGACACTTACATTAGCCTAAAGTTGGGCAAAATTAATAACGTGAAGCCTTATTGTTGATAATTTGGATATCTCATGTAGTTTATTGAATAATGTACTGAAAGTGAAAAACATTTACCCATCGTAAAGACAGAAATATCGTAACACGGACCATGGTAAGCAAGGTGTCTGAGCGCTGCGCCGGTCACCCGCTGGTTTAGGTCTCCCTGATCTAACACAGACCTGTACGTAGCGCGATCGCTCACACACATGCTTAGGTGTGGAGCTCACATCCTCTTTTAATTAATGTTTTTAAGCCGAAATGAAATGCTGACTCATGGAGCATTAGGATGCCAGTAGATACAGGCTAACAGCTGCTGGGCTGTTTTTTTCATGCCTGCCTATTTATAAGGGCAGAGTGGCTCCCTAAGGGTTCATGGTTCATTCATGGCCACCTTCCTGGCACTATACTATTATTACAATACATTTCATTCATTTACAAAATTCTTTTATTGAAAGTGATGTACATTTTTGAGAATGCAGGGTCGGCCAGCCTCGGGAGTCATTGCTTCATTTTAAGAGCCGTCCGCAGGGTGTAATTGTGAAATTACTCTAACCTGCTCGGCCACACGCTCTCAGCTGCTCAGCTGTTCCCTTATTGGGAGACTTGGTTTCGCACTGACCTGGCTGACCTTTTTATTGTGGCTTAACGTCCAGTCCAGTCACTGTCCTGTAATCCTTTGGGTGAAGGCTAAGGGTCTCTGAGGTTTATCTTTGCTCTGTGGTTTGCGAAAAGCCCCCCAACTGCCTTAATGCCTGAACAGGCAGAGTTAATGAGCTTGATGCGCTAATGTGTAAATTTTGGCCAATAGTGGTAACAGATATATTTTTGTTTATTATTACCAACAATGATAACTCCTCTCTGATCTCCATACCTCTAGTGAAACTGGTGACATCACTTTTAAATATCTAGTGAATGTGCGTAGCAGCCACATCACGCAAACAGTCAGTGAGACGTCAGCAACTTTGAACTACTTTGAATATCGACTAAGGTCTAAATATAGGCAGACACCTTCACCCAAAACTGACACATCGGGCTGATGCTGAAATGTAGATTTTTAATGAACCTTGACCAATACTGATATATTAACTGATATTTTGTGCGTCTCTGTTTATCGCAGTTGGGCCTGGTACACAGACCAGCAAAATGAGACTCTGTTCAGAATGAGATATGACTAATGTCTGCCATGAAAATGATTTGTTTTAATGAAAATATTATCACAGCATTGCTGTATGTAATATATGTTTTTTTCACATTTTCTTTATCAACTTGCTTTCTATGCGCACTAAATTGCAGTTCATTGATAAAAAAACATTTGCTTAAACCTGACTTTCTGCCTTCACAGGATTCCATGAATGCCTTGGTGTTAGACTTGGACTATCCTGTCCTACGTAAGAACAGAAATGTGGATGCATTTTTGAATAGGTGTAAGTACTTCCTCATATGATTGGAATTCCAGTTTGAACTCTGCTGGAGTGGTAAAGAATGTCATTGTGTGCTCCTCCTCGAGGTCATCCTTTTAGGCTAAGTCTGTTCCAATCGTTCCTTTTTATGTTTGCAAGAAGTTTTGTTTTATTTCTGTCTTTTGTTGTTGGTTGGTTGGTTGAATGTTCTGGTGACCAGATGAGAAAGTCATAGACCACATTCGGGGACTTCAGATGAAACTGGAGGACTTTCAAAGGGTGAAAGTCATTGGAAGGGGAGCCTTTGGAGAAGTTCAGCTGGTGAGAACTTCCCATCATCTGGCAGTATCCCATAATTCAAATGCTAGGAGTTCTGCTATCATGTGCTCTTGTTTGTTTACAGGTTTCCGAGTTATAGTTATGGAGTATGCATGCGCATTTAGAGATGGGGCATGCATGCGCAGTTAGAGATTTATGAGATATGGATGCTCTGCTAAGTTCCCATTACACTGAAATGCCCCTCCCCTCCACCCCCCACAAGGAGCACAGCTGTGTGTAGCTTGGTTAAAAACAAAAACATCATTATCTGGATGCATAAGACAGTGGGACAGGTCTGCACAGGTCTGGGAACAGCCTAAGGGGTTTGTGTACGTTTAGTCCTGATTCACTACTTCTCTGCACAGGTTCGCCACAAGATCTCTCAGAGGGTCTACGCCATGAAGCGACTGAGTAAATTTGAGATGATCAAGCGCTCAGACTCTGCCTTCTTCTGGGAGGAGCGTGAAATCATGGCTTTTTCCAACAGTCCCTGGGTCGTTCAGGTCCGCATCATCAGGCTGCATCAGCTGCCGTATCTCACGGAAATCTAAATGCATGCGTGTGGGAAGTTGGGCTGGGACACTGTAGCTGTTCCACACGAATGCAATGTCGCAGAAATGTTATCAGGTGTTTGACCGGAGTCAGGCACAGGCAGGCTGCCAGTTTATTGCCACGCTGCTGATTTGTTCCGTTCAACTCAATTCACTTCAATTCATTTCAGTGTTGTTTGTATAGCGCATTTTCACAACATTGCATGGTCACAAAGCACTTTACATTATCCCCACCCAAAGCCCCCAGAGAGCAAGTAAGAGGAGACAGTGGCAAGGAAAAACTTCCTAGAAGGAAGGAACCTTGGGAGGAGCCCGTCCTCCAGGGGCCGGCAGAGGAAGTCTTAACGAGCAGGATGGTAAATTGTAATCTGCGCTGCCTTGTTTTTCATAGCTGTGCTGTGCATTCCAAGATGACCGCTACCTCTACATGGTGATGGAATACATGCCGGGCGGAGACCTGGTGACACTCATCAGCAACTATGACATCCCTGAGACGTGGGCCCAGTTCTACACGGCCGAGGTGGTTTTAGCTCTGGATGCCATCCATACCATGGGCTTCATTCACCGCGACATCAAGCCCGACAACATGCTCCTGGACCGCACTGGCCACCTCAAACTGGCCGACTTTGGCACCTGTCTGAAGATGGATGACGTGAGTTGCACGACAGCAGTATTAGTGTTGGATAATTAAGGAACACTGTGCACACTGGAAGCTTGTGGCCCTGTCTCCTTAGATGAACTGTATGATGGTGCCCCCTTGTGGACAGATTGTTGTGAACACTACAGAGTGAATGTATAAAGGTTGCGTAGGAACATTATTTGTAGAGGGGAGTTTTTGTTATTGAAATTGTGAGATTTGCAGATGTCCATAGTGTCCATCCACTGGAAGCTGCCAGACTTCTTTAGACATTCTTGACTCTTTTAAACATTCTTGACTCCTGCAGGCTGGCATGGTGCGCTGTGGTACTGCAGTTGGAACCCCTGACTACATTTCCCCTGAGGTGCTCATGTCTCAGGAGAAAGACGGATGTTACGGCCGCGAGTGTGACTGGTGGTCGGTGGGCGTGTTCCTCTTCGAGATGCTGGTTGGTGAGTGAGCTCTACCTGCGCCTTCGATCCTGCGAATCCTTGAGGGATTAGCCAGGTCTGGTCATGCTACCTGATCACCAGCTACGCACCATCCGTTGAGGGTGATGCTGCAGGTATCGCTAACCCCCAGTTCACTTATTAATGACTGAAGTCATTGGTTCAAACCCCAACAATATCAATGGTCTCTATCAGTCATTATTCTCAGCATTTGTCAATAACGATACCATTTTATTGCATAATCATAACATTTTCACCATGGTTCCTGTTCACGGTCACTCCATGCAGGTGAGACGCCCTTTTACGCAGAATCTCTGGTTGGAACGTATGGAAAAATCATGAATCACAAACACTGCCTCGTCTTCCCTGACGACATGGAGATTTCCAAAGAGGCTAAAAGTCTCATTTGTGCCTTCCTGACAGACAGGTGAATTCCTGTTACTTTGGTCTTCGGCATTTTCATGTTTGTCATGTTGTTTTTGGGACTGCGGTATCAGAACTGTACACAGCATAACTTGTTTTGGGTTCTCGTGCACTAAGTCCAGACGTGGCACTTCTGATGTTCTGCTCTCTAAGGAAGCGAGGAGACTGACACAGGGTTATGATCCCGCACTATGATCCCGCATAGTCGCACTGTCAGTGTTTACAGAAATGAGGTGTTTCTGGGACTCCTGTGTAACGCTCCTGTCGCAAATTGGCAGGAGGCAGTAAACACTCAGATATTCCAGCCGTTCACACTGACTTGAGCCCAATTGCAGTCCCACCCTCTGTCCCCCCCCCCTCCCCCCCGAAATGTGGCAGTGTAAACCACTCCTCTGTCCTCAGAATCTCCACACGGAGAGGAGAGGAGAGGGAGAGAGGGAGGACAGTGGGCTGTTTTCATTCACGTTGGCTTGTCTTGCTGCTCTCTCCTCCGTTATGACTCGCGGTCGCTGTTCGGTTCTCTGCTGGTCGCACGGTGCATTAATGGCGGCCAGCCGGAGGGTGATGGCCCATTCAGTGACTGAGTGATTTCTTCATGGACAGGGAGGTGCGTCTGGGCCGAAACGGCATCCAAGAGATTAATCGGCATCCCTTCTTTACGAACGACCAGTGGACGTTTGATACCATCAGAGAGAGTAAGTGCCTGTCCCTACCTAATGAGATCTGTTATCTCTCTCTCTCTCTCTCTCTCTCCTCGCCCTCTTTCTCTCTCTTTCTGTCTCACACAGACAGACACACACACACTTGCAGGGTTATGAGTTTTCTAAATTGCTATTTGCCTGCTCATACTCTGACGTCTTTAGATCCTGCGGGGGGGTTTTCTATTGTGAATTATTTCCAGTTGTACTGTTTGTCACATTTCAGTGTTGCTCTTGCTCAACTTCTGAAATTAGAAATCTTTGTTTCCTGCTCAAACTTTTCTGAGACTGTGCCATGTGTGCTGCAGTTGGAGCGAGGCTGACCGTAACCCACCAACTGAGCTGCTAAAATGTAGCTGACACCCTTACCAACATGCTGTTGCCGGTCTGTGCCTTTACATGCTCTGTCTAATCCTGTCTGTTCTTCTCATGGCCCAAGCAGGGAAGAAAAGTCCTAACCAGGACTGAGTAAAGATAGATGCAGGTCGTGTTCCTGGCCTGGTCCCCCGTCTGCCTGGATAGAGTGCTCTCCTCTACCCTGAAATATCCCCTCTGCTTTCTAATCCCATCTGATGCGGGTGCCAGCCCTTTGCCTCTGGCCAAGAATGTGGGAGGGGTTTTCTGAGCGTGTGCCACAGGGGGCGGGGGCCCTATGGTGTGGCTGGCGCTGTGCTGCTAATGACAGGGGCCCCCCTTCCCACAGGCCCACATGCGGGGGGGCTCACTCTCACTCACGGTGGGAACAGCTGCCCCTTGTTAAGGCTCGTCCCGGTCTTGAGGACCCTGAAATCGAAACGTTTCCCGTTTTGCCATCCATTCCGTTTGGCTGATTCTGGGGGGAGAGGTGGGTCTGCTCTCCTGCTCTGTGTCAGAGGTTGTTGATTGGGGGGGGGGGGGGGGGGTTACGCAGTGACACAGGCCTGCCAGCTTCTCGAGTCCTGGGGCTTCAACTGGGGAACATAAGCGCTCTCTGCTACCAGCTGTTTGAAAGGCCCAGTGTGCAGTGCATACAAAGCAGGTACTGTGAGTGCAGGTGGGTGGAGGCGCTGCGTTCGCCTGGGCGCCCGGTGTACCTTGGCACGCTGGCGCCTCACGTGGCACGTATGCCACAGGTATGCCGGAGAAAAGGTTCGTTTCCCTGCTGTTTAGACTCACAGGTACACAGACACTCTGACTGCAATGGAACGGCGTGGCGTTCGTGGTTAAGGGTGTCATCCTTGCGTAGACCTCAGCTGTCTCTGATTTGTTGTCCCTTGGAATGTGACCCACATATAATTAAAGCTGTTTACTATAAATAAGACAGAATTGTGGTGCGGTGGGTCAGCGGGTGGCGCTGTTGCTTCGCCAGTAGGCCTGAGCAGTGGAAAACCTGGCAGCACTCTGTGTTTAGGTGGAGATCATGTGTTCTTTCCTGTAATGCGTGGGTTAACTCAGTGCGGTTAGGCTAATTGATATCTCTAGATTGCCCATAGCATGCGATTGTGCGTGTAAGTATGTGCTTTGTTGGGTTTGATACCCCAACCTTGTGCCCTTTTGATGGGTCAGAAACTCCCCAGCCAGACACAAACTACTCCAGACACAAACTACTCCAGACACAAACTACTCCAGACTTTCACATGAGCATGAAGCTTGGCACTCATATGCCACACTGACATTTTGCTCTGCTCCTTCCTCTCACCTCAGCTGTAGCGCCCGTGGTTCCCGAACTGAACAGTGACATAGACACCAGGAACTTCGATGACATCGAGGACGAGAAGTGTCACCTGGAAACATTTCCCATACCTAAGGCCTTTGCGGGGAACCAGCTGCCATTTGTGGGCTTCACCTACTTCAAGGAGGACCAGTAAGGGTGACGCAGGGTCTGTCTGTCTGTGAATGAGTGTGTGTGTGTGTGTCTCTGTCTGTCTGTGAATGTGTGTGTGTGTGTGTGTGTCTGCGTATGTAAATGTACACAGATATTTTAGTCTGTGTGTGACTGTGTGTGCTCACTTGTGTGTAAATGTACACAGAGATATTTTAGTCTGTTTGTGTGTGTGAGGGGGGCTGGAGTACAGCCACAGGGAGGGGCATTGGGGGGGTCTCTGAGAGCCACATAAAGACAGCCACACACTGACACCTTGTCTCACTACACTGCCCTTATTCACTGCCACTTGGCTTTGGTTCACTCAATGTTAACCCCTTTCCTGTAACTAACCCTTACGGCTAAAGGATGCTAATGTTTTTATAGCATCCTTATTCCAGGCACTTCTGATACGTAATTGATACACATGATGGGACAGCAGTATATTTATATATTTTTCCAAATGGCCATTTAAGTGAAATAGCATGTGCTGGTGTGGTTCTTAAATGTGGTCTCTTCTGCAGGCTTCCTAAGATTCCTACCACTGTGGACAACTTACATCCAGCGTCATCCAAACAAGAGGTGGTTCAATCTCCGTCTGGCCTCAGTGTTCTTATTGTGTTTGCTGTCTGATTGGTTCGTTTTGGGACAAACGCAGCAGTGACTGAGAGCACATGACAACCCTGTATAATTAAAAGGCATGACACGTGGAAAGAGTGATGAAATGAGTTAAATGAGTAATGATTGCATTATTTACACGCAGTTGTAAAACAGCAGTACAGCCACCCTGTCAGATGCCAGTTGGATTCGGTTCCACGGTGTCAGTGGCCACACACAAACATTTCAAACATCTCCACTCTGTCCACAGTCCAATGATCTACAGAGGAAGCTGGAGAACCTGGAAGAGCAGCTTAACAATGCGATGCAAGCTAAAGAACACCTGGAAGAAAAACATAAGTAGGAGGATGGAATGATCCAGATTAACATCACTCTATTCCCCCATCAGGGGCTTCAGACATGAATTATGCAGGTTTCTGCTAAATGCTACTTTTTTTACTTTTTTACTTTTAGGAATTCAGTTGCTTGCCTTGAAAAGCTCTCCAAAGAAATGGATGAAGAGGTGTGTATTATAATGTGAGTTTTGTGTGTCTGCCTTTGGGTGTGTGGACAGCGGTAGAAGATCATTCCATTTCCAATGTGCTTGAATTTGTGTACTGACTCTGTGTGTTTCTCTGTAGATGAACAGCAGGAGGAATATGGAAGCTGCTCTCCATCAGTTAGAGAGAGATAAGGCCTTGCTGCAGCACCAGACTGTGGAGATCCAGAGGAAAGCTGACCACGAGGCTGACAGGAAACAGATTCTGGAAAAAGAATGTCAGCATCCCACGCACTCCTCCACACACACACACACACACACACACACACACACACACACACACACACACACACACAGCCCCGTCCACCAGTATCATTGCTGTGATGTTGTTGGTTCCCTGATTTTTAATGGGGAGGGTTTTTGTCCCTGCCAGTGAGGACCCTGCGAGACCAACTGGAGGACATGAAAAGGAAGAGCCAGGATGTTCAGGTCTCTGAAGAGAAGGTGATTCAGCTACAGAAGCAGGTAATTCTGTTAAATTTTGTGAGAGGAAAGGCAGAGAACAATTGCCTGGGTCATGCTGCCTCTGTCTGCCTCAGTTAGCCTCTCCGTGGTCTCTTGCTAGAGCCTGCTGCCTCTGCCTGCCTCAGTTAGCCTCTCTGTGGTCTCTTGCTAGAGCCTGCTGCCTCTGTCTGCCTCAGTTAGTCTCTCTCTGGTCTCTTGCTAGAGCCTGCTGCTTCTGTCTGCCTCAGTTGGCCTCTCTGTGGTCTCTTGCTAGAGCCTGCTGCCTCTGTCTGCCTCAGTTAGCCTCTCTGTGGTCTCTTGCTAGAGCCTGCTGCCTCTGTCTGCCTCAGTTAGCCTCTCTGTGGTCTCTTGCTAGAGCCTGCTGCCTCTGTCTGCCTCAGTTAGCCTCTCTGTGGTCTCTTGCTAGAGCCTGCTGCCTCTGTCTGCCTCAGTTAGCCTCTCTGTGGTCTCTTGCTAGAGCCTGCTGCCTCTGTCTGCCTCTGTCTGCCTCAGTTAGCCTCTCTGTGGTCTCTTGCTAGAGCCTGCTGCCTCTGTCTGCCTCAATTAGCCTCTCTGTGGTCATTTGCTAGAGCCTGCTGCCTCTGTCTGCCTCAGTTAGCCTCTCTGTGGTCTCTTGCTAGAGCCTGCTGCCTCTGTCTGCCTCAGTTAGCCTCTCTGTGGTCTCTTGCTAGAGCCTGCTGCCTCTGTCTGCCTCAGTTAGCCTCTCTGTGGTCTCTTGCTGGAGTTTGCTGCCTTGGTTAGCTGTCTTAGCAGAGTCCATCTGCCACTGTGCATGAATGCTTACTGCAGATTTGTTGTCTCTTGTTCTTAGTGGCTGTGTGCATATTTGCCGCAGACCTTATTTAATGTGACCATGCCCCAACCTTATACCAAAGGTTTGGACTCCATTTTGTCATCAGCTGACACGTGTCACCTGCAGTTTCTGCTTGTCTGTGTTTTTTATGGCTGACACTGGCTGCTTCCTCGTATAGCTGGACACGGCTAACGCAGCGCTGAGGACAGCTGCAGATGAATCTTCACGCCTGAAGAAGATTCAGGCAGACACCACCAAGCAGGTCCAGCAGATGGAAACAACGCTGAAGGAGATGCAGAACAAAATCAGCATGCTGGAAACTACCAAGCTTGAATTAGAGAAGGATGTGATCAATCTGCGGGACACCCTAGAGGCAGAGAGGAAGGCCTGTAGCCAGGGCAACCAGATGATTTCTGATCTAAAAGGTATGTGACCCTTCATTTGGGCCATAAAGATGATCTCCAATCTGCACTGTGCTTGGTCATTTAGGCAGGGTGCTAAAATGATGATGAAGTTTGTTTGTTTTTTTTTCCCCCTGTAATCATTACCCAGATTATCTGTGTTGTCTTTCCATAATGGAGTCAGTTTAGTTCCTTTTCTAAAAGTCGCCACAACCATATTGAAATTTCAGCTTTTGTTGATGTCAAGACAAAAATTGAGAGATCGTGCAGGTCTTTTTTCACTTTTATTAATATATTATAACTTATATTAAGTAAAAAATGAATTGTAGGGTGGTGTTGATCGCGGTTCACAAGCAGCTGACCATCTGTAGGTTCTTATTGCTGAAAGCCAGAGGGATACAGAAGTCTTTTAAAAACATTGCGTATATCATTGAACACTTCACATAACATCATGAAGAAGTAAAGGAAACGTGGCACCATCAGGACGTCCCTCCAAAACTGATGATCAGAGGAGGAGAACCTTGGAGGCTGCAATGGAACCAGCACAGCTTTCAAACACTCGCAGGAATTTGGCAGTAACTGACTGTTCCTTGCATGTTATGGTCATTTTTCATATTCTGTGGTCTGAGCTATGAGGTAAGAGTAAGGGGGCAAAAATAAACATTCAGTCTCATAAAATTCAGTCTCCCAAGACCTATGTGAGAAAATCCATATGGTCTGATGAGATCCAGGTAGGACTCCACCAAGAGCACAGTGGCTGCTGTGCAGTACGATGATGACACCTTCGTGATGTGGGATTGTGTAGCACAGCCTGGGCTCTGCTCTGGGTGAAGGGGGCAAAGAACAGCTTCAAATATCAAAAAGGATAAATCAGAAACCTCTGCCAGAAGGCTGAAATGAGGTATTCTCTGAAGAAGAATTATACTGAAAAGTCTGACAGTTATCTAAAGCACTCATGCATCCTCACGATGTGCTATAGACTGACCTAAAGGCAGCCTGCATGATGAGCTACGATCCGGCCCATAGACACCCCCTCACGATGTGCTATGGACTGGCCCAAAGACACCCCCTCACGATGTGCTATGGACTGGCCCAAAGACACCCCCTCACGATGTGCTATGGACTGGCCCAAAGACACCCCCTCACGATGTGCAAAACAGAGTGGGATAGAACCGAAAGCTCTGATATAGATCTATGCTAATGTGCTGCTAGAATTGCAACAAAAGGTGCTTAGTGAAATAAAAAGGGTATCTTGCTAAAAGGTTTGCAGTTTTTTTTATTACTTAAAATTTCCTTCTTTTATTTAAATATTGTTACTTATCACCACACCTTATTAAATTAGACCTTATTAAAGGTAAAGTCTGACACAGTTCATTTTGATTTTAGACTTTATATAAATAAAAGCAAAAAATTCCATAAGGCTATTTAGTGTATTCATATCCATCCACTGATGTGGTGTCTTTGATTTGATCTCTTCACTTGTGTAGTATGTAAGATACTATTATCTCAAAATGTCTGTTTCCTATAATGGAAATATTAAGTTACTTTGCTTCTTGTTGGAAAGTTCTACTCATCCTTATTTCATCAATGACTAACTGCCTTTCCTTAGAGCGCATCTCTGGGCATGAAGAGGATGCTAAGCTGATGAAAAGCAGCTCGGCCCAGATGCAGGTAGATAAACGGCTGCTGCAGGAGAAGCTGGCTGACCTGGAGAGGGTAAGATGGCCCTTTGCTGTTCCGCTCCATCTTGTTTGTTGGCCTGTCCCTTTTCAGGTGTGCAGGACCTGCTTTCTATGGCAATTAAAGTATAATCAAATATGTTTCTGTGTCCCCAGGAGAAAAGCAGCCAGGAAATTGAGGTAACTTACAAGATGAAGGTCCTGCAACAGCTTCTAGAAAAGGAACAGGCTGAGCACAAAGCTACACGGGCCCGTCTGGCTGACAACGACAAGATGTTTGAGTCTGTGGAGGAGGCCAAGTGTGAGGTCATGAAGGGTGAGCCAATCACGTGCTGCGGAGGGTGCAGCGTGGAGGTGTGATGGGGTGAACTGGCGTCTCTATATGAGCGTGCACTGTGATGCACTGGCATTATATCCAGGGACTCTATTCGGCTCATTAGTGATAGTGGGTTGCACCAAGTAGAGCACTTCCTGTATAGACTATCGATTTTGATGTTCCAATTCAGTCTTGTGTTGAGGTAGACTCCAAGGTACTCCACTGTCTCGCCTTGGATAGTTCCCTAGTTTGCCTGAAGTCCTCCAGTGATTCCTTAGTCTACTTGAAAACCTAGGTGGTTCTTCTTGCAACATCCTATGAAGATCTATTCCAGACTCCCATGTTCCTCCTCTCTCCACTCACTGCATCACACAGTTCGGTGGTGGCATAAACTCGAATTGTAGTGGATGTCTGGTGGTTTAGAGAGTGGAGAGGAATGGTGTATTTCCTGTATCAGATATGCTGAAGCTGATACTATCATCTAGGCAATCAAGGTGTTGCACACCTACATCCTTCTAATCTTCTCACCCAGTAGATAGGCTGGATGGTGTTAAATGTACTGGAGTAGAGTCTCCTCGGTATGTTGCCTGGCTCGCCTAGATAGGAGTGTGGTCTGTGGAGTAAATACAGCATGGTATCTTCCCAGCTTAGACCTGTTAAGCAAACTGCAGAGGGCCAGGAAGGTCTTTCACATGTGGTCTGGGAGGGTTTAGAGCCAGTTTTTTTTTAAAGGTTTGTGTGTTATATGTTCTGTGCTCATATGGGTACTGGGGGTATGCAGGAGTTCTTCCAAAGAGGGGGGTGGTTTGAAGTTGTAGGGGCAGATTGTACTGGAAACCTTCTCCCAGCTGATCAGCTCAGGCTCTCCACTGCTTTGCCCATTGCAATACCTGTATGGAGATCAACAAGCATATGCAGATGGAGGGGATCCTGCAGGATGCGAGTTTTGACTGAGCGGGGATTTTTTTTTTGAGGGGGGACCCTCCAAATTATTTGAGGGCCTCTGTGTGACACCCTGCCACAAACTGTGATTTTCCTCAGCCCCCCCTGCCCCAACACCACCTACATCCTGTTGTTTTTAGCAGATGTCTAAGCAGGCATCTATAACTGTTGATGATGACGATCATGGATCATAACACTACATCCCTCTGTTTTTTTTCTCACCAGAGATGGAGCGGAAACTCGAGGAGGAACGAGGAGAAAAGCAGCAGGTGGAGAAAAAGCTGTTGGCTATGGAGAAGCAAAACTCGATGCTGGACTGTGATTACAGACAGGCTCAGCAGAGGCTGAAGGACGTGGACAGACAGAAGGAAGAGCTCAGTGAAGAGGTGCTGCAGGGGCTATGGGCATAGAGCAGCTCATGGACAGAGGTGTCTGAGGTTGTCCCATGGAAAGTCCAATTTCCCCAATTCATTAGATCCCTGTTTACATCCCTCCAGCTGAAAAACCTGAAGCTGCAAGCAGAACAGGAGTCTCGGAAGTTCTGCCAGATGCAGGAGGGCCTGAAGGTCCAGGAGCAGGAGGTCAACGCTTTGTGTACGTCACAGAAGCAGTTGAAGCAGGAGCTGAACCATATGCTGGATGTGAAGCAAAATTTGGAGAAGCAGAAACAGGAGCTGCAAGAGTGAGTGTCGTCGTGTTGGCCATGATGGGCACTGCAAGATGTCAGATCACAATCTTAGTGACCTGGTCCCTGTATTTTCAGGGAGCGACTGACCGTCGATATGCAAATGAAGGACCTGCAGGAGCAGGTGGAATCTGAGCAGTATTTCACGGTAATCTATAGGCCCTCCTTCTAACCCCACACATTTTCCTGTGAAATCACATTTTAACAAAACAATTCAAATGTAATATTTTCTGAAAGTGATATTCAGAATGGTGCTGACATTGAGATTGTCTGTGTTGCCCAGACCCTGTATAAGACCCAGGTGCATGAGCTGAAAGAGGAGCTTGAAGAGAAGATCAAACTCCACAAGGATGCACAGGAGAGCCTGCTGGAGCTTCAGGAAGAGAGGTGAGCATGCTGCAGTGTTTTTTCAGTGTTAGGCACCTCACGTGTGTGTGATGCGTAGAAACAGCTGCCTCAATTTACCCATCAACCCCCTCCCAGGGACTCACTGGCCACTGAACTGGAAATCACCCTGACAAAGGTTGACTCTGAGCATCTAGCACGTTCCATCGCAGAAGAGCAATACTCAGACCTGGAGAAGGAGAAGATCATCAAAGAGCTGGAGATCAAGGAGATGATGACTCGACACAAACAAGAACTGGCAGCTAAAGAAGCAACTATTAACTCGGTGAGCTGTACCAGGGTTTGGATTCAACCCCGAACATCTGATCGACAGTTTATAGCAATTTCAATGTGAATAGAAGAACCTCTGATGTGCTAAAAGGGTCCTGCCCCATTGCAGAAGCAATGTTTGTCCTCTAAATGTGGGATTTGCCTGAGGTTCAGCCCTTTTTGTAGCTGGAAGAAGCGAATCGCACTCTGACAAACGACGTGGCGAAGCTGGCCAATGAGAAGGAGGAACTCAATGATAAACTGAAGGAAACTCAAGAGCGTAAGTGTCACTGCTACCTTTCTGGATATCGGTATTGCATCCTACGCTTCGTTACAGTCCTTTGAATATTCAGATTGCATGCCGTAGATTTTTTGCGCATTTTATTGTCATTCTTAGAGTTTATTCCGGTCATTCTGGGAGCTATGAAGGTTTTATTGTTGCTTAGTATTGTACTTCTGGCTTGGCTCCTCCTTTACTCTCACACAGAACTTCAGATGGCCAGGGAAGGAGAGCGCCAGTTCAGTGCAGTGAAGATTGTTTACGAGAAGCAGCTAAAGTCAGAGAGGACCCTCAAGACCCAGGTGAGCTGCACGAAGTATCTATGCAGTTATAATGCTAGATCCTCCCAAGTGAAGGCCAGCGTGGTGTTTATCAGGCTGGGATGATGAGCAGCTCGATGGAATCCTATAGAGGAGAGGAGAGTGTAAAAATAGGGACGTCACTGGAGAATGCTGAACTCCTCACTGACCATTTCATCTGGCCATTGTCAGGCGGTGAACAAGCTGGCAGAAATAATGAACCGGAAGGAGGTGCAGAGTGGCCAGCGAATCAATGACATGGACATACGCCGGATAGAGAAGGACAACAGGAAGCTGCAGCAGGCGCTAAGGACGGAGCGCGAGAAGCTCAACGACGCCATCATCAAGTACCAGAAGGAGATCAACGACATGCAAGCAGTCAGTGAAGCATCCATGCACTTCCTGCCATGCTCACTGCACACCGTGTATCTTCAGTTAGAAAGATAACAATAGGATCACACAGGCTTGTTACAGTATATGAGCTTCATTGAGTGTTGGTCCACATGGTGTTTTGATCGCCGCCAGGTGATTGCAGACGAGAGCCAGCTGCGGCTGGAGCTGCAGATGGCCGTGGACAGTAAGGACAGCGACATTGAGCAGCTCCGCTGTCAGATCTCCACGCTCAGTGTCCATTCGCTGGACTCCATGAGCGTGAGCAGTGGACCCGACCTGGAAGCTGACGACGCCTATCCAGGTAGACCTGCTTCTCTGGCAGTTTCACCAGGGTGACGCGTGACCTTGACTCCATTCTAAGCCTGGTTCCTACTCGCTCCACTCTTCCTGCACTTTATATCTGCTGGGGCTGCGAGGTCCAGATAGCAGGAATAATAAGAGAAAATGTGAAGCATCACTGTCTAAGAGCCAATAGCGATCTTTCCCTCTCTTGAGTGAATCCACCCGGCTGACTCACCAGCCACTCCACAGTTAATTCACCTTTTCTACTCACCTTTCTTCACTCTCTCTCTTTTTTCCCCCCCGCCTTTTCCTGGGCCCTAGTGCGCATCACTCACTCTCAAACCTCTGAGTCCTTGTGCTACACGTACCAGCGTAGCTCTAAGTCTGTCTGCATTGACACCAGACCGTGCCTCAGAGCTCGAATACTTTCCTGCTCTGAAGGCGAGGAGGAGGAGGAGGAGGAAGCTGACAGGCCTCCTCGGGCCCTGGAGTACAAGCAGCCGGAGCCTGCCAGTGCAGGTGATCTGCATGGCCGCTCTGAGCCGCCACTTCTAACTCGGAGTGATGCCCGTGTGCTGTTGCTGCCAGTGAGGTTGATGGCTTTTGTTCAAAATCAGTCCGATCCTCGGGCACCCTGCACACAGTCCATGTTTTTGCTTTTCCCGGGAGCTGGGAAGGAGCACATGGACTGTCAAGGCAGGGAGCTCGGAGGGAACGAAAACATGGACCGACTGTGGGCTCCCAAGGACTGGATTGAGAAACACTGTTCTAAACTGGCCTAACTGCTTGTGCCATGTATGTTTAGACTTGCATATAGGCTTTGCTGGGAATTGGTGCCTTTTTTTTTAATTTCCTGCAAAGAAAAAAAACCCTGAAAATCGATATTGTGACATTACACCCTAAACAAATTTTGTTTTACTTTGTATTACAATTATATGTTCATTTTATCTTAAACTCAAACTCCAGTCCTGGGGGGCCGGAACCCTACACAGTGTTTGTTTCACCCTCATTTAACACACCTGATTCAACTCCTTGTGCTAATTACCACGTCGCTCTTGAGCTGAATCATTTATGGTGGAACAGGGAAAGAACTAAGATACACAGGGCTCCGACCCCCCTGGACTGGAGTTTGACACACCTGTCTTCAACCACTAACACTTTTTGTATGGTGTTGAGTTTAACTGGAATGGGCGATCAGATTAAATGGGAATCTCAGCCCTTCTTCCCGTCTCCCCCCTTGTCCCTGTTCCCCAGGAGAGACCCGCCTAGAAGGATGGCTCTCTCTTCCGGTGAAGAACCACATGAAGCGCTTCGGATGGGAGAGGAAGGTATGAAGTAATCAGCGTGCTGGTCCGCTTCTACGGACCGGGCCAGAATCCCAAACCAGAGCCTAGATCTTCATGTCATGTGGCATGAAAAGCCCAAACCTGCCCATCCATCCTCCATACCGGTTATCCAGCACAGCGTGATATTGGGCCTGGAGCCTGTCCCAGGAAGCACAACGTAGGGCACGGATACCGTTACCATAACGGGCACGGATACACACCAGGGGCAGTTTATACACACTGACTACACTAACCTTTAAGTGCTGTGGTGCCTCTGGGGCTGGATGACCTTGACTGTCAACTAATGTGTTTTTCATGTCGTTTCTGCAGTATGTGGTGGTCAGCAGTAAGAAGATTCTGTTCTACGACAGTGAGCAGGACAGAGAAAAATCTAACCCCTGGATGATTCTGGACATAGAGTATGTCTGTCTTATGTGGTGTAATAATTTGGTGTGGCCCAGTGGGGTAGGGGTACAGAGGGGGGAAAAAATCTGTGTCGAGAGAGACTCTGTCTCACGGTTTATACGCTGGTAACATTCCACACGTAAGCCCTCAAAAGCTTGGGAGTGGGACAGTGTTAAGCCCTGAGCTCTCAAAGCCTCCACACACGGGCAAATCTTCTCATGCATTTGCAGATCTGCCACGGCAGAAGTGTAGCAAACATCACGAGTTAAAAGACAGCCAGGAGTTGCAACTCATGACATGTCTGTATTTACTACCCTTGGAGCAAAATACTTACACTTTTTAGCCATTAATACCCCTGTACGCATTCACAGAACTATGCATGCATTCACAGATTTGTCTACACGTATATAAATCTCAGTACACTTACAAATCTCATTACGGACACGGATTCTGAATACAAATATACAGATTCCTGTACAAATTTGCAAATTTCAGTACGCATTTAGAGTCTTTGAGATGCAGTCACACAACTCTCCGTACACTTTTGCAAATAATTTTGCTACCGTAACAGTAACAGCCCCATAGTCTGGCCCTGCTGTCTGATCTTCACTTGTATGTAATGAACAGAAAGAAATGATCTGGCACCCATTGTGTATGGTGAGCGTTAACTAATTTGGTATATTTGCTGTTCTACCTGCCCCCTTTTTTTTTTAAACTCTACAGTAAATTGTTCCATGTGCGACCAGTGACCCAAACAGATGTGTACCGTGCAGATGCCAGGGATATTCCCCGTATATTTCAGGTGACACGACAGTTTGGGCATTTGTGACAACACGGTTCTACACGGCACATTGTGTGTTTGATTCAGGCAGACTGGTGTTTATTTTTTTACTAGCCTTGTATCACTCGGTAGTAATGGTGACTGATATTGATAATCAACCTATTTTTACATAATATTACCAATATCGATAACTGTCTATCCTTGCTGTTAATTTTGAGTATTGACTAAATTCTAAATGTTGTCCGGTAATATCAAATGATATTGACACATTGGACCAATGGTGATGTCTTGATTTTCAGCAAACATTAACTGATGCCGATATATAAACCTATACATCCCTGATTAACAGGGGGGGATATTTCAGCTCCAGAAAGTAATAATCCAGAACAAGATTTTTTTCAACCAACCAACTGAGTATAAAGAGTCACAGTCAGAGTACTGAACTGGTTGATAGAAACCAAATTTTGCTCTGGACTTTTACTCTCTGGACCAGAAATCCACTTCTGCTAATTAGCAGAAGGTTTTATAAAAGAGGAATAAATAAGTTAACCGGTTTTTGGTTTTGTCTGCAGATTCTCTATGCAAATGAAGGGGAGTTCAAAAAGGATCAGGATGTCACTGTGGAGCAGCTTCTGGTGGGAGACAAATCCAGCTACATCTGCTACAAGGGACACGAGTTTGTCCCCACATTGTACCACTTCCCCTCCAGCTGTGAGGCCTGCACCCGCCCCCTGTGGAACGTCTTCAAACCCCCTCCGGCGCTGGAATGTCGCCGCTGTCATGCAAAGTGCCACAAAGACCACCTGGACCGACAAGAGGAGGTCATGGCACCCTGTCGAGGTTGGTCTGAGGGTGGAGTGTGGATGCACCCTCATGTATTGTATGAGAAGAACTCTGCCCATGTCAAAGTTCTTGTGATGGAGAGCAGGAATTGCTGTGTTGTTTCTAGGGGCACATTAAAAAAGACAGTTTGGGGACCCCCCCCTTAGCTATTCCAAAAACAAAATGAATAGCTGGCGAATGGAGTCAGGAGGTTATAACTAGTTAGTTGGCACAACATGCAGCTTCAGAGTCTCCTAAATAAGGAACGTGTTTATTTAATATGTAGTGCCCTGGCACCTTTTGACCAAACCTTGGGAGCCCCAAGAGGTTTGCCACCTAATTCATGTCAGGAAGGACACCTTGAGCTAGGACAGAGTATGTAAACTACCAGTCAAATGGACCTGAATTTCACATAAGCACCAAGTTCTTGCTGTGCGCTGATAGGTCAGTCTGTCATAGTCATGCATGTCTCACTAATGTTATTGTGAAACAGCTGGATGGGTCTTTCAATCAAGGAAACGAACCAATCAAAGCTCAAGAAGAACTGAACTATTTTGCCAAGTATACGAGCCTTTGTGTTTTATAGTTGTTTGTCAAACCTGAATAGCTCAGAGCTGGAATAGCTGGAGATGCGTCAACAATGGAGAAGGCAACCTTTCTTTCCCCAGAACTTGTGCTGGGCCTCCTATGCAGGTTGAAGCCTTAGATGTAAGCCTCCATCCTAGCTCATTCAGCCTTTTCTTCCTCAGTGAAGTACGATGTGTCAATGGCCAAGGACCTGCTGTTGCTGGCCTCATCTCAGGAGGAGCAGCAGAAATGGATCAGCAAGCTTATCAAGAAGGTTCCCAAGAAGCCACCTGCAGCCGATCCCACAACCCGACCCTCCCCCCATCTCTCGCCCCGCCTCTCGCCCCACCCATCACCCCGCCTCTCACCCCACCCATCACCCCGCCTCTCGCCACGCCTCTCACCGCGTCTCTCACCACGCGCTCGAGTGAAAGGCCAAGATTCCCAGACGCCGCCCATAAGCAAGCCGAGGTGAGAACAAGAATGGATGAGGGTCTGAACTAACACTCGCTTTATGTTGCTTTTGTCCAAAGCAAAAGACAAGTGAGGCAAATAGCACATTACAAACATACATGCCGTCAAGGAGTCGACTATGCGTGAGTGCATCTAGACTGAGCCCAGGTTCAAGTGCCAGTCGTATTGGACCAAGAACTACACTTCCAGCTAAGCCAGAACCTAATGAGAACAGTCAGCAGATAGTGCAACATTTATGAACATTTAGTGAACAAGAAATTACTATAGTAGTTCTACTTCCTGGGCCCAGCGATAGTCAGTGTGACCCAGCCATACATTTCCCTTAAAGAGCACAGATTGTAATTCACAGACTCTGTTCTGCTGTGTTAATATGTCAGTAGAAGGAACCATGTGGCTCCCGGTACCAGCCTTTCTCCATCATTACACAGTAATGTTACATCTTCTTGCAGGTTACTTGATTTTCAGCTGAAGGACTGGAACTGGTCTTTGGATGATGTTGATGATGACACTATGTTTGATTTCTGAAGACGTGATAAGGTGCAGGGTGATTGAAAGCCTTGGGTTGCTCCTGCTCAAGAAGCATGATATTCTTGTTTAGGATAAACTTTTTGGCAAAATAACCTCTGCAACAAAGAAAAATATTTGCTGCACTTACTGAGGATGAGTGTGTGCTGGTGACTTGCGCGTCTGAATCTGTTATTAACAGCAATTTTTCTGTGGATGAGACTAATTGGTGCATGAAATAGTGCATCTTTCAAAATGAAACTCTTGCATTGATACATTAGTTGATCCATAGAAAAGTTTCCAGGTGTCACATAAGTATATATAAGTTATGAGTATTAAGGACCTGTCCTTAAGCTGACGTGATTAGTCTACAGGAGTGTTTTTCAACCCAATCCTCTGGGGCCCACAGTTCACATTTTTACCCCCTTCCAGCATCCAGCTGAACCTTTCAAGCAAGCAATCAAGAACACTGAATATGGGGTACAGGTGTTGGAAGCTGGTAGGGAGCAAAAATGTGGACAATCAGTCCATGAGGACTAGATTGAGAAACTCTGGTCTTCAGGAACCACTGGATGGAGTGCTGTGATTTGATAGGATGTGTTTCTGCAAAGTTTTCTACCAATTGCCAGAACCCACAATCCTGCATTTTGGTTCAGGCGGTTATTTGAGTGTGTGTATGACTGCATATTTTACTCATGTTCAGTTGTTGGTTATTGATCTTGGTTCATTGTTCGTTGTTTTTTGAAAACTAACCAAATCCCAAGCTGGACCTTGTTCTGTCTAGTGCACATACTATGTGTCAGTTATGTCATTTGAAGGGTGAGATGTAGTACTTAGTGCGTGTATTCATACTTTTGTTTTAGTGTGAATATGATTTCTTAAGTTTGCTGGAAATGATTTCAAGCCTGGTTTCTCTCTTCCCAGCTAACGTCCTGTCCTGGAACTTCATTCTGTCTGAAGTTTTTTTTTTTTTTTTTGGAATAATTTTTAACATCTAATTTGGATACATCTGAAGGGCATTTATGCATTTGCGTGCCATTCTCCCACCCTTTCTACAAAGCCCAGTGTTCAGCGTGTGAATGAGCCTACAGCAGAGCACTGATCCACACACTCACCCGTCCCCAGAGGACCATGCACTGAGCACGGCTGTAATCTGCTTTAGTGCTATGGTGCCTCTGAGGAACATAGCAAAGGAGAGATGGCCCATGATTCCCAGCCCACAGCGTATTGCTGGAACTTTACGAAGTGGACACTGGCTGAGGACCAGCGTAAACATGATGAACTCTTAATGAAAGGATCCTGAAACTCCAAAATGCAATCCTGGCCACCATAGAGAACAACAACTGTCAGCCACCTCTGATGAAACAAACTCCACCAGGTCTACATGCAGGAACATAGGAAAACATGGAATCATTGGGGTTAGCCTGTGCAGTGTGATGGCAGTCCGCTAGAGGTGATTCCACATGCATTCACTGGAAGCTCATTAACACTGCGATAGTGTTGGTCTCCTAAACCACCTGGTCTTAACACATTTGGATACTGAGAAGGGTTACACACTTTGGCTCGTCACGGCAATGCGCCACGTGTTTTTGGTGGACAGACAATGACAATTCAGAGGATATGTGTGCATGTTTCACAAATGTTATATTTTCATAATAGGAAAGCACAGCGTATTTCAGCGTATAGAGTTTTGATGTTTAAGTGTACATATATATTTATAAAATATTACTAGAGCAATCTGTATTAAACTTTTTTTTTAATCACAAGCTGTTTTACATGCTAGCTAGTTTTGGCTTCTAATCTAATCAGGATGTGTTTGATTGGCTGTGGTGGGTTGTGTGAGCTAGCAAGTTAGCAGGACCAGCTCTTTTCATTGGACCTTAAAGCTGCCTGACTGCATGCATTGCTTTTCAGCTGTGATCTGCTTTAGTGCTGTGGTGCCTTGGTCGAAACTTTTTATTCATTGTGAATCAAAGTGGAAGTCTGCCTTTTCATATCATCGAAAGACTCACATGCTTCAGGGTTCAGTTAATGTATTTGGTTCATTTTGGCATCCCCAGTTATTCTGTCCAAAATCATTCAGCTATCAGCAGTGGTATTTATAAGTAATTTTAAATGAATATAAATAAATGGTTGCATTTCATGTATTTCATTACCTGCTTTTGATTAAATGCATTTTATATGAAGCTGCTGTGATGGACAAGTTTGTTCTTGTATGTGCATTTGACTCCCAGTTCTACTGACGCACTAATTGACAGTGATGGTTAACCCCTCGAAGGCTGCACTCGTATTACTAAGGAAAAGGTCAGTGCCTGTGTGCCACAGACATCCTCTGTATCATCTCACCATCAGAGTACTCGATGACAACTGGATGACTGTTGTGTTTATACATTTATCCCACATTAGTTTTTCTCAGTTGCTTTGGCATATTTCATGAAACATACTTAATATTCTTACAACTATATTCTTAGAAAAAAGGCTAAAAAAAATGTGTACTTTTCCTTGTTCCTGGGGCTGTACTCTCGTAATTGTACCTTTTAATGTACAGAAATGGACTCTGTACCTTTGTGCTGTTCCTCAAACAGCATTCATGAACCATCAATTGTACAGAAATGTTCCTCAATGTCCATGTCTGTACCTTAAAAGATAGTTACCTACAGCTAAGGGTACAATTGGCAGACCCTTGAGGGTACAGCCCCAGTAACAAGTAAAGGTACACATTTTTACCCTTTTTCTGAGAGTGTTTAAAACTATTTCAGACAGCAGTTTTATGCATATAGCACAACATTATGGTTTAGCTGCAAAAGGCCATAACTAAACCAAAAAATTAACTCATGCCTCAAAAGCAAATAATTCTATCAATGAATTAGTGTCACCAAAATGAAAAGTACTTCCAGCATTTTATTTGTTGGGTCAACGTGCTCAGACATATTGCCAGTATGTCAGTGTAATTATGCTCCTGAGCTCCACCATTCCGAATGACAGTCATTTTCCACTTACTCATTGTCACGGACTGATCTTTCTTTTTTAGCAACTGATACTTTTGTCAGAGATATCGGTTTCAATGGTGCAAGACTCTACATTACAGTATGTAAAGATCTAAAGACACCGAACAGCAAAAAAGTCACTCAGCCATATATAGCTCAAAAACAACAAAAAGTCATGTACTATGGGATCCAGAAATACAAGTGTTGCATCACTGCAATATATGGCATTTATTTTTGAATCATTCTGAAATCATTGTGCACGTTGAGGCTTTACACGATAATCACTTACATATACAGTTTTGGGTCTAAAATTATTACCGTGGGAAACGACATAATCCATTTTGACCTGCAAGACTAAAGCAACAGAAATTGTGCCAAATGATGACAGTTGCACAAAGCCGTTTGCAGGCATGTACTAAAGCACTTGGAGATTAGTGTGAAAATTAGAAATGATCTTCTGCTGTGCACCAGTCAAATCATGGTGTGGATTTACACTTGTTTTGCAGATGTTGTCATTTGAGGAATATGGCAAAACAATCAAGAAAAAAACTAGCATAAAATTTCAGGATAGAAATTAGAATGTATGATTCAGTGTCATTCAATTTATGACTGTTGGACACTTCGGAGATTTGTCCAGTTTACCACTAAAACCCGGAAAAGAGTCAGAGGGTCCATCTGGATTATTACAGGGTTTCTGCCATAAAAAGGAATAGTCAAAAGATAAAGAAGAGAGATTTTAGCGCAGAGAGGGTGTACTGGAGTTGGCAGGGTGAGGAAGTGAAGAGTGTTTAGACTGACAGAACAAAATTTGGGTGGGGGGCAGACTAGTGTTAGTGAGACAGGTTGTGTTTGACAAGAAATTATCCTTTATTTATTCAAGTATAAGTACAGATACATTGGAAGTCTTTGATTTTTTCACATATCCCATTTTATTCTCATTTGAAAGCTTGGGGTGCGAACACGTTTACAAGAGAGATATGGGAAGTTCAAAATATTCAGAATGCAAAGGAATTACTGTTTTATCCCTAGGAGGTTTGCTGTAAAGGTGGGTATAGCTTGGAGCTGTAGACTCTGAAGACTGACAGCTGTCACAGGATCTTCACCTCAGTGACCCTGCATTTTACAGGGCAAGACTTTGTATGTGGAATAGGATCAAAGATTACAAGACGCTCTCCTATTTGGTGACCTGAATACCCAGGTAAACTGCTGGTGACGTGAGCATAAGCGTTCTTAGACAGAAAGCCAATTTGGTACTGAGCTCAGGGAAAATCTATTTGTAGGGCAGTGTGTGGCTCAGCAGGTTAGGACACTGTGCTTGTGGTCGGAAAGTTGTTGGTTTAAATCCCACGGTCAGTAGTGTGATTTCACGGTTCAGTCCTTCAACATGGCCCTTAACTGTTGGACCCCTCTCTCTCTTTCTCAAAGCAGAAAAGCATGTTAAATGGGAAGGTTAGTTGTCCGAGGGCAAAGATGGATAAGGAGATCTGGGGGCAGTCACTAAAGATAGGGTTCCTAGCTGTTGTAGTCGTGTCAGTCAGACACTCCCCAAAAATGGTTTAGCGTAATAGCAGTGTGACTAACCTGAACCCCAGTCTAACCCGGTTAACCATGTGAGACCTGTACCGAAATGGTCGATGATATACGTGTGGCTGGGTGACACTGTGGCTGTGTTATGGGCTCCAGCACGGTGTGGCTCGATCTTACACTTTGCTTCTTACGTCTCTGACCCACCTACAGCATGCAAGCGATGAGAATCGATAACAGAATTTTGGTGTTTTTACTGAATCTGCAGCATAAAATATATGTCATGGGTCAAGTCAAATCTTTATCTTGTAAATGTAGAATAAGGGATGTGATTATAGTCCTTGTGTTTTGCTGCTGCATGAAATTAAAATTCCCGTTAAAAATTAAGCATAACCTGGGTACCAAAAGCTGTCAATGAAGACTACAGCTCGGAAATTACATCCCATCATACTGCATAGTAAAGTTCCCCAAAAAGTACACCGGCTTGTACATGGATCATTTATGATTTCATCTGGTGTCAGATTATCTGAAGAATGCATAATAATGCTTAATACTTAAATCAAGATCAAACGTTTTGATTTTATAAAAGACTAAATGGTGTACATGTTCATTATCGTAATAATAGTGGATATTTTTCGATGCAATAAATGTCATGGCTTCCACTATATTGCATTTGTTGACAATTTGCAAGAAGAAGGATATTAGTAGTAAAGAGATTCTTTACTTCAACTGTGGGGCAATTAACTGTTGTTCCATTTAATGTTCATCCAGAATATCTAAAATATTTAAACATACAGCTAATGTATGTTGGCTAGACTTCATGACATTAACTGAATACAAAACCTGAAAAGGTATGTCAGGAAAAAAAAACTCAGAATGGGAGTAGAGGGAGGTTGCAGATCAACATAGTCACACTATTTATTCATAAATTTGATGCGGTTAACTGACATAACCTTGCTTGCCAGAGGCCAAAGAGTGTCACACTTAAATAGTTTTGGGCTGTAGCTAGATGATACTGCTTAACCGTTCCAACCACGGCACACCTGGGCTGTGAGGCACGTGCCTGACCAGTGTGCCGATTCTCACACGACCATTAAGGTAAGACCCCTTGAAACCATCACCGACTGATTCGTGAGATCCAAATATGTAAAAGCCTGAGAGAAGATCCGAGCCCAGAGGGTTGTGGAGATATGGAAAAGAGGCCAAGGAACGCGGTGGTCATTCCCCAACTCTGCTAAACATCTCCTGGACTCAGGCCTTATGCTACCATGAAGAGGGAGGACCCCTCATCAGGAAGAGCCCGGTATTGTTTGTATGACACTGGTGTTAGGAGTACGCCCCCCCCCCCCCCCAAGACAATACTAATCCCTCATCCACAAAAAGTTACATTTATGTAGGGGCAGCAGAGGTGGGGCCCCTTACCACATTCATCCACATCCTCTCTTCTCACAAAGCTACCATCCATCTGGTCTCCCCAACCAGGCCTGTCCAATCCTACTCATTTCACTCATGCTTTGATTTCCCTTTCTTCAGCTTCCCCCCATTCTTCATCACCTCCTTCTTGTGCAGCCCGTTGGTTGTCATAGAGACACCGTTGGCCTTGGTGCCGCTTGGGGATCCGTCCCGACACGGCTGGTGCCGCCGGTATGTTTGATAATAGAAGTTAGCGAAGAGGATGATGAAGGTGATGGCGTAACCGATCAGGGCCCAGTGCATCCAGTGGGGGAAGTTGCAGCCGATATAGAGAGAATGGGCAGCGTGTCCGATCGTAACGTGGAACTGGATCTGTGGGGACATCAGGGGGCGCTAATGATCTCTCATGGGCGACATCTGCTAAAATCTCATTTCATTTGCTCAACAACCAAACCAGGCTATCAGACAAATTTAAATATTGAAATTCTAAAATGAATTCTGTGGTTCTGCAGAGATTCATCCCATTCTTCATAATAGTATATTTACTTCAAAAATCCATACTCTCCTAGTAAAAGAGAAGGAAAACGTGTTTTCCTGATAAAGCAGCGACTGAACAGTATCAGCACAGAGGTGGCCCCTGCACATTTACCATCTGGATGATGGTCAGGTACTTCTTCCACCACAGAAACTTCTGGATCTTGGGTCCAAAAGCAGCCAGGCCATAGTACAAGTACATGAGGACGTGAATGGCTGCGTTAATGTGAGCCCCGAAGAGAGCTGTGGGAGGAAACACGAGTCTGTGAGAAGGCTATGGGGGGTGGAGACTGTCAGCAGGCTACGGGGGGGTGGAGTCTGGACTAGATCAGTATTCCTGCTGTACCTCAGGGAGATGCGACGGTACTCACACTGCCCCCCCGCCACCCACTTGATGCCGATCCACCAGAGCAGGAACATGGTACAGTGATGGTACACGTGCAGAAAGCTGACTTGGTTGAATTTCTTGCGCAGGATGAAGAAGACCGTGTCCAGGTACTCCACACCTTTGGAGATGTAGTACCACCACAGCGCCGATGCTATCTGTCAAGGAGAAAAGGAGAGAACTGTATGTCAGTTTGTGGGCATCTCCTGATAGCATGTGACCCTACGCCATGGTGCTTCTCCTTGTCAGGGGGTGAGTCTCTGCGTCGGGACTTCCTGTCTTCACGTCTCACCTGCACCGAGACTCACAGGTTTGCTTGTAATTGAGTGTACAGCATGTGGCTCAATGGGCTACAGTATCTATTACTGTATTACACAGCCAGTCACCGTGGTGGGCGGGGCTTGGCTCAGCGGAGTCGGACTTTCTGTCTTTAAATCCAGTCCTCGGCAAAACAGTCTCATTTCCCCTGGGTTCTTGAGCACGACCTCCCCCCTCCCCCCCCCCAAATGCTCCAGGGGAGTCAGATAAATAGCTGACCCTGCGCTTCGATCCCAAGCATTACTCTTACACCTGTGTGTGTGTGTGTGCTTATGCATTTTTCAAAAGGAGAGCACGATGGAATATGAAAATTAAAGAATTCCAATGACGAATGAAGCATCGTTTCATTACCCTCCCAAAAGTCTAGATATTAATATACTTCTGAAGTGGAAACCCGTTCAGTTCATCCCAGTGCATGCATTTCCAGATATAAGTTATCAAGCAGCTTCATTTTAGGGTTAGAGGCAGAAGTTGTGGACGACAGAATGAGGAGCTTCTGTCACAGACAAAATGGTATCACTTTACCTGAGGAGGCACAAGTAGCTTAATAACTCAGTTACTGCTCAAGTGGAAATCATGAACAGATATAGTAACTACATGAAATACATGAACCATAATGATTGATTAATACGTGTGTAACAGTTTATGGTTAATTAATACATTAAATAAGAGTGTACTACTACCTTATCAGGTAAAGTGTTACCAAAAAAATAATGCAAGCTTTACAAACATGCGAACTTTACAAATCGAGTTGCTAGGCAAACACTTCCTTACCCGTCTGTACAGATGGGTGTGTGTTAGGGCAATTTACGTTAAGTAGCTTGATCAAGTTCCTTCCCCTACTTGGATTCACCTCTTATGTCCTAATTCCAGGTCTGTAATCACCAGACCACCTGCTGTGTTGACATTGTACTTTTCATTCACTCTTGTAGTTGTACATAAACATACAGCATTAACACCGAGTCTGACATGAACCTAACCGTAATGCATACTAAACACTAATAAAATAGATCGCATTTACATACCCATCAATCCCACGCTGCAGTTACAAAAAGTACTTTTGAGTGTTTTCATGTGTGTGAATATTAAATCCTTGCGCATGTCCACACATGTCACGTATGTGTGTAACTGCAGTCAGGGAATCCACTCAGTTAAAAGTTCAGTCTTCAATAACGCCAAACCACTCACCCTCACTTCATTCATGTCACTTGAGTAGTTGACTGGTTGGCAGCGGTAGCTGTACCCAGCTGCTCGTGAGCCAAGAAAAAGCTATAAACACAAGAAACAATTTAATCCTAAGCCATGAAAACAAACAAGATGGACACCATAATTAATATACCAGAGTCTTAAAATGGTTGTATCTAGTACATTGATGCACATACGGTTTTATGAGTATTGAAAATTGTGTTTGCCATGTTAAATCACTTTGTTAAAAAAAAAATCAGGTGTGATATTTGTTCTAAACATCAACTTTGCCAACCTCTTTGCAAATGTAGAAGTTGAGCACAACCATACTGAAGTTGTAGAAGATGAGTGTCTTCCTCAGCTGGAAAGGCTCCCGGTGCTGCATGAACTTCGGTCCCATCCAGAGGAAAAGCAAATAGAGGAAGCTGATGGCCAGTGTTGGTAGGGGTGAGTCCATCAAAGGCCATTTCTCCACACGCTTATCTACATGACACATGGACAGCAGAATCACAATGAGAAACCTCTCAGCATGTGAAGAAGTCTATCAGGATCATGTCCTGGGATCTTTAATGACACTGGGAAACCAAACCCTGCTAGGAATTCTCTTCTGGAATATAGTGCCATTCAGAAACCAAACCCTGCCAGGGATCCTGTCCTGGAATCTACAGTGACACAGTTACACCTAGCCTTGCCAGGGATCCAGTACTGAAATCTACAGTGACACAGAGACACCTAACCCTGTCAGGGATCCTGTCCTGGAATCTACAGTGACACAGTTACACCTAGCCTTGCCAGGGATCCAGTACTGAAATCTACAGTGACACAAGAGACACCTAATCCAGCCAGGGATCCAGCACTGGAATCTACAGTGACACAGAGACACCTAATCCAGCCAGGGATCCAGCACTGGAATCTACAGTGACACAGAGACACCTAATCCTGCCAGGGATCCAGCACTGGAATCTACAGTGACACAGAGACACCTAATCCTGCCAGGGATCCAGCACTGGAATTTACAGTGACACAGAGACACCTAACCCTGCTAGGGATCCTGTCCTTGAATGTAAAGTGAGACAGTTAAACCCACCACTGAATGGCACCCTGTGTTACACTATAGCTGTCAGAAAGCCTGTCAGGTCAATGTTTATATTTAAAAGTGAACATTTACATTTATGACAGAGACGGAAAAAACACACCTGCAATGGTAAGACTCCACTGGTAGAATCCTACAGTGTCATTTACAAAATGTGTTATTCTGTCCATGTTCATAGATTTTTCTTTTTCTTATCCTGTGAAAAATGGGAAGATTAAATAAACCATCTAAAATTACTAAAAAATATTAAGTGTTTTGTACAAATGGGTAATAAATTGGTAATAAAGTAACAGAAAGAGATGCAAATGAAAAAAAATATGCCTCTTTACAGCGTCGTGGATGCAGCGTAAATTATAGTGTCTCCTGCCTGGGGAGCATCTTAGAACACATATTAGTGGAAAGTGTTCAGGCTAGTGGAAGTTCCGCAGCAGCAGTACAGAGACAAAAGCACTTCAAGATAAAAACAGCCAATAAATGATAAAAAGGAAATTAAAGTTTCAGTCCACTTTATAATTTTGGAATGAAATATAAAATTGGCGTTGCTAATCAAAATCATAGTAAGTAAATTCTTACTATCTTAAAACAAACGGCCGGTGGTCGATGCATGCTACTGCACATCGGGGGTAAAATCCTGTTACAAAATGGCATCATGGTCCAATCCCGGAGTGAATGAGCCAACATGATGAATTATAGATTATGATGATTCACTTACCTGTCGACTACGAGTAATACTGACGCTTATTGATTATATAAACACAAAATAATGCAAATTGTTCAATGGGAGTGGGGATGTTTATCAATTTAAACACGTGGAAAGTCCGTTCTTTCAACAAAGCGCTGGATTCTCTGAAATAAGAATATAAGTAAGTCCGAAGCGTTATAAGGACGGTGCGGTGCGTTGAAGCGCGGCAGCTTTTCCGGCAGTCCCACACAGCGGAGACCTTAAATACTAACGGATATCGAAATAACTATTTCCTTCAGATTAATTGTATACCAGTCTTTTTAAAGACTATCTCTGCTTTGCTGTTCGACAGGAATTAAGAGGAATCTTAATAATATATAGATAAGCGAATTTGTTTTAACTATCATTTAATAAACCGTCCAGCACACTTTAAACCTTTATAGTTACTCATTGCAATAGAAACAATAAAAAGAAACAATAATAAACTTCAATGAACAATGCAGAGCACTGAACATAATCACTATATAATATCTCAAAATGAATGAATTTAAATGATGGAGAAGAAACTCCCAGACCTGCTAAAAATAAACTAACGGTGCTGCTCATTCACACTTGATAAGCGTCAAGAAATTCAGCTGCAGAGAAACGTAGCTAGTCGTTATAGTCCTTAGAAACAATGAAACTCTGCTTTACTTTTACAGAATGAAGATGGTCTTATAATACACTTATTCGCACTTTTCTCGAAAACCGTCGAATGACATCCAGGGGGAAATGATGGAGAACGCACCGTGTGGTTTCCCTGTCTTGCGTTACCTGCCGCAGAGGAACTTGATGTCTTCGTTTAAAGGTGAACATCAGCCGCCGGTACGCAGCGATTACACAGCGTGACGGTCCCTCTGCTATCTGCACCTCGGCGAAACGCGCACCGTACAGGCGTGAGCTGCTACACTACCCCGGTGAGGCGAGTACGGCGCATGCGTGCGCTGCTAAACTACAGCCAACCCCTCCCGCTGGTACCCCGGTGAGGAGGAGTACGGCGCATGCGTGCGCTGTCAAAATACAGCCAACCCCTCCCGCTGGTACCCCGGTGAGGAGAGTACGGCGCATGCCTGCGCTGCCAAATTACAGCCAACCCCTCCCGCTGGTACCCCGGTGAGGAGAGTATGGCGCATGCGTGCACTGTCAAAATATAGCCAACCCCTCCCGCTGGTACCACGGTGAAAAAAATAACTCACGACTTTCAGTAACCCCTTTGTGCATTAGTACTGTTACTGTTACTGTCAGCAAGATGAATTCACAACCTGTGTGCTCTGGGGTCTGAAGTCACAAGCCATCTCTCCTATTACTCATAAATATCACACCACTGAGAGATATTTCACTGCTCAAAGCTTGCTCTTCTACCGCTGGGGAAAACTACATTGTGATTCCTATTTCAGTTTCATATTAGTTTATATTTTGTCTGATGTTATGGTGGGACATGATGGAAGGGATGATACACAGTGAAATTTGGTAATAACAATGTTTTACTGGGTGTTTTACTGGGAATGGACTAACTAAGAAGAACAAAACGGGGTAACAAAGGATCAAAACAAAGGCAGGAGACAAAACAAGAACTAAACCCAAGGAGGCAAAAACTAACCACAAATCATGCTCAGGAAACACAGGCAAAAAATACGGTTACTGAGGAACAAGACAAGGGTCGGCACATATATAGACGTCACAAGGCTAGACAAGACACAGCTGTGAGCCATTGACGAGTCACCAAACGCAAAGAGTAACACAAGCCAGGTGAGGGTCACAGTCACTCAAACACCATTCCAAACACTGTTTAAATTGGCTTCATAGAAAGCTCCTTTATTTCTCCATCAAATATCAAAATGAGACGTAAAAGTCGAGAAAATCTCAAAACTATTTTAGAGCTTGATGACATCGCTTTTTGCTGGTGAAAAAAATGAGAGACCGGAGAAATAATCTATAATCCGGTTTCATGCAGATCTCAGCTGTCTTGGAGAAATAAATGAAACGGTTTTCGTAATCTTTTGCGATTTTATTTTCGTCTGCGGTCACACGGATGTAATAGCGGATATTTATTTAGACACTAGATGGCAGCAAATAAACAGTACGTGTTTAATTCTTTAATTCAACTGCCAAAAAAATGCAGTTCATCTTTCAATACGGACAAAAGATGACCGACTTTGAGGCAAAATTAGTTGGTAGCTGTGTCTTCCTTTAGCCTTTATGTCACTCAATCACGAATCTTTATTTTCTTCATTTGGAGAAATACTTCAATGCAAATGGTTAAATATTCATCATTATCCGGGATTTTTCCTCTCTATTGTGTCCTATAGTTTGTTTTGGATTCCAACAGCATTTGTGGGTGTGATTTAAAAAGCAGCCTCTTAATCCATTCCAGCAGAGCTGGCTTTAGCCGATCTCCAGTGGACTCGCATTTTAATACTCGGCTTACGATAGAATTTTCCTTGTTTTTCCACGTACAACTACAACGTTCCAGCTGGGCGATCCTTCCATTTTTACATTAATTCCAAACACCACTTTGCACACGTATGTTAATCTACAATGTCTGCATTCATATATTTCTTGATTGCGTGTTGATTGGTCAGTCTCCTGTAATCATGCATGTGTCATTAATGTTAATGTGAAACAGCTGGACGAATCTTTCAATAAAGGAAACAGACCCGTCAAACCACAAGAAGAATTTAACTAATTAGCCGAGCACAGGAGTCTTTCAGTTTTAAAGTACTTTGTGAAACCTGATTTGGCTCAAAGTGATTATCTGGTCACCCTAATTACTATGTGTAAACAAGTTTTTACAGTATGAGTAATAGGTATTGTAAACATGACAGATTATAAATTTATATCTTAACATTTAACAGTTTCCCAGAGGAAGCCATCAAAGACGTTGAGTAGCAAAAGTTTCGATTTCAGAAAAAAGTATTATTAGACTGAAACTTGGTGTTATTGTGCTATTACAGTCCTAGTTGTTGTACTTTTCATGTTTATATATGCTTCACCCTCACCGCCACCCCCCAGCCCACCGGTACAGTGTGAAAATGTTGGGCAGTGAAGTTTGTGGGGGGGGCACAGTGATGAAGATTGCTTAAGGCAGTGCTTCCCAACCCAATCCTCGGGGAACCCCGGAGAGTCCGCGTTTTTGCATCCTCGCAGCTCCCAGCACACCTGTACCAGGTATTCAGTGTTCCTGATTGGCACGGGAGCTCGGAGGGAGCAAAAACGTGGACTTTCCGGGGTTCCCCGAGGACTGGGTTGGGAAACACTGGCTTAAGGTAACACATACCCTTCAACTGTCACTGATTAGAATAATTTGCCTGGAATTGCAGGCGCAGGTTTGGAGTTTCAGAGTTCAGCATTGGGGTGTCCCTCTCAGAGATGCAGCTTGAGATGTCTCTTTAAGGTTGTTTGGGACTCTGTTGATCATGGGGGTGTTCCACAAAGCAGGATTTATTAGTTAGCCAGATAAGTTGTTGCATTTAAGGTAGTCTGAGGTAAATGAAATTGAACAAAGAAAGTTCTTGTTCCAACAGGAAAAAATCAACCTGTTTGTCTTCAACTCCTAAGGCCAACAGTTTTCACTAATTAGTGCAGAAATGGGTGGTGTTCTGGGTTTCCAAAGATTGTAGTGTTTCATAATGGGTGGGGAAATAGGTGGTATGCATGACCTCCAAGGTTCATGGTGCTTTTTAATGCGTGTAGAAAGAGCTGGTATCCTACTGGCCCGGAATACTTCTCCAGTGTTCTCCCAAATGGAGGAAAACCATGATCTTTAGCTGCTAGCACAGGAACCTATTATCTGGAAAATAATCATTGTCTTTCTCTTCCACTCTAAGGGAACATTCAGCTGTGTCCTGTACTGGATGTTCATCTAATTTAAAGGAACTCGAGGAAGGAAGGAAACTGAGACCAATGGTATAAAACTAATACAATGGATGTGTTATGCAGATTTCCTGCTGTGCCAGCAATATCTAGTGAAGTAGCCATATGCATTTACACGTTGGAGGTTTGGTGCGTGCTAACAAGGTCACAGGAGCGTTCTGTGATGTGGAAGCTTAGCCTGTGCACAGAATACCTATGAATTCAAGGAGGCTGGATTTCATCATGCTGTAGCACATAATAATATGTGTATATTATTACAACCCATCTGTTTCAAATATGGAAACCTGACGCTGGCTTAATACTATTGAACTGGAGTTTGCTTAATTTAATTAAGCTCCCAATTTAATTCAGCAAAAATTCTATCCAGAAAGAATATCACTTTGGTGAATGCAGCAGAGGTTTCATTTCATTGGCTAAGGGGCTGTCAGGCCTGCAGTGTTGCTCCTGACATGGGATGGTCTAAGATGATTCCCCTCTTAGAATGGCGAACATGGACAGCACTGGGTCCTGCTACTCGATTAGCCAAAAGCTTTAGCTATATAATGTGATGCTATGTTAAGGTCTATTCCCAAATAAATGTAGGTATTTGGTTTTCTTACTCTAGATTTCAGCTGTTTAGAGTCATTGTTCAGCTTACTTTCATTGCTGTTGCCTTACTTGACACATCCTCAGACACCACGCGAACAAATTCTACAGTTAGTTGTTAAATGTTACAGATGAGGGCTGCTCATTCATTATTCCTTGACCCTGTCAGTTCATAAGAGTGATGATGAAAGAGACTGACAGTCTAGTTTTTGGCTTGTTGAATTTGACTGGTCCCCCTGACACAACCCTGAATTTTGCCTGCTTGCAATTTTTGTGACGCTCCCTAACCCTGAATGACTAGCCAAACCCCTAGAGCAGTGTTTCCCAATCCGGTCCTCAGGGACCCACAGACAGTCCATATTTTTATTCCCTCCCAGCTCCCTAGGGAGCAAAAAATGTGGCCTGTCTGGTACGGAGCAAAAACACGGATTGATTGTGGGTCCCCACGGACTGGATTGGGAAACGCTGCCCTGGAGTGAACTTCTCATGGTCCAGACCCTCACAGAAATGCTGAGTGTTCTTTCAACAAGAGACCGAGACAGTCTCACTGCTCCATGGAGCCTTACATAAGGTAACTTCTGCCTTTAGTCTTTAGACTCTCCAACAAGCCACCCTATGGCAGGGGGAGACGACCAGCTGTCTGAATGGACCAGAACCGTCCACTGTCAAAAAGTGGGTCTCTTAAAATAATAATGACTCCAAACATGCAGACAAATCTACGAAGGAATTACTCAGATCAGTGATATGGAGGGTTGTAGAATGGCCAAGTCAAATTAATCCAATTGAAATTGCGGGGGACTTGAGCAGGGGCCGGACATGCTGAAGTCCCCCGGAGGAAGGGGAAAATATTTCTCCAGGTCAATGTAAAAAGCAGGTATGAGAAATAATTTTAAGAAGTCGTTCCTGTCAAAGGAGGCATACCCACTACTAAGCAGGAACTTACTTTTTCATCACACAATAAATTTCTGTCTTTGTTTTTGTTAAAAGAAAGATTTTTAAGTCAACTTTTCATTGTTAGATTACAGCACCTCTATCAATCAAAACTGTTCAAATGAAGGTTAAGTATTTGTACAAATATTTTGAGTGACATTGCGAAGGAGTGCTGATTTTTAGACACTTGACATAGTGATATCAGTTAGTTACATAAAAGCCAAACTGCTTAAACCCCATTACACACAATCCAGCTTCAGATTCAGGCGTATGCAGCAGTATAGAATGGTCAGCTGTGTCGAACGGCAGTACGATCAAGGGGCGTGAGCCCAGCTGCATTGCCAGCTTCAGCTGCCATTGTTACATCATTTTTGACTCAGCTTCTGTGCTGGGCTGAGCAGTGTAGCCACCATCTCCTCCCCAGGGTCTCATCCAGCTCATATCGGTTCAACTGCTGCCTCAGAAGTTCTATTTCCATGGACAAGAGATCAATCCAGTTTTAGTGTCACTTTCCAGCTAAACACCAAGTGAATCATATAGTGAACCTATTTGTTAAACGTGACTGGGTTCATTTACAGGTCATCAGATGAGATCATATGCAAGAATACCCTGTATTTAATAGATTTAATAAATAATCAAAAGGAACTTTCAGCTATAATTCAACGGCAAGCTGCCAATTGTCAACATTTCTGCAATTTCCAGTAAAAGATACAACATGTCATAGGATTACACACCATTTTCATTACTGCTGCATGAAGCTTCTAGCCAGTCTCTTACTTAATTAGTCTTGATTGAGCTTTTGGTTGAATTAATCAGACAATTCAATAATGCATTTATTGTAGGGGCGGGGACTCTTGATTTGTGTAATACTTCTTTTGTCAGTATGCACAGAAACAGTTTTTCAAGGTGCCATATGACAGCGGGGGAAGGGCATGATCTGAATCTGCATGCTTTGAATCTGCATGCTCTGAATCTGCATGCTCTGAATCGGCATGATCTGAATCGGCATGATCTGAATCGGCATGCTCTGAATCGGCATGATCTGAATCTGCATGCTCTGAATGCATGCTCTGAATCTGCATGATCTGAATCTGCATGCTCTGAATCTACATGCTCTGAATGTGCATGATCTGAATCGGCATGCTCTGAATCGGCATGCTCTGAATCGGCATGCTCTGAATCGGCATGATCTGAATCTGCATGCTCTGAATCTGCATGCTCTGCTTGTCTCTGACTCTGCACATGGCTACAAAAGATAATAATACCGTGAACAAAGTGTCATCCGGTGTCCCACACAGATCTCCTGTTACTGCATTCCTCCAGGCTATGTCCTTTTAATAACAAAATCTTAAATATGGTAATTGAAGCTGCTTCCAATAACCATCAGACAAAGCTTATTTGCAGTGCGGTCTGGCTGCAGGCATGTCCTGTCACTGCTCTGAAGCACAGTCTTTTGTTAAGCACAGCAGAAAGGGGGGAACTGTCTGCGTGACTGAGTTTTTAATCAGTGAGTGGCTGTGTGTGTGTGTCTCCATGTCTCCTGGTTTCAGTTTGTCCTTAGTCTGCTAAGTGACAATTTTCTTCCCTCCATAAGAATAAAGTTCAGATCTGCTAAGTTGTCATTTTTGCTGGAAACAATTAAATGGAAAACAGCAATATGCAGAGACACAGAAGTCTTCACTTAATTCTGCACATTATATGATACTTTCTGTTAATCCATTTAAATTGTTTTACAGCCAATATCTATTAGTATTCCTACACTCGAGTGTTACTGCTGCTCATATACTGAGAGTGTTACCAGTATCTTTCTGTTGGATGATAACACACACACACACACACACCCCGCCTCACTGAATATGTGGCTTCATCTTCTTACCACTGTAAGAAAACACATGGCAGCTCACCACATAAAGATCCAAGGTTGGGACAAAATGAAAAGGCCCAGCAAGAGAGTAACACCCCGTATCATGTGGGATCTTTCTTCGGTCCCGGGCTGGAACTGGTGGGCTTTTTAGCCTGGCCACAATTACCGAGTGTCATTTGCTTCCTGAACTAAAGGACACGTTTGCTGAACAGAGGGACATTAGCATCTCAGAGGCTGTTATTTGGAGGGATGCTGTTGGACCGAGTTGGCCCTCAGCAGGATTGTGCTGAAGGAGTGGCTGCTTTTGCTTGTTTACTGGAAAAGGAGACATGGACTTAGCAGAGCTGTTTAAGAAACGGTGCCACACTTAGCATCTTTATTCAGGCCTCCAGGCAAAGCAGGGGAAGTGCCTCAGTCTAAACTGAACTCGTAACTGCTGTCCGTGTTGAGTTTGGGGGAAATTCCCATGGAAACACTCGGCGTGAGGCTCTGGGGCTAGAGTTCCTGAACTTTCCCTTTTCCACGGATGATAGTGTCAGGTTCCCTGAGTCGGAGAGGTGTCTTTGTTAGGCTGGGTGTGCGGAATCATGTCATTGTTAAGCTTTGTTTGCCAAACATCCAGAAGGACTCTCCCAAACCCCTTATACCCAGGTCAGGTGGTCATTATGCAGACAGCCTGCATTTCTTCAGTCTTCCTCAAGGTGTCCCTGTAGGCAACCATGTTGATCTTTTGTCTGATAATGGTCACAGGCACATTACAGATGATGCAATGAGTAACTATAAAGGTTTAAAGGTAGCAGTGGTCTTTACCCCCACTCAAATCATGCATCTGCAAGGTTTGGGGGCAGTCTGTGGTCCACTCACAGTCACTACACTAGAGGGGTCTTTTATATTCACATTTAATTAGACTATAGTCAGTCAGGTGACTGTTGATAAACAGTAAATAAAGTCCATACTGATGTTTTAATGACAACCCAATGATTGAGCTATAGCTGGCTAGTGCACTGGGTACTATTAGAGATTTGTAGCCTCAAGGTTGGTAGCCCAAAGAAACGTTCCATCTAAACCAGGTGTGAAAGAGTACAACTGAAAATCAAAGTGCATGTGATCTTCTCGGTGGATCCTTAGTGGTGTTGATGATTTGATTGCCTTGTTTGTGTCTTTCTTTGATGCAGTGACAAGTACAGCGATCCCCCGCCGATCGGGGAAGTTACGTTCCAGCGATAGGTGAAGTCCCCACATCAGCGATAGGTGAAAATCCGCGATTTAGAAAGACCATATAAATAAACATTTTTTTATAGTTGGATATTAGAAGAAGTATCACATTGACCGCAAGCTTCAGCATTACCAACCTAAGTAGGAACAACCGATATGTAGACAAAACATTCCTATCACACCAGGGATCGAGCTTGGACAGAAAATGGAGGAATTTCTGTGAGTATTTTGCTTCTTTTTCCACTGTGAGACTGATTAAAGACGACATTTTGAGTAGAATTCAATAGAATGTCACAGTTGTTAGTGTCACTGATGTTTCTCCCTTTGTTGCTTGATACAAACTGGGAAATTCTCTTAAAACCGACTATCCATTTTCTCTCCAGACGATTATCCCATTTATGTCATCTTTTTGCCCAGAGGAGAGAAATCGTTATGAGTAAAGGAGTGTGATTGCTGAGCATTACTCACGCCGCAGATCAGATTGTTACCATTCAGTGTGACTGACGAGATCTGTGCTATGGAGCTGCATCTGATTGGTGCTTTTCCTATTAATGGACTAGTGTGGTCCAGATTGAGGTCAATGCCCCTGCCTGTGTATGGAGCAGATGCAGATTCCTGATGAATGTGAAAACAAGCTGGGAGTTGCTCTTTTCCCTGACAAATAGTCTATATTGCAGAGCCATTCCTGGCATCTTATTACAAAGCCCCTGTGCGACATTTCCATGTGTGACCTTTGTGTGCACGTGATCTGTTTGTGAGTGTGAGTGATCTTTGTGTGCATGTGATCTGTTTGTGAGTGTATGTGTGATCTTTGTGTGCATGTGATCTGTTTGTGAGTGTGTGTGACCTTTGTGTGCACGTGATTTGTTTGTGAGTGTGAGTGATCTTTGTGTGCATGTGATCTGTTGGTGAGTGTGTGTGACCTTTGTGTGCACGTGATCTGTTTGTGAGTGTGAGTGATCTTTGTGTGCATGTGATCTGTTTGTGAGTGTGTGTGACCTTTGTGTGCACGTGATCTGTTTGTGAGTGTGAGTGATCTTTGTGTGCATGTGATCTGTTTGTGAGTGTGTGTGACCTTTGTGTGCATGTGATCTGTTTGTGAGTGTGAGTGATCTTTGTGTGCACGTGATCTCTTTGTGAGTGTGAGTGATCTTTGTGTGCATGTGATCTGTTTGTGAGTGTGTGTGACCTTTGTGTGCACGTGATCTGTTTGTGAGTGTGAGTGATCTTTGTGTGCATGTGATCTGTTTGTGAGTGTGAGTGATCTTTGTGTGCATGTGATCTGTTTGTGAGTGTGAGTGACCTTTGTGTGCATGTGATCTGTTTGTGAGTGTGTGTGACCTTTGTGTGCACGTGATCTGTTTGTGAGTGTGTGTGACCTTTGTGTGCACGTGATCTGTTTGTGAGTGTGTGTGATCTTTGTGTGCACGTGATCTGTTTGTGAGTGTGTGTGACCTTTGTGTGCACGTGATCTGTTTGTGAGTGTGTGTGACCTTTGTGTGCATGTGATCTGTTTGTGAGTGTGAGTGATCTTTGTGTGCATGTGATCTGTTTGTGAGTGTGAGTGACCTTTGTGTGCACGTGATCTGTTTGTGAGTGTGTGTGACCTTTGTGTGCACGTGATCTGTTTGTGAGTGTGTGACCTTTGTGTGCACGTGATCTGTTTGTGAGTGTGTGTGACCTTTGTGTGCACGTGATCTGTTTGTGAGTGTGTGTGACCTTTGTGTGCACGTGATCTGTTTGTGAGTGTGTGTGACCTTTGTGTGCACGTGATCTGTTTGTGAGTGTGTGTGACCTTTGTGTGCACGTGATCTGTTTGTGAGTGTGAGTGATCTTTGTGTGCACGTGATCTGTTTGTGAGTGTGAGTGACTTTTGACTTTCTATACCTCCCTCTGCCTCTCGGTATCTTTCCTCCAAACTCTGTCTCTACTCTTATGTTTACCCCACTCTCTCTATGCTCTCTGGTCTCCTACATGGGGGAATCAGCCTGATCTGAATTTTATTCACTCATCTTCGTAGACTAGTTATAAATCACCAGGGGTCTGCACCTCCCCCTCCCCCTGGTTATGCCTGTATTATTTTTGGGGTTTGATTGTTGCGTAATGCTGATTCCTGCTTCTCCTTTTCAGCTTCTGTTTTTCCATTGCTGTATGCAATTTAAAAGCTTGTGGAAACATTGAACTTGTGTGAGCTCTGGGTTCCACATGGTAAGGCCATTACCCTAGCAAGCCACGCTGGAGACTCAACGCATTGTCCAAGCCGAAACTTAACAAATAGGTAAACAAGTGTGGAATGAAGATCAGACAGGCTTCAGTGGGCTCTCCAAGTGTGTTTATGGTTGTGCAGGTGGTAGGGGGGGGGGATTCGTATGCACCTGGTTCTCCTCATGGCTGCAGGGCTGCAGATATTTCAAACTGTAGTGTGGAACTGAGATTGATAGTGATTGGATCCCACACAAGCATACAGTCGGCCCTCTTCATCTGCAGGTTCTGCATTCACAGATTCAACCGACTGTCGATTAAAAATACTCAAGTATTCAACCATGGATTGAAAAATCCTAAATAATAACTATTTATATAGCATTCACATTATATTAGGTATTATAAGTAATCTAGAGATTGTTTAAAGTATATGGGAGGATATGCTTAGGTTATATGCTAATACCATTTTATATATGGTCTATATCATATTTAAATATGATTATTGGATTCATATTAATTTTATAATTTTCTTTTTTGCTTCACCTGAATGTATTGTGATGGACTGGAATCAGTTCTACATGCCCAGTGCTGCCTGGGATCCAAGTGGTTTAATGGATGGAAGGAAGGATGGATGGATGGATGGATGGATGGATGGATGGATGGATGGATGGATGGATGGAAGGGCAATCCTTTATTGAGTATTCAGGGTTAGTTATGCTTATCCCACTAAGTCGAGCTCATGGATGGTCAGAGGGTGAGATGGTAGGTGAGTCCTCACTTTCCATAAAGGCTCAATCTACTTTAATTAAATTGGATGAAAAGCTCTTGCTGATGATGAAATAAATCACTCAGTAGACTGTGTGGATTCCAGTTTTATGGGACCAGTGGGTTAAACATTTCCTCCACTAGCAGAATGCATGACTTCACTGCAAGCTGGAGGGTCTCATTGAGCTGGAAAATGTGTGAGGCAACTGTGTCTTTCTCAGGGAGTGATTCTAGAATTGTTAAGGTGGGGGACCATAATTCATACAGTGGGGCCATTCTTAGCACCAGCTAATAACATGCTTTGAATCTGCGAGTCAAGACACTCTGGGTGCTGTGTGGCTGAGTGGGTTTGGAGCCTGTGCTTGTGATTGGAAGGTTGTTGATTTAGATCCCCGAGTCGGCAGAGTGCTTTCACTATCTATTAACTTCAGTTGCTACAAGCACTGTCTCACCCTGCTTTCTCAAACAATGCATGGTGTTTTTGATAAATACGGCTGCTAAATCAATAAAACTTAATATGCAGTGCTTTGTGATGATAAGATAAAGTAACACCGACTGCTTATGCACCATAATTCTGCTGTAAAAGGCTGTCAGAACGGGGTCTTCATCGTGGACATTTTACCAGTGAATGATGCTGCATGGGTTATTCCCAGTGAGGCTGCGGTTTGCCCCCAGGACATCCCTGCTGTACTGATACAGGAAGGTTTGGATAAAAGGACCCCAGGGCATTTATGGAATCCATTATATAAACAGACAGGTTGATGGGATTTAATGTGAGTCTTCTGTTTCTGCCACGAGGGGCCTGGTCCTTCTACAGATCATCCTGCTGGTCCTTTGCCAGGCTCTGCTGCGCAGCTGGGATCCCAGGCTGCAGAGCCACATCTCTGGGCTTCCCGCCTCCCAAGCATGTGCTTCCAGTTACAGTTTTATTGTGAGTCAGGGAGGCTGGTTCAGCCAATAGCAATGAGACAATAAGTTATCCAAGCCAGGCTGAATAATTAGCTTTTTCTGGCCATCCGGCCACCTGAATGAACCTGACATCACTGGGTGAGGTGTTCCTGTGAAAGTCGCCTCCTCCGCTTACTGTCTCCCCACATGCCTGAACTCTTAAACTGTACTGCAATTTTTGGTAACACTATACTTGATTTTAGTAAACACATTCGTAAACAATAAGGCATTCATAAAGCATTATAAACATGGAAATAAATATTTATAAAAAGGCATAACACATTATAGCCATGTGTATTATGCATTATGGATGCTTTATGAAGCTCTCATCTATAATGCACTATAGACACCTTCATAATGTATTATAATGGTCGGTATAAGCATTAAGGACGCATTATAACGGCATTATAAAGGTATATAGTGCATTATAACACGAAAATTCAACATACATTTTAGCTGAGACTTTTTCAAGGGCAGGTGCACTCTGTGGGCTCAGGCACTCCCATACCCCCCACCTCTGGCCTGCATTTTGGGGAAAGTTAGTAGTCATCTCACTTGAACTCATTTGCTATGAAAGAATGAAAGAGAGCAGGGAAATGTGTGAGAAGGGAGGGAAACGTGAGAGAAGTAGTGATTGTTAGAGGTACATTTCACATTTGTTTGAATGAACAAAATAAATACCCTGGGGGCAGATAGGCCTGGAACTGCTCCACAGGTAAGTGGCTGCATAGAACAGCGTGGTATAAAAACAAAGCAGCCAACCTGCTTATCTTACGTAGAGTCACTGGCATATCTAACCTCTCCCAGAAGCTACATGTGTAAGGCAGGGAATAACCCAGGAAGAGGCACCAACCCGTTGCAGGAGAATATTATTATTTATCAATAAAAAGATATTATCAATAAAAATAATTATTAAATTAATAAATACAGGTACTCCACATGTTTGAGATTAAAATATTAATATTATTTTCAACAAAGATGCCAATAATAATGACTGTGGTTAATGCCAGATATAAAAAACAGTGTGATGTGTATGCATCTCCATAATAATGAGTGTACATAGATAAAGTCCTGAATGACTTCACACGTTCCTTTTCACTACACAGTCAAATCCCGTTATAACGGACTTTACGGGACCTGGCAAAACAGTCCGTTATATCCAGAGTTGCTGTATGCCCTGACCAAATTGTTATCCGTCCGTTATAAGCGAAATTCTGTTATATGATTCATCCTGGGTATGATGTTAATCTACATAAGGAGGTCCTCCAACTTACTGGGAAAAAAACTTGGGGGTTGGTGGCAGGATTGGTTTTAAACCGCTCAGTACGAACTAGCTATCCAAGATTGTTTACAACAAGCAGAGTGCTTGACCAGTGATGTTTAGTAAGCATAACAGAGACCACCCGAAAATTCCATTCCAGGTTTAGAAGGTCAGTGAAGGGATTCAAAATCTGGTTTTAATGTTCTAAGCTGGCCTGAGTCCTTAATTTTGGTAGACAAAAGGGACGCTTTGGTTTGCTTCGGTTTGCTTTATCTGTATAAATTATCATAATTTTCTCTGTATCTGTTTGCAGTTTTATCATAGATAATCGGTATTATGGTAGTTGTTTAGTTGACCCTGCCTGCACATATTTGTGATTTGCATACTCTGTTTTTCTATGGCAGATGTGGTTGTTAGTTAGCAGTGTTAATAGAGGTATGACATGCTGTTGCCTTTCTGCTGAAAAGAAACCTAGGTGAAGAAAAGCCTCCTCGTCACTCCATCTTGCAGTGTTTCCCAATCCGGTCCTCGGGGACCCACAGATAGTCCATGTCTTTGCTCCCTCTCAGCTCCTGGTAGGGAGCAAAACTGAGTACGGTTTGACAGGGAGCCCCAAGGGAGTAAAAATGTGGACTGTCTGGTGGGGAGCTGGAAGGGAGCAAAAACATGGACCGACTGTGGGATTCTACTTGCCATATTCGACTGGAATCATTGTTTTTGTCTCACTCCAATTGAATCATTCTTATCGTCACATTCCATTTGAATCATTTTTATCGTCACATTCCATTTGAATCATTTTTATCGTCACATTCCATTTGAATAATTTTTATTGTCACATTCCACTGGATTCATTTTCATTTTTTTTTATTTTTATATTCCACTGGAATCGTTCTTAATCTCACAATCTACTGGGATCATTATGACTCTTAACATTGTTGAATTGTTTTTCTTTTCACTAACTAATTTTTTGTGTAAAATTTTCACTTTAATCAGTAATATTTTTAACTATGTGTTGAATCTGAAGTGATCTCAGGGACAGACAGGTCGCAGATCATTCCTGTTTGGTCCCATTCGATTGAGTCCTCATTCATTTCTCTTTCTGCTACTTGTTATTGTGCAAAGCTTATGTCTCGCACAGGAATTTGAAACATTGATTCTTGCCTCTGCACGCCGGTCCCCTCAGTCACTCCCCTCGCACTTTAAGCTGGGAAGCAGGTGGGCTCTTGAGCCTTGTTGGTCTTAGCTGTGGGCCTGGGATCGTGCCCATGCGCCGGCACAGTGATGAGGCTGCTTCATCTGTTTTTGCTGCCTTTACACGAAACCACTGGCACATGCGTATAACACTCACCACGTCTGTAGTCACAGTGGTCATCCAGCCCCTGCAGCACATGGTATGGGGGCAGCGTGTGGCTCAGTGGGCTAAGCCTGTGTGCCTGTAATCAGAAGGTCGCAGGTTCAAACCCAGCCTCAGCCTGTGGGTCATTGAGCAAGGCCCTTAACCCCCAGCTCCCTGGGCGCTGCTACGGGTGGCAGCCCTTCGCAGACAACTTCCTCTATGAAAAAAGTTGTGGGAGGCGTAAAAGACAATTTTAATTAAAAGACAAAAAGATCAATAAAAAGTGTCTATGTCTATTAAGGACCTCGCTGCGGGGCCTGATTGTGTGTTCACCTGATTGTGTGTTCACCTTTCCGATCTCAGCATTTGAACCACTATGGGCTAAGCCTCATACCCACACACAAGCTCATGCATGCATCTTTGACCTCTTGCCCTCAGATATAGTTTATTAAATGAAGTTGGCAATTGCAGCAAATGAGGAGGCCCCAGGGGTGACACAAAGGGGAAAGATGAAGGGATTTCCATGCACTCTGTGTGAGGAGCAGCTGCAATTCCATGTCTGGGGTAGCAAATGTCTTCTCCACCACCTTGTTGTAACCTGCATTTGCACTTACCTCGTTGATCCAGGCATGTTCAAAGACAGATGCACACAAGCACACACACGTATTCCCATAGCCAGCTCTGGCTTTTCTACTCACATTCATGGTTATTAACCCTATTTCAACAAACGTAGAATAGATAAAGCATGGTAAGAAGCAGGTTCTTCCTTGTATGGCATGCTGGGTCATTCAGTGTCTGTTACCCGCCGGCCCCACCCCCCGCCGACAACAAAAACTATATATCTCCCACCCCCAGCCCCCCTGGGAACAGTAAGCAAAAAAGAAAAGCACCATTTGGCACCATAATTTTTAATAAGACATTTGGAATGACACAAATAAATTATGAAAAAATGTAAAACTGTATAAATATTTAAAAAATTATACAAAAATAACATTCATAAATAACAAAACAGTAACAAAGACAAATACTAAAATTATAGTATATAAGTAAACATTATTACCATATTGGCTAACAAACATACTTCTGTTACACTCGCCTTTGTCATTACATGCATAATATTATACTCGCGCCTTTATCTTTTTCAAATTTCTTTCCTCCGTTTAATACACTGGGCTCCGGATGGTTCTGATCTTTTCTCATCCATTTGTGCTAATCTGGCACTCAAGCATCAAATATATTACATTTCTTTTGTAGAACAACATTGTCTATGGAAGGGCCGTTTAAACATATGTGTGTGATTATATTATTTTTAGCTTCTATTTTATATTCATTTTGTATTTATTAATGCACCTTTGGGCTTGAATCTTGAATTATTATCATCCCCCAACAAATCTCACCATTGGGATTTTCTCTTTTGTGCAGATGCCCTGTGTTGCCCTAGATGCTTTTGCTGTAAGCAAGAGCTGTTATATAATGTTATGTCTCTCCAAGGATCAGCCGTGTTCCATGTTATAAAAGCTATTTATTATTGACTCAGCAGAAGGAGTGTTACTGCGGAGGCCCAAGCCATGGTCAAGTAGAGGTGTCAAGTAACAGTGCTTACCACTGCACCACCGTGCCACTCTGGGAGGCGACTGTGCTGTGATAATCACCATCATTATACTGTCCTTTGGAATTATAGCAGATGCTGATTTATGGATGGCAGCTGTAATAATCCAGGCAGCCAAGCTGTGTGAGCCTTAGACTGCTGTAAAGAATCTGCAGAAAAGTGGACCTGCAGGAAAATGCAGTAGCACACTGCAAACCTCTTACTGTATATTTACTATGTATTTGAGGGTTAATGGTTATTTATATTTGATTTATATACTCAAGGCAGCCATCTTTGCTTACCTGAAGTGATATATTCTTGCTATAGCCTATAGTACCTAAATGACTTAGCTTAACTTTTACAATCACATTCAAAATCATCACGCTTGTATTCTTTCTGCAGCCTTTCTTCCTCATGAGAAGCGTTAAACAAAATGTGGATCTTCATCTGTAGGTCTACTTATGGGCAGTTTGAGATCTCTGTCGCTGGTAAATTGCGCTTCTCTTTTATGGTATCTTTTACTATCAGGGTGAGACTACAAAGTCTGACAGCTGCGTTAATGTTTATTAGACTTGAAGAGAAATGCTACGATCTCCACTTCATCCGTGTTTTTGCTTCTAAGGCACCTTCTCGTGTGTCTGTTGTGAAGTTTTCAGACTTTGTTCTGTGGATGCAGGTCTTTGAGAGAGAGACGTGCTATGAGTTGTACTATCAGATGTTTCTCCAGAGCACAGAGACAAACAGAATTCTGCTTTCTGTTTCTTTTGAAGTGTGAGCTTCTTGGTAAAAGTCCAGTTCTATCTACCTTTTTATTGCACCTTCCACTAATTTATAATTTTATGATTAAAATATCTATTTATTTATACCTTAATACCCCATAATATTCAGTGTGCATTCATTTTTTAGTTATTTGCGCTACATTTACTTGTTTTAGCTCTGTGTGCTGTCTTTGCAATATCTCTTGTTTTGCAACATGTATGCTGCTGTAGGCATATCATTATTTTGTGCTTCAAGATACATTTTGTATTTCTTTATCTCTCCGTTTCTGTCTTCTATTACTCTCTATTAATGATGTTGTAATGTATCACAGCACACCCACGTAAAGCACCTTTGAGCAACTCTGTTGTGAAAGGCGCTATATTAAAAAAATAAAATAAAAGATTGGCGCTATGTATGTTTGGTGCTAAAGATGATTTACTGCTTCATGTGGCTCCACGTGCCCTTCATGTGGTCACTCACATGTACATTTTTTATTATTTATTTATTCATATGTTCAGAGGTGAAGACGTGTTCCAGGTTTTTCATAAAATGAAAGTACAACAGAATTATGGGGAATCAATCCGATCTCGGGCTGGACCTGAGAAGGAAAAGGTGTCCCCCCAAATTGCACACACACCCACACACGCTTAAGCCCTTTAGAACATCTGCCTGATCTTATTCCATCGCACCACCACACACCCCAGGAAATTCTTTCCAACAGCCGGTGAAGCTGTACAACCGGTGAATCAATCAGGGATCATGTGCAATAATACCTATTTATATAAATATCTATTTTTTAATCTTCCTAGTGCAATATTTGCTGTACTTATCATCATATTCACTGACCTATTTATTTATTACCAAAAAGTTATTTATTGTGAATAATTCCATGGTTTGCATAAACAATGCACTCATTTCAGGTAGATTTATTTTTATTTACTGCCTTTCAGGACAGTCGCCCAAAGCATTACTGCAGCACTTATACAAAACAGTGTGTGAAAGAGGGAAAATAAGACAAAGCAAAAGACAACAGAGGGGAGGGACCAAAAAAATGACCTCAGTTTGGCCAAGGGCATATTGGCATTAAAGAATACCAGGAAAATGAGCCTGCTTTAATAAAAGCAAGGTATACTGTGCACTGTTGTCATAGAGAGACTCCATTGGAAAGTCAGATCTCCAAGGTCTGTGTAAGCTGGCAGACGGTAGCCTGCACCCGCCATGTCAGCGTTCGTAAGCTGCATCCATGCTTCCATGGGACTGAAACAACACTCCATCTCAGACGGTGCTCACCCCGGGCACCGCCCGGACATGTGGGAAGGAAAATAAAGGATGCAGGTGGTCAGAACATGCATAGACACATTGACAGATAGCAGAAAGATGCAGGCACGAACAGCAGCACCAGCAGCCATAGTTACAGTGTGCCATGTGTGTTATGAGATTTAAAAACTGTGACCGATTCGGCATTACAAAGGTGGTCCGAAGATATAGGGGCCCTGTAGCAGAAGACTTCTGTGCTAGCTGTTACTTTAAGTGTATGTGGGATGACAAGGAAGCCCATGTCCTGCGTACGATATAATTTGACGCTTCAGGTACCGCATTCTCCCAAATGCACTCAGCTAACCCTGTTTGTGCTTAAGAAAGTAATAAGTCCAGACAGGACCAGTTGGGATTTATTAGCTGATGAGGGTGTTGACAGGGGATCTGGTTATTCCCCTATGCTACAGGTCTAGCCTCTGCCAATTCGCATCTTGTTCCAAACTGGGGCTTACCTCTCCAGTAATGTAAACTGTAAAAACGTCTTTTATCTCCAGTACAGTGGGATGGATGAGTTAAACCTAATGTTTGGGCTCTAAATTTTGAGCAAACAGTTCCTTATCCTGAAAGTTGCCTTAATTAGAAACCCAGAATACACTCCAGCCACGACATTAATTGAGTGCGTAAACAAGCCCTCTTCAAATAGGAAGTTGGAGAAGAGTGACCGCTAAGGCAGCATCACACAGTTCATTGTGTGGCAATTCCTCTGTTTAACATTGGTGAGCATAGTTATATTCATACCATCTCTCTCATATAGTGATGGTCCAGATACTGCCAACCTCTGACCCCCTTTCAAAGGTAAACATTTAAATGCCTGAGCACAAATCTGCAGTTCTCTGGCCAGTAGACCTCCTCTTCCGAACCCCTTCCTAAAAACCCCTAAAATGTTTTGTTAAGGTGGGGGCTTTCATTATTGTTCTTGGCATCACTCTCTGGGCCTGACTTCATAAAAATTCTCTTGTGGAAAACGCTAGCCACGTTCTCTCTGTTTACTGTTTTCCCCTGGAAAGTCTGTCCCTTCCCCTACAACTTGCACGGCCACACCGTAAATCAATGCAGAGGTTCAGGGACTCCAGCTTCACAAGCCTGGAATCACAGGGCTAACCAGCAGAAGCTTTTGGGCCCAACAGGAATGTGTGCTTCAGTGATCGTATAAACTGTTCATCTGGAAAATATTCCGAATGGAAATGAGGACGGCAAATGTCATGGAAGCCGGGAGCTAAGGCCAAAGTGGGATCAGGTCAGGCTTTGCTGGAGAGGTGGACAAAGCTGAGAGCTCTAACCAAGCCGAGCGGCTGCCTCACAGACCGACCCCCACCTTGTGTACAGTGAGCAGGAGAAGCGGTGGGTGTCATTAACCTGCAACTGATTGCCCCTGATAACTGTATCAGTACAGACACACAAGAGCCCTCCAGTGAAGCCATTTCTTCTTGGTTTGTGTATCTCACTGTGTTAGGATGCTGTGCTTATAACTGAAAGATCAGCGCTTCAAATTCCAGGGTCAGCATGGGGATACAGGTCGTCATCTGTAGACGGGCACTCGGCTTACACATATGATCAGCTGTTACGTCTACTCTCAAGTTCTCCATCCATCCATTTTTTGAAACCGCTTGTCCTATTCAGGGTCGCGGGGGGGGGGGGGTCCGGAGTCTATCCTGGAGGCTATGGGGTGCAAGGCAGGGACCATGATAGGACGAGGCGCCAACCTATGACAGGGCACACTCACACACCAGCCACTCACACTGGCACACCAACGGGCAATTTTGTAACCTAACAAAATATCACTCACTTTTTGCGGAACTGAAGAAACTCTTGTTTTTTTTTTAAATTGTTACTGTTAATTTTCATACGCTTTTATAATAAATAGTGTTCATGTTTTTTTTAGCAAATATACACTTACTACCCAGATATATAGCTTTAAACATTTTCTTTGGCATGTTTGAATATATGACTTATCCCGCTCACCCACTTCTAATGGATAAAAGAAACTGCCCTCTGGATGGATGGATGGATGGATGGATGGTTGAATGGATGGATGAGTGGTTGAATGGAAGGATAGATGGATGGGTGGTTGAGTGGATGGAGGGATATACTCCACACAGCTTTCTTACAGTTTATGCTATACATCACTCACTATAACATACGATGTTAGTTTATACTGCGGAACAGCCAGCATGCAGATACCATTACACAGCACTCGATATAAAATTTCCACTTGCAACATAAGTTTTAATAAAATGATGTAAAAACCTTCTGGAAAATGCATTTTTAAAACAGATACATAATCATGTTAACATAAAGGAATTGCATGTCAAACAACAGATATAAGATGTGTTCACCCATAAACTTGATATGAAATGAAATTTTTGAACAACTATTTACAGAAATATAAAAGATATACAAACACCTTTTTGTAAGTTATAAAAAAGAAAAAGAAAACACACACAACCTGATTGAACCCTTTTAGTCACTGGTACAGTATCTGAGAAAATAAAACCCACTTCAGGGTTAGGTGTTAGGACAGCCCATATCTTTTGTCGTGTGAAGATCAACAGGAACCTACAAGCTGACATGATGGTGAAAGAAGCAGTAGAAACCACAGATGAACACAGACATTGCATTTATTAAGCTCATATCCTAACAGAAACCGTTCTCTAAGCACACTGCACTTCCTCTACCTCCTTAGGCCTTACACAGAACTTACAGCCTCCACGCTGGAGACGCCACTTTTGAAAATAGCCAGTGAGTCCTACTCTGTCATCAGTTGAACTTCTGCCCATTTATCCTACAGTCCATCATCTCATGACCAGTTTAACAGACGTGATTATTTGGGCACAATTTAGAATGGTTGAGCCCCAATTAGACGTGACCTCTCTGTTGATCTGACATTCACTCTGGTATAAATGCTCAGCTTTTGAAGGTGACACAGGTAGGATAATCTCAATGAGTAGCCTGTCCCAGCTCTCAGTCACCATTAGCCGACTCCCTCTGCCTGAGCTCTCAATAAACCCCTCCGATGCAGGAAGCTTGACCTCCCCCGGCCTTATGGTGATCACTGCAGGGAGGACGCTGGTTCAGAGATGAAGCGACACATCCTGCTGACGAGGTAAGACAGATGAACGAGAACACGGTGGCGCTGCAGGCTGGGCCATTGGCAAAGCACAGGGACGTGGATTTAGGAAGAAAGTCACATCATCAGAGCTTCATGATGGGATGCGCACATTCGCTCCGTCTGCTTGTGACATTGTCAGATGGGAAGATGAGCTCTGGTGAATGGAGGCCATATCTGTTCCCACGGCTCATAAATATAGACAAGGAATGACTGCTCTAATTCCTTAATGTGTAAGAGACGTTAGGCACTTATCGACACAAGAAATATTTTTTTTTCATTACAAACACTGGATACCTAAACAGTCTTTGGTTTGTACATGGGAATCATTTTAATTCTGCCTTATTGATGACAAAACGAACGCATCTAACAATCTACAATAAATTGCAATAAAACTTTATGACTCTGATGTTCTTTCTGTAACTGTATTACTTTTCTTACTGTGACAATTGGAATGTAAAAATCCTGACAACAAAATAGTTTCCATTTATATAACAACCAAAATAACTGCCCATTTAATCTCTACCATGGATCCCTCAAGCATTCAGAACCTCCTTGGCTGAGTTCTTCAGCTGGGCCATCAGTCATCCTCTACAAAGCAACTCTTTATCTGGTCTCCATGAAGAAGTTTTGGATGCAGGCTTATTGTGACACAACATTCCCAGTCTTCCTGCTTTACTCCCAGCGAACGCAAACACTTCCAGAGTTTGCATAAGCCGGGATCTTGCAGACAGAAGAGTCACATCGAGCCTTGCAGGCTCAGCTCATCTGCTGTTCCTCTTCACGCCCCATCTGTAGGAGTCTCTAGCTCAATTACAGAGCAGCCAGTAGGGGTAGGTGTGCTGGTGGCAGGCAAACACAGGCTGAACCTGGGCAATGTAGTAGTTGCTGAAGTTGCCATCGGCCACGTAGGGTGCAGGCTGGTAGTAGCAGGTAACGTTGGCCACGTTGGGGATGGAATTCTGCTCAGCCAGGACATGCACCGCCAGCATGTTGATGAGGCTGAGGATCTGCCGCCGCTCGTGTCCCATCAGGCACACCGTACTCTCGTTCACCACGCCGTGCAGCGTCACCAGGTAGTCATACCTGCGCTCCTCCAGGCCGACAAAGTGGTTCTGCAAGTAGGACTCCAGCTTGCGCCGCTGCTCGGCGATGTCCGAGAAGTCGATGAAGAAGCGCGAGCACATGTAGCGCTGCAGCGACTTCATCTCGGTCTCGGAGGCCGCGCGGAAGCCCCTCACCAGCAGGTGGCAGTACTTCAGGAGTCCGCCTCCCCGAATCTCCTCTGGGTTGCGTGTGCAGATGATCTTGTGGCGCAGGTGCTCCAGCGCCTCCCGGAAGTCTCCGTACACGCTCTCGCCAATGATGGTCGGGTGGAGGGTCTCGGACATGGGGTTCTCCGAGCACTCCTGAAAGACCAGCAGAGAGTCCAGCTTGATCTGGAAGGAGTCCACGCTGAATTCAAACTGCCGGCGGAGGGAATCCACAAACTTCAGCTCCACGTTTTTGCCTCTGTTGTTGGAGAGCGAGATGAGACTCCAGCAGTCGGAGTCATTGCACACCTTCACCATCTTCTGCACATAAGCCTCCTATAGAAACAGACACACATCACTTATATTAAAGTCACCACTGCCAATAAAAGCATTTGCTTCATGCAGAAATGAATCCATCTGACTGAGGTTATTCTCTGACGAGGAAATCTTGAATTAAACAATCAGACCCTCGACCACCATTTAATTAGTTTATACAGCATCATCTAATCAATTTCTTCTTTAGAAAAAGATTGAAGTGGAGCTCAGAGGCAAACAGTAACTCCAAGGAGCTGTAAAGGGGTGAGTGAAAGTGAAACGGCCCTGTCTTATATTCTTATCTGTGTAATTTGACCTCTCAGCAATTTGTTTCAACATGTAGTTACCAGAGCTGCACAGGAGCAGTACTCAAGTAAATGCTTTAGAAAAGTGGCTCTGATTTTAAGTGGATTACAGTAATCCTCTTTACAGAAAAAAAAACTATTCGACAACAACAGCACAGTGCAGTAAAACTTTTGCAATAATAATATAGAACACTATTTTAAATCAGACAGACAGACAGACATATAGATAGATACTTGAATGCATGCATGTATACATACATACCTTTAAGGTTAATGATGTAATCTTCTCCTTGTTTACACCTTCAGGTAAAAAATCCAACAAGCAATCCAAAACAAGATTCTTAACGATTTCAAATTCCCTTTCACCCTTCAGATCAGCGCAGAATATGAGGTCGAGGTCCTTGTAACCCAGTCCACTGTCCTCGTGAAGTACGTGGCTGGCTGCTGAGCCGTTCAGGCGAACCTCTCGGACGTTAATCCGCTTCTCCTCCATCCGACTCCTCACCACTTTAACAATTTGTCGCGGCTTCATCTCCAGGGTGGGGAAGTTGCCCCGACCGTGGATGGGGATCGTCTCCGCCAGAACACGGTCCAGGCGCTGCACTTGCTCCCAGCTGAGCACGCCAAAACCTCTGCTTTCAAGTTTATCTGTCCGCGGCATAAAACTGTTCTCTGCCATGGTGGCACAAAGAAACACAAACACAAGTGCAAACCTTGTCCTTTTGCGTTGCCTTTTTTGCTCTCATACACGTAGTTAGTTATATACCAGTTGATTTCATATGTAACGATTGTGCATTATAACACCATAATCTTTATCCTGGGTAAGCTGCGACACTCTTCCGTTATATTAATATTAGATAATATTTAAATACCTAATGCTTTGAGAAGGCTGCATTTACTCCCCTCCCCAGGGAGGAACACAGTGACCAGCCCATTCGCATTGCAGACAACATCAAGTCCGCAGGCGCTTTCGCTTCCTTATGCACGCGGCTCTGTCCCCGGATCCGGTCCCCGTCCTAAGTGTCCCCGTCTCTCGCAGGCTTGCTCGTCGTGCCTTTTGCGGTGTTTCTCCTGAAAATCCATGACCCGAAGGCACGCCTATCGATTTTCATAGATATCGGATAGCACCTGGCGCGTCTGTCCGTGATTTTCTTCATAAATTCTGCTCAGGACCCAAAAGATGAGGAAACTTGTTATTTATTAAAGAAGCCTCGATCAACGCATCTCCACTAAACTTTGTTATGCACATTATAGTCTCCGCAAATAAAAACAATAAAAAACAAACATGATTGGGTCAGCAATGATTATTTGCTTATAGTGATACTCTATGACGTAGCTGGCCTCCCCAGTACTGTACCTCTCCGGGATGCCCGAGGAATTCCTGCGTTTCCGTCCCTGTCCCTGTCCCTGTCCCCGTCACAGTCCCCGTCCCTCTGGGCGCCTGGGGGAAGGTCTGACTGACAGCCGTGGTCGCCAGTCATAACGCCGCCTTCTAAGTACGCAAGGCTCAGCCGCGGCTGCTTAGCGAAATCGGGAAATGCTGCTCCAGTTCAAAGTTTCGTTCGTCACACTTGTTTTGTTGTCAGTAAGGCAGAATAAAAATGATTCCCACGTGAACCGTGCGGGTGTGCAGTGAAGCGCTTTGCTCAGAGGAAAAAAAATTTAATACAAAGAAGACTAACATGAAAACATAAATGAAAATAAGCACGATTAAAAATAACAACACAAAAATCGATAGAAATACAATAATAAAAGCAATGATATCAGTAACTGTGTTTTTTTATTTATATCATAGAATTATGTCAGAAGTGTATAAGTGTCATTTTAGGAGTCCGAAGAAAGAACGAACCACGAACACCCTTATAGGAGAGGATTGATAGATGCGTCCGGGGCGACCCTATACTCCAGCCGCTCTGCTATTATTATTATTATATTGTTATTATTATTGTTGTAGTTTTCACCGAACGTACAACACTATAAATTGCTGCGACTGTGTTAACAGAAGCGTCGAAGGACAGTTGCATTCAGCGACATTTCCCCGCTCTGAGCCCCCTGTGTTTTTTTAACACAGAATATCCACTTTCCAAAAACGACAAAGGGAAGGCATGTGTAATCACGGCTAGCATCAAAGATGCTGTCAAGGTGAACCGTGTATTTTTACGACTCAGGGCTCTCAAGCTTCTTCAGAAGTTCCGAGTGCGATTATATCTGTTAAGGGCGAAGCGTGTATCTTAGGTCAGTGCGTGAGGCCTGAGAGCCCCGCTTACCGCATGCGTCCGGTCTTGCTCTTCTTCCTCCTTTTCTGCATTCCTTGTGTGTGCGCATCTATGTAATGAGGTGCTTGCAGCAGTATCACATGTAATATAATTTTGAATTTGGAAACATCAAATGCTATTTTCCGATTGGCTGGTAAGTGGATATTAACTCGGAACACCTATGATCTGCGATGAAAACACCATAAATTATGGCTGCGCGTCATCCATTAGTTTCACATACTGCAACACAGTTACTCCGTACTTCTCAGCGTGAAAACCACAAGCGTGTGAACTAGCTGAAATGCGTGTGTCTGACAGTGAATGCGTGGGACTTGAGAGCCCACTGTTTCCTAGCCCAGTGTTTGTACCTTTGGGAACAGGGGCCATCTACAATGTCTGCATCGTTTTTACCTGCTGAATCACAAATGACAACAGACAGACGTCCTGCCCGCCTTGTGCTCCATGCGGGGCCTGGCTCAGACCCACCCAGTCATAAGATCAGGCCTCCCTGCTGAAAGTCCAGCTCACCTGCTCTGCCTTCGGAAGAATAAAATGGTCAAAGTTATTAGCATGGATCTGCAGATTGATCCACTGGCAACTCCCCCCAGAATGACCAAGCTCCTAGATAATCCTGTGTCCCACCCGACAATTAAAGGCTGAAGTAAGTCCTGGACTTTGTTGCTCACAAATCCGTGAGTCACCTCAGCAGACAGACTGAATAACTGGATCACTGCAGCTTAGCTCAGTGCTGTGACGTACTTTAACAGAACGGGAGGGGCTTGGCACTTATGTTTCGGGGGTTTTTGCTTAAAGCACCAGATGCTTTGTCCAGCAGGTTTTCTATCCTACCTGGCTTGTGATGAGCCACACCTGTCGCTGGTATTTACCTGAGAGCAGATGTGGCTCATCGGAAGTCAGGTAGGATAGAAAATCCGCTGGACAGTAGCTGTCCAGGACCGGAGTTGGAGAGCCCTGGTGTAAGCAGACTGCATTTCATTTGGGTGCAGGGTTATATGGTCACATGCTTTTGAGCTATTAAGTCAGAACTATCAACAGACATACGTAGATGCTTCAGCCCATGCTCCTTTTGTTTACTGACATGCTTTAGCTAGATGAGCGATACAAACAAACGTGCATTTCTATAAATATGAAGTATGGTGTAAGACTAAAAACAGGAAGGTGTCAAGATGGGTAACGGGAGTGGTGAAGCCACCCCTGCGACCAAGGTGACCTAACTGCCATGTCAGATGATCTTACTGTGATGCATGTCATGTCAGATGATCTTACTGTGCTGCGTGCTGTCAGATGATCTTACTGTGCTGCGTGCTGTCAGATGATCTTACTGTGCTGTCAGATGATCTTACTGTGCTGTCAGATGATCTTACTGTGCTGTGTGCTGTCAGATGATCTTACTGTGCTGTCAGATGATCTTACTGTGCTGCGTGCTGTCAGATGATCTTACTGTGCTGTGTGCTGTCAGATGATCTTACTGTGCTGTCAGATGATCTTACTGTGCTGTGTGCTGTCAGATGATCTTACTGTGCTGTCAGATGATCTTACTGTGCTGTGTGCTGTCAGATGATCTTACTGTGCTGTGTGCTGTCAGATGATCTTACTGTGCTGTGTGCTGTCAGATGATCTTATTGTGCTGTCAGATGATCTTACTGTGCTGCGTGCTGTCAGATGATCTTACTATGCTGTGTGCTGTCAGATGATCTTACTGTGCTGCATGCCATGTCAGAAGTGCTTGCTGTGTCACATGTCATCCCCCATGGGGCCCTCAGGAAACAGCAGTAGACTTTTGCTGGTTTATTACACTCTTCTCTTTCACACAATACATGCAGTGGTTTTAACACAATCATCCGTTCAGTCTTCTGCTGCTGAAGACACCATCATGCAGCTAAACCAAGAAAAGTATTTATTAGAAAAACAAGCATCATTGATATGTATTATTATATATCATTATAGTTTTTTTTTTACAGAAATATAGCTTTTATATCTGGCAGTGTTATGTCCTGAGTATGTAGAAGCAATTATTTGGTAATTAAATAACCATCGCCCATTGTATTATTTAGTCTTTTCACCCCCTTTACAATATGTATTCACTTTGTCATGAGCAACACATTTTACTCACACTTTTGATATATTTCATCTACTACATTTGCTAGGAATAGCAGCTCAGATCAAAAGATATGAACAACTGAAAGGAAGAGCGTTTCTCAGAATATCAAATGAAAAGCTAAAATTCTTTGCACTACCTGTGACTTTATTGATAAATGCACACTATGGATATTTTTAGATTATTGCTTAATGTTTTATCTCTTCATACTTTTGTCCCCTGTTCCACAGTCTTGCAGTTAGAGCAGCCATGCATTTCACTGCAAACTGGACTGAGTATAACTGTGTGTATGTCAAATAAAACTTTGGCTTTGAGAGACAGTGTCCAAGGTTATCGTCCTATTCTACATGATGTGTCGCATCCTTTTACAGTCTAAGTACAGTCTCAGTTGGCACATTACTCAGGGAGTATTGGGGAGTAGAGTGACTCAGCTTTACTCTTGATGTTGACTGAAACCAGTAAGCGTAAGCACTGGCCCAGTCAGTGTGTCAGCAACATAATGAGCAGTAGGACTATAGTTTGTGTGGGATTCTGTGTGCGCTGGTGTGCATTTGGGTTGTGGAGAGAGTCTTTCTGTCCTTGCGGAAAAAGGAAGTAAACAGGCTCAAGGCTGTTTTTGCAGTCACAGCTTTGAGCAGATGACACTTCCTGTTTGATTATCAAGCGAAAGAGTGTGAGTACAAATGAACACATCAACATGCATCTATATGCATGCCTGTACATGCGTGCATGGACACACATATTCTTCTACATACATCATACTTATTACAATTTAAAAACCGTATTTCACCTTTGTATGACACAAAGAATTGATTGATGTTCATTTTGTTCTCCTTTTTTTTTGCTAAGGTTTTGACCTGTTCTTATCTCGTGGATTGTTGCACATTTTCTCGCATCTCAGCCAACTTTAAAAGCTGCCCTTGACATCAGCACCATCCCTCACCAGTGTCATTGCGTCACCAGCTCAGTCTGAAGGGACGGCCTTATCCAGGCACTGTCTGGCTGCTCTGAAGACCACGGGATACGAAGAGTCCTATGTACTTCCTGCATTTTTCTTCAGATATACAATGGAGATAAGGGCCTTGCTTAGGGGCTGAACAGCAGCATCAGTCTGCCAGTGTTAACGCTGCAGGGTATGTTTCTACTGGAACAGGGGTTTTATTAGAAAGACCGGATGAGACAAGAAAACAAACGAAACCCAGAGGATTCTAAACATGGGCAGGTATAAAACAAGAACTAAACAGGAAGTAACACAGGGACTACAACAGCACATATATCTAAACCAGAGGAAGTGCAAGAACAACCACACAGAACACAGGAGCAAACATAATGGTGAACTGCAGACTAAAGCAAAGTGAGGCACTTAAATACATTCATGATGAGAATTAACAAAAGGTAGGTGGGGGGCAGTAACAAGTAGTGATGGCCAAACGAAGCTTCATCAACCACTTGCTGTATTTGCCGACCCGACTAGATGGTGTTCTCTAATAAAACTAAAAGCTAAAAGCATGCCCCAATGCAAACCAGAGCGCCATCTACTGGGATCAATAAATACAGCAAATGGTTCATGAAGCTTCATTTGGCTAATCACTAATAGCAAGCACAAATGAGGGAAATTAACAGACAGGATATTAAACACCAAGGGAGACTAGGACAACAAAGGTAATTGAGCAACACGGCATAGCAGAACAAGGAGCAAAACGAGGAAACAGAAAAATGTCAATATATAACTAATACAAAAATAAACCAAGGACCATGATATTGAAAAAGTAAACTTAACACAACAAAAAAGGGAGCCATACGGTGGCCTGGGAAAGAGGGAAATACATTAGGAACCAAGTACCTGGGATGGCCAGCGACACCTGCTGGCCAAACAGGGAATGTACACAGGACAGCGACCAATCCCGAGAGTCAGCCCCAGGATTTGAACTGGTGACTTCCCAAAATCTTTTGTATCTCCATTATCTTCGTGGTCTGTAAGATATCCATGGCAGTTGCTATTACAAGAAGGCCCTCACCAAGGCACATCCCTCAACAGTTATTCCTTATTTGAACTATTACTGTCTGGCTACCAGTTGATTGGTGCTAATTCTACACCTCCTGATATATGATTTAAACCTCTGTTTCAGTGTATTCATAGGATGCAGCTTTGAAAGGATACAAATAAATAAAGGCTGGCAATGGCATGTGGGAGGGAGGTCTGGGCATCCCTGCTTGGACTGGTGCCTCCGTGACCCACGACCCCCGGATACACGACAGAATATGGATGGATGGATAGCAGTAGCATACCGCTTGCTTTGGATTATCTTGTCACATTTATTCTGTTATTCACTCATAATAGTGCAGCATGATAACCAAGTTGTGATAGAAATGTCTTCTCAGAATAATGTGTTATCAAGTGCCAGACAGTACAATTTTGCCATCTGGTGTAGAAGATGACAAGAGCAGCAGAAACAGCTCTCAGGATCTTTTCAGGATCTGCTGTTTCCAAACGGCCCTTCCGGTAGGTAAACAGGTTTCTCGTCCTCCTGTGGTCTCTGATTCATGTTGTGTTAAAGCGGTTAAAGTGCCGTTTCACCTTTGGGAATCGCACTCCCACCCTGCATGAGTCATTTGCTTATTTAATGTGCTGTTTTCCTCACTTACAGGTCATCATTGCCGAAGGTTTCTGCTAAATACATAAATGTAAATGTAACAAATGTTGCGCGATCAGTGATGTTGTCACTGAAGCAGTGAAGTTGTCACTGAAAGATTGTTACACTGACACTGTGTCTACATTCTGTCACATTTAACTGAGAAATTGCATTGATATACATCTCTATGAGCCAAATCGCATCACATGACCATGACTCAAACCCCTGCACATCCACCCATTGGCCAACCTTTTACATAGACAGCACAGATTAGGAAACACGGGAGCACACTGGATGGTATGGCACCCCATGGCAGGGAGGAGATGCACCATGTACGGTCACCCACAAGCCCCTAACCCTGAAGACCTGCATCCAGAACCACTCTACACACCCCTATGAGTCAAGTGCACACACACTAAGACATAAAAACACCGTGGGAGAATTGATGTTATTGCTAAGATTATTCAACGGTTGCTATTGAAATCTGGCGTAAATGTAATCTAAGAAAAGAGGAAGTTGTTGAAACGTAGTCAACACCAGGAAGGGAATTACCTTCATATTACTCCTCTCCCAGTCTTCTGAATACAGAAGTACTCAGTTTATAGAGCATTAATCTATAAACCTCACACATCAGTAAAACGAGTCTGAATTTGTTTGTTTTCTGGGTGGAGAAAGGTGTGTTTCATGTGTGTGGCTTGTAGCATTTCACAGTGGTTCTTGGTGTGCTTTTAAATATGGGATTATGTCCCATTTCTTCAACTAAAACATTTTCTTTCTGGGGTACTTCCTGACTACGTTAGCATGCTGAATCAATACAGCTGTCCGAGTTACAGAGGAAGCTCCGCGTCGCTCCTTTCAGTCTTACCGTCCTTCCTTAAGGCCACTGATATAAGGTCCCTTAGTTTGTCACAAGCGCTTATGCTCTCTACCAGCAGGTGGCACTATTTCGCTGCTGGTTGTTGTCCCGTAATCTTTACTGGAAGACTCCCTCCCGGCTATAAATGCAGTCCCATTGGCAACACAAGTTATAATCACAGGGTTATAATAACAAGACTATAATGAAGACCTGAACACAGAAGGCTCCCTGAGCACTGAAAGCGCCATCAGTGTTGGTATATTCTGACGTGTGCCACTGTGTGCACATGTGCGTTTTCACAAGTGCAGGCTGTGTTGTCTTTTTACCTGAGTGCATCACAGTGACCAGGCTGCCATGTGTACTTCATATAGTGTAGTAATGGCACAGGCTTGTATAGCAGGACCCTGTAGTAGGAGGCGGGACTCAGCATTTCCTGAGTTTTCATGCTGTTCATTTCCTGAGTCACAAAAGACGGTGTGAGATCTCAGTGGCCAGTGTGTGCTGTGTCACCACACCCCCCTCATTTTGCTTTGTTAATAAGACCTATATTTTCTGCAGAGATGAATCCTATTCTTACTCTACCGTTAGACATTGAAATGAAGAGACAGGTAGCACAACCTTAAGAGTTGGCAGTATGTAGACTAAATGCTCAACGTTAAAGTGTTTCTCCATAAAGACCAGCAGTGAAATAGTGTAAGAATGGCACTCAGGAACAAACGCTCTCATTAAAACCAGGATTCTTCTTTACAGCACTGCCAATTTTAGCCACGTGTTTTACTTTATTATTTACTTGTTTACTAAATTAAATTTTTTTGGCCCCAAAGAAAAGGAAAAAGTGAAGTGAGAGAGCATGCGTGTCACTTTTACTTCTCCTAGATAAAAGCGAGACCATTACAACATAGATTACTCTCTCCGTTTAGGCTTATGTTTGTCAGGGTCTATTGTAAGAAACTGTCTTAGAAGTCCTTCATGCTTTCAAGTTTTGTTGACCAGACATCTCTTAGAGAGGTTAGCGGGCTCTAAAATTAGAAGTATACAGGATTTTGCACTATCAACCCTCCAGGTTTATCTGGAGATGAAATTACATTTCTATGGTAATCAATCTTCTACCATGACACTTATCAGACGTCACTCTAAACGTCTTTTATTTTGCATGTGACTCAACCATATCTCTTTAAATTTAAAATGGGCTTTTTCATTGTTTCTCCTGGGAATTAATCACATTGCTCTTGCGGTGCTATGAAACCAAATCAGTTCCTTGAAATTATTAAAATTGTAAGAAGCTGTAAAAATGAGAGCTGGGAGTGAGCTTCAGAAAGCCTGAATCAGACGGAGAGAGAGATGAAGAGACATAGAGACAATAAGAGGGATAGAGAGGGCAGAGAGAGAAAGAGATAACAAAGATATATTACAGAGATATAGAGAGAGACAGTAAGACAGAGTAAGAGAAGGAGGCAGAGACTGAGAGAGACAGAGACTGAGGGAGTGAGAGAGAGACAGAGACTGAGAGAGACAGAGACTGAGGGAGTGAGAGAGAGACAGAGACTGAGGGAGTAAGAGAGAGACTGAGAGAGATTGAGGGAGTGAGAGAGAGACAGAGACTGAGAGAGACAGAGACTGAGGGAGTGAGAGACAGACAGAGAGACTGAGAGTGAGAGAGAGACAGAGACTGAGAGAGTGAGAGAGAGACAGAGACTGAGGGAGTAAGAGAGAGACTGAGAGAGTAAGAGAGAGACAGAGACTGAGCAAGTGAGAAAGACAGAGAGAGAGAGTAGATTTAAAACGCTTGAAGCTCACCTTCCAGCCCTAGGCCTCGCCCAGTTGGCTGCATCCAGATTACCATCCTCCCACTCATCAGCTCCAGTCCCTCCACAGCCTGGGTGGAGTGTCTCAGACCCTGGCTGACTCACAGCTCAGCCTCAACAAAAATAGTTCCTATTTCAAAAGCACCATAACATGCCTAAAGTAATAGCAGAGTCAGTGGTAAATTGTGGAAAACTGCACCCTCTCACCCCAACAGTGATCTCACCCTAACACTGATGTCTGCTTAACCCCAACACACCTTTCCTCCTTAACACTGCTCTTACCCTAAAATGCATGTCACTCGATCCCTAACACTGCACTTACCCTAACACTGATGTCTTCTCAACAACAACAAATACTTCCTCCTTAACACTATTCTTACCCTAACACTAATATCTGCTTAACCCCAACGCATCTTTCCTCCTTAACACTGCTCTTACCTTAAAATGCATGTCAGTCAAACCGTAACATAAGAACATAAGAACATAAGAACTATACAAACGAGAGGAGGCCATTCGGCCCATCAAGCTCGCTTGGGGAGAACTAAACTAATAGCTCAGAGTCGTTAAAATCTTATCTAGCTCTGATTTAAAGGAACCCAAGGATTCAGCTTGCACTACATTATCAGGAAGGCTATTCCATACTCTGACTACACGCTGCGTAAAGAAGTGCTTCCTTAAATCCAGCTTGAAATGTTCTCCCGCTAATTTCCACCTATGGCCACGAGTTCGTGTATTTAAACTAATGCTGAAGTAACTATTTGGTTGAACAGCATCCAAACCTGTTAGAATCTTATATACCTGGATCATGTCCCCCCTCAATCTCCTTTGCTTGAGACTGAACAGATTTAGCTCAAGTAACCGTTCCTCGTATGACATTCCTCTAAGACCAGGAATCATTTTTGTGGCCCTACGCTGCACCTTTTCTAAGGCCACAATGTCCTTTTTAAGATATGGTGACCAAACCTGCACACAATATTCTAGGTGAGGTCTCACCAAGGAATTGTATAATCTTAGCATTACCTCCCTTGACTTAAACTCCACACACCTGGAGATATACCCCAACATCCTATTGGCCTTTTTTATTGCTTCCCCACACTGGCGAGAATGGGACATGGAAGCATCAACATACACACCAAGGTCTTTCTCATGATCAGCTACCTTTATTTCAGTGACACCCATGAAATACCTGTACTTTATATTTCTGCTCCCTAGATGGAGTACCTTACATTTATCGACGTTAAATTTCATCTGCCAGGTATCGGCCCACTGACACTGCACTTACCCCAACACTGATGTCTGCTGAACCACAACACAGATTTCCTCCTTAACATTATTCTTACACTAACACAGCCTAACACAGCTGTCACCCTAAGAAAACCACTGTGGTCACACCAACTCTACTACAGAGATAAGAATCAAACAATATCTCCCTGTCTGTAATTCTTGTCCGCCATGGAAACCACAATTTTAATTGCCGATATCGGAGGACCTCTCTCTCACACACACACACACACACATTCTCACACCACACACAGACACACATTCTCACACCACACACACACACACACACATTCTCACACACACACACTGCTAAAACATCCAGAGCCCATTGTTAGTGCAGGTGTGAGAGGCACCGTTCTGGATGACCCTACGCATATGTGTGTTTTAGATGTCATCTGAGTATTTATCGTTACTGTATATTTCCCTTCTACTCTCTTCTCAAATGCATCCCTGTAATAAATCAAAAAACCACTGACATTTCCTGCCATGCGGCTGTCAGTTCACTTCTGCCCAATGTTGTGAGGATCCAACTCACTGAAAGTAAAATCCAAAGTAAATTCATTCATTCTTTATAATAATTCTGACTAACTCACATGGTTGAGCCTCACACTCATGTATCATTTAACTGATTATTAACGATATTGGTGCTGATCTTTACACATTTTATTTGCACTAGTGGTCAAAACTGTAGAAACACCATGCATTTTCATTACGCTTTCCAAATTACACGAATATTGGCAGTAATGTTTGTAAACAAAGAATACTTACAAATATCATACATTGGATGATTAAATAAGCAACTGGAGTAACTGGAATAAAGTTCTGCATTCTCTAAAATTTGGAAGTGTTTCCACAATTTTGGTCACTAGTATAAGTCCTTATCATACTCTGACCCATAAAAATCACAAAGTGACAACCAACAAATGCACATTAACCATGGAGAAATAGGCATTGAACAGCCAGGAAAGTATGAAATAAGAGACTTTATTTTTACTCCTCATGGAGATCACAACATGGAGGTCACGGACTCAGTTCTGGAAGCTTCTCATGTTAAGGTTCTGAACTGAGCAGCTTCAATACCATGTTCCAGCGACAGGGAAAGTCAGAAAAAGTCATTCACAGATGCTACATGGAGACGAAACTCATCATCAGCCTCTGCATGTAAATGCTTCACCCTTAAATCACATAATCGCTTCTTGTGCCCCAGTCCTGCTCTTTTGAGGGGAAATTGCTGACAGTCCCAATAGTTTTGAAGCCACCCCCTTATTAGAGACCGTGTGTCTTATGCCAACTGGACCAAAATCACAGACTTGGTTTTGTCATTAAATGAAGCCATGTGTGCTGGGAGGCGGTCCTGTAATGACAGCGATCAGAGCGCAACTGATACCGGCCCATATAAGGTCATTAAATGTGGTATTCACTGACAGGAGCAGAAGCAAACAGGCCATCGATTCATTTGCCTTTTTTCCGATAATGAAATAGTGTATTGTATCGCATGTATACGTAAGCGCATTGTATTGTGTATTGTAAATTTCTTCAATTGCAGTTCTATTTTCTAAAAAAAATTTTGTTTTAAATAAAAAGCAGTGTTCTGAGAATTAAATTCATATGGCAGTTTATTGCCTTTATTTGTTTCCAGTTTGCACGTTATTTATGATCACAATGCTGTATATTACCCTGGTTTTCCTGTTCTGTACACTTCCTGTTTGCAGCATTCCGTCACTACTGCTGTGCGCCATTGCACACAGGTATCTGTCAGCTGTACTCTACCAAGTGTCAAGTGATGCCACAAATAAGTAAAGGTTCATGCACGACTAGCCGTACATTTTAAGCTTTTAAATGCACAGCTGAGGAAGCAAAGAACCAACAAACATACAGCATTGATCCCTCAGAGAGCCTTTAAAAATGTATTAGATACACATTAGAGTTCATTACCCCACTGATATACTTTTACACATTTTACACAGCTTTTACACATTTTACACAGCTTTTACGAATTGGTACCTAGAGACATTATATTTACGTTTTTGAGTTAAACGTGCCATTCTTAGAAGAACTACTTTCTTTCCCCAAAGAAACATTTCTGTTAATTTTAAATCTTGGAATTATAAGCAACTTTAATTAGAGTGAAAGATTATGACAGCACCTTGATTTAATGCTGTGATACGCCTGGAGAGCAGTACAGTACATGTGTGGTTATAGAAAATTGATCGACACCTTCTTGATCAATCAGATTAAAGCATGCAGATTTGAGAATTAAAGCATAATTTGATTTATTTTGATTTGAATCTGTGAAATAGCGCCTGTTACTGATACAGTTACCTACACAATTCACTGAATGAAATCGGTTCATAACCACTGGCCGAGTTGCTTATATCTCCAAGAGCCTTCAGTGAAGCCCAGTGAGAGTACAGCAACAGAAGAGCTGTCACATCTGTCTTTCAAAAGCACAGTATTCTCTCTTCAAATGATGCACTATTTGAAACTTATGATCCTGGTGGTTGACACACCATCTATGATGCAGGAGCTGAGGAATGTGTACATAAATAAAGATATTTATCAAACATGCCCGTCTACTGGTGTGGACAAGAGACATCTGGGAAGGAAGCATCTGGTAGGAGAAATCAAATGTAAATACATCTGGACTCCTCTCCCAACTCCCTCATGGATTCCTCTTAGGGTTGGAGTGATGCCATCATGTATGGCAAGATATGACAACATGGAGTTGTAGCTGATCACCTCTCCTGGTTTTCATGCAGCTCCCTAGTGGTGCTCCTGTGATATCATCATGAAGACATGAAACCTTGCTTGTCAACTTAGTATTTGTCATCAGTTAACCATAATGTAGTGTTCTACTGAACTAGAAATGCAGCACCATCAGATTGCATGACCAAATTCTGTTGTCTGTTCTACTTACTTGAAACGTTGAAGTTCTGCAGGCTTTACCTGTGTCATAAAAAGCAAAGACTATGGAAAACATCCTCATACCTATAGATACACGAGTTACAATACATTTTTTGACTAGATGCTTTTATCTAAAGGGACTTTCAGTTTTGAGAAAGAAGGGAAATTCCTGGAGCAATGGGGCGTTAGGTGCCTTGCTCAAGGGCCCAACAATAAAATCACTCTGGAACCGTCAAGCAGATCACAAGCACCACACCTCCCCCCCCCCAAGGGTGTTAATAAATGGGTTTCATTACACTCTTTCAGACTTTTTGAAGAGAGATGGTGTCCAACTAAATTTTTGTGAGCTCCAGAAACAAAGAGAAGAAATGTGTTTATTTCTCCAACAGTATAGATGTGATTTCCAGCATTGATCCATAGATCTTAGAGCCTTACAGGGAGAGTGGGGGCCCCCTAAATTGCGGTGGGTTTCAGAGCCTCACGCAGGGAGCGGGGATCCCCGAACTGGCTGGTCTCAGATTCAATTAAAGAGTGATCCATTTGGAAAAGCTTATCTCAAATCTCACTGTCTTCATCTGGAATTTTAGCAGGAAATTTTCCACATACTTGCAGACCCTATGATGAGTTATGGTCAGTTAGCTCTCTGACGAGGCCCAGTCACCCCAAACTGTCCCTGAGCCCCTCATCTGCTGGAACACCACCCTGTACCCCTTAGACTGCTAAAGGTGCACAGAGAGTGATTGGCACCTCAAAACCACAGAATGCCAGAAAGTCCTAAATGATAGAGAATATCTATCTCCCATAGCCTAGATTCTTCCTTTCTGAAGTATTCTCCAGTGTTGTGAAAATCCGTCCTCTATCATGACAGTGTTTTTTAAACAACTCTGTTCGTGTCACAGTGTCAACTCAAGAATGGACCCTCTCCAGCTTGTCTTCAGTCAAGGGACTTTGGGCCCCATGAAAGGACATCATATTGTGCCCCCAACCCAGACTGATCCAGTTATGTTCCAAATATTTAGAGTCACTGTCACACAGGCCTTTGAAATTGCCCTAACTCTCCCTCCCCCTTTACGATACCCCTGCTTCAGCCCTGGACACTGAGACTGCCCTGCTGACTCGATGTCTTGACAGCTGCATCTTGCTCAATCATTTTGTGGCTCTTGACACAGTGAACCACAAGATCATCTATGGCATCACATGGAATGCTCTGGGAGGGCGTGATTTTTCCTATCAATCAGATAATCCAAGTGGGGCACAGAGGTGGCCAAGCCACATCAAGTAACAACTGCTGCCCCAAAGGTTCAGACCTTAGCCCTCTTTTCTTTTAGTACACCACCTCTCTAGGTCTGAACATCCAGGCACAAGGCTTTGCCCACAATTATTATGCTGATGGCATTCAGCTGTACCTAATCTTCCTTTCCAAGTACACCACAGACTCTATTCAGATTCCCGCAAACCTTGCCAGCCTACTGGTCTGGATGCAGCATCATCAACTCCAGCTGAACCTCTCTAAGACAGAGCTTCTTGTCTTCCCTGCCAGCTGTACCCTACACTATGACATCACTGAACAGCTTGGACCAGCATTATCTCCACTGAGGTCTGCCAGGGAGCGGGAGTAATGACATGTGACCCGCCGTCTTCTGCTACGCACATGGCAGTGCTGTGCTGATCTTGTAGAATCGTCCTGCATAACATCAGGTACATCAGGCCTAATTTGTTATAGCATGTAGCTCAGATTCTATTTCAGGCCCTTATCATTTCATGGCCAGGCTACTGCAGCTCCTTACTGACAGGGCAACCAGCTTCTGCTTTTAATCCACTGCAGATAATTAAATGCTCTCATGTTACATCCATCCTTGTTTCTCTTCATTGGCTCCCTATAGGCGCTCACAGAAAGATCAAGTCTGTTGTGCTGGAAGAGAACTCAATTCCATCAAGTCACTCATCAGGACCTACATCCTGCCTTGCCCTGTTCATGCTGCCCTCTGGAAGTGAACATGAACACAGACCCACTGTCTGCTGCAGTGACGTTAAGAAAGAAAACTTCAGGAGGAATTTTTGTTTACACTGGTCAGTTGAAATAAGGCCAATGCCAGTGATAAGTAGGTCGCAGTTTGAGATCCCAGGTTCCATGGAGTCATTGAGCAAGGTCCTTAACCCCCAGCTGCCGGAGCGACTGTTGACCTTGATTTCACACTTTGAATAAAAGTGTCTGTGGAATTTAAATATAATGAATAACTAACTGTTAGGACATCAAGAACATAAAACCACACATGAAGAAACCAGTATAGCAGGTTGGTTGATCAGGATTTCAAATGAGCTTCCTGCTTGTGGAGGAACTGATTGATAAACATACACCAGTCCCACTTTAATTAGCTGGATTTGATAGAAGAACCACCCAATGACCTGAATCACTTCTGTTAGTAACAGTGTGCGGCTCTACTGCACAGGGACATACATTAAACTGTGACATTTAGCGGTATATGAAATGTGAAAATGTGTCACCACCTACTGCCCCTTGAAGGTAATATGTAACAAACCCTGAAAGCATCATCAACATCCGGGCCACAGCCTGCAGATTTCAGCAGATGAAATCTCTTTGTAGACGGTAAGGTCTGAGAGCGCCACTCGGCTGAAAGAGCATAACCAATCTGCGTGTTTTCCAGACAATATTGTTTCATTCTGTGGACAGTAAAATGAGGAAACAGACAGCAGTTTTAGCGTTATTAAAGACTGCAGACGCCTCATGCTGTTTTACTTTTGTTACAGATTTTCATTCCCTTTTACTGTCAGTTCTATCTCACGGAGCAACATTCTGTTAACACCGTGACACTCTTGACCTGAACTGTCCCAGTAAATACCCAGTTATATAAACTGTGAAAATTGCAAGTTGCTCCACTAAGACAATTAACCGTCTTGCAGTGTGCAATGTGCAGTGTTCTCTTCTGCACTCATTTTGCTGTAAATCTGCCAGAGTCACCAGTCTTGGGAGAAAACACTGTCTGTAAGGATAAACAAAGCAGTCAGAACGATCCACTCCAGCAAAACTGTTTAGCAAACACAGGCGAACACTCGGGCCCCACCCCAACTGGAACATTCGTGCCTCACCCCAACTGGATGTCTGCTCTGCTCACTTTCTAAGGGAAAACGGGAACAGAGATCCACTTCTGGGTACAGGGTTCCACCTCTGGGTACAAAGATCCACCTCTCGGTACAGGGTTCCACCTCTGGGTACAGGGTTCCACCTCTGGGTGCAGGGTTCCACCTCTGGGTGGGTGTAAAGGGGTTTTCCAGAGGGGTGTTTTAGGAAACGTGCCCCTCCACTGGCACTGAGAACATTAACTCAGTCTTTAACAATGATTCCTAATCCCAGGCCATAGTTCCTTGGGGCTGCGAAGGAGAGGTTGGTGAATTTCCAAAAATAATATATTTTTAGGCCTGAAATTTTTAAACGATGTATGTTGCAATTAAAAACCCCAAATATATCTGGATGCTGTGGGCCATCCCCAAAGGCACCTAATACCCCTGCCCCCCCCTGCCTTCTGGAAGTCGTGGAGCATCCCGGCCATTAAACGTCTTTATGCCCATGCAAACTGACCGTGAGCCTTTGGCATCACACATGAATTACATTTGGAAAGTTCACTTCACAAAACCATACAGCAACTACAGCACATTCATATAAATGCAGGGCTGCACAGGTTTTATTAATTACCGTCAATAAACAAAAGGCATTTTATTGCTACTTTTAAAGTTTATTTTTATTGACTGTTCTGGTTTTTTGCTGTCTATAAAAGCTCTGCATTTCATTCGTACTGACCATAAACTTCACCCTGACCTTGAAATGAGATGAGGTGATACACCAGTAGGCTGGGGAGAAGCATCCAGTAGTCAATATGCTAAAACATTTGTTGACTTGTTCTCCATTTCTACAAGTGGAGTAACACACATAGCAGTACATCATCTCCAAACCCTTTTTAGCTCATAGCTGTACTTCATCTCCTTACACAGTCTAAGAGACACCCCTATATTACCTTCACACACAGTTTAAGGCCTGCCCCTACTTCATTTCCACACACAGTTTAATTAAGGCCTGCCCCTACTTTATATACACACAGTTTAATTAAGGCCTGCCCCTACTTTATGTACACACAGTTTAATTAAGGCCTGCCCCTACTTTATATACACACAGTTTAATTAAGGCCTGCCTCTACTTCATTTCCACACAGTTTAATTAAGGCCTGCCCCTACTTCATTTCCATACAGTTTAATTAAGGCATGCCCCTATTTCATCTCCACACACAGTTTAATATGCATTCTTTTATTGTCATTGGTGCATCACTGGGCAGGTGAGTGTTTGTAGGCATACTCTGGTTTGTACTGTAAAGACGGTACTGCACCGTATGTACGTGCGCTTACTTTCTGTGTTTGCACGTTAAAGTGATATTTCCACTGGATTCCCTAACAGCTCTTGTGAGAGATGTTCCTCTTCCGATGGCCCTATACAAGAAAAGTCATCCCTCTGATATCCCTATAAACATACACAGACTAATCATCGGTGCCCTTCCTGTAAATATACAGACTCACCCCTCAGACGATCCCTACAAATATATACAGACTAATCACAATGCCCTTCCTGTAAATATACACAGAAACACTCATCCCTCAGTCTCCACAGACCCGATATCCATACTGGATCTAAGGTATAAACAGCCAGTTTAAACCTGTATGTTACTGTAATTGGTTTTAAAAAAAATCTCACTTGTTTACATTCTTATTCTGAATTCTCTTCCATCTCATGTTTCTGATCAATTAGGCATACTGCAAGTTTAAGACAGTGATGCAAAATGCACAGCTGGCACTGGACGTCATGGAAATAGCTGGCTTTACAATTGCCTGACTGAAATAATACAGCAAGCTCATTCTCTTTCAAGCTCACTGCAAGTGTCTAAATGAGGGAGCTGGACCTGGCCAGCGCGCGGTGAGGGTTTGTGTCATTTTGAATGATGTGTCTGCTGTGTGTCTGCAAAGCCGAGCCCTTATCAGCTTCAGAGCCCACAGTCTCCGCGTGATTGCAGGGGAAGGATTGCTTTAGGCACGCAGAGCACAATGAAGTCTCCCTCTCCGTCCGATCACACCGCCAAGCTGACAGAACAAAGGGAGTCCTGGAGACCGTGGTAGTGCAAGCCCCAAAATGCAGCAACATCTGCATCCAATTTGGTCCTGATCAGATAACTGTCGTAAGACCTCGCCATAGTAGAGGAAAGCACTACAAATCAGACTATATAGGCAGTTCTTGACTGATGTAAGTAATCCATTTTACATATCCTTATGTAAGTCGGATTTACTCTCTCATACCATTCAGGACACCTTATAGCAAAAAATGCTCGTCCCCCTTCCTGTGGCATCTCTCCGGCCTGCTCGGTCTTCTGCCTGTGACATCCCTCCTGTATACCCTGTCACTCAGTCCTGTCACCCAGTCCTGTTCCCTGTGTTGCTCAGTTACCCAGTGTATTTGCTTTGTGGTTTCTCTTGTTAAGTTTTTATTTCTCCCATTTTGTTCCGACCCCTTGCGGCCTTCCCCAGTGTCATTAGTTCCCTAAATAAACCCCTTTGTCTTGGAGCCATCAGTGTATCGTCACCTTTTTCCTGCCTTTGGTTTGCTACTCTGTGACACTTTGGGCTTTGATCAAGGCCCCTAACACCCAACTGATCCTGAGACTGGCTGACCGTGCTTTGTGAATTGTATGTTGTTTTGGATAAAAGCATTTGCTAAACTAACTGGAAATGATAAACATTAATAATGCAATTAAAGATGCTGGTACCAATAGCCTGGATGGGTGACCTTGGTGGATGAGAGATCAGCATTTGGCTGTTCCCTTCGTTTCTGCTGTCCATCGGTATAATACTCCCCCCTGTGTGCCACAGCCTCACCGATCAGCATTTGGCTGTTCTCTTGGTGTCTGCTGTCCATCGGTATAATACTCTCCCCTGTGTGCCACAGCCTCACTGATCAGCATTTGGCTGTTCTCTTGGTGTCTGCTGTCCATCGGTATAATACTCCCCCCTGTGTGCCACAGCCTCACCGATCAGCATTTGGCTATTCTCTTGGTGTCTGCTGTCCATCGGTATAATACTCCCCCCTGTGTGCCACAGCCTCACCGATCAGCATTTGGCTGTTCTCTTGGTGTCTGCTGTCCATCGGTATAATACTCCCCCCTGTGTGCCACAGCCTCACCGATCAGCATTTGGCTGTTCTCTTGGTGTCTGCTGTCCATCGGTATAATACTCTCCCCTGTGTGCCACAGCCTCACTGATCAGCATTTGGCTGTTCTCTTGGTGTCTGATGTCCATCGGTATAATACTCTCCCCTGTGTGCCACAGCCTCACCGATCAGCATTTGGCTGTTCTCTTGGTGACACAACTTTATAGTATTGGTCACTGCAGACTGCAGAAACCTGTGTGCAGTGGCACTACACATGTACACGTACGTTTGCACCTGCAGTGAGGCATGAACACTAAATACTTATTAGTTGAGCAGGGGGCAGCCTAGGGGAGTTTACCCCTATATCCTGCAGGATAAGATACATATCTAGACACAGGGCCAATGGTACAATAAAAAAAATGAAAACATGTCGAACTTGTAATAATTTGAAACATCTTTGTTAATGTTCAACATGTCATAATTTGAAACACCTTTGTTCAGAAATGATCCAAAACTATTAAACCAAAATATGTAATATGAACGGTATTTGCTTTTTGTCACATCCCTACTGCAGACTCCCTTCCAAAGTGGTGTTTTTTAAAAAAGTCTACATCTGCTGTAGAAGTTGGGTTGCGTACTGCTCAACCTTGAGAGAATGAAAACACCTTTTATCCATTTCCTCTGTGTTTAAACATTACTGCATGACTCACCATAAAACAACATATATCTGCAAAAACAACACAATAACCCTTTAGGGAGCGGATAAAATAATAGGAACGCACACCAATATAATAATATCTAGGGTCTAATAAGGAACAGGGCCACCCTTTGCCTTCAGAATGGCCTCAGTCATTCCTGGAATGCTGTCATGCAAGACCTCAACTGTGCTTAGGGGGTATTAGAGCATTCTTCATGAAGAAAAGCCTCTGGTTCACTGAGAGACAACGAAGATGGAGATCTTCTTCTGTGTGCTCTACAACTTCTCATAAATGTTTGATGATGGTTGATTTGGTGACTGGGGAGGCCAAGAAAGGTATCTGACTTCATCATGATGTTCATGAGACCATTTGAATTGTTTAGCAGAGTGCATGGGGCATTATCATCTGGAAATTAGGGAACATCTTGAGGGAACAGCTCTTGCTCTATAGGGTGCACTGGGTACTGTAAGACAGTGTCATATTCCTTGGTCAATATATGACCTCAAACCTAATGACCCCCACAAAATGGTTGGCCAAACAAACATCCACTATATTGAACAGCTAGCAAACAGATAATTGTGGTTTGGAGGTATTCTTTAGCATTTTCCTGTATTGTCCAATATGCAGAAGTCCCTGTTTTCTGCTCCTTACACCAGCTTATTTGTCTTCGTCTGTTTGCCTTGGATACGAGTGGTTTCTGCATGGAAGCCTGCAAGACATAAAGCTCAAAATGAATCATTTTGGTTGAGAGCAAATCACAGAGGTACTTATTCAGTTCTTTGGTCTTTTTTGAAGCTGTACTTTTATGGTTTTTATTAAAGCATCTTGTTAAATGTCTGTCTATTCCTGTCACAGACCTGATGGCCAGTGCCTCTATCTATCTATCTATCTATCTATCTATCTATCTATCTATCTATCTATCTATCTATCTATCTATCTATCTATCTATCGATCTATCTATCTATCTATCTATCTATCTATCTATCTATCTATCTATCTATCTATCTATCTATCTATCTATCTAATGTGACCCAGTAGCTGTGGTTGTAAAACAGATTTAGTTACTTCGAAGGTCAAATTATTTTTCATTATGTGTTTCTCTTATCTTGCTTGTCCCCTGTATATATTATAACACAGTTATCAAGAAAAATGTGGTATTGTTTTTGTATTTGGTATTCTTTGGTGTTGTTCTAACCACTGCCAGTTTCTGAACCTTTGGAGAGATTTGGTCTTTAGACTACGGCCTGGATGGATCCTAGCAACTCCCCTGTGTGTTACTACTCTTTTACAAATTGCTTTTGCGTGTGTAACCTTTTCGTAACTCAAGCACACCTGGACAGTGAGTAATAGTATTTAAATCTATTTTTTGAAAGTTGAGGGTCTGAATTGAGCCAGAACATAATGAAGGCCAATTTCGAGAAATTTCAGAATCTACTTCGGAAAAGGTCACTTCACCACTGAGCGAGTAAAAAAAAAAAAAAAAACTAACATTTGTTGTTTTACAAAATGGAAAAAAAAATCTTTAGTTCCAAATAGAAGTAAAACAAAGCACTTTCACCCTGTTGGCTTATTAAGGTGGCCTTTCACCACCACATCATGCAGTTTATTGCGGCTCTTTCCTTCATGCATGATACTGCTGACACACGTTCCGCCATCTTGCTCTTCATAAATGGTTCATTATTTCCATTTGCAGCCACATTCTCTTCCTGAACCTGGCTACACCTGGTGCCAGGAAGCCGTGCTTAAATCAGTACCTTCCTGAAGTTTTTAATGACAGCTTTGACAGCTAATGCCACATTGCAACACCAAGCAAGGGGTCCAATCCAAATGTAACATAAGATGAAAGTGCAAAATAGCACCGCCGAGATTGAGTCTAAGCGTTTGTGGTTGTAAATTCCTTCCAGATCCCTTATGGATGTTATTCTTTCAGATAATAAAAGCTTCTGATGCCTCCTCACTTCGGAGGGAATATTTGCGTAAATATAAAGTATTCCCTCTCTAGCACATTCCCTTCTTCCCTTTATTCCTAACCCTCACCTTAGAGTGAATTTATGTAAATATAAGATACAATGCTTTATTTGCCATATATAAACATACATATGAATTCCTTTGATTTCACGTATCCCATCTCGCTCTCCTTTGAGACACACAAACACACCCATATATACAGGTGGGATTGTTGCTTGGGGTCAGAGGGCAGGGGCATACAAGCCCCTGAAACATCTTCCAGGGGGTTAAGGGTCTTTCTCAAAGGCCCAATGGCAACAGAACTATTTGGCTGAGCGCAGGATTCAAACTGGCGACCATCCAATCACAAGTGCTGAGGTCTAGCCAGCTGAACCGAACAGCCCCCCCAAGTCGCAACATTCCCGAGAGACCCTGCTTTGACCTTGGCCTCCTGGGTTATAATGCTGCAGGCCTGCATTAAAGAATGGACTGCTCTCCCACATGGCTGCCCCCCAACCCCGAATCCCACTCCTACACATCAGGGGATTCCGGCATTGTGGCAGTAAATGTCTCTTGAGAAATATGATGGCCGTTGAGGGAGGGGGCTCAGTTACAGCACATTGACCATTATGGGGGTGGATTTCAGGATACTCTGGGACGGCAGATATTTGTATGAAAAGAGGCCGCGTTTTGCGTGGTCACCACTGGGGATCTGTGCTTGACCTCTGTGGAGATACTCATTATGAGCAGATGAATAGGAGATGATAGAGAATCAGGACCTTTAACTGAGGGTTTTCCTTCCCTGCTGATTTTACCTAAAGATTATAATCTCATCCATGCTGGTTTGGAAACATTAATCACCAATGAAGACACTTTTTTGGATTAAGAACTGCACAGAATGGGGCGATTCAGCACCTAACTGTTGATTTCTGGGGGGAACATGATCAGCCACACATCACCCTGATCTGTCTAACAGTGCAACATTTTTCATAATTCCCTGAAGCATTTTTTTTCCCTGTTTAGCTGGACCAGGGTTGCATTTTGCTGTCGCCTTCCTGACAACAGTGTTGAGTACATCCAGGCACTCGTGGCCTCAGAGTCTGGCACAAGATCCAGTAGTGAGTTTCTTGGAGCCAGTGAGTGTGTGTTTGAAAGTCAGTTCGGATTCAGTCTGCAGTGCTAAGGCTCTCATCCATTCAGCCATCAACATAAGTTAGAACTGGCTCAGTGACACCTGAGGGTGTGGAACAATTACTCTTAAACTCTTTGGTGAGTGCAGGACTTGCACACAGAAGCTGACCTCTAATAGCTCCTTGAAATCTGTAGTAGGTAATGGCATCTGGTAACATCTGTTGAGATTATAAAGTTTCAGATGGGATAGTATAAAAGCAGATAGTAGCAACTAGGCTGAGATTGGATATGCAGCATCAGAACTAGCAGATTCGAGAACAACCTCCTTCTCCAACATCTGCATTTACCATAACAGTCATTTCCATAGTACATGCACTTTATTGATCAGATACTTTATTCATCACTGACTTTGTACTGTCTAGTTTTGCATTGCATTGTGTTGCTTTACACTGACTTGTATTGTTTTGTAACACTAAGTGACTCCGCATTCCAGTGCACCTGCTAGACATGGCTAATAAAAGGCCTGAATCTTCAATCTTCAATCTTGAATTGCAACTATGACCAAACAATGGAAAGCAGCTGGGGTCCGGCTCTGCCAGGGCCTTTGATGTTTAAGGTCCACCAGAGGAGATGGGAAAAGGCTCATGGTGTTGCCCTTGATGTGAGGCCCCTGTGTCCTTGTCACAGCTAAGGTAACAGCCGCCTCTCACTTCATAAAGAAGAGCAGGGAGACTCACTGCAACCAGGGGAAAGAATTTCTACACAAGCTATGATATGTTTACATATATCATGCTTTTCCCATTTGCTAGAAACCTCAAATCGACCTTTAAAATGGGTAATAATTTGACAAGACAGCTGTGAGAGATTGGCTGAGGAATCCAGGGACTTTATTGGCACCCCTGGGATACATCTACATTTTATTATTTATTTAGCAGACCCTGTTATTAAAGCATAGTACGCTTTTGAGGGAAAGCAGGGTCAGACAGCAAGGTCTTGGAGCAAGTGGTGGCTAAAGGCCTCACTCAGGGGCCCAATGGTGAAGCCACTTTGCCAAGTATGGGGTATGACCTTCTGTCCTAACCTACCATACAGACCATACAGACCTCAAGGGTGAGCCAAGCTAAAATACAAATATAAGCAGAGGTAGACAGTTCAGGTCCAGAAAGTACAAATCCAGACCAAGATTTTGTTTCAACCAGCCAGTTGAACAGTCTTTGACTATGGCTCTTTGTGGTTGAAAGAAAATCTTGGTCTGGATGTTTACTTTCTGGACCTGAACTGTCTACCTCGGAAAATAAGCCTTTTGCTCTCTGCGCACTGATTAAAAATAAACAAATCGGACACCCCCAGAGCTGGATCAGTGCTTTCTGATCATTCTCGCTTTCTCATGACTTCATTCATTCACTTAATCTATTACAGGTGAGTAGTGGCACCTTTTCAATTACCCAACCCTTCCAAACATAATAACCGCCCTAAGCATCACGACTACCCTCAAACCCTAACTATCTTCCCTTACTCCCCATCCCTTCCTCATCTCCTAACCAGCCATTCTGACACTCCATGGGCGTGCAGAAAAATGCAGAATGTAGGCCGTCGTGGAGTGGATCGTCCAGACCTTTGCAGGGGCATGAGAGGACAGTGGGCGAAACATTTCCATCCGTCCCAGTTGCTGTTTTGGAGGTGCACTGTAGAAACGGTTCAGCATGAGGAGAGAAAATGCAGTCAGCACACCCACGTGCCGATGGCTGGCTTTTTTCTCTCACTCCTGGCACCGGGGCTTAAGCTCTGGAAAGCACATACGCCATAACGCCTCTGACTGCCGCGGGCTGGAAAGTCCTCGCAGTACAGCCTTACTTCAGCATGGAAACATTCTGAGATGGATCCATAACTGCATGCTGGTCTCTTGAAAGGACCCACCTAAAAAACTAGTGGCATGGATGGGTACTTGTAATGACAGGTATTAGTCACGAGCTATTTTAATGGTGTCCCAAAGAGTGCACATATATATTTATAGAGCTTCATATTTTGGGATCTTGTTCCTCTCCCATCCAGATGCAACCGGTGTCAAGTCCATTCCAGGTCAGAAGAAGCCCATGCAGTTGCAGAAACTGCTTGCTATCTTCGCATGCGCCCTCTACCTCTGGCTGCCACGTTACACTGGTTACTGGTGCCCAGCTGCGTTTCTCTTTGTCGGCTCCTTGACAGCGGTATTCTTGTAATGTACTATCTGCCTCACTTTGTACAGTGTGACAAATAAATGTAAATGTACATTCATAGGAATCATTGAACGTAACAGTAAAATGAGTTATCATGAGTGTTGCGGAGATTAGGAGAGAACCAGAAAACGATGAGGATGGATGAGGAGCATCACGTTAAATGACCACGCTCTGGATCTGGGAGACTTATAATTGGGTGCAGTAGCGTATCTCTCTCTCTCGCACACACACACACACACACACACACACACAAACAGATCACTCTCTGATCCATTACTTTGATTGCTTCCTCCATATATGCACACATGCTTAAATCTGAGGTCCAAGCAGGACTGAGGAATATGTTGCACTCTCACTGTATCCATCACCCCAAGTGTTTGCCCTTTGCTTTCACAGTGCCCCGCTATTCCACTCAGGTCTGTCTTTGACACCCCAGTACGTAACCTCTGACCGGTGGTCTCTAACAGAGACACCCCAGAATAAGAAACAGTTCTTCTACTCAAGAGTCAGCTTTGGAGTTTTGTTCATAATTATGAAGGAATGGAAGTGAGCCAGATGTACAGCATGGATAGGTCATGTGACCGGGGGCCAGCGAGCTGCGATTAGTTAAAACTATCATCACTTTCTCAAAACACATACTGATCTCTAAACAACAGCCCACAGGGAACACAGTGTTGCAGCTGCTCCGTAAATATTTCTGAATCTCAGTTATGGTTCGTAGTTAATTTAAACCAATGACAACATCTTAAAAATAAAATGTTTTGAGATCTTCTAACCAGGACCAGCTCAGCGTCCCATCAGTTTAGGGGTTGGGAAGAAAGGCCATCACCATATTCAAATACAAAATCCATGAGTCACCGATACCCCTTCACTCACTACGGTTGGTTTTAATGTCAAGTAAAGTATTTTAAAGTATTTTATTTATAAGGCACATTTAGAAACACCACTGTTTGCCAAACTGCTGTACAAGATGGTAGACAGACACTATACAGCCACAGAAAATATAAAGCCACCTTAGCACAATTTTTTGTTTCACTCATTTCTCAGTTTATGGGTTTGCATCTGTAACAATACGGTAAATAAAATGTCACTCCTGAGCCGTCTTGAGCTCCCCTGCCATCTTTACAGAACAGCCCTCCAGCTGAGCAGTGGAACGTATGTGTAGATGTGCATCAGCCAGATCGATAGACCAAATCTGTGAAAATCTTACTGCTCAGAACGGTCTGACATAGAACTGCATCACAACTTCGTGCCTTCAGGGCTGCAGACCACTGAAAAAGCTCGGCTTTTATTTTCATCTTTTACTGACATTTATGTTCTTTCACCAATAAAAATACTTGAGTTTCATGCATGTTTTTAAAGGACCAAAATCCTTTTCTTTGATATTTTGTTTGTTTGCTTGCTTGTGGTTCTTTGTTCTGCATAACAAAGCTATCATTCCCAGTTTACTTTTCTGAATGACCTCAACGGTCCAAATTTCAGGAATATCAGTGTCTGGCAGACGTTCCGGACTGAAAGGGACCCTAAGCTTGCAATTACAATTCTGCTTATTACAAGAACTGGAGATCACTAGAGGTCACATGAGGTTGTTTGCTTTTTCCAGTCACCTTTGTAAAGAATCTGAAACATAATATATACTTATTCATAAAAACATATATAGGTATATAAAAGAAGGATATGGTTGTCTGCTTGGCGACTTGATTATAAGCTTCCCTGAAAATTTAGCAAGAGCCGGTTTTACCAATAGCAACAGTGCAATTTCGTGACAGAGTGATTTACAGAATGAAGACGGGCAGTGCCAGGCGACGCACATGTGGTGCTCTAAGCAAGCCACATCATTGGTGCCCCCTGGCACGACATCACCTTGTCCCCGATGGTGCGTGCCGGACGAGGGCTGGGGGTGCCTGCAAGTGAGGCTGGCAGAGGGCACCGGAGGTCTGTTAAGTTGGCAGCCCCCCAAAGAATATGCCGCCCTTGGCAATCGCCCATCGTGCCCTTGCCAGGATCCACCCATGAACGCAGGGCTTGTGGGTGTGGCCGGATGGGGTCTTTGTCATGTGGACCATTTTCTCTTCGCCTGCTATGTGAAAGGAATAAAGGAATGTGCTTTGATTTGGCTCTGAGGACAGCAGTGACAAAAGATACAGTAACTAAGCATGTTCATTTACAAAACACATTTTCTAAGTTCTTACAGAACCGTGCAAAAGTCTTAGGCAGTTAAAAGGAAACGTTTAATGCTATTTATCTGGGTAGTAAGTACCCATTTGCTCAGAACAAAAAACAGAATTTAACATTAGAATATACACTGCCCGGCCAAAATAAAAGTTGCCATTTCAATTTTTCATTGCACCGCCTTTAGCTCTGATTATGCTGCACATTTGTCACTGCATTGTCTCCACAGGCTTATGCAACATATCACCTTCTATTTTCATCCACGTTTGCATTCATTTCTCACCAAGATCCTGTATTGACAAGTGAGTAGAACGACTCCATAAAGCCTCCTTCAGCACATCCCAAAGACCTTCAATGAAGTTAAGGTCACAACTCTGTGGTGACCAAGTGGTATGTGAAGATGATTCCTCACGCTCCCTGAACCACTCTTTGTCAATTCGAACCCAATGAATCTTGGCATTCTTGTCCTGGAATGTGCCCATGCCAACAGGGAAGGAAAACATCCATTCCAACATCCAAGATCATCCAAGTTCCAACATCTCTCCTCAGGGGCACCCCAACCATTCCATGTGGTTATTAAATTTCACCTTTGGCTCAGTTAATTAATTAACTTAATTAGTTTAGGAAGTCAATGAGATATTGACCAGCTATATGAGGTGTGCTAGTGGTCGAATCAAAAAATATGTAGATGTATAGCATGGCTGCTGCAAATACTGAGGTGATTTTAGCAGAAGTTTTGAAATGGCTAAGCTAACACACTTTGACAGACATAATAGCATGTTATTTAACACCAACATGAAAACAATTTAAATATAATTTTTTTCAGCTGCCTGACTTTTGCATAGTACTGTATCTGCGTGATTGAAAAAATCATCTTGTTTTAAACTTTTAATACTTTCTTTGTATTAATATGACAAACACATAAACCATCAGGTAAAATAAAGGCAACAATACAATTTTGAAAGTTTACATTGAATAAAAAAAATAAATAAAAATCAATCCAGTTTGCCCCAGTATGCAGAAGACAGGACTGGGCCCTGCATTTCATCAGTGTGGAGGCTGTAGTCAGCTGAACACTTTCCCTAAGTTTTTCCCTTAATGGAAAATAAACGTATTTCTGTTTCTGAAGGACTTAAAGTTGCTTGGATGCTCCATCTGTTTCTAGCTAGTATCTAATCAATAACAAGCACATTTCAGTTTTATATTTAGGGCTGATGAGGGTGAAATCTGGTCATGCACGTTATTCGCAGGCATTTCAATTTTTTTTATTTTACAGACACTCTTATTCATAGTGACATGCAGTTTTTGAGAGGGCATGGTTAGACTGTCCCAGCAGCAACTGGGTCATAAGGGCCTTTCTCAGGGGGCTAAAGGTGAAATAATCAGTCTGCAGGCCCAAGGATTTGTCCTGGCAACCGTACACTCACAGGAATACCATCATACCTCGCTGAGGCACGCACTGCCCCTACAGACAATTCAAAGGAGCACATCCAAATGCACGCAGCCACATCTGAGCTTTGTATTTTTGATGCCCACGAGTACAGGGTTCACCACAGCTTGTGCCAGACCACGGAACCCTGTCATTTCAGGAACTGCCGGGACAGGCAGGCTGTCTAGTGACATCGCAGCGGATAAGAAATGCAAGTTCCGTGGGGAATCCATCACTTTTGTGGACTGTAGGACAAAAGAGGTTTCTTCAAGGAATTATGTGCTTACGATTTTCTCAAAGCTGAAGACAAAAGCTCTCTCATTTAAAAGAAAACATGTGAGACAGTGACTGCGGGGAAGCCTGCGCGCAGCTGAGCAGACTATGGTGCCGTTTCCATTGATGCAGATTTTGTGCATTTTGAAGGTGCGAACTGAAAGTCCGTTAACGGACGCTCTCACATTGAGAAAAATCTCTCAAGTATCGCTGAAAATGTTGAATGAAGTAATTCACAAAACTGCAATGGAAACAGAATTTATGTATCAGTAGATATGCAGGACATGACAGTTAGTTCTTCTTGAGATCTAACCCACAAATCCCTAATTCACAGATCCCTAATCCACTGAGCCCTAACTCACAGATCCCTAATCCAAAGAGCACTAACTCTCAGAACGCCAACCCACAGAGCCTTAACTCACAGATCCCTAATCCAAAGAGCACTAACTCTCAGAACGCCAACCCACAGAGCCTTAACTCACAGATCCCTAATCCAAAGAGCACTAACTCTCAGAACGCCAACCCACAGAGCCTTAACTCACAGATCCCTAATCCAAAGAGCACTAACTCTCAGAACGCCAACCCACAGAGCCTTAACTCACAGATCCCTAATCCAAAGAGCACTAACTCTCAGAACGCCAACCCACATAACCTTAACTCACAGATCTCTAACTCACAGAGCCCTAATACACAGAGCCCTAACTCACAGATTCCTAATCCAAAGAGCACTAACTCTCAGAACACCAACCCACAGAGCCTGAACTCTCACAGCCCTAACTCACAGAGCCTTAATCCACAGAGCAGGCCCTGTAGCACATTATAATAAGGTTTTACGGGCTCTGGTATGTTACTGTGAGTTATGAATGCATGAATATGTCTGCAGTTTCATTCAAACTCTGGCAGTGTTTTAAGGGAAGTATGTAGGCTTGAATGATGAACAGTACTGGAAAGTCCATTTTCTTTTATGATACGTCTCCCTGTTTTTCCGGCATGGATGCCGTTTCTCACATCATGCAGATCAGTTTCGGGGGGAATGCTTTCGGGCTGCACTTCTACAGGCTCATTCCTCAGCCATGGCTCTGCCGTATCTTCAGGCTCAGAGCTCCTCGGAGCCCGTCCACCCTGGTCTTCAGAGAGCCACTTACTGCAAGATGAATGAGTCATATGACATGTTATGCTGGTTTGGTTAGGTATCTTTCCTGGTTCTACAGAACCTGCTTACCTCTTCACCCAAAACTGTTTTATGTTAGTAAATGACACCGACGCTTGATTGTTAAGTGCTTTCGTTAAGTCAAACTGACATAAATTCAAATGACGACTTAAGTAATATTTAATCATATCAGAATCCGAATGCATTATTAATCACAGACAAATTTGCTTATGTTACAACTGCTCAGTAGATCAAAAGATCAAAAAAAGTGCATGACAGGGTACAAAAAATATATGTGCATATCATGTTTGGTAAAGGACATTTCCTCTGCTTTCACATCAAAATCGAAATGATACTTGTAAAAACAGTAAACATATTTATAAATGCACTGCATGTGATCACTGACACGAAACACAGGGACTGAAATGAGTAAGACACACGTCCCGAATCCAGAGTCTAACAAAGTTTTTTTGAACTGAAGCAAACAAACGAGTCTGAATTGCAAAGAGAATTTCTTCACATGAGATTTCGCTACATTTTATTTACTGTTGTTTGGCTGACAAAGACCTGGCCTGGTTTACCGCAGGAACAGCTGCAGGAGAGAGTGACTCACACACGTTCCATTATTTAAAGCACTACAGCATTGGATATATTAGGCATTACCAGAGAGGAACAGCCCTGCATTAATTACGAACGGCAGTCATTTTTGTTGTCAGATATGGCATCTGTGCACAGACATAAACACCCAGACAATCTTTCCCTATATGAAGATGCATACGGGATGGGGGTTGGCCACCCCAAATTCATTCACAAGTTGCCATGAGTTGCTATCAGCAACAGCCAAGAAGTTCGTTGGCCAGCTGCCATGTCTGGGTAGGGTCCCGCATCAGCACCACATAGACATGGAGGACACTTCTGAGAACATTCCACCAACCGTCAGTAACTTCCTGGGCCAGCTGCTAGGGTAGCAACCTGCATCAGCAGCACGTTGATGAGAAGGAAGCTTCTGAGAACGTCCTACCATATGTCATCTCTCAGATTTAAAATTTTTTTTTGAGATTATATTTTTCCATGAGGGAGCATGTCTGAGTTCACAGTTTTTGTGGTCAAGCAACTAAAAACAATGATTTTTTTTCCCCAAAACTTTTTTGAAGCAGATGGTGCCTTCAGTGTGACTGTAGATGTTTGTGTTGATGACTGAATGATTAATCATTACTATCACATATGGTCACATCAGCAGCTAGCACCTTGGTCTTTGCAGAGATGTCCGAGAGTCACGGTTTGTCTGCAGAAATTCGTAAACAGTTTATCTCGAGATGCAGAGACATAGAAATGGGAACAGGGCAGGATCCAGTTCAAAAGTAACTCAATTAAATAACCCAAATAAATGGCTTCTGACGAAAACAACACATTCAAGCATATGGATATAATTGAAAACAAGGCGATTCTTCAAGATGGAGATACTGTAAGCCGACTTTTGTAGGCTTAACATCCCTTAACTACAGAAGGGCTTTAGATCTGACTGCCTCAAATACTCATTTCAAGGGCACAATCCAAGACTCTTATAAAACACCATTTGCAGTGTGTTTGCATCATTATATCAAACACTATAGTCTATCTGGCATCTGATTAAGTCACTCAGTGTGAATTGGTGATGTGGTCAGTAATGTAGCCTGGCACAGCTTTATGAAGGTAACCGGTGTAAAAGCCATGCACAGACCTCATCGACATGTTTATTGTGCTTCAAGTCAGGATTTCACAGAATCTGAATTATACTTATATAGCCATAAACATATCAACTAAAATAATAAAAAATAACATTAGTAACAATAATACATGGATCCCCCCCTACCCTTGTCTCCTAAGTGGGTGGAGTATAAATGGTCATTATATGCAGGTTTCCTGAACCCCTACAATGGGGGTAAAAATGCAGCATTAACAGATCTGACAGACTACAAGCAAAGCATTTATTAATCAAAAAATTAGTGAGCAGAAGTTCAGAGAAGAAGAAAAATGTGAAGTGCAGCGCAGTCTGGAAATATCCAGTGTGGTGGAGAGTAAGGGAGCCTTTTTAGAATCCTATTAATTATGGGACACGTAATATAAAGTTAGACATGGGAATTACTGCCTTTGCGTGCTTTTGGAAAGAAAATATACAGCATCAGCAATGTATCTGAAACCACCCATAGCAGGGCTGTCTGTGATTTCTGAAAAGAACTTTTAACATCTGAAAATGGGTCCTTTGGTGAAGAGAGACTAAGACAACCTGATCTACTTCATCTTTAATTCTTCTAACAAGAATAAGGTCTGTTCTCAAAATTCCCAGGTTTATGCTACAAAACAATTCAGACATTTCAAAGAGATAATGTATCTTCAGTTTAGGAATGATTTCTGCTTCCCCCTCTACCCCCACTCGCTTCCCCCTCTGCATTCCCCAACCACCCCTCTCCCTGCTCACCCCACCTGCCTTCCCTACCCACTTTTCCCCTCTGCTTCCTCTGCCCGCTTCCCTGACCTGTTGGTCTTCCTTGGCCTTCCAGCTCCATGTCCCCCTCCCGGCTGCACACACTTCACTGTCATGTGAAGATATAGGACTCCGACTCTTTACGCCAGCTGCAGACAGAGGCTGCTCCCTAACTTAAAAGAATGTTGGTATTCATGCTGTGTGGAGACTGGGCTGCTTCTGAAAGCCACAGGACTTCAGAAGCAAAATACTATCAATTGATTTGATGAAGTGACTATGATGAGTCATTCAATCCAGCCTTAACAGCAACACCTCTATCTGCCTCTTTCACTTTCTGCTGTATTCCGCTCTCTTTGGACTTGTCAGTTTCCCGAAACATCACCATGTCACTCTTGATTTGTTGCAGTACTTATATATAGAAGGTAGTAGAAAAATACTAAGATTTTGACAGATTTATGACACTGCCTTGAAGTAATGAGAGAAATTTTCAGTTGTCTCTCAGCACTTAAAATTCTTGTCATATCTAAAAAGGTGTGCCGTTGGTAAAGTAATTAAGCAGCTGTTCACTGTGACCAGCCTCTGTGAGATTCCTCTGTGACCAGCTTCTATGGGCATTCTCTGTGACCAGCCTCAGCAAGCTTCCTTTCTGAGCTTCTTCCATGACCAGCCTCTGTGAGCATCCTCTGTGGCCAGCTTCTGTGAGCTTCCTCTGTGAGCTTCGTCCAAGGCCAGCCTCTGTGAGCTTCCCCTGTGATCTTCCCCTCTGACCAACCTCTGAGCTTCTTCTGTGAGCTTCCTCTTTGAACACTGAAGGTGTCCCTGCCTGTTCTTCCAAAAACTAGTTATAAACATGAGCACAGGGTGTTCCTGCTTTTATCATGGATATCGCACATTGCATGATATTCATAATTCATAATCATATTGGATGCACTGTGTATATCTGCACAACTAGAATTTTGGAGAATCAACAGAAAAAAGATCCTGCCAATGTGCCTCTATCACATTTCCAGCTACAGGAGACTCAGGGTGGAAGAGGGTGGGAATATGCTGGTTCTAAGGTCAAATCCAGAACAAGTGGAGTAAAAGCTCTGCATAAAAATGTATAAGACAGTCGGATGTAACACATCACACAGCAGCTAATGCTAAATATAACCCAGTAACCCCATTAGCTCAAGTCAGCGTAATTTCTTCAAAGTGAAATAAGTGCATTTTCCTGAAATTACTCAGGATGGGGTGCCAACTCCATCCTGAGTAATTTACATGGAGCTGGGATGGAGACTAGTATCCTGGTCTCCAAAAGGGTGAAGCACCCATGCTAGACACTGCACCATCCCTGTGAGCATTATTTGACCTATATTCCTTTTCTCACACAGAAACCAATCACAAACAAATAAACTTCCCAGTCAACATCTTTATTTAGAAGACACGGACAGAGAAAAGACTGAAAATATTGAGTTTTTATTCAGTTTCATTTGTACTACAAGCTAACTGTTATTTAGGCACAGATTAATTTGCTCTTCGGGCTGGAGCATGCATAGTCTTCTTCAAACGTCCCACCACCTCTCAGTATCAGTGTACCTAACCTACCAAACTGAAAAGATTCTTTTCTCATTAATTTTTATTTTTAATATTTGCATGGCAGCTTCTCAGCCAGGAAAAATAAGACCTTCACAAGCACGTGTGTCTTTTGAAAAGGGAAATATTTGGTTAAGGATGTTGGGCAGCAGTGCTGACTTATACCTCCACGGTGGGGGGTTTGCATGCAGTTCCCAGACGTTGTGTGTGGATTTTGTATGCTCTCCCTGTGTTTCTTCTGGGTCCTCCTGCAACCCAAAGACATGCAGGTAGGTGAATCGGTGTCTCTACATTGCCAAACTTGTGAGCCAGTTTGTGCAGCCTGGAATGGACTGGCATCCCATCCAGGGTGTTCCCCTGCCTGGTGCCCTACGCTGTCTGGGATCGGATCCAGACTGCCTACAACCCTGGACTGGATAAGCAGTTGGAAGGTGGATTCATGGAATATTTGATTAATGGAAAGTATTTTGATGAAGTGGGGGGGTTGTGTCCTTTCGGGGTCAGGCGGCACGGTGATGTGACATTCCCACCGCATTTTTTTACACGGAGGGTAAAGGTCAGTACGGGCACATAGTGAGGCAGGGTACTGTGTAGCGAGAATAAGATGGGCTCATATATGACACATGCTTCATGGAACATACCAGAACTTTGGGAGATCAAACAGCTGCTTCTGCAGCATTCTGTGTTTGGTTGCCTGTCTGACAATGCTGGTATCTTCTGGGTGTCAGGAAGCCCACGAAGATGCTCTGCAGGCCAAACAGGATGGGATTCCACACGATGCTGGAATTTTTTTTTCTCCTTACTTGGGAGTTTTTGGTTAAACTCCTCCATCGTCCTCCAGCATTCTTTCATTCTATTTCGTTCCGTTTTTTGTGGTTCTCATACCTTCTTGTACAAATGATGTAGAAAACGAAAACACTTCTGTCAAGTGCCTGGGGGCAACAGTATCGTGGAAGGTGTTGTACAAAAACCGAATTAAACTGAGCCTTGAGACATCATGAAGCTCCGGACGCCCTTGGAGTGGTTGGTGCCATTTCCTTGCACTTGACGTCTGATTGACGATGACCCTGAAAGTAGTGAATGCACTTCTGTCCAAACGGCCGTACTCCACCTCTGTTTGGCGAAATGCGGCCGCAGATGGAGTGTGAAGAGCATTTCTTCAATGGGGAGGAACAGCCACTTCATTAATGAGCGACAGTGGCTGGAGACAGAGGGGGCCTGTGAGCCAGTAGCTGCCCCATTTCCTCCGCCACTGCGGCTCTCTTCCATTCCACACTGGCTCCATTATCCACTCACCAATCGTATCCTGCTCACCACAGCTTCCGGGGGGAGACTGGAGGCTTGAACACAAAGCGAGTGGGAATTGAACCAGCTGCATCATACAGCTCAATCATCTTACGGCCATCTTGAAGGCCAAGGACCTACCTTCAGAGGCCATCAGGTCCTGTGAGCTCAGAATGCAGTAGTGATACTCTGTTGATCCCTATATATACAAGTGAGAGCAAGCTTGGAGGTCACAGCACAGGGAGAGCCAGTGTGCAGTGCCCCTGGAACTGGGGGTTAAGTGCCTTGTTCAAGGGCTCAACGGAACCATCAGTCTGCTGACCACAGGATTTGAACCGTAAATCTACCGATCACAGGCACAGAACCACTCAACATCATTCCCTTTCCCTGCATCTGTTGTTCTACAAAGTTTTACCTCAATCTCTGATGTGTGCATAAAATAAAAGCTTCTTTTTAAAATCTACTTTCAAACACTTCTGTATAATACTAAGACTTCCTTAGAAATACGAGCCATTTAGACCCTAGGCAAATGCACAGATCCCATGGTCTTAACAATGGTTTAAACCACAAGCTGTTTAAAACGGTCTCATCACATCAAAGGCAGTTTCACCAGAGCCGTTTCCCCGCATCCTGATTCCTTTGTCTTTCTTGGAAATGCTCCATCACTCTTTGCCTTAGAAATGCTTCCAGTTTCTTTGGGTCGAGATATTTGTAAATTATCAGGAGAAACTCTATGGCTGCATTGTGCTTCAAAATGAATGCAATTTTCATTTTTCTTACATCGCTAAATCCAGGTCATTATACAAACAAAGAACATTTATTTGGGATCATTACTATTGGTCAATCTAAACTGTACAGACAAAGAAACCTGCAACCCCCTGCCAGATAAGCAAATAATCATCAGCTCTGGATATTACACTATAACCCTTCTCTAGGGGAAGTAAACCTGACTTTTTAAATAATTACTTTGGGGAACGGATCACTTAAGTCATTGAAGAACTGCCGGTATACATTTTTGCCCACGGCCTTGACCAGGATAAGTGGTTGAACTATGGATGGAAAGATGGATGGAAATTTATATAACGGTCATGAATTTTGATATCTTGGCCTTTTTTGATGATTAAATATGACTGACATTGGTTTCCCAGAAATAGTCAGCTATTCCAGCTTCAACAACACCTACAGATACATACAGGCGGTATTTTTCTTGGGCAGACTTATGGCCTAGAGAGTTTTTTTGTCATCATAACTACCAAAGTAGTTTTTCTTTTCTCTTTCTCTTTCAATAATGATGGCACATTAGTAATTCTATGTTTTTCAGGACCTTACTGTTACTTATACTGAAATCATTTTTGAATGTAATTCTGCATATTCTAAGTCATACATCAATGGCTGTGCTACAATTAGTGGCTCATTGGGTAATCAGTCAGGATTGTGCTCATCTGCGTGCCTGCAGTTTGCATGTTCTCCTCATGCTGTGGGGGTGTTATCCCACGCTCCGAAAACATGTAAATAGGCCAGACTGTGTTTCTAAATCATTCAGTGTGAATATATTCCCTGCCAAGTACGGGGAGCTCAGCCAGGGCGTGTGCAGCCTTGTGTGCTGTGCAGCATTTTTTGCTGTGCAGCATTTTTTGCTGTGCTGCCTTGTGTGCTGTGTAGCCTTGTGTGCTGTGCAGCCTTCTGTGCTGTGCTACCTTGTGTGCTGTGCAGCCTTGTGTGCTGTGCAGTATTTTGTGCTGTGCAGCCTTGTGTGCTGTGCAGCCTTGTTCAGACCCCAGCTCAGCATGACAATGGCATATTCAGTCTTATTTGTATCTTCCTTCCTTCTTCTAACAAATAAAAGCCATCAGACATCAGGAATTCTTCATGTTGAGACTGAAGTGACTGGACACCCCGAAAACACTGGCTTGGGCAGCATCACAGAGATGCATCGACCTGTCCGATGAACAGGCAGCTTTCATTGCACCACAGTGCTGAAGGCGTTCTCCACACGTTCCCTGAAGCACTAATCACTGATTCTCTCCCTGTGTTATAGTGAACTTCATCTGAGACTTAATATTCGCATATTTGTCTGATGTGTGTCACTGCAAAAAAGTATTTATGGCATAAAACAGAGCATAATAATAAGCCATTCAGCAGCCATATCAGCTGCAGTTCAGGCCAGACAATCTGCCTGCAGTTACGCAGCTTTGGGCCTGGCCAGCACTAGGAAAGCTAAGTTGCTGCTGGAAGAGGTGTTGGTGTGGCCAACAAGTTAGCCGCTCTTGTGGTCTGTGTGGATCCCAGTGCAGTGATGGGGACACTGTGCTGTAAAAATGGTGCCGTCCTTTGGATGAGATGTAAAACTCAGGTCCTGACTCTCTGAGGTCATATAAGACCCCTGGGCATCTTTCAGAAGAGCAGGGGTGGTACCTTGTCATGGCTAAAACTACCCACTGTGGCCCTTTTAAATCTGACCTTTAATCATCCCCTATTTCTAAATACTGAATTCTCTCCAACCCCTTCACCACCTTACCTACTGTGTGGTGAACATACTGGTGCAGAATGTCTGCCGCCGCATCATCCAGGTGGGGGCAACACAATGGTGGTGGTTGAATTGGCTCCCATTGGTCCTGTAATGTGTTGGATACATGTAACATTTATTCAGATGACATCAGTATGGAGAATGATGCACATTTTTTCAGGGTGAGATTTCATTAGGTTATATTAGGTCCTGGTCCCTGTGACTGTTACCAGGTTATTAGAAGGTGGGCAGATGCAAGTATTGCTGCGGAATGGCAACACTGGAAAACTGCAGTTGCTACAGGCTGTAATTTTAAAGGATAAAAATGCATTTAGAGGATTAGGTAGATCCTGTGCCTGCGGATGTAGGAGACGCGGGATGTGAATCAGCCAGACTGTTATGCAGAATTCCAGCCTCACTCCCACCGCACACCTCGCAGAAGGTTGAGCTCGCCATCCGGGGAAAGCTAGACACCAATTCTGTTATTCCAAACACTGATAATCAGAGACATCTTTATTGGCCAAGTATGTGAAACATAACAAGAATGTGTGACAGTCCCAGTATAACATGTAACACACAGCACATTCAAGACAATGTACAAGTACAACAATGTACAACACTACAGTCAGAATAAGCATGGGATGGAGTAAAAGGGTGATGATAGACAGATAGATTGGAATTTGCATGTTCTCATGATATTTACATGGAACTTTTCCAAGCACTCTGGAGATGCACAGAATAACTCCAAAAACAACTGGCAACCCGTCCAGGCCACCCTTTGGCAGATAAGTTGTGTTTACACCAGGGGCGTGGGAATTGGGGGGGAGGGGGGTTGTACCCGCCAAAATTTAATTTAACTTCATGGACACCCAATAAACAGAACACTGCAATTAAATCATGTAGTTGTAGCCTCCCAATATCAAACCATATTCAAGGCATGTTTCTGTACTGTTCGCCATACTTTCATGGTATAAACATGACATGGGAGCCAATCCACATCTAAATGTGGCTCTGAACTGGTGTAAGTAACACGTTACACAAATGTTACCATTCAGACACTCTATAGCAAAAAACACATATACCAAAAGTATACAAGCAATGTGTATCAAAGAACACATCAAAAATAAGACAGAGTGTAAATTTACTTACAGGCATACTTCACTGTAGTGCGTTAGCATTTCCACAAACTCTGTGTATGTCAGATATGTTTTGCGTAAGGCTGGATTTACGCACGTCAGTTTTACGTGCCTGTAATTAAAGCGGGATTCTTTAATAGCTAAGGCCACGGCCGCCAGGTGCTCACAGCACCTTTCACATCCAGCTCGTGGCTCAGTCATCTCATTTCACCGTTTTATGTGGGCACTCTTCAGCTGTCAGATGGTGATATGAGATACCCCCGTCCCCCTAGACACCGTAATGAACGGCAGCGGTCACCTCGCCGGACAGGCGAGCGCGGGGCTCCTCTGAAACAATCACCTCAATGTTCTCCATGGTGACCTCTGTCACGAAGCTGAATCCTGCGCGCTTCGCTCACAATGGCGCCTTTCACAGGCCGGGCATGTAATTACCGTCAGTTTGCAGATGGGGGTTTCGCTGCACGCAAATGTGAAAAACAAATACAGTTTGGTGCGAAGAAACCTCTCAATAGTGTGCTTTGTTCTTTTATTGAACGGCTAAGAAAAAAAAATCAGAGAGTCTCACTGGAGGAAACAGAGCTTCAATCATACTGGAGAGGCTCATTCACAGCCGGACACGTTACTGCAGCCGGAAACAGCAGCTGATCGCACGCAGTCACACGCTATCAGGGGGCCAAATAGCGTTTCACTGCGATGCAACAGGGAACTGGGAATCAGTCCCACTACGGAACCAAATACCTGTGCACTAAGCATATATGTATCTTTCATCACAACAATCTTGTTTTTGCAGACATCAGACACTGTCAATGAAATGCCATGTGTCTGTTTTTAGGAATGCCTGATCTGCAGGCATGCATGAGGAATATGGAAATATCTCCCAGATTCCCACGGAAAGTAGCTGGAGCTCTTTGTTGCATCTTTTAAATGTAAAATTAGTGCTTTTCTAAGTTCTCCTACCCAGTATGATTCTTACCACAGAAGAGCTAATAAAGTCAAAAACCCACTTTTGGGGGCCCTTAATCCAGTTTTATGTATGCTAGTATTTTATTACTAGTTGGCCCACTCATATAATTGCAGTGCAGTGAGCACTGTACTAGGACCGTCACTGCGGACAGAGATTACCCATCCATCCGGCATCCAAAAGCTCAGCGGTTTTCACTGCATAGTCCTTCTGTAGTGTGGTTTGACTGAATCGTCTAACAGACGAGTCATTTGGACAGCATGTACTTTTAAAAACCATCTCTGGTGTGATTCTGATCGACTGGTAAGTATATACAGATGGATGACACATCATCACTGAACAGATCGAATATCAGTCCAACTATGAGTAATGAACTTTATAATGAGCATAAGTAATCTTGCAATAAAATGTCCAGTACTTTGCATCTAAATTGAGTCATGAACAGAATACTTTACGCCATCTCAGCTTGAATGAATTCCCATGTCTTAAAAAGATTTGGCCCATTTAATGCAATAACCCTGGATTCACAGCTATATCAGCACCTGTGTACATGTGTGTATATCAGACATATTTGTAGATTTCACTGTGTTGCTACATGTGTGTCAGTGTCTGATTGTGTTACTACCACACAGGGGAATTAGCTGAAACGGCAGAGTATTCACTTATCGTGCAAAAGGTAGTGGGATTGAGGCCCACGTTCTTCATGTCGTCCATGGACATGTGGGGGGGGGGGGGGGGGGGGGCGATCTTTGTCATCTGATTAGAATGTCACCAGTTCAAGGTCCTTAAGCCCCCCCCTTGAAATGCCCTACGGGTGCTGGATAAATGGCTGACCCTATTCCCAAGTTTAACTTTCGCGAGTATATAGTGTGACTCAAAGGAGCACGAGATGGAATATGTGGAAGGAACAAATACAGAATTCCAGTGTAGCCGTACTCGTGCAAATCGCAAATAAGGGACCGTTTCATAACCTGCATCTGCCCCCAGGTCAGTGACCTGCCTCTTTAGTCTAGATTTGCACTCTGTGCCTACAGACACAGGTGTCCTTTGACAGTATTCTTTGGAGACATGCTACGTAATGAACGTTTCAGAGATCACGTTAGCCTCACCGTATCAGGGCGGACAGAGGAGATGCTTTAGCTCCCGGCATCGACTCAGAGTCCTGTCAGCCGGGTCTGGCTATGTTTATTTTGGCTTCTTGCTAAAGCTGATTCTTCAAAGATTCAGTCTGCTACCATAACACATACACTCAGTCACAGAATATAAATATTTACAGTTCAGGGGTTGATTTGAGTGCAAAGAGCCAAACGGACCTCTCTCTGCATCATGCTGAGTGCATTTTGTGTGCAATGTAAGGGGCTGAGTAACATGCAACACCAAGCTATGTTATCTGAAGGCTGTTAGCTCCTCCAATTAGGTACTGAGACTGTTAGCTCCTAGGTTACGTTCTACTAGGCACAGTCCTTAGACTGTGAGTTCCTGCTGCTAGGTCCGAAGAATGTTAGCTCCTAGGTTAGGTTCTTAGGAAATTAGCATTTGTATTCAGGCCCTTAGACTGTTAACTCCTACAGCAGGGCTCGTCAAATCTGGACCTCGATTCCAAATCTGGGCCGTGTTTTCAATTCTTCCAAGTAGTTTGTTTAATAATGACTGATTCTGATTGGCCAGAGGCTTCACACCTCACAGGTAAAGGAAGGCTGGGAAATCAGCAGTGCTCAGACCTTGAGGACCATGATGTGAGCAGCCCTGTCCTACAGAATGATTCTTGGGCTGTTAGCACCAGAGGTTTGGTTGTCAGGCTATTAGGTACTGTGTTCAGGTTCTTGTTAGCTCCTGGGTTTAGATTTTAAGGTTGCTTTTCCACTGCACCAAGTACTTTCGATACTTCTCCTTTTCCATTGACTTCCAGTGGAGTACCAACACTGCAAGTACCAGTACATAACCACGGCTGTTATGTTTCAGGCAGTCAGTTACTGTGTTAAGATCCTTTGGTTTCACGTCTCAGCTTTAGGTTTTTGGGGTATGTGCCACCGTGTTTAGGGCCTTAGAGTGTTAGGTACTGTGGATGCCTAAAACGATGCAGAGAGAATTAATCTTCTTCACATGCTATCCAAACATAAATCAGACACAAGAAACTGCAGAAACACAGAGACCAGCACAAAGCGGAGCAACACTTTCATGAGGGCATGATATGGGATGCTGCAGTTCTTTGACTTTTTCAGCTGTGGGTTCCAAACACTACACTACACTGCACCAAGACAGTCACTGCACTAAAGCTGCAGCATACCAGTTATAAACTAACAGAATCCATTAACAAACACCACACTGTAGTAACACTGTAACGTGTCAATAATACAATAATTTTTCCATTCTTATGCAATAAACATTGATAGTGTAATAACATATGAATAATATAACATTTCTGAACCAAAAGTCGTAACTTTTTGTGAATAATGTAATATGCCAATTATGTAATAACTACCATTAAAAGTATTAAAAGTATTAAGTTATTGACAGTTACGTTATTGGCTGTTACATGCCAGTTATAAACACTGCATTCCACTAAAACTGCAACATGTGAGTTATAAAGGCCGCTCTGCACTAACACTGCAACATGCCAGTTACAAACACCGCACTAAAACCACAACATGCCAGTTACAAAAACAGCACTGCACTAACACTGAAACAGACCAGTAACAAACAATGTACTGCACTAGTACTGTAACGTGCCATTTATAAACACTGCATTAAAACTACATGTCAGTTACAAGCACTGCATTGCACTAACACTGCAACGTGCCAGTTAGAAACACTGCACTAACTGCAACATACTGTTACTAACACTTTACTGCAGCGCTTCTTCTAATCCACATGGATAGACAGTAGTACATAATTGTTTTGTGCAGACTGTTATATAGACTGCAGTAGCTATATATGTTTTCCGAGAAATTATCGGCCAGTTTGCTTGTTTGGGCTGATTTTATGGGATCACTCGCATTTAAACGTTATAACAGGTGCACATGAAGGTCCACGCCGCGCGATGCAGGTAGGCGCCTCACTGCTCCCCGCAGCCGGCAGAGAGCTTCCACCGGCTCCTGGTCCCTCCCTTACGCCAGTCACCGTCTGCACAATGAACAGCCTTTTCTTCCAGCTTTTTTTTCCCCACAGGCATCAAGTCGAGTCCATTCGGAGGGGTTCAGGTCCTGCTTCTTTGGTACAAAAGCTATGAAGAAAAGTGCACTATTCCCCGTACACAGGACCGCTCTTCGGTAAAGGAGCCCCCTTTTCAAAGAGGACCATAAGCATATATTCAAGCTCATTTACGGATCTGTATTACTTTCTAATCGAATGCTTACAGGTATGGTTTGAGTCATTATTCCAAGTTAACTTTATTTGATTGATAGCAGAGGGCGGTCTGTGGTTGTTAATGCCTTTATAAAAATATCAGTACATATTACATACACTGGGTTTGTATAAAAAGAATACCTTCGAGTCAGTATTAAATTTAGTTAATAAAGGTAAACCAAAACTATAATTGCGGTTATGTAATCCATATGCTAACCCTATAATTATTTGTTTTAACTTTATGTATATGAAATCAACTGTTTCACAGATACTGGCAAGTTGTAGTCAGTCTGATTTTAAATGACGCATGCGTTCAGAATTAATTTAGTGCTTACTGCACATTTGAACTTGCTGTGGCATTCTAAAACTAATTAAATATTTAGTTTGCGATTAATTTCTATGACGAACCAGAATGTGTGTGTTTTGTTTTTAATAATTAATGGTACCGTATAACTTATTTAGCAGTGTGCTTTGTAACATTATGAAAGGTATTTGGAGGTTACTTTATTGGGTTAAAAGTTACCTTTAATGTTAATTTAAAAAGAAATAACTAAATTACCTATTTGAATTCTTGGTCGCACTTTAATCACTGGCGCCACCTGATGGTTAAAGATCCAAATAACTTTATCCTTGAAATCTGGCGCTGCTCCACTAAAAACCCGCAACGAGTTATGAAAACCATTCACATATACAGTAATAATCCTAACTCTGACGTAAATTATTTCTTATAAAAGATATTCCATAGAAATACATCATCCCTGAATTAATCTGCCCAAACCATTTGTCAAACATTTAAAACACATGTGAGAGAAATATTTAGAGAAGTAAAAATGAATCCTAATAACGGAATTGAATTCTTATCGATACGAACTTTATTTTACATTGTGCTTATTATCAGAATACAAGCTAGCGATATTTCTCCAGTTCATCGCGTTCACAGTGCTCTTTGGTAATATGTGTGCCTTCATACCCTGCAAGCTGGTGCTCACTTGCCCAATCCCTCCCTTTTCCAAACTCTTATGAAGTACAGGTTATAGGGACACAAGGAACAAGAAATCCCTGGACGAGATGGTAAGCCCATCACAGGGTTACACGCTCACTTACGCTACGGGTTATACGAACTGTCACATTCAGTGAAGTGCGTGTCTTGTCGGAGTTGTGGGTTTGGGCGCCATCTGCTGACTTGGAAGAACATGCAGACTCCTCATGCAGGAAGGCAGGGCAGGCGATCTAACCCCAAACCTAAAGCTGTGACGTCACTGTATTACCCACAGAGCCATTGTGACTTTTGGAAATGCGTTGATGACCAATAAATTGACAGTGAACCACCACAGCCCAGGCAGGTTTACTTAAATAATGTCAGTACAACAATGTTTTTAATCATATGCCTGAAATTTCAGTCAGTCTTTTCTTCTCTTCCCAGACTCAGGACCAGCTGCACAATGGGCCCTGGACCCCTGATATTGTCAGTATTGATGCTGGGTGTGGCTGTGGGCATGGCCAAGTGTGAGGATGATGATGATGAGTACACCTGGCCACGGAACGCCATGCCAGTGCTGCGGGACAAGCAGACGGTGGTCCTGGCACGGCCCACGTTCACGGCGGAGGCCGGGAGAGACCCACGCAGCATGTGTGGGATCGAGTGCCAGAGTCGGATCCCTGAGCCTAGCATGGTGGATCTGGAGGAGCTGCTGTCCTACGAGACCGTGAATGAGAGTGGTGCCCGTACGCTAACCGAGGTGTCCCTGCAGGGCCTGGCAGGGGTACGTGCCAACCACGGCTACAACGCCTCCACCCCCGCTCCTCGCAGGAAGCGGCAGGTGTATGGCACCGACAGCCGCTTTGTGATCGCCGACAAGCAGTTCACCACCAACTACCCCTTCTCCACCACCGTCAAGGTCTCCACCGGCTGCTCCGGCATCCTGCTCTCCCCGAGGCACGTGCTCACGGCCGCCCACTGCATCCACGACGGCCGGGACTACCTGAAAGGGGCCCAGAGGCTGCGCGTGGGAATGCTCAAGCTGAGATCGAGGCGCGGGGCGGGCAGGCGAGGGGGGCGAGGGAGAGGAGGGAAGAGGAAGGGAGGAGACGGGGAAGATGGGGGAGGCGAGAGGCCGAGGGGGAAGAAGAGGCGCGGTCGGCGCAGCGCCGAAGCCATGCAGCCCTCGTTCCGATGGACGCGGGTGAAGCAGATGCGGATTCCCAAAGGCTGGTTCGGGAACGTATCCCAGGAGTTGGCCGTGGATTACGACTATGCCCTGCTGGATCTGAAGCGCCCACAGAAGCAGAAGTTCATGGATCTGGGCATCATCCCGTCCGTGAAGAACCTGCCCGCCAGACGCATCCATTTCTCCGGCTTCGACGACGACCGACCGGAGCAGCTGGTGTACCGGTTCTGCACGGTGTCGGACGAGTCCAGTGACCTGCTGTACCAGTACTGCGACGCCCGGCCCGGCTCTGCTGGCTCGGGAGTCTACGTCCGCCTGAAGGAGCCAGGAAAGAAGAAGTGGAAGAGGAAGATCATCGCGGTGTTCTCGGGTCACAAGTGGGTGGACGTGAAAGGAGAACAGCGGGATTACAATGTGGCAGTGAGGATCACGCCGGCAAAATACGCCCAGGTCTGCCACTGGATTCACGGTGACTCCAGCCTGTGCCGTGAGCTCTGATGAAGCCTCAGGCCCAAGCAGCTGCAGCCATACTGCGCGTTACCCCCCACGTTTGGCTTTAAAATGATGTTCAACAGTGTTTTTCAAACCCAGTCCTCAGGGGCCCCCAGACAGTTCATATTTTTGCTCCCTCCCAACTCCCACCCAACATACCTGAACCAAGCAATCAAGTTCACCAAATACCTAGTACAAGTGTGTTGAGAACTGGGAGGAAGCGAAAATGTGGACTGTCTGGGGGCCCCTGAGGACTGGGTTTGAAAAACACTGATGCAAAAAGATCATTTTCCCTTAACATTCATTGCACACAAGTGCTTTGGGAGATTTCTGTTGATTTAAAAATTGTACAAACGATATCAGAAGACTTTAAAATGCGTATATATGGTCAGCGTTTTAATTTATTTAAGTAAATGCAAATATATAATTAGAATAAATTTCTCAAAAGGCAATAGTCGGTGCTGATTGTAAACATTAGGATGGATTTAAAGATGTGTGAAATTAGCTAAATAGGAGACGTCACTGGAAGCTCCCCACTGCTTCAGAGGACAGTGATGTCCATGCATTTCCATAGAACTTATTTTATCTAGTTTTATTTACTACCAGAAAGTATTTAACTGGGTGTAACAGTAGGTAGATGCTTTCGTAAATGATTTTAAACCTTTATTTCAAATTGCCATAAAATTACGAACAACTGACAATCATCCTAAGAACAGTTAAGAACAGTTTGATTCATTTTGATGAGACTGAATGGATATTTTTTTCTCCATTAATGTTGCTTATGATCCATTTATATTTGAATGAAATGTCTTCTTTTCATTAAAGCCTACAGTTTGTTTTTGATACGTATATTCTTCATTTTACATTTAAACATAAAACGTTGTTCTACCTTTGGTCCGTACCTAGTGTTTCAGCTGCTGTATTAAGTGGCCATTTTGGTGCTAAATTTATTTGAAGTTCTAGGTGTTTTGTTTGTCTCTGTATTGAATGCTAATGTTGTTTTCCAGGATTTATATTATTTAATATACATCAAAAGTAGCTGCATTAAAAATAACTGTGTACTAAAGACTGTGGATTTCCTGTCATGACATTTCTAAGGCATCTAAGTGCATGAATGCAGCTTTACTGAGCTTCTCTTCAAGATACCCGCTGAAGTGTTCAGTCCCTAAGAACCACAACACACCCGTGAGAATGAGGCATTAAGAACCACAACACACCCATGAGAATAAGGCATTAAGAACCACAACACACAATGTTTGGCTAATCAATACCTCATAAAGTTTATTAACTGATTAAGTTGATTCGTTACGTAGCTGGTGGTGAAGTTTAACAAATACACGGAATGGCTGCCTGAGGATCGATTTGGGAATCAGCGTTTTCCTGGCCATCCAACAAGACATCGGTAACTATAAGAAATTCCTCTCCATTTCAATTGCATTACCATTGATTAGTATATATTGTAATATTCATGTTTTTTCCCCTTCTGAGCAAATATACACTTATTATCAAAGACTTCTGCACAGTATTGTATGTATATATACACACACACACACATACATACACACACACAAACATCACACACACATGTATATTCACACAATACACATATATATGTATGTATGTGTATATAAATATGTATTTTATATATATATATATATATATATATATATATATATATATATATATATATATAGACCTTAAAGATACACGTGTATGTGTATCCAGAAGGGGCTGAAATTATATTTGCATATGTGCAATAGAAGGAGAGTTACTTAGAGTTTAATAACCAGTTTAACAACAAAAGTACAGTGCTGGTAACCAGTTTGCTATGACAGCCGGAAGGCTGCAGGGCAGACGGGAACGTAAACGTGCTTTATTCCTTCTCAAAGACAGGCGCCTGTCTGTTTCTTGCTGTGCCTGGGCTTAGCTCACATGGCAGAACACCATCCCACTCAAATGAAGCGCATTTCATATTTGAAAATAGTTAAATTACAATCCATTTTAGAAGATACAGAGGATATGGTACAATTTGTCAGAATACCCGCTACTGACGATCAATGAAACAGATACGAGCAACCAGGTTAATTATACAAGACAGCTAAGGTGAAGCACACGGCACTACCAGAAAAGGGCAAAACACCCAACCCAGAGCATTTCAGAAGTGAGAAAATACTGATGCCACATCCAACACTATGGCTACAAATATGTTTAGGGTCATGTGACTATTTTTGCTTCACATCGATACGTTTTCGAAGAGGAACAGGAAAGCTACTGGTATCGGCGCATGGGAGCTGTGCACACAAACATTAACAGTTCACAACAGGAAGCTCACACTAGCGTCATCTTGGGGGCAGCGGGTCATGGAAACAGATCAACACACATCCCTTATGATAGCTACTTATCAACATGGTAAACATCAAAAGTACACCGCATTGCCAGTTACTGTGTTTAGGTAAAGGATAATGTCCAAAGGAGCGGAAATTTCCCCACAACTGATTTTCACAGTGCCTTGCAACATCGGGCCGAACTGCAAATGCTGTATTTGGACCAGACGGGAGACTGTGGAGTGCCAGCGCTGCATTGGGTACAGCCCGGACAGCTTGATGGGTCCCGTCACTCAGACAGCCACTAGGGGGAGGCAGAGGGGTTAAAGTGAGAGTCAGACAATGATCTTGGAAACGTACAGGATCATCAACAACCACTTTATATCTACCAAGGGCTATAAAAGCCTATCTTCAGCTGTAACACATCTAAAAGAAAGACATTAAACTGCTGGTATGATGGTTCCAATAGCAGGGATTTCCAGCTTCTCTTATATCAGGGAGCCTCTAAGCTATAAACTGATGACTAATTGAAAACTAAGGACCACCAAGGGGCAGATTCTCATGTTTCTTGCTCCTTATACTAACATTTAGTCAAATTGTCGATGTATCTACAAACCCCCTGCAGCTGCTCCCATAAAGATCCCCTGGGGGGGGGGGGGGGGGGTCACGGCCCACAGGTTGAAATTACTTGTTTTGCAGAACACATTTACAGATGCTTAATACATTTACCGCCTGATACCATTAAGCAATGAAGTTTTAGGTCCACAGTCTTCTCCAAGTACATGCAGTTCCTAACTGATGCAAGCAAGCTGTTCCCAAAACCCTTACGTAAGTCAGATTTTACATCAGTCAGATTAACCTTCCCATACCATTCAGGACACCTTATAGCAAAAAGCAAAAAGCCAAAAATATATTAGTAATACATACTATGGAATACATGATAAATAAATGAAAATAAATAAATAAAAAAATGTATCATAAATTTACTTGTGTTCCCATAGACTCTGTACTTTGGACATTTTCTGTATAAGTCTGGATTTACTTAAGTTGATTTTATGTAAGATGACAGCTGTGTATAGCTGATATTCTAGCCACTATTACAGTCCACTTTTACTCAATATTACTCGACATGTTAGGGAGTGACCCAGTGAATGATAACCAGAGACCATAGCTATACCTACCCAGCTTTTACATGAAATCTTTAAGGTCTAGGTCTGCCAAGGGGTCCTTGGGAGGGGGTGGCTTTCTGGGGCTCTGGGGAATCCCAGGGGACATCTGGGGGGGCAGGAAACAGCATGTGTGGTAGGATGGATATGTCTAATAGCACAGAGTAAATACAATGTGCGTATGACATTTATCCCAGTGTCCATGTGGGTCTGTGTGTTTGTGTGGTGAAGGATTTACCGCTGCTCCAGCTGGACCCATTCCAGGGGCACCCGGCCCAGCAAATGGTGGTCTCATCATTGGCTGCTGCTGGGGGAACATCTGAGGCATCATGGGTCCTGAAGGAGCCTGTGGGTTTAGGGAGGAGATACTGAGAACATCACACAACTTTGGGACAGGGTGCTCTGGAGCACAATCGGTTTAGAGACAGGACCATCTGAAGGAGCGATGTATTAACAGAACTTTCAGATGGGGCCATCTGGAGCAGAGTTGGATCAGCAGAACTCTGATACAGGGCCATCTGGAGCAGAGATGGATCAGCAGAACTTTCAGATGGGGCCATCAAAAGCAGAGATGGATCAGCAGAACTTTGAGATAGGGCATCAAAAGCAGAGATGGATCAGCAGAACTTTGAGATAGGGCATCAAAAGCAGAGATGGATCAGCAGAACTTTGAGATAGGACCATCTGGGGCAGAGATGGTTTAGCAGAACTTTGAGACAGGACCATTTGGAGCAGAGATGGCTTAGCAGAACTTTGAGATAGTACCATCTGGGGCAGAGATGGTTTAGCAGAACTTTGAGACAGGACCATTTGGAGCAGAGATGCTTTGGCAGAAATTTGAGACAGGGCCATCTAGAGCAGTGATGGATTTTGCAGAACTTTCAGAAAGAGCCATCTGGAATAGAGATGATTTAGCGGAACTTTAAGACATGGTTATCTGGAGCAGAGATGGTTTAGCAGAATTCTGAGACCAGTCCATCTGGAGCAGAGATGGCTTAGCAGAATTTTAAGACGGGGCCATCTGGGGCAGGGATGACTTCGGCAGAGGACCATTGGAAGAAGAGATGGTTTAGCAGAACTTTGATACAGGGTCTTCTGGGGCAAAGGTGGTTTAGTAGAACTTTGAGACAGGGCCAATGGAAGCAGAGATGATTTAGCAGAACTTGGAAACAGGGCCATCCAGGGCAAGGATGGTTTTTGCAGTTCTTGGAGGCAGGCCTATCCGCAGCAGTGAGTCCATACAACAAAAAGGTAAGGCTAGCTGAAGAAGGTTCTTACCATTCCAAATCCAGGCTGTACCCCCATGGGTGTGCCCATCATTCCCATTGGTGGAATGCCCCCTTGAACCCCGGGGGAGGGGCCAGGCTGGGAGGAGCCACAGGAAGCGTACAGGAACATTACTATCCTACATCTACAGGAACACTGGACTAACACTAGTCACAGATATTCTGAGCAGTGCACAGCAGGGAATCAGCATTGATACATCCAAGCTACCTATGGATGGCAGGGTAACACACGAATTACACTCATGCATAGCGTGTCTATAAACTCACATGTCACCACAGCACACTGGTCAACAGCGGGAAAAACTGCACAATGCTGTACACGATTGTCTCCAAGGTGACTTTGTATCAAGTAAGATATTTGTTTTGCTCTAGTTATTTTACTTATGGTTACTTGTTAAATATAGACAGACCAAATTGCTGCAGTTCTGCCTGGTTTAACACAGTATATTGGTGCATCTTTGTGACGAGACTGCTCCATTAAAACTCCCTTTCTGAGGGAGGAGGTGGCAGTGTGCAGTTCTCTGCTGCCCCAGAAGCACACACCCACATCTCCCCATCCACAAGCCCCCAAACCTGCCTCTCCTGACCTGCCCACCCCCATACCTGCCTCTCCTATCCTGCCCACCCCCAAACCTGCCTCTCCTGACCTGCCCACCCCCAAACCTGCCTCTCCCAACCTACCCACCCCAAACCTGCCTCTCCCAACCTACCAACCCCAAACCTGCCTCTCCTGACCTGCCCACCCCAAACCTGCCTCTCTCGACCTGCCCACCCCAAACCTGCCTCTCCTGACCTGCCCACCCCCAAACCTGCCTCTCCTGACCTGCCCACCCCAAACCTGCCACTCTCGACCTGCCCACCCCAAACTGGCCTCTCCCGACCTGCCCACCCCCAAACCTGCCTCTCCCGACCTGCCCACCCCCATACCTGCCTCTCCCGACCTGCCCACCCCCATACCTGCCTCTCCTGACCTGCTCACCCCCATACCTGCCCACCTCTATACCTCACTCTCCTAACCTGCCCACCCCCATTCCTGCCTCTCCCGACCTGCCCACCCCTATACGTACCTCTCCCGGCCTGCTCACACCCACAGCACTCCACACAACATTTACCATTGAGGGGCCTGGAGCAGCCCAGCCAGTGGGAGCTACCTGAGGTTGCCAGGCTGCCCCTCCTGTCATCTTCTTCTCATTCCACTGCATGCTGCACGGAGGAGAACAATCAGGTATTACTCTGAATGCAACATCAGGCAATATCATTCTGCATGCTGATCAATCATGTGTTCCATGCCAGCTAATTTGATTTTGCACACTGAACAGTCACATAAACAATGCAAGCCAGTGTCATTCCGCATGCTGACCAATCACTTGAGCAATGCACGCCAGTGTCAATCTGCATGCTGATCAATCACTTGAGCAATGCACGCCAGTGTCAATCTGCATGCTGATCAATCACTTGAGCAATGTCAGTCAAGCCCTAAGTTAACAGCACATATTGTCCTGTTTCTGTTGTTTAGTATTGTGAGTGGCCACAAGATCAAACAGGCTGAATTTAACAAACACAACATTGCTTTATGAAAAATCGACAAATGAACATTTGCATAAACTTCCACAGAGGTGAAAACATTTATTCATGTTCAAGTATATCTAAGTCTTGTTCTTACTTAGATTGAGACGTCATCCCCAGATCTGTAAGAGGAGAAACAGCATGGTTTACCCTGATAGTCTAGGCAGGTTTTCCAGTATCCCACTGAACAGGCTTCCCATTTTGACACTGGCATGGGAAAACTGGTACAGCGGGGTCATGTGATAGGGGTGTTTATCAGAGCAAGAATGTCAAAATATCAGAAACAACTAGAGTCTTAATGACTCATTTGGTGTGGAAGAAAATATAGAGATAAAGAACAGATATGAACAGTGTGTCAATACACCATTTCCTTACAAATGATTATAATACCTCCTCCCCAGAATAAAAGAAAATACAATTATGTATGTCTAAGGTGACTATTGGTTAAGTGGGACAAAGGGTTGGCTGGGACACTTTTTTGTTTAACACTCTATATCTTTATGCATCTGTAGTCTATTAAGCTTCTGTTCTTGGGCTTTCAATAATACTTTTTTATTTAATTTCGAATCACTCAATAATTTGGATATTATTCATATGTTAGTTAATTGCTAAATAATTAATACATACTGCCCACTAGGTTTGCCAAGGAAGAGTCCAGGTCACCACTGATGGGTTTTGCAGAAGTCGCAGCTGCCATCCCTCCTCCAGCCACTAGGGGAGCCCCGGAGCCCTGAGGGGTCAAGGCGGGAGCGAGCATGTTCCCTAATCCATCAAAGACTTCGGGAAGAAGTAGGAGAGATACAGAGGATTGAGGAAAGAACAACAAACAGAAGTTATATTCATAACCCTCAAAATCTTTTTTCACTGTGGTAACAATGAGGAGGATCACCATGACAACCATACGGTGTTACGACAGCCTGGACTATAACTGGACTGACTAACCTGTGGTGTCCCTTTATACGGGGGGCCCGAACTACCATAAAAACAGGTTTTTAAGGTTAAAAGGGCTGTAACCTTTGTAACACTAACCCTAGCTTCAGTTAGCTAACCATAATTTGGGGCATTAGGGCGACACAACAGCGTGTCAGAAAGTATGAAATATGCCATCAAATCAAGCTAAACTGTGGTTTCCCGTTGAAAGTGCAATTGGAGAGAAACAATTGGAGAAATCAGGGCCAGATGGTTCCCACAGAACTTGGATCAGCAACCTACTGATCACAAGCATAGCCTCCGAACCCATGGAGTCATACACCACCCCCATTAATCTCCTTAAGTTACCCTATCTTGCCCATGCTTGCCTGATACAGACATCTAGGGTAATAAGACAGATATCAAGTAGAACAAAATATTCACTGCATCTTGCAAATTCTGACACCAGCACAGCCCATACTACAGAGTACCATACTACAGAGTACCATACTACAGAGTACGGCGCTCAGAAAAGCTGGCACCAAAAGCCAGAACTCACCATCATGCAGTGGAAGCAAGCATGGCACACAGACAGGGGTTCGAGAGGAAAGGAGCCGGAATAAGGACAGAGGGACAGAGAGAGCAGTATGCATATTACAGGAGGAACATCACGGTGAAGACAGTAGAGTTAACAACAGCCACTAATATAAGGGAGATACTGGCTCATGCAGAGTCGCCAACCATAGTGCTCCTGGGGTCTGTGTGTCCATATCCTACTGTAGTGATAACAGATAGGGGCACAGAGGAGTCAACAGGGCTTAGAGTATCACTTATCCTGGAGGAAGAGTCATCTGGCCAAGCAATTAGAATGATTATATGGAATCATTCCAGCCATACATATTATTATTATTGTTGTTATACATAGGAAGACTACAGTTCCAACAAAACATTACAATATATCAGTTACATCATCATACAATGAATATGACACCGACAGTTTTCCTTGTTGTAAAATCCGTCCTTATAAATATCCAACCTGAGGCATCCAGGCCACCGGAGGGCGCTCCTGCGGCTGGAGCAGATCCAAAGCCCATGTTCAAAGCAGGTTGCGTGTTGGTTATTGCTGCTGTCACTGCAGCCGTAGCTGGGCTAGCGCTCATGAAACCTGCAGGATACAAATAATCACTAAATATCATCTTTTCACTGAGCGCACAAGTCAGTCAGCACCAATGTTTAGAGGGAATACAGGGATGTCCACCTGTGGATAAATAACCAAACACAGATCTTACTGAGATTTCATTAACTAGTCATCACACAGTGAGGATGATTTGAGACAGAATACACTAAATGCACATGAAAAGCCTTTTGTGTGTAGCTGGGTGTGGCTTGAGATGCCATGGGTGTGGTTTAAGATGCTGTGGCTGTAGTTTGAGGTTTGAGTGTTGTGTGTGTGGTGTGTGTGTGTGTGGTGTGTTGTGTGTGTGTGTGTGGTGTGTTGTGTGTGTGGTGTGTGTGTTGTGTGTGGTGTGTGTGGTGTGTTGTGTGTGTGGTGTGTTGTGCGTGTGGTGTGTTGTGCGTGTGTGTGTTGTGCGTGTGGTGTGTTGTGCGTGTGTGTGTTGTGCGTGTGGTGTGTTGTGCGTGTGGTGTGGTGTATTGTGCGTGTGGTGTGTTGTGCGTGTGGTGTGTTGTGCGTGTGTGTGTTGTGCGTGTGGTGTGTTGTGCGTGTGGTGTGGTGTATTGTGCGTGTGGTGTGGTGTGTTGTGTGTGGTGTGGTGTGTTGTGCGTGTGGTGTGTTGTGCGTGTGGTTTGGTGTGTTGTGCGTGTGGTGTGGTGTGTTGTGCGTGTGGTGTGTTGTGCGTTTGGTTCTGGACAATGTGTGTCAGACATGGACAGGTACCAGCCAGAAGGTCACTGCCAGCCGCAGGAGCAGCAGCTTGTTGGGACTCAGTGGTGGATCCACCAAAGGGATCTGAAGTTAGAGAATGATATGATGATCTGGACACAAAGAGCCATTTACTGAAAAAACATCACACACACACACCCACACACGCTCACACACACACACACGCACACACGCTCACACACACACACACACACACACGCTCACACACACACGCACACACACACACACACGCTCACACGCACACACGCTCACACACGCACACACACACGCTCACACACGCATACACACACGCTCACACACGCACACACACACACACGCTCACACACACACACACGCACACACACACACGCTCACACACGCACACACATGCTCACACACACACACACGCGTTCACACATGTCGGGTAAACATATCATTATGGGGACCGCTCATTCATTTCTATGGGAAAAATGCTAATGCTAACTATGACTAAACTATGAGTTTTTGCATTTTTTGTTTTTCCATTGCAATCATGGATTTTTACAAAACGGAGTTTTCCCATAAGGTAAAGAAAGACAGGTATTCATCACGTTATGGAGACATTTTGTCCCCACAAGGTAAGGTATATCTGGATCACACAAATGCTCACACACACTCAGGATCCCCATGTGCTATGACCTGCTACTCTAAATGACTACCGAAGAGGGTTCTACAGGTAAGAGGGTGCGTTACTTCAACTCTGATACTTACAGGAAGTGTACGATAATCAAAAAACAGAATACACACAATCTGCAAGAACTCCGGAAAGCAGACAGCAGATTTCAAAATGTTCTAGAAAAAGTCCTCAAAAGGGTCTGACTCTGTCAGGCATCCGGTGAGCACAGTTAGATCTACGACATGCTGATTCCTCACTGCAAATGACCAAAGCGAAGTTCCAGAAAAAGGTGTGGCATGAAGGTTAATCGGGTCAGAAAGATAAAGTCGGGAATGCTGAAAGGCTAAAGTGTCAAATCCAGGATCAAAGTAGCCAGGAAAAGGTGGAGGTACACACCACCAAACAGGTCTAAGATGGATTCTGCCTCAGTTTTGGCTGGAGTCACTGCAGCAGCTGCAGGTGCAGAGGCGGAGAAGGCATCTGCAGAGTGTAACACATGAAGACATGGAAACACACTCACAGACATGAAAACACACGCTAATACATGCAGGCATGCAAACACAGACACACTCAATGAAAGAGGCAGACATGAAAACACACGCTAATACATGCAGGCATGCAAACACAGACACACTCATGGACACAGGCAGACATGAAAACATGTACACATTTCAACATACATGCAAACACACAAACATACGTAAAAACACACAGATATGCAAACACATCTAGCCACATGCATACTTACAAAGACATACAGACACAGTCACACAAAGACATGCAAACACACGCACACACACACACACACACACACACACACACACACACACACAAACACACACATTACTTGATTCCTAAATCTGAATTATTAAAATGTTAAAAATTAATTCGCCTCTATATCGTGTCACATTTTCCAGTGAGTTAGTGATGGCTGGATGAAAGGATATATCATGCATGATATAACCGGCGTATGACCCGTCATGACTTATAGACTATTCTGATGTCCCAAAAACCACCATATAATTTCATCTTTTATTAATTCGTTGACACTCTTTCCACAGGAAGTATGAGCACATCCACAAAGGAGAGAAGGGAAGAATAAGACCTACAGCCCAGGAAGAGCATGACCAGTGAGAAAGGGAGAGTGACACTCACCCGACAAGAGACCAGCGGCCAGGTTGCCCTCTGGGAGAGGAGAAGCTCCCCGAGAGGAGGCGTGGGGGCCTTCCAAGCAAGGAAGAAGGACAGTGAGGGCAGACAGGAGGAGGGAGGCAGCCGTACTAAATCTGGATGAGCAAAGCAGCCTCCAAAAGGAGCACGCCGACACCAGCAGAACATTCGGGGTTGTGAATAAATGCAAATGCGTCAAAGGGAGAGGAAGTGCATTATGGGGAAATTTAAAAAAAGCGAAATGAAAGGTGTAGCTGCAGAAGACATTTTTTTATCTGCGAGAAATATCAGAGTAGGAGCTGGAGGTGTTGGAGGTAGAGCTTCAGCGAACAAAGACAAAAGAATCACACAGATAAAAGAACCATCTGTAAGCACCTGGTTTTCTTTAAAGTTACCACTGAAGAGAGGACAGGAAAAGCTCAGGTTTTCAGATACCTGATGATTAGGCAAGGAAAACTCATACATTTTCTGCGATTGGTGAAGCTGCTATCTGCCAGACTCCACTGGATCTGGGAGCTGAATTGAAGCCTGATACGAGATCTGAGCCCAGCCATTATAGATGATTCATCCAAGGTTCTCCCACGTCATTCAACCAGCTCTTGGCCTAACCTGATCAGCATTGCTGCTCCTTTAATCCAGCCTTTGACTGGTTCATTCAACCCGGCCTTTTGACTTAGCAAAAAGCCAACGGAACCAAGAGGAGCGGAGAAGGCATGTAGTGAGGCTGAAGATTTACCACCAAAGAGGTCAAGCCCAGGGGCTGCAGAGGCGGCTGCAGGGGCAGCAGGGGGTGCTACTGAAGTGGGGGCGGTCTCTGCGGGCTTCATAGCAAAGAGATCCACCTCAGGGGCAGCTTCTGCACTAACCATGGATGCTGCAAAGGGGTCTTCAAAGGAGATGAGGCGGTTACTCAACAGACACCGACAGAAGCCAGACAGGAAGCTCAGAATCATTATTCATGAAAAATAAAGGAAATGTTGTGAACTGGGCTGTTAATGCAGAACCTCTATTGCAAGGGGGAGGGGCCGTCTTCTACTAGTGCTCTCTCAGGATGAAGCCGCCGTGCCCCAACCAGGGCTCCCCTGAGGTTCTCCTGAACAAAATCCATTCATACATGCCCTAAATGTATTCCCTCAACAGTCAGAAGTGTAGATTTCATTCAAGTACTTTGACAGCTGAGTGAGATGTAGCCATTTCAAGTTTTAGCCGGGCAACAGAACCTGTAGGTCGGACTGCACCCCCTAGTGGCTAGCCAGATGTGGCCCATTGCAGTTGAAGTTGACTGTAAAAAATGTGGATTTGAAGTTGAAGTTGACTGTAAAAAATATGGATTTAAGCGATTTTCTACTCAAAAATAATAAGGGAGGGCTGGAAGGAAAAGAGGATGGATGGATATGGAGGGAAAGGAGAAGAGTATATGGGTGAGGGACAGAAGGACCCAGGACACAGTCTGATGGGTAATGGAATAAGCATCCCCACGACACCATCAGCTACGGTGAGCTACAGTCACAGCAGGAGATCCACCGTCCATAGCATACAATGCACATACAGACTCAGGAGCACGCACAGGAGTACACACACTCAAAAGATATACATGGAGAACATACACTGAACACACACTCAAAGGATATACATGGAGAACATACACTGAACACACACTCAAAAGATATACATGGAGAACATACACTGAACACACACTCAAAGGATATACATGGAGAACATACACTGAACACATGCCCACAGAATATACATGGAGAACATACACTGAACACACACTCAAAAGATATACATGGAGAACATACACTGAACACACACTCAAAGGATATACATGGAGAACATACACTGAACACACACTCAAAGTATATACATGGAGAACATACACTGAACACACACTCAAAGGATATACATGGAGAACATACACTGAACACATGCCCACAGAATATACATGGAGAACATACACTGAACACATGCCCACAGAATATACATGGAGAACATACACTGAACACACACTCAAAGGATATACATGGAGAACATACACTGAACACACACTCAAAGGATATACATGGAGAACATACACTGAACACATGCCCACAGAATATACATGGAGAACATACACTGAACACACACTCAAAGGATATACATGGAGAACATACACTGAACACATGCCCACAGTATATGGAGAACATACACTGAACACACACTCAAAGGATATACATAGAGAGCATACACTGAACATATGCCAAAAAAATATACAGAGAACATACACACACATTCAAATAAGTGTGTATAAATGAATATACACTGAACAGAGAAAATGTTCACATACACTGAAAAACACACAGAACATACATGGAACGCATACAATCTTTGAAAGGACAGACGGAGACCTTGCACACTGAACACACAGTCTCGCCACCCACCAGATCCAGCAGCCGCGTCAGCTGCCGGCGTGGGCGGGGCTATCCCTGCCTCGCCAGCCACCACACCACCACCAGATGGGGCTGCAAATGCATCTACGACGTTGGGATATTCAGGCGGACACGGGTGCATGCAAGGGAGGAATAAAGGTAAATAGGACCAAGAATACAAAAAGAACATAAAGTGGAAAAGAGAAAAAAGATGGCCAATCAGAGGACAGAGAATAATGACTTATCATAGAACAAAGACAAAGAAATAACAGCCAAAAGAGGAGGGGCTAGGACAGCCTGAACTGATAGTCACAGCCATCTCACAGCCAGAGATGAAAATAGAATTTGATACCACAACACAAACATTTTATACAACAGGAATTGTACGTAAATGGTAATGACACATAGCTGATGATGACATTTTGAAAGAGAACTTTTCAGTATCTTCTGTGTTTATGCACCATTGTATGGCATTTAAACTCACAATAGAACCTGATATTTCTAACTATTTTACACACGAAAATATATGGAGCTATAAAACACAGGCCGGTGTCTAGGAAGAGGCTTTTCCTTTTTCTAGACTGGGGACTTCCGGGAGATATTCTGAAATACTAATTTGTCTCCAGCACATATAGGCAAATGATCCCAAACCAATAATTTTCTTTTCGGGAATCTTTTCCCAGCATCTGCGACACTTCTCAAGCACGCTTCCCAGCCTCTCCCTAAACTGTGAGTCTCAAAATGGCACAAGGAGATTTACTGACCTCCGAAGAGGTCCATTTCAGTGGAACCGGAGGCCGCAGCTCCAGGAGGGGGAGGGGCAGCGTCACCCGCCGTGGCCGTGGGGGTCGCCTCGGCAGCGGTGGGGGCAGAGTCTACGGTGGCAGAGGGTTCGGCAGAGCTAACGGCAACAGCTGGCGCAACTAAGCACTCTGCCGCACACCCCAAACATGGCAGCAAGGAGAGAGAAATAAAATGCAAAGCAAGAAAAAAGATGCAGGAGATGCTGTAAGACAGGAAAGAGGCATGAAGAAGAAAAAAGCATCTGTGTGGAAGGAGCTGCTCAGTACTCACCCTCCGCGAGCAGATCTGGGGCAGCAGTGCAGGGAATGAGGCAGAGGGGAGAGATAATAAGCAGGGGGAGAATGGATCAGAACCACAGACAAGGCATAAGGTCACATTTACATGTATAACAGATGCAATTGAGAAAAGTTTTGTGGGCTCAGAGAGTATAGTCAGCCTAGAGGATAAGTGAGATGCTCAAGGGCTCAATAGTGATATGATTACATTGCTAGCACAGGATTTGAACCCATAATGTTCTGGCTACTGGCACAGATCTACCAACCACACATTGCCAGGGCTGCCAACTTTGCTCAGCTGGCTAGAGTGAGATTTCCAATTTGAAACACGTCTGAACACATATTTACATATATTTACGAATTTTATTTCCTTGTAAATAGTCTGTAGGGCTTGCAAATGGCCCCAAAACTTTTCATGTTAGCTAATTTTAGGTTTATAATGGAATAATATAGATATACCATAAGACTTCTTGCCTGAGTGTGAGAGTCTGAAAGCGCATCACGCCAGATGTGGGAGAGTTACCAACCCTGCACACCCACAGACACGTGAGCAGGTCCTCACATGGTTATTCGGGCTAAGGAGGCTTCCTCATTATGGCTTATCCACTACGGTTAACAGGGCTTCCTCATTATGGCAAATGGACCTTACTCACTTTGGTTAATCGGGCTTCCTCGCTATGTCCAATGGGGCTTCCTTGCTATGGCTAACAGGACTTCCTTGTTATAGCTGATGGGGCTTACTTGCTATAGCTACTGGGGCGTCCTCGCTTTGACAAATGGGGCTTACTTGCTATGTCTAACAGGGCTTCCTTGTCTGGCTAACTGGGCTTACTTGCTATGGCTAATGGTGCTTCCTCGCAATTACTAAGGGGCCTTACTCGTTGTACCTAATGAGGCTTCCTCGATTTGACAAATGGGCTTACCTGCTATGGCTAACAGGGCACCCAGATAAATGTACAAAGCCAGGCGGACGAGTAGTGAAGGTAAAATGATAAAGGGGGGATACAGCCATTGTACAGGAGCACTGGCAGGTTACCTCCCCAGGATGATGCAGCTGTTGCAGATGCCGGAGCTGCCTCTGGTGGCTGGGAGGGCTCAGCGAGCAGGTCCAGACCTAGCAGGTCATTGGAACTACAGAGGGAGAAAGCTGCAGTGACCTTACCCTCCACAAAGGACATGACCCTAAACCTCCACCACTATCCCAACACAAACAGAGAGACGTCACCTACTAGGGCCATTTAAAGGAAGCGATGGTAGGAGACTCACCTTGCAGCAGGTTGGCTGGTGGCTGTATCGTCAGCAGCGGCGCTGTCGGCAGCTGAGGCTGGATGTCCATTGTTGGTAGGGGAATCCTGGAAGACGAACAAGGTTAAAGCAGGCAAATGGCGTGAAACAGTGCAGGAGACATTAACTCATGGTGTCATCAATTCCTAATGTGATACAACAATGAACAAACTCCTCTCCTGTCATAAATATGTAATGTAAGCCCGCAAAACAACAATATAATGAGGCACTGAGACAAAAGAAAGAGGTAATATATTATACTCACCTTGGTAGGTGATCTAAAAGAGAAATAGAAAAAAACTTGTAATCATGGTAATACAATAATAAATGGGTCATCAGCAATTAGAAACAGCTCCTCATTATGGTGTTTGAGAAATCAATGCTTCCACACATCTCACTACCAGGTGATATTGCTTCTGAGAATAACAGTGCGCTCTGAGAATGAGGGATGTGTGATAACACTCTGAATACTGCAAAATCCCCAGCCCAGTGAACACTCACCCATCACTGCAAAGTCCATGCAGACAAAAATAAAGGGGAAAGCTCAGATAAGTATGTGTAGAAAGAGCCTGTCTAGTGTGTTATTATTAAGGAAGTAACAGGAAGATTAGCACAGAGTCACTGCAATGAGTGTGAGATGCCTGTTATTATATCTTTACGGTATTACTATTTCAAATTTAAGCAAAAAAGTTGATTTAGCCAATGAAAACATGGATATAAGATGTTGTATCCCTTTAAGAAAGCACCAACTTCAACTACAATATCCACCTTTAATCAGTGTTACACTCAGTGCTGGGTATTTCAGGTCCAGAAGCTACAAATTCAGACCAATATTTTGTTTCTACCAACCAGCTGAGCATAAAGAGTCACAGTCACAGAGGACTCATCTGGTTGGTAGAAACAAAATCTTGGTCTGGATTTGAAATACCCAACACTGCCACGTACAGGAAGTAACAGCTGCAGCTAACCTTCAGATCCGTAAACAGAGCTACACTGCCACCTACAGGAACCAACAGCTGCACCTACCCTTTCTTTGCCTCCAGCGCATTCAGATGTGCCTCTAAGGACTCCAGGACGCTGCTGGGAGCCTGTGGGTGGTAAATGTGGGAGCCAAAACACACAAGGCTTAAGGTGAGCAGAACAGCTCAAAATAAGGGACAGTGATAATGTCAGTCACAGGGGTCAGAGGGCGGGATACCCAGGTATAGTATATATAGGAGTAAAAAGGAAAATTGAATGGAACTGGGCAGAACGCAATATAGAATAATTCCAAAAAAGACCTTTTTTTTCACAAACTCAGCCCATTGCACTGTAACAGTGAATGAATAGCGCAAGCTCGTGCCAATGGACATCCAGCCCCACAAAGCCCAGAATGCACTGCAGCATGCTAACCCATGCAGAACACAGCAGAGCAAGAAGCTCAAAGTACCAAGGTGGAAAGGGTTCAAAGGCTGCATTAGTCCAGCTTTAATTAGTCATGTCAAACTCACAAAAAGTTGCATTTGTTATGCAAGAAAGGCAAAACCAACAGGTCCACATTAGAAATCTTGGAGAGGAGGCACCACATCCATAGGCAAGACCTCATCCATAGGAGAAACTACACCCAAAGTAGACGTCACAACCATAGGAGACACCACACCCAAAAGAGATACCACATCCATAGAAGAGACCAAACCTGTGGCGACACCATATACTTAAGGGGCACCACATCCAGTGCAGACACCACATCCATAAGAGAGACCATCCTCAGGGGAGACACCACACCCAGAGGAGACACCACAGCCAGAGGAGACACCACATCCATAAGAGAGACCATCCTCAGGGGAGACACCACATCCATAAGAGAGACCATCCTCAGGGGAGACACCACAGCCAGAGGAGACACCACAGCCAGAGGAGACACCACATCCATAAGAGAGACCATCCTCAGGGGAGACACCACATCCATAAGAGAGACCATCCTCAGAGGAGACACCACAGCCAGAGGAGACACCACAGCCAGAGGAGACACCGCACCCAGAGGTAACACTATATCCATGAGAGAGACCACACTTAGACGACACACTGCAACCATAGGACAGACTACACCCAGAGGAGGCACCAAACCTAAAGGAGACACCACATTCACAGGAGATACCACAGACAGAGGAAACACCACACTCAGAGTAGAAACCATACCAAGAGGAGACACCACATTTATAGGCGATACCACATCTAAAGGAGACACCACATCCACAGGAGATACCATACAAGACATCAAACCCAGTGGGGACATCACGCGCAGGATTGAAAGCACCGTCCCAGACTTGGCTTCTTATAATGGAATTGCGTCAAGTTCATTTAGAAAAGCAGAGATACAAGAGAGGGGTAAAACCACACTTCACATTCCCCAGCAGGGCATTTCTGGGGTGGAGGTTACCGGCTCTTCCTGTCCACGCAGCTTAAAGGGACAGTCCTCATCGTCAGAGTCATGCAGGTCCACCACCACACCAGGGTGCAGGCACTGCGGGGAGGTACGCTCATGAAGAGTAATGCACCAGGGCGTGACCAGGAAACCTGTCTGTAAGCGACCTGAACCAAGAGGTTCTACTGGAACAACCTGGCTTTCAGTGTTTCCGCTGTAACAGGCCAAAAGAAACATACTACGCTGTAATTGGGGAACACCAATCAGGCTACTGCGCCTGAAACGCCAATTAAATAGAGCGTTAAAATGATAGATGTGGGCGAGAGCTAAACTGATATCCTTGGAGAATTAAACTGACCAAGAAGTGAAACTTGTCCCTGATCTTCCGTCACCTGAAGTTGTGACATAAATCATTCATCATTCTCTCTGTTATTCATTTTGTTTTAAGATCCCGCTTTTTATCTCTTGTTTAAACAGTGCAGCAAACCTGTACATAAAACCAGGAATCCAAATGGTAAAATCACCCTTTCTAAATATCGGAATACACTTCTCACACTTCTAAAATGCAGTTATAATCTCAAAAACGAAGAATAAACAAAGAACAAAATCAAACCACTACAAAACAACACTCCCCAATACGCCTACGTTCATCCGTCACTATATCTCTCAGAGATCATACCTGGGCATTCAATTAGAGTCACCTCTCTCCACATTCCCATTCATCCATCACTGGATCTCTCAGAGATCATACCTGGGAATTCAACTAGAGTCACCTCTCTCCACATTCCCATTCATCCATCACTGGATCTCTCTGAAATAATCTTGAAATAATCCTTTAATCTGAGACTGTTCAATCTGCCAAGACAGGGACAAATGGCCATCCACAGGTGGTCCCCAATGATCCCCCAGTCTAGTCCTTCCACAGTATGTATGGACAGCTCTGTACACACATCATACACATAACAGACAGGCAGAACAGGAGAGCATCGGGCACACACTTGATCTCTTTCCAGTGAATCCTCAGGCAGTGTGTAGGTGCAGTGTACGTATATGACCGCTTTGTGATCTCTAAAGCCAAATGCACTGGTCACTACTCACACTGCCAGCCTCCAAGATCAAGCTGCACCTCTAGAAGGTTACAAAGCAGAGGCAAAATGTCATACAAGTGAGAGACGTGGTTGACCAGCATGTGTATCAGTTTGTAGAATGGTAGAGATGATTGGTCAGAAGGCCTGTCAGTCACAAAAACGTTATTAGCCAGAGTGCCTGTCAGTGACAAAAGTAATACAGATTGTTTGGCAGGGTATATATCAGTTTATAGAATGCTAGAGATGACTGGCCAGAGTGCAGTGACAGATGTTATTGGCCAGAGTGCCTGTCATTGACAGAAGTAATAGAGATCGTTTACCAGAGTGTGTCAATTTATAGAAGGGTAGAAATGATTGGCCATAGCGCCTGTCGGTCAACAGAGTGACAGAATTTATTGGCCACAGTGCGTGTCAGTGACAAAAGTAATAGAGATGATTGGCCAGAATGTGTATCAGTTTACAGAGTGGTAGCGATGATTGCTCAAAGTGCCTGTCAGTCACCAGAGTGACAGATGTTATTGGCTAGAGTACCTGTCAGTGACAAAAGTAATCAAGATGGTTAGCTAGAGTGCATATCTGTGCTAAAGACAGATCGCCAGAGTGGATACTGATACTGGATAGTAAAAAATGGAAGAGGAGAAACCATGTTTAACTTTTGTGCTACTAAGTAGGAAGACAAGGAGGTAACTATGACGCTATAATCTGTAATATAATGATCCATAATTCATGCACGCTAGTCACCAATGAATGCTGACATTAGCGGAAGAAGACTTTCAGCAGAGCTTGGCTTGTGTATCATGTTATGTTGTAAAGAAAATAAAATGATTGAAATAGGAGCCTGTGATTATGGGGGACTTACATAACTGAGGTCAGGAACGTCGTTTTGGTCGACCCCAACTTGCTGTGTAAGGAAGAACAGAAAGGGACATTCTCAACATGAGAACATACAACGTGGATCTGATGCAACGCGAGACTGGGCTCTTTACCTCAGCCAGCTTGAAGAACTCTGAGATCCGGGTCATTCGGGTTAAGAACCTCTTGTATATTTCCAGTCCGTCCTTGCATTCTGCCTTCTTCATTTTAAAATATTTCTCTGCACAAATACAAATTAAATAGATACATGAATATGCGGACATGGCAGGGAGGCCCAGTGGGCGGCATGGCTGCCTCATACCTCCAGGGGGTGTAGTTTGAGTTCTGGTCCTCCCCAATATATGTGGAGTTCCCCATTTTGTGTTCATTTTCTCAGGGTACTTTGGTTTCCTCCAGCAACCCAAAGAAAGGTCCAGGGTGTGTGATCATGTGATCATGAGTGCGACATGGTCTAGCGTCCTGTCCAGGGTGTGTGATCATGTGATCATGAGTGCGACATGGTCTAGCATCCTGTCCAGGGTGTGTGATCATATGATCATGAGTGTGACATGGTCTAGCATCCTGTCCAGGGTGTGTGATCATGTGATCATGAGTGCGACATGGTCTAGCATCCTGTCCAGGGTGTGTGATCATGTGATCATGAGTGCGACATGGTCTAGCATCCTGTCCAGGGTGTGTGATCATGTGATCATGAGTGCGACATGGTCTAGCATCCTGTCCAGGGTGTACTGCTGACTTGTGCCCTGTGCTATCTAACATAGGGTCCAGCTTCCCCCCCAAAATCCGATACTGAATAAGGCGTTAAAATATGGATATATTTATTTTTAATTTTTTTAGATAGACTTTATTTGTCCCCATTGGGAAATTAGTTTGTGGTGTAATCGCAAGGCATTTCATCATAGCAGCACAAATTCACCAATTAGACATACTTATATATACAGCGTTACACCAATAGGCATACTCATACTCATACACATAACAGCAGCAGAGGCACCAACAGGCATACTTAAACACATGTACCGACATGACAACATCTGAGTGAATATGAATACACACATTAGCAATAACATTACACGTATTAAGCAGGATTACTGCCTTACAGCACTGAGCCAACATAAAACACTTACCCAATAAATTAATGATTCCATCATTGTAGCAAGCAAATAACTTAACCAGGTCCTTGAAGAGGAGGAGAAAGGCTGCTTTGATGACCCCATTAGACAGCTCTTTAGGGTGAACCTGCAGGAGGAGGAAGCCAGAGGCAGGAGTGAGAGAAGAATCATGAGGCAGGTATCACCGTATTGTAAATGTGTCGTGGATGTACAGCAACTTCTGGCAGATGCACATCGGCTGGCTCAACTCACGTCAAACTCCAGTAGAATATCGATCTGGCCCTGCAGGATCGGCATCCCTTTCAAGAGCTTGTCAGTAGCCAGTGTCCTCATCACGCCGTCCGTACTGAGATAAACACAAGAAGCAAAATGAAGCATAAGAGGCAGGATGTACGTAGTGTGTGTGTGCTCATGGCATGAATTTATCGTTGTACGTTTTGTTATCAAACGGGCCACAAATGCACTTGATCATACCGTGAAACGTGCATGTAAATAAGCAGTGAAACAAGCAGCCAGCCATACAGCTTCTTTTCTGATCAAGCTGGTCGGGTCAGAACTAACGAAGCAGGTGCAGTAAGACAGAGAGATGAATCACCACGGTAACACTGTATGTTACCACCCTCCTGCTCAAACTCTCTTTGGCCGTTCGATAAAACCTCGGCACCAGGGGCATATGCAGGGGCAGGGTCACAGGGACAGTGACCCCAGCTGAAAGCTGATTGGCCCCCAGGGCATCCCCCCTCCCCTGTCACCCACCGATTCAAAATATATTACTGGCTAATAATAACGTTGGCATTAAATGAAATAGGGCCTGCTTATGCCCCCCACCCCCGCACACCTTAAAAAAATCCTATAATCGCCCCAAGCTTAGCATAGACCACTCCTGTCATAGCTACTGATGTCGCTTGTGAATCGAGTGCTGTAGCCGTAGCAAGGGAGCCGTTGTCTCACCCCTTTTTCACTCTGGAAAAGTCGAAGGCCATCTGACGATATGCAAAGGCCTTCTCATTCAGGTATCTGCCGTAGCGTCTGATGAACGTGGACATATCATAACCTGGGGGGGTGCAGAGTAATCAGAGTGATCATCACAGACTAACAGGAGACTACTGATATTAAACCACACACACACACACACACACACACACACACACACACACACACATATATAAACAAAATGGAAAACAAGAAATTAGCAGATATAAACTACAGTCAGCTTGCTAATAACATAAGTGATCCTTTCCACGAACTCTTACATAAGTTACATTTTATGGTTTTAACTTCCCACACGGGGGACACCTTACAGCAGAAAGCACATGAGCCAAAAATAGAGGAAGACGTATTAATTCAATGAGAAGATAAAACTTAAATTTACTTATAGCCATTTATCACCTTTTTGCTTTAGCACTTTTGTAAACTCTGTGTATTTTAAATATTTTTTATGTCGTTTTTTACGTAAGGTGAAAGTTTATAATGAACTTATTCGTTTTTCAGTCAAAAAAATCAGCTGCTGTTTGCATAAGCAGATTACTGCATCCCTGGCCTGTTGCTGTTATTGTGTGGTGTTGTGTCCACTGGATTTAAAATAGATCACAGATTTTAAAATATAACATTTCTCGGTTCTGCCTCTTAGGGTGTGTTGCCTCAGATCCTCCAGATACTCTGAAGTTACTCTTTTTCAGGTACTCTTACCCTGAGCGCCTGTTTTATCAACAAAATTACTGACGTTGAAGAGAGCCCCTCTTGATGCCAGGTACTGGATGAACCTCTGTGGAGAAAGTAAAAGCCGACAAAAACAAGTCTTAATTTTGGAAGATGGAACCAAAAAACAAGTCAAAGAGCACAAGTTAGTGGGTAAAAACAGACTTTCTACTCAAAAGTAAGCAAAGTAAAATCCCTTAGTTGAAACAGAGAAACCTGGTCGCACATTCAGGGACGGGGTTTCCTGTGTGACCCTACGACCTTTATACAGTGCGTCTAACACCACTTATTCCGGCAACTCTTGATCTTCGCTGCTGGTTGATCTTTATACCAGGATGGTCCTCATATTTTAAAACCCAAGTCTGTTTTAACTAGCGGCTTCATAAAATGGTATCATTTAATTGATTGTTGAGGCACCATGACAGTAGATAGTGGTGAACCAATATGGAAATGTCTCTTGATAACTGATCAATTTTTGCGTAATATTGTTTAACCAATAACCAGCTAACCTCTGAGCTTCATAGCTCTGTAATCCATGACATTACTTCTTAAGATCTTGTTGTGAATTTGTGTAAAAATCTCATCATATTATCAAGGTAGCGAAACACCAACAAAGCAGCATCGAATTGGCAGACTGTAGCAGGTTATGCTAAATGGGGAATGAGCCAAAAGAATCCTACATCCCCTACTATAGCTGATCGTCCAATGCAATTATCTCCATTATTTTAGTAATTATGTCTTTTACATATTGATTAAACTCTAGAAATCAGCCAGTAACATCGACCAAGATTGACACAATGGACCAATATCGATGCCGTGATTTTTAGAGACCACCAGCCAATACTGATGGTTGTGCATTTCAAACAGTTTCAGTAGCCCTTCATGCGCTAGCGATCCAGTCAGCTCCCGGATCCTACCCACCTCATTGCCGTTCAGCATTATGTGATGCGTCGTAACTAGGGCCTTGAACACCACCACCCAGCTGGCGTTGCAGGCCCGCTCGAACAGTGTCTCTGCCATCTGGGGGATGTTGACGTTTGTCTCGTTGGTGGCATGGATCAGATCTGGATGGGGCAGCATTAACACCGTCAGTGTGAATATGGGCCCATTTTAGGGCCATTAGCAGTTTCAAGTTTTATTGTCACGTGTTCTGAGGAACACAGTGAAATTCTTATGCCATGGTTGCAAGGTAGGTGACGGGGCGGGGGGGGGGGGGGGGGGGGGGGATTGGACAGACAATAGTGCAACACAAGACAAAACAATATGAAAATAAGTAACAGTTATAAATATGTGCAATTGGGATAAGGAAGCAAGTAGGCCACAATACAGCAAGATAAATATTTATGAAGTGGAATATTAACAATGTGCAATACAATGCAATGGGGAACAGGGGCAGGTCACCAGTTGCTCAGCGACCTGACGGCTTGGGGAACTGAACCGTCTCTGAAACGGCCCCAGACACTGCTCTCAAACAGCACCACCCACGGCATAAGGAACACAACCAGCAGTGTCCAGTTAATCTGCCCATTCGGGTCACGCATTAGAAAGGCCACCGAGAGCTTCCAAGCGCTGGAGCAGCAGAAAGTAAGAAAGACTCGCAGGAGGACAGGAGGAGACAGACACAGGGTGGCACCACACATGGAAACCTCGCGAGTATGCCAAAAAACATTCATCTACAGTTACCTTTGCATCCAATTATAAAATGAACTTAAAATATTTCAGTACTGAAAGTACTTTAGGAATTGAAAATATTTATATGATAAAATATTTAAGTATTTGTATTTTAATTCTTCGAATGACACTATACCGCACAGTATAGACTGCGGTACACGCAGTTCTTGAGTGACGTAAGTAATCTGATCCACAAACCTTTACGCAAGTCAAATTTTATGTATGTCGGATTTACCTTCCCAAGCCGTTTAAGACACCTCACAACAAAAAAACACCAAGTCAAAAATGTACTAATAATAAATACCAAAGAACACATATTAAATAAATGAAAAAACAAAGTGTAAATTTACTTACAGCCGTAAGCACTTCCGCAAACTCTATGCATCTCGGTTTCTTTTGCGTAACTCTGGATTTACGCGAGTCAGATTAATGTCGCCTGTGTTGCTGTTTATTCCACTTTTGACAAATGTGACAGTTTGTATTTAAGGGTCTCGGGACACAGGACATTTAGCATAAGCTCTTCAATACATGGGTGGGCTTGATTTCCAGCCTCTCTTAGGCTCCTAGTGAATTGCACTAAATCTCAATAGGACTTCATACCTGCAGGCACCGCAGATGATTACTCCAAAATTGACTAAATTATATGTTAATTTATCAATAATCATTCATAATTAGGACTGCCATTATCAATTATATGAATAATCGAGAAATCTACTGATTAATTAGACAAATCACCAAGCAATCATCCATAATATAATATATTACAAAATAATATGATGTAATATAATATAATATATACGTTGCACTATGCACACCCCGTCACACATTCGACCAATTTAAGCACTTCAATTCACTTTTTTGTTGCATGTTTTTGGGCAGTGAAAGGAAGCCAAAGGATCCGCTGAAAGCCCAGGCACACACACAAATGCAAGCTCTCCACACACAAAGCAACAATATGTGGTTACAGCACTGCCCAGTGTCACTGCCCCACTCTCAATAACAGACGTGCACGATGTGTGACGTTAATAATGACATTGCATTTCATGCACATGCAATTGTCACATCGCAAAGACCGCAATAGTCTGCTGGGCTGAAAGGATCGATGAACTGCACTAAAACATTTTTACTGTGTCACAGGAAACAACGTTTAGCAAGCCTGGCAATCTTAAAGATGGTTTTATTTCAACATTATCTCGTATATGTTTAAAAAAAATCAGCTCACAGCCACTGCTTGTGCTCCCACACAAACCGCGTTCTCACTCTTTACTCGGCTTCTCTTCCTCTATGCGCTGCCGTGCTCCTGCAGTATTGCCGAGTGACTGAGAAGGAAAATTTTAATTCATGCTTTTTAACAATTGCATAATCGTGACTAAGTCTATTCATCCATACATTTCCTGTAACTGCTTGTCCTATTCAGGGTCCTGGGGGGGGACCAAGAGGCTATCCTGCAGGCTAGGGGCACAAGGCAGGGAACGACCTAGGACGGGGGGGCCTGCCCACTGTAATGAACACTGACAAACCATACACACCTACGGCCAATTTGGTAGCTCCAATTCACCTCAGCATGTTTTTGGACCATGGGAGGAAACCAGAGAACCCAGAGGAAACCCCACAATGGAACTGGGACAACATTAAAACTCCACACCAACATTCAAACTCCACACACATGGAGGGATGGTAGAGACTCAAACCCAGATCCTAGAGATGTGAAGCGACAGTGCTAACCACTGCAGCACCATGCCACCCAAGGCAATGTATAATAATTGCATTAAATTAAGCTAAATTTTTTACATTGTTATTTTACAAGCAGAGAACTCAGCTAAGAAGCAAAAAGAGACGTTTCTGTGGAAATACCACTCGTGCATTTTAAACAGAACATTCTCAATGGTACCTTCTTCCCTCATTTACTCATTTTTTTTATCCTTCCCTTCCCATCTCTCCCCCATTTCCCAGGATGCACTTGCTCCTCTAATCCCTAATTTAAGTGCTAATGGTCGCTCACCAGGGCTCAATTGCTAATCAGGATCAGCATCTTCTAAATAAAGAGCGTAATCCCAAGAGGGAGAGGTGTGTTTCTCAGCAGGATACGCGGGGGGCACTATGTAGACGAGCCCAGACCAGATCAGGTTAGCCGAGCCACGATGCAGCTCTGATGCCCACCACGGGCACTGTGGGCTGCTCAACTTCAGAAATGGCAGTGTTGAGGGGCTCCGCCTTCAAAAACCCCTCTGCTTTTACTTCTGAACACACCACCAAAACTGAACATCTCCCTGTAGTGAAAGATATTGTATGAGCCTCACAAAATGTTATTGGTCCAGATGACCTGGGATCAGAACCCAGCTCAGTTCACCAGAAAGTCCTTTCCAACACAGACCAGCCCAGAAGCCCAGTGCACTTCATGCTGGAATTATCAGCTGCCTGATTCCCAAATGACAAACATTTGGGTGTTTGCGCAGAAAGTCGCTGTTTCGAGGTCTAACAATCACAGTAACTCAACAAGTAAACAATTATGTGTCATATCATTATGGTAAGTACTAGCGAAGAGGCCGAAACCATGCATCGTAAGCTATTTTTGTCTGGATTGAACCATTTTTTGTTTCTGCAGCGCACAACCGTCCATTAAGCACACTGACACAGTACTCTGCCCCCAACAGTGGCGCTCTGCCTATGTACTACTAAGTCTGTAGTGTCATGTTGTCACACGAAGGACCCCCAGAGTGACCACAGTATGAACACGCTAAGCTGGGGCCACAAAACGCCAGATGGAGAGGGAGAAGGCACAGAGGACCCCCTCGACACTATGCACGAACGCCGATGCTTACCACCATTCAAGACACATATTTGTGTGTAGTGGCATACAATCGCTACACTAAATATTAAATAAACACATTTTTTATTTAGAAGATGCTGAAGCAGCATGTTGTGATAGCGAACTAACTAGCTACGATTCTCTGACTTTATTCCCCGACTATTTACTTCGTTTTTGAAACTTCTGGCGGAGGCAAAGCAATGATTTTCAGTGGCACCCCAGAAATAACAAACCTGCCCACATATACGTGTCACCCAAGGAGATCCGATAGCAGCCACAGAGAAGCCGGCTTCCACTGGGAATCTGTCGAGATGCCTGGGCATAGTGGGAACACAAAGAGCACCATCTGCGTGGATGCAACCCTGGAGTGCTGTGACAAGGCTGCATCACAGGCGTGCATGCATGCATCACGGCAGCACGTCATGCAGTTTAAACACCGAGCTACAGCAGCACTGATCCGCTTCCGCGCGGCTCCGTTCTGACCACACGAGGCGGCGCTGAGTCTCACTGTAACCACACACACTGTGGGGCCGAGTTACACTGTAAACACATCCACACCATATATGAGGACAAGCCACACTAAGCCTGAATGACCGATTTACTGCAGCTACTCAAATACAGCTTGGCACAGCACGGTCACACCCGGCAGTCCACCTTCACAAAACCGCTGCATGAAAGCCAAACATTACACTTTACATCTCATTTATTTACCAGATGCTTTTATCTCAAGTGATGTACAATTGAAGAAGCAGGGTCAGCCATTTGTGGTTAAGGGCCTTTGTGTGATTCAAACCAACAACCTCCAGATCACACACACTGCATCCTAACCCACTGAACCACAGCTGTTGCCACGACTAGTAAATTACTAAGTCAGAGTAGTGGTCTCACGCTGATGTTTGTTGGGTCTGACCCTAAACTGGGACGAAACACTCTGCTTTAAAATGACATTAAAACACAACCAAGCTCCCGCATGAAAAACACTCTCAACACTGTGTAAACCCATCCAACCATAAGGCAGCGGCAGAAACCCGTCAAGGACACGCCGGTGCCGGGAGAATGGAGTCCGTCTCAGCGCACACAGCAGCGCCTGCCGTGGATTAGTACTGGAGCCGTCCAGATGCAGGTGAACGGAAAAACAGGCTAAGCTTTTATGACCGTGACCGGTGCCTGACGAAAGACGGCACTCGTGTCACTGCGAGGCTGCCACATTCGTGATAGTGACACCATCTGTGCATGAATGAGACACAACATGAGAAAAACAGCCTAAATATTTCAAGTGCAATAGTACAGCTTTATCAGAAAGAACCCCCCCCCCCAGAAATGATTAAAACAGCAGTGTTATTATCCTCATTCCCAGCATACTGGGGAAACCACAAAGCTCTCCAACACCTCAGAATCCCTCAGCTGTGGTTCAATGAAGTTATCAAACATACTGACTGACATTCTGAGCCGCCTCAGCTGAACCCAGGCCAGACCGACTCCCCTAAGTCAGGACAGGCTCCAGCCTCTGTCCAGCCTATTCTTGCAGCAGCAACACCACCTTTGACCCTGTAAATTATGCAGAGGATGTTTTGGCTGAGAAATTCATTATTGATGTGGGGTGAACCTGAGAAGGGGAATGCTAGCAGGGGAAGGGTGGCTGGAATCGCTGGTGGCTCCTTAATCCGCTGTACGTTTCTGCTCACTTATTACAGCTAAATGACACTAATTTGTATTATCAGAGATGTGTACGGTCATGTGATCCAGTAAAAGTGTTTACTGAACTAGCGAAAGCCTGAAGGAATATTTAGATACGGTAAATAATGTGAGCACAGACTGACAGATACAATGGTCTAATCTACCCATAACATTCCTCATGGTTCTGTTGATTAGCTCTGTGTGTGTACACCCCCCCTCCCATTTCTGTTATCATTTTGTCTCAGAACAATATCCACCCATCATTCACCAATGAATAACCATACCATAGTGTTCAAAACTGACCCACCATACAGTAGAGCTCACGACTGATTAATCATACCATAGAATTCATCACTGATCCACCATACAGTACAGCTCACCACTGGCCAATTATATCATACAATTCACCACTGACCCAGCTGTCAGTACAGGTCACCACTGACCATCGGTACAACACAATGTACCACTGCCCCACCTGACAGTACAGCTCCCCAATGACCACCTTTACAGTACAGTTCACCACTGACTATGTTCAGTTTCCCACTAAACCAGATCACAGCATAGTCCACCACTGACCAACCAGATCGTACACCACTGGGAAACCTTACAGAACCAATCATCATTAACCCATCTTACAGTATAACTCACCACTGACCATTCATACCATCCAGTTCACCACTGACCTATCTAAAAGCACAGATCACTACTAACCAGTCATGCAATACAGTTCACCACTGACCCAGATCACAGTACAGCTCACCACTGGCCAACCACACTGTAGAGTTCACACTGGCCAACCTTAGAGAACCACTCATCACTAGCCCATCTTAAAGTACAATTCGCTACTGACTAAACATACCACAGAACCGCGATTTTCAACACATGGGTTACGACCTGATCAGATTTCCCAGCCTCAGTCCTAGAATTAACCTATATAAATGGGTCTTGGGTCTGCAAATGCCTAGCGCAAAACTAGTGAAAACTCAACCAATCCACAAATCGAAACCACAGACGCTTAATTAAAAATCCATTGGCACATCCAATCAGTTTTTGGCGATAGGCATTGATGGGCGTAAACTGCAAATTGCACTGTGTGCTTGATCATATCCTTGATATAGGGTCGCGACTGAGCTAGCATGGTAAAGATTGGGTTGCAGTGCAAAAAAGGTTGAGAACCACTGGCATAGAGTTCACCACTGGCCCACCTAAAAGTACAGATCACTACAGACCAATCATGAAATGCAATTAATTTCGATTCATGTAACAGCACAGTTCACCACTTACCAACCTTACCATACAGCTCAATACTGACTCACCATATAGCAAAGCTCATTACTGACCAACCACACAGCACAGCTCAGTACTGGCCCACCTTACAGTGCAGCTCACCACTGACAAACAATGCCTAACAGCTTAGAACTGACTCATCTTACAGTCCAGTTAACCACTGTTCCACCATACAACAGTTCAATGCTGACCCACATTAAAGCATCTTACTGCTGACTCTCCACCCATTTTCAGTCATATATTTTGCGACTGGGAATAACCTACTACTGTTGTGAGATTTGAGACGTGAGCAGAGTCCTGCCTTCTTCCCATGTCCATATTGCTCTGAATGCTTTTCCTAAACTTCCACCGTATAAGCAGGAAAAGCAAATGTCCGTGTCCAGATGTGACCTGTCACCTGAGCTTCTCGCTTGCTGCTTTTTCGATACCAAGGCATCTAGCCCTATTTGCCCTCTAAATGGGCATCACTTACATTCCAGGTGCTTCTTCTTGGGTCCCATCACTTCATGCGTGGTGGCCTTGCAGACAGCCCGGGCCACCTCCGATCCGGTCAGGCTGTACTGCGCTGCGGCGATGCGGTCGGTCAGCGTCTGCCCCGACATCTTTCTTCGGTAAAGCCAACCTCAAGAAATAAATCTCACCGAAATTTAAAAAAATAATAATGTGAAGCAGCGCAAAGTGTTATATCCAAACTGTCCTCCCAAAATAATCCAAGGGTACGACCTTAGAAGCGGCGACGGGCTGCGCTGGAGCCGCTATATGCTCGGTTGTGGCCGGTTGCGCAGAGCCTCTGCATGGGCTGGGATCAGGGAGGCTGCGCTCTTCTTATGTCGATCACCCCGGCGCCGGGCTCAGCGTGTGCCCTCTTATGTAACCGCTCAGGCTTGGTTAAAAAAAACAATAAATTATTAAAATAATAATTCTCTTTTAACAAATAAACGGAAGATGTAAATTGACGCGCCTTCTGATGTCAGACGTTTTGCTGCAGCAAAGTCTGTCATTTAAAAAAAACCCATATTCATTCATCTCCCATCTGTATTGTGATATCTGGGAAAAAAACAAGATATTTATCCGATGTATGCAGCCCAGGATGTTAAGAGCGTATATTTATGACTGCGGTCCAAAAAGGCGGCGTGAGATGAATCTTATTTCAAAGGCTGAATATTTTCCCTGGCGATGACAGGCGCTTTCCCCTCCTGTACGGAGAGGCCGGTGTTGCTGAATAGACAGAAGGCGGCTGCGTTTCTCTGCATGCGTTTCCCTTATTCACTCCCCCTCCCTCGGCACCTTTAGGGCGGTCAGGTGACAGGTCGCTCACGTCCCCAGTCCCCATCGGCGGCTGCTCAAAGGACACTGTCACGCTTCTGTCACACGGACATTTCAATGACCTTCTTTAATGTGGCCATAATGTGGGCACATCTCCATAAAGAAATGCACACAGGACACTTGGAGGTCACTGGACCTTTAATTGTCTTGCCGTCGTGTGGATTTATATCCCTTTAAATTAGGTGACAGTCTTGGTTACTAGTGACTGCTGTTGTCGCTGAATGCTAAGCACTGAGAGTGAATTACAGTGTTATTCTGCTAATGTAATACACAAACAAATAAATTCAAAATATATAAAAACTGAGTAAAAAAATATCATTTTACATACAGTGTTTTAATAACGATACCAACATCTGAGAATTCAAATATAATTAATTAAATTAATCTCCATGACTGAATGTGTCTCTACGTGCAATTTTGTCCTTTGTGGATGCGTATTTTAATATGATCTACAAATCCATAGACAATAATGTTTTTATTACACGGATGTTTGTCATATTTCTGAAATTTTCCAAGCAGGACACAACAATAGGGATTACGCACTTGTATATTTATTATCATATTGAAAAAGATTAAACTTCTCTTTTTTTTCGGACGGGTGACATGTGGCATTACGGTTGCTACGGTCTGCGTCGCGATGCTGGCCAGCGTCTCCTCAGGCTCATTTCAATGCGCTCATTTTATAAGAAATACGGTGATGGAAGCAAACCCGGAACTGCTGCCACGTCGAGGTGCAGTCTGTTTCTGAGTTTTTGATCACTTCATAAACCGGTCTGTGGTATGTAACACGCACTCTTCAAACTTTATTCGGTTATATGCGTGCGTCAAAACCAACATAATATCCTCTTTTACGTAGTTAAACCAGCTTAAGGCCGTGTTACTGTGATTGTTTAAATCATCCGTCTGTTGAAATGGGTTTGGAATGAATGAATGAATGAAACACTGTCAGATTTAAGCATGGCAACGATTTTTAGTGAACGCCGTTTTTGAAGGTTTTAGGGATGCATGTGTCTGTTTTCAGTGACAGATCGTGCTGCGTGTCCTACAGACAGCCTGACCAAATCTACGATATGAACTGATCCATCGAAAGTTAGCAAAGTGAACTTAAGAATTTATACAATACATTCTACAAACACTGCTGCCTTTAGGACAGGCTTGCAGCCATGCCTTGTTTCTTCCATTTTCCTCAGGAATGGCTCTATTTGAGGAGGTCTCCAAAAAATCCGCGCTTCACCCAAAGCCTGCCGGGCTGCTGCTGAACTATGGCACTTCCGGGTTTCGGACTGTCGCCGAGCAGCTGGATCACGTCATGTTTCGGATGGGCTTGCTAGCAGTTTTAAGGTCCAAGAAGACTAAAGCCACCATTGGTGTGATGGTTACGGCGTCTCACAACCCTGAGGTATCTATTTTTTTCTGCTTTCAAGACGTCTGCTGGGTGCTCCTTAATTTAAAAAGTAATTTTAAAGGGCCACTTTATAAGCCTTGAGCTTTCCTATGTTCCCCCCACCCCCCAAACATGTTCCCATTGCTGTCTCAGTGGTGACAGTCTCCAGTAACACAGTCTTCCCTGGGTGTTAACTTCAGCTCTTCTCTCCTGCAGGAAGACAACGGCATCAAGCTCGTGGATCCCATGGGTGAGATGGTGACCCCAACCTGGGAGGAGTATGCCATGCAGGTAGCTAATGCTGAACAGGAGGCCCTCCTCACAGTGCTTGGAGACATCATGAAGAGGGAGGCTATCGACATCAATCAGGGGGCTGCTGTCTTTATTGGCAGAGACACCAGGTACTGTGAGTGGAGGGCTCGGCTCAGTGCTTTACCGTGTTGTTGGGATTGCAGTGTGATGGGCTCTTGGTATGTTCCCAGCCTTCAGCCCTGTTGCTTTCAGGATGTTTCAGTCGCAGATCGTGCCTGTTTGTCTTCCCCGTCAGGCCCAGCAGTGAGAGTTTAAGCCAGGCAGTGCTGGATGGCATCCTCTCCTTCGCCGGTCACGCACATGGTCTGTTCAAACACCACACGCCTCTGCGTTCTGCTCACAGCCAGCTTTTCTTCCCCAGAACTTTCCACTCCTTCACACTCTGTCTTCTCTCTTAAGACTATGGTGTGCTGACGACCCCCCAGCTGCACTTCATGGTTCGCTGTGAGAATACGCAGAGTCGCTATGGCAACCCCACCACTGAGGGCTACTACCAGAAACTGTCGCAGGCTTTCGTCCAGCTCGTCAAGCATGTGAGAGCAGCCAGCCTGGCCCACGTTTGCACTCCACCCACCTCACACGAATGACGGCTTCTTTCAGATGAGAACTTACAGGATCTGAAGGGGTGGATTTGTTCATCTGGGAGGGGGCTGAGGATAGGGGATGCCCAAGCGGGATCCGAAAGAGAAATTAGAAAGAATTAATAATCAGCTATGTCACTTTTGCTGCAGCCTAGAATAGCATTTGTATTCATTTCCCCCTGGGGATCTGCAAATATCATTTGTTACATGAGAATATAATATGCTCTGCATTTGAAGTTTGTGTAGTCTGTTGGATTTTAACTTTTATTATGTGGCATGGTATAAATGCACTAGGTATAAATGCACTAGGTATAACTACAATAGGTATAAGTGGACTGAGTATATCTGGACCAGGTTTGACTGCACCTTGCCTTCTTACAGGCCCCAAACCGCACTGACGACCAGAAGCATCTTCTTGTGGATGGAGCCAATGGTGTTGGTGCCCTGAAGCTGAGGGATATGGAGCCCTTTCTGCAGAAGGAGCTGCAGATCTCGCTGTTCAACAAGGGCACTGGGGGCAAACTGAACTTCCAGTGTGGTGCTGACTATGTCAAAGTCCAGCAGGGCCCTCCTCTGGGTGAGGCTACCTTCAGCGGATGGCTTCCTGCTGATTGGAAAGAACTTTGACAGTTGATGATTGAGTTTATGCGTACATAATTGCACACACTCCCAGACTATGTGTCATTTTAATCCATGGATGAGCCAGGCTCAGTTTTAATGAATGAAAACATTGAGGGCATTCCATTGCTTAAGGGAAGAATAAGACATGAGGCCAGACACATGGATGCATGGATAAAAAATGCACTCTGCCTCTCTCTCTGCCTCTCTCTCTGCCTCTCTCTCTGCCTCTGTCTCTCTCTCTCTGCCTCTCTGTCTCTCTCTCTGCCTCTGCCTCTCTCTCTGCCTCTCTCTCTCTCTCTCTCTGCCTCTCTGTCTCTCTCTCTGCCTCTCTCTCTGCCTCTCTCTCTGCCTCTCTCTCTGCCTCTGTCTCTCTCTCTCTGCCTCTCTGTCTCTCTCTCTGCCTCTGCCTCTCTCTCTGCCTCTCTCTCTGCCTCTCTCTCTCTCTCTCTCTGCCTCTCTGTCTCTCTCTCTGCCTCTGCCTCTCTCTCTGCCTCTCTCTCTCTCTCTCTGCCTCTCTGTCTCTGCCTCTCTGTCTCTCTCTGCCTCTCTCTGTCTCTCTCTCTCTGCCACTCTGTCTCTCTCTCTGCCACTCTGCCTCTCTCTCTGCCTCTCTCTCTCTCTCTCTCTGCCTCTCTGTCTCTGCCTCTCTGTCTCTCTCTCTGCCTCTGCCTCTCTCTCTGCCTCTCTCTCTCTCTCTGCCTCTCTGCCTCTGCCTCTCTCTCTGCCTCTCTCTCTCTCTCTCTGCCTCTCTGTCTCTGCCTCTCTGTCTCTCTCTGCCTCTCTCTGCCTCTCTGTCTCTGCCTCTCTGTCTCTCTCTCTCTGCCACTCTGTCTCTCTCTCTCCCTCTCTGTCTCTCTCTCTGCCTCTGCCTCTCTCTCTGCCTCTGTCTGCCTGTCTGTCTCTCACTCTGTCTCTCACTCTGTCTGTCTCTCTGTCCCTCCCTCTCAGGAGTTGAGATGCTCGTGGGTCAGCGCTGCTGTTCCTTTGATGGTGATGCAGATCGGATTGTTTACTACTACAGTGACTCTGAGGGCCGTTTTCACTTGCTGGATGGTGACAAGATCGCTACACTTATCAGCACCTTTCTGAAAAAGCTGGTCACACAGGTGAGCCTGAACCAAGCTCAACCATAATTGCAGCATATTGCTTGGAGGTTAAGGGCTTGGGCTGGTTAACCCGTTTTTTTTTTTTTTTTTTAACTGTGTGTTTTTGTTCCCAGGCTGGTCTGGACTTGCAGATCGGTGTAGTGCAGACAGCATATGCTAATGGGAGCTCCACGCGCTACTTGGAGAACAACATGAAGGTAATACCGGTCAGATACCTGTCAGTGTGGATTATACCTGTCAGATACCTGTCAGTGTGGATTATACCTGTCAGATACCTGTCAGTGTGGATTATACCTGTCAGATACCTGTCAGTGTGGATTATACCTGTCAGATACCTGTCAGTGTGGATTATACCTGTCAGATACCTGTCAGTGTGGATTATACCTGTCAATGTCACTGTAGGTTCTATCTGTCAGATACCTGTCAGTGTGGATTATACCTGTCAGATACCTGTCAGTGTGGATTATACCTGTCAGATACCTGTCAGTGTGGATTATACCTGTCAGATACCTGTCAGTGTGGATTATACCTGTCAGATACCTGTCAGTGTGGATTATACCTGTCAGTGTCGCTGTAGGTTATACTTGCCAGATACATGTCAGTGTTATTGAAGGTTATACCTGTCAGATACCAGTCAGTGTCACTGTAGGTTCTACCACTACATGTAATACCTGTTCATCCATTGATTTCAATCAGTTGTTGCAGTTAGTATTGGTTTTCAGTTTTTTTTACCATAGCACCTGCATCACATTATGAAATAGTAATTCTGTTATCTTAATCTGCTGGTCGCTTACCATGTGCAGTGTTTAGACTTGCTGCTATTTGGATTCTTGGACTCTGACCTCTGGCCTCTCACCTCAGGTAACGGTACGCTGCGTAGAGACAGGCGTAAAGCACCTGCATCATGCTGCCCAGGAATTTGACATTGGTGTGTACTTTGAGGCCAACGGTCATGGTACGGTAAGTAGCAGCGGAATGCCTTGGGCAAATTGATACCTGTTCTCAGTACATCTAAATCCTACAACAGGATGCTTAGTAAAAATTTCCTAATGATAACAACCCACTGTTTAGGGGTTTAATCTGGTTCTCTGTGTGGCCCAGGAGGCTGGGATTTTGTACCCAGGAAATCCCAGGATTGGCGGAGTGCTTTCACAATTAGCCCCTTGAGCAAGACCCTTAACCCCAGTTAGTCCAAGGACTGTCTGACCATGCTTTCTCGATAAAATCATCTTATAAAGTAATCAAATGCGATGAAAAAGCGTAACGTAATGTTCTCCACTGGGACTTGTTCGGCGATTCTCTCCCAGGTTCTTTTCAGTGAGTCTGCAGTAGTGAAGATCCAGCAACTAGCCATGGACTCCAGCACCAGCGATGAGAAGAAGAGTGCCGCTCAAATACTGGAGAACACGGTCAACGTCACCAACCAGGTGATGTGGTCTGCAGTGTGTCGTCAGGGTAGAAATAGTCCATGCATCACCATGCGTCATCATGCATCACCATGCATAACCATGCATCACCATGCATAACCATGCGTCACCATGCATCACCGTCCACTCATCGTTCTCCGCAGGCGGTGGGCGACGCCATCTCCGACATGCTGCTTGTGGAGGCTGTGCTGGCGGTGCAGGGCCTGTCCCTGCAGCAGTGGGACGCCATGTACGTGGACCTGCCCAACAGACAGCGTAAAGTGAAGGTGTGCCGCATGCTCTTCCCCTGTGCGAGATGCCGTGTGAGGACGTGAGCCGCTGCAGCATGACGCTGTGTCCATCAGGTGGCAGACAAAAGCGTGATCACGACTACAGATGCCGAGAGGAGGGCGCTCAGTCCGGCCGGCTTGCAGGACGCTGTGGACGCACTGGTGAAGCAGTACCCCCTGTCTCGAGCATTCGTCCGTCCTTCTGGCACCGAGGATACAATTCGAGTGTATGCTGAAGCAGACACACAGGTAAGGACACAGCTGCAGACACGCAAGTAAGGACACAGCTACAGACGCGCAGGTAAGGACACAGCTACAGACACACAGGTAAGGACACAGCTACAGACGCGCAGGTAAGGACACAGCTACAGACGTACATGTAAGGACACAGCTACAGACGCACTGGTAAGGACACAGCTACAGACGCACTGGTAAGGACACAGCTACAGACGCACAGGTAAGGACACAGCTACAGACACACAGGTAAGGACACAGCTACAGACACACAGGTAAGGACACAGCTACAGACGCACATGTAAGGACACAGCTACAGACGCACATGTAAGGACACAGCTACAGACGCACTGGTGAGGACACAGCAACAAATGGACGGGTGAGCTTGCAGATACACAGGTAAAGAGCTACAGACACATAGGTGAGCATGCAGATACACAGGTAAAGAGCTACAGACACATAGGTGAGCATGCAGATACACAGGTAAAGAGCTACAGACACATAGGTGAGCATGCAGGTGCACAGGTAAAGAGCTACAGACACATAGGTGAGCATGCAGGTGCACAGGTAAAGAGCTACAGACACATAGGTGAGCATGCAGGTGCACAGGTAAAGAGCTACAGACACATAGGTGAGCATGCAGGTGCACAGGTAAAGAGCTACAGACACATAGGTGAGCATGCAGGTGCACAAGGAAAGGCAGCGACAGCATCTGTCTGTGCAGATTGATTAATGACGTATGTGGGTGTGTGTGTGGACCATGATTACATTGTGTGTGTGTGTGTGTGTGTGTGTGTGTGTGATTACATTGTGTTTAGTGACATGTATGCTCTGTTTCTGTTTCAGGAAAACACGGATTCACTTGCCCATGGAGTTTGCATGGCTGTTTACCGTCTGGCTGGGGGGGTCGGAGAGGAGCCACAGCCTCTGTGTTAGTGCTGTCTGTCACACTAAAACACGGACAGTCACGCGCAGGCAGGCAGGTGTAGCTCTGGGCCAGCCGTCTTCATACTGTAATCTAGCAGTACCTTCATCCTGTACTGTGGAATTACATTAAGGTGACCATCTCTACGAACTGCCTGATGTCACATGCCTAAAAAATCTTTTCCTCTGGAATTTTTTATATAAGGAAAAAGATAATCACCAAAATCATTTATTGAGAAGGCTGCAAATTTTGTATTTCAGTAGAAAATAAAAGTTTACCGCTCAGAAAACATTAATGCCTAAATGTGAGAGTGTGTGTGTGTGTTTATCAAACAGACACCACTGTTTGTCGTGGTGATAATTGTCGGAAAGACTTGCATTTACCATACCAAAAATAGGTAGGTACCCAGGTTAGTAGCGTTGCCATTTTTTGTCCTTATTTCGCGTCATACACTACATGAAGACAGTCGCGCTGTGTTAACTGTCACGCAGTTAATGATGGCAGAATATTCCGGTACTATGTTTTACAAAGAGATGTGGCAAGAAAAGACAATATTTTGCTGAGAATTTTATTTGACAGTTTCTTAAGCAAAAGCTGGATTAAGCAAAAAGAATTTTTTTTTAATTCCTTATTATGCCCCATTGTACAGAGTACCAGTGTAATCCCTCTGTGACTCTATGTAATGTTATATTGTGGAGAAGGAGCTGGATGTCAGTTTGGACTCTGGGGTCCTTCAAACGGGGTAAAATTTCCATGGATGTTGATTCTGGGGCCTTAGAAGAAAGATTGGACATAGACATGAGTCCTTTGGTCCTTCTAAGGGGAATAGAAAGATTGGCATGGACGTCGACTCTGGGGTACTTCAAAAAGACGGTTACAGGAATGACTGTCCATGGTTGTGGACTCTGGTGTCCTTAAAAGAGGGTTACAGGAAACCTTGCCCATGGACGTCGACTCTGGGGTACTTCAAAAAGACGGTTACAGGAATGACTGTCCATGGTTGTGGACTCTGAGGCACTTCAAAGGGGATTAGAAAGTAGCTTTGCTTTTCTATTCTTCATCAGAATCATCTGCCGCACCTGAAATGCTAAAGGTTCGCTCTTGAATGTCGCTCTGTATGACTTCATCTTCTGCCTTAACTGTTCTGAGATGAAGCAAAGATACCAATTAAAACTTATTTGCTCATTCATTCTTAGGAATTATGTAAGAAAATACGTATAGTTCTCATGAGGTTCAAGGTTTAAATGACCACGAGATCGCGATACTTTTACCTGATCAGCAATGTCTTCCTCTCGGTCACCTCCACTGCCTGTTCCTTGGAATAGCTCTCGATGGCGCTGGTGTGACCTGTCATGCCCCAGCTGGTATCGGTGCTGCCTCTCATCAGAGACGTCCCTCTCACCATGCCCGTCAGGCGTGTGTCCTCACCTTCTATGAGCTTCCTGTTGAAAGCATGCAGAACATCACCTTTCATTAATGAGTCAAAGACCAAATGGCTGTTTCTGATTTTGTTTCTCCCAGGGAAACCTATGGCTCCTTCACTTTGCGGCCATTTTTACCTGTAGGTGATTATTTCTATCTCTAGAGCCATCTTTACATTCAGCAGATCCTGATATTCTCGCATGTGAAGAGCAATTTTCTCCTTGATGGACTTCAGCTCGAGTTTAAGGCTGTCGATCTTCCCCTGTGTGAACAAAGGAAGGGCAGAGATGAACCTCGTGATGTAATCAAACGGTACATGGCATGATTTGCCATCGCTATCAGAAAGGACGGGGAAAAAGACAATGAGAGTCATTTCCTGAGCTGACTGCCATGGTATTTACCTCTCACCAAGCCTCAACAGTTCACAGTCTGCTGTGGGATCGCCCCATTGGGAGGTGGTTTGCTTGGCACTATTGATATTCTTTGCTTTTGTGCGTATGGTATCGTACTTCTGATAGGAGTATTTTCCCTACAACTATCTTGCACTTGTTACTGACCAATCACAGAAAGTACAGCTTAGCAGCACTTGTAACAGTTGGTTCCTTGATGGCTGTATGCCACCTGCCTTGCTGACACATCAATATTTAAATATGTAAGGGCATGCAGACTGTGGGCTGTCATTTGCAGAATAACCTGTAGTTCCTCCAGTTCTTTCTTGTGCCTCTCTTGAGTCTCTCGGATTTTCACTTTCAGAGCCTCGTTCCTGGTCTTCAGAGCATCCAACTCACGCTCCTTACTCTGAATCTGTGCAAAGCAGCATGTTCGAGCTGTAAGTTCCACCACCAAATTACAGCTGAATTCATCATAGACGTTGTCCTCATTTTGGATATGTATACATACACGATATAATGAGTTTAAAATTATTTTTTCATTTATGTTTTAATTTCACCATAAACACCATAAGCCTACTGACCGTAAATGATGGGACCACATAGTCTCATTGCTTTGGAAAGCAGAGGTACTTACATCTTTCTTCATTTCTGAAATCTCTCCTCTTACGTTTCGGACTTTTTCCACATGTTTACTAGAGGCGTTATTTAGGTCTTCAAATTTCGCTTTATACCAAGCATCCATCTCCTGGAAACACAAAAAACTAGATCAGGTGAGTCATTGTGTCGCCTTTCAGACCTCCCGCGTGCATCCACAGAGTCCAAAATCGAGATTGCTCATTTCTGCAGGTTACCTGTAAATTCTTTGCGGCAATGTTGTCATACTGAGACTGGATTTTTTTAAGGGCAGAAGCTAAGTCTGGGAGAGAGAATGCCACCTCGACTTTGGCAACTGCGCTGAAAATCTGTTGCATTAATTCCTCGATTTCCTGGTAGGGAAAAAGCATGAATAATTGAGTGGGTTACGTTTGATGCTAAAATAGCCAGCGAAGGTGTACGTCAATCTGCATCAAAAAACCCAACATACCTCTTTATGCACCCTGTTCAGAAATTCAACTTCCGCCTGCAGGTTCTCGAGCTGTTTTTCCAGGCTGATACGAGCAGAGGTAGCTGCGTCCACATCCTGGATACCAAAGGTAACACCACAAACATGCGCAGGGGTCAGAGTGTTTCCATACGCTGTAGTGTTATTGCAGGGCAGTCGGTAAGACTCCTCACCGGCCGAAAGGCTTCGATCTCCAGCTCGGCCTTCTTCCGGGCTTCTACTGCTTCCTCATATTTGACTTTAAGCATCTCAAGCTGAGAGGCCATTGCGGATTTTGCAGAGTGAGCGAGGTCCTGTCAGGCCAGCCAGGGTAGAGAAATAAAGATATATTACAGATAGGGGTGGGGTCACAGGGGATTTTGGCCCCTCCAAATGCCTCCTCTCCTGTCCCTAACCTATTCAAAACATATCATTGGCTAATAATATGGTTGGCCCCTCTGTATGAATTATGGCAACCCCCCCCCCCCCCACCTTAAAAAGAATCCTAGAATTGCCTCGATTACAAACCAAAATTTAACCATTTAACACAGAGGCTTTTGCTGAGTGACTGCTCTCGATTACGGAAAATGGCCCCTAGCATTTAGGGTACAGTGTAGCATTGAGCTGTGATGCGAATATGGCTTTGGCTTGACGAGTCCCACCCGCTGTGCTTTCATCTGCTCGGCGACCCTCCGTAGCTCCCTCAGCTGCTCCTCGTAGAGACCCCGCAGCCCCGATGGCTTGACGAACCGCTTCTCCAGCTCGCTAATCTCCGTCTCCAGCAGCTTGTTGTCCTGCTCCAGAGTGCGAACCTTTCATACAACAGGAGCACGGGACATAAATGACCCCGTACCTCTTTCGAATCACAGGGTGTATGCACATATAGAAAAATGGGGAACGCTATGACTATGATCGGAAGGTAGCCAGTTCAAATCACAAGGTTGGTATGATTGTACAGTAGGACTTTTAAGAAGGACCCCCAGAGACCTCCAGAGACCCTGCTTTCTCAAAAATGTACATTGTTTTGGATAAAAGCATCTGTTAAATGAATAAAATGTGCAGGCAAAAAGTAGGAAGTGATATGTGTTTCCTTTGCTCTCTAGGCAATGCATGCATGCTTCTCTCTTGTTTAAGTGTTTCTGGGAACGTATACGTGGGTCCTGGCGATTGGTCCTATGCGGCAGCAAAATGTTTTAGCACAGATGCTAAAGAGGCAGTCGCACTTTTTCGATGTAGGCCGCCAGCCTGTCGTTCAGCACCACCATCTCCTGCCGCTCACTGCTCCGCGTGCTGAGGAACTGCTGGTTCTCCGCAGTGGCTGCCTCCAGGTCGAAGGCGCCGGCCATGCGGGCGCTGACACAGAGCGCGCTCGTGCTAATGCTGTAAAAACATATCTCCCTCAGCATATGACATCAGCGTGGGCTCAGACTGAACATCTTGCAACTTCATTATTGACAGAAAAGCCTGTTTTTGTAACATGAGATAATTGTTGAACAGAGTCAGCTGTTGAACGGATTTTAAAAATACTTTAGCAACTAATGTCAATCATATATCTATCCACTTCTGCTAGCTTAAGGCTCTTAGCAACAACTGTGAAACATGTCATACCGAACGTATTAATGAGTAAATAGAGGCCAGATTCAATTTAAGAATTATCCCGACGACTCTACACATGTAGTAAATTCAAGGTGTCCTGAGCTTGAACAGGTCAGCTGGACCCAGCCAGCCTCCAGAAGTGTTTATAAAATTAACCCATATTTTGGTTGGATACAGAGAATAGACTGTCTTCAGCATTGCCGCACTCTCAGTCTAATAGTTCGTCACCCCAAATGGTGTATTTATACAAATATAAAGCATGATTTGCATATTGACACCATATAGATCTATATCTAGAGCCGATCCAACCCTTTTTAGTGCCCTAAGCAAAATTTTATTAATCTATATTATTATTATTATTATTATTATTAACCCATATTGACTCATTCGTCATCTTCCTCCCCATCCTGTCAGCCTAAGATGGGGGGCCCCCTGCTGGCCACTGAGCCCTAAGCAGCTGCTTAGTTTACTTATGCCTTAGATCAGTCCAATCCATGGATATGTTTCCCAAACGCCCCCTTTCAGTAAAATGGTTCCAACTATGTAAGTTCCTAACTTTGCTAGCAACTATGCTTATGGGATATATAAGTATAAAATATATAAATATAAAGATGTATATAATATATTAATGTCTGAGCCCATGTTCAGCCTGGCTGGAGGAGAGAAGCAGGTCTTCCTCCACTCTGATTCTCATGGGCTCCATGTCCTACCTGGCCCTGAGGGGCGAGCGTGTGCTAGAGAACGCCCTCTTCCCCACGCTCTCCACACGCATGCTGGTCGCCATGGCACTGGCTGAGCGATGTCGGCGGGTCGGGGATGGGCTCGCGACACGCAGGAGGCTGGGTGAGCCGTCCTCAAAGTGCCGTCGGTAGGATGAGATCCTCTCTGGACTCTGGCTCATGGTTGGATGCCTGCAGCGGCTGTTCAGTGCTGACTGTGGAGATGGCGACTCGGAGATCTGCTCTGAGCTGAATGCGGACTGAGGTGCTCGGCTTGCTCTTATAGCACCACTCAGCCCTGCCCAAGGGATGCAGTGACCCTTTAGGAATGTGAAGCCTCCATACTACAGCCAGTCAAACCTTCCTCTCAGCTATCTGACAAAGTCTTATGAGGCGTTTACCATGGTAAAAATAACAGGGATTGTGCTTATGCGCTGGGATTCCACCAGGCATGGTGTTCCTGCAAAGATCTCAGGCTGTCAGACTCCCTTCACGCTAAGGTACCCTGCTCTGTAAGCGTCACATTTCAGGGGATGGCATTGTGGATGACCTGAGGTTTAGATTGATGTTCTTGACCACAGAAAGACAGGTGCATAACTGACATTGTTGAGCTCTGTGTCTAGAGACGAATGCATACCTTTCACCCATCCACTGGGACGGTACTAGGATTAAAGATCAGCATTTGGTCGCGGGATCTTTGGAGTCTCCCTCAATGACTTTTTTTGCTGGGTGGGGTGGATCCACCACAATAACATTTGCTGGGATAATGCCCAGAATGTCATATGGCCAGCCCAGGCCTCTCATCCACCCATTCCTACATCCTAACTAGCCATTTATCCATTACTGGGCCATGAGCAGGTCCAGAGTCTATTCCAAGCAACACAGGGCATAAGGCAGGGGTGCACCCAGAATTGGGTGCGAGTCCATTGCAGGACACATGCACTATATGCAATTAAAAGATTCCATCTCACCTAAGTGCATGTGCTTGCTGTGTGGGAGGAAATTGGGAAAGTCATGAGACAACTGTCTTATCCGATAATCCGACCTGTCACCGCATCCACACCTTCTGCTCTAATATGTAATATACGGGGCTGCCAATTCACACATTTGGTGTGGCACTCACGCTTACTGACTCACACTCACACAAGAAATGTTATGGCAAATTTATATTATTCCATTATGAAACTGAAATTATCTGCATCAAAAACAATGGGGTAGTTTGCAAAACCTACAGACTATAAGTTAATAAAACTCTTATATACACGTGAATGAGTGTGCAGACTTGAAGCTGAAAATCTCACACCAGCCAGCTGACAAGTTGGTGACACCAAATACACTATTAAAGTTACTGTATGATTTCAGGACACATATGTATAGTATGTAGTGAAGCAGAATTCAAAATCATATCATATGTAATGATATACCAGTGATACAGGGAGGGAAGGCTAATAGGTTCACAATTTGTTATGGAAATAAGGCGGTAAAGAGGAAGTTAAAAACAAGGACTTTGGCCCTTTGAACATACATATATAACAGGTATATACACGGTTAGCTTCTCCTTGCCACATAGATAATTCACAAGAAGTAGGATTTCTCCTGTATATTTGTCCAGTGTTGTGTAGATTAATTTATATACATATGACGATAATAGATATATCTATTTTAGCGTATATTTAATCTATGTTTATTTGAACGTATATTTGACTTTAAAGCGTCGGGAATGCAGTAAAGCGGAACTTTTTTCATAGGGGCGCGTTGCGCACCTCCGTCGGAAACTGTTTATTGCTGCACAGCGCGTCAGCCGCTTACAGAGTCACCACGGTTACTGTGATATCTACCGAAATAAACCATATTTATCTACATTTACTACCTCAGACCTGCGGTCATGGCGGGGAACTTCTGGCAAAGCTCGCATTAGTAAGTAATTAAGCAAAAGGCTTTTGAGGGCTGCTTTCTTCGCTGAGTAATTTCTTCGTAATGGGGCCTGGCTGTATGTGGATAAAGGAAACTCCTCGGCTAGAGGACTGAGAAAATTATATAAACGATAAAAATGCGTCTTCATCATTTCGGACACGATAAGTGTCGTTAAGCGACGCACCTGGGACCTGATTATCAAGAAATACCTAGTAATATGAGTAGACCTCGTTTTCTAGCCGAATATTTATATGTGTTTGTATATTAGATTTACGAAACTTATATTTGCAGTAATAGTTTTAAGAAACTAAACGTCTGACTAAATAGGGATAACTCGTTTAATGAATTGAGGTCGAGACGCAATCACTTTGTTTATTGTCATGTATTGTCTGTGTACTTTGTTAGACATTATTTGTAGTTCATTTCTGCGGGATCATGTCGCAGCTCCGTGACAAAAACAGATGTTCCATATTAGTAGACAGGCGCTTTGTCTGTTTCTATGTGGAGCCTTGAATCAGTGAAATATAGCAGTTATGAAATGTATTTAGTCATTATTGAGGTTGGTGCACTTATGGGTCGATACTTATTTAATTTTCCCTGGCGTATTTCAAACTACACAAGTCTCCTTTTGGGGAGAAGAAAAACAGGCACCAGCTTCCTATCAAGGACTCTCAGCACAGCGAAAATTATGTTAAGGTGTCCTCTGCAGAATAATGGGAATGCATCTGGTCTGGGACTCAATTAGTTTGCCAGGTGCCACATTTCACAGCTTTGACTCTCACGGTCTCCTGCTGCCAGTCTTCAGTGGGTCCTAGACAAGCAAGACCTGATGAAGGAACGACAGAAGGACCTGAAGTTTCTGACAGAGGAAGAGTACTGGAAACTGCAGATTTTCTTCGCTAATGGTAGGGGAATGAGCCATTGCTATGTGTGTGGGCTGTGCTCAGTGCTTTGGGTATGAGTCTGACCCATCTGATGCACTGTGTGATCTGTCATCTCTGAACAGTAATCCAGGCCCTTGGCGAACACCTGAAGCTCAGGCAGCAGGTCATTGCGACAGCGACTGTGTACTTCAAGCGCTTCTACGCCAGGTAAGCAGCAGGACCCTGTCACAAAATGCAGGCAGTACAGCTGTTTGTTAGTCCATGGAAGTAAGCCCTTGTCCCTGTAACTTCAGGTACTCTCTGAAGAGTATCGATCCTGTTCTCATGGCACCTACCTGTGTGTTCTTGGCCTCTAAAGTGGAGGTGAGTGAACAGCAGCTTATTCTCCCCTGCAATGTCACCTGTGTCTCGGCTGGGATGTAAAACTGAAACCTACAGCCTGCTTTTCTCTCTGGCCTCCAGGAATTTGGTGTTGTTTCAAACACCCGGCTGATCTCTGCAGCTACGTCCGTGTGTAAGTGACAGCCATTATTGAAGCTGGTCTAGAATGTTCTGGAATAGGTCACAGAGAGAAATCCAGTGTGATGTCACATTGCAGACCATAGTCATTAGAGTACTTGCAGTGGCCCTCTTGCACAGGTGCTTATTTGCAGTGTTTGTGGGGCTCAACCACCATATCAGTTGGCAAAAAAATTCAACCAATATGAATACCACTGAGAAACTATGCTTCCTGTATTAGAATTTAACACGACCAACCCGGGGTTATTTGTAAAGGTAACAACTCAGACTAGGCTAGAGCTGTGGCAGAATGAATGCCACTAAAGCAACAACAAACCAATCTATCCAAACATATGGACTCTCGACCTTTTCTGCACCGAACAACAGAATGGGGCGTGGGCACGATATAGTACAACTAACTGATCCAAAAAACGGCAGCACAAAAGTGAGAAACAAAAGGCATCCGTGTTTCACCACCCGAAAAAGGGGGATTAACACAACCAATGAGCAGTGCAAACGGAAATGCAATAGCAAAGCGACCCGAATCCAGATCAGCTAGCCAAACGCACAGTCTGCACTCAGACTCATCTCTGTGCGAGAAAGCTGCCTGTTTAAGTAGAACATTGTACTTCAAATGTCCTCGTTTGACAGTTTAGTACTGAGAGATCATTATTTACTAGTTATAAGGTGAAGAGCAAGCTTATAAAGTGGCATTTTATGACAGTTCAGATTGAGTCAAATTGGTCAGTAAAGCATTATTTCATTAAAGCTGCTGCTGTGTAATTTTTGACCATGTAAAATGTTGCCAATGTAATCGGAATTTTTAGCTCTATGAATGTCTGTGTTGATGAAGAAAAATGTAATATTTTCCAGCTCCTGGTAGTTAGTATTGCTGAAAATATTCCCCATCAGATATGGAAATAAATTTCTCCGTATTTTTGTTTTTCCCCAGTGAAAACTAGGTTTTCCTATGCCTTCCCGAAAGAGTTCCCCTACCGCATGAACCATGTGAGTGTCATAGTGCCCTGCAGTGGATGAGGAATGCCTTCTCCCCTCTGTGAGATCAGCTGACGTAGACCTGTTGGCATGGCATGTGAGATCCACTCAGATGCTCTGCTCCTCAGCCGATGTTCACGCTGCTGTGGGAAGTTCTCAGAGCCATGGGAGGTCATTTTTTAGGCAGCTTAGCAGCTCACACTGGCTCTCTTTTCATATTTGAGGCTATTTGCTAAGAGGTTTTTGATGGCAGTGTTGGCAGATAAAGGCAGAGGTCACTTTTAAAATAGAGATGTTGGTCGATACTGTTAGGAGGCCCAGGAGGGCTGGGCTAATGCTAAATGCGCTAATGTTTAGCAATATGGAGTTTGCTGGTAAAACCAGCCATTCAGCTACAAATTCGTTCTTTTAAAGACATGCCTAAGTGCCTAAGTGTCTGTTTGCCTTTTCTCCGTAGATACTGGAGTGTGAATTCTACCTGCTGGAGCTCATGGTGAGTAGGCAGCAGTGCGATTGAGGAAACACCTGCGTACAGCTGTGATGTCAGCTTCCTCTCAGTCTGGCAGGGGATACAGGGATTGTGGGGCATGAGCTGGAATCATGGGGATTTCTGCTTTTGACAGTGCATGGTTAACCTGCCCTTTAGACTCAGGGGTGACGCATGGCTCAGTGGGTTTGGGTGCGGTGCCTATGGTCAGAAAGGTCGCCGATTCAAATTCCAGGCATGGCAGAGCGATTTCATCGCTAGGCTCTTGAGTAAGGCTTTTATCCCCTAATTGCTCAAAAGATAAAGGCGTCTGCTAAATAACGTTTGAGTTCCAGGTCGGGGACATGGTGTTTGGTCATTGAGGGGACATCTTCGATGGCTTCAGGTTCCTCTCTCCCTTTCAGGACTGCTGTCTGATCGTGTACCACCCCTACAGACCGCTGCTGCAGTATGTCCAAGACATGGGTCAGGAGGACATGCTCTTGCCTCTGGCATGGTATGGTTTGCTGGTCTGTCTCCTCCTGGGTGGTGCTTTGATTCCTTGCTAATGTGGCTGTTCTTTCTCTCCAGGAGAATCGTGAATGACACCTACAGGACAGATCTCTGCCTGCTATATCCACCCTTTATGATCGCACTAGGTAACCTGGAAATGGTGGTGGCCACTTAGCTATAACTGTTGGTCTTCTCCCTCCTCCCGTTTGTATTGTACATATCTGATAAGCCCCCCCAGGAGGATCTTCTCGCTTTGTTCTCTCTCCAGCTTGCCTCCACGTAGCTTGTGTCGTACAGCAGAAAGACGCAAGGCAGTGGTTCGCAGAGCTCTCTGTGGACATGGAAAAGGTCAGGGGGTTAAGCTTGTATGTTCGTACTTAAAAAGTTGTAGCCACGTTTGCCAGGAGTAACCTTCACGCCCATAAACAGATCCTGGAAATTATCAGAGTCATCCTGAAGCTCTACGACCAGTGGAAGAACTTCGATGACAGGAAGGAGATGGCCGCCGTCCTCAACAAGATGCCAAAACCGAAACCCCCGCCCAACAGGTGGGCCGAGAGTCTGCTGGTGTTTCCTCCCCGAAGTCTCTAAATTATTCATGTGCCCTGATACTACCTGCAATTCTAAGTGGTACATAATTTATGATCACGCTATTAATAAAGGGCAGGATCATAGCTGTTAGCAAACTTCATACATCCATGAGGAAATTTCAGGATGTCTGCTCTCTAATTCTTTGTCCTTGGGTCCTCTCCTGCATGGCAGAGAACTTGGTTTCCATTTTAGACCGATTAAAACTGCTCCATGTGTCTGCTTCTTATGGGTTTTTCTCCCCCCTCCCAGTGAGAACGACCAGGGATCCAATGGCAACCAGAACTCCTCGTACAGCCAATCATAAGTGACGTGCGAGTCAGTGGGCTGAGTCACCAGGGGCGGAGCCTGAGGACGCCCGACGGGACTCCCTGTCATTCCACGTACATGTTCAGTCACCCGTAGGGTCCGTAGGTGTTGTGTGTCACCTGCTCATGGCCTTTCTCTGGTAAAGAAGTTGTTTTGGCGTGTCGAAGACCCAAATTAAATGTTGTGATGTAGCCAGTTAGCTGGTTGGGGAATGGGGGGTAATATTAGATTAGGATGATCCTGGCATCCTTGAAATAGCCCTCTGGGTGGTTATACTGTGTGGTTGTGTGTGTGTATATGTGTGTGTGTGTGTGTGTGTGTGTGTGGGCCGTTTTCTGTGATTACACAGACCATGTCAGAGGGTCATACCTCAGGGACAGACAAAGGTTTTGTCCACAGTCTGTGATGACATCAGCTGACCAGTCCCTCTTCCTTTGGCAGATCGGCGTTGCCGCCCTCATGACTTCCTGGGGTACAAACTTCTTTCAGAGGTTTATTTACTGTTAGCATACCTAGTGTATTCCTCCGTCTCTATATGTCTTCATTAATCTTCAAGTCTATTGTGTTACCCTTAGTGTGCCCAGCGGTGTTGACTTGCCACACGAATCATGAAACCGATAATTACGTGCTGCATTCAAGCGCCGTTTACCGTCATGGTTTTCAGCGGTCTTGTAGTTTGCGAGAAATTTATTTTTAGATGAAAAAAATACTGTAATAGAAACTCAATGAGACTTGTAGATAATCATGTTTACTAGTCAGGGAACAGGGGTAACGATCAGAGGAACAAGACGTCGGATCGTGATCTCAGAGAGCCCTGGTCCACTCCACCTCCTCCACCTTGGACCAGCTGGGCGATCTGCTGTTTGGAAAGGGGATGCCTGCACTCACTGCTGGCTCTGATTCAGGAAACCTAAGTGAATCCCGTCTGGATTAACTCTGGGTCCAGAGAGATCCTCTGCAGCAATGTGAGAATGCAGAGCGTTGTCCAGTTTGATAGGTTTCTCGCTGGTAAGGGGGGGGGCGTTGTGGTGTGATTCCAAAGCATAATGTCCTTCTCTACACACACCTGAAGGCCAAAGGTCCAGCCAAGAACTGCTCCTTTCTGCCTGTGTTGAACCGTCACTGTTGTATATTTTTGTGAGATAAATGTGAACGTTGATTGACTCAATTGAAGCTTCTTTAGGTTTTGTGATGTTCAATGGTGCTTGACTGCCTTAAGGATATCGAGATGCTGACTCTTAAATGCAAAAAAAAAAAAACAAACAAAAAAAAACACTTGATAACAGATGACCTGTGACCCTGCCAGTTGCGGGTTAGTTTGTGGCGAAGGTGGCTGGCTTGACTTGCTGGCAGTAAACTTGAAAGAAGTAAACAAGAATGGTGGCATAGAAAATCCCTTCAGTGTATTGGGACTATTTTATACTTATCACTTTGTCATGCCAGCCTTTGCAGGGTTTTTTAAAAGTTTGTTTTAGTCTTTAGTTCCTGCTTTTAACAATGAATGTGCTTGGATATTTGACCACTCTTTCCCACACTTTTAATTTAACTTGTGCCCTTGTACCAAGTGCCAATTACAACATTAACCATTATGAGTCCCCTCCCATTTATGGTAATAAAATAAATATTGTCATTATAAGAAGTTTCATGTATTAGTGTGCAGTTTCTTAGTCTTTTTCATTAATGCATCCATATGTCTGCCTTGCAATAGTTTTGTCTCCGCTTACATTCAGGTTAAGTTCCCGGGCATAGGAGAGTATTTAGTATTAGGGGGAACGCAATTTATATTTAAAGGTCTAATTTTTTTTTGGTGGTGGTGGGGGGTGGGGCAAGGCAAATTCAGTATTGGGAGTATAAGGCCCCACCCTTGGGTGTACCATGGTAAAGGTGCAATTTTGGGACACTAGTGAAGCAGAACTCCACATATATTCCTATGGGGTGGTGGGCAGCTGGGGGGTTTGGTATCTGGCCAGAATGTTTTGGCTTTGAGTCCCATGGTCAGCAGTTATGATTTGACCATAGCGCCCTTGAGAAAGGATTTGGACTGATTCTGCCCTCTATATGTCAGTGCTGTGTTGATTCCTTCAGTTCTGTGCTGGTTCCTTTAGGTATATAATGGGCTCCCAAGGGTTTTAGCCCAGGACCACCAAGATAATAATGCTGGCGTCAGGGGTATCTCGCTGTAGATCAAGGGTTTGCGATTACAGTTACAAATTATTTAAAGTTTACAAACACACTCTGGAAATCATCGCATGGCCCCCATTTTGGAAACCCCAGAGGTCAATCAGTGAGTCAGTGGATGTTTCAGAATATGCGTACCTGGCCATACTTGTGTTTTACATCATCTTCCATTGCTGAAGACCAGTTCCAATACTCAAGAACAGGAGTACAGAGGACGGTAAAAAAAAAAAAAACCCAGATGTCCTTCTTTTCCCGCTGCAAATATCAAGAATACGGCACCCCCCAATGTTGGATATGTTGAGTTTTTATGGGCGTAATAAATGTATTTTATTATAATAATGATTAATAAAGCTTCCAGTTAAACTTAAATGATATTCAAACCGAATGGAAAACAATATACTCGTTATATTACGTTATTCGTAATATATTATTATATTTGCAGATTTGTGCAACTCCATCCTCTAAACGACAGTTTTCCCTCAGCCCCTGAAGTCGTGCTCTCAAGGGCGGGGGGTGTGGGGGCGTGGGTCTCCTGCGCAGCCGCAACGTCGTGATCTCAGATGCGGGGATGGGGTGGTGGGGGGCGGCTCGCCTGCGCAGACATTGATGTCGTACAGTATTCTCAAGGGCGCCGGGGGGGGCAGCTCGCCTGCGCAGACACTGACGTCGGGCTCTCGGGAGCGGGGGGCGTAGCTCGCCTGCACAGACCCTGACGTCGTGCTTACACGGGAGGGGCGCAGCTGCAGCTAGCGGCCGCAGAGGGGTGCGAGCGGACCCCGCGGCGGGTCCAGCATCGGGCGGGTTCCGCGGCAGCCTGACCGATACCCCAGCGCTGGGCGAAGCCGCAGGCCGGCGCATGGGATCGGCTGCTGAAGGACAATGCACTGGGGTGTTGGTCTCGCCGCCTCCAGGTCGTGTGTAGTTGATCTGGGCCGGAATCAGAGCTTCTCCTTGGGATTCGGTGGAGCCGATGAGCAGTACACGTTTTATGGGTGCATCATCGCCTTCCCTCTGCAGGAACACGGCGGGATGATGGCGGGGCTGGGCTCCGACTCCTGGTGGAGGAAGACGCTGTATGTGACCGGCGGCGCCTTGCTCGCCGCGGCCGCGTACCTGCTGCATGAGTTACTGGCGATCCGGTAGGATCCCTTCCGCCCCGTCTGCATCACGCACTGATATATGTACATGTGCATTTTCCTGCGGGGCTCCATCCCTCTGCGTCAGCCTCCTTGTTGTTTTGCTTTTCCGTAGTTGGGTGGGGTGCAGGGATGCTGAACGCTTGAAAACATGGAGTCGGTGCTTTGTGATGTAACTGCCCTTTCAGAGAGGCCAATCTGCATCGGTGCAGATGTGAATCAAAGTGCATCATTCAGGCTGCAGGGTCGCGCAGTGCCCCCATCCTCAAGGACGTGGGGTCCGCTCGGCCCCGGGTTTCAGCGCCTGGGTACCCATAGGTGCCCTTTAATGACCTCTAAATTAATACATGCAAATGAACCGGTTCGTCTGATGAACCTACCTTGTTAACGTTTTTAAGGCGAACCCTATCTTGACGATCTGATGGTTAATTGACGGGTGAATAACTGGTGCACACCACCGGAAGCTTTGTATGAACCTAATGACTGTGCTGTATTGTGCCGGCTGGGAAACACACCATGTTTTTCCTGAAAAGTCATACTTAGCGTTTGGTAGATAACAAAGCTTTTAAAAGACTTTTAACGGATTAAGAATTTGCATATTTAATTGGATTCTTTTGGCTAAATAATGTCGTCATTATTATTATTATTATTATTATTGTTGCTGCTGTTGTTGTTGTTGTTGTTGTGTTATTATTATTATTATATAGCGATTGCAAAAGTAGACCTGCTTTATAAAAAACTGTGGACTGTGTATCACACTGGCTCTGTCACACTTCAGCACCACAAACCCTGGACAGTGGCAGAGTGAAACATTGTTTTATATGGCTAGGTGTGTGTAAGCTCGGGGGGGAGGGGGGTGTTTTTCAGGACCAGTGCACATTACATGCTTTTATATGTGATCCTATCCATGCAGTTCATGGCTTGGCATTTAAGATTAACTTGTCAATGATATTTAAAATATATTTTCAAGTTGATTTAGGAATTCAGATTTATTCTTTTTGATATTCACCTGGGTGCTGAAGAGGCAGTGTGTTTGCTCCTCCTGTACTCTGGGAGGCGCTGTGTCACTGTACAGGGGTTATTGCGCTCTTGACAACAGGCAAAGTGCAGGTGCTTGACAGCTCTGAAGGGAGAAATTATGCAATCATAATGTTGCTCCAAGTAACCATCCTAATCAATTAGGCTAAACTGGAGTATAAACTGACCAGTGCAGTTATTTTTTTATGTTTAGGATTTCAAAAGATACTTCATTTATATATTTTTTTACTGATTATTACTCCATCAATTTACCACATATCCAGTTAAGAGTCTCAGGTCTAGGGCTTAATTGGTCCAGACCAGCTCAATTTACACAAAAATATGTTCTTACAGTGGGAGCTGAGGTCCTGAGCCAGTTTGACGCTTTGCTTTTTGCCCAGTACAGGACTGTGTGAGCTCAGTTTTCCCAGAATGCTTTGTCTTCCACACACCAGGTTCCCTCACACAATCCAAACACAAATATTTGTGTTCAGACAGCAATTCCTCTGCAGCACAGTGCCGGGGTTGGGGCTTCAGCACATTAGTTATCAGCTTCCGTTCCATTTGATGTATTTTTTTATATAGCGCCTTTCACATCACAGTCGCCTCGAGGCATTTGACATAAGTGTGTGGCGATACTTACTACCTTCATTTCTACAAAATGGTGCAAGAAACGGGAAAAAGAGGGAAAGAAAGAAAGATGGAAAACAGCAAAGAAGAGGGACCAAAAACTCCTGCGTAAGGAGAATAAAAACGTCTGGGGGTGGGCAGGCTGTCCCTCCTCCACAGGCAGCCAGACATTATAGACTAGCAAGCAAATCAGCCTGGGTCCTAACAGCCTGGACTGTTCAGAGACACCAGTTCTGGTGCAGGCATGTGAAATTTCACTATTAATACTGAGAGCACTTTCGTTTAATTGCATGATCATAATGTAGAGGCTCAGATCAGTTGTATGTTTATATACGCGTAACTGTAGATGCTATGATTCCAGACAGCTGTTTGAATTAAGTAGACTGGGTAATGCAGCCTGCTGACACGTGGCTGCACATGTGTGAATACTGCCTTTCATCATTTCTAGGAAGGAGCAGGAGTTGGATTCCAAAGATGCCATCATCTTGCACCAATTCTCCAGGCCAAAAAGTGGAGCCCCTAGTCTTTCACCTTTCTGTCTGAAGATGGAAACCTACCTGCGTATGGTGGACCTGCCTTATCAGGTATGTCGCCTACTCAGCTCTCCTCTCCCAGCAGTGAGTTTCTAACACGTGTGGAGAGAGGTGGTAGATTCAGGTCCAGAAAGTAAAAGTCCAGACCATGATTTAATTTGAACCAACCAGTTGAGCATAAAGAGTCACAGTCACATAGTACTCATCTGGTTGGTTGAAACAAAACCTTGGTCTGGATTTGTACTTTCTGGACCTTTGATTTCCAGCTCTGCGTGTGGAACATGTGGCAAGTTTGTGTTCATGTAGGACATTTGTTGAACATGCACGGTTCCTAAGGAATCGTATGATAGGGCAAGTGTGGAAAGACGTTAAGGTATTTTTCGTGTTTCGGTGGCGCAAGTGTTAAGTAAGGAGAGTTGTTAAATGTGTTCAGCAGTGGATGTTTCTTTAACACAGCAGGTGAAGCAGAACTCCACCGAAAAACATTCATATCATATAGTCAAATAATATCATTTTAAAGCCAATGTACAATCACAATGACCATACCCACGTCAAAGCAAATTTGACATTGCTTAATCTGCAGATGCTCTCCTCTGTCGGGGCTCTTCTGAGAGCATGTTGGTGACTGTGAGGAGCTTCAGAAGGAGCAGTGTCGTGTGATGCTCTCTGCACTCCTGGTCGCTGTACCCACGAGGCTGCTCATGTCCCTGCAGAATTACTTTGATGGGAAGCTGTCCCCTCAAGGCCAGATGCCTTGGATTGAGTACAACCATGAACAGGTGTCAGGAACGGAGTTCATCATCGACTTCCTGGAGGAGAAGCTGGGCGTGGACCTTAACAAGAGCTTGAACCCCCAGGAGAGGGCCGTGTCCCGTGCCATCTCCAAGATGGTGGAGGAGCACTTCTACTGGTGAGTTGGGTGGGGGGGCTGGGAGAGCAAAGCTTTTATATTATTTTTATTTCTTTATTCTTTGTGGAATATGCTGATGTCTTGAACTATATTCATTTTACATCATCTCACTAGCAATAAGGGCCATCATGGACCCCCCCCCCCTACAATCACAGGCAGGGTGGAAAGGTCCAGCTGCTGCTCGATTAAGCATTAGAGACCCACCCCTAAACACAGGCAGGGTGGAAAGGTCCAGCTGCTGCCCGATTAAGCATTAGGGACCCACCCCTAAACACAGGCAGGGTGGAAAGGTCCAGCTGCTGCCCGATTAAGCATTAGAGACCCACCCCTAAACACAGGCAGTGTGGAAAGGTCCAGCTGCTGCCCGATTAAGCATTAGAGACCCACCCCTAAACACAGGCAGGGTGGAAAGGTCCAGCTGCTGCTCGATTAAGCATTAGAGACCCACCCCTAAACACAGGCAGGGTGGAAAGGTCCAGCTGCTGCTCGATTAAGCATTAGGGACCCACCCCTAAACACAGGCAGGGTGGAAAGGTCCAACTGCTGCTCGATTAAGCATTAGAGTGCCGTCATCTAAGCTTGATGTGATTGTTGGTGGTTTCAGGATCTCAGGAGTCTCATGTGTGTCTGGAGTTCACAAATCATGGTGCAATAAACCAAAATTCAGTGGCTGTTCCGTTGTTCAAAACACCTTGTTAATGAGAGTCGGAGAGGAGTGGCCAGACTCATTACAGCTAACAGGAGTGGCCCAAGTACAGAAATAACAGCTCAGTAAATCAGTGGTGTGCATAAAGGGTTTTCTAATGGAGCAACTGGTCAATCCTAGGAGCAGGTGGGTAAGAGCAGAATAACATTATACTCGTCTCACCTAAGAACAAATAGACAAGGCTACATTGGGCATGTGATCACCAAAAATGCACTGCGTGTATGTAGGTAGGAAAATCGTAGTAGCCCTCAAAAATATAGAACCGATGAAGATTAGAAGGATACTTTGTGAAATAAGATTCAGGCCGGAACCCAAATCCCCACATGGGTTAATAACCAATCAACGTTTCCCTTGACTGTTGGTTTGAAAAGCCCATGCATACTGCAGAATATGGTCATTTCATCATCTACGTATTGGAAGAGCATTTGTGTCAGTCCTCTGAGGTTCTGAATGAAAGGTTCAATCAAATCAAGAATTTCCATTCTCAGGCGGGGAAGATGAGAGCAGAAACTTTAATTATACAGCAGTCTTTTTAATTAAATGTTTAATAAAAATTACGTGTAATACATTTTCCCTTCTGCAGAAATGCTACTTTTTATCCACATAGTTTGCTTATTATCTAGCAAATTTGTAAAGAGATGTTGCTCCAGTGATTGTATTAACAGGAAGCACCAACATAATTAAGTGGTGTTTTTGTTTTTCAGTACCAATGAATATTATGTGGCTTGTAGGACAGGTTTTAATAAAAATAATTCTTGAGTATATTTGTTATATATCTATGTCTGAAGATCAGTGTATAGATTCAATGATAATTGAAGTTTCCAGGAGTGTGTATGTGTGATGGAGTGAGAATCTCTTTTGACTTGATTATGTTTGTGGGATGGAGTAATAATCGGTTTCGAGATGTTTATATGTGTGACGTGGAGTGAAAATTGGTTTCCACATATTTATGTGGATGTAAGGTAGTGAAAATCTGAATTAACATATTTATGTGTGAGATGGAGTGAAAATCGCCATTGGTGTGTTTGTGTGTGTGATGGAGTGAAAATCGATATTGTCATATTAATGTGAGTGTGAGATGGAGTGAATATAGATACTGACATCAATGTGTGTGAGATGGAGTGAAAATCAGTATTTTTGTGTGTAAAATCAGCCTGGTGGATGCATAGTGTTTTGTATGTCTGGACGTAGGACCATCGCATACTGCCAGTGGGTGGACAACCTGGAAGAGACTCAGAAAATGCTGGCAGTTACTGGGCCGCTAAGTGACCTCCTGAAGTGGATCTTGAGTCACCTGACTGGTGGCATCGTGAGGCGGGAGATGTATGGCCATGGTATTGGACGCTTCTCTAAGGAGGAGGTCTACACCCTGATGGAGAAGGACATGCGGACGCTGGCCACACTTCTGGGTGGGTGAGGGGTGCGGTATGACTGTGGGGCTCATGTGTAGCAGCCTAGGTACGAGTGTGAGCATGAGTATTCAGGCAGGGTTTGAGTGTGGGGGCGGGGCATGAATGTATGCAGGAGGGGGGTGAGTGTGGGGGCGGGGCATGAATGTATGTAGGAGGGGTTTGAGTGTGAGGGCGGGGCATGAATGTATGTAGGAGGGGTTTGAGTGTGAGGGCGGGGCATGAATGTATGTAGGAGGGGTTTGAGTGTGAGGGCGGGGCATGAATGTATGTAGGAGGGGTTTGAGTGTGAGGGCGGGGCATGAATGTATGTAGGAGGGGTTTGAGTGTGAGGGCGGGGCATGGATGTATGTAGGAGGGGTTTGAGTGTGAGGGCGGGGCATGGATGTATGTAGGAGGGGTTTGAGTGTGAGGGCGGGGCATGGATGTATGTAGGAGGGGTTTGAGTGTGAGGGCGGGGCATGAATGTATGTAGGAGGGGTTTGAGTGTGAGGGCGGGGCATGGATGTATGTAGGAGGGGTTTGAGTGTGAGGGCGGGGCATGGATGTATGTAGGAGGGGTTTGAGTGTGAGGGCGGGGCATGAATGTATGTAGGAGGGGTTTGAGTGTGAGGGCGGGGCATGAATGTATGTAGGAGGGGTTTGAGTGTGAGGGCGGGGCATGAATGTATGTAGGAGGGGTTTGAGTGTGAGGGCGGGGCATGGATGTATGTAGGAGGGGTTTGAGTGTGAGGGCGGGGCATGGATGTATGTAGGAGGGGTTCGAGTGTGAGGGCGGGGCATGAATGTATGTAGGAGGGGTTTGAGTGTGAGGGCGGGGCATGAATGTATGTAGGAGGGGTTTGAGTGTGCATTATTGTGTGGACAGGGTAATAGTTGTTTGGTGGTGGTTTCTGGGGACACATTCAGGCCATCACTGAAAATTGCTGTTTTTACCCATTTTCCAGGAGATAAAAAGTACATCATGGGACCAAAACTGTCAACGCTAGACGCCACTGTGTTCGGCCACCTCGCTCAGGCCATGTGGACACTTCCCGGCACACGGCCAGAACAGCTCATTAAAGGTGACGTAGCCGATCGCTACCTTCTGTCACTCTCTTGCAAAAAAAGCCAGGCAGCACTTACACTAAAAGTGCGGTAGTACAGAAAAGTACAGCACCTGTGCAGGAATGGCATGCAAATTTGTGAAGTGTTCGGTATTTGGGGGTGGTGTGTAGTTCTTGCAGGTTAGCATCACTGTGTCTGGAAGCAGAAGGTTAGTGTTTCAAATCTGGGTTGGCAGAGAGATCTCACTGTTGGACACTTAAGTAAGGCCCTTAACCCCCAATTACCCCAATGACTGTCTCACCCTGCTTTCTCAATTCATGCTGCTTTGGATAAAATGTCCGCTGAATATCTAAAAATGCACAATTTAAAATGCATTATTGATCACTATGAAATCTGTCCTAACCAGTCCGTCCATCCTAAGCAGACATCCTGGGTGTGATTGTGAATCATGATGTAAATGCACAGAGATAATAAAAATGCCCGCAGACATTGGAAGCATGTCACTCACAATGTGACAGTGCATCTGTGAAGTCAGGTGAGCTCCACTAGGTGGCACTGTCGTACAGTACAGTGAAGGCGGTATGAAGGCAGTATGTAGATATCACAGATGGTATTGGCAGTAAAAAAAAAAAGACATTAGTGTAGGATGGTATTGAGAATTTATAAACAAGTGTGTGAGTCTCCCGGATCTTTAAATGCACAGATGTGGTTGAAGCGCATTGTTAGCTTGCCGCGTCGGTATTGCGGAGTGTGGCTTCTGCTCTCATGCCAGACGGTAGGTAACCTGTCCCCTCTCCGCAGGCGAGCTTATTAACCTGGCCATGTACTGCGAGCGGATCCGTCGGAAGTTCTGGCCCGAGTGGTACGTGGACATTGACGACTTCTATTACGACGGCTCGAGCGAATCCAGCCCCTCACCGTCCAGACTGCTGGATTTTAGCCTGTACTCCCGGACCGAGACCTTCGGGGAGGAAGTGTCCGGGAACAGCTTACTCGACTCGCACTCACCCGACACGGACGGCACCGGCCACTCGCTCTTCGACTCTGAGCTGGACTCAGAGGTTTCTGACCACGAGGCGCTGAAATGTTAACCCTGGGCTGGGACTAGACGGGCCACTGGCCTCTTGAAGCCTGAAGTTCTCTCCAAAGCCCGGATGGTGTTGGTGACGGTGCTGACTCGCCGTCCCCTGGGTGGACCCAGCGCATGGACAGCTTCAGCCGCGTGGAGGCGCGTCCTCACAGCACGTCCCAGACGCTGCATGCCTACCCCGCCAGGTTTTAGATCGCTGCTAATGGGAAAGTGTACATACATGTAGCGTGGACCTCATAGAAGAAGAAGAGCTGAAACGTCACAAACAGAGGAAGGGAGGTCCAGAGATCCCGCCGTGGCTGACCCTACGGGCGAATTGTGGGAGTTTTACAAAAACGTTCTGAGGGCAGAAGGAAAAATGATTGGTTCAGAGAGACAGATAATAGAGGAGGTGTGCCCAAGACATCTGATTGGTTGGTCCTGCCTCTTCTAGTTGCTTGGACCCACCTCCTCTACACTCTGACTGGTTATTTCTCTGAACCAGTCATTTTTCCATCAAGTGAAACTCCCAGGAGCTCCAAGGTCCCCCCTCCCCCCACGGAACTGTGTTCCTCAGTAACCCTGCTCATCATTGCATCGTTACGCATGCTCAGATTTCACATTTGTGTGATACGTAGATTTCCTTTAAACTCTACTCGCCCTACTAGGGTTTCTAGAGCTTTCTATAGTGTCGGCACACTGTCAGAATGATCTGATGCTTTGGTTCGGGCGTTGGGTCAGACATACCTCACTGGTGCAGGGCCCAGTCAAATCTGGACCCGCTGGCACAGCTGCCTTCCTGAACCACGCAGTCGGCATTCTGCCAGAACCAGCGGCATCGTGGGTGGGCCGGGAGCGTTGCTGTATGTCTGTCACGTTTGCTGTTCCCAGTGCGTGATGTGGCCCCTCCCCTGGCTGCTCTGCGTGTGCGTGTCTGTCTGTATCTGCGTGTGCGTGCACACCCCCTCTTTGCATGTCTTCACACAACCCTGTACGTCTTCAGAAATCCTGAATCTCCTACTAAGATACAGCAAACTAATGATTTATTCATTATTTCATTGTATTTTCACACCTTATTTGATCTCTGGGAAAAAAAAAAAATAAGAACGTGAGCTTATGATTTTTACACCAAATAACTTGCATTTCTGCTGAAAATGTGCCCGGCGGAGTAAGAACATTTACGAGTCTCTCAGGTAGATGGGAAAATGCTGGTCAGTTAGGATGCTATGTTTATAAACACATGGCAAACCTTTAACGGGGACAAACCCAGCAGCGCCCCCTGGGGGCAGTGCTCACACCTGCTCCTCAAGGGTGAAGACTGAAGTGTATCTCTCTCTTTCTGTGCAAGAAATCACATTCCTCCTGTAACTGGATTTTATTTTAAACCACAGAGTGGTGTTTTTCTTCTGACAGACTCTGTCGATTCCCATGCCACTTGAGTACATCATCATGTCCATCATTGACCCTTGGCTGTTTCTCCTGTAAATTTAGCGTGATCTGTGTAAGATGTTATAGCATTGTGACGATATTCATTGTAAACCTGACTACCTGCCCCAACCACAATGCTCTCGCGATGAAAACTGAAGGATTCTGAGTAAAGATATCTGACTGTGTCATCTGTACAGTTACCATGTGTGGGCGGCAGAGTACCGATCTCGAATCTCAAAGAGCCTGTGGTCTGGGCAGCAGGTGGTGTTTTGGTTGGGGGTTTCGACTGGAATTCAGGGACACCCCCTCCCCCCCCCCCCCCCCCCCCCCTTGGTCTGCTGCATGTTCCACCCATACCGCCATCCCTGAATGTGGAAACACGATGGAAAAGCATCAGCGAGCTGCAGCGCTCAGGGGTCAGAGGTCATCTGGACTCGTGCTGTGTCATCTCCTTGTACATATCAGTACTGTTTTTTAAGCCATATTACAGAATTAATGTTGTGTACATTGATTGCCCGTGGACTGAGAGTTATGCTGTAATGCACAGACGTGCAGAGCTGTACATGAAGTGAACCCCGTTAAAGATGATGTACTGGCGACGCCCTATGAATGTACCCTGACCACAGGCAAGTGACTTTCCTCTTAGTAATTATTTAATTAAATATAGCTGTGACAATTTTACCCAGAATGCAGTGTTTTGCTAATGTCTTGCCATCCAAATCACCCATTCCCACTGATTAACACTGATTAACCAAGATTTTCTGGTCACTCTAGTGCACATATAACTCATAAGGGGATTATAATGATTTCTCTATTCATTTTAATCTGCTGGGATGTGGTTATTGACTGAGTATATAGTTATTTATATCTAGAGGTCTGCTAGGGCTTTGGTCAAGTGTCCTAGTTCATACTTCAGGAAACACTACCTAACCTGCCCCAATACAATCTGTTAATTTGTGGGTCACACTACATGATGTGACAGTCTGTGTCATTCTGTGGGTCACTCTACATGATGTGACAGTCTGTGTCATTCTGTGGGTCACCCTACATGATGTGACAGTCTGTGTCATTCTGTGGGTCACTCTACATGATGTGACAGTCTGTGTCATTCTGTGGGTCACCCTACATGATGTGACAGTCTGTGTCATTCTGTGGGTCACTCTACATGATGTGACAGTCTGTGTCATTCTGTGGGTCACCCTACATGATGTGACAGTCTGTGTCATTCTGTGGGTCACCCTACATGATGTGACAGTCTGTGTCATTCTGTGGGTCACTCTACATGATGTGACAGTCTGTGTCATTCTGTGGGTCACCCTACATGATGTGACAGTCTGTGTCATTCTGTGGGTCACCCTACAAGGACACACAGCAAGCCAGTAGCTGTACACAGACCTGCGTGAGCGCTGTGATGATGTCATCAGTAAGTCTCTGTGTTACGCTGCATTATTTTAAATCATTACTTTGACCATATCAGGCACACAGTGAGTGACATAGTCAGTGATTGTGAGCAATGCAGCGAGTGACGACCGGAGGTGCCGTGCTTCATGGTCACACATTCATCAGGCTCCTTTCCCTACCCACTAGTTCCTCAGACAGTCCACCGATTCTCTCCTCCGGCAGTAATCGGTGATGCCCGGCAGACTTACTGGCTTGAACAGAGTGCCACAATTCCCCCTCACTCCTACCCTCGTTGTGAACGGGATGTTGGCAGAATCACCTGAAACTGTATATCAGTGCGCTGGATTCCAGGTCCTGATCCAGCCCGTCATCGGCACACGCAGGGTAAACAGATCATGTCGTACTTGGCTGCCTTTAGAAACAGGAGAAGCTGAGAGGGGCCAGCCAGGCCGTAGGCAGAGACGGAGAACGTGGGTCTGTTATGGGGGAGGCACGTGCTGGGGACAGAGGGCCGGTTCGGGTTCTGGATGCCAACAATGGCGTGGGGGGGGGGGGGTTTGTTGGCAGGGGCATGTCGGCACTACAGATAGCTAAACCGGGCAGCCCAGGTCCATTTCAGCTGGGGATAACTGGGGATTTAAATCAGCCTCTATTATCCCCCCCCCCCTCCCCCTGAGGGCTGGCCAGCGCAGCGACGCGTGTCGGGGGTGAGCCTTATGGCCAGTGAACGTGTAATAAAGGAAGCGATTATCACAGCGGGCCCACCGCTGAGGACCCGGCTTCAAACGAGCATTTCCCTCCGTATGGCGGTCAGCCCGCCTTAGCCTCCTTCAGATGTATTACAATAGACCTTCATTATAATGTTACACCACACAGCCAGTGGTATCCATGTACCCTATTGGATGAGGCACAGTCTCCACAGGGTGTGGTGGATTTCCATGGCAACCACTTCCATCGCTACCTGGGACTGCTGTCGTTAATGTCTCTGCGTGCCATTGCTGACCGACACTGCTCCATATAAGGGTGAAGTATGGCTCAGTGGGATTGGACCTGGAAGCAGAAGGCTACTGGTTCAGATCCCATGGTCAGGAGAGTGACTGCACCATTGGACCCTTGAGCAAGGCCCGTAACCCCACTGGCTATTGGTTTGTGTAAAATCACCTGTAAAGTAAATAAGCAGGAATTTCGTATTATTTCATTTAAGCTTAATGCACACATTTGGACTAATACAATACAGGCACACAAACTGCCGTCTCTCACCTTCACAGAAATAACCCAATACATGCAGGACCTTCATTTCAATGTTTCTTGTAATTGCTTTCATGCACAATCATTACCTGAAGTGCTGGCTGTTTCAGAAGGGTGAATGTTAAATGGCATCATGGAAATGTGGTGGGGGGGGCGGGGGAGATGGGGGGGGGGCCTGTCCATGACCCCAACCCTGCATGGAGATGGACGCTGGAACACGGAACTCACTGGCGCAACCAAATCTGTAATCTGACGGGAAGCTCAACAGTTTCAGGGCTCAAAGTCCTAGATACTTACGATTATGCTGAACCTAAAACAAGCAGATATTTCACAAACACCAGCTGTGGTAACTTACTGGCTCTGCTCTGCTCTGGTGCGGGCAACTTGAAATATGTAATAAGAGGAATGGCACTGAGGGTTACTGTGTTACTTAGTTTGTTCTGATTCGATCTTTGTCAGTATGAGTAAAGTCAGACAACTGATGGTGTCAGTCATTCAGAATATAAATAAGTGCCAAGCCAGCCCGTGAATTAATATTCATGAAAAACAGCAGGACTGTCCAGACCTGTCCTATAAAGAGTAAGACCATGTAACTGTGCGAGACATCCCGTGGATGTACGGACCCATGTGACAGTTTGTCAGGAATACTTCACAGCTCCCAGTGATATATATGCGCAGTGTGTCAGGAATACGTCACTTTACAGTCACACACAGTGTAGGGGAGGCTAGTTGTCCAGCTGGTGTTTTGGTGGGGGTCATTTCAGGGCATTGAGGGAGAAAACAGGATAACCGGAGACAGGCGAGGAGTTACAGTGGGGTGAGTGTAAAGATCACTGGCGGAGGACTGTCAGCTGCATGCTGGGAATCTGGGACAAACACTCATATACACACACTCACACATATACATTTTCACCCACATACACACTCTCACATACACACACTCTCACCCGCGTACACACAGACACACACACGCACACACACACTCACTCACACATACACACACACAAGCATGGTTTGTGTTTCAGGCCCTGGCTCATGCCCTGAGGCCTGGAAAGCCACTTGTAAACAGCACCTGCTAAATGAATAAATGCAAAGAGGCATCAGCAGCCTGTCTGGCACAATCCAAAGGCAGGAGGCGCCATAACTGGCAGCAGAGCTGAGGGATGGTGAAACCCCCCCCGCAGTGGTCTGCATTCCTCACAGGATGGATCACCCTCACTGCCACTAACACACACACGCGCACACACACGCACACACACGCACACACACATATGCACACACGCGTACATGTGAGAGCACTTGCTGGATCCCTGCTCACGTGATTGTGCATTAGGCTAGGGCATCCAAACATTTTGATGTCCATGGAGATAGTAAGACCTCTCAAAGATGGTTGGGGGGGGTGGGGGGGCAGAGGGGTACTGGAAGCAGATCAATCAGTGGGGCAGATTAAATAAATGTAACTGTTTCTGTTATTTTCCATGATCAGAATGCATGCATAGAAAAGCGACATGAAAAATATACGTGGCCTTAGAATACATACTTCTGTGATTTGACTGTCCTGCTCTACGCTCAGATCTGTGAGCGAGCCCATTCGGGGGTGGGGGGGGTGCTGTTAATTTCTAAAGAAAAATATATTTCTTTCATTTTCGGATGAATTCTGTCTATTTCTGTCCATTTACCAGAGCCGGTTTTACTCCCTGTGTAATCCTGTGTTTGCAGGGTAACTGCAGTAGAGGTCATAAACAGCATCACATGAAGTGCCTTTCACTCCTTCCTGGGACTCACCCTCCGCGCTACATAGCTGTTCAGGCACAGGCCTGCCAGAGCCCTGTAAAATATTTCTTTTTGTGAACATTTTACTTTGCTCTGCGATTTGCGGTTCTCTCCCCGGTGTCGATTTTCTGTGGTCCGGCATTGCAGGGATGGTTCAGACACCACAGAGGCAGCTCAGTGTCTGCATTGTTACTGAGCCACTGGGCCATGATTAGAACACATCTGCTCATTAAAGGAAGCTCCTGGAAGCAGACAGAAACACACATCATACTCAGAGGCATCGAGTGTCGTGGCCCAGAGAAGCTCCTGCTTTAAACGCCAGCCTGATTTCAACAAGACAATGGCGGTATTCTGCTTTCTAGCCTGGGTAAGAGGTTACTGACATCTCTAAAATAACTACGAGAGATGTGATGTCTGTTAAAAATTGTGGATATTAGGGTCACCTACAAGAGTATTACAGGAGTATTTTTACAGTGCCGTCAATGTGTCTAATTACCATGCTCGGCTCCATCTTTAGAGCTTTCTGTCTGTTCTCCCTGTTTCACGTTTATCCCACAAACATACATTGTCTGCGGGGGATTCCTGGTCTGCAGCACCATACTGCCACCCTGTATTGCGCACGTGGCTGAAAAATCGAGTAGACAGGTGGTCAGTTTTGCAACTTACCCTGCATTTTATGACCTTAGCTACTGCGCCACCTGCTGTTCTCATGAACGCAGAACAGTCAAGCAGCAAACTTTAGCCATAAAGGCAACATGACCAGCATTCTGAAGAGAATTAGCTGTAGTTTTTCAGTAACGTCTAACTAATCAAAAGAGTAAATTCATCCCAAGCTGAAATCTGTGACTTCATGTCAATCAGTCACAGCACTGGCCCCCTTCTTATAATGTTGATTAGTGCTGCGTGCTTGGATGAGTCAAACGCTTAATCACTGATTCCCATTTAAAGATGGTCGGCACAGCACGAGGCGGTAAGACGCATCAGGTACCCGCCGGTCAGTGTGATACAAGCTGTCTGAGTTTCAGCATGATTGTGGCAAACAAACAGTGTATCAGACTGAGAGAAGAGCAGACACTGGGCATCTCTGGGAGCTCGGCTCAAAGTGTGTTCTGAGTTTTCCTAATAAACTTAAAAGTAAGAGCAAACCTGTCATCTGGTCACTATAATGGATTTAGTGCAAACTGATTAACTTTAAATTGAAAAGTGACTTTCTGTAAACCGAAACACTTCATATATATGGTGGCGTACTCCCTGGTGCTTTTCAAGTAAATTAACTCTGGGACTGAGATCACTAACCCAGCCCATAATATCATAATCGGGAAGTGCATAGGATAAAATGGATGGATGGATGGATGGATGGATGGATGGATGGATGGATGGATGGATGGATGGATGGATGGACTGCAGGTTATCCTGGCAGATTCGGGGGGGGACGGACCCATGTTTCCTGAAAGAGGCAGCCCAACCCAGAGGCCCAAGGTGACAATTTATCAAGGGGCCTAAAATTTCTAGCTACGCCCCTGGTCATGATACTAAAAAATGTACTAACTGAAAATCCCATATTATTGTACCACTTGTGTCGGGAGCATAAGGTAATAAAGTTCACATAGTATTTTGGAATTATAATTATCCATCCATCCATCCATCCCTCCATTCATCCATACATCCATCCATTTTATCCTATGCAGGCTGGGGGGTCCGCAGCATATCCCAGAAGCTACGCTGCACAAAGGACCTGCCTCTTTCCATTCTGAGCACCTGAAAATTTCTGAAAATCTGCTGGACACGTTTCTTTCTTTGGTCCCATTGTTTTCAAAGGCGCCAACGATAGTATTTACGTTTACAGCTACCTCAGACACATGCTAATGACTAACAGATGTCTGTGGAAAACATGGAGAGACTGTAAAACCTCCCATCGAAAACAAGACGGGTGATACCGCAGTAGCGTCTGAGTAGAGAAATGACTTTCATAAAGTTGCTCGCTAGATGGCGCCAAATGAGCGCTTTATTTAATAAGCTTGCGACTTTGAAATGTAATCGGAGATTTACGCCAAAAACGAATAAAACATTCCTAAATAATACTAAAACAGCACTCTGCTATTTATGGCGAATTATAAGGATCCTATTTTTGCTCATTTGTGTTCACTAGAAAACATACAGCTACCATCAAGGTTCGTCAGTACCTCGTAGGAGCCCCCATTAGTTGCGTTTATGGTTCTTCATGCACAGCGTGAAAGGGGAAGATAGTGACTGTGGACATTAAGAGATTTGCCTAGAAAATAACAGATCATTATCAACAACAGCTACATATCCATCAAAGAACAGGTAGCAGTGAGCTGGATCACAAATTCTAAACAGCAGCTTATTTATGCAGCAAAATGGATTACATAGAGGTTATATGCACATCTTTTACAGTGAACCCAAAACGCCCCATATAAAAATTCCCTCTATATAGCAATTGCTTATGATCATAATATGTGGGGACCCCACTTCAGCTTCTTTCCCTCTGAAGCCTAACGTACTGCAGCCGCCAAGTAGATATTACAGTTAATAAAGCAGTATGTACTATTACTGCAGTGGGTACTCATACTAAGCCAGTGTATGTTGATACTTCAGTATGTACTGATATCGAAGCAGTGTGTACTGATATTTAGGCAGTATGCAGTGATACTGAAGTACGTACTGATATTTAGCCGACATGTACTGATATTAAAGCTAGACTCACTTCGTGATATCGAAGCATGTATTGATATTAAGGCAGTGTTCTGATCCTGCAGCATATACAGATGTTATGTGCTTACCATTTCTAAGACGCTGTGCATTCCAGAAAGCAGTGCTTTAAGTGGAGAAAAGCAGGTGCTGGCCCTCCCGTTGTTATTCAGTACTAAGAGGTGCCAACACTCTGAATAGAAAAACGAAGAGGTTCTGGTACTACCTGTAGTAGCGGCCCACTGCACAACCACTGCGGGTACGGACCATGAGCGCGAATCCTGCAAGTAGTAGCTCTCCCATACGGTAGTACCCGAAACATTCCACTTCGCGTGTAGTTTGTATAATGTAATCTCTCAGATCATGCATAAGTAGCGACTCGATACCCTCTTAGACAGTGTGGTGCGTGAACGAACCCACTCCAAGTCAAAGATTAATTAATGAGCGAGAATATTTAAATCTTTACTTTGCTATTGCGTGCATAGCGAGTTTCCACTAGCATCAACCCTGAAAGCCTTTATACCGCTTTTCTGTGCACTGGGTGAGGGTTCCGCTTTTTCATTATATACCGCTGCACAAAAATAACTACTGGACTCTATTTCCAGAATTAATTTCAACAGCATTAAATTTATGGCTCTTAAGGAGTATGAACTGTCGAGACGAGCAGAGGGTTTTAAGTATTCTATATACTGTATAAGAGTTGTCTACGCATGGCACATTACAGCCTGTTTGAGATTATGAGAATATTACAAACAGAAATGTAATATCCAAATAATTATACCAAATACACAGGCCTTTCAGGTGATTTTACATAGCCATTAATCTGTCATGAGATGTAGTATAAACTCATTTAACATTTTATGCCACGTTACGTTGTTATACTGTCTACTCTTAATTATATTACACATTTCTCTGTTATACTCAGAACTGGAAACACTTTTGCAAAGATTTACCTATAATACTTTGTCGCCCAACCAATTTTAAAGTGAAACGTGTTTGTTCTAAACACGAAAGTTTAGTTATTTTTCCCCCGCCGGTAAAGTATATAGGCTTGCGTAAACAATGACTTGTAGGTGACATTTTAAAATAATGATATTTTTAACAATTGCGACGCGATTCATTGAGTTACATCGATATAATTTGCCTCGTCGTAGGAATACTATTATAACAGTGCGGAATATTTGTTACGGAACATTTTGGAGGAGTTCATATTATTTCGGAGTTTATATTATATCGCCTGGGCCGTGACGTGGCCTCCCACGGACCTTAAACACAGACCCCGCGCCAATCCCACGCGCCTTGCTCCCCCTACTCGCCACTGAGCCTTGGGGTGTTGGGTGCTGTCGCTAAAGCACAGATTAAATTGTCACCCAGACGGCTGTTGAGCTAAAGAAGAAACAAGTTCATGGATCATTCGTGACATGATGCACCTTCATTGGCACAATTGAGGTACACTCTTTTAATTTCAGATGTGCCCGATTTAGCAACAATATTCCTTATTACCCATCGGAAATTATAACACCCACATCAAAGCTATCTTCTGCTATATACATCATTGGTAGTTTTAGAGTGAGCTGCTGTAAAATATGAAAATATCACATGACTCGTGAACATATGAATGACAGTGGTTTCCTTTTAACACGATAAGCAAATTCCACTCAGAAAAATCAAAATTTACTCCGTAAAATATATACGAAAATCATATTAATTCTGTCTCTTATTATGCAGCGATACAAAATGTGGCAATACAATAATATTGCTATTTGCATCATTATAAAAGTGCTAGAGCCAGCTTGAATGATATTGCATTTAAAACAACAAATTACTGTTACAAGGCAACGGGGCACATTCGTATGAAATTTAGCCATCGACCAAACTCAGAATGGTTTTCCACACCTAGGTTCAGCAATGCAAACATCACATCACCACAACTCAAATAAATAAATAAAAACATACGTTTGATCTCGGAGGTTAAAGAAAAGAAATGTGTTTTAATTACTGGAGTGTTTTTTTTTTTGTTTTAATTGTGCAGCTCTTATATTGTGTAGGCAATAATGATGGTAACCGAATCCTTATAATGTAGATATACTGAACAAAGACAGAACCTCCATCCATCTATAAGAAATGAAATCGTTCAGATATTTAAGATGTAATTAAATAATAAATGGTTAATTCATTCAGTTAACTACAAAGAAATAACTGGTATCACAGTGATAAAAGTTTACAGCATTGGGTAGTGTGTGTATATTATATATATATATATATATATATATATATATATATATATATATATATGACACATACATATATAAAATAAAGTAGAATTACTTAAGTGGCATGCCACCCAATAGTAATAAAACGAACTGCAAATGATTTGTAAGCCTTCGCCCATAAGCTTAGCCTTGATAGTGACTTTCAGCGTCAGTACATCCCAGTAGTATTTTAAATACATGACATTCCCGTTCTTATAAAAGTAATGCTGGTCATGTTTGCCCCGCTATAGAATCAATGACATTTTGGGTCTCTAAATATTGACAACAGTAATTGCACCAACAACACCAACAACAATGTAATAATAATAATAATAATAATAATAATAATAATAATAATAATAATAAGCCAAAAGCACAGGCAAAGAAATATATTGCTTTCAACTATTAACTGATCAAATAAAATGTATTTCAATGTCAATTTTCCTTTATTAAAGGAATTATACGAAAATGTACACATATACAAATTCCAAAAATCTGCAGTGGTACAGCGCCCTTGTATGAGACCTGATAAAGGCTCGTTTCTGTTTACCGACCTTTTACGTCCGTGCTGCCGTTTCTCATTGCAAACTTTCATTCTAAACATTTTTTTCGCATCTGGCGTGGTTCCTCGTCGCCGGAATTCATGTCCTCGGAACATGGAAATTTAATGTCAACATTGTACGCGTTCAAGCCAAAATATGTTTCGCATCTAACGAAAACTGTAGGCTAAAACAAAACAACAGTGGCGATACATTTTGATGCGTACAGCAAGCATAACATTGCGTAAAAGTCGCTGTAAATAAAAACACAATGTATTAAAACCTAATATAAAATTATGTTAAACAATTTAGGTAAAAAAATAATTGCAGTCAATTAAATATGTTTTACAGTATTGTAAAAAAATCTCTTCAAGAGAAAGAGCCTCAATGAGACGAAAACAACGCCATGGATTTGCTGAAAATATACAATATTTACAAACGCGGCTCCAAATCTCAACAGACTGCGCCAGCGCGCGCCTGCTCTCGCGGACCGGCCGGGCGCTGGCGCGTGGCTGCGAGCTTCTCTTTGGGACTCTTTGTTTCACTGCGTGCGCCACTGGCCTCGAGGACACGTCTGAGCAATTACGGCCAATTAAGGGACGTGACTCGTCAGATAAAGTCTTATGGTTACATGTCAACTTAATAATTATAATACTACTAATAATAATAATACGTCTGAAAAGATCAATGGGATCATGACTGTCAGGTGAGATCATTCCAAGCGCCCGGACCAGGCAATGCTCAACCCCAGCCGCTTTTCCTGAAAGCGTAAAGATGGCGTTTACGTGGTAAATGCCGCTGTTGTTGCATCCCGCACAACACGGGATAAGAGCTCGGCAAGTAAAACGAGCTGCCATGAGCTTCTGTGCGCATAATGCAAAAGAACACGGAGCTGAACTGAGGAAACGCACAGCGAAGCACAAAGGTCAGGTTTATTTCGCATACGCCAGTAACAACAGGGCCATAGTGTCACAGTGTTGGGAATCTTCACAGGACATTTTCTCTCTTAGTTCTTGAAGCAAAGTCTTCCTCTCCGCGGCTGATATTCTAGAGATTTCTTACTGCGAGGCATAGTGATGATCAGACATAACCGAATCATCTTCTGCAGTCCACATCTTGGATCAGTACAGGGACAAAACAGCATAATACAAATGTATCAATTGTTGATATTTGTTCATTGCACCGGCGTTTGGACTCCGTGGTGGGGCGGCGTGTCCCCATAAACATCCTCGCTAGCTCCCAGCGGTCCTCCGGGAGGCGTCATCCGTTTTTCTTTCTGGCGTCTGTTACAAAACCAAACCCTTACAACCTCCTTTTCCAGCTGTAGGCTGTCCGCCAGTGAAGTAATCTCCGACGCCCCGGGCTTTGGGCACTTAAGGAAATGGCTCTCTAGAGCCCCCTTCACGCTTACCTCTATAGAGGTCCGCTTTTTCCTCTTCCTCCCCTGTGCGGCTATCTTGTCCAAGCTAGTCGGACTCCCTGACGTGGAATCCGCCTCTTCCAACCACTTGTTCAACAAAGGTTTGAGTTTGCACATGTTTTTAAAGCTAAGCTGCAGAGCCTCGAACCTGCAGATCGTAGTCTGAGAAAAGACATTTCCATACAGGGTTCCCAGGGCCAGTCCGACGTCGGCTTGCGTGAATCCCAGCTTGATTCGACGTTGTTTAAATTGCTTAGCAAACTGCTCCAAGTCATCCGAGGTCGGTGTGTCCTCGTCTGAGTGATCGTGATGGCTCTGGTGCTGGGACGGCTGGCGGCCGGGATCGCTGAGGTGGGGGCTGTGGTGGTCTTCCTGGGCATCTCTCAGTGCGTGATGGTGCATACCCTGTCCGCCGCTCGGAATAAGACCGTTCACGGTGAAACCAGGCTGGGAATAGACAAGGGTCTGCGCGTTCGTCGTTGCCATGCTCGGTGTGTGCGCGGCTGTGCTTGTTCTCCATGCCCTTGCGTCATGATGGTTCCCATGCGGCTGGTGCACCGTGTGAGACAGTCGCGGCTGATGCTGCAGACTGCTTGAACTGTGCAGTTCCTCTCTGCCACCCTGCACCGAGGGCTTTATGTCTTGCTCGCTGAGTGGGCTGGAGGACCACGGGGTCCCGTCCCCGTGTGAGAGCGCACTTATCCACTGGTGTGCGTGGCTTAGCGGATGACTACTGCTATGCGCTGTATAGTCATTTTGCAACAGGCTCTGCGCGTCTCTGTACGCGGTTGCCTGCTGCATGCTCCCGGGCTCCGAGTGCACGATGGACGAGCTGGATGTGAGAATATTGTAATGACTGGACGCTGTAGTCGCCATGACTCCCGGAGCTGGACTGATTGCTCTTATTAAATGAGCCGCGCATTTGACAGTTACTTTCTGCCACAGGCGTTTACCAGGCTCTTCGCCAGGAGGACGCAGCGGCGCGCACCTGAGTTCCGCCTTGCTCGGGATTTTATTGGTCAGAAACGGTTGATATATGCAGTAACCCATAACAGCAACCATCTCATTGGTCACACCGGATTTCTTACAAGCCTCCCCCATTCTCTCCAAGAATACGGTGACTTCTGCAGCATTCCTGTCAACAAGGCAGACCGGAAAGTGTCCGAGATGCGCAGGCGAAGACCTGCAAGGAACAGTCATCGAAACGTGCAGAAATGCAAGTCTTACCAGAAAAGTGTTTCTTAGGCATGGACCCGCAAATCGAATTCATATTATTTGAAGGTGATCCCCCACCCGCCAAAAAAAATGTCATGGAAAGCATACAATATTACTTTTAAAATCAGTTAGACACTACTGGAATACGGGCATTAAAACGCACACGCACACACATTTCATTATAATGCCATTCGACAGACTGAAACTAATGGTATGTTTTCACTGGCCCCGGGCCAGAACGAAGATGATGTCATTGTACAATATGTGATATTCAGCGGATGTTTTGCCTTGTGTTTTCGTTATTCTACTGCAGTATCCTGGAATTCTTCATTATAAATTGCTGCAAAATCTTCTTTCATTATAAATGTCTTGAAAATCATAAAAGTTTTTGCTATTTAAAAGGAGCACACTTAGATACCGTAGAGGTAAATCCCACATAGGGAAAATAGTACAGTAAGGTACCATAGATGTAAAGACCACGTGGGGAAAGGAGTATAGTCACATCCCATAGATGTAAAGACCACGCGGGGAAAGGAGTATAGTCATATCCCATAGATGTAAAGACCACGTGGGGAAAGGAGTATAGTCAGATCCCATAGATGTAAAGACCACGCGGGGAAAGGAGTATAGTCAGACAACACAGTGGTGAAGGTAATTCCCAAAAATGGTGATTACCCTTTGGTAATCCTTAACGACGTTCAGAACAATCAGTCGTCAGTGCACAAAATACACACACTGATGAAATAACCAATGAATGGTGAAGGTGGTGGATGGCAGTGATTAGCGGGGTTTGGCGGCCTGTCTTTAAAGCATTTTTTTTTATTTTACGTTTGTAGTAGACACAACTGATCACCTGAAAGTCAAAAGGCGTCTCATGCATGCACCTTTTACGTTTTGTAGTGCAGAATTTCTGTATCATCTGTGCCTACTCGAGAAATGATATTTTAATGAAGAAATACACTTGGTACCTACATTGTATTGTTGCTTCGAGTAAAACGTTAGTTCGAATGCACATCTCACCTATAGCCAATGTCTAACGTTGGGCAAAGGGGATGCCACAATAAAGGTTTTCACACCCGGAAATCTGACCATAATGTTCTTAAGGTTTTTGTAGATTTGTTCCGGTTCGGTTAGCCACCTACATGCTTTAACTATACCCCAAAGCCTTTATGCACACTACCATAACACCTAAACATGTCCTATTATAAACCACTTGTTGTTCATTTTATATGAATCCCGTTTCCATGTATATAAGTATTATAAGAATTCCTTCGCCCTCAAGTACTTTAAGTAAATGTTTCTCTGTCAAATCTAAAAAAAAGGATAATAAAATCGATATATTCCTAATCTCACACTGACTTTTATTTATATGTAATCGATAGGTTGAATACTTGTAAAAACCTAATATTTTCCAGGCAATAATTATAAATTCTTATGTACACAAATTCATTTATTGCAGCAGAGAAAGGTTAGAGTCCGTGGGATGTGTCCGTCATAGACGCCACAGCTGCTGGTGTCTCTCTGGCTCTTAGGGATGCGACATTATTCAAAGAGGGACATTTTTGCCGGGTCGCTGCCGGTTGCTATAGAGAGGAGAAAATGAAACAACAGAAGGCGCGTCACAGCAGCTTTCGTTTCTTCTTTATTTTAAAAGGTCCATTTATAATAGACTCTGGAGGACACAAAGCCTCCGTCGGAGTGCATTATGGGACAGACATTTTTCCTCCAGCGACCGCTTAAAGTCACTATTGGAGAAAATAAAGTTAATGCTGAGCTGCAGGTTTCTAAAACGATTCTGTGCTTAGATGCCGTCGTTCAATAAAGACAGTAAAATAAAATTCGCTCTATAAAGGTGACCATGCAATTAGCACGTGCAGACATATCGATGATCTGTTTACGTAACGCATACCTGTTGTGAGTAATATAAATGTCTTTAGCGCGTGTCCTGAAAAACCTTGAGAAAATTTTAAATAATTAGAACCCAATTACAAGTAAATCCTTATGAAATAAGATCATTCATAGTCTTAAACATTAGATTTTAAAACGAAACTATTTAAGGATATTTTAAGAAATGGTGACGGGCGCGATTACGTTGCTTCGCGGAATCTCCCCAATCAAAAGAACATTTGTGACAATTAGCTTATAATTTGCGGAATTACCGAAACTCCGCAGAGGGTCGGGCGGCCGTGTAGGAATAGAAGCAGGGCGCATTATCTTAACAGTGTAATATGCAAACTCTGGGTCGTTTAATTACATGGCTTAATAATGCATAAATGATGTGAGTCTTGTTGTTTGGACAGCAAGGTCTGTGGTAATTCATTCTGGAGGCCAGTCGCCATCACGTACAGTCAGTTACTCTCCAGCTCTGGAGCCTCTGCCAAACTACATTTAAAAGAATAGAAATTAATGACGGAGAATCTAAGCGTTAAATTAACAGCAATTATATGACCCGCATGATTTAACGATTCAATTTCTTATGGTCTAATTAGGTAACTGTCGCCCCAAACATCAGCCAGCCTCCCCTCTGTGAATTTTCATACAAAACACGGTTGTGTTCAAACACGAAAAAAAATAATAATTGCACATTATGAAGACCCGACACGGTTTAAATCATGTATAATCAAAACAGCACCGAGTGGTCTGAAAATGTAACTTTTTCTTAACAGTTTTCTTAACACCTCATATATCCATATGTACCTACTGTATTATACCGAGTTAGAAATCATAAGTCAGCCCATTTTACAAAATTACTTAGATTTTAAATTGATGTGGTCATAAATTTACGTTTCCAGTCTTATGTTTACAACAGGCTGCGTTTGCGTTTTAAAACGTCCGAATGAATAAACGCTTTCCCTTTAAAGCTTTCATGCCAACCTGCAGAGACCGTCTCTGTGCTTGCCTGGAAATCAGATGCAGTAAGACCACCCTGTGCCTTATTTTTAACGCTAATATTTTCCTGGGAACAGGATTGGAATACTAACGCAGCCTCACAGGGTCCTGAGATTTTATGTAGGGGTGGTCTGTGCACGTGCTAGGGAGGGAGGGAAAGTGTGGCACTTTCACTGCAGTGATACTAGGGATGTCCCATGCATAATACCTGTATGTGCTGCTCTGCGTGGCTGTGCCACATTAGTACTGACATTAAGGAGCCCCCCCCCATTATGCCTGTGTGCTTGTGTATGTGTGTGTGTGTGTGTGTGTGTGTGTGTGCGCGCGCGCATGTGTGCATGTTTCTGTGTGTGCGTATGTGTGTGTGTGTGGATTATGTTTATATTACATTGTGCAGACCAAATGTCACCCGCAATATAATAAAGACCAGTTATTTTCCCATTGTGGGGGCTGTTTTTCAGGTCCCCACAAAGATCCGCAGTCAAAAACTTAAAATATCTTGTGTTTCATTTGATTACTTATGGTTAAGGTGAGGGCTGGGTGGGGGTTAAGGTCGTCATGTTGGCATTAGAGTTTTCCCCATAGAAATGAATGCAGAGTCCCCACAATGATATAATTACAAACCATGTGTGCGTATATGTGGCTCTGTTACTGTGACATCAGCGCCACTCCCTGTACAATCAGCCCCGTCCCCAGGTCAGTCAGGGTAGGGCTCTAGGTCCTGCATTCTAATGCAATTAGGCAGCACAAAGGCCTTGTTAAATCCGTAATCCTTGGAAAGCTCTCCTTAGATTGTTTACACCGGCGATGGTGAAATGTGCATTATCTTCCTCTTTACAAGAGCAATGAAAAGGGCGTGTGATTCCCACAGAGGAAAGATTCATCAGAATCTCTCTGAAATGCTCATGTGTCTTTTAAAGGATTTAATTACAAAGCCCAGTGCAGCGGATAAACTCTGGATCAAGAGACTGACTGTGCTTCACAACACAATGATTACAAAGAGATTCTGGCTTCTGAAGACTCTGGGAGCTGCGGCTGCTTCACGTAGCTTGATGTTGGTGGAAACATCTGCATTGGCTGCTAGAGGAGTGCTTGTAAACACTATGACATCTGGAGTCAAATATGGCAGCTTAACGAGCGGTTAAACATATGCATTAACACGTTTGGGGCAAAACATATGGAGCGCTGTGAAAAGCCATCAAGCGATTAACACGGGAGTGGAAGTGACACCTCTGACTGTACGTTTGATGCCCAGCGTCAGACTCTGCCTGTAGCGCTGCCTGTCCGTGTGCCTTCACATGTCCATTTTAAAACATATTCTGCTGCAGGAACATGTCGGCCCCCAGGTGAGTCGTCAAAGGTGATTCCCAGCACTGGTACCAACAGGACCAGCACTTTCCCTGGTTTACAAAGTGATGCGGTCCAAAATAGCCTTTCAACGATTAAATTAATTTGCAGACGTTTTGAGTCAAAGTCATATACTCTTGAGAAAGCAGGCAAGGCTCAGTCCCTGTAGCGATTGTGGGTTAAGGGTGCGATGGTGAAATCGCTCAAGATTTGAACCAATGACTTTCAGGTCATGGGGCAGCGCTGTGGTGCAGTTGTCAGCAATGTTGCTTCACACTTCTGGGACCAGGGTTTGAGTCCCTGTCCTGGTTCCATATGTGTGGGGTTTGCATGTACACCCTGTGTTGTCATGCGGTTTCCTCCACAGTCCAAAAACATAGCCTGTTGGTGTGTGATGTGCGTGCCCGGTGATGGGTTGGTGCCCCAACCCGGGTTGTTCCCTGCCTTGTGCCTGTAGCCTCGATGATAGACTCTGGGTTCCCATGAATGGGATAAGTGGTTACAGAAAATGGATGGATGGGCTTTCTGATCACAGAATCCAGATCCACACATCTAGTGTAACTTTGACGGCTATCGTGTTTAAATGTGCATCCAAGATGTGAGGGGATGCTGAACCTGAGGAGGGTCCCTGAGAGTCCTGGAGCAACCTATGGGGCCAGACATGCATGTACAGGCAACTGGAATTGGAGCAGCTTGAACTGCGAGCAAAACACAGCGAGACGTGAGGAGAGACACACTGCGAAACAGCCGTCACGTCCGCTCCTTATATAACTCCTGCTAATAATGTGGTGGATAAGGCTTTATACTATGCAGTGACTTCATGAGAATTTCACAGCTTGGGCGAAAGCAGATGGGAGAAGCTGCAAGTGATGAAAGGGAACCGGATTCGCTTTTGTGACTCTGTGAAAAGTGCAAACGTTCCCAGCAAAACAGCTCGCATGTTTCACAGAGCGCAAACGGCCAGCCGTGCGGAGGGTTAGTATCACGGTCCAAAACTGCCGTTTCCATTCCCCACACAGTCTTATAAGTGGCTGTGAGCAGTGCTGGAAAGCTGGGCGCCCGATCGGGGTGCAGTGCCGTGTGGGTCTGTGTGCGTGTGCCTCTGTGTTCCCATGCATGCAAATGGGAGAGAGGACCAGAGCACAACCAGAGGAAGAACTCTGCGTTTTGTGCCGCATTTGTTGGATTGTGGGTAATTAGGAAACCACGTTTTTGACGAGCTTCGCCGCCACAAAAGTGTTTATGTGAAAAGGTAACAAGCAATTTTACAGAGATGATGTTGTCTTCTGACACAATGACTCGCCATTATGCGTGTGGAATGGGAGGTGCCTGCACTCCTGTAATCACTCAGCCGAATTGCATTGAGAATTGATTTTAAGCTCTGTACTGTCTTACAGGCTGTAATCAAGCCCCATTATTCACTCCTAAATAAAGCAATCTGTGGAGCTAAACAGAATGTGTGACTCCTGTTAAACAGCGCAGTTCCTGGGAGCAGCGTATCCTAATAAAACTGGGCACACTGGTTTAATGCCTGAACAGTGGTGTGTGCGTGAAGCTGGCGGCCCCACGATCTGACTGCTTTGTGTCCCTAAATGGCTGGTCCTGGCCACACACCACTAACTCTCCCCAATAAATCCCACTGTGTGCAGTTTTACAGCCCACATAAAATGGACTGTACAGACAACTATAGGATATTTTGCACCTTGGGGTAATCAATTATATTTTAGTGCCGTGTTTTTATGATGCAGCTGTTGCCATGACTTGCATCGTTTGTATCTTGTGGGGACACCTGACAGTGGTGCAGAATTATGCTCGGTGTTCCCCTTGTAATAAAGCTGTAAACATTTCTCTGACCCTAGACCTTGTCACCTTTGTCCTGCTTCCAAAGATATATTCCTCTGACATCCTTTCCAGAAACCCAGCGGAGTGCAGCTATTAGATCCGAGAGCCCACACAGATCGATAAAGAGGCACCACAATGGGTTAAAACGCTCATAAATCCCCACACAAACAGCGGGGCAAGAACACAGCAACCGGCAACTGTGTGCAGGTGTTCAGCCCCAATGCATAACCTCTGAATAACATGAATGTGAATATTAACATACCAGTGATGCTCTCCTATTATAAAACCAAAAAAATACCTAGTATTGAGGTGTGCAAACGGACAAGATTACATTTTTTGTTGCATATATTTTTATTGAGCTTTTATTGACACTTTCGTAAAAAGCAACATACAAGTGAGGCAACTAGCACGTTACAAACATCCGTGCTGTTTGGGAGGCAACTCGGCACCCTAAGCTGAGCTTCCGGTGAAGGCCCAGGTGTGAGTGCAAGCAGTGCAGGTGGAAGAACTAAATAAGATCACTATTCAATGATCAGAAAGTGTACCGCTAGTATTATTCAGAGAGCGTGGAGAAGTATCAGGCTGGTACAGGTATTCCTGGAACAGATGTGATTGATTTCAGTGAAAAGTCCTGCATCGTTAATGTCCGAGTGTGAAGAATGATGAGTGTGCCGCTGGAAAATGCGATAGAAAGTGCCTCTTCGCTTTTCCAGAAACGTGTCATCGAGGTCTGCCAGCTCCTCAGCCTGCGGCTCATCGCTCTCTAGCAGCGCAAAGTACCTTCCCACGCAGCCTGTCTTCACCCAGCTTTCTGGGTCTCCATTCAGGCGAGGCTGGCCAATCGGTGTGCTCACTGCGCAGGCCCCTCCCCCTTCCTTTGGGAGCCTTTCTTGTAACTGTCTGCCGGCCCTTTCACTTCTTGTCCCTTGGTGACCCCGTGACCTTCCAGGGACCACATTCCGTGCTGTTATTCACACCATCTGGTTTTCACTGGAGGCGGGGGTCGTCTAACACTCTCCAGCATCCCGTCGGATGGATCCAGAGCCAGAATCGACGCTGGTGCAGATATCGGGGCCGACTCTGCATGCGGATGTCAGGTCTGCTTCGGGGTGGATTCTCCCAGCTGCTGGCCCTGTTTATGTGTGAGAGAGACATTTCTAAAGATCTCCTCAAGTCACTCAAAGCAGCTGTGAGCTGGGAAAATTCCCCAGGAGCTCCCCTTCAGGAAAAGTGGGCGATGGCATGAGCACAAAAAGGACACCATCTGTCCCCGAATGAAAAGGTTGGTGACACCTTCTGTGGAAGCGACATTCCAGCACTGCAGCAGAAAGGCACGTGTAGAGGGTGTGCGCGCTGATTCCAGGCTCACGCTTCTTAGATATGTGATGCGTTTCACCACTCGCCACACCCTTCAGGGCAGTGGCTGATGCTGGCAAGGGCAAGATGGCCAACTGGTCAGGGTGGCATCTTTTGAGTGGGCACCAACTTAGCAAACCAGCGGCGTTCAGTTGCGTACCACATGGGCTTCGACCCCCACTGGTCATGGGAGAAGCTCCGCTAAATTTTACCTTGAAAGCGTGGTCTTCATTTTACACTCATCTGTCTGTATAAACAAGACGTAATTATGCTCCTGGGCACTGAACAAATGTATGGAGGAGCAGAGGAAAGTGTATCTCTCTGACCTCGATGTCAGCTTAGGTCATGTGGTCCTGACGTTTGACATTAACAGCAGATCTCCTGTGGTCATATGTATTTCAGACACTGGCCTTTCAAGATTGGCAGCAGCAGTTTTATTCTGTTAAAAAGCTTTCAACAATGTTTTCACATTTTCTATAAGTTATTGTAAGTTTGTATTAACTTCAATAGAAAAAAAACTGAGCTTTATTTATGGATTTCTTGGATTTTTATCCCCCAAGCAAAACATCCAAATTGCTATTTTGCATAAATTATTTATTAGTGGGGGTTGAGAACATGGTGTTCTCTCCCCGAGGACCTCCAGGCTAGGAAAGCTTCAGTCAGTCGTCCGTCTCTGTGCCTGCTGTAAAAACATTGTGTTCCACATCGCATTCGTGTCTCCCAGCAGGACATAGGCTGTCCCACTTCCTCTTTGCCTGCTCACTGAATGTCCCGGTTATCTACCATGCGCACGCTTGCGATCAGAGGAGCAGTGCCATTTTAATAACCGATTCAATACAGGGTCTGATTATTCCAGAGGCTCGCAGTAACAGTCCAGTGGTTCGGAAAGCAGCAGATGTTGTGACGTCTTCTCCCCTTAGCGATAAATAAACATTACTCTGTCTCACCCCCTTATCTGCTAAATGTAAAATAAAGAAAGTAAAGCCTTGTTCTCTCCCTGGACAGGTTCAGGGTCCGGGTGGGCAAGGCCCCATGAATGAAGTGGTCCGTCCATGTTTGTCCAGAAGATGGCACCCTAGTTGGCCGCCTATGTCACCTAATGGGTTGACCAGCCGTGTTGAATCGATTATGAATTCAGCGTGTGCTCTAGGGTATAAGCCCTACCCATTTGATAGCTGCTGTGTTGCTCTCTTGCCACCGAAAGAATCCATGATGCATCTGACATCACTGAAAAGTTTTTCCTCATGCACGTTGCACGGGTGGAGTGGTGGCTCTGAGGCTAGGGATCTGTGCCGGCAATTGGAAGGTTGTTGGTTCAAATCCCATAAATACCTAGAGTGCTGAAACTGTCTGTTCATTGGCATCTGAACAATTAACTTTCTACATTGCATTCTGGCATTTTTTCCTTCCCTGTTTCAGGTGGCAGTGTACAGTTCTCTGGGTTAGGACTCTGGGCCTGTGATCAAAAATCACTGGGTTTGAATCCCAGGGCAAGCAAATTGGTGCTGCCATTGGACCCTTGAGCAAGGCCCTTAAGCCCCAGCTCCAGGGGCACTGACCCTGCACTGTAACCCCCACTCTTGCTCTCACCTGTATGTGTGTTTCATGGACAATACAGTGACAGTTGTGAAAGGCGCTATATTCAGTTAAATTGAATCGAACTGAACTTCAAATTTTTAGCATAAAAGACGCATTGAATTTCATTGAATTGCTCTCTTTCTCTCTCTCTCTCTCTCTCTCTCTCTCACACACACACACACACACACACTAACATGGTTACAGTCACAGCACCCAAACATGCTTTCCCAAAACCCACATTATGTCACATTCATTCTATTTTCCATTTTCACAGACTTGATTAGGTGTTTAACATGAATCAGATGTTTAATTAGTCAAATTCACAGTGACTGTATGCACCACAGAGACCTAACGTAATTGTAATTGCAAGTGTTTAATGAATTTCTCTGTCATTGTGATTAACAAAGTTACCCTATAACTCCCGCAGCGACCTACTATATTGTTATATATAACATTTTCTGGGAAATCCAAGTACTGCCAGAAAGGTGAGTTAGGACGACTTTTTAACCATATCGAAATGTTCCACGTCCATATGATCCCAATACTACCATTTGCACTGTGGAAGGTTTAGCACAGAAATGCTTAGCTACGTCTAGACTGGACCCGTCGTGGTGCCCTGGTTCAGAATGAATATTTTTGGAGTGTGAGCAGACACAGCCTGAATCGCATTAGGGGTTTCGTCTAGCTTTGCCCTGCATGTCTCCTGCTCTGCCATGAGAGAAATGATCCCCGCAGTCGCAGAAGCAGTAAACCCACTTTGCTCTTCAGACAACGGAGCTTGAGCATTATAATGTCCTGCTCCTATTTCTAGACCTTTATTGGCTGTGTTTTATGCTGCACTTGGTTTGTTTCTGATTATATCCTGTCTTCGTTTTAAGCTTCTACCACTGTTCTAGATTCAGTTCTGCCTCAGTTTTGGGCTTTTCGCCTGCATTTTGGCTATGGATCATGCTGCATTCCGCCTCTATTTTAGGTTCCATTCTGTTTTTGTTACCGGCTGCATTTTGGCTATGGTTCAAGCTCCATTCTGCCATTCTGGTTCTATGCTACCTCTGATTCAGGCTCCATTCTGGCTCTGCTTCAGGCCCCATTCTGCCTCCTTTTCAGGTTCTGCTTCTGCCTTGGGGCTGCTGAAACTTGTCCAAAGGAAGCAGTGTGAATCCTGGTTATTTTCCAGTTCAGATTCTAATTAAAGCACCACAGCCTCTAATGAAACTGTGAGTTGGGTGAAAAAAAATGACCACTGGCAAATTCACAGTGGGATCTACACTATTTAATGGAGCTTGACCAAAAACAGGTATAAAACAATCATGTAATTGATATTGCCAGCTGTGTTTATGCTAAAACTGATTCTCATGCTTACAATTCAATTTTTATTGCAGGATTTGGCTATTTAACTGCTTATTCCTGACTTATATCTAAATGGCACATATCCCCAGCTGAAATCAGTATGTTTTTTTCATCTTCATTCTTCAGGAATGGTACAGCCCAACTTCTCGAAATTTAGGAAGTCATTCTAGGAATGAACTTTGCAAGATTTCTAAGCTTGGAAAGCAGGTGAGCTCCATCCCGCGCATGCCATACCAGGAAGTTGACACTAAATCTTTCAGACTGGAAGAGGCACAGATGTTGTGAACATCGAAAGATGTATTTAAAGGTCCTTGTGTCAAACAGTCCATGGTGCTGCTGTTACTTAGCTCATTGTGTTTCTGTTCAGTGTGGGAATAAGAGAGGGGGACGCCGGTGTTTACTGGGATGAAGAACAGGATGAAAGAGAGAGAAAAGGGAAGAGGATGTAGTGAAGGTGCCCTTTTGTGTTTCTATTGGGTATTTCGGAGGCATGAGGAATACTAGACCTTCACATATCCAGAAGTTTCTTAGGAGTGACATGAGGGAGATAGAGCAGAACTCATGAGCTTACGGTGAAGTAGATACAGTTAAAGGTCTTTTTCCCGCACACGTGAATAACGTGAGAGACATCTGAACAAAGATATAATTTTCTAAAAAAGACATAAATATGAATAATTCCTTACAAAAGAAAAGAGTGTCCTCACACATACTGGGGTATTTAACGTGTAAGAAGCAAATATAACAACTTACTTTATTCACTTTCTGAACGCAGTATGCATTTTAATGACATTTAGAATTATTCATTACAATTTCAGCAGGATTTTATCACACTGGGCTAGATACTGTGAAGGATCAGGTCTCAATGATGGCAGGTGGACGAAAGGAAAATGGCCAGGCTCTGAGGAATTCACTCAGAACAGAAACATTCAAAGACAGTAGAGCAAAATAAGACTAGAGGTTATGCGCGATCTATCAGCTCACTGAGGACGGTCCTTTCATCTGACCTTACATTATCTGGCTCTGCAATATCTATATGGACAGATGTGATTGGCTAGTATCGCTGACTCATCCGTCCATTAGTGGTTAGATGGTTTTCCTTTCAGTAAAATCAGAGTATCCTGGGTAAAGCCTGGTTTGCATAAACCAAACACAATTAAATTTGCTTTGCTAAATCAAAATTTGTAAGGGGTTCATCGTCTCTCTTGGGGACAAATTACTTCCAACAGGCCCTGTGTATTGTAAGAGATTGGGGGGAACATGGGCCAGTGAGGTCCTCTCCACAAGCTCAACACTGGAATTAATTATTCAGGTTCTTTCATTTGCCTCACATCTGTTTTTTTAATGTTTTCATTCTTGAAACAAATTCTTTACTGATTTTATCTACTGTACTTTGAAAAAGAACATATTTGGGATTGTTTATGACAGATTAGACACACAGCAGCCAGAACCCACACAAACACCTGCATCTTCATTAGACACACAGCAGCTAGACCCCACATTAATACCTGCATCTTCATTAGACACACGGCAGCTAGACCCCACACAATCACCTGCATATTCGTTAGACACACGGCAGCTAGACCCCACACAATCACCTGCATATTCGTTAGACACACGGCAGCTAGACCCCACACAATCACCTGCATATTCGTTAGACACACAGCGGCTAGACCCCACACAATCACCTGCATATTCGTTAGACAGACAGCGGCTAGACCCCACATAAATACCTGCATCTTCATTAGGCACACAGCGGCTAGACCCCACATAAATACCTGTATCTTCATTAGGCACACAGCGGCTAGACCCCACATAAATACCTGCATCTTCATTAGGCACACAGCGGCTAGACCCCACATAAATACCTGCATCTTCATTAGGCACACAGCGGCTAGACCCCACACAAATGTCTACATCTTCATTAGACACACAGCAGCTAGACCCCACACAAATGTCTACATGTTCATTAGACACACGGCAGCTAGAACCAACACAAACATCTGCATCTATTAGATATGCAGTAGGTTGTTTTCTGTATTTTATTTTTGTAATTTGCAGTTGGTAACCAAATTATTTATGCATGCATTGTCCAGTGCACACAGAGCTGTACTCATGTCTTTGTGGGGACCTTCCGTTCATTTCTATGAGTAAAAACCTAATCCCAGCAACAACAACCTTAACCCCTCAACCTTAACCATAAGCAATGTAAGACACTCGCTGGCATTTTCCGTTTTTTGATTAAAGTTACAGATTTTTATGAAATTTAATTTCCCCTTGAGGGGACTGAAAAAAATGATCCCACAATGTCAAAATAACAGGTATTTATTATATTGTGGGGACATTTGGTCCCCACAGTGTAATGTACACCTGGACCAGAGACACAGTGAGCTTGGAGCCCAGCTCAGGAAGTGCATAAAGGAAAGCAGGGGACACATTGGAGAGGATACCTATCTACTGGAGGGTACAAACTTCATCACCTGTATTTTGACTACAGGAGAAATCTGTAGTACCTGGAAGAATCCTGTGCAAACACAGAGCACAAATGCAAACTCCGGAACTGTATGCGTGCTTCATTTTTAACCTCATTTGAAACAGTACAGAAAACAGCTCACTGATACCTGGTGTGATGTCATCATGCAGATAATAATCAGCACCGTGTTGCTGGACAGCAACTGCAAGATCCTCACCAATGGCTTCACAGCCAATAGGACATGGCCAGCGGCAGCTAATGTATTTAAAGGAGAAGGGGGCGTGTTCGCCATCCCTGGCACAGCTCAAAATCCGCAGAGTGACTGGGTGACCATTTGCATTTTTAGTTATTTGGTGGATACCTTTTTATCTAAAGTGACACACATTTGAGAAGGCAGGGTCACCTAGACCCAGGAGCAATCTGTTTTAATGGCCATGCTAAAGGGCCCAATGGTGAAGTCACTTTACCGACGAGATTTAAACCAGCGACCTTCTTACCACAGGTACGGCGTCTTAACCTGCCGAGTCATGCACTGCCGCCATTATGCCCTGCTTAAGCTTTTCTTACTCTCTCCCTGACCATAAACCGCTCGGAGGATGACTGCCTGGAAGGGACTGCCGCCTTCCATCTGTTTGGCTAGCAACTAAAGAGCAGGTGGCAGCCGCACATGTAGCTCCCCCCCCCCCCAAGTGACCTTAACCTGCCCATCACCTGCCCTTAGTGTCCCCAACTATTTTCCTTAAATAAACAATACCCCAGTCAGGGGTTCCCTCTGCAACTCCATCTCTTGTGCTTGAGGTTGCCATAGACCAGTCTCTCACCAGTTTATCTGCCAGATGCGTATAACTGATTGGGTGCTGGCTTCCCTCACCTTGCTGCAGGAAGGAGGAGGTCAACCTCACCACCATGCTGCCCACCAGCAAGTCCCTCAAAACCAGCAGCCCTCACCCTGACATAGCCTTGAGGTTCCCTTCAGGGAAAAGTTCCATGGAATGCTGCACTTCCTGCCTACCAGGGATAAGCATGTCCTCATTGATCTTGGGTTATGTTTGGGCTCCAAGATTTGGTTATTAAGTTGTGGTATCCACCAGGTTTACCCAGTCTGGTACCTCACTAGGGCATGCTGGTGGTGCACTTCATAGCTGGATATCGGGGAGCCCAGAATGCAGGAGAGCACATCTGAAATGGTCTCCTTCAGAAATGAGAACTGTCATCAAAAACATCTGTCAACAAAGCCTTTATTGCCACTGCCCAGCTCCTGATGCTATTCCCCATCACTGAGGTGCCCTTCCAGTCCATTTGTGGATCTCTGTACACCACCTCCAATGAAGGGGGTCATGTTGTTCATTAGAGAGTCAAAAAAGTACAACAGCAGGCGTCCCATTGGTCAACTCAGTCCTAAAAGCTCCACCCTGGCGAACAGCTCCTTGATCTTGCCCTGAGAAGGTGGATACCGTGAACCACCAGATCCGGCAACCCAGCCATCACTCCACCAAGCAGACCTGCCACATCAAACAGCTGAATCAACAGATCAAGCCATGACGTTTTCCTGTTGGCATGGTTCTTTTCTTTGGCTTTCATGGCGTGTCCCCCATCTTCCAGAGTTTGATGGACATTGTGTTTCACCCTCACCAGAAGTATGCAGTGGTATTGGTAGGTGACATCCTCACCCAGGTCAGGAGCTGGATGAAGCGCCGTATTTGCCTCTACACTGTACCAGATAAGATAACAATAAGACAGAACTTTATCGATTCCTATGGGGGGAATTTCTTGGGACAGTAGCACAGAAAAAATGATAATGTTAAAACATAATAGACAATAAGACTATGTAAAGGAAAGTGCTAAAATAAGCATGAAAATAAATATAACCTGACAGCTGGGGCTCAGGAATTACTGACTCACTAGCTGAGATTCTTGATTGGGATTCCTCTCTATCTACCAAAAGTGATTGTTGTAAGACCACACAGGAAGCATAGCTTCCTCCACAAAATTGCCTAAGGAATTAAATTAGACAATGTATCAGTGTAAAGTCATTTTAATTTGTGATGAAAAGTGTTATCTATCTTACTAATTGAGCCACAGTGCCAATCGTTTCATGGGAGTTGTTTTCAGCAACATCCACATTAATTTTCCCTCTGAAACCAGGATAAATTCAGCCCATAGATACTCACTGACGCCGTGCTTCACTGGAAATTTATGGACACTTCATGTAAGCTTTGTCTAAATGTAAAATAGACAAAAACCTTTTGGTCAATATGCCTTGATGACGTATTTTTGGAGCCGGCCTGGACGCCGCGCTTCACTGGGAATGTATGTGAGCTTCATACATTCAGGTTTTGCTTAGTCACCGTTGATTGGACAGATAGATGTGCAGTCAGATGTTTTAGACCCGCCTGGAAGCCAGGATTCTCTGTATGGTGATTGGGAGACGTCTTGACAAGACAGAACAAACTACCAATAACATTAATACTGACAACTGACACATGCTGTTGCCGGCGTTGGCTTGCAGTATTCATTCATTCTGTCACATGCAGAGGCACAGAAGTGTTTGGTTGCAACCTAGAGTGACAATTAATCATTTTGAATGTTATCTTACGCCTGTGGCATTTGTAAATATTGCACATACACTTGTTATCATTGAGTTTTCAAGTTCGACCCCTTGTTTAATTTTCATGGAACATTCAACAGTGTGTAGTAGAGTAGTTTTGTAATTGGCTTGCTAACGAAGCTGTCTGTATGTTCAAAATGGTCAAATCGCTTGAAAAGGAGCCATGCTGGTATAACAGGATAATAGATCATTTCTTACAAAAAAGAAAGGAGAGCAGAAATTACATACAAGTAGCTGGAAAGTAGCTTGTATTGTAGCTTTGGTTATACTGCTAACAGTCGACACTATGCTACCACCTGCCATTGCTACCCCCCTTCCTGCCCCCCCATCTTTTGCAACTTAATGGGAAAGACCAACCTGATGCCATCTGGTGGGCTGAAGACACAGAAACTGATTTACAGCAAGCAAAGGAGGTCCTGTCCACTGAGCTGATCCTCCGCTGCCTCAACCTCCAGAGGCTCCTCCTACATGAACATCATGGAAACTCAGCCCAGATGAGTCGCAGTATGCCGCCATTGACTGGGAGGCCCCAGCTATCATGTGGGGCGTCCATGAGTTGAAGTATTACTTCTTCAAGAGGCCCTTCACCCTCAGCACAGACTAAGATCCCTTGCAGTGGATCAAGGCCCAAGCATAGCAGCATTCAAGTGACCCACTGGTTCCTTTGCCTCCAGGATTTTTCCTTTACAGTATAACACTGAACCAGAAGTGGCCATGGAAATGCAGAGTGTTTATCGCAATCCGGTGCCTGTAGTATGCCCAGTCAGGTGTCCCCATACCCCCCCCCCCCCCCCCGTTCCCTTGGGGGCAGGGGCCAATGCACGCCACTTTTTGAGCATGTGTGACACCACAGAGCCACTAACCCTCCCCAGTGCAGATGAAGATTGGCACCACACCACTGGACAACAATCGCAAGATCCACCCCCATAGCCACAGAGAGAAGAGAAATGATGCTGAAACACACTGTTGATGCACTCAGATTCCTCAGAAAGAGAGCATGCACAGTCTGCTTGGCCAGAAGCCACTCCCCTCCACCTCAGACAAGGCAACCCATCTACATAATTACTATAATTATTGAAAGATTAGCCAAATGAGGTAAATTTACTTAACCATCCCAAGTTTTACTGTACAATCCATTACAATCTGACGAATTACAATACAAAGTAACTGTCTAATTCATTAAGGAAACACATATATATACAGGCAGTTCCCGACCGACATAAGTAATGCATCCCACAAACCCTTTTTGCGTTAGCAGTTCCATGAGCTCTATGCAACTTTCCCCAAGTCCAGAGTTACGTGACTCATATTTACGCAAGTCAAGAAGTGACAGCACACTTGTGCCCACAGGGGCTCCTTATAGTGTTCGACGTGAATTCGGAGCTACAAAAGGGAACTTGTCAGCAGGTACTGGTGGGAATGACAGCTAGACATGTGCATGTGAGGCATATTCTGAGGGCTCCTATTGGCAACAAGGACCAGAAGTGATTAGAGATTGTTGGATTTTGCTGAAACGACCACTGAAAATGAGCCATCTCTGGACACATCCTGCAGTGCAGTCATTTTTGATGTACAATTCATAAAACAATAGACATATGAAACTAAAGAAAGTAAAATGATTAGAGCACTCGTGGATCTGTGAAAAGTGTATAAGACCACTTCACTTTTTCAGCCTGAGTCGGGCCCTCCACAAAGATATGGGATTCTTAGATTCTGGAGTCCAGGGCACATCGCAGTGCTTTTACAGATGACTAGACCTAAACACCTGATGGTGCTAGATGGAAAACAACCATATCAACAAAAAAAAATCATTCCATATCAAAGGTCACAGGTGTAGTAAGGTATTCAGGCAAGTTGCAAAACGTATAAAAAATGAAATATCCATCCATCCATCCATTTTCCAAACCGCTTATCCTACTGGGTCGCGGGGGGTCCGGAGCCTATCCCGGACGCAATGGGCACGAGGCAGGGAACAACCCAGGATGGGGGGCCAGCCCATTGCAGGGCACACTCACCCACCATTCACTCTCATATGCATTCCTACGGGCAATTTAGCAAGTCCAATTAGCCTCAGCATGTTTTTGGACTGTGGGGGGAAACTGGAGTACCCGGAGGAAACCCCACGACGACATGGGGAGAACATGCAAACTCCACATACATGTGAAAACGAAATATTGATAATAATATTATTAGAAACACATGATTTACCACAAGATTCAGGTAGTATCTCACTCAGAGGAAGCTCGACATCATCAAACTCATTTGTATTGCCATCGCCTGACCTAGGGGATGGTGTCTGGCTCTGTGTATTAGGCTGCTCTATCTATGATCTGAAGGTTAGTGGTTCAAATCCTGTGGTTGACAGAGTGGTTTCGCCGGTGGGTCCATGAGTAGGGCCCTCGTCTTCGCTCCAGTGATCAACTTGCCTTGCTTTCCCCAGTGTACTTTGCTTTGCATAAAAGTGTCAAAATAAGCATTTCAGAAATGGGGAGGGGGGTGACAGGAGGACTTACATTCTTGAGCTGAAGAAGAGGCATGGACTTGGAGAAGATTTCTTATAAACCAAAACTAGAAGAAGGCTTCATTACAGATATGAACCATGAAGTTTAATCACCCTGAAGCAAAGAGGTTATGGGATGATCTCATGTGCAAACCTTAAGATGGATACTAATCTTTTCTGAAATCCAATATTTCAGCTGAGATACATGTATCAACTGTCTATTTCATTTGCAGTGTCTGTGTTGCAAGGAGAAGCGATAGCATCGATGGCTGGCTGGACACAGTTCCATTAGCTCTTGGAGTCTCTCTCTGCTGTTTTCCCATCCTCCGCTCCTTCTTTGGTTTGACAAAGCCGTCATTTTAAATTAGTAGACATTCCTCTCCCGAATCCAGAACTTTCTTCTGCACCTTGCTGTTGTCCGGATGCCAGGGACAGTGTTAGTGATGATACTGTCTGCTTCAGATGCAGTACCTTGCAAAATGATTGAACCCTCCCTGAAAATGATCACAAATGATATAATGTCCATATCGTCCTGTCATTGTTTTTATGGCAAACTCGTAGTCTGACTCAGTAAATTTTCTAAGTCATAATCAATTATTTGTCAGCAAATCTTTTGAAGAAACCGAAAAATTGGAAAAATTATGCTTGCATTCATAATCAACCCCTAGATATTAGTACTTGCTAGAGCCACATTTCGCTGCAATAACAGGTAATCATATATTGGGTTGAGTAGATTCCAGTTTTTAACACTGTTTAGAGGTAATTTGCCTATTCTAGCAGCCTTAGGGTCCGTCGAGTTGGTCGTGTGTTGCTTGTTGACTGCAGCTTCCATAGAAACCCACACGTCCTCTGTGGGATTTAGATCTGCACTTGGCCAGTGTAGAACATTCACCTTTTTGCTTTTTAATTACCCCTGAATTGCCTCTGGCCACATTTGATTTTATTGTGTCTCATTCTTCTCATTACTTTCCCAGACTCTTTTAACGTTTTCCATGCAGAGATTAAAAAAAAAAAAACATTGATTGATCTGGCATGTTGACTCCTCAATGCTTCCAGTCATCAACTGCTTAAAATGCGGCAGGAGCAAAATACAGCAGCCACTGTAAGAAACCCCCGGCATGACACCATGTGACCGGCAGAGATGCAAACGATTGGCCAGAAGGGGCGTCAATCATGAAGCAGCCTTTAAGGCAGACAGTTTGAGCAAATAGCAAAAACTTAAAAATGGTAGAATAAAAAGTTTACAAATTAAAATTTTAGGGAAAAAGTCGGACAAGTCGAGCAGGAAATGTCTGATTTCAGATCAGTTGATTGGTCAGTTTTGAGACCAGCAGACAGTCACCAGCATTCAGTCACACGCATTAATTTCTGCTGATTGATGGCGTCTTTAAATGAAACTACAAGCGTGTGGTTATTGGACAGGGTGTAATTTATAAAATCATTAGTAACACTTGTGTAGATGGCAGTCAGGGAAATCAGCCATCCACAAACACCGTCAGCGGTCTGTCCTCTAAACTGAAAAGCAGGTAGAGAAGAAATGAGGGAAGATAATTCTGGCGGTTATCTTTCAATCAGATATGTCACTCTCGGTAGATTAGTCAGAATAGAACAGGTAGGGAAGAGCGAGGAGGGAGATGCGCCTTTCAGAGGGACTCCGTGCTGCCACTCTGACGCATGCGAGACTCTAAATGTCAGGAGAGGAATTCGCCATCCCTGGGCGTTTAATTGTTCTAACATTTACCTCAATCTGAACCTGTTTTAAATCCATCTTGAAACAGAGACAATGCTGGGAAAATCACTCCTTTAATGGCCTTTCGTATAATGAAGTAACGACAGTGAACAAATAAATAAAAAGAGAGTCTAAAAAAGAAAAGGCACTCAGGCTGGTCAGTCGGCACGGTGCCATAAAAGGTTACTCACCAGCGGGTGAAGGTACCGTAGTAAAAGCAACACAGGCGAAAAACATGGCAAACGCCTCCTTGTATTTGCAAGTAATTGTGAGATTTACGTTTTTTGTTAGGTTATACAGCAAATGCTTTAATCCAAGGTGACATAGACTTGAGACAGCAGAGTCAGACAGTCCCTGGACCACCTGGGCGTTAAGGGCTGTGCTTTAAGACTCGATGGTAACATCACTCCGTCAACTACCAGCATCTCTTCAAAATGTTAGTGCCTCGGGTTTAGGACTGAACACGCGCTGGTGGGGGACGAGCTGCACATCTTATTATCGGCCACATATTAACGGGAAACTTTAAAGACTAAAATTATAATAGCCACTGTTAAACGGTGCCTTTGACTGAGATGGGGAGCTAATGTTTTAAATGCAAAATTATTTTTTTTGGCTCGGAGTTAGATGTGTGTTATTTTGTCCCTCATGACAGGGATTTTAATTAATATCTGCACTGTTAATGATTAATGGCACTGTTTACAAAGGATAGTGTACTAGTGAGAGATTTGGACTCATTTTCATTTATTATGCTATATATGATTTTAAAGGATCCAAATGTTTGAAACAGTATTTTATATATACAATGTAAAATACTATATATATATATATATATATAGTTTTAGTTGGAGGACTGAATGAACGAGAGCTTGTTATGCTCCATCAGAGGCAGGGTGCACATGTGTTGTAAAGCTCGCTGACAGGTTAATAGGTACCAGGCAGAGGTTCTACCTGGACCCACTGAGACGCATGTGATAGAGGATGAGCGCAGCGAGGGGATCGATGACCCGGATCAATGGGCACTGAGCACACGGGGCCTGGGGGGGGCAAGGAGGGAGGCGGTGTGCACTAATGAAGGCTCAGCGGAGGCCCTGACCTTCAGCGGGACCCTGGGGCAGAGCAGGGCGATGCCTTCACAGCCTCCAGATGTAGCACTTTACCGCTGTTACGGCTGCAGCCGCCATCCTGCAGGCGCCGGAAGCGCCGCTGTGGTCTGCTTGGGCGAGCATATGGCCCTGGGTTCTGGCTCTGTCACGGCAAAACGCCACTCCCTGGACCAGGCACACTTTCTATTGTGATATTTTTATTGGATCTCGGCTTGTGTAAAAATGGCTTAAGTAAATCCAGATTTACGCAAAACATATCCGAGATATGTAGAGTTCGTATTCTACAGCAGTATCGCTCACCAGCTCTATCTATCTATCTATCTATCTATCTATCTATCTATCTATCTATCTATCTATCTATCTATCTATCTATCTATCTATCTATCTATCTATCTATCTATCTATCTATCTATCTATCTATCTATCTATCTATCTATCTATCTATCTATCTATCTAATTCTTTATTCCTCCCCCATATGCTTAGTGTTAAAAGTATGTGCCTTTACTTGTAAATTGTCCTGAAATTGTCTTGCATGTTATAAGTTATACTGCAGTGTACCCACTAGGATAAAATTGTCTGCAGACTTCCTGGTCAGTGATACGTATGCACAAATAGGTATACGGCGTGGCCCCCACTGGCTTCACGCTCCGCTGTGTCCTACATATGGTGGGCGTCTTCAGAGAAAAGGCAAGGCACGCTGACCGTTCAGCGCATGTCAGACCCGCGCAGCGGGGTGGCACTGTCTGCTTATCCCACACGGCGCGGGCCGGCCAGTCGCGTTCACGGCACACAGCCGGGCGCGGGGCGTGACTTCCTGCCCCCGTCTCCTGCTAATTAATCAGCCTGGTGCTCAGGAGCTCCTGAGCCTGTATGGGGGGGGAGCAGGCTGGGCGAGCAGAGCGGCATAAAGGGGGCATTAGTATTCCAGGCCTCTCTCGGACTCTCTGCACCGCGGGGGGGAGGGTAGAGGCTCATCGGGTGGGACCGCGGGTCCCTCTCAAGGCGACACGTGAGAGCCGCATCATGGAGACCACAGCGGACGTCTGTCTGCCGAACACGCGCCACGGTCAGGCTCACACCGCAGCGTGTTGTGGCCGCTGCGGTCAAGATGGTTGGCGAGGATCATGGCCGTCGCCATCTGAAATGACAGGAGTAATTAGCAACATCCCTTCAAAATGACACAAGATAAAATAACTGCTTTGGAGTTGGTCGGAGCTCTCAGCGGTGCGGTGCGCTGCCTTTCTGCGGTGTGTTTACTGCATGTGAGTCTCATATGGGCTCTGCTGCTCATTATCACGTTTTTAAGCTGCGATTTGGTGACAGAGACTCTCAGATGACCTGCTAGCTGTTAATTAATGCCATCATTAAGGCTTCGGTTAAATGCTGAGGAGAGTGAGAGTGGCCAAGTGGAGATGGGAGCAGGGAGATGCACACACTCAGAGTCACTCTGACTCAGAGTCACTTATACACTCAGAGTCACTCTCACTCAGAATCCCAGACACTCAGAGCCATTCTCACTCAGAGTCACTTATACACTCAGAGTCACTCTCACTCAGAATCACACACACACTCAAAGTCACACTCGCAGACATACAGAGTCCGACATTCAGAGTCACTTACATGCATAAACACATATGCATGCATACATGTGTACACACACCTAGCAGACACACACTCAGACTCACATGGCCATGCACACCTCACAAGCACATGCACACATGCACGGACACACACTGCATAAATACCCACACGCACTCACCATGGCTGCAATTGATGATAAATAACTCGAGGTATCAGGGCAGGGCAGGGGTAGTTAAGCTTCCAGGATATAGCTAAATAAGGTGCAGCTAGCTCTCTCATCTAACTCAGTCCAGCTCAACATGTCAGCAGAAAGGATGACAGTCAGGTCCACATCCATCAAAGAACACAAAATGAATTCACACTTAGTCCACGTGTGCCAGATATCAGTTACTTACCCCAAAGGTTTCTGCCTCATTGAGGCTGGAGTGCTTTCCAAGCTGCGCTTCTTCATAATTAATTAGTCTGTAAAGTAAACAAGGTGAAGTAACACACGATTCAGTAAGAATTACTCACATGGCACATTTATTGGTCAGACCGGAGCACAATCGATTTTCCATCGTTAATTCGAGCCGCAGGCCCTGTCTGACGCCTCCCTGGCTCTGCGGCAGTGATATAGTGCCACGCGCTGACCAGGATGCCGTTACCTTCTGCAAGACGAATGGTCGCGTTTTCCTGTTAATGGCCTGAATCATACCTTGAGTACGCCGACGTGCCGGCCACCATAGTCGTATGTAATGATGCACTGGGCAGATTCTGACGGATTACATAAATCCCACACAGCACATGTTTAGGAAACATCCCTTCATTGTGCATAAACATCCACTGTCTGTCTCGGATGGGGGTTTCCGAGGCCTCAGTGAGCGGGGAATTCGTCGGCCCACCCTAAGGCCGTCTGATGCAGGGACAAACGGCCGAATGCAGCCCCCATCTCACCGGCTCGATTTCTGTAAGCCCGTTATCCCAGATTGGTGCCAAGAAGTGAGAGATACTGCCATGCCAGTAGGGCTGGTCACACCCGTAGGCCACATGGGTGACTGCTTAGGGCGCCATCTTCAGGAGACATTGACTGCCGGCGCCACGCCCCCCCCCCCACCTGTGGTGAAACTTGCCTAGAGCACAACACGGGTTTGGGCTGGCCCCTGCACACCGACATGTGTCACCAGAGCCTGTGAACTCGTGAGATGCTGGAGACACACGTGGTCCAAAACACCACATGGAAAACGAAACGTGGGACAGAACAGATTAAATGAACGGCCGCCTCAGTGACACGGGGATGCCAAGGCAGCTGTGGAGGAGTGGAGCAGATCTTTGGTGGCGTCTAAGAGCACGTCTTCTTCATCCTACATCTAAAGGACAGAATAAGCAGCACAGCCATCCACCCATCCTTCCATCCAACTCTTTATCCTGGTTAGGAGCACAGCAGAGGAACCCTGGCATGAATGTTTACAGCCCTGCAGGACACGTAACCTGGCATCTTAATTATTCAGAGGGGAGACCATCTTGCTGGCGGCTGAGGAACAGTTGGCCAGCTCCGCCACCTGTTGTTGGGTTCACAGGTTAATGACAGACCCCAGCTACCCCCGTAGCCCCCAAAACTGCAACACGGAGAACGGGAGCCGACTCTGCACCCCTGACATCAGCCTCCAGTTAACCTGCAAGGCCCCACCACAGGATCGCATTACTGTGCAGAAGACTGGACGCACTGACCAGTAATTAAGTAATCAACACAGATAAACGGTAGAGTAGGTGGGTGGCATTAATTACCTACCAATTAATAAAAAAGCAACACTGTGTTGGTACTACTACTCTCAGCACCATGCTGGAACATCTCTGACATTTGCTTTTCAAGCAGACGTTGTTATTCTGAAGCAACTTCTTTTTCTGGAGAACACAGTGTCAGACGGTCCCTGAGGCAGCTGAGGATTAAGGCCCATGCTTAGGGGCCCAGTGGTAAAATCAATCAGCCAATCAAGGACCTTCTGAGTAGAGGCATAGCGCCGAACCCACTGAGCCACACAATTATGTTAATTAATAACTCATTGTGGGGACACATTTCACAATGCTTGGTTTCTAGAAGAATCTGGAAGACGTGTAACTTCCATCTGTTTAAAGGTTTTGCTGTGTATGGATTACAGTCATGTAAGAGGTAAATGGGCTATGTCAGGATCAGCGTCCCTAACCACTTTACTAACAGAGTACCTCGTAGGTGCAGGTCTTCATATGACACAGGATCAGCCAGGGAGACAGAAGAATCCCCCCCGCAGAGACGCAGTGCATTGTGGGAAGCACGTCACCACTGGGGCTGTCAGTACACGCCGGCTTTGACATGCTCCGGGATGTGAATAAAAGGCAGATTTTCCAATGCCGTCCGCGTGCGGTGATTCATCTTTGCTAACACAGTGTGTGTGATGTTTCATCTTCCCAAACACAGCATGTGTGTGATGTTTCATCTTTGCCAGCACAGCATGTGTGTCATATTTCTCCTGCACTATCTCAGCATCCGGGGTGATATTTCCTCTGGACTGTGTGTGTGTGTGTGTGTGTGTGTGTGTGTGTGTGTGTGTGTGTGTGTGCGTGCTTGCATGTGTGTGCACATGCGTGTGTGCATGCGTGTGTGTGTGTGTGTGCGTGCATGCATGTGTGCGTGTATGTGTACATGCATTTGTGTGTCTGTGTGTGCATGTGTACATGCATTTGTGTGTGAGTGCGTGCGCGTGCGTGTGTGTGTGTGTGTTGTTGTGTGTGTATACATGTGAAACTTCGGTCTAGGTCTATGTGTCTATGTACCTCATGTGTGATACACTTATTGTTTGCTCTTGTTACTAATATCTCCTCATACATGCCATGAACTAGGATAGATATCTGCCTGAACCAGGGTAGATATCTGCTGCCTCTTGCCACAGGTGATGCTCTCTACATGTCGGTAGAGGACGTCCCTTTTGTACCTCACCCCACAAATGCTCTCAAGTGAGAAACATATGCTGCAGTCTCTGAAAAGGTCCTATTCCTGTCAAGACAAGCCAAGTAAGGCTTTATTGTCATCTTAGTCATGTACAATACACAGAGAAATGACACTATGTTCCTCCTAAACCCACAGCACAACTTTCTTGACAGGATAGACATCGCATACAATGCAAAACATAGTTATGGAATCATTTACTGTACATAGTGCAAAAAATTATTTCTAAACCATTATTGGTAATACTTGACAGGGCACCAATTATATAGTATTAATGTATTAAGTATGTATTAATTATCCACGAACTAGGTCTTAGTTACAAATTGATCTCATGATCATTTATTATTAATGAAATGTGGTGCATGTTTATCTGAAGCAGTTGCTATATTTGTTACTATGTCAGTTAATTCTATAAACCTTTCTGTAAAGCTTTGTGAACTACTGAAGCAGCTACCGAAGGAACAAGTCATGATTAACACAAGCGAAATACTGATCTCATCTTTAATGAATAATGATATATCTTTCATCCGAAGTAGTTACTATATTTATTACTATATCTGTTAATTCTATAAACCATTGCAAAATACTGAAGGAACAAAAAATGATTAACGCAAGTGAAATACCATTGTCATGTTTGTTCATCATTACCTAACTATCAAATCCTATCCGATTACCACCTATCCCATTAATCAGCTGAATGGTCCGTTTGAACAAAACTTTACTGAGCACCATGTACCCAAGATAAAAGTCACAGCATTAGAACACATGCACATCTATAGACTGAGAATACTCTGCAAGCAGGGTGTGAGTAGGACTGAGTACTACAGGCAGCTCTCCGCTGTGGTAAGTAATCCATTCCAGAGACCCCAATGCAAGTCACATTTTACTCGATTTACCTTCCCAAACAATTCAGACATTTTATGACAAAAACACATAAGCCAAAAAATATTAGCAATATGTAGCTAAAAAACATATATTAAATAAATGAAAAGATTAAGTATAAATTTACAATTTTAGCATTAGTGTTTCTGCAAAACTCAATGTAATTTTTGTGTATTTTTTTTTTTTTTAAATTAAGTCATTTTTATGTAAATCAAGTGCTGTCTGTACAAAGTAAGACTGGACACAAGTGAATTATGATGTCATCACCTCATTCTTAAAACTGAACATTTTACAAAAATACAACCAGAATAAAGTGAGACATTTCTTTTTATGCCTGCAGGTTTGGTTGCATGTAATTTCAGAATTTTCCTCTGAGTGACAGTGAGCTGAGACCAAGAAGTCGCTTCTTGCTGAATCATGTTAAGTTTATAGCCGTCTGAAGGACACACCAGGCGCAGAAAACTGATTCATGCACAGGCCAAATCACTCAGCGGCTTTTTGGCCCGTTATTTGTCTGAGGGCTTCAGGGACGCCCACATGCCTCTTTTTATTGATTGTTTGAAAATACACCTCACCAAGCTTTCATTTTCTGGTGACTTATTGTTTCATTTTGATGCCAAAGAGCAAAGAACAAGCCGATAAAGTTGCACAGAGCATCGCAGGAGATTTACTCCCCATACAAGCCATTCTGCAAAAGTCATCAATGGAATCATCACAAGGAAATTAAGCAGCAGATACACTATATGCAGAGTTGGGTAATTCAGGTCCAGAGATTAAAAGTCCAGACCTGGATTTTGTTTCAACCAGCCAGTTGAGTCCTCTGTGACTGTGACTCTTTATGCTCAACTGGTAGGTTGAAACAAAATCTTGGTCTGGACTTTTAGCTGAATTACCCAACTCTGAGCTTAATTACTGAGCTTAATTACTCTGACTATATGGAAAAAAAGTATTGGGAAACACCTCATTAATTAAGGTGTTTCATTCAGATATATTGCCACAAGTGTTTAAAATCAAGCACCTAGCCAGGTAGTCAGGTTTATAAACATTTGTAAAAGAATGGGTTGTTCTGAAGAGCTCAGTAAATTCAAGTGTGATACTGTCATCAGATGCCAGTCTTGCAATAAGTCTTCCCTGCTAGATATTACACAACTGTAAGTGGTATTATTGCAAAGTGGAAGCATTTAACAACATAAACATGAAGTGGCAGACCATGTAAAGTAACAGATTGGGGTCGCTGAGTGCTGAGCTTCATGGAATGGGCTTCCATGGCCAAGCAACTGCAGGCAAGTCTCACATCACCAAGCACAATGTCAAGCATCGGATGGGGGGAGTGTAAAGCACGTCGCCACTGGACTCTGGAGCAGTGGACACATGTTCTGTGGCATAATGAATCATGCTTCTCTATCTAGCAGTCTGATGGATGAGTCTGGGATTGGCAGATGCCAGGAGAACGTTTCCTGCCTGATGGCATTGTGCCAGCTGTAAAGTTTGGTGGAGGAGGGATAATGGTATGGGATTGTTTTTCTGGGTTGAGCTGTGCCCCTTAGTTATAATGAAGGGAACTCTTAATGCTTCAGCATATCATTCTACGATCCCGCAAACAGGCCAACTGCCATTGCGAGAGAATGCGTGAGAAGCATTAGAGCACAGCAGCATCTTTTTCCTGATGGTCCTGATGCTCAGGAGTAGTACAGTACAGCTCATTTCCTAAGGAACGGTCAGATTATAAACACATGCAGTATATGCAGTGTCATGCCCGGCTCATCCGCTCCTCGTGTGTGCCACACCCCCTGATTATCCACGTGTGTGCCACGCCCCCTGATTATCCCCGTGTGTGCCACGCCCCCTGATTATCCACGTGTGTGCCACGCCCCCTGATTATCCACGTGTGTGCCACGCCCCCTGACTATCCATGTGTGTGCCACGCCCCCTGATTATCCCCGTGTGTGCCACGCCCCCTGATTATCCACGTGTGTGCCACGCCCCCTGATTATCCACGTGTGTGCCACGCCCCCTGACTATCCACGTGTGTGCCACGCCCCCTGATTATCCACGTGTGTGCCACGCCCCCTGATTATCCCCGTGTGTGCCACGCCCCCTGATTATCCCCGTGTGTGCCACGCCCCCTGATTATCCACGTGTGTGCCACGCCCCCTGACTATCCACGTGTGTGCCACGCCCCCTGATTATCCCCGTGTGTGCCACGCCCCCTGATTATCCACGTGTGTGCCACACCCCCTGACTATCCACGTGTGTGCCACGCCCCCTGATTATCCACGTGTGTGCCACACCCCCTGATTATCCACGGGTGCTTCCCCAATTATGCCCAGCTGTGTCTTGTTATTTCACCCTGTCTTTTCCTATATCAGTCCACGTCTTGCCCTGTCCGATGTCCGTTATTGATGTTGGTAATGTTAGATAAAGTTAGCGATGTCCTGTTCTTCCCGCAACCATCTCCCCGCTAATAAACCCCCAGTTTTCCCCGTATTCTGCCTGCCTGTCTTGTCCTTCCCTGCCTCCTGCCCACCTACCTGCCCATCCTCACCCGCGAACCCTGACATCCAGGATGTACAGTATATACCAGGCGGTGCCTGAGCCACAAGCTGTTCACACTGCTACCATTGGGCAGGTGGCGCAGTATCAGGGCCCAAACCGGCAGGCTTTGGGATGGTTTCTGCAACCAGGCCGTCAGAAATGCTGAACTCTGCAGCCCATCCTGTTATCCATATCCACCACATCCATGCTGCATGTTATCATTTTTCTCTACTTCCGATTTGCGCTATTTGCTTTATTGTTGCTGTCCTGCGACTCTGCACACAAGTTTTCCATTCACCTGTACTTTACCAAGTGTGAAGTGAGGAGACAAATGAAGCGATTTGATTTGATTGCGTCAGAATTGCAATTGAAATGATAAAGCTCTTGTCAGCACTAACACATTCTAGCCTGACTGGTTTTCCATTCCAGTCCTGTCTGGCAGGGGTGTATACAGGGGTGGGGCAAAAGGGGTATGAGTCCTAGCTGAAAGCTGATTGGCTCCTGGAGTTCCCCCTGCTCTATTACTTACCAATCCAAAACAAATCACTGGCTAATGATAAGATTGGCTCTTCTGTACGAATTATGGCCCCTCTTATGTCCCAGACCTTAAAACGCAGAATCGCCCCTGGTCACAGGTCACAAGCCTCCTTCGATGGGTTTACAATCCATGTGGAGCTGGCTTGAAATATGTCAGTACAGGTGCACACTCCCGAGAGCCCCTTCCTGCCTGGATCATCGCTCTCAGGACGGACCACATGCCCTGAGACTCAGTGTACTGCTCCCTCGAGTCAACTTGATGGGATTTCCGGGCCCGTGAGAAGCAGAACCACGCGGCCGGATTGATGTGCCAGCAAGCGTAAAATGCAGCTATAAAGGTGAATGATTATCATTCCGACCCGTTCGTCGCTCCCCTAAAAATACCCATCATTGCTTTTCGGAGTAACATTTCACAGTAACAGTTTTGGGGACCGTGAGAAGGGGATCTGCATGCATGTATTCCTCGCGTTGTTCCTGGCTGAGCACGTTGCTGAGGGACACTCAGTGCATACTCCCTGCCTCTCATAAAAAATGGTCAAATGAAAGCAGTCATATTCATCACGGTAATAGTGGAGCGGCTTTCGCTGGGCTGCGGCCGCGATGAAGGATTGAGCTGCTCGCCGTGGCAGTGAGGCCATGAATCACGGCTACTTCAGGGCCTTTTCCGCCGTAAAACAAAAGATGGAGATGAAAAATGCTGCAATTAACTGATTTGAATCCCCCCCCCCCTTCCCTTAGACACACGCACACACACCCAGCCTCTCCTCAAAGGAACCTCCCTGCAGAGATTGATGGCAAGATGAATCTCTATGATCTCTGACAGGGAGTGTAACGGAGAAGGGAAGTTTAAGAAAGCAGATGATCGCTAATTAGAATCACTGAACCAAGAACACAGGCAGGGGGAAAAAATATCAAGGAAAGAGATGGAATAAACTGGGAAGCAGACAGGAATCATGCAGATTAAATCGAAATGAAGTACAGACGTAACTTGTTGCACAAAACGATTTTCTTATCCCGATACTCTTTTCTTTAAAGGTGAAGAGAGTATTAAAATGTACCCCTAGGGTAAGACCTCATATGTGATTTTAATAGATTGCAGCTTTTCGTTTCTGTGTTCAGTCCAGCCAAGGCTCTGTGGTAAGAGTACAGACACCCTGAAATTAACAAAGAACAGTTAATTCTCTCATCCACATCCACCCAAATGCCCTTAATCTATAACCACATGAAATCCATTTTCTAACAGACATATTTGTCCATAAACACTGAAAATCTGTTGATCCCCAAACCCAATAATCCTGTCCATCATCTCTTGACCACTAAACATGTTCATTAAGTGATTCTTAATCACGCGGTTGTTCACGATTACCATGTATTTAAACCTGCACACATTAACATTTACATGAATCACGCAATGTTAAGGTGCTTTAACTTCAGTCACCATGTATTCACCACTGAACACATTCACTGATAAATCCCTTATTCATGCAACGTTAAGGAAATTTAACTTAAAAAAAAATAATAAATTCAATTAAATGTAATTTAAATTTAAATGTAACATAATTACCATCTCTTCACCATTGGAGACTTTTGTGGCATAAAAACATGTTGAATAATATTTGCTATGAATGAAATTATAAACAAATATTCTACACCTCTTCATTATCGGCCCATTTATCGTGCCAAAAATCTATTTGCCCACTAATCCCGATAAATACCCAGAATCCATTTGCCATCAGACTGGCAAATCTGGCCAAATGCCCTGGCTCCGTTCGTCATGGGAACATGCCAGCGCCTGGCCAACAAACACCTCTGAGCACGGAACAGATAAGAAGGGGGCTGGGGGCCCGCGATGCTTTCCCCCCACGAGGCCCCTCCCGTTCTGCCATGGCGGGCAGCTGACATATTGAAAGGCTAAGCTTGCGGATGTGTGGATATAGACAGCTTCACCGGGCACCCACATCCGAGCATGTTTCACGCCACATCATAATGACGCCTTTATTCATTCGGTGCATGTGCAGCAAGCTGCGTGCCCTCCATCCTAAAGAGCGGGGGGGTGGGGGGGGGGGCATGGAGAATGACCTTCCACTGACCTCGTGACGACCTTTTCTGTCAGGGTGTGTAATCTCAGCACGAGCGAGAGGAAGGACCCGTTGCTGGATTAAGCTGCTGCGTGTTTTTTCCGTCAAAAAAGCCTGTGAACCGGGCTGCTGCAGCTCTACCACTGGGCGGGAGAGGAGAGAGGCGTGCAGTGACCCCCCTCCCCGGGCACCGGCGCCGCGTGAAGCCCGTCTCCGCGCCCCTGACTCGTATCTGCCGCACAGCATGCCGATCCGTCTCCGATGCAAAGAGCATGCGGAAAACATGGTGTTTATTACATCCATTTCCTGCTTGTCAGGCGGGATCATGTCGGCTGTTCATTAAAGGAGCCATGCAGGTGAGAGAGATGCATCTCCGCACCTTGATAGATTGTCCGCTCTCCCGTGGTGACAGGCGCTGGATGGATTGAACAGCGGGGAGATGAAAGGAAAAAGCGCTGACTCTCCGTCGCCTGGGTTTCTTACATTGCCGGCTATCTTTGCTAAACAAACATCACTTTCGAATAATGCATTTGCCCTTAAGGTTTGACCGCGCCCCCACAAGCTCCAAGCGCTTTCTGCATGTAACGGTGAGGATGTGACTGGTATGGAGGATCAGTTTAATCACCCTTTATTATCATGTTAGTGGAAACACAAGGACCATGATCACCCCAAAGACAGTAAAAGGGGAGCATTTCAGCAACAGTGCCAGTTAATGTTGCTGGTGCATGGAAGGAATTTGCATTTTGAGCTGGACTTTCATATCAAGGCATGTCATTCATTACACAGATGTTAGCAGCTCCGTAAAGCTTGGGTCAGTCTGCAAATAAACTAAAGTCATCATCCACTTGTTTAGTCTCCAGAGAAACGAGATGTTATCATATCGCACATCTGAAGCAGTGGTGCGACCTCACACCTCCAGGGCTGTCGATTTGGGTCTGTCTCCTGTCCTGCACCGGGCCTGTGCGCTTCGGATGCCTCAATGGGCTGGGATGCTGTGCCTATAATTGAAAGGTCACAGGTTTAAATCTCAGGGTTCTGATTGATTTCGCCATCAGACCCCTGTGCAAGGACCTTAAGTCTAATTGCTCTAGAGACTGTCTCACCCGACTTTTGCAAAAAAAAAAATATATATACGTCACTTTGGATAAAGCATTTGCTAAATACATGTCAGTGTTTGATTTGCGCTGTACAGTTTCTTCCTATAACCCAAAAGCACCCAGACACTGGTGAATCTACAGGGTATGTAAGAAAATTTACATGAATCATACCACCTACTCTGCATGTTCATGGAGAATATTGTTCTGTGGTGGTTTGGGAAAGTCACTTGGACTGCCGTGAGAGGCTAGGCTGCTTTGGGTATGACGTGCTGTGGAGTCCCGCTTTAGGCTTTCATCTGGCACCATTCTCCCAGCAGGAAATCCTCCAGTTCAACTGAAAGCGTCCAGACGAAGCCAGGAAATGCGGCGGTAGGCATCGCTCCAGACAAGCGCTTTACGGGATTGAGATGTAATAGCTGGGAAGACCTTAAGAGATGAACGTCTTTGTCCTTGTGCTCTTCAAACCGCTCGACAACACACCCCGCGGATCTCTCCGCGGTTGGGAGACACCCCATCCCAGCAGGGAACAGATGCCTGTATGCGGGACGCCGATGTGTGCCAGCACTCCGGTGCAGAACAGAAGCCCCAGAATCCTTTGCTGCTGCGGACTGGCACACGTGCTGTACAGCTCTTTGGCCGTTCACTTGGAACGTGCACCATGCAGTTCCTCTGTTTGCAGCGTTTAAACTGCGCACTCCATCTGAGGTTCACCCCGCGCACTTCCAGCGCCGCTTGACCTGCCAGGGGAAGCCAGGTGCTACAGAGCGAGCAGATTACGCACAGCGGCGGTGCTGTGGCTTCCCGCTCTGTCGGCTTCGCTCGTGACTCATTGGTCTGATCCGGGACGACCTGCGATGAGCCCGGCTCACAGTTTGCTTCCTCCCAGGATCTCAGGATGCACTGAGCTGGCACTGCAGCTGTGAATTAGCTGCTTCCAGATGCCAATGCCCTTCCATGACATGTCCCCTGAGCAAAATCAGCACGGCTGAGAGAAGCGGCATGACATCATCACCCGTGTTCTTCAGACGACCATGTTCTTCAGGTGAGCATGTTCTCCACAAAACTGTGTTCTTCAGGCAACCATGTTCTTCAGATGATGGTGTTCTTCAGGGGTCCATGTTCTTCAGATGATGGTGTTCTTCAGGCAACCACGTTCTTCAGATGATGGTGTTCTTCAGGGGTCCATGTTCTTCAGATGATGATGTTCTTCAGAGGTCCATGTTCTTCAGATGATGGTGTTCTTCAGGTGCCCATGTTCTTCAGATGATGGTGTTCTTCAGGGGTCCATGTTCTTCAGATGATGGTGTTCTTCAGGTGCCCATGTTCTTCAGATGATGGTGTTCTTCAGGGGCCCATGTTCTTCAGATGATGATGTTCTTCAGGGGCCCATGTTCTTCAGATGATGTTTTTCTTCAGGGGCCCATATTCTTCAGATGATGGTGTTCTTCAGGGGTCCATGTTCTTCAGATGATGGTGTTCTTCAGGTGCCCATGTTCTTCAGATGATGGTGTTCTTCAGAGGCCCATGTTCTTCTGTTAACCATATTTTTTCAGAGAATTGTGTTCTTCAGATGACCATATTCTTCAGAAATCTGTGTTCTACAAATGACCATGCCCTTCAGATAATCACATTCCTCAGATGAACATGTTCTTCAGAAGACCATGTTCTTTAAATCATCATGTTCTTCCAATGACCTTGTTCTTCAGATGACCACGTTCTTTCTGGTGCTGAACACCTCCCCGCGGGTTCACCAGACATTTCATCAATTCAGCTTTTCATTACATTAATGTGTAGGTAAAGAGGGCACACTAATTGTGTTAAATCCCCGGATGAAGAGCTCTTTGAACAAAGCAGCTTCCAGAGAACTTGTTAGAGGAAAGTTGGTGCAACATTTCAAGCTGGTTTCCCGCGGCGATTCCCGCGGACAGCCATCGAGGCATGTTCCATGGGAACGCACATGCAATGGACCGCCAGTCAGGGACTACCGGTTCAGTAACAGTTTGAGATATAAATAATCCAACTGAAAGAAAGAGTTTGAAACATAAATGAGCGGCGGAAGAACAAAGAGGAGGCATATCCGCAGCTAAAATGATTTTAATTTATTCAAACTGTGTTTTCAGAGAGTTTTGTTATATTTGTCCCTGTGTGAGGAGAATAAGGGCACAGATGAATCTAACTAAACACAAAAGTAAATAGAGCTCGGTGGGGGGGCGGGTATCCGGGGGGGCCTCGGCCGCTTTGTTCCAGGAGAAGAAAAGGCTCTGTCAGATGAATGGGCCGAGCCTTTAGCAGCACCAGTGACCCGAGGGAATCCAGAACCGAGCTGTAAGGGGGGGGCAAGAGATGAGCGCGGTGGGAAGCAAGTCCTTCTGCCACGGTGGGGGGGCAGACGTGGGCTGTGTTGGGGGGGGGGTTCTCAGGGCACAGTACAGCATCAGGCAGTGCGATGTCTTTTAAAATGGGATTTTTTTTTTGTAAGTAAATCCCACATTCAATGGGATTTCGCAGTGAAATACACACACTGACCTGTATTCAAAACAACATGTTTATGAATTGACACATCTCACAGATTTCTGGAGTCATCTCTACAAGAGACACGAAAAGCGGCAGTTCACCTGAAAAAAGCAGGCAAAGAATTATGAAAATACGTTTTAATTGTCACGATTCATCATACCTTTAACGGACCTTGAACGCGCGCCAGGGGGATTCAAGCGACACCCATCTAAGGTAGGAAGAAGATCTCCAGCTCATCCTGAGTGCAACTCAGACCTCATACATGCTTCCCTGTGGTGCTTCTGTCACGTTCCTGCCAAGGACAACCAGCTAAGCAGGCGTCTGATACGACACGCTGATCGAGAATGCCCCCCCCCCACCCCCACTCCCCAATGTCTTTGTGATCTTTGTGTTCATTTGAGCAGGCGATATGTGTCAAAGATACCTAATTGTGTTTCTGTGATAATAACAGGAGCACTTTTAAATTCAGTGGGTGTATTCACGATCTGGTCCATAGGGTGAAAGTCCCACATTAATGTGTGCATGTGTCCCACAGGGATCTCAGCCACAGCTGAGAGTCGTACCTTCCAAAGAGAGCAGTGCCACTGCACCTGCTGCTCACTGCAGCTGCATTTAACCATGTGACCTCTGCTCTCCTCGACGCCTCACAATCGGATTGGTCGGCGTGGGTTGCCCTGTCCGGCACGCACATCTGACAGCATTAGCGTGGATAGAGACCCGGATTGGGCAGCGTGGGATGGATGCCAGCCAAGGAGAAGCTTGGGTATACTGGAAAAACAGGTAAAATTTTCCTTGGTCGTAATTTCGCCGTGTAATCCACTTCCTCGTGGTAAGAGGTGCAAAAGTCTGACGCGTTGAATGATGAGGATACGATGTTGAGTTTAGTTCTTGATGAGTGGATTTATTCACACAATACTTTGAGCTGGTTTGTTTGGCACGACAGGGCCGATATGCAGACACCATCACACACGGCAAATACGGTCAATGACTGTTTCACTTTGCACCTTCAGCCCTGGGCCACATAATCTCAGCACCTTTAATAACCACCATTGCTGCCTCCTACAGGTGGGAATACACTTAGACAGCAGTAAAAACCACTATAACAACAGGCAGTACCTCTCGTTTCAATTATTACAATACTATATATATCCATCCATCCATTTTCCAAACCGCTTATCCTATTGGGTCACGGGGGGTCCGGAGCCTATCCCGGAAACAATGGGCACGAGGCAGGGAACAACCCAGGATGGGGGGCCAGCCCATCGCAGGGCACACTCACACACCATTCACTCACACATGCACACCTATGGGGAATTTAGCGACTCCAATTAGCCTCAGCATGTTTTTGGACTGTGGGGGGAAACCGGAGTACCCGGAGGAAACCCCACGACGACATGGGGAGAACATGCAAACTCCACACACATGTGACCCAGGCGGAGACTCGAACCCGGGTCCCAGAGGTGTGAGGCAACAGTGCTAACCACTGCACCACCATGCCGCCCCTACTATATATATGTATATATTATATTACGAACAATAAATACAAATAAATATAAACATTAAATAAATGAATAATATCAATAATATTCATGAATAATTCCAATATAAATACAAGCTAAGTTATGTTTAATAAACAAATAAAAGAACGGCTCCTACATTGGGTTTACACGCTTATCACACGCTTAGAGGTCTTGGTAAGACCTGCGAACTAAAACCCAGTATGGCCACTGGGAGAGCGGCTGACTTACAGTTTCTGTATGCATGATTAAACTGCAAATCAAGATAATAATGTGAATGTGCCTGTGTGGGTCAGTGGGAGTGACACTCACATCCTCACATTCGGTGATTACTTAAACACCGCTACTGTCATCCTAATAAGTGTCCTGCTTCATTAGCTAACTGGGCTCGCCGTTGGGTCCGATCAGGATGCTGGGGGCACAGTGACCCCTGAGCTCAGTACGGAGAAGCGACTGGAGCGTGTTTCTCTCCCTGTCAGTGCTTTGTGGAGCTCCCTTGCTTGCAGGGGCGATGATGGCGGAACATTCTAGTGAGCACAGCCGCAGAGGTACGTGAGAGGCGCACACACAAATGAAAAACACTGCATTATACATGCACTGAAATTCACTGATGCAAATGCTCTGTTACACACATACACACACATTCACTGATGCAGTCAAATGCTCCGTCACACACACACACACACACACACACACACACATTCACTGATGCAGACAAATGCTCCGTTACACACACACACACACACACACACACTTACTGATGCAAACAAACTGTCCGTTACAGACACACACACATTCACTGATGCAGTCAAATGCTCCGTCACACACACACACACACACACATTCACTGATGCAGACAAATGCTCCGTTTCACACACACACACACACTTACTGATGCAAACAAACTGTCCGTTACACACAGACATACATTCACTGATGCAGTCAAACTCTCCGTTACACACACACACACACACATTCACTGATGCAGTCAAACTCTCCGTTACACACACACACACATTCACTGATGCAGTCAAACTCTCCGTTACACACACACACACACACACATTCACTGATGCAGTCAAATGCTCCATTACACACAAGCACACACACACACATATTCACTGATGCAGACAAACTGTCCGTTACACACAGACATACATTCACTGATGCAGTCAAACTCTCTGTTACACACACACACACACACACATTCACTGATGCAGTCAAACTTTCCGTTACACACACACACACACACACACACACATTCACTGATGCAGTCAAACACTCCCTAACACACATACTCATTCACTGATCTGAAAAAATGGCCCTCACAGCAACAAAATATTTGTTATATTTGATATATTTCTTCCTCACTTTGTGTTCGCTATGTTAAAGTCTGACTTTACCTCACATTTTAGCACAGAGTTTACCGCACCCAGCAGTCAACCTTTATGTTTCATGTGGGTGAGGGGAGTTGGGTGCTTGGATGGGGATCTCGAAGCTACAAATTCTCAAAAGAATAACCCCCCGCCCCCCCCACACACACACATTTTTTTTCAAATTCAGGTGGTAAAGTTGCATTCTGACAATCAAACCCAACCAGGCTGCTAGGCAACATCAGTGCTTAGCTTACAGATGATTGCCGCTGCAAATGGACAACTAACCCTAACCCTAACCCTAAACAGATCCGCGGGCTTCAGTGTCAGTTACCAACTGGATTAACAAATCATGTTGCTAATAACAGCTATCAACTGCATTAAAAATTTTAAGATAACTGATTGTTCTTATACTGATCTTGCCAACATTAGTACATAGGTACTAACATATACTGGGTATAAGGGTGATTAAGAAAAATCCATCCTACAGACACTCACAATATTACCAATATTCAATGCTAAAAATGTGCATTAAAATGGTGTAAAAACCTAAGAGTGACATCGGAGCCCCCTCTTCTCCAGGGAAGTGAGTTCTCACTGTGTCAGGTTAATTTTCATTTCTGAGTGTCTTTCGCCAGCATTTTTTAAATGTTCTGATGAAGTGTTTCATCTGCTTTACAATGCAAATAGCCCTTTATTTCATTAGTTCCTGTCGCTTGTCTTTCATGTCGTGTTTTCATTTCGCTACATGCCAGGGCTGCTTCGGCAGTTGGTTCACTTACAGCCGTGAACTGAAAATGGGGGAAAACTTCATCTCACATAAACATGTCGGATGCACACAGCACTGGCCTTTCTGCAGTCATATAAGTGTGTGTTTCTGTGTTTGTCTGTGTCTGCCCATCATAAACAGCCATAGAAGAAATTAAGAGACCACATCACAATTTTTTATTTCACTCATTTCTCAATTTATGTGTGTGTGTGTGTGTGTGTGTGTATATATATGTATATATATATATATATATATATGCAAACTGCAGCCTGGCTCTTCCCTGTTTCTCATTAATGAAGGGCTTCTTCCTTGTTTCATTGGACCTGCTTCTAGGAGCCTGATACACACTGTCCTCGCAGTGCACTTCACACCTGCACTTAATGTTTCCCTTCCTTTTGAAGGTCACATGATGTCATCCCCCGATTCATGAGAAACGGTCGGATGAGTTAACGCTCATCTCTGGCATCACTTCCGCCCTTTACCTGGTTTCTGGTCGTTCCCAGTGTCTCCTGCTTCACCTTGTCTAAGAGATTCTGAACCTGGAAGCGACCTGCTGCTTGGCGTAGCCTCCGCCAGCAGAACCAGGATTAAGCCAGGATTTATAAATGCAGACAGAGCGGTCTCTTAAATTTTTCCATGGCTGTATGTGTGTTTTTGCGCCTGTCCGTGTCTGTACGTCATACATGTTTCGGTGTTTCTCCATATCTCTACATCACACTGTATATGTGCAGGTATGTGTGTTTGTCTTTCTCTACATCATATATGGCCGCGTTCCTGCGTTTGTCTATGACTCAATGTGATGGATCCGTCTCTCTCTGTTAAGTGCGTGAAGCACAGTTTATCTGCGGATCAGTCTGTGCGCATGTGTGAGACATGCATTCTGCCGGAGCTGTTTAAGAATTCGCTCACATCCACATCTCTCAGCCTATAAGGAGCTTTCATGCTCTTAGGTTTGCTTTAGATGTTTAATCCCCTTCTCCTTTGTGTCAAGGAGCCCGCCAGGCGTTAAGAACCACTGATAAACCCACTTAGATCCCGTCCTGGCCTGCCACCTCAGCCTGCCAAGTGGCTTTGGCTGACAACTCATCTGTGACAGCCTGCCACTCAAGCCAGGGAGCCTCAGAGAGCCTCTACAATGGAGCTGTGGGCGGGGCACTGCAAAGGAGCACAGGGCAGAGTGTATCTCTGTCTCTCCCGGCCTCTCCCTGCTCCCCTCCACAGACGGGAAGGGAGATCTGGATCAGTGGGCCGTCCAGACGAAGAAGCGCTCCGGGTGAGCAAGGATAATGGCGGGGGATGCAGGAGTAGCAGTTGAAGGGAAATTGACAGAGATCCCATGGCACGGGAGGGGCGGAGCTCGACGTGTCGGAGCTGATATCTGCACCATTCAGTGTGGCCTCAAATGCCAGCCCAGCTCGGCACAGATGTAATACAAAGGTAAATAATACAAATATCTGAATAAAGGTCTGGCTGTTTTGATAAAAACTAGCAGGGAAGAATATTTCACGTTTGCTGCTTTCCAGGCTGCAACCATTCCAGGAGTATTCAGACCTTATCCATACTTACCCTCATTCTGTGTTCAGACTTCACCCACACTCACCTTCTCCCTTTGTTCAGGCCTTATCCATACTTACCTTAAAACAGCAGCGAACCTAACACCTTTAATCAAAAAGCTGTAATGTGACTGCTCTGTCAGAGTGACTGCTCTGTCCTAAATCGAAAAGGCTTGGAAATGCAGTCTGTAGTTTATAAAATGTTGGATAAATAGACATATTCTATATAAACAGATTTGGTTTTGAAACCGGTTTTTCTAATGATTTTTATGCATTTATTTCAGTGTAATTATGCGTATTATATCCTGCATTGAATTTGTGGATGTTGGTGATGTTCGCCGAAGTTTCCACTTTTAACAACTGTACCAAGAAATGTTTATATGAAACAATTTTTATACAAATCAACTTAAGCGAAACACTTAAAAATATACACGGCCACTACTCACAGTCCATACACTACGCTACTCACAGTCCATGCACTATGCTACTCACAATCCATACACTTCGCTACTCATAGTCCATACACTACACTACTCACAGTCCATGCACTACCCTAGTCACAGTCCATACACTACGCTACTCACAGTCCATGCACTACGCTACTCAGTCCATGCACTACGCTACTCACAGTCCATACACTATGCTACTCACAGTCCATGCACTTAGCTACTCACAGTCCATACACTACGCTACTCACAGTCCATGCACTACACTACTCACAGTCCATGCACTACGCTACTCACAGTTCATACACTACGCTACTCACAGTCCATGCACTTAGCTACTTACAGTCCATACACTATGCTACTCACAGTCCATGCACTACGCTACTCACAGTCCATGCACTATGCTACTCACAGTTCATACACTACGCTACTCACAGTCCATGCACTTCGCTACTCACAGTCCATGCACTGTGCTACTCACAGTCCATACACGTCTTTGGTGGCTTTTTTTTAACAACTCTCAGACAAACCAATGGCATTTTACACAGGTGCCTTTAGTTTTAGTACACTTGCCAGCCTAACACTAGGTCATTTTTCCCAGTGGCAGACGAGTTATACAAAGTGAAAGTAAGCGTATAATGAAAACAAAATTGTATTATGCATTTTACAGCATTTCTGGGGTGCCTGCGACTTTGCAGCTGTGAGGATCACTGACTGTCCTGTTGGTTTCTGAATAATATGCTAACACAATTGCCCATTAGTGAAAAGAAAACATGCCACACGGCAAAATATGTAGCTGGCAGTTAAAGGAGGCCGAAAAAATGCTGCTGGTTCCAGGGTTAATTCTGTGTTCAGTCCTTATCTGTACGCAATTTAATTCTGTGTTCAGTCCTTATCTGTACGCAATTTAATTCTGTGTTCAGTCCTTATCTGTACGCAATTTAATTCTGTATTCAGGACTTGCCTGCACTCAACCATTTTCGGTTTTAGGCCTTATCCATACCGACCTTAATTCTGTGTTCAGGCCTTATGCATACCCACCTTAATTCTGTGTTCAGGCCTTATGCATACCCACCTTAATTCTGTGTTCAGGCCTTATCCATATCCACCTTAATTCTGTGTTCAGGCCTTATCCATATCCACCTTAATTCTGTGTTCAGGCCTTATCCATACCGACCTTAATTCTGTGTTCAGGCCTTATCCATACCCACCTTAATTCTGTGTTCAGGCCTTATCCATACCAACCTTAATTCTGTGTTCAGGCCTTATCCATACCCACCTTAATTCTGTGTTCAGGCCTTATCCATACCCACCTTAATTCTGTGTTCAGGTCTTACTCATACTCACCCATTTCTGTGTTCAGACCTCATTCATACTTACCTTCATTCTGTATTTAGGTCTTACCCACACTCACGTATCTCTCTGGTAGCATAGAGGACTATTTAAGGAGGCAAAGGTGAATGCTGAATCCTGGGCTGCTCCTTCTTCCCTCCCAGTACCCATCCAAGGAAATGTCCTCAAGGTGCACAGGCAGAGCTTCTTGGCCACGCCCCCACGCTGCTGAGGTGTGCAACATTCCCAAGCTCACTTGCTTTGCAAGATAAAGAGCAGAGTATTTTAGAAGAGGGACAGTCATGCTTGAACCCCCTTACTGGAACTTTGTACCTCGCAGCAACAGAACTTCCAGTCTCTCAAACTTAATACTGAACTACCTGGATATTGTGCTTATTCAGACATTCATCGTGTTACACGGATATAACAGGCTATGGGAAAGGATGGTTTGACGCTTATGGTGTCCAGCAAGCTCTAGCTATAAAACATGAACACTTTGGATCTTAAGGTCATTACAGCAGACTGCCTGCTCTGTGACAGTAAACAAGTGCTGCTTAGAGTAACCTACCAACTCCTGCAGCATAAGCCCTTATGCCTTTGCATTTAACACAGTCTGAGTGTATCTCTGTTTGCCACTGTGTTCAAATTGCTGTAATTACAAAGTGGCTAATAGGTTTGAGCAATAGGAATCGGGTCGGAAGAGTCATGGTGCTGACCGTCAGATCAGCTGGGTCCAAATGCAGGGCGACGATCCAGGAGCAATAGATCAACTGGGCAAAACAGCGCTGATCCGTGAACCTCAGTAAAATCGGATCAATACAGGGATGTTGCTGAGCCGTGAGGCTCAAACAGATATGGTGCTGATCCTTGAGCAGCAGATCAACTGGACCAAAGCAGAGATGCTGCTGATCCAGGAGCCACGGGTCCACTGCTCAAAAGAAAGTTGGCCGATCCATGAATCTTGGATCAACTGGACCAAAGCAGAGATGCAGTACAGATTCATGAATCCCAGACTAATTGTGCCTGTTGATAGCTACGTTTAAATGATTAACGAGATACAGCGCTGATCATTGGGGCTCAGATGAATCGGGTCAAAACAGTGATGCTGCTGATCCATGAGGATCAGATTATTGGGCCCAAAACAAAGACACTGATCCACGAGCAGTCGATCCAGTGATGTCCCGACCATCAGGACCTCAGATGTTGCTATTAAGAATAAGAATCTAAATTCACACATTATACATGTGTACAGTATTATAGAAATGGATACCTAGAGAGCTACACACACCCAGTACACACATGTACAGAATCCTGAAAGAAAAACATTAGTGTGTATAATGCCAATGAACTTAAATGTATTAGGGGACAATGTAAGGGAGCTGAATGACAGATGTATTTATATGGACCGTCCCTTAATGAAGGGAGTTTAAAACTAATCTAATTCACGGTGTGCAATTAAACCTTGAAGAGGCTGTCACTATTAATTAGCACAGCTTTCAGTCACCGTTTTCTGTGTGTATCTATCAGCAGTTACTGAGTGCAGGGGCACAGATTGGTAGATCCACTCATTAATGAAGGAGAGCACTAATCATATTTTGAACTCTGCACACACACACACACACACAAACACACACAAAACGGTGGGAGAAAGATGTGGTTACAGAAGAGTACTGCCATATTTCTCTTCTGACATTAATACTCTGTTTGAGAACACGGAGGACAGACCTTACATGAATGCTCTGTATGAGCACAGAGATGACAGACCTTACATGAATGCTCTGTATGAGAACACGGAGGACAGACCTGACATGAATGCTCTGTATGAGAACACGGAGGACAGACCTGACATGAATGCTCTGTTTGAGAACAGAGATGACAGACCTTACATGAATGCTCTGTTTGAGAACAGAGATGACAGACCTTACATGAATGCTCTGTATGAGAACAGAGATGACAGACCTGACATGAATGCTCTGTATGAGAACAGAGATGACAGAGCTTACATGAATGCTCTGTATGAGAACAGAGATGACAGACCTTACATGAATGCTCTGTATGAGAACACGGAGGACAGACCTGACATGAATGCTCTGTATGAGAACAGAGATGACAGAGCTGACATGAATGCTCTGTATGGGAACACGGAGGACAGACCTGACATGAATGCTCTGTATGAGAACAGAGATGACAGACCTGACATGAATGCTCTGTATGAGAACAGAGATGACAGACCTTACATGAATGCTCTGTATGAGAACAGAGATGACAGACCTTACATGAATGCTCTGTTTGAGAACAGAGATGACAGACCTTACATGAATGCTCTGTATGAGAACAGAGATGACAGACCTTACATGAATGCTCTGTTTGAGAACAGAGATGACAGACCTGACATGAATGCTCTGTATGAGAACAGAGATGACAGACCTGACATGAATGCTCTGTATGAGAACAGAGATGACAGACCTTACATGAATGCTCTGTATGAGAACACGGAGGACAGACCTTACATGAATGCTCTGTATGAGAACAGAGATGACAGACCTGACATGAATGCTCTGTATGAGAACACGGAGGACAGACCTGACATGAATGCTCTGTATGAGAACAGAGATGACAGACCTGACATGAATGCTCTGTATGAGAACAGAGATGACAGACCTGACATGAATGCTCTGTATGAGAACAGAGATGACAGACCTTACATGAATGCTCTGTATGAGAACAGAGATGACAGACCTGACATGAATGCTCTGTATGAGAACACGGAGGACAGACCTTACATGAATGCTCTGTATGAGAACAGAGATGACAGAGCTGACATGAATGCTCTGTATGAGAACACGGAGGACAGACCTTACATGAATGCTCTGTATGAGAACAGAGATGACAGAGCTGACATGAATGCTCTGTATGAGAACACGGAGGACAGACCTTACATGAATGCTCTGTATGAGAACAGAGATGACAGACCTGACATGAATGCTCTGTATGAGAACAGAGATGACAGACCTTACATGAATGCTCTGTTTGAGAACAGAGATGACAGACCTTACATGAATGCTCTGTATGAGAACAGAGATGACAGACCTGACATGAATGCTCTGTATGAGAACAGAGATGACAGAGCTTACATGAATGCTCTGTATGAGAACAGAGATGACAGACCTTACATGAATGCTCTGTATGAGAACACGGAGGACAGACCTGACATGAATGCTCTGTATGAGAACAGAGATGACAGAGCTGACATGAATGCTCTGTATGGGAACACGGAGGACAGACCTGACATGAATGCTCTGTATGAGAACAGAGATGACAGACCTGACATGAATGCTCTGTATGAGAACAGAGATGACAGACCTTACATGAATGCTCTGTATGAGAACAGAGATGACAGACCTTACATGAATGCTCTGTTTGAGAACAGAGATGACAGACCTTACATGAATGCTCTGTATGAGAACAGAGATGACAGACCTTACATGAATGCTCTGTTTGAGAACAGAGATGACAGACCTGACATGAATGCTCTGTATGAGAACAGAGATGACAGACCTGACATGAATGCTCTGTATGAGAACAGAGATGACAGACCTTACATGAATGCTCTGTATGAGAACACGGAGGACAGACCTTACATGAATGCTCTGTATGAGAACAGAGATGACAGACCTGACATGAATGCTCTGTATGAGAACACGGAGGACAGACCTGACATGAATGCTCTGTATGAGAACAGAGATGACAGACCTGACATGAATGCTCTGTATGAGAACAGAGATGACAGACCTGACATGAATGCTCTGTATGAGAACAGAGATGACAGACCTTACATGAATGCTCTGTATGAGAACAGAGATGACAGACCTGACATGAATGCTCTGTATGAGAACACGGAGGACAGACCTTACATGAATGCTCTGTATGAGAACAGAGATGACAGAGCTGACATGAATGCTCTGTATGAGAACACGGAGGACAGACCTTACATGAATGCTCTGTATGAGAACAGAGATGACAGAGCTGACATGAATGCTCTGTATGAGAACACGGAGGACAGACCTTACATGAATGCTCTGTATGAGAACAGAGATGACAGACCTGACATGAATGCTCTGTATGAGAACAGAGATGACAGACCTGACATGAATGCTCTGTATGAGAACAGAGATGACAGACCTGACATGAATGCTCTGTATGAGAACACGGAGGACAGACCTTACATGAATGCTCTGTATGAGAACAGAGATGACAGAGCTGACATGAATGCTCTGTATGAGAACACGGAGGACAGACCTTACATGAATGCTCTGTATGAGAACACGGAGGACAGACAGTAAGAGACAGCAGAATATATGCATTTGAACATGCTACCACACTAAGCAGAATGCTCTCTTTACACCAAGTCTCTTCTCCCAAGCGCCTGCATGTAAGTCATTCTTCCAGTCAGACAGCGTCATTCTTACATGCTCCATAATACCGTAGCCCTCCTCTTCCATCAGCTTCTTTATAAAAACATAAAGCACAAGGATGGGCTGACACATTAGGAGGTAAATTGCTCCCTTTAATGTGAGAAATTGAATTGGCTTTTAATTTCTGGTGGTGACACTTCCTTTGTAGAAGGGTTAAACCATTCCAGTGTTTTGAAAATGGAAAGAGGACCTTAAGAACCGACTGGATGTACCTTTGTAGGGGGCTTGTGAATCATTATTAAAACATTGATCTATGTGTGCTCACAGAATTAGCACAAAAGCATTATGCGGACATTCTGCGCAGGCAAACTCAGTGGTCAAAGGTTGCTCAAGGCGGAATGTCTCTCGCCCAGTTGGAGGTTCAAGTTTGTTTCCTCTGAACTGGTTCCCCGTCTACTCTCTAAAGATATCTAGTATTTACTTATATTAGATGTTTGTCTGACTGACTATCATGCCTCTATGGTTGTTTTTGATGATGTTTTCTAGGATTTTCTCCTAATTGTCTGTTCATAAAAAGATAAATGAATAATAATTATTATGTGCTTTGGTTTTCAAATTACTCTAAGAATGCATCACATAAGTACAAAGAAATGTATTGATTCACTGATTGAGTGACTAACTGATTTCAGGGTTATTGATTGTCAGTGATCTTGGTATTTCCCAGTGTTTTATTACCAGAAATGATGTGAAATATGATACTGTCACCCAGACTATTGAGTGAAATGGGCTACAACATGCCATCAACAATGTGGAATAAGATGCTGTCATCCACAGCACTGTTTGAAACGCGGTACAAAACAACATAAACAATGTGCGACAGGATCATTTTCTTCACAGTAGTGTGCGAGACTCTGTAGAAAATGCCAAAAGCAATGTGAAATAGGACATTTTCATCCACAGTACTGAAGGAAAAGTGGTACAAAATGCTATAAGCAATGTGGAAGAAGATGCCACCATCCACAGTATTGTGTGACCTTAAATGCTGAAATTACTGAAATGAACACGGCAAAGACGTCGTCCAGCACTTCAGCCTTAAATGGCATTTGATGTGTTTACTTGTCCTTGTAAACAATAGATTTGAACACCAAATAACAACACGGTTATTGTTATGTGATTTTGTTGTGTAAAAATACACCAAAATGGTACTTTATATATAAACTTAGGAATTATTTTCTCATGTTTTGTTAACAGTGATCTATAAAAAACTGCAATGTATTTGCCCTTTATTTTTGCTATGTCTGTCCATAACATAACCGCTTTAAGAGACACCTAAAGAGAAACAGTGGGAGACTCACCTAATACTGTATCCTAAGAAGCTGAAATAAGCTGGCTGGTAATGACATGGTAATGACATGGTAATTATATGGTAATAACATGGTAATCTGTCAGCATTATTCTACACACACAGATTTCCATGTTTGTCATCACCACTGGGAGAGAACCTATCAGAGCAAGTCTAGTACATAGGCCACACACAGCCTTAGATATACTACAGACACCACAAAAATAACACATTACAAATGTTACCGTATAAATAGTCAAAAACGGCATGGCAGACACACACTAAGTGTGCTCTGTGTAACACTGCCCCTGTCGTCAGTCACCATGACAATGGGAGGGGAGCAGGTATGGATCACACAAACCTTCGAATAGCGAATACACTAATAAAGTAAGGATGTCCTTAATGCTACAGAACAATAAATGCAATAAAGGCGAAAAACACTATAGACCGAGTGTGCACTAGAGGAAGTACAGAAGTCATTCCTGATGAAGCATGCACTACAAAAAGAGCACATTTATATAGTAAGAAGGGTAAATGTATGCTAGCCATATTTTAGCTGGAATTAGTAATATGGGGAGTATATATGAGGTGTAAATGGAGTGTGCATTAGAGTAAACAAACTTTAAGGGTTAATGTACTCCAGACAATAAGAATACATCAAGTGGAAATGTATTCAAGATGGACTGTACAGTAAGTACGCACAAAGAGGAAATGCACGTAAGATGGACTGTACACTACAGTAAGTACACACAAACGGGAAATGCACGTAAGGTGGATTGTACACTACAGTAAGTACACACAAAGAGGAAATGCACGTAAGATGGACTGTACACTGCAGTATCTGCATAGGTTCTGCATCTTTCTTTATCGCCACTTTAATGTTTTATTAGAAACCCCTTAAGGTGACTTAGCTGTGGAGACCCAATGGGTTACACACACCTTTCCTTCCTGCTCTGTCTCTGTAAAGAAACAGCCCACAGGATCCTCTGTGCTTATCTCAATTCAATTCAATTCATTTCAATTCAATTCAATTCAATTCAATTCAATTCAATTCAATTCAATTCAATTCAATTCAATTCAATTTAATTCAATTTGTATAGTGCATCTTCACAACATTACATTGTCTCATAGTGCTTTACATTATCCCTACAAAAAGTCCCCAGTGAGCAAACCAGAGGTGACAGTGGCAAGGAAAAACTCCCAAGTAGGAAGAAACCTTGGGAGGAACCAAACTCAGAGGGGGGGGGGGGGGCATCCTCTGGGGGGCGGCAGGGGAAGTCAAATGAGCAAGATGGCAAAGTCCCAGTTTCCCTGGTGTGAAGAACACAAGGTGAGTGCTGATATACTTCATGTCTTGTGTGGACATTATGTTTCAACGTAGGTCCAGTTACAGGCATCACCTTCCTGTACATTTACAATGTGCAAATTCTATTACAAATTATATTAGCCATTGCAAACATAAAAGTTTCTAATTCATCCAGAAGTTTGCAAATTGAAACCTATATATCTATATATATAGCTATATATTTTTTTATTATATATATTTTTTAATGAGACATAGACTTTTAAATTAAGTTTAAGTCCATATGAAAATTTCCTATGAACACTGCAGACCTTTCTTGGGCATATCACCTCCCTGTCCTGGGCACACCGAATCTGTGCTTTGCTGCCCTCCTCTGGCTGGAAATCACACATGCAGCCAAGTAAGCTTGTCATTCGAAATCTCTCATTAGGAAACATTCAGTGCTGTTATACGACATCTAAAAAGAAGGTGAATAACACCTAATAAAGACGCAGAACTTGGTTTACAAATTAGATATTAATAGACAGAAACACACACAGGCTCTGACCAGAAATCCACACATCTTCCAACCATGGATCAGCCAAATGGAGCTTGTTGTTCCTTTTCTCAGGATGTTAATTTCTTCAAAAATTGGAGTGCAAATGTATGTAGGTGTTTCACAGTCAGTCCACATTTTTGCTCCCTCCCAGCTCCATGCCACACAGTCCACATTTTTGCTCCCTCCCAGCTCCATGCCACACAATCCACATTTTTGCTCCCTCCCAGCTCCATGCCACACAGTCCACATTTTCGCTCAAAAATGTGGATTGTCTGTGGATCCCCAAGGATCAGATTGGGAAACACTTGTTTTAAATAGATTGAAAACGATTATATTCAAGATTCTTCATTAGAAGAATTATCCACTCATCATTCTCACCTCTGTCTATCATACAAGCCATAAAAATATTTTAAATAAACAATACTGTATTGATCCCTGTGGGGTAGTACTCTTTTATACCATTCCATTTTGCCCTCCATGACAGCAACCTTGGTAGCAAAGGGAATCCACCCAACGCAGCTGAAGGTTTAAGGCCTTGGGCAAGGGCCCACAGACATGCAGAAGCCAGACTTGAACCAGTGATCTTTCAATCACAGGTATAGAGGCTAAGTCCACTGAGCCACACACCAGCATGCATGTATGGACACTGCAGCCATAAAGATTGCAAATTTACACACATGCATAACTAATTCCTGTTGTGTCTCACTGGCCAGTGCAAAAGCCAGCACTGCTTTGAGGAACTTCAGCTCTGAGGAACATCAGATCTGAGGAACATCTGAGAAGGACCGTGAAACACCCTCTGCACGGGAGGCGTGACAGAGTCACGTGACATGGGGCTGAGCACGGAACAGGAGAAACAGTGTCCTGACTCAACCTCCTGAGGATCACCCCCCCCACCGGCCCCCAGAACATTTACTTCTTACTCCTGTTCTCATCCTCTTCCAGAGAACTGATAAGTTAAATCCTCACAGGAGAAACGCTGACTCCTGAAGATGACAGGTGGAGTGAAGGCTTTCAGGATGTTAATTGATCAGGCTGGTTCTATGGGGCTGTTCTGCAGATAATGGGCCCGTTAGAAAGGTAAGCACAATCAGCAAATTATTTTGAGAAATACGAATACAGAATTCAAAGGAGGCTCATTGCACAGCTTCCGTCTTGCACTTGATAAGGGGGACTAACTATTATCCTTCTACTATGAATTTAATACAGGTCACATCATTCGCAGAGATTGAACGACCGAATATTTTCCAATGTATACTCCTTTCCAAAATCACAAGTGGGGGGAGGGGAGGGGGGCAGGCTCATGCACTTTTTGGAGATGCTGTCACTGTTATTTACTTTGGGGCTCATATACCCTGGCAGTGGCAGTGTGTACAGAAATATCACTGCTGTTCATTTTGTAGTGCATTTCTTCAAATTACATTTTTATGTTCATCTAAAAGGCAGCAGGAGTGAGGTGGTATAAAGCAGCCAGGTGAGGTAAATCATGCAAATAAAACTTAGCATTTTTACTCGTTCATCTATCCATCATTTTCTGAAACTGCATATCCTATTCAGAGTCACGGGGGGGGGGGGGGGGGGGGGGTCCTATCCCACAGGATACGTGTGCAAGGCAGGGAACAACCTAGGATAGGGTGCCAACCCATCACAGCATACATCCTATACCCCTGCTATACCCTAAGTGCCATTTACACTACACAAACTGATATAACATGTACACTTTGCTATATCCCAAGAGTCATTTACACCAAATGAACAGGGATAACATGAACACACTGCTATACCCCAAGAGCTCTTTACACTACATGAACAGGGATAACATGAACACACTGCTATACCCCAAGAGCTCTTTACACTACATGAACAGGGATAACATGAACACACTGCTATACCCCAAGAGCTCTTTACACTACATGAACAGGGATAACATGAACACACTGCTATACCCCAAGAGCTCTTTACACTACATGAACAGGGATAACATGAACACACTGCTATAACCCAAGAGCTCTTTACACTACATGAACAGGGATAACATGAACACACTGCTATAACCCAAGAGCTCTTTACACTACATGAACAGGGATAACATGAACACACTCATGTACCTGGCAGTCGGCTCCTAGTGTCATGCATAATATATGTAAAGTGTGCTGACAAGATCTGTCATCAAGGACGCAAATTAAAGATGTGAATAATTCACTCACAATCCGGGAGGAAGCCCAAAGCGGGAGCAGATTTCTAACACTGGCAACCGAACCAATGAATACCAATGAACTTCGTGTACAGGCTCACACAGCCAAGCATACATGCATCAGACATCGCATACATCACCAATGGCAACATGCAGCAAGTTTCCTTCTGTTGATGTTTATGCGTGTGTCTCTAACAGCTGATAACAAATGCAGGATTTGAAATAAGAAATGATTCCACATACAGTTATAGATATAAGACACGTCTAAAACACAAACTGCAGAACACATGTGAATGGGGGCGTGAGGCGAAGAATAAGGTCAGACCCTTGTCTGTTTGCTTTTGAATTATACACTTTATGTAAGTGAAAAGCTGATATCTTTAGATCCTTGTTTTCCAATTAGAGGCATGTCTCAGATGAATCTGCATTAATGGTTTCTTTGGAAAGGATATACGCTCGATTGTATCTAATCACACGCATTGCTGCTGCTTCTGAGGCTGTGCAGATCTCCATCCTCTCTATGGCACTGGGCACAGTGGGAGGAGTCTGGTCACAGCCTGGCCCAGTGTGACTTCTTCCCGCTGGTCGGATGGGTACTTTTGAGCAGCTGCATCTCTCCATAACACCTGGATAAGTGACCCCAATGTTTTATCTTAGAACCAGCTTGGAATTCACTGAAAACTGTACTACGCAAACATCCTTTCATCTTTTAACCATTTAGCCTGGTTGGGGAGTGGAGGGAGGCTGGGGTTGGGGCTGCAAGGGGGGGATGAAAGTTGGGGAAATGATCACAGACATGCTGTCACCCCCCTCCCCACCAATCGTCACCTGGCCACACCAGGGGGACCCTGGTGCCCCTGCAGGATGACATCCTGGTATCGGCACTGACAAACAGAGAGTGTTTCTGAGTTGGACGGCCTCACAGACACAGGAAAAGCATCAGGTGCACACAGGAGATAACAGCACTAGCGTTAATGCTGACAGAACAGCAGAGACGTCAGAGACGTCGATCCTCTGCCGGTTACACCCACAAGGTCTCGTCAAGTAACACTCACACTACACTACTGTCATTATGGAACTGGATCCGAATGTCATCCTGTCCTCAAAATGCAGGAAAAGGCGGAAAACAATGCAGAGCTGACTGTGAAGGTCATGTTACATGCAAACCTTCCTTTGGGAAGAGAATAACTCCACCAGCCCCCAACCCCCCCCCCTTCCCTGAAAAAGGTAGAAGAAGAAAGATTCTCTCAGCTCCTGCCTGCGAAAAGCGAAGCGCCAGTGATTGACGGGCAGCCTATATCTGAGCAACATCGGCGAGCTCACGTTCCACGCGCGGCGGCGCCCGAGCCGGCGCCCATCACGCGTCTGTCTGAAGCTCAAATTAACCTTCTCTGCAAACTGAAGGAGCCACAAACCATCCTAATCAACCTGCTGATTATGGTACAGCCGCCTCGTTAAAGGGTCACGGTAATTGTGTCATCAGAGGCCTGATTGTTTTCAATCACACAGCAGCCGGAGTGACAGCTGAGGAAGCGAGAAGAGGCGGCGGTAATCAGCGGCCGGCGAGGAGGCGCGTGATTGGTGTGAATGAGCAGAGAGCGGGGAGCAGGGAGCAAGGAGCGGGGAGTGGGGCTGCCGGCGCGGCCTCTAATGGGAGGTATGTCTACACACACTCACACAGACACACACACACACTCACACACACATACCAACAGGGACACAGAGACACATAGACATGTAACACACTTGTGCTCAGTTACAGGGACACAGAGACACATAGACATGTAACACGCTTGTGCTCAGTTACCGGGACACAGAGACACATAGACATGTAACACGCTTGTGCTCAGTTACAGGGACACAGAGACACATAGACATGTAACACGCTCATGCTCAGTTACCGGGACACAGAGACACATAGACATGTAACACGCTCATGCTCAGTTACTGGGACACAGAGACACATAGACATGTAACACGCTTGTGCTCAGTTACCGGGACACAGAGACAGTCATATTCACACACAGTGACAGACTCACACCTGCAAACAGGCTGCCGTACTCTGACAGCCTTACTGCACAGAGCTGGTTTGGCCCTAAACACAAGGCAGTGTTGATAATTTGTGCTAGAGCGCAAATGCGATGTCAAGAAGCCCATCTTAGTGTGTTCTGTTACACAGTGTTAAGTGAGGGCACGTTCTCCATGGAAACACAAAGATTGGCAGAGCAGAGGGTTTAAATTAAAGCTGTACGATTTTTCACGCTACCACAATGCCAGGCTTTAATTAAAATATTAATATGGGATTAGACTGAACCATTGCGGACATATGTTCTCTTAATGCTGTTTAAGACCAGATAAGCATACTGTTTAAACAAAAGCAGAAACGCCCTCATAACACTCAATGGGACTTACAATTGAGAAAGCAGATTCAGACGGTCTTTGGTGCGACTGGGAGTTAAGGGCCTTGCTCAATGGTGAAAGCAGGTAGAGGCACCGCAACCCACTGAGCAACACAGCACACCCACAGAAAGGGCAGAATCACCATAAATAAATCAATAGCTAAAGAAGCTAAGGGGTATTTGGAAGGGAGAGGGGTTAGGGTTAGGGTTAGGGGTGCCAGTGGGCATTAACCTGCGGAGGGTGTGGCCTGGGACACAGACCGGACCCCGCCTGGCTGGCCTCAGCATAGCATTTAGCAGAAATTCTCGTCCAAAGCGAAGCAGGCTCAGCTAGTCCCTGAAGCAATGTGGTATTAAAGGCCTTCCTGAAGGCCCCAACGGCACAGGCAACTCTAGACTTTCTGCCAGGGAGCGCAAGGTTAGAGAGTCCAACCAGCCATTCATCCATATAAATATATTTGTGGAAAAAATAGTAAATACATTTTAAATAATGTATCATTATATGTTGATATAACTCACACAAAGCATTAATATCTTCAAATAACATTTTCTTCTGAGCAGCAGGGATTGCACCCCTGAAAAATTGCCTAAGCCGAACAGTGAAACTATTCTGCAGACCCTGGGATTTGAACCAGCAACCTTCCAATCACAAAGACCCAGAGGGCTAAGCTGCTGAGCCCCATACTGCTTCCCCCTGCCTGCAGAGACTCAGCTTCCATCCATTTAAGGAAGTAAATATTTAAGTAAGAACAGCAGGCTTGTCCCTGTTTGCTTTTGCTTCTGCAAAACAAGGTGAGAAGCTGCTGCCTCAGTGACATCATAGTGGGGGATTCACCCTTCAGCCAGGCAGCACAATAGTAATCTTCTGAGCTGTCATTCCATTGCTTGAAGATAGGGGGAGCTTTGTCCACAGTGAAGGATTGCTTCTCTGGCACGTCTCCCATAACTGATTTTGCATAAATAAACATCATATTTATTCAGTGGTATCCCATTCAATGCTTTTTATTTAGTTAGACATTTTGACTTTATAGAACAGGGGCGACCAACATTTTCTACAACAGAAGCCATGTCTACAGATCTACTGAATTGCGACAGTATATTTTGCTGTTTGTGATCGACCAGTTGGCCACTGATGCAATAATGCATTATCCATTAATCACTTCGCGATCCACGTGGCAACACAGTTGATGGGTTGGGTATCCCCGCCCTGAAACCCGGTCACTAGGCAAACAGCTCAGCTGCTCTGTATGTCGTCGTGCTCTGAATGAGGAGACAGAGCGTTTCCTGAGGCAGCCGAGGACACTTCACACCCAGTACGGAAGCTGTCCTGACGCTGAGCTCGAAACCACACCCTCCCCCTGCTTTCTCCGGAGGACACACTTCTGCTTTGACGACCTACTGCGTACCTCGAGTGTCAAACCCCACTCTGTGAAATGATCCATCCATCCATTTTCCAAAAACCAGGAGGACACTTAAACCCGGATCCCAGAGGTGCGAGGCAACAGTGCTAACCACTGCACCACCATGCCAGCCCTCTGTGAAATGATGGTTTCCTTAATAGGATCGATTATGACATCTGGTCAGCGGTGGTGTGTACAGCCGCTCACGTCATTTATGTGCCAGAGGCCCCGAGGTTATTATTTAGTAAGTACGCTAAATATTAAATAACAGATTCCTTACTTAGCATACGCTGAAGCAGCATGTTCTGCTAACCAGCTAGCCATGATTTTCTGACTCGGCTTGCTAGCTATTTATTTAGTTTTTGAAAGATCTCTGTGGGGGGGGGGGGCGAAGGGCCCCAGATGAACAACCCTGGCCCTGTGTTTGGTGTCTTGCTGGATGCCTGATACATATGTAACACACACACTACCGGGTTGTCGGCCACCGGGGTGACCGCTGGTCATTCGCAGGATATGAACGTGGTTAAAATGTGAGTCTGGTATCGGCACACAGAACACACCGGAATGTGACTGAAATCTGGGGGGGGGGGTTATCCATCTACAGACTGCTATTCCTGGTCAGAGTCCCAGTATCAGTGAGCTGCTCAGGTGAGACCTGACCTCTTTCTTACAAGGGTGCAGATTCCCAGGAATTGACAAGCCACTGTGATATATAATCCTTATGAGACTGCCTGAACTGAAGGGTGTGTGTGTGTGTGTGTGTGTGTGTGTGTGGGGTGGGGGTGTTTCATCATACGTCAAACATTTCATCGTACAGCAGTTCTGGACTTGAATATGTATTTCAGCTAACAATATACGTAATTTTGCAAAAGTATTTGGTAATTTGAGCTCCTCCAACAAACAGCTAAAAACAGTATATAAATTGTTTTATTTAATAATTCGTATTAAGAGTTCGGCCCGGTACACTGTTCTGGATAAGTAGTTACAGGAAATTGATAGTTTAACTGAATAAATCGTTAAGTGAATGAATGGAGTCTTTGCCGAGTGAGAAACAGGCTGGCAGCAATGATCCGGCTCCCCATGGTTTCTCGATTAGAGAGCAAAAGGTGTATTTTAGTATTTTGGTCCAGTCTGCACCATGAGGGTGCCAGTAATAACCTCTGAACGCGTCCATTCTCCATGGACCTGTCTTAATGCATAATAAATGTGATTTTTTTTTCATCGGCATTGAGCCCACGGATTGAACAGCGACCTCCGCTGGGCGCTACCGGTACTTACCTTGTGCTGCAGCTGCGCATGTGCGGATGTAAAGCTGGAAACTTTGCGAAGTTTCGGAGATCCTCGGGTTCGAGCCTCCGGTATCGGAGAGAAGTTTGGAGATACTCCGTGGTATGTTTCGTTAGTATCATTGTACCCGGTTAATTTAGTTTGCTTTGGGATTTGGCGGGCAATCTCAGGCTGCTATTTTTCATAACTCAGGGCGAACATGTGGTCATATGTTTACGGTTTAAAGTTAAATTTTTTTAAAGATTTAACGATTTAAGTTTGAGGTTTTGCACGAAGTGTTTTAAGGGGTTATAACTCCGATCTCGGGAAAGTGGTGTACGCAGGCTGGTGACAGCTGGTTCCCGTCCCCGTGGGTCGCGTCACTCTCCCGGTCGTGTGACTCCGAGACCATCGGGGACGTGCATCGGGTACGAGCCACGAAAACCGCTGCCGGTGCCGCCAGAGTTCATGAAACGCTGACACACTGGCCTCCGTTTGCCTTCATACTACGCTTTTACCAGCATGTGTGAGATCAGCGAAAGGAAAAACCGAACCACTGAAAAGAGCTTATTGTGTACAGATGATTACGCTTTACTACAGTGCAATTTCATAACAGCCACTTTCACTTTGTAAGTAATTTTTTTGTGGTGCGGTAACTAATTATGAATGATCTCTTTGTCAAGTTTGAAGCCATACAAGTTAGCCCAGATAGTTCAAGATCTGTATTTTCCCCCAGGACGCTTACTGCTTAAGCATGAGTCTCTGGTTTTTCATGCCAAGCCCTGCCATGAGTTGATGACGGGTGATGTTTCTGCAGGTCCGCACATGGCCTTGCTGTGGTCGCCGGCGAATAACGGCAGCAGCAGCCAGAACGACAGCAGCTGCTCCCGCGCCACGGATGAGAGCACCGTCCTGCAAGATGCTATCTTCGGTGGCATTCCCGTTGTACTCCTGCTGGACTTCGTTGCTTTCCTGGTGCGTGGGGTGACTCTGAGGGGACGTGGGGCTCACGTCTCACGGATTGTATGTCAAGAAGCCCGGCAGAAGTCAGGTCAATAAGACGGTGTGTTCTACTCCATCCAGGTGCTGCTGCTTATCTTCTCCTTCATCAGGAAGAAAGTTTGGGATTATGGGAGGCTTGCACTGGTGTCCGAGAGCAAAGGGTGGGTGTCACGTCCCGACCAGGTGGGGGGCATAAGAAGAGCCATAATTTATAGAATGGGGCCAACCTAATCATTACCCAATGATATGTTTTGACTCGATGAGTGACAGGGGAGGGAGCACTTTGGGGCCAATCACCTTTCAGCTGGGGCCAGTCCCACTGTGGCCCCGCCCTTGTAGATTCCCCTGATCCCAACACAAATAGCGCAGAGTCTGCTTACACTTGACTCCAAGATACAATGTCCCCACTGTCCCCTCAGGCTACGTGGCAAGACACACCTCTACAGCCGCACCTCATCCAACATGTCCACCATAGAGGAGTATGACATGGTGAGGACGTGTTGCCCTGCATCCTCACCGCATCCTCACTCTCACAGTCAGTGTGTTTCTGTTGATGTTATCTGCTGTTATCTCACTTTCAAAGGGCTTCTGCAGCTGGTTGCCGTTTGTCCTTCGGATGGAGTAAGTAGCACGTGTCCCCGGTGTACCGTCTGGCAGCTGGATCACTGATCTTGGAACAGCCCTGCTCATACACTCTGCGCGCGCCTGTCTTTGCTGAGTGTATATTGTGCGCTTAGTGTTTCTGAAGGTCTTACTACATGCTGTTACTGTTCTCCTTGTTCCCTGCAGTCTTACGTCAGTCCTGAGGTCAAGTTTAATCGGTATATTGCAGATGTGAATTCTCGTGGTGACTGGTGTGTGAGTGTGCCCTGCGATGGGCTGGCCCCCCATCCTGGGTTGTTCCCTGCCTCGAGCCCATTGCTTCTGGGATAGGCTCTGGACCCCCCGCGACCCAGTAGGATAAGCGGCTTGGAAACTGGATGGATGGATGGAATTCTCATGGCTCCCATGATTCCCTCCCGAGCAGCAAGGAGATGATCGAGGAAAGATGTGGCATCGATGCAGTGCATTACCTGTCCTTCCAGCGCCACCTGATTGTCCTGCTGGTTATCATCTGTGTGGGGTCTGTAGGTGTCGTCCTACCTCTCAACATGTCTGGGAACCTCATGGGTAAGTGGGGTAACCAGACCCTCACCTTGGAATGGGACACACTCATGGACATACTCACTCTCACATCCTTACTCTGGAATGGAACACACTCGCTCTCACTCCCTCACTTAGGAATGGGACAGAGTGATACTTGTTTGCTATGTATAAGCTGAAATATAGTATGTCCAAATCCTCAGTATGAATGATATAGTAGGCGAACTGGTACCTGGGTTACACACTGGATGCTATACTTCCCAGAAGGCCACTGGAGCAGCAAAGAATGTTGTTTGCTAAGAAAATCTTGTCACGATAGCGCAGGAAATTTAAGTAGAAAACAATACCCAGTTACATAATTTGAGTTAAATATGTATTTTTTCATTGGTAATTTTTTTGTACTGTTTTTAATTTTTGCATACATACTGCATTCACAGACGAGCAATAATCTTCTGATAAAATTCGATACCTGCTGTGTAAGTGTGTGATTTTGAACCGACCCTGTCAGTTTATCATTGTGGTTGTAACTGTAAGTGTCATGGTCTAGGAAAGGAAGCAGGAATTGATAGGCCTCAGACTAGGCTGTACCTGTGTGTGGATTGCAGGGGGTTTAAAAATGCTTCATGCGTTACAGGAGACGACCCCAAAAACTTTGGGAGAACAACCATCGGTAATCTGCAAAAGGAGTAAGTGTGCGTCCTCGGCTGACGGCGGGCCGCTTTGCGCTCTGCTGAAATTTCTGCTTTCTGCAGTTGACATTTGTGGATGTTCTTACGAAGGATCCTCACATGACACCATTTCACTTCCTATATAATCCGTACCGTGAGGTTTCAGCAGAATCGTGGTCCCTCTTATCAGATAGGGGGCGTGGGCTGTGCTTTGGTCTGCAATATACCACAGCCGGGTTTTCCCACATCCTTATGGTCACGCTGTGTTGAGGCTGCTCGTCATGTCAGGCGGCTGGCGTGTTGATTGTGAAAAACGCATGTTGTGTTGCAGTAACGACCTCCTCTGGCTGCACACCATGTTCGCTGTGCTGTACCTCATCGTTACTGTTGTGGTGTTGCGGCACCACACGTCCCAGATGAAGGACTTTCATAAGAAGACTGTGAGTGGCTCGCTAAGCCTAACCATTGCTAGACACTTTGCCATCATGTGCTACACATGGTCACCACACGGTCATCACACGGTTACCACACGGTCATCATACGGTCACCACACGATCATCACACGGTCATCATGTGATTATGTGCTACACTCCTGGTTCCATCACCAGTTCTACCGGACACCCCCTACTGGTCAGATGAAAATGCTATTTGAACGCATTAAGTCCAATAAAATTAAATTATGTTCTAAAGTTATATTCGAAAATGTAGCTTATCTTAGTCATACCAGTGTATAATAATAATTGATTGTAAACTTACGAAACAGACAGTGATCATGTGCTACATACCCACCGGGAAGAACCTTACCAAACACACAGTAATCATAAAAATTGGCTGGTAATCGATGATCATACTGTCTTACCATGATGTCCAGGCCAAAACGACTCTTCTAGTCTGTTCCCTGCCCAGAGAAGCCAGTGCGGACCAAATCAAAACACACTTTAGGTAAGTGAGCTTGTCTGAACACCTGCTGTTCCTCCTCATCGCTGAGGCTCCAGTTCTGGTGGAATCAAGTCACTCTGCCCTTCGCCCCGCCTCTTCCAGTGAGGCGTATCCCACCTGCCGAGTGCTGCAGGTGAACCTGTGCTACGACGCAGCCAAGCTCATCGCCCACGCCAGGGAGAGGTAGGCAAGGCCTTGGCCTCCACAGCTGCTTTTCCGTACTTCCTGTTCTGGGCGTGAAAGGGCAGCTGTGTCGACTTGGCTGTGAAGACGAAGGTGGCGTCTCTCGGGATTTGGAGGGGAACGGCGTCAACAAAGAAGCGCAAATCGCTTGCTGGGAAGGAGCCACATGGTCACACAGTTTCCATTGTCTGGGCTGTGAATATGAGCTGAAGATCCTGGGATTTTCCTTCCTCTGAATGAATCTGTTGTTGCGTAAGTTCGTGTTTGGGCCCGGCCCTGTCTGCCAGTAAGCCGGAGAGAGCTGAATTTTCCCAGTAAACTCTAGGACAAGTGCAGAATCTGTCAAAACTCCACGTGCTGACCCAGGTTGAACCATGAATGGGGGAGGGGGGTGGTGGTTGGGGGGGACCAGAAGGCAGTACCTAGTCAGGTCACCTGCCCCCCACTGCACTGGGTTTGCACAGTCCGCCATTAGAAAACATGGGGAAATGTGAACTCCTCCTCCTTCAGCCATTAATGACACACTACAGATGGAGGGTTTGCGTTCCCTGTACAGAAAATGCGCTTAATGCTCTGAGAGTTTAATGAAGTTGTGTTTTATTTGCTATTTGCACAAGTATTAGTACAGGTGCATTGGAATTCTTTAGTTTTCGCATATCCTGTGTTGCTCTTTTTAAGATAGACACACATACAGGTGAGAGTGAAGCCTGTGGTCAGAACACGCGTTCGGCCATTTGTCCAATGCCCCTGAACCACTTTTTTGGGGGGGGGGACCAACGGTGATGTAACTATTCTGCCAACCACCCGCTGAGCCACACACGCCGGCCGCAGTGTAACCAGTCCTTGGAACCAGTGTGACATGCATGTTTCCTGGCTGTAAAATGTCAGCGTTTGCAGTTTGCTTCTGTAATTAATGCTTCGTGCGGCTCAGTCTGCGAGTTCCCTGCATGGACGTGACTTTAGCGCCCCCTGTGTGCCGGCAGGGAGCGTTTGCAGAGAAACCTGCAGTATTACCAGAAGGTTCTGGAGAGGGAGGGCAGACGGGAGTCCATCAGCCCCCACCCCTGTGGATACCTGTGCTGCTGCTGCTGCTGTGAGGTGGTGAGTGGCAAACGCCCCAAAGCCGTGAGCACACAGCTCTCCGCTGAAGCCGCATATTAAATGCGTGTTTTTCCCAGCGCGGCTCCTTGCATTGCTGTATAATGTGTATGATGCGTCTGAGCTTTCTGCGCTCCCATACTACTGTGACCTCTGACCCTCGAAGGTGGACGCCATTGACTACTACAGCTCCCAGGAGTCCAGCATGAAACAGGCTGAGGAACATCTGCGGGAAGAAGTCCCACAGCGCCCCCTAGGCATGGCCTTCGTCACTCTGGAGACCGAGAGCATGGCTACCTAGTGAGTGAGAGAGGGGCTGCCGCATCTAGGTGCCACGTGAAGTTTCCCACGTCCCGCTGACCTTGGATCAACCTCCTTTGGTTTCCCAGCATCCTGAGGGATTTTAACGCACTGGACTGCGTAGGTGACGGAGCTGCCGGCAGGGCGTCACGCTGCGGATGTGGCCGGCAGCCCCAGCCCTCTTCTGACAGTGCGGCGTTGAGAGTGACCAGTTGGAGATTGAGCTACGCCCCTCGGCCCAGCAACATCTACTGGTCAGTGTGACCAGCGGGTCCCACGCCAAGCCATAATTACTAAGTAATGTGGGTCAGAGCCGTGTCAGTAGGGCTGTTTTAGGGGGGCTTTAGACCTCTTAAAATGTTCTTCAACCCCCCCAGCCCACCAACACTATCTACTTTAAATAATGTGAGTTATTTCCATCAGACCTCCCAGTAAAAGCTTTCATAAATCTCTGAGCTCGGTAACATTGATTTATACTGTTAACTATCTAACTGATTATAGATGAATATGATGATGATGATGATGATGATGAAGGTGATGGTGATCATGCTTCTCCCTCGTTCCCCCCCCCAGGGAGAACCTGTCTGTGGTTGGCGCACGCTGGTGGCTCCGCTGTCTCTTTTTAAACTTTTTCCTCTTCATACTGCTCTTCTTCCTCACTACCCCGTCCATCATCATCACCACCATAGATAAGTTCAACGTTACAAGACCTATCTACTATCTCAATGTGAGCACACTGCCGTCCCAGCAACCCCCTTCCCTGTAGCCCCCCTCTCTGTAGCCCCTTCCCTGTGGCCCCTGCTTTCTGCCCTCTGTCTGTGGTTCCCCCAGTCGTCCCCCGGGCCCCAGGCATTGCTGATGTATGCACTGCACTGCTCTTCCCATGCAGAACGCCATCATCAGCCAGTTCCTTCCCACCCTGCTGCTCTGGTGCTTCTCTGCTCTCCTTCCCACGCTGGTGTACTACTCCACCCTGGGAGAGGCCCACTGGACTAGGTAACCGGGCCGCCTGGGGGTGCTGATCCATAAGTCCGAGCTGTGACTGACACGCTGCCCCACTGCCAAGAAGCAAATGTACAGCATTTCCATAAATATGCAACAGTAATTAATGTCTCGCTCTCCATCTGTGTTTGGAGAAGCTTTGATTTTGTTCTCATACACGCCTCAAGCCATCTAAAAGGCACCTACATTTGGGCTATAAACACATTCTAGAAACACAGGGCTAGTTTCCATGAAGCAGCCGTTTCAGAGTAAAGGCCATGTTCCCTAAGTCCTTGTAGATACATCACAGTTTGCGGGGTTCCTTTAGCTCCGGAAGGTTCTGGTGTTTCCTCCCACAGGTCCGGTGAGAACATGAGCATGATGCACAAGCTGTACATGTTCCTGCTCTTCATGGTCCTGATCCTGCCGTCGCTGGGCCTGACCAGGTAATCCGCGGCGACGGACCAGCTGCGCCCAAGGGCCACACACCCCTAGTTGAACCTCATTACCCAGCCTGAAGCTGCTGAGATTGGAGTTGGTGGCCAAACGAATCCTTCTCAGAGTTTCGCTGTAAAGGCTGCACATCCGCTGATGCTTGAAGGTTGGGATGCTGTTCCTGTGATCAGATGGGCAGATGCCTGGGTCAGCAGGGTGGGGTCGCCATTGTGCTCCTGAGCCCCAAATGTTCCAAGGACTTGCTGACCTTGTTTCTGTTTCTCACTTTGGATAAAAGTATAAAGTAAATAAAAGCTCTGTTTTTAGTCCTTGTTTTTATATCATTGTCAGTTACGTTTTCTAATCCCAGTTTTGCTCTTAGTTTCTCCTCTTAATGTTCCTCCTCTCTTAGTTTCTCCTCTTACAGTTCCTCCTCTCTTAGTTCCTCCTCTCTTATAGTTTCTCCTCTTACAGTTCCTCCTCTCTTACAGTTCCTCCTCTCTTACAGCTTAGATGTCTTCTTCGAGTGGCTTTTCGACAACCAGTTTTTTTCACAAGGGAAGCTTCGATTTGAGTGAGTCGTCCATCGCGCCCGTCTTTCTGCCCGTTTCTCTGGGTCTGTGCCTGTGTGACCTCTAGCTCTGTGCACACAGGTGTGTCTTCCTGCCCAATCAGGGAGCTTTCTTCGTAAATTACGTGATTGCTGCGGCGCTCATTGGCTCTGGCATGGAGCTGCTCCGCCTCCCGGGGCTGGTGCTCTACACGGTGCGTATGGCGCTGGCTCACTCCGCGGCAGAGAGGAGGTACATCAAACAGGTGAGCCTCTACCCCGCGCAGTCTGGGGCTGCCGCTGTGCTGGTGCTGGTCTCATTCCTCCCCATCATACCCGCCCACAGAACCAGGCTTACGAGTTTGAGTACGGAGCCATGTATGGCTGGATGCTGTGTATCTTCACGGTCATCATGGCCTACAGCATCACATGCCCGCTCATCGTGCCTTTCGGTAAGTCACCTCACTGCCCACTACCTTCTCATTTTTTGATACCATCCAGCTCACTCAGATGTGGACCTCCCCATCCCCCCCCCCCCAGGCCTTCTGTACATGTTTCTGAAGTACCTGGTGGACAAACACAATCTGTACTTTGCCTATCTGCCTGCCTGTCTGGACCGTCGGGTGCACATGGCTGCCGTCAACCAGGCCCTGGCCGCGCCCATCATCTGCCTGCTCTGGCTCTACTTCTTTTCCGTCATCAGAGCTGGTGAGCCACTCCCTTCCGCCGCCGCCACTCCCTCCCGCCGCCGCCACTCCCACCCGCCGCCGCCACTCCCTCCCGCCGCCGCCACTCCCTCCCGCCGCCGCCACTCCCTCCCGCCGCCGCCACTCCCACCCGCCGCCGCCACTCCCTCCCGCCGCCGCCACTCCCTCCCGCCGCCGCCACTCCCTCCCGCCGCCGCCACTCCCTCCCGCCGCCGCCACTCCCTCCCGCCGCCGCCACTCCCACCCGCTTGCCGCCGCCACTCCCTCCCGCCGCCGCCACTCCCTCCCGCCACTCCCTCCCGCCGCCGCCACTCCCACCCGCTTGCCGCCGCCACTCCCTCCCGCCGCCGCCACTCCCTCCCGCCGCCGCCACTCCCTCCCGCCGCCGCCACTCCCTCCCGCCGCCGCCACTCCCACCCGCTTGCCGCCGCCACTCCCTCCCGCCGCCGCCACTCCCTCCCGCCACTCCCTCCCGCCGCCGCCACTCCCTCCCGCCGCCGCCACTCCCACCCGCCGCCGCCACTCCCACCCGCCGCCGCCACTCTCTCCCGCCGCCGCCGCCACTCCCACCCGCTTGCCGCCGCCACTCCCACCCGCTTGCCGCCGCCACTCCCTCCCGCCGCCGCCACTCCCACCCGCCGCCGCCACTCTCCCGCTTGCCGCCGCCACTCCCACCCGCCGCCGCCACTCCCACCCACAGCCTCTCCCACCCGCCGCCACCCCATACACTGACCCGTGCTGCGTCTCTGCCCAGGTTTCATGGCCTACACGTCACTCTTCACCTTCGCCATCCTCATTGTCACCATCGTCATATGCATTGGATATACCTGCTTTGGACACTTCAAGTACCTGAGCCCGCATAGCTACAAGGTGAGAATCTCCCCTCTGAATCGCCCCCTAGTGCACATCTGCCGTATTGCTCAAATGCTACTTGTACTGTGTGCAGCGATGGTAAAGCTGAATTGAATCTAATCTAATCTAACCGAAAACCACATTGCTCGTACTTTTGGGTTTTGGCAGATAAAGGAACCTGGTGATGATCCTGGAGACGAGGCCCCAGTCATCCCGACAGATTCGGTCAGTGTGGGGGTGCTGGGTTACAGCTGGGGGGTCGGTTAGGCCGGCCTAAAGGAGCTTATCTAGGACAGCCCTGCTTTACACGGTCACATGGTCTGACCCCCGCCTCACTGGCACATTCTCAGTGATGCTCCTACATTCGCAGGTCTACCTTCCCAAAGTGCTCCAGGACTCCCTGCCCTCTGAGCCCCTCCCAAGCGACCCAGTCCAGAGGTCGTACGGGGCTCTCGAGAGCTCCTCACACGGCGCGGACCTTCAGGGGGTGTCGCCCACCTGAACGAGGCAGCAGCGGCGGAAGGACTCCAGGATACTCAGGAAGAGGGCGCCTCCTGCCTTGGAGCTGGGGGGGGGATGCCCAGACCAGGCAGCGGGTCTCTCTACTAGGGGCCCTTTACCCCCCAACCCCCCTCCCCCCAGAGGTCAGTAGTCCTTTGGGTTCACAGACCATCCTAAGGATGGGACCTTTTTTTTCACTTTCCAGCCTCAGACCTAAAATTCAAGTGGAGTTTTTGTTTTTTTTTGCTTTTGTATTTAAAAGTTCATTTGTGCCTTTGGATGGAATCTGGTTTAGCAAACCTAAGCCGGGGGTATATTCAGTCTTGAGAGGTAATCAAACATTTATATTTAAATTAAACACGTGTTATTTTAATCATTTGTACTAATAATACCTGAATGATTTGGTATTATAACAATTGTGTACTTGATTGTCTTTTATAATCGGTATGTTTAGAAATTATAATAAATAATAATTATCTGAATAGTTTGTGTCTCCTTTTTCAAGTCAAACTTGGTCATTTCAAAATATTCAGGCAGTATACAGTGGGATATACAGTGTATAAATATACAGTGAGAGCATTTCTTTGAGGCTTTAAAAAGCAGAAAATATTTTTACACAGGTAATATAAACTTTTTTCTTAAAGGTGTTTGAGGAACAGTGTGCTGCGATTCTTCCTTTTATTATGTGAAACATGCATACGGTGACTGGAGTGGATGGTGAACAATTGTGAATTAAGTTTTTCAGTAAGATTCCTGCTGAGACAGGAGAGGAGTCTGAAGGCCTGAGGAAAGAAGCTGTTGAGGAATCTAGTGGAGCTGGTCTGCATGCTCCAGAGTCTCCTTCCAGATGGGGTGGGGGGTGAAAGGGATCTTTGGGTATCCTAATGACCTTGCAGAGGCACTGCATATTGAAGATTTATTGGATGGATGGTAGAGGGGTGCCAGCGATGTTCTCAGCTGTCCTCGCTTCTCTCTGTAGGGCACTGCATTCTCAGGCTTTGCAGCCTCCACTGTGCTTTCCTCGTCAGGGAGGCGGCATTGGGGGTCCGCGTGAGGTCACCTGCAATGTGCATTCCGAGGAGCCTGCTGCCCTTGACGACCTCCACAGTGGAGGAATTGATGTGCAGTGGGGTGTGTTTGGGGTGGACTTTCATGAAATCTACGATCATCTCCTGAGTTTCTTCCACGTCCAGGGCCAGCTGCTCCACCTCGTCTCTGCAAGAAGATTCCTCACTTCTGCTGAACGGACCGAACGCCGCTGTGTCATCCGCGAATTTGAAGTGGTTAGATCTGCGGACGGCAAAGCAGTCGTAGGTCGGCAGTGGAGCACAGAGGGCTGAGCACGCAGCCCCCGGGGAGGGGGGGGGGGCGTTTAAATGTTCGGTGTGACTGATTCAGAACAATTTGCTCATTGTTCTTGCTTTGTTTGTTTTGTTTTCAGGCCATATATATAATTTGTGGTTAACCGGACCGCTGTGCTGGCGGCTTGTTAATTCAGTAATTTTACGGAGGGTTAAAGCATTATAGCTGGAAGATATGATTTTTCGCTCGAGCATGAGTTCATCTACTCAGAAACTTTTTCCAACCTGCAGACGTATCTCTTCTCCTATTTTTTTCTGAGGTGATCAATGACACAGGAAGACAAGTGCTCCAGAAAGACAAAACTTAATTTTGTGTTAAAATGCCATTTGTGTTCGTCAGGTTTTAGTTTAGTGATGGTCTCTTAAAATACAAACTACCTCTAATTTGGTCTGTGTTTAAGCTCTGTGTAAAATCTTGATCTATCCTCCAGTTTTTGGTTTATCTTAACCTGAGGTTGCCAGTAAACGTCTCAGTTCTTGTGATATACTTCTTGTTAGTTGAAATTTTCAGTTATATCTATAATTTCCAGTAGGGGGCACTACAGTCTGTATCCTTAACTACACAGCCTGTTCCTTGTCTGTCTGGGTTCAGCTGTTTGGAGGTGATCCATTGCACAGGAAACAATGAAAGCTGTTGTGTTTAATATCTTGCTGGTATTTATTGACAGATGTACACCCTGCAGATTTCCTTAAATAACACTGCAGCTAACCTCACAGGAAGGGTGGATTCGGAGCGAGTATGTCGTATGTTTCTGTGATTCTTCACGTACTTAAGGAGACACCCACACTGAAACCCTGCTCGTCTGTACCAGACTACCCACAATGACCACAGCACTGAGCGCTTCACGGCGCCCACAACTGGCCTGGCTGCCCTTTCTTATGCAGGTCAACAAGTAAGGATTTTACTCACCTGACAAAGGCCTAAAACCATACGGAAGCAATAACTGGTACTGCCTGCAGGGGGCACTCCAGTTCTGCACTGTAGCTACCTCTGGGTTTCTTGATTAGACAAGAGGTATGTGCTTTGTCACCTTCTGCCTGCTGGCTTCACGTTACAGCTCACCACCGTTAAAATTCCCCAATCCGCAGGTGACGACACCATCACTGGGATCATCTCTGATGACGATGAAGCACAATGCTACACCTTCCTAAAGTGGCACATTAACACGGGCTAGTCCAGGAGTGGCCGATCTTATCCGCAAAGGGCCGGTGTGTTTGCGGGTTTTCTCTGCAACTCCATAATTAGATTACTAATTAGAGGACTGATTGGCTGAAGAGTCCTCACACCCGGGTTTGAACAGCCGACCTAAAGGTTACCCCAAAAACCCGCACACACATCGGCCATTTGCGGGTAAGATTGGCCACCCCTGGTCTAGTCATTTAATTGGTGACAATATTTTCTCAGGCAACTGAGCAAGTTTGCAGTCAGTCAGTGCCTCCTTGTCTGATCCTGCACAGCCCTTACAGAATGCATATATAGAAGTGCTATCACTGTATGCTATCACTGTATTCACTCAGGTGAATCCCTATACATCTAATATACCACCATGCAGACCAATAGGATGACTGCAGACTTATCTCAGCCTGTGCTTGACTTCTTACAGCTGCTTCCTGATGTAGACGACTCTGATCCAAAGCCTCGTGATTTAAAAGCAGCTCCTTCTCCAATGCTGTAAATCTACTCTGTCACCAGTATCATGCTCCACATTTTGCTACATTTTATTTCTGCTTTTTAGCTATATGTTTACATTTACTGAGCTAATACTCTGCACTTTGCTCCATATTCACCGTTCCATTCTCTTGCACACGTGATCAATTCTCACCAGTTTTTTTTTTTTTTTTGCAGTGCATACGCTCTGTTAATCTCTTTTTTTTCCTGAAAACCGTCTCCCGCACAGTATATCATTTAATCTGTATTTTGTGCTCTCTGTTGATGTGCTGTAGCCTCGTTCTGTATCACATTTTAATTCCTGATACAGTGGCATTTCCTACAACCATGCTGCACTCTGCATTGTCCTGTGTCTTCCTCTTTCCATGCATAAACATGCCATTTGTGAGCTGGGTGCAGTAGAGTAACATACTGAGAGTCTCTTATGAGATCTGGGCCATCTGAGCCCAAGGAAAAGCCTGATTACATCTGCCGGCTGAGGGCTCGACTTTGTTCCTACATCAGTTAATCTCATCTCAGGCAGACATGCAGACAGACAGATGAAGAGAGTCGACTGCTTATAGGTACCGGGGAGAATACGGCACCGGACGATGCACTGGAGTTAACCTCACACAAATCGCATATAATCTGCAAAGGATGCCAAGTAACAGAGCTAGGATACATTTTCAACTCACTGCAGTCATCTTCAAGCCATAAAGCCTAATCTTGATAAGATTTTATGCTAGTTCTTTGGAGCTGAATGTAATCCATCACATCACCTCAATGCCACTGATGGAATGGCCCATAATCCTGCTTTCATGAATGCGAATGAGCAGTAAGAGGCAGCCAAGGAGAACACAGGCAGGGTGTATGCAGCACTGAAGAGTTGCCTTTCATTCATTTTTGCTCATAGTTGGGAAGCTGGCAGTATGAGTAGCCATGGTTACCAGTCACAAGCAGGGTTTTACTTTCTCAGCATATTGATTTTCTGAAATTGCACGTCGTTTGTGTTTGCGGGCTGATCCGGGGGTGGCTTCTTCATCCTTTTAGGTTGTGCAAAAAAAGGAGTATCTCCTTCAAAGGGATGCAAGTCTCTCATCACCTCCCCCAAAGCATGATGGGTCTCCAAATCCCTCCCATGAAGAACGGGTATCCCAGCACCTCCCCCAGATAGCGTGGGTCTCCCGCCGTCTCCCCCATAGGTGCGTGGGTCTCCCGCCGTCTCCCCCAGAGGAGCGTGGGTCTCCCGCTGTCTACCCTAAAGGAGCGTGGGTCTCCCGCCGTCTACCCTAAAGGAGCGTAGGTCTCCCGCCGTCTCCCCCATAGGTGCGTGGGTCTCCCGCCGTCTCCCCCAGAGGAGCGTGGGTCTCCCGCCGTCTCCCCCAGAGGAGCGTGGGTCTCTTAGCTCACTCCTCTCTTGCTTCAGTGCAGATCGGTGTGAGCCAGTGAGTGGGCTTTAAGCTGACGTGGTACCAGTGGCCACTATGGCCCAGGTCTGTGGGGTGACGGCCAGTGAAAACATACAAGCTGAAACAAACATAAAGAGCAGCCCTCTTTACAGGAAGCAGCTGAATATCTGTATGCGTGTGTAGGAGCACATGTGGGTTTGTATTTACCACACTATGGGGCTGAAATGTCCTCACATTGTGGTAAACCCTGAATCTGCATGTGTCTGTGAGGGTATGTGGAAGAGAGCCAGTAGCTACCTTTTGTAGAGATCATGTGAGTGTGTGTGTGTGTGTATGTGTGTGTGTGTGTGTGTGTAGGAACATGCCCCCTTCACATGTCTGGGAAAGTGGCCGTATCTGAGTGTGTATTTCAGGTGAATCCCCGAAGGGGCCAGGCTTTGTGGTCTAACAGGCATGTCATGAGGGAACGGAAACAGGCAGCCTACTTAGAGGGGCAGCTAGGTCCAAGTGTGCTGGCCAAATCAGGGAGGCGTGGGAGCAGGAAGCTGTCCAGAAGCGAGTAGCTCAGGCCAATGTTAATAAAAAGGAGATATTACCCAGCTAATTAACAAGGTGGCCATGCCAAGATAAGCTAAAGAATAAGCTAACAGAGAAGCAGTGCTAACACAGAAACAATACTAACAAATGGTGTCTCATTACGTTACCCAATTTATCTTCTGTTTTTAATATATGTTTTAGTATGTCAAGGTTTTTGCTCGAATGCACATAGAGTCAATGATTCATTATCAAGTCATATTCAGTTTGGTGTGATTAAGTTGTATTTTTGTGGATTTTATGGAACATGTGAGGCTCTGTGTTTGGTGTGATTAGGCCTGGTAGAGGGGCATGTTGTAGGTAAGGCCATGCATTTTGTTCAGTAGTTTGTATGCGGTGTGTCAGGATGAATTTTTGGCATGCAGTTACTCTGTATTCCAGATCTCCTGACTGGATGTGTGCGTGAGGCATATGTACATATGGAATTTGTGTGGAAAGGTTTAGGATTTGTTAGGGCTGCTGGATAATACTGTTTCCACTTGTCGCCAGTAGAGGGAAGTGGTGGGCTTTTAAAAAAAAATAATAAATAAATAAATAAAGATAATGCTAATACACGTAATCAATACTTAGTCAGAGCTGGACTGGCTTTTGGTTGCAAACAATGAAAAATATACGTAAATATATCGCTACTGAATTTAAGAGTGTTTGTGACAGATTCGGTCCATATTCAGTTCAGATCCATGTTATTATATTGGTAAGTTTTCTTTTATCCTGAAATCACAAATAAATAGAATAAATATAGTAATATAATGTCCATGTTTCAAACAGCAAAAAGAATATTTGACCAATATATTCAGACATACTAAATATTAGCCCCCTGGGAACAGTAAAGTATAACTTATTTAATAAGGACAAGGAAAATCTTTGCGTAGTAGGAATGAGCCATGGTCAGTTTTCATAAATACGTAATAGCCATTTAATTAGACGTGACCGAAGAGTTTCTGTTTTCGGGTGGAGGATTTACTTAAGTGGTTTGCAGCCGCTCCCGCTCCCGCTCAGCACTGGGTTCAATCCCCGGCGTTTCGAGGTGACTGAGGACACGCGCTTCCTTTCGAGAAGCTGATGCAACCATAGCGCGTCTTTGGCGTGAAGTACGTATAAATTACCGTTAAGGATTTGCGCATTTCCACTGAAAGTTAGTACGAGTTCAGTTAATGCTGCGCAATGGCGGAACTTGCAGTTCTAGGGTCAAGTTATCCGGTTATGGTTATGGTTAAAAAACGACTACCTTTTTCGGGTCCCAGTCTAGACTGGCCTGGACACCATGGATTTCAGCTTTGCCAACTCTCACGCATGTGGCGTGACACTCACGATTTCAGCCTTAATCTCACGCTCACGCAAGAAATCTCACGCCAAATATATAGTATTCCATTATAAACCTAAAATTAGCCATATCAAAAGGGTCGGGGGGTTACGTACATGTTGTGTGCATGAGCGCATGTGAGACTGGAACAGAAAATTTGACCAAAGTTGGTAACCCTGAAATGTATGTTAAATGCGCCTAGTCTACGAAACAAAGAAAACGGTGGCAAATGATGAAGGCACATATCAATATGATATGCAAACACGCATTCACGGTCCGATCGGTTTATCTAGTGTTGTTTGAGTTTACGCATTGGTTTAGTAACCCTTGCGAAAAGTACTGTATCCTTGAACCCCTATGACACTTTAGCTTACACACCATTAAAAGTCCCAATTCTCTACAAAGCGTCGCACCAGTTGACTTGTTGGGAAATAAGAAAATAGATATGATTAATTCCAGATTCATTCACTCTGTGGATGGGAAAAGCGTGTCCGGTAAATAGTTTTTTATTTATTATTTTCATAATACGGTGTCAAGCGAAACACGAGCCAGCTCCTAAACAAATTTGAAATGCCCATCCTTAAACAATTCCCCTCGTCTTTTATCTGACTCAGTGTCGCACAGCTCCTTTCTAATTATCGGCCATGGTTTCACACCACGCCCTACTGCTGTAAGACGGCGGAATAAAAAAAACCCTGCCAGCCACAAGCCAAGCGATCAAGTGCCATTAATACAAACGCCATCTCGGTGAGAAGGCGCAACTGGCAGAGGTACGGGCGATCCGGCCACCCGGCTTCCGTACTGCGGCAGCCATGGCAACACATTACCGCGGTGTCTGTTTACCTTAGTAACCGCTCAGCGAGCGACGTGCACGTAGCAGTAAGACAGGGACCCCGCGCCCCCCACTGCAACTGATGTCTACAAACCCGTTTTATATGTGACGCCTCAAAGAAAATGGATTCAGCCTGCTTACAGTATGCCCTGGACCTTACGGCGGGTGGCGGCTTGACTTTGAACTGTGAACAGAGGGCTGCCTTGCAGACATCCTTGCTGGTCATAAAAGTAAACTATAAGTTCAGCCGTGTCCTCTTTTGGGGGAAAATTTTAGGGCTGAAGAATGATTATTTTATAGCACAGGGGGGTGGCAGCAGATGAAATGAAAGCCAAGAAAATACTCTACAGGTAAGAACAATAACACCCAAGAATTTATAGTGCGGCTGCAGCGCTGTGTTTGAAGAGACACAGTCTGTTTCCGGGTGGTTCCGCTAAGGCAGCTTCCCCGTGTTCTTCTCCTGCCAGCCTTGACTGCACGGAGTGGCACTTGCTGCCCCCGGTCACAGCGCCCCTGCTGGCTGACGCGTCGACGCTGATCGGGCGCTTCACAGGAGACCCCTCGTTTGAGTACGAGCAAATGGAGACGCGCCAGCAGGGGGAGGGCGGCCAGGCCGCCCAGATGGAAATCGCTGCGGGTTCAACGGCAAGGCACCCATCTCACTGCAGTTTTTAAGGCATTTATGTGAATGCAGATTATGGTGTGATTGCACTGTTACCCCTCTACCCCCCATTATCCTACAGTACCTCATTGGAGTAAATTACTCTCTGTACTTATTGTAATTTGTTGTACATATGTATTTATTCTAACATTCCTTGCACAACAGTCTTGCAGTTTTTTTTATACACTTGTGAAACATACACGAACACTGAATATATGAACCGGGCTGTGTATAACCATTGTCTTGTCCTGTTTGCCTGAGAGTCAAATTTCCTGTGTGTGACAGCATACTTGGCCAGTTATCCTGATTCTGATCGTCATACTGGTCACTGCAGGTAAAGGTGAATGAAGAGCAGAGAGTGGCAGCCGTAGTGCTCACCATCGACCGGGAGGCCTCTGTAGTTCCACGGGGGGCTTTCACGAGAACTCCCGATGGGAGAGTCCAGACCAATCGCAGCTTTGAAGGTGAGCTTCGCACACAGACCCTCACTCAGAGGTCTGCGTCTCCCAGGGTCTAACTCCAGCATGCCTTTGCACTCCTGGGGCAGGTCTGTCTTGGTCGGAGGCTGTAAAGCTAAGCAATTACTGTCACTTCACTGAGCCCCAGGCTGGGAAGAAGAACCGGATTCTAGACATGACCCGTCTGGACCCCTCTCTCGATTTCCTGCACTCCTTAACCGAAGACATACCAAAAGGTAAATAGAACAATCTATACCTTACTTTTCTGCCTTTCTGAGTAAATTCAGCAATAAATCAATTTTAATGGTTCAAAATGACAGGAAGTGAAACCCCGCAGTATCTGAGAACTGTAATGAAAATCAGTGCATTGCGCAGATTGCTCAAGGCACAATTAAACTCAGCTGAAATGTATGCTGAGTTAGGGGTTTACCGCAGGCTGGCAGGCTTTTAAGGGGGCATTTTAGCAGTTCCAGACATCCAGCACAATGTTTGTCAGTTCTGTGCTTTCCTGTATTCCCCTGTCTGCCCTCATCTGATAGGAGTGAGGTGACGCAGTGCTGCACTGATGAAGCAGTTAGCGACTGATCAGGGGTGTCAGAAGCATTTTGAATGTGGGGGGGGACACACTAGCGTAAAACTAATACTAATTACTAGATTGCCTGTGTGAGTGTGCCCTGTGATGGGCTGCTCCCCCCGTCCTGGGTTGTTCCCTGCCTGGTGTCCATAGCTTCCAGGATAGGCTCCAGGCTCCTAGAACGATAAGCGGTTTGGAAAATGGATGGATGTGGGGGGGGGGGAGGGGGGTCCAAACAAATAATTTTGACATGAGGGAGACACATCCCCCTCAGATTAAATGGCAGCGACGCCCATGTGACTGATGCATTTCAAAACAGCAGTCAACCCAGAGTTGAAGTACCCCAGTACAGTTAGGTTTACTGGCTTTATCCATCCATTTTCTGTAACTGCCTGTCCTATTCATGGTCATGGAGGTCTGGAGCCTGTAGGCAGAAGACAGGGAACAACCCAGGATGGGGCACCAACCTGCTCTTGCACACCTATGAGCTATTTGGTGACTCCAATTAGCATGTCTTTGGACTTCGGGGGGAAACTCCACACACATAGAGTGCCAGGGCCAGCAGAGAGATTCCATCTCTGGGGTCCTGAGCAAAGCCTCTCAACTCTTAATTTTGTTCCTGGACGATCTGACCCTGACCTCACAAGGTTTTTGGTGTCTGGCTTTATATGGTAATGGTGTGAGGTGCCCATAGCAATGGTGCACCTCCATGACCTTGCCATGTGTTGACGATATCAGCATCTAAGGCTTTGCAGCATGTGATCATTGTTTTGACTGATGGAGCTCTTGGAACACTTAAACATAAAGTTTACTTCAGGGCTCACCTGCTGGCCAGCTGTACTGACTTTAAGTGGAACTTTAGTCCATTTAAAGACAATCTGAAATGAGGACAAACACAGGAGTAAGGACTATGTGCACAGGAGTAAGGACTATGTGCACAGAACCAAGGTAGGAGTCAAACCTACAACCCGAGGTGTGAGGCTGTATTGTTAACCACTGAGCCACCTGTATGTGTTGGGCAGGTTAACCGAAATGGAAATTTCACTAATCCGTACCATGTACAGTAATATATGAATACAATATTATAGGCCTTTTAGGGACCAGAACACATGGCCGTTCGGCAACGTCTAGGTCTTAACCACAGGTCCACCTGCTGCTGTAAAAAGCTCCCCCAGACAGAAGCCAAGCACATGAGACTTGGCAGCTTTCTTAGGGCTTGGGCTTTATAGAAAACCCACTGGGTTTCATATATTGTGTAACAGATTTCACAAACTGTTGGTGTGTGAAAACACGTGCGCGCACACACACACGCACGCACGCACACACACACACACACACACACACGCCACAGTGCACTGGGGTAGGAATCCATCAAAAAAAAATTGGATTCTTAGGGGGAAAAAAAAAGTCCATGGAACATGTTTATTTAAAACTGCCTCCCCTTTTCCAGTAAAGGCTCATTAGTCTTCCACTTCTCTGGGTTGAGAGGCCAGCGTTCAGATTTCACTCCAAGCTCAAGTCAGAGCATTGGCCTGTTATACAGTTGAACTTTCCACAAGGGGGGGGGGGGGGGGGGGGGGGGGGGGGGGGGGGAGTGATTTGAATTTCTGACGGCATTAAATCTACGAGCCTCCCAGCGCCCGCAGAAAACTCCCACAGTGTGCAGTGAGAGTGCGTTGTTCCGACGGTGCTACACTCCCCTACTCAACCAATGTGGTACTGAAGCACACTTACGACACTCGCCATTCTAACTGGCCTCCAAAGTAAACCCCATTCCTAAGTACTGGAGTGTCGAACTCCTATTACGCAAGACCTAGTCTAACATCCCGCTTGGGGGCCTGTTTCTAACAGGGTCCTGGAGCTTGCAGCTTGAGAAAGGTAGCAGAGTTGTGGTGCTGCGCAGTCTGCTTTGGCTGGGCTTGTCCTTCTTCCACGTGCCCATGACTCCACAACACGGATACATCTACATGGGTGATGGTCTCAAGAACATGGACCTACCCTTCATGCTGTGAGATCCCAGGAGGCTTCAGACGTGAACCAAGCCTCCCCAAATGCCATTTTTAATAAAGTACAAAGGAAAAGTGGCTGTGGCTCGTGGAGTTCTTGGCTGCAAATGCCACATATTCCCAGCAGCAAACAGAAAGGGGATGTCTGGTCAGATTCATTTTATTTACAGATGAAATGTGCATGTGGTCTTTGCTAGCAGAGCCGCTCAGTGCTTCATGTAGACAGGCTTGAGGCTGTAGCGGACATTATTCTTCAGGCAGGGGTCGCCCACCGGCATGCGGACTTTGCACCACTTCAGTCCTTTCCTGAGGATGGGCTTCACGGAGCGTACAGACCAGCGGGTCAGGTACCTGCAGCCCACGGAAGGTTAGTGAACAACAGCTCCAGGTCACTGGGACTGCATTAGGCATTTAACCAGATGGTGGTCCTGCAAGTTCTCCCAGCATCACACCTCTTTATTTACATTCACTGTTTATTAGGGATGTCTCAATCCACCTTTCTGGTACAATCAGATCCATTTACTATTTATATCTGCCGATTCAAAGTCATGATCTGATCTTTTAATAACTATTTAAACACACACACAGACACACACACAGTATGTGTTGGTGGATTCCTCCTCTAAGCCACATGATTTCGCCGTATTCCTGCCTATGATGTTCCTGGAAGTGCCTCATTAGATTTGTTGTATTAAATAACAGCCTGTCGCAGCCTCCACTCGAAAGGATGGCTTTGTAAACATTGCAGGTAGCAGCTGGGCTACTTTGAGTTTCCAATTTAAAGAATTTGCACACGGCCGACATCTCCACAGGTTGTAGCTTCAAGCCATGTGCCCCAAACTTACTGCAGCTTCTGACAGAGCCTTACAACCTGCCCAACTCACGTAAATGAGATGGATGCGGGAAATTAAATAGATCAGGCTTTGGATCGGGCAGTGGTAGCAGATACTGATTAATTGAAAAATGCCTGGATCGGCCCAGATCTTTGATTTCGGCTTGGGACTGCTGTCGCTGCGTATTTCACCCATACTGCTTCTTACTCTGGGCAGACAGTGTTCAAAATGCACAGATTTTCTTGTGCACATACTTGCACACGGTCTTGAAATTGTCTTGCTTATTATTTTGTCCCAAAGCTCACCCACCAGACAATTAATTGTATATACAACAGACTTGGCCAATAAAAATCTTTCTGACTCCGATTAGTCATGAGATTAAGGCTTCAGTAACGGTTGTCGGCCAAGGTATCTGGGGTAACAGAGAGGGCAGGTTTTACCTTATGGGAGTTACAGAATTGCAGCAAGACTCACCTGTTCAGCTGGGGTTTGGGTTTTGGCACATGGCCTTCTGGCAATACTGGTCTGTGATCCGGAAGGAGACCTGAAGCGAGAGACAGACATTCTACTTATTGTTCTTGACTGTATGTCTAAATACACTCAGGGCACCACCTGCACCAAAACAAATTCCTAGTGCATTTTGACCAGGTGAATAAAAGGAGTCTGGTCCCGATTCTGACCTGCTCTGTGTGCCATCTTCACGCAGATGGCGATCTTGTTATGTTCCTCGGTACAGAGACCCGTGATCCGGCGTGGCAGCATCCCCCCGTCTGAGCGGATGAACTGACTGAGCAGTAGGACGTCCTGACATTATGCCACACAAACAAGAGGAAACACGGTCATCTCAGAGTAATTAAACACAGAGTGTCTGGCTGAATAAAGCAGCTAATTAGCTCCGTTACGCTCTTGTTATGATTCTGGCTGGTTAACACGCAGTTTGCACTGATCTTTATATGGAGAAAAATCTAATTAAATGCACTCAGACAGGCTCTAGTCACACCCTTGGACACAGTTTCACGCAAGCAAGCAGCTGTGTAAGTGCATGCATATGTATGGATTTATAAAAGGCTTTTCGTGGAGTTTCCCCAGCAGCCGGGCAGTGCAGGGAGGCAGACCAAGGAGCAGATCCGAGCACCAGTGAGCCAAATCTGTCTGTTTGGCATTAGAGGCTGCGGGAGCAAAACCAGCTTCTCAGCATTTTATGTCTCTTTGGGGATTGAACTGCTGCACTCCACCCCCGGCTCCAGCATCTGAGCCAAAGACATGGCAGCCCCCAGAGCTGGGGGGGAGGGGGGGCAGGAAGGAGAACGAGGGGGATCTAGAGGACCAGGATGGAGAGGAAGAGATGGGGGTTAATGGAAATTAAGGAAGACAGGAGGGGTGCTGCAGAGTAGAGTGAGTTGTGAAGGTGGGGGGGCCTAAAAGGAGGGGGGGGCAAGGTGGACTGGGAAAGACTGGGAGCTTTGGGGGGGGGGGTGTGTGATAGGAAAGGGAGAAGGGGAGCTGAAGGGCTCAAGAAAGAGAGCAGGGGGAGTCAGAAGCCATTGAGAATGACAGGAGGGGGAGCCGAGGGGGGGCAGGAAGGAGAGGAGGCCGTTCTCACCATTAGGTGAGCCAATCAGAACCAACAGGCGTCAAGTGCTATCAGACTCCCTATTCAATAAAATGCAGAGTGACTGCTGTGAGGCTGGTTCCACAGATATGCAGGCAGGGCTCAGCGAAGTGTCCCTAAGTGAGGCCAAACCCACTGGGGAAGAAAAGGGTCCCTCCTTTCAGTGATGGAGAAAGAATGTGCTTTTTCCCTGAAGCTTTTTGGAGGCACACTGATAAGGCATCACTGCAGAGAAAGCCCCCAGTTCACTGCCCGAGCTTCAGGAAGAAAGCGTGCTTTTAGGGAGTAGGCACTGTACAGTGTGTGACTGGCACTGGGCGGCTCCTGTACAGCATGTACCCTACTCACTTCATAGCTGTACTTGTGCTTCAGGTTCCAGCGGCAGATGGGACACTGTCCTTCTGGGTTCGGGGGCTGTGGCCACTGTGAAGCTCCGACAGAAATTCCCTCAATCTGCCCAGCAAAATCATTGGGTAAGGTTACACAGGGACATGCCACTCTTCCCGAGAGCCGAGTTCACTGTGGGGGGGAATAAGGTGGCCCTACACCAACAATTCCACTTTCACATCGAGGCAGAAGGGCTGAGTGGTGAGGAAGCCGACACGTGTTTGCTGCAGGTCTGGCCAAACTCCACATACAGAACAGTACAGTACCCGGTGAAATGTCATGAACATTAACTTAAAGATGTACTGTGAGGATAAAGGACTTCAGGCTTTTACAGGATCTAATGTATACTTACAGTTGTGGTTTTGCCATCCGTTTTCTCCACCACTAGAAACAAAAAAAAGGACACAACGTTGTGACACATTATATAAAATTACACAGCCGAAATAGGGTTTCTGCCCAGTTCAGGCGTCACCAAGGGATGGGCCCGCGGCGAACTGACTACCCAGACCGAAACCACTTGGACGGACTTCCTTTTGACAAGCGCTCTGGAAGAAATTATCGGGTACCGAGCAGCCCTACGAAGACAGCGCTTCGACGTCATATATGTGGCTAGACACTAACAGTTAACTTACAATGCTACTGTATAATGCTACTGCCGATAGCCGGCTAACAGTAGAATAATGATGTACCACGCGCGTAATAACAGCAGAACAACGGTATGCCATGCTAATGTTATCAGCCGGCTAACGAAATACCACGTTCAAGCGAACAGTCGGCTAATAGTCTGCCAACGAAGTACCGGGCTAACACTCACAGCCGGCTAAGACTAAGATGACGATGTCCCATGCTAATGATGACAGGCAACTTCACTCAAGGTAACAGTCGGAAAAAATAAAGCTAACCGTAAGACTTACCTTGGCGGATGCCCCGACACTGAACACTCCCAGCACAAATGAGTGGGACCTTATTTACTTTCTGAAAAACGCTTCTGCTTAAAGAGCTGGCTAGGCAGCACACGCCGGACACGGCACTCCATACACAGCGGGCAGCCATCTTGATATTGACCTTTCCTCCTCGTCTCCCCCCGCCCTCGGGTTATATTCTTCTTCTTCCTTTTATGACCTAAGTAGAGGTGGGATAGTGTAGATTAATTATCGCCCTCTTAGTGTTAAGGAATAAAAAAACACAAAAACGGTCACAAAATGTGAACGAGTGTTCAGTTCATTTATAGATGTGATGCATATAATTTAATAATCTATTACATACAATTAGGCCATTAATTAGTTTTTTAAAGAAAGTCTTGAGATTTAATCGAAGGGGATTTTTGTGGTGAACCAGGTTCCAGTATAAAGCTTGGTCCTTTAAAACCAGCTCTGCTATTGGTCCAAGATCCACTAAGGGAAGCTGGTCGCAATGATGCCAGCATGACTCTGTGCTTATCTCACAAAATCCACAGCTAAATTCATAAGTAGTGTCTTCCTGATAGCGCCAAGTGAGCCCTTCGCTGCCCTGAAAAATCAGTACAAGGGTTAGTAAATCTGCAGCATTTGTCAGCAAAGCGCCAAATGTAACATTTCCACGTCAAACCAAATAGACAAGAATTTCTAAAACTCCGACCTTTGACCTCCTCATTTTATCACTGACCCGTAGTGCTGCACCAGGCGATTTCTCCAAAAAAATGCCAAAGACTTAAAGCTGGTAGAATTGAATTTAAGCGACTAGGCTACATTTTTTAGTTTTAAGATCTGCAGGAACCTTCTTTCATTAAATCTGAGTTCTACTGATAGAACAAAGTTGGCAGTAATTATATAAAACTTTTTGATAAATGTCTCACAGTGTCTTAAGATTCTAAATAAGATGTTTTGTTGACCCCAGGGGGAAATTCTGGTGCATACAGCAGCAAGAGTATAGAGCACTGAGGAACATATACTGTAGTGCTAAAATATGAATATGGTAGAAACTAATTTAAAAGTGGATAGGACACAAAATACAATATCCTGCAAAATGGAATATTGTGATACAAGAAATAAACATTTAAAGATAAGAATAATAAATTTTATGCTAACGGGAGTAAAACAGTGAAACAATAACAAAAAATCATTTTCTGCAGGATTTGCCTGCTGAATAACTTATTAAAAACTCCTTTTAAAAAACCTCCTTTAAATTCCTATGTATTCTCCTTTGTACTATATATATGTATATCAGCTTTCATGGTGGGGAATATAAGAAACTAAAACATGTTAAATTAAAGTCCAGGGCAGGTGTGTGGGCCCAGGATCCGAACACGTCTCACATTAGGAGGAATATGGAAAGATCTGCAAAGGAGAAGACCTTTAAAGACAAGCCTGGTCCTCTTTGAACTGATAAATGTCTGACAGAGGGTCTGAAACCACCACAATATCTGCCCTGTCCTCTCATTACCAGCTCGGGGGACTGTTCACCAGTGTTATTCTTTTTCCATGTTAGCTTATGGTGGAGAGAGTTAAGATTCTTTTCATCCCTGCATCCATCCATCCCTGCATCCATCCAGCCATCAATCTGACTTTGAGCCACTTATCCCAGCCAGTGTTATAGGAAGAGTTAAGATTTTCTTCTGCTTTTTTTTCTTAAATAAAATAAACATCTGTTTTCTGTTATTCTCCTGTGAACTTGTTAAAATCCTGATCTTTGTTTTATATTTATTTTTGAATCCAAGATTTGGCTTAGCTTATAATAAGCCACAGACAACAAGAGGAACATGCTGTGATAGGCACACAGAACAGTTCCAAGCAAGGCGGTCTCCTTGCTGCGTACAGACCTCCTCGTGGGAGGTGTTACTATTCAGCCGCAGGCACGCAGTCCCTGCTCCTGGCTTCCTCCTCGCAGTGACGAATTCCTCACTCGGAATCCCGGCAGCCCAATAAGCTCGACCACCTTATTTAAGCCGAGTCACAGCTGGATGTTCTGAAGTTTCAGGCATGGTGACAAGGCAGAAGTAGGCAAACGCGCAGCCAGTGTGCAGCCAGTACGGTGCCAGCAGGAGTCAGCGTGCTCATTTTAAACAGATCTCTTTCTTTGCATTGTGGAAGCTCCTTTGATGCGACGGGTCTGTATATTGACCAGTGCTATGAAAAGTATCCATGAATGGTTTGTGTTAAAAACAATTTGCCAGTTTTGTATCCACTGTTAATGTCGTCCATGAGCATGAATTCTCAAAACCCGTCACCTGATTTTCTTTTTTTGAAGTTTGACAAAATAGGTGCCCAGACATTTTGCGCCATGGCAGTGTAGCCCTGCAGGTTGTGGGTTCAGTTCCCGCCGTCGGCTTGTCGTGTGAAGAGTTTTCCCATGTATCTCACCTACGGTCTTAAAATGTGATAAGTACTGCCTCTAAACTGCATGATTTTGTGTGAGAATATATAACATGTGCTGCGATATCAACCCATCCAGGGCGCCCTATGACCTGGGCTTTCTGGGAGATTCCCCAGGTGAACCCCGACACCCTGAACTGAACAAGCAGTTATGAAAAATGGATGGATAAATATTTGGACAGTTATGGTCAGAATGTATAACCTAAACCTTTTCTGGGTCCAAAGGGTAGGAATGATCTATGTAGTACAGACCCGCGTTGTAATGTAGTTAGTGAAGGAAGGACATGGTAAACTCATAAGCGTCTGGAACCTGGCAAGAAATTCATAGCAGTTCTTCCGGGGAAAGCAATCACAGATGGTGCTTATTCTGAAGTTAAGGAGAAGTCACCACATGATGCGAGTGTGCGTTTCATTGCAGATGTGTACTGGGAACTCTCGACTTGCACAAAAAATATCCAAGATATGTAGAGTTTATGGAAGCGCTAAGTAAATTTAAGCTTTGACTTTTCATTAATTTAATGTGTTCTTTAGAACGTATTACTAGTATATTTTAGGTTTATGTATTTTTTTTGCTCTAAGGTGTCCTGAACGGTATGGGAAGATAAATCTGACTTACGTAAAATTAGACTTATATAAGGATTTACAGAACTGCTTGTATTTTGCAAAGCTGTTTGATTGTAGACTCAATTTTGGAGGTTTCTCTGTTTAACGTGCCGCATCCTAATTCTTCTCCAAAGAACAATTAGAAAAGAAAAGAGTTATGACATTTAACTGGTCCTCGCGGCAGCAATTACATTTTTTTTTTTGTCAGAAATATCAAAAATTGTTTTATTTTCTTGCAGCCTTCTCAGTATTTAAGATTTTTTCTTTGGAAATAACCTGTGGGGGGAGGGAGATTTGGGGGGGTGGTGACTTTTTAAGTCGGGGGGGGGGGCCAGCACATGATGGCTTGTAAATATATATATATTTTTGGAAATGAACCCCAGGCCCAAACCCCCAAATTGCTGGGGCCGGGTGGAATACTCCAAAGCCTGGGGGTGGGGGGTTTCTGCACAACAGTGCCCACCTGCATCATTCAAATCAAACATGGCACTCAATGAGCACGACCCACGATCGGGGTTAGAGGACTGCAGGACGTGCTGCATGGGTCACCATGGTGACTGTGAGGCGGTTATTGCTTAATGTCACGTTCGCAAGCTGTAAGTTAGTCCTCGTCTCCTTTGCTTTGACCGCACCACGGCAGTTAGCGGGACGCATGACCATCCCCCACGTCCTCCCTGACCACGCTTGTCATGTAGGGCTGTAAAGTCTGATTTATTGCGCTTCGCATCTGTCGCGACTTCCTCATGCAGTTTAAAAAAAAAAAAACTGTACGACGTGTGCTGGGTGTTAACGTCACTGTTGTGGCTTTCCAGAAATGCCGGTCACTTCCGCTGGGTTTCTAAAACATCATGTGTGGAAACGTCGGCTGGACACATGAAGCATGAACGTGCTCAGAGAAGCCTTCTACCCTGACGGAGAACCAGGGTTCATGACCCAGCTCTCCTCACGTCTCGCCACAAAGCCAACATCCACTTCCTGACACACAGAGCAGGAACGTGGGGGGGGGGGGGGGGTTGGGCTCTGGGAGCACCTGAGCACCTGCTCCTTTTACCTCCTTTAAAGGTACAAAGTGCCCCTTTTCGATCGGAGACGATGGAGCACCTGCCCAAAGAAATGCTACAGAAAAGTGCAGACGATCCATACGGTCCATTCAGACTCCTTCTGCGTCCTCAGTGGGAATAAATGCGAAAGAGGGACGAGTAGCTTGTAAAGGCTGCTGACTCGCAAATCAATTGCCCGCAATCATTCAGAAATCTTTGAATCCCTCTCTTTAGCAAATGCGACTCAGAAATAAGCCAGCTATAACACTGGACTTCACAGAGTAAAAACACAGGACTTTGTAGAGTAGAAAAAGGCCACTCACAGGCCTCCTGATCAGCTCCTCTCCACACTGATGAAGATATGAATGATTACATTCATAGTGTCTACAATGTGTATTCATGCTTGTGCTCTGATGTGGCCTTGTCGAGGCAGCCATGTGAGATTTGGCCCTGCAGCCTCGCCAGCATGCCTCCCGTCGGATGCCCCCACTGGGGCCTACGTGCCGACCGGCAGGGCCTCCTCGCCGAATCAATGTATCTTGGCCGGGCCGAGGGATCCGCCTTCCAGCCTCTAGTCCTCGCTCCTCATGCGAGAACATCGGCCCACATCGCGCTCGGGCGGCCTTTGTGAGCGCACACACAGCGCTGTGTGCTCCAGCAAGGCTGGGGCCTATTAGCGTTCATGTCAGGCGTCTGCTCACCCACGGCACAACAACGCTTTGGCAGATCCGGCTCCCATTTAACGGTGTTTGACAACATTCCCTCCTTTTTGTGTAGGTTCCCATTGTGCGTGAAACTGCCCCCGTCTGCTGAACCTCGCATTGACCTCCTTGGGAGTCACGGCTTCTGTTTGCGGGCAGTTTATAGCCCGTTTAAGGAAAACACAAATACTGGAGCCGAATGTGAAATAGGTGGTCCCTAACCTGCCCTGCCTCAGTCTGTGTCCCTACCTAGCTTGAATGAAATGAGCGCATTGTGCTTGTGTGTGTGTGTGTCGCAATTAGATTTTAGAAGAACTTAATTCCTCAGAGCAGTAATAGCTGTTCATTAGAGGCCAGTGGCCTTTCTGGGCCATGCGATCTGCTCCCGCTCTTTGTCTCATCGCAGGTGACTTGTAATGTAACAAATGATTCCATTAAGTTCGAGTGTGTTGAGCATGATGTCAGCGTTTTCCCGCTGCGAGACAGTAAAATACTGCTGACATTCTCAGGCTGCCTGTCCTCTTACTCCTCACAGCCTTCTCAGGTGTTACCATGGTGTCCCCAGCGACATTCTCACACAAACCAAGTGGGCCAAAAAGACTCACTAACTGTGTAAACAAAACCGTTTCCTCTAAAAGGTTCTCCAGCTTAATATCTAGACACTACTATATGGGAACATAGGGATCAGAAGGGAGAGTGTACTCCCCAATATTTAATTTGGCTTCATTCATCCCCCATAAAAAATAGACCCTTACATTGTGCCTCCCCATATCTTCCACCATCATCTATTTGTCTAACATTTTTTTCTGTAATAGCTTAGAGTAGAGAGAAGGATTACAGCATGTGTACGTTGGGATTTTAACCTATGACCTTTGTGTCATTAATACAATGCAAAACTTGGTGAGCCATAAGAGCCATAGGGACAGAGCATATATTATACATTTCTCATGTAGCCACTGTGAAAAAAAAAAAATATATATATATACTGTATATATTCACAGTGGCTACATGAGACAAAAATGTGATCCTTTTATAACAATAAATGGACATATATTTACAGCCTTTCTTTTGTAACATATGCCTTGGGGGGTTGCCTGGGGAGACACAGTTCACCACCGCACCAGCAGGGGGCAGTGCTGCTGCTCAGGTAGAGGTCTGCTTCCTGGGGGTAGGAATGGCCCTGCTATCAGCTGGATTCCTCATAGCTGTCCAGATGCTGTGTGTCCAGCCGACCTGGACAAGAGCCAACACAAAAAAACCAGAGGCAAAGAAAGGACCCCACAGCTAAGATTGCAGGGCAGGGCGTCTGGGATGAGGCCAGAGGCAAAGAAAGGACCCCACAGCTGAGACTGCAGGGCAGGCCTTCGGGGATGAAGCCAGAGGCAAAGAAAGGACCCCAAGGCTGAGATTGCAAGGCAGGCCTTCGGGGATGAGGCCAGAGGCAAAGAAATGACCCCAAGGATGAGATTGCAGGGCAGGCCTTCGGGGATGAGGCCAGAGGCAAAGAAAGGACCCCAAGGATGAGATTGCAGTGCAGGCCTTCGGGGATCAGGCCAGAGGCAAAGAAAGGACCCCAAGGATGAGATTGCAGTGCAGGCCTTCGGGGATCAGGCCAGAGGCAAAGAAAGGACCCCAAGGATGAGATTGCAGTGCAGGCCTTCGGGGATCAGGCCATGCTTCGCTTTGTCATGGACCTGAGGCAATGCAGCTGGGCTTTTTTTGAAGGAATATCTACTAATATACAACATCAAGGAAAAGCAGAAAAGGGCGTCTTGGTTTTCCCAGGCCTGCCCGCCCGACCGGTGAGGGGGGGGGCGGATCTGGAATCGAATTCTAAGGCAGAAGGGAACAAAGCCATAAAGGCAGAGTATAGCATGTACAAGGCAGAGATACCCACTGTAAGAACTGGCATTCAGACTTTTATAAAAAGTCTCTTATAAAACCTTCATCTCCCACCCCAGACTAAAAGCTACTCCACCATGCCCTTGGAGGAACTGTTCGTTTGATTGTGGGACCTCTTCAATGAATCGCTCTTGCAGGAACCATTTAAACTCAACGATCTTCAGTCCTTCTTCCAGACCTTTCTCTAAATTCAGGGGTTGACGGATGTAAGTAAGTTGGGATTGTTTCCTTTGAGCACAGTGTTCAATGTGTTATATAAGGTCCCGGGCTTTTAAATAGGTTGCAAAAGGTACCTTGAACTCAGAGAGGTGTGGAGTGAAATGTTAACAGACATTCAAGAGCTGCCAGCATGTGAAGCAGGCAGCTAATTAGGGTAGCTGTCTCCCTAACGAAGACAAAGGGGGAAAAAGCTCCTTTGACCCCAGCAATCAAACAGTCAGAAAATCCCCAGTAAAATTCCATAAGGAAGTAGATTAGGCTGGGATGAGTAAGTGCAGTTCAATATGAAAATTGAACTTGCGTGTTTGTAAATAAGCTGTGATCTGCATGTCGATGTGATTGACTATTCAGTATAGGAAAAGCTTTACACTTGGCCTTTGAAAGCCTTGGTAAAAATATCATTTTTAAATTATATATTGATTATATAAAGTCCCAAATGTAAAGTCTTGTCTTTTACTCATTCATTTCACAGATGCATCAGGCTGGCTAGTGATGGTATCGTAACCCAGCCGCCCGCAATATGCTGCACATAGACTGAGCTTCTGCTTCTCTAGATTCTGGGTGGGGGGGGGGGGGTCATGTTAATGTTTAAGTGAAGTCCAAATGACAACCAGATGTTTCCAACTTTTTTTCATTTGTATTTGTTTTCCTTGTTTAAAGCATTAAGGCGACACACAGAGCCTGGAGGCAGTCACTGCAAGTTTGGACATAGAAGAGTCTCCATAAGCAGTCTACGTTTGTAACCACAGTGCACAAATCTCCATAACCAGTCTATGTCTGTAACTACTTGGGTGTTTAATTCACACCTATTGCACACACCTAGCCATGCAGTGAAGTTTACAAACATTTGTAAAAGAACGGGTTGTTATGTTAGAGCTCAGTGAAATCAAGCGTAGTACTGTCGTAGCATGCCACCTTTGCAGTTAGTCAGTTCATGAAATTTCTTCCCTGCTAGGTATTACTGCAAAGTGGAAATGTTTAGAAACAACAGAAACTCAGCCGCAAAGAGGGAGACCATGTACAGTAACAGAGCGTGTTCGCCAGGTGCTGAGGCGTATAGTGCATAAAGTCACCAACGCTCTGTTGATATAACCGCAGAGTTCCAAACTTCCTCTGGCATTAACTCCAGCACAAACACTCTGCCCCAGGAGCTGCATGGAATGGGCGTCCATGGCCCTGCAGCTGCAGGCCAGCCTCACATCACCAAGCACAACACCAAGCGCCACTGGACAGTGAAAACGTGTTCTGTGCAGTGACGAATCACACTCCTATGATTGGCAGTCTGATGGACAAGTCAGGGTTTGGTGGATGCTAGGAGAACGTCACCTGCCTGCCTGCATTGTGCCAGCTGTAAAGTTTTGTGGAGGAGGAATAATGGCATTGGCTTGTTTTTCAGGGTTTGGGCTGGGCCCCTTAGTTTCAATGAAAAGAACTCTTAATGCTTCAGCATACCGAGACATTTTAGACAATTCTATCCTTCTAACTTTGTGGGAACAGTTTGGGAACGGCCCTCTTCTGTTGCAGCATGACTGCCTCAGTGCACAAAGCAAGGTCCATAAAGACATGGTTGGGTGAGTTTGGTGTGGAAGAACTTGACTGGCCCACATAGAGCCCTGACCTCAACCCCATCGAACACCTTTGGGATGAACTAGAACAGATTGCGAGCCAGGCCTTTACGTCCAACGTAAAGAATGCTTGAGTCTCCATAGCCAGACTACACCTGTAACCACAGTGCATGAATCTCCATAGCCAGTCTACGTCTTTGACCACAGTGCTTGTATCTCCATAACCAGTCTACAGCTGTAACCACAGTGCATGAATCTCCATAGCCAGTCTACGTCTCTGACCACAGTGCTTGTATCTCCATAACCAGTCTACACCAGTAACCACAGTGCTTGAATCTCTATAACTAGTCTACATCTCTAAGCACAGGGCATGAATCTCCATAAGCAGTCTATGTCTGTAACTAAAGTGCATGAATCTCCATAACCAGTCTACGTCTGTAACTAAAGTGCCTGAATCTCCATAATGCATAAATGGGTTCATGAGTCAGGAATGAGCATCACATAACTCCCTATGACATTCGAATGCCCCTGATGCCATGAGCCCTGTCTCCCTCTGCAATATGAATGGGTATGAAATGCTCAAAACATACATTTTAATTCAGCTTCAATGATTTGAAGTGTAGATCTCACCAAGGAATTTTGAATGACCTGATTAGGGGTCATGTCTTTGCATTTAAAGGATATTCTCCATGCAGAACAGACTTTTGTGATATTGGAGAAGCAGCAGAAATGATATATGTAAGTGATAGTACAATAGCTACAGCTAAATGAATCCCCTTCAGAATCAGAGACAGTTAAATGACTCCCCTTTAGTGTCACAGACAGCTAAATGACTCCCCTTCAGAGTCATAGGCAGCTAAATCACTCCCCTTCAGAATCAGAGGCAGTTAAATGACTCCCCTTCAGAGTCATAGGCAGCTAAATGACTACCCTTCAGAATCAGAGGCAGTTAAATGACTCCCCTTCAGAGTCATAGGCAGTTAAATGACTCCCCTTCAGAGTCACAGACAGCTAAATGACTCCCCTTCAGAATCAGGGGCAGCTAAATGACTCCCCTTCAGAGTCATAGGCAGTTAAATGACTCCCCTTCAGAGTCACAGACAGATAAAATGACTCCCCTTCAGAGTCACAGACAGATAAATGACTCCCCTTCAGAGTCACAGACAGATAAAATGACTCCCCTTCAGAGTCACAGGCAGCTAAATGACTCCCCTTCAGAGTCACAGACATATAAAATGACTCCCCTTCAGAGTCACAGGCAGCTAAATAATTATTATATCTATTTGAAACCGGGGTTTTCATTTAAATATTTAGAGCACAAAAACCCGAGCAACATAATCAAAGTGAGCAGCAACCTTGACATCAGAAGTGACTGAGCTGTAGACGAACTCCTATCTTCCTGTGACTAACTGTGTGTTTGCTGGGTTTCACTCCAGTCCATACCAGTTCATTCAGCCTGATTGAGCCTGAGAAACGTGTGATTGAAAAAGAAGAGTGAATCAACAAGAGGATTGTGCAGTTTAGGAGTCCCTGTGGAGGATTGGAGTTTCCAATCTCTTTAAAGAAAAACAATCTGAAAGCCACTGGGAAGTATATGACGCCTCTGTACCCTAATGAAGTCCTGGTGTAAAAATAAGGTTCATGGAGAGACTAAGAGCTCCATATGATGTTGATGGTAAAGGCTCATATGCAGGTTAGATGTGTGATATGAGACCTCTTTTGTGTTCATCTGATTGGGTCCTTGCTGTTCTTAACTAATACTAGTGATTGAATTTCATTGTTGACATTGCACTACTGTACAGTAGAGTTAGATATGCAATTAATTAAGAAGAATAGTGATCAGTCATGGCGGTACCCTGATGAATCCGCCTCTGATTATGTAAAAGACACATTCTCCCCCCCCCCCCATCCATCACTGTGCTTTCAGTCTTTTCATTTCTCTCTTGCCCCTCACCTGGGGAGGGTGTCTGTGCTTGGAGCATGTCTCCAGCTGACTAGGTTTAATCTACAAAGATGTTGCAGAAAATCAAATGACCCACGACGTACTGAGCCAAGGAGACCCTCATGCGGACGCTTCAAAAAAGAGCAGCAACAATGAGGCTCCAGGACAAAACAAAGTTGTACAGCCGAGGAGAACCGCAGATGTTTGATATGTCCCACCTCGAGCCATCATGTGGGCCTGGAGTAGTAAAAATATCAAAGGGTCACCTGACATCAAAGGTTCTTCACTGTGTCCCCTTTCTAGAGATCATAACAGTTCTTCAGTCGCTAAAGTAGCTCAGGCTCTGTGGAATTTGCATCAGTTTTCTTGAGACCATTCATTTGGCATCTCTACATGTTTGTACATGTAAGTGAAGTGATCGCTGCCCCCACGTCAAACTGAGCGATAACGAATCCTTGTGCTGTTTTGATCTGACTAGCTCTTCTGATGTTCTATCAAGGTTTTGTAATGCTTTGCGTAGCTTTTGTTCCAAAGCTAAGTTGTTCTTCTTATTGGTCATTCCCTAGAAGCTCGGTCGTGGCTCCACTGATACCTAAGTTGGCTCCTTGACAGCTGCATGCTTGTAATGCTAAAATATATAAATGTAACTGTGAATGTAAGGCCACCTCATCCAAAGGCCAAGTTACAGTTTCATTGCACATATGCAATGACAATGAAAAAAATTCTATTGTTTTCCCTTTCTTGACTGGCATTGAGATTCTCGTCTGTTTCCCATCAACACTCTGTCGTGGAGACGGTTGTTATGGGAAATCAAACCCATCCCTTTCAACCACACCCAACGGTTCCCAGCCTAGTTCTGGATAAGGCCTGTTCCCAAAACTCCTCCCTGCCTTGGGGCCTCGATCAGTCAGACTTACGCCAAAATTCAGTGGCTCATTATATGTTTAATATGAGAGTTTAACAGATTACATCTGAACACCTTCCCGGTCAGTCTATCCCCTCGCATTTGTCAGGGTTTGGCCCAGAGGCTTGGGTGGGATGCTGAAAAATGAGCCCATCATTGAAAACTGAAAATCTCTTATTGGATTGTATAAGAATCTTGTCTCATAAATGAACCTCTCATTATGAGTTACAATATCTTGAGATTTAAATCATTATAAAAAAAAACCTGCATGTTGTTAAATCATGTGGTAAAATCTAGGTGAACAGATTGTACAGCGAACATACAGATAAATAGTCAAGTTTGCATTGACTGGCTGTCTTCTATAGATTTTGGCTGCATTCTCACTGAGCTAAAGCTACCATGTGTTTATAACTGATTAGCATGATGGTTATGAAAGGCGTCCAGGTTTGCTGCTGTATTCTGGCAGATCTGAGCGTCAGTCTGGAAATTTGTGTTCACGGCTCCCAGTAGGCTGCAGCTCAGCATCTTAGTTCATTGCCTGTTTCCTCTGATTTTCGTGCAAACATTTTTATAGTTTTATTACATTTTTTGTTATGTCACATTACCACGTTTTTAGCAGTTTTTCAAGACAAGCGTTAAAAAGCAGACAAGCATTCTGCCTGGTCAAAAAAAAGTCACCGTCTGAATTAAAATCAGAAAGTACTTAAGAGTCAACGTTAAGCAGCAATAAAGTGATGTCAGCCGAGTACCTGAATCTACTGAATGGCCAGGTTCTCCCATCAATGGATATTTCCTTTTCTAATGGCATGGGCATGTTCCATGTTCAGTGTTGTCATTGAGTGGCTCAGGAAGCATGAGGAATCATTTTCACACATAAACTGGCCACCACAGAGTCTTGACCATAACCCCACTGAACATCTTTGGGATGTGCTGAAGAAGGCTTTACAGAGTGGTTCAACTCAGCTATCATCCATACCAGATGTCAACAAGAAATGAAGGCAAACCTGAATGAAAAAAACATTGAGATGTTGCATCAACACATGGAAATAATACATTGATGAATGTGCCCCAAAAGCAAAACTAAAAGCCGTCCAATCAAATATTGAAGTGTGTCACTTTTTTTTGGTCAGGCAGTGTAGTTTCTGGGATATAGTCGCAGTAAGAACTGTTCCTTGGGCTGCAGGGTGCATGACATTTAATGACCATGTGACCCGATAATTACTGACGCCTACTTCATACTTCATTTGCCCATGCTTTTATGGTGAGTGCACAGTTGAGCCCACAGCCATTTGTGTACATACTACATTTGTCTGTGTACACAGACAGTCATGGTCGACGTACAGCATTGACATTCCACCTAATGGGCTGTAACAGCATGTGGGCAAGTGGAGTACGAACAAGGCTTTAAGCTGAACCTCCTCAGGGCGTCACATTGGCTGAAAGCTGTAGCTGAGTGACCACACAGCCTATCCACATGCATCTTTGGATGCTAGAAGACCTTGCTGAGTTCAGTTGACAACAAGCAGACATGGCAGTTCCAGTCTTTCATTTCAGAGAAAAATTAACATATGCATTTGCTTATAATCTATTAGACTCCGCCCACTTTCGAGAAGCATGAATTGTGTACTCTCCACCATACAGCAATTCAAAATGCTGTAGCGATATCGGCAATACTAAGTATAAATCGTGATCAGGTCATGCTCAGTGCTGACTCTCTTGACCAGCTTCGTAATGCCAGACCCCTTCCTTCCCGTCAGAGCTGACTGAGCTGCAGTATGGAGCACGCCTTCAGATCTCAGAACACCAAGTAATTCTTCCACTCACAGTACTGCTTCAGATAATAGAGACCTAGCCTCCAGAACAATCTGCCAGCCAGCATGAGAGATGCCCCTCAGCTCCACCACAGACCACCCTGCTAGCCGACACCAACGGTCCTGACAGAGACCCGAATGAAACACCATCACCCCATTGCTCAGCTCAGCCCCACCACAGACCAACACCGACCGTCTTCATAGAGACCTGAATGAACACCCCACTGCTTACCTCAACCCCAACCCCGACAGTCCTGACAGAGTCCTGAATGAAAGACCACTGCCCCACTACTCACCTCAGCCCCAACATAGACCACCCTGCTGACCAACACCGACAGTCCTAACAGCCACCCTACTGCTCAACTCATGTGCACACTTGTAAGCACACTCCAGGGAGAACATGGGGTAACGATGCTGGGAAGGACCGTAATAAAAATAAAGTGATAAAATTAATGCAAGCAGGGCTTATACTTTTCATTTTATTGCAGCTCAGAGTGCCTGGCAGATCTCAAATACCCACAAATCACCACAGGCTTCACAGGTGACATCTGATTTTAACTGTTCATCTATTTTATGTATTTTTAATTACAAGCAACAGAGCAATGAAAATATAATGTAATCCATAAAGTTAACTTAGTCCTAAACAGTCTTAAATGTCCTCAAGCATCATGCCTAACAGTCATAGTGAGGTGTCGTGGATGCATCTGCTTTAGAGGTCAGTAGGGTTTATGGAAGGGGCACGTCTGAGTTTGTGCAGCGTTTATTTACCTTGAAGCTCTAACGTCTGGAAGAAAAGCATCGGGTGAAAGCGTTTGGTCTGCAGCAGCACATGGGAGTAAAGGCTTCACTGTGGCAGAGACTGTAAAGAGAAGGCATATGGATGAAAGAGTGATGCGAATTCTTACTGGTATCTGATGATGAGGGACATTCTGGAAATGGTGGGACAATGAGGAAGGACTGGGAGCAAAGGATAAGGGAGGTCACCTCACCCAGTCACCAAAGACTGCACACAGTATACCAAAATGCCATATACTGTAAATGATACAGTACATTATGTTTTCACGATAACTGCAAACCGTACTATCTGAGGCATCCATTTTTTGGCAGCCCCTGACCTCCTACTTTCACCTACTGCAACTTTTGGATGTCTGAGCTCCTTATATCAGGACACTGATGCCGAGTTTCAAGAGATAACCTCCAAATGTATAAACTGTGAGAGTGCATGACTCTCTCTCTGTCTCTCCCTCTCTGTCTCTCTCTCTCCCTCTCTCTCTCTACCTCTCTTTCTGTGTCTCTCTCCCTCTCTTGCTCTCTCCCTCTCTCAGCACTCAGTCTGTTCTTCTCTTTGCCGATGTTGTATATCGACATGTTTATTTCAGTTGCATAAAGCAACTGTAGGTATCACATTTTTGGAGAAGTTTAGCTATGCCTTCATATAATATTTTACATAAGCAAAATCGTTGTGTCTACATACAATAATATAAAGCATGTTGCTATATGCATTTTCTTCTGCAAAGTTTATGACTTTTGCCTGCGTGCTTCCTTATGCTGACATACAACTAGCCCTTTACAAAGCCCAGCCTCTGAAACACTGAATAATGTCATCTTTCTACATAAACAGTCACTGACAAAAGATGATGAAAAATCAAACATAACAGAAAAGACTTATAACCAACCAGGCTGAATTCACAACTTACTTGTACTATCTGGGTTACACCCCATAATATTTTATCTTGAGAAGAGATTGCTTGTTATAAATATTGCATTGCAACATATGTTAATAAAAATGTGTATCTTATTTATTTTATTTCGGAATAATATTATAATATATCGATACGCTGCGATTTATAACATAGTTTAAAAATGTACATAAATTTCCAAGATGGAAAACATTCCTTTTCAGGCCCTTGACGGGCTCTTAATTCCCTTGGCTGGGGCTCAACGCTGTAAACGGGGCCCACCAGCCCTGGGACACATGGTTCTGGTTGCTATGGGCAGAACCCCTGAAATGGACCAATGTCTGCTGCCAATCGCACAAAGCGCTGCATTGCCTCGAAAGGGGGCAGATCTGACCAAGCGTCTGCCTCGCTGGTGACAGCAATGTCACCAGCCTGAAAAACAGCCTCCCTGCTCTGGGGACCCGTGCTTTCAATCACGCCTCTCTATCTTCTCCTGGAAAACACTCAGGAGAGCAAGGCAGGTCACATGACCCAGCAGAGGCCACTTGTCATGTCGGAAGGAGCTGGAGAGAGGCAGGGAAGCGCAAGGACATGAAGGCTGACCTGGCTTGGCTGGTATGATCTTATTACGGTATACCCCTGTACTTACGGTATACCCCAGTACTTACGGTAAACCCCTGTACTTACGGTAAACCCCAGTACTTACGGTAAACCCCTGTACTTACGGTAAACCCCAGTACTTACGGTAAACCCCAGTACTTAGAAGTCCCAAATGTTTTATTCGTAATATTCTCAAAAATACAGCTGAAACTCCTTCAATTAAATTGATACAGAGATGCTGTATTGAGGTGATGTACTGCAGTGCACAGCATTTTGCATATGAATCTCAAACACAGATGTTACCACTTAAAAAACAAAACTATTAGTGATGAAAAATATAAAATTAAAAGAATTTATTACAACAGGGAACTTAGCCAAGAGAATAATTATTTGGAAGTAGAAAATAAATAATCTGCTTATGGTGACTGTTTGCAAGCAGGACTAATATGTAATATAATTCACATTGATCTTTCCCAAATTCTTATGTGTTTATAGTCACATTGCTGTCAGTAGATAAGTTAACTATGTTTAAATACACCCTAAGGGTGGAAATGGAGTGCTGTCAATAATCGAAGGGTGATCGGTTTAACTCTTAAAGAAGGAGACGTTTCCTCGTTTTCCTGGCACTCAGCTTCCACTCCCGATGATTTAGGCTCCCTCTGATTCCGTAATGACGTCATATGACGTATACGGGGGTGAAGCATCTAGAAGGTATGTTGGTATGAAAAAACACCCAAGTGCAATCCTGACCTCCCTCTGCTCTCCTCCCCTCTCCCACTCCCCTGCATTCGCCTGGACTCCTTCCTTCTGGGAGTACTTAAGAAGGAAGGAAGCCATTCCATTATTCACTTGTCAAAGGGATACAGAGTAACTGAACACCAAGGTCACTGTCTGCATCTAAGGTGTCCCCCTGCCTTTACACTGCTGCACTGAACACCATGCTCACTAGCTGGATATGAAGTGTATCCCTGCCTTTACACTGCTGCACTGAACACCATGCTCACTAGCTGGATATGAAGTGTCTCCCTGCCTTTACACTGCTGCACTGAACACCATGCTCACCAGCTGGATATGAAGTGTATCCCTGCCTTTACACTGCTGCACTGAACACCATGCTCACTGTCTGGATGTAAAGTGTCCCCCTGTCTTCAACCTGCTGCACTGAACACCATGCTCACTAGCTGGATATGAAGTGTCTCCCTGCCTTTACACTGCTGCACTGAACACCATACTCACTAGCTGGATATGAAGTGTCTCCCTGCCTTTACACTGCTGCACTGAACACCATACTCACTAGCTGGATATGAAGTGTCTCCCTGCCTTTACAATGCCACTGAACTGAACACATGACAGATACATGTTGCAAAACCTTCAGGATCAACATTCAGTGATTAACCTTCAGCATTTATTTTTTTATATGAGACCTCTAAGCAAAGACCTGTCCACACCAGTAGTCCTACTTAAAAGCAATATCAAAGCCCAGATTCATAGCTTTTAACACAGACACACACACACAGCTGTGTGCACACAAACAGTCTGCTTATTTTCACTGTGTGGGAGACACTGACGGAGAAGCTGACATCTTCTCATAAGCTAATCTGTCAGCAAGTTAGTTAATCGAGAGAGTCATATATAAACATCGTGCTCCCCTTTCGCTTCCTCTGTCCTCTCTGAGGAAGCTGTGCTGTGTGCTGTACTCCTCCTGTTTTGCATGTGTCTCCCCAAGTTGCTTTGGTAGCAGCTCCTGAGTTGCCCTGGGTGATGGTTTATGATGGTTTAGATTTGAGGTTCCCAACCCCCCAGTATTCTCCCAAGCTGTGGAACACTGGGGGGTTTAGAACAAGGCTGGTTAATCTCCCAAAATGTACTATATATTTTTAAGCCACACCTTTATTAAATGACCCCTGATGTTCTGATCATAGTGAAAAAAAAATTAAATGGTTAAACCTATTAAACCTGCCCCATCAATCAATCTAACAGCACCGGCATCCCCCAGTCGACATGTTTTCCCACAAGCATCTCCTTCTTCAGGGAGAAAAGTTTTATCAGAGGTAGTCCATGACTCTCAGTATCGCAGAGGTAGTCCATGACTCTCGGTGTCGCAGAGGTAGTCCATGACTCTCGGTGTCACAGAGGGAGTCCATGACTCTCGGTGTCACAGAGGTAGTCCATGACTCAGTGTTGCATGATGGTCTGTGGAGATGCTTATTTTGATCTCTTCCCGCCAGCTTTACCTTGAGCGGGATAGCATGTGGTAATGGAGAAAAGCTTTACATTAAGGGTCAACTGCCACAATTAGAAGTTTCATTAGAGACAGATGCTTTGTTCTGTTCACACACTAACCTAGGCATTGTGTCCTCTCATTTCAATAGAGATATTGCCCTCTTGTCCTGTGGGTATGAAGATGCTTGCTGATCATTGTGTGTAATTCACTGACACTTCTGTGGGAATTGGATCATTTTACATCAATCTACATAAGACAATAGGCTAGACACCCCCCCCCCCCCCCCCCCCCGCCCCCCACCCAGCCATGCACACTGGCCCACAATCCATGGCAGAAACTCCAGAAATCTGATCAAATAAAATAGAATAATAGAAAAAAAATCTTATCAACACCCTTTCATGATGGACATAAAATTGTCCATATTGGAAGTCACACTGCATGTTTTACTTCCTGAAATTCCCAGTTGAGACCTGAGACTAAGAACATGGAAACATGGAATAAAGATGTATGTACTGTAGAAACCTCAGCTGGAGACCTGACTGAGGCGTGGTGCCATTGAGCTTGAAATGATTCAAGTTGGAATGAGCAGCAAGCTTAAGTAGGAAAGGGAGAAGTAGCAGTCACATTCACAGCAGCGATATAAGGCTACCTGTTCTAGACCTACGGGCCTCGGCAGGTGAAGCGTTTTCACCAACTTTACTCTTCGTTTTTGCAGTAAGAATCACTTGAGAATCTCCACTTGACTTGACAGCAGCAGTTACTCTGCTGTTTCTCTGCTTCTCAGAAAAGACTCCAGACTCTAAGTTATTCTGAAAAACCATGTTTTTATCTGCGGCCAAACATTCCATTTCTTTTTCCGTGTGAGTTTTCTACTATTTACATTTTTTATTTAAAACTTGCACAAACAAAAAGTTTTCATGTACCACGGCCAAAGAAATCAAAAGATTCTAATTTTATGTGCAGTTTCACCAGCACAACTGAATCATAATGAGTCCGGCTGACTTTGGCCGGAGTCGGAACATTTATCGGGAGCTGCTGACAGCTGGAGATCAGGGGAAACACCCGAAAACAGAAACCAGATTTATTCCACTGAACAGTCTGCGAGGATATTAAAGAATAAATGTTGCTGGGACATTGTGTGATTTACAGTGTAATATAGATGCAATAAAAGGGTGCAGCAGAGAAGGCCGACTGCAGAAGCCAGGCGTAGCTGACGCCATGTGTGAGGAAGAGGAGGGTGGCCAGGCTGAGTTTGCTACAGCCTGGAGCCGTGACAAAATCTGGGGCCCCAGCCAGCAAAACAGTTAAACTTATACAAATCTGACCACTTGGCAATTTTTGCCACAAGTACCCTTCATCGCCAAATTTTAACACCAGACCCCCCCCCCACCTCCGATTGGTGCATTTTATGGCCAATAACCCCCCCCCCCCCCCAGCTATCTGTAATACTTCCTGCCAACACCCGGCACGCAGATAAACAAATTATTGACGTCGGTTTGTTTTTAATTCTCTCGTTTCTCTTTCTGTCCCAAAAACCAGCTCCAGTGGGCCGCGTTGAGAGCACCTGGCCACAGCCGCCTATGGCTGCCAGGGAGGTCAGGCCGCCCCTGGGGTCCCCGCTTCCGGACGCAAAGCCAAGAGCCATGTGGGGGGGGTGGGGGGGCAGAGTGTGCACCCATAAGGAGGAAGCGGGGGGACATGTTCTCCACTCAGCGAATCCCAGAGCGGACGCCAACACTCCCATGCACATGCTCAATATTCATAAAGCTTACATGCCGAACACATACCTAACAAGTTCAAAAATGGGACAGTTCATTTTGAAGTCCGTTCAGATTTAATCTTTTGGCTTGATCCGCTGGGTTACTTTAATCACAGCAGACACTTGCTGAATAACTTGACCGATTAGACAAACTAGTTTCTTTCTGCAATTTGTGTCGCATGTGTTGGGTGGTGAATATTTCAGCAATCTAGGCTCATAAAAATGACAAAGATGCACAATTCAAAGAGACAACACTGGAATTAATAAAGGATCTGTCACTTAGCCAGGAGCTTTAGTCATTCTTATGTTGAAAGTGATCATAAATAGTTTCCTTTTCGGGTAAATGACTGTGTTTGCTTTGACAGGCCAGGGCATTTTACACAGAAACATTGCACAACTCCTTTCACTTCTGTCGACTTTGAAGTGGTCATGGTGAACTGAATTTATGCCCAATATGAGACCATCCTGAATAAGCAAACTGACGCCTCGTTTTCACAACTGTTTAAACAGACACTACGAGAGGGGTAGAAATCGGACTGTCTCCACGTTGAGATCATGTGTTCTTTTACATGCTTCATGTTGCGTTTCACAGTTACGTCCCCTGGCATGGAACACAGAGGGACCGCAGAGGCCACAAACCTTGTTTTTTTGCTTTTTAAAATGACGAGAGCACATTTCCTCATGATACACGCTCTCTCAGCAAAAGGAAGTCAGAGTAACAGGACTGAAATAATGAGATACCGAACCTGATCATATGAGGCTTTTGAAGGTCCTGGTAAGTTAAGGTTGGTGTGGGACCCAATAAATTACCTCCATCGCAGCCAGGTGCTCAACCACGAGCTGAGGAGAGCGTTCATTTCCATTAGTGTCAGTGTAGTGAAAAGCTGATGCAATACGTTTCCACTGCAAGGTGTCCTTTGGCAAAGCTTGTCAGTGCTTACAGTAATGTTGCGTAACATGTGAATTTCAGAGTCAGAGAGGGCGTACAGTAAACGATAGTTCAAAGTCATGTATCACACTTCTTGTCATCATTAGCACTACTAGGTTAAAGGGAACGATTTTAGTGTGAAAGGCCAGGAGAGCGATGTGGGAGAATGAAGAGGAGTGTGATGATTCTGCACGTAGTACTAAGTGCCTTAGAATGGTCTCAGTTCCCAAAAGAGGAACTAAAGTGTTGCCAAAAGTGTATAAGGTAGCCTGAGTTATACTGTCTCTACAAAGAAGCCTTTCAGATTGTAATGAATACACTGGAAACAAAATCCAGCACTTAGGGAAGACAAACCAGTAAGTTATGCGAACTCTCCTCATAATTGTGTCTCCAATAAAAATAGGCCTGCTTGTTTTTCACATGTACACCCCCTCAGACAGGAGACCACCCCAGCCGACTCCGCATGAACGAAACCCGACCGTGTACCGGACTGAACTTCACCAGTCGGCACCGCGGCCCACAGCTCTAGGGGGCAAAAATAAATGAGCAGCTTCACACTCGAGGCTTTCAGTCGTTTTTAGAGTGAGGTCACTCTATGATTTTTATTTACAAAGAACAAACGGAAAAGAATCGCAGACAGAACTGTAAACAAAGCCTTGGTATGTCCCACACACACGCTATTCACATGCACGCTTCTTAGAAATCGCAGCAGTGAATGGTGGTCATCTAGGCGGAGGACGGGAGCGGGACGTGGGAGGCCGAAGGGACAAGCTGGTGGAGATTGTTGGGACTGGTTGGCTCACGAAACGCTGTAAATCACTCAGCCGGCTTTCTGCTGGTCCACCAGGCCAGGGAACAGCGGCGAGATCAGCACTGAAACACCCTCAAACACAAAGACTGGAAGTATGCTAACATCCTGCTGGAAGAAAAACGCATTTATTCCATTTATTCTCTGGGCACCTGTGATTGTTCCTACTGAAAATGCTCTCTGAAATAGATCCGTTAGTCCTGGGGGTGTGGTAGCCTATCAAAACCAACAGCTTTAAAAGGGTGGGGGCTCTTTCTATCCAATTATTCTAACTGTAGCAGAACTGTAAAATTCTGCTTTAATCTACTACATCACCAATCACTAATACAAATAGCTACTAATAGTTATACAGTTAAAGTCCAATTGTGCCGTCTTATGTATCATCTACACGTGTGGATCAGGCTGCTTCACCGCTATGGGCTTCCCTGGTCCATAAATCCACTTATCCAGTGAGTCGGGTGGGTACTCATCAAATCTTCTAGTGAATCACGAGTATGAATCGGGGAGCACTGGGCTTGAACTTTCATTCTGGATATGGCCTAACCAAGGGGTCAGATTCCTGCGCCTCTTTACACGTGGTCGTGCACAGATCCCGCCCACAGTGTCGCTTCCCATCTGTTTCTCCATAAGTTAGCCCTTACTGCTGGAAAGGCCGTGTTACTGGAAGGCACTCTGTGATTGGCCGTTAGTACGGGAAGCTGCACCATATGTTCTCACCCAGGTGTAGAATGTGGCTCTCTTTGGGGTCTCTTCCCCGTCGTAGTACACGGGCCTGTTGAAAACCCCCCCCCACCCACCCACCCCCACGGAGACTGAACCCTGAACAACCTTTGACCTCTCTTTGCCTCTCCTCCATCTCACATCAACATTCATGAGCTCACAAACGTCAGAAGCATCAGAAAGCTAAATGATTTATGTTATATTAAAGAGCAATTCTAGGATTTTTTTTAACGGTGGGGGCGGGGAGCTCAAGAGGAACCATAATTCATACAGTGGGGGGCAGCCCTATCGTTAGCCTATGACACATTTTGAATGGGTGAGTGACCACTCCAGGAGCCTATTAGCTTTCAGCTGGGACCTGGGCCACTCTGGCTCCTCCCCTATATACAGTCCTGCTTTCATTATGATGCAGCAAACATGACTGTACCCTAAGCATGTCAGACAGTGTTACAGTGCATTGGTACTGCCTCCCTCGGCCCATTGAACTTGGGATTTTGAATATTCATGTAACCGCTCATACCCCTGAGCGATGCCTGCATATTCTGAACATGAGCCGAATTCTTCTGGGTAATCAGTGTACCCACAATGCCCTCTCCCCCCCGGCCAAGCGCACCCCTCACAAACTCACCCAGTAAGTCAGCACCACCATTCAGAAACCGCCTTACGGATGGTTCCCACACATGTCTGAGTTCTCCCTGCATCAGATAAAGACTGCTGGAGTATTTCCTGTCAGCTATGAGTACCTGAGTTGTATGAAAGCATACAGCACATCACATATTACCTGAAAGAAGTTTCTTCCAGATGTTACAGCATCAGCCACTCTGAAAGGGATCAAGCAGTACATCCTGGGTCTGAGACGCTGCTCTGACCCACAAAGGTTTCCCCCACAGTGCCCTCATGTCCTGCCAGTAATTGGAAACTGCTCTGTTGGGATACGTGCGCAGACCGCTTGGTGAGTTATGAGCCTGAATTTCCGCAGTACAACACCCTGTCCCGCAGACGGGCAAAATCCAGGTCACTAACAGCTCAGAATTATTGTAGCTAGAATCATTACCCATAAACATGCCACTTCAATCCTTTAGAGTTAAGGGCACGGAGTGGGGGAGGGATCCACATATTTTCAGCCTCATATTTTTATTATGCTGCCATAGTTAAGTTCACTCTGACTGCACTGCACTCGACTCATGAATGCTGGAACATCCCAATTCGACGGAAGAAGACCCCGAGCAAGCAGAAGGCACCTGGATGTTTACTAACAGGCTGCAGTTCTGGCTTTAGCCAACGTTTTGCACACATTGGTATTTGTGCCCAGCAAACAACCCCCTCCCCAACAGTGGACTTCCCCCCAAACTGAACTTTGAAGCCTTATAATCCTCCTTGAACTGTATAACATCCCAGTTTCTAGCCATACATTGCAGTAACTGGCAGATCACTGAAGACTGACATTACATGCCGTTAACAAGATCTACACAGACATGCTACAATATATTTGTCAACACAATTCTTTCCCTTGTCCTGTCTCCTCTCTTCCTTTTGCTGCGGGATTCCTGAACTAGCCAGCCTCCAACAGCGTCTGTAAAATGGTGAAAAAGGCTGTCGGCGGCATTGCAAACCCTGACAGCTGGATGTTACATAACGTCTTCTTGCTGCTCACCACGGCACTTATCGGTCATTTATTCTTTGAACTATCTATTGACAGTTTTGATGTTTTTCCATTCCCCCGTGCGTAATGACGTTACCATTGACACCAGAGTAACATTCCAGGGAATATTCAAAGTTAATTAATCACTTTAATATGCAGACTGAAATAATGTACTCAACCATACTCAAATCTGTATTTCATCACTTTGCCCCGGATCATGGAGTAATAGTTCATGCCGTAAAAACTGATTTAATCACTTTACCGCTAACTCTGGAATAGTGTAGCATGCCATACTCAAGTCTGTATTTAATCACTTTACCCCAGACTTTGGAGTAACATTTTATTCCATACTTAAGATTTATTTAATCACTTTACCATCGACTCTGGAATAACATGCCATTCTCTAATATGTATTTAATCACTTTACCACTGGCTCTGGAGTAACATTTCATGCTGTACTTGAGCCTGTATTTAAACATTCTACCACTGACACAGAAGTAATATAATACACTGTGGACAGCAGAGAAATGTACTGCACTACTTACTAGGGAAACTTCCCTCTTTCAAGGGAAATTTTAATAGCTTGACCTTTAATTGTAATTTGTCATCATAGAATTATTGAATCTGACCTTTGACCCCACACCCGGGTCTTACAGTGGACCGATGGGGTCTGCTTGGTATCTGGGGATGTCAGAGGGAGAGGGAAAGTGGGGGTGGGGGACTGTTCTACCACTTGCATCCTACACTTTTTCTGACAGCCTTCCCAAAGGGAAAATTATCTGACATTTAGCAGAATGGGAAGGTGAATGCAGTACTTCGTAAATTTCTATGCGGTCAGATGTCAGTTTCTGCAGGGTCACTTTAGAGAGAAGTGTTTTCACATGTGTGAGTTTCTTTATTTGATTCAGCGTTGTACACCGGCACTTAAATTCTGTTCAGTATCGGGGATCTTGCCAGCAAAGATCCCCTGCTGCAGACAGTGATCCAGACACCAGCATAACATTAGTCAGCTTATGAATCTCCACAGAAGAGGCAGGAGAGCAGCACCCTCAATGCTCTCTACCTTCACCGCTCTCCACCCTCAATGCTCTCTACCTTCACCGCTCTCCACCCGCAATGCTCTCTACCTTCACCGCTCTCCACCCTCAATGCTCTACACCTTCACCGCTCTCCACCCTCAATGCTCTCCAGCTTCACCGCTCTCCACCTTCAATGCTCTCCACCTTCACCGCTCTCCACCCTCAAAGCTCTCCACCTTCACCGCTCTCCACCCTCAATGCTCTTCACCTTTACCGCTCTCCACCCTCAATGCTCTCCACGTTCACCGCTCTCCACCCTCAATGCTCTCCACCTTTACCGCTCTCCACCCTCAATGCTCTCCACCTTTACCGCTCTCCACCCTCAATGCTCTCCACGTTCACCGCTCTCTACCCTCAATGCTCTCCACCTTCACCGCTCTCCACCCTCAATGCTCTCCACCTTTACCGCTCTACACCCTCAATGCTCTCCGCCTTCACCACTCTCCACCCTCAATGCTCTCCACGTTCACCGCTCTCCACCCTCAATGCTCTCCACCTTTACCGCTCTACACCCTCAATGCTCTCCACCTTCACCGCTCTCCACCCTCAATGCTCTCCACCTTTACCGCTCTACACCCTCAATGCTCTCCACCTTCACCGCTCTCCACCCTCAATGCTCTCCACCTTCACCGCTCTCCACCCTCAATGCTCTCCACCTTCACCGCTCTCCACCCTCAGTTCTCTCCACATTTACCGCTCTCCACCCTCAATGCTCTCCACCTTCACCACTCTCCACCCTCAATGCTCTCCACGTTCACCGCTCTCCATAAGAAATCTACAGCAAATCTATATTACTGCATTATAAACCTAAAATTAGCTACATCAAAACTGTTGGGCTCGTTTGTAAACCCTACAGGCTATTTTCAATGTACTGAAACTGTTACATACATGTAAATGAGGGCGCATGTGGTCGCAGACTTGTCTATCCAGCTGAGCCCCGCCCCCCATGTGTGTTCAGATCATGCAGTGTTTCTACTTCTCCTCTGTGATTTGTCTCCACACAGCACTGTGTCACACTGGAGTTCCCCACGTCGAGCTGAATTACCCCAGGTACAAGTCACAGCTGCTGAGTGGAGACCTTGAGGGAGATGTGGGTTCGGGGGGGGGGGGGGGGGGTGGGCACGGGTGCAGCAGACGGGGGAGGGTGTTTTGTTCCTCACACTGCAGAGTGGTAACCTGATTCTACTGATAAACAAAAGAATTTTTCAAGAATTTAATTTCACTGGCATTTCCACTTGGGGATGGTGGTGGTGATGAGATGGGATGAAACTGCCATGGAAACAAGACCAGAAGATGGAGAACGATAAGAACTTCAGGAGGAAACAAACATCCAGACGTCGGTCTCTGCTTCCATTTAGATTAAAGGAACTCAGACAAGGGCATCACATCTGTGGCTGCAGCAGCTACGATTAGCTGCTAGAATTTAAACTTTTCTAAAAAACAAAAAAAAATGACTTAGCAAAATTGCAGGCAGAAAAGGGTTCCCCGTCTCAGCTGTGTGCTGGAGTCGATCAGCATTGACCTTTGTGGCAGAGTAAGTGGCTGTAACAGAAGACAGATGAGTTGTTAAAATGGTGACGTATGAGGTGTTCCAGTGACACCCCCCAGGGGGAACACATGCCACTTTGAATTCTGCCATATTCTGTGGAAGGTGTTTCCCCTTTTGTAAACACTTGTACCAAAGGCACAATCATCTCTCAGCCTCAAAACAAAATTTCAGCATCAAACCTGCATGTGCTGAACCCTGGTCCTTCGTCAAACCCAAGGCCCTCCCTCTGCAGGACTCATTCATTTGGGGTCATTAGCTCTGATCAGCTGTAACATTATAACCACCTTTGCAATATTGTGTAGGTGGTGTAAACAGAACCCCAGAGACATGGATTCATTTATTAATGAAACCAGGCAATCAGGAACGGAATCAGCAAGCAAATGTCCAGGGTTCCAGAATCCGGAGCATATCAGGTTCGGAGCCGGGGCAACTGGGAGTGGGCAAACTAACATCAGGTCGGTGGGCTGGATGGGAGTTGGGGGCATGGAACGGGACAGGTCCGGAGCCTGGAGGATCTGTCAAATAAGCAGAGGAGCAGATGCAGGGCAGACACACAGGAGAAGTCCGAGGGGCTGGGGGTCAGGACAGGCACGGGGCAGAGTGGGCAGGCAGGGCAGATCAGGCATAGACACAGGTAAGTACACTCTGAAGGTATCACGCAAACACTCAGTAGTACCTCACAATGAGTAATCGGGCAGAACAAAGTCAAATAAGCAGCAGTGAACAAGTGTTTCTAATTAGACAAGGTTGCAGTTAATGCATCTTCATGCGGGGAGGGCGTGACGGTAGGTTGCCTTCATGCCGCCAAAACAGCGCAGACCCTTTGAGGCATGGAGTCCACGAGACCTCTGAACGTGTCCTGTGGTATCTGGCACCAAGATGTTAGCAGCAGATCCTGTAAGTTGTGAGAGGGGGCCTCCATGGATCAGACTTGTTTAACAAGCACATCCCAGATTTGCTGGATTGGATTTGGAGATCTGGAGAACCTGGAATCCATATCAATACTTTGATCTTTTTCTCATGTTCCTCAAACCATTCCTGAACAATTTTTGCAGAGTGGCAGGGTGCATGATCCTGCTGATTATGTTCCATCCTATGGTTTCTACTTCTCCTCTGTGATTTGTCTTCACACAGCACTGTAGTTCCCCACGTCGTGCTGAATTACCCCAGGTACAAGTCAAAGCTGCTGAGTGGAGACCGTGAGGGAGGTGGGGGGGGGGGGGGGCGGGGGGCGGCACGGGTGCAGCGGTCAGGGGTGGGTGTTTTATTCCTCACTTATACTGCACAGTGGTAACTGGACGGGCTAGCCTTCACTGCACATGCACGTCAGTGAACCTTTGACTCCCATGAGGGCATCGCCCCCATCACTGGTAGGCCTTCCGTGGACCCCTTTTGGTAAGTACTGACCACTGCATACCAGGAACACCCCGCAAGACCTGCCGTCTTGGACATGTTCTGACCCAGTTGTCTAGCCATCACAGTTTGGCTCTTGTCAATGTCACTTGGATCTGCTAAAAGGGCCATCCTTCAGTCCAGAGCGGGCCCATCTGTTCTGCTTTGTCCTATGCAGCAAATGATCTTTAGGCAGCTGACTGGAAGCTGGGAATCGCAGCTTGGGGACACAGTGGGTGTGCTAATTATCGAGGTTATAAACCCTTCAACAAAGTTGTGAATCATGTTGCAGGAAAGACTTCTGAGGGCGAAGGGAAGGTTATATGCTTTACCACCCATGACCTGGGCAGGAATAGACCTGGGAGGCTGATCTTTAAAGGGCGATTTGAGGTTTGCTTGTCATGCGAAGAAGTGACCGATTGACCAGAGCAGGAAGTAAACAAACGGGGTCTTGGTGTGGAGCTTCCTGTCTGCTCTCCAGCTGTGTGCCTCAGAGGGAAATACAGCAAGCATGAGGACAGTTTGTCAACCTGTGTGTCTGTCAGGAAGAGCGTGTGTCTGTGATCTGGAACCTTGTGAAACACGTCGAACTCTGCCTGTAGGAGACAACATGTCTCTGTCAACTGGAACCTTATGAATCATGAAGCCTGTGTACCTATACCAGCCTGTGTACCTATACCAGCCTGTGTACCTATACCAGACAGAATGTCTGTTTGGTCTGGAACCTTCTGAAACTTCTAAACCTTCTTAATGAGGACAATATATTGAATGCATATATGTGTGCTTCTCTGTCTTTGCATATGCTCTCGGTGTGTGAGACATTAAAGTAAGCATGATAGTAAAAGTTAAGACAAAATATTTTAAGATAATGGTCTCAAAGACACCTAATGAGGTATTTAAAGACACAATGTGCCCTTCAGTCTCCAGTTAGAAGTCGTGACAAGAGCACAAAAAGTGTCGGCGGAAGAAGCAGGGTCTTATCTAGACTAGTTAGCAAAGCATAGGGAAATTATTATTATTAATAATCATTAATCATCCATCCATCCATCCATTTTCCAAACCGCTTATCCTATTGGGTCGCGGGGGGTCCGGAGCCTATCCCGGAAGCAATGGGCACGAGGCAGGGAACAACCCAGGATGGGGGGCCAGCCCATTGCAGGGCACACTCACACACCATTCACTCACACATGCACACCTACGGGCAATTTAGCGACTCCAATTAGCCTCAGCATGTCTTTGGACTGTGGGGGGAAACCGGAGTACCCGGAGGAAACCCCACGACGACATGGGGAGAACATGCAAACTCCGCACACATGTGACCCAGGCGGAGACTTGAACTCGGGTCCCAGAGGTGTGAGGCAACAGTGCTAACCACTGCACCACCATGCCGCCCCCAATGATTAATCATTAACCATAAATATTATTATTATTATTATTATTATTATTATTATTATTATTATTAATATTCATTAACTGCAGCATTCCTGTACTCTCGGAAACACACAGGCATAAAGCCTGTTTTGAGTGTGTGCATGTAATGTGTGAGGGTGTGAATATGGTGTGTGTGTGTGTGTGTGTGTGTGTGTGTGTGTGTGTGTGTGTGGAGGGGTCATGTATATATTTCATTATGGGGGGCAAATCTGGTATTTTCATGTTGTGGTCCCCACAAGGGGAAACTCAAAAATCTGTGACTGCAATCAAAAACTAAAAATGCCAAGAGTCTTTTGTGTGTGTGTGTGTGTGTGTGTGTGTGTGAGAGAGAGAGAGAGAGAGAGAGTGTGTGTGTGCATCCTTGTACCCTTGTCTGTATGAGGCTTTGTTTCAGTCTGTTTATTTATTCTGCAGCTCCACAACGTTTACTGAGAAGGAGAAAAACAAATGTTTTGCTGGGACGCCGATTATACCTGTCTGGTTTTGCAGCAATTATGTGTAATTTTGTATCTTTTTTGAGTGTGTGGAAGGCTTCATGGTCGACATGTGGCATCCTCATCTTCCCCTGAAACAGTCTTTCTTCCTGTTGATCATAAGAGATTGGGTGCCACTTTTGCTCACTGTTAGGTGTCAGGCACCTGAGAAGGTCCATCCCATGATAAACGAAATATATTCTCAAAAAAGAGCAGGTTCCAGATCAGCAATGAAAATAAGGATGCAAAAGACATCACAATGTAGCATAATATTGTGCCCTATTGACTGGCGTAATCTTTGCATAGCACCCTAAAATAGTTCCCTGAAGTCTAACATAGTGCCTGCATAGTGGCCTAATATAGCTCCCTAAAGACTAGCCTAGTATGTGCATACCATCCTAAAATAGTGCACTGAAGACTAGAATGATCTCTATCTACAACATCTCTGCATAGTACCCTAATATAGTGCCCTGAAGACTAGAATGATCTCTATCTACAACATCTCTGCATAGTACCCTAATATAGTGCCCTGAAGACTAGAATGAACTCTATCTACAACATCTCTGCATAGTACCTTAATATAGTGCCCTGAAGACTAGAATGATCTTCATCTACAACATCTCTGCATAGTACCCTAATATAGTGCCCTGAAGACTAGAATGATCTTCATCTACAACATCTCTGCATAGTACCCTAATATAGTGCCCTACAGACTAGCATGATCTCTATCTACAGCCTCTCTGCGTAGTACCCTATTACAGTGCCCTGAAAACTTAGATGATCTTTGCATAGTTTTTATGAAGAATGTGATTTAGTCAAGAGTGGAAGTAATGGAGTAAATTTACCCATATTACTGCAAGCAAGTACATTTTTGTGAAATTGTACTTTTAAAGTATGTTTAAGGAACAGTGCTTTTACTTAAGTATTATTAATTTCAGGAATTGTATACTTTGTTACTTTCTTATCTATCGTCTATCTGTCTATCTTAATCTGTAAAAAAGGTCAAAGGGTCACATGACAAAGTGTGAATGAGAGACACAGGCCAACGCCCACCAGCCGTAGTAACTTGCATTCAGCTGCAGGATGCATCTAGCATAGCTACTGAGTGAAACGCCAAACCACCAGGCACTTCCTTAAGTTAAGGGAGCCTTATATTTTCGAGTCAAAAATAAAGCATGTTGCAGGCCTTCTAAAGCAGAGGTTCATAAACTTCTTACACTCTGTACCACCTCAGGAAATATTTTGCTCCTGTAGAAGTTACTTGGGGTGCCAGACACATAGTCTGGAAGGCTGAACCGAAAGCAAAATTATAAATCACTTATAATTCTTTCTTTTATGCTACGTTCTGGTGCTCTTGGATTACTTTGCGACATGTTTGAACCCTTTTTTGAACAGAGAGCACCATCGAATAAGGTCAGAAAATACAGCAGACGGTTCATGAAGCGTCATTTTTGCCATCATTAGTTGGGAGTAGTGAGTCACAGTCGCCACATGGCCGGGCAGGAATACAGCACAAATACAGGGCATTACGGTACGCAGAGGGGCACGGACGGCCACATGGCGGCACACAGTCCATGAAAAGCAAATGGAAGTGGATTGAAAAACATTTCTGTGCTTCACATGATAATTTGTCAAATATTTTTCGACTTTTAGAAACTAAGACTTTGACCTGCACAATATGTGGATGCACAAAAAGTTTGCTTCTTTTAAATCTGAAAACCACTTCGACCATTTCGCCGAAAGAAACCAGTTCAAAAGAATGATTCGTGCATGAATCACACATCATGATCTTGGATAGCTGTTTAGCAGTGTTTCTCGCTAAGACCATATCGTGTTGTAGTTTGCGGCCTTTTTGTCCAACTGAAATCATGCGAATGCAAATAGCGAAGTGCTGTATTGGACTTGAGTACTAATAAATCAATTGTGTTAGAAGACATTCATGCTGCAATGTCACGCTTTGTGCCAGGACTGACTGTACTTAAGTATGAAAACTGAGCACTTTTACCTGAGTAACATTTTAGTGTGGTGTCTGCACATCTATTAAATATGAAAACTGAGCAGTTTTTCACCTCTGGGTTTAGTGCAGGTGCCTGTACGTGACTCTGGTCAGGACTGTGAGGAAGTAAGTCTCCATGTCTGTTAACATCACTGAAATTAAATAATAGGCGTGTCAGCTTATGGTCTTTCATGTACAAAATAGTATTTATTGTTACAGAGCAAGAGGAAATCTGAGCATGGGCAAGTCACATCTTATCCTATGAGACGAATTTTGTGACATAAGAAGTTATAATTAAACGCTGAAGTATGTATGAGTTCTCATATTTCTTGTATGTAGGTAATGGATGCAGGTCTGTCTGCTAATAGTTTGTTGGAATTGATTTCCAGGGAAATACATAGAAATGCAGGGATATGGAAAGGCTACATTTCCTCTTATGTTGTTCAGAAGCCGTGTTAGTGTGTCAGTCTATCGTGCCTGCGTCTCCTCGCCAAGGTATTTGTGTTCCGTCACACCAGCCTGCATGTGTTCTATCAGTACAGATGGATATCTGTCCATGTCTTTCGCCATGCGTCTGTGTGTGCCTGTGTGTGTTTGGGTGTGTGTGTGCAAGACAAGGCAGGTTAAGTGATGCTTCTCAAGAGGCGTGATTGTCCATCACAATCTCCAGCTCCATCTAAAGTGCCTTTTGTCCCAGTAAATGAACCATTTGAATTTCATGACTGTAAATATAACTCTCAGAAGAGGCGGACGTGTCCTGTTTACTGGAAAAAAACTGAACATAATCTCTGTCTTCCTGAATGCCGATCGAGAAAATGAGCTTGGGGGGGGACAACGGAAATGACAGGGAGATGGGGGGCGTCTCCATGGTCAGGGGTCACATATGAAAGACAATTAATGATGAGTAACTTGGTCATTATCATTAACAGCGTACTCATCTTCTTTTGTGTTAATGTGTCAGCATGGTGTTCCTTAGCATTCAACAGAACAGTCAACGATGCAGGAGAGCAGCCCTGCGATTGTGATTAAGGGTCAATCGCAACTTGCACAAGTGATTGACCTCAAAGAACAGGACAGCTAGAGGGAAGTACACACAGCTGTTGACTGCGGACAACTTACTGATTGTTGGTCATGTTTAGAGATACTCAAGTGTTTAAGGTGGTGCGTGGGTCGGGAGGTTGGGCTGTCGCACCAATGATCAGACCCAAGGTCTCTGGTTCCGGTTCTGTGATCAGTAGAATGATTTCCACGTTGGGAAACCGCACTCTCCCCAGTTAATGGCTTACCCTGCTTTTTCAATTGTGTCACTATGGATAAACGCACCTGCTAAAATAATAAAAATAAAATATAAGGTCTTCCATGATATGCTTAACAGCGCCTTCCTGCAAGATCACACTGTGAATGGTGCACATTTAAATCAGAAACTCCTTATTAATTTGTGGCCTGGTTCCAAGGAGATATATTTTGATTTATTCTTAGAAAAGAAATTGGAGGCTGAACAGATGATGGTAGGAGGCCAGCCAATTTCAGCACTGGGATCGCAGCCACTAATTCAGACATCTTGTGACATTATATTATCTACTACAGTCAGAAGGACAGGACATTCTGCCTATTAATACATGAGTCACAATGAACTTCTTCCAGCAATGACTGCAAATTAATAGTTAAGGTCAGGGGGCGACATAACGGGAAGTGAGGGTGTCGGTATTCGAAAGCTCTGTACGCTGTGAAACCAGGTGAAGTGCAAGAACGCATGAAAGTGGCCTCTGCTGGACATCTAAGCACAAGGTGAGGCCTTCACACAGATACGCAATGATGAAACCTCTTGAAGAAGGAGCCATCGTTTTTGGAAAACAAAGAAATTTTTTTGTGAGTGTAACTGAGAGTCTGGTCTATATAAAAAGCCAAACTCTTTCTCCAGTTGATGGTAAGTCAATGACTAAGACCCAAGGAAGGCAAGTCTGTTACAATACCAAGTCAAGGGGAGGACAGGTAGCTCAACAAGTAGAGCATTGCATTAACAATGCAAAGGTTGTGGGTTTGAATCCCAAAGAGCATGTGTGAGTGGTCACTACAAGTTGCTTTAGATAAGAGCAACAGATTAATGAAGAAATACAAAAAAACACATTTCCAATGCACAAGTGTGTTTAATTCACTTAATAATCACCCGTATCATAGAACATTTCATATGATAGATATGCTCACATAGGTGCTAATGGAGATTTGCAGAGTCACCTAACAGCTGACACAGAAACCCAGACAACGATGTGATAAAGTATAAAAAATACAAACACAGGATTCAATCCGCCACGGGTTTGTCTTATCCACTGTGACACACTCCATTTCATATCACATTTTAATAAGAGTCCTTTCGAATTTCTCAAGAATAACTTCTGTATTTACCAAAAAGCTAAGAGGAAAAGCAAATACTAACATTGCATCCACAAAGCCACTGAAAATGGAATAAACAATGAAAAACAAGGGCTGTTTTTCTGTGACTCTTGAGACTAAGAAGTTTGAGTGGGTTTGCTGAGAGATCTGAACTGGCAGATAACTGAGAGAAGAAAGATTAAGCAAAGATGGGAGAATAGACAGAAAACGTCACTCCCAAAGAACATCCACAAACTTATGAAAGGCATATTTCATAAGGTCACATCCATGGGAATCAGCCAGCAATGGCAGCAGGTTAGATACTTACATGAAACAAATGGACGAATACAAATGGAGGAATGCAAAAAAAATTCAAGTGGGGGTCAGATTGGGGTCCCTGTGCGAAGGGAAGGTCGTAAGAAAGCAAACGTCCAGCGAGAAAGAGAGATAGAACAACCAGCAATAAGGTGGACGGACACAATTGCGACAACAATTAATAGGCCTGATGGCCCAAACAGAAGACTGAATGTTCTAGAAGAATGTCCTCTTTATGGTCGCTGTACGTCAACATCAACAAGACGCAACGTGAGGAGAATATCTACAACCTACACTCACAGAACAGAGGTGGGCTTGAAGTGCCCCGTTGTTGCAGGTACTAAGGCAAGAGTGTGACTCAGAGCCACCATGCTGTGCAATAAAATAAAAAATTAATTATAGACAGATATGCCTATGATTGATATCTTTTGGATTTCTTGAACTCCAAGTAGAAATAGTCAAATTCAGAGGGCAGAGAAAGAATTCATCCATGGACACGGCGAAACTGCGGCGTTACAGGAGTTATACCAAAGGCATCTGGTGAGGAATTTGACCAGCGGATGATTCTGCTGTGAAGGAAGTCCAAAACGAAGGCGGAGCCTATGGGGATGTGGTGACGAGCCCCGGGACTGTTGGCATGATGCCAACTATGCTGCAACTTGATACACTGGGGCCTGGAAAGACGAGGGCAGACCACCCATCCGGACTGACCCCAGGTGATGGGCACCAACATAGGAAAGATTCTCTGCATTTGACTTTGGAGCCAGATCCTTCAATTTTCTACGACCACACTTTTTGACTAAATCGTAACACATGTCTGGCTTTCTTCTCCTCAGTGTCCTTGTGGTACGCTACGCTGACAGCCGTCCTGGGCACCCTCAAACAGACCATCGCCTTTTGCTGTTGTCCACCCAGAGCTTAGCGAATGACATCATTTTGACATGATTTCCATCCTGTCACGGTGGACCTGAGGTATGTGCGCAGTGTCTCTTTAAAATCACGCAGACCCTGGTGGCGAGCTTGCGAGGAACATCTCCCCTGGATCGTGGGGAACCTGAGGGGGGCATGCAGGAGGCACACCTCCCCCGGATCACAACGCCCCAAGGAGTCAGGGTGCGAGGAAGTGGATCTGGCAGAGAGCAAAGGAAAACATCGCCACAGTCCATGTCCGGCCGCCAGCCATCTGAACAAGCCGAAGAACGCAATAAATCTGGATCCAAAAAACCTGACTATTACACAAAAACGCACAGCGGTGGCCCTTCTCTAAGAACACAGCTCAGTCTTGCATACTGGCAGAGACATTTTGGCCTGTCAGATGACTCCCTTTTCCCAACCATTATTTAAGTCTGGATGAGGTTTCTGAAGCTGACCAGCGGTGGGATGGACCCTACCTTGCGGTGAATGCGGGCAACGTAAGTGGCCTTCCAGGAATTCTGCGTCCAACTCAATTAGCAGAAACAAAGACACTTTGTGCCTCCGGTTTGTTGTTTTTCAATTAATTCTGCTTTTCAGACAAAGGAGTGTATTCCTGCAGAGCCAAGAACCTCCCTGTCTCCTACTCGCGTTACATCACAATCCAGGGCCCTCCCTCCCCCATCCCAGAGCCCAGGCTCCGTACCCTCGCTTCCTGTTCATGTGCTCAGGGCCCCCAGGATCTCTCCCGCGCGTCCCTGCGGCAGCCTGTGACCTTTGCACTTTCTCTGAAAATATTTAGCCGATGCCTTCAGAGCAGTGGAGGCTTTCCAGTGGCCTGGGAAACCCGAGCCAACGTGAGAAGAGAAGCAGGAGCTGGATGGGGCAAGATCTGGGTCAGACCTTAGCTGGCTGATGAGGAGTCTGTGATGAAGACTCTGAGGTTCTTTTCTCTCAGGTCAGAGAATTCAAACCCAAACCGTCCCTCACAAACACATTATTCACAAGCAGAGACACTATCTACAGAACACATCTAGTATAATGCTCTAAACACAGGGTTCAATACTGCATTTCATGCAGTATTTAGGAATTCTCTAAAGGTAGTATTTAACACAGCATTTAAATCAGTTCTATAAACACAGTACTTAGTACAGTACTTGGTACAGTATTTAGTACAGTGGTAAAGGATTTTAGTGTAATAGATAGATAGATAGATAGATAGATAGATAGATAGATAGATAGATAGATAGATAGATAGATAGATAGATAGATAGATAGATAGATAGATAGATAGATAGATAGATACGTGTTCCTCTGTGTCATGCAGGTTTCCTCCTTAGTCCAAAGACATGCTGTTCGGCGTGTATAAATTGCCAGTGTTGTGCAGAAGTGCCCTGCGACGGCCTGGCATCTGCTCCAGAGTGCTCAGGCTGTGCTGTCGCCGATAGGCCCCAGGCCCCGCCTGCCCTGGAGCAGGGAAACAGGAATGTAAGGCGGATGGATGGCTTTACTGCAGTATTTAGCAAGGCCTCGTCAAGGCACTATTTGGGCATGCAGTACAGCTTTTATGGTTAACAGTGCCTAGAGGAGTGAGCAGCCAGATGACCTTGGACCCCCTGAGCTTTGTTCTCTCACAAATCCCACCGAGGTGGCTTTTGTTCCCCTTCTCTGCTGTTGCTGGCTGCTTCTACAGTCTGTACATTTTTCCATCTATCTTCTAACCGCTGGTCAGGGTCATGTGGGGGGGGGGTGGGTGGGGGGGCTGAAGCTTATCCCAGGCAGCATGGGGCACAATGCAGGGGTGTGCCCTGGGGGGGGTGCCAGCCTGACACAGAACACAGGGCAGTACTCAGTACTGCACTAATAGCGATACAGTATGTCGCAGAACACCATGAAGGCAGTATTTAGTACAGTATTTAGTACCTGTTCTAATAAAGTACTCTAAAGGTACATTCTAAAACACACTGAATTGAATTTAGCACATAATTTAGTGCTGTGTTCTTGATGCAGTATTTAGTACAGCATTTAAAACAATAATTTGCAGGACACTATGAAGCCAGTATCTAATACAGTATTTAGTACCTGTTCTAATAAAGTGTTATCAAGGTACTTAAAAAAATCGATTTAGTATAGAATTTAGTACAGTACAGCATCCGGTGTACTTAACAGTTTAAACTTGGTTATACTGCGCAAACATATACTTTACTTAATGCAAATTTCAAAATGTATGCTTCTGGTTTTGGTTTTTAAACCGTAATATGTGTGATTATGATACCATCCATAGCAAAGACAATTTATTACAATTTCGGGACTTCCCTTCTCAAAGCAGAATGTACAGAATCATTCGTACCACAAGTCTGATAGATATATCCTGTGAAAAGAATCATCAGATTTTTTTACTGACAGAATTTCAAACTCCTTAATGAGAAACCCTTGTTTGAACCTTGAACCAAATGCTAAAACTATACAGGTGAAAATGCTGTGCATGTACGGCTGTCAAAGCATGAAGCAAACACCATGTTTCAGCAATTAACCATGATTACATGAAAACAAACACAGACAAATTTAGTAAAATAGTAAAAATATAGTAAAAATGTTTAAGCGACAGGAGATTGACTGAATGGCAATTTAATTTACCAAAAATAAGATGGACACAAAAGACAGTGTTACAAAGATAGAGGTGCTTTTCCAAAGGGTTGGACTGATGCAGAACATGATAGGTGAGAGGGATGATGGTCACTGTAATGGGATGGTCTGGGAGGGGGGAATCATCTGGAGTTCACAATGACTAGACTGAATCCAAAGTGGCCAAGACACCTGTCAGCCACACTGTAAGAAAAAAAGTACCAGTTTGTACCTTTGCTTGTACCCTCAAGGGTCTGCCAATTCTACCGTGCGGCTGTAGGTAAATGTACCATTTAGTCTTATTTAAGGTACAGAAATGGACACATTTTTGTACCATTGGGGGTGTATTCATGTTGTTTGTACCTTGGGGATGATCCTCAGAGTCCATTTCTTTAAATGGTGAGTTTACCTACAACTAGAGGCTACAACTGGCAGAGCCTCGAGGGTGCAGCCCCATCGACAAGCAAAGGTACACGTTGGCACGATGTTCTCTGATGCTGCAGCTGATTTGTCCGGTTTCTACATTCATGTGATGGATAATTAAAGAGGGCTGTGTGTGACTGTCCAGTAAAACAAAGAGGATGACTGAAGGTGAAGACAATAAGGAAGCATGACTCTATAGTGCCCCCTAATGGAGAAACAAATCAAAGCTCAGTAAATGGCTTTCCTATGCCAAAATTTGAAGAGTCATGTTATTCAATCAAATTTACACAATGGCTTTAGAAATGCTGCCGTCCATTTGCACATTTTAGTGGTCTTGTCAGTCTCCGTTGTGTAGTTAATCATATTCAATCAAATATATTTAAAAGTAAAAATTACATATTTCTTGCCTGACGTTTCATTCTTCTCAGCCAGGGGGCGCCAAGTCAACTTCCAGGTGAAGTGTTTAGGCATGATCTGAAAAAAGACAGAGAGCAAAATGGATGAATGGGAGGTTTTGGAGAAAGTGAAAGTGAGTTTCCAAAAATGATTTTCTATCACAGGCTCTGAAATAAAGGGACATTGAGAGGCAGATTTGTTTAAGCAATGAACAACATGGTAATTGTGGGTGTTTATGTGTAAACTCTTCTGTGTAGCCTGTGATCCCCTCTGCCTCTCTTCAGCAAATCCAGAGCACATGCATCCTGGCTGTCTCAAGGTGTATTTGGGGGGGGGGGGGGGGGGGGCAACATGTACCGCTTGAGTCTGCAGAGGTGTTTTGGGGGTCACAGCCCCAGATCTGTCTCTGGTTGGGTGCAGTCTCAAATCTGGAGTGCCTGGTCTGCTCTAATCCATGCCCTAGTGATCCAGAAGATTCTATGAGTGAAAATACCAAACAGGAACCTTCACATGATTTCACAGCAGATGACACTTAGCACGTCCTTGTATTTCCACTGGCGTTTTCCCCTCACACAGCATGGCTGGTCTCCCAGAAACATGTGGTCTTTACATTGTCAGACATCAGTGACGTGACACAAAGCACACAGTACAGCCCTGTTCATAGGTCTGAAACCACAAAAACGAAAGAAGACAAGATAACACATTTTCTCACCCATATTTGCATGCATGTTTACCTGCCCAAGCCCCCATTTTTATTTGCTCCCTCTTATCTGCCTGATAGCTCCGGATATTTACGAGTCGAACCACCTCATGGCCCCTAAGTACGACATTAAATATTAACTCTCCAATGTCAGCCTGGAAAAACGTCTAAATCCTTTATCACTATATATTCTCTGGCTGTTTCAAAGACTTGAGCTGAAGACAACCATATCACTCTATATCTTTATTAACTACATCATCAAGCTCTCACACAAACACTGTCGGGGGCTGGTGGTGGGGGGGGTGAAGGGGGGGGGGGGTGGAGTGACAGACACCGTTTCTTAATTAAACCGGCAATATTCATCACGCTAATTCCAAACACCGATCGTCAGGCAAAATAAAACTTCCAGCACAGTGTCTTCACATGTGTCAGTGTTGCACAGAATACTAATATATCACTAAGTCAGAATATTACGAATATTGTTACGTGACCTCAGTACCTGTTTTCTGGTTAGGCTGTGAAAGAGACTCGTGAGCGGGACTTTCACTTCTCCGAATCCCACAGGTTTCAGAATGAGCTCATTCTGACCAAAAAGACCACCTGAGGTGACATACTGCTCAGAAACGCAGTAAGAAAGAGCCCAAGCCTTACATATGTCTGCCCAAGATGAATCGCAGATCAAAAGGAGGAGAAGAAGAAGCGCGACCACGGAGCCCACAAGCTCCGCCCCCCGGGGTTCGTCGGCCAATCAGGACGCAAACCACGAACTGCGTTTACACTCATATTCCGCAATATTTCGGCAGAGTAAAGGGAGCGAAGCCGAGAGAAACTCCATGTTCTGCATGTAAAGGGCAGGGAAATCAATGAAAGGCACGGAAAAATACATGCAAACCGAAGGGACCTGACCTGAAGAGATGTGAAGGGAGCCGTTTGGCAGTGCCGATGTTTTAAATGCTGTTGCAAGTGCTTTTAATGTGCGGCGGCTCTAAGGCGAGTGGGGCAATGCGCTGAGCTGCTGTAGGAAAGTCCGTCAAAGTTTGAGACGCGGCTCTCCGGCGAGCAGCCGCTGGAAGTGACAAGCCAGGAGCGGGATCTACCGTGAATGCATGCGGATTATAACTGCTGGGAAAAACCAAGAGATCGGCAGCAGAATAAAAACGGTCGCGGATCCCACGTTTTGCGGTTATTCTGACTTTCACTGACAACTGCTGCAAGAAGCTGTTTTATCGCAGGATATCGGCCAGGTGTCCGCTGTGGGACCCCAATGGGATTCATGCCACTATAGTCCATATATCCCTCATTTTGGTTTCCACAAATGCGCTTGAAGAAACCAGTCTTTCTTCGCTTAGGATTTTAAACCAAGACTTGCATTCGGAATTACAATCATGAACTTTGTTTTCGGTTTAATGCTGTTATTTTCCACGACGCTTCTATACTTGTCAGCTGTGAAGGTAAGCGCCGTGTTCATTATGGGAAATGGGGACCCGTTGTTAGACAGTGTTACTCCGTCTCACGTTTTGTTAAAGTGTTAATGTTACAAAGTGAATAATGCTGGCGCCCCCTGAATGCGCCCGTCGTCCTTGTCGCCTCCCCGGCGAGGTCATCGCTCTTGTCCCGCTCAGGCTTTCTGAGATGTGGGAACACACTGATTGCAACCTTCACATGGTGGGAGGACAGGGCCTTTCGATGATCGATGTGATTAATCATGCAATATTTAATTGTTATTCGGAAGTTTTTTATTTTTTATTATTATTATTTCGACCAAAACCCAAAGTTGAACATGAGTGAATATGGGGGGCCTGATCACAGCCACCTTCGGCGTTGTGGGACTTTAAAGGTACAGCGGCGTTTTTATTTGGTGCATTAGAGGACACGGTTACATGTCACCATTATATTAACTGTGCAATTCCATTCAGTCCAAGGATGGTCTCCGCGTAGATTTTTCTTATCCCCCTTCCTGGTGTTTTAAAGAGTTTTACCTAAACTTTGATATTTGGAAATTTGGTTGAAAACACAAGGAGTCAAAATCTCAAAATAAAATACATTTCTTTATGCATACATTTTGTATCTTTTGTATAATACAAGTAAGATTTTTGATATCAGCACCAATAGAACAAAGGTCTTTTGGTTACAATTCAACTTAGTATATTATACTCTAATTATGGCCATTATAAATAGAGTTAATTTGAACTTGAAGTGTGGCCAACTTTTATAGTCCAATCTAAGTTGTAAAACATAAATATCGAATTAAATCTATAGTCAAAAGATAAATTTTCTGAAAGATTTCGATTAGACATTACTGTCTCGCTGTAATTAAGGAGAAAATCTCGCCTTGTTCTTTTGATAATTTCGGAAGAGGTTTCGTCCGTCCCAAATAAACTGCGAATGTTTTGTTTTAAATAAACGATTAGCCTATAACGTAAAGTCTCACACCCCCTTGGTGTCCAATAAGCGTTTCCAATAAAAACACTTACTCTAACACATTTGGATTGGCCCTCGTCTTGTTTTACTTTTCTCCATTGAAGAAAGAAAATAATTAGGTTAGTTTTAACTTTTCATTTAGAGAAGGTGATTTCTGGCTCTTGTTATAGACAACGAGCACTTGCAATAGCGTCTTTGTGTGATTACAGTAAGTTCAGCCTTCAGGTAGCCAGAAGCGCCCGATTCACACGCAATTTCTCGGGGCTGTTGCGTGATCGCGGCGTGGCGGTTCCAGTGCGCCTGTAGGTGGGGATCAGACCGCCAGGGATGGATCAGGAGGATGCGATCCGGCGCTTTGTAGCTCAGCTGGGGATATGTCTGTGATAATATCTGTCAATATGTCCATAATTTAAAAAATAAAAGCGTTACTCGAACCCTGGCCGTGTAAAGTCTGCCGTCGGAATGACAATATAATTGTGTATTCATTTGATTTATTTTTGTCATTGCGTCTATAAAATCAATAGTTGAAGTTAATAAGAAATATATACTTTGATTATTGTTAAAGGGAATAAACGAATTATGCGCCCCATAATGAGTCACGTGTCACTTTTGTCTCGGCAGACTGCACCCACATCTAAAGAAGAAGGCAAAAGTGGTAAGTGGAGGAATTTTCCTGCTCCTCTCTATTTCGAGTGACTATTTTGCCCCCTAGAGGCGCTGTGCAGAAAGAGACGCACTCAGTGGGAGGGATCCCGGGAAATCGGTGCATAAGTGAATATATATATATAAGGGCGTGACTTTGCATTCAATATTGCGGAGGGGGTTGAAGTCCAGACTCATTCATGACAATACGATTAATTTGAGGGGGAGGGGTGTATTGGCCGGTTCTGATTATAAGATGGGTGGGGGGGTTACAACCCCCATCCCCCATTTTTTGTATCGTCTCAGTACATGGGTATTATATACCAATCTCTGTAGCAGCACTGTAGTTCCCATTCTTAAAGTGAAATTTAATGAATTATAATGTTTTTAAAATGCATTAATGCCACTTTTTATTGAGTGAATCACTTCCAGTATAAGTGTAATGTAACGGGATGGCTGTAACGGCACTGTGCTGGCAACAGGGGGCAGCACTGGGCATGACCACATGACAGCCCTGATACCCCACAGCTGGTGGCTAATTAAGGCAGCCGCAGCCTCATGGGAGGACAGGGAGGGGTGCTGGCTGGGCTGTCGGTCGGACACGGACCCCGCTAGGATGCTGAGGCGCCTTCCTGGTGCTGCCCTTCAGCAGTGAGTGTAGCAGAACAGAGAGGAGGCGCAGTCCTCGTCCCTTTCAGCGCGGGAAAACGGACGAGAACCTGTGCTGATTAATAGCAAATACTTCACTGTTGGTCTGTTTTCTCCCAAGTGACAGAAGGAGACAGAGATGTAAGTGTGTTGGGCTTTTTGTTGAGCAGTTTGAGAGCTCAACTTGAGGTACGGCATGTAGGGTCCCGAGACCAGCGTGGGTCTGCTGTGTGGGATTTGGCTGCTGCAGCCCAGCTGGGCGTTGTGAACTTCGCAGTGTTGGGCTGTTCTACGGGGTGGCATCCCATACACACACAGACATCAGCTTAGAGGAACAGCTGAAACGCAGTGAAGACTGAGCCAGACTGAAGCTCTGAGACGGGCTGAGTAGCGAGTGTGGCTCCCTTCGCCTCACGTTGTTCCACTTCGGCAAATTAAAGCTTTTGTTAGCGGAACTATGGATGTAGATCTCCAGATAAGGACTATTGTTACGTCTTATGCTGGCATTTGTTATCTTTACAGCGGTGGAAATGCATCCAAGCTTTTCACTGGCAAGTGGGTTGCAAATGTGCCATTCATGTGTGAAGCTAGGTAGGATTTCAGCGACCACGTCGCAGACTGTACAGTCTGCCAGGGGGCTGCCAGGGGGCTTGGGGGGGGAGGGGGGGCGGCTAAGGCTGCTTTACCAGCACCTGGCGTGACCGAATCATTCGTCTTGAAGCATTTACAGAAGCATTTCTGTCTAATTCAAACTCCGAGGGCTGGAATGGCCTACCTGTTCCTCAGGAGACTATAAACACCGCCACTGAAGTATATGTTCTCTCGTTTGTTCAGAAAAGAGATTTCGTTTTTCGAGTGGATTAACAAAAACGTGGGCAGACAGCATGCCAGGAATCCTTCGTGATCACGTCGGTGATGGTCACTGCATTCTGCTGACGGGACTCCGGATGCCTTCAGCTGGAGATGTTGTTGGTTATAAGTTCTCCTCCATGTCTTCCTTGCAGTGGTTCCTTTCATGGACGTGTACAATAAAAGCTATTGCCAGTGGAGAGAGGTCCTGGTGGACATTCTGCAGGAGTACCCCGATGAGATCGAACACATCTACATCCCATCCTGCGTGGTTCTCAAGCGTTGCGGAGGCTGTTGCAACAACGAGGCCCTGGAATGTGTCCCCACAGAGATGTATAACGTCACCCTGCAGGTCAGCCCGGTCTTCTTCTCCATCCGCCCCTCAAACTTGGTCCAGACCCACCTTGTTCCAGCCACTTTTCCACCGTTATTTTAGACCCAGTCATCCTCATTGCTAAAGACGGTTTTCAACAAGTTGGTTGCACACTAAGGAAGTTGGATTCTAAATGTAGTTCAGTGCATATGCTGAAATCATTAGGCCCAAAGGCTGCCAGTAGCTGATTTGGGAGGACAACACCCCTCTCACACTCTCCTTTTTTTACCAGGTTAAACGACTCAAACCCCTAAGACAAGAGAATAATTTTCTGTTGAGCTTCACAGAACACAAATCGTGTAAATGCAGGTAAGAATATTGTTGGCAATGTTTTCCCAAAAGAGGTGTACAGACACAGCGGACATTTCCAGAGCTGTACTAATAAAGATGTGTCTGCTGTTCTAAAATTTTCAGACCAAAGAAAGAAGTTATGGAAAAGAGAGAAAAGTAAGTAAAGGCCTTTGCATTCGCAGTCAGGATAGTGGGTTTGCTTGTGACCCCCAGTAATTCCACAGAATGGCCGAGTCAAACCTCATACGGCCAGAAAAGCACACACAGGTTTAGCGTCTATGTTCATTCACTTCTGTACTCCTGCTCATATCATCCATGCTCATGAAAGGATGGATGCTCAGAAGAAGCAGATAAACAGAACGGCAGCCACATGCCACAACATGGTCTCTGGTGAAGGTGCAGTTTCTTTTGTTGCATCTGGGAAAACAATCCCAGCATGCACTGCGTACACAGGCACGGCCCCCGGGGCAGAGGATGCTCTGTATTGTAGATGGTGGTAACCTTTAGGAGGAAGCCCCCCTATGCCGCTGTTCAGCGTGCAGCCTCGGCCCACGGGTCACTGCAGTGTAGGTCTCCCTTCATCTGCTTCGGAGTTTTTCCACTCCGTTGCTCCTTGACCTTTTGGCTTCTGCTACTTTCAGATGCTAATTTGAGTAACAGGTGTTACGGAGCGAACTATTGTGGGCTGTAAATAGAGGTCCGCCCGAAAGAGGTCGAAACGGATCATTTGCTGGAGCGTGGCTGGGTTTTATAGTTGAATAGAGCATAGAGAAATTCACCAAGTAGCGATCAGTGCGGGTCTACCAGGGCGGCCGCTGAACAGACAGGGTTGGATTAAGTCAGAGTCCAGATCGTAGACTTAATGTTAATGTTCTGAGGAAGTTTCAGAATCACCTCAACTTCCCTCTTCAAAAAGCAACTTTATATATCCTTATTGATCTTTAAAAAGGTTACATTGACGGCATGTACAGGAGCATTTGTATGAGTTTTTGTCAGGTTATAAGAGGGGCCATAATTCATAGGGTGGGGGCCCTGTGGTAGCCAACCAGCATTCAGCTGGAGCCAGTGGCCCCTGAGCTCTAACCGCTGAGCTCTAGCTGCCATAGAGGACCTTAGTCTTGTGTGTTACCATCTGCGTCTCATTGGTCCAGTTTGCATGTTTGCACCTGCATCTCCCCTGATGCATTAGACACTTCATCCCCCCCCTCGCTTGGCTAACTTTCGACCCGCTGGCTCCCTTATCTGAAGACCCCCCCCCCCCCCCTCCCCCAATTGGGCCAGCCTGAATCTCACAGGGCTTCAGTTTCCCGCCTCCCTCACTCTGCTTTCCATTCAGTGGTATCTGCATTGTTTTCCTTTTTTTTTTTTCCAGAAAACCCAGGAAGGCCAAAGGCCTAAAGCGAAACAGGGAGCGAGAGCGAGAACCGTACGTCAGCCGCGTGCTGAGCATCACTCCGCTGTTTGTTAAGTTAAGTTAATCTGGGAGGAGGCTGCTCGCTTCTTCTGATCTGCCCTGTGCTGGCATGAGTCTGTGTTCCCCTGGTGCTAACCCGGCTTTAACGGGCTCGGGCAGAACCTGTGCTCTTTTACGCGATGTCTAGGTGATGGTGCCGCCGGGCACAGCGTCCCAGAGCCGCACTAATCACGCCTGCTGCCCGTTTTGTGGGGCACCGTTTTCTCACATCCGCCTCTGCTTTGCAGAATGTAACTGGGATTCGCGTTTGATTTCTGCATAATCGTGTGCTTGTACGATTTGTGGGTTTATGTGGATTTTCTGATTTAATTTCCTGTATAGGTCAGGATAGCGACAGACAGACCTTAAAGGAAAGGTTGTGTGGTTGTTCTGAGCCATTCCCTGGAAACCCCACAGTAAGAAACGGTGCTGAATCAGCTGAACCCATGGGTCGCTGGTTCATGTCCCAGAATCGATTTCGCCATTGGGCCCTTAGCCTCCAGTAGCTCCGGGGACACTCTCTATTCTGCTTTCTCAACTGTACGTTGCTTTGCTTAAAAGCTTCTGCTAAATAAGTACAGTAGCTGTGTCGAACTTTGCAATGCAATGAGAGATACTGCATCTTTAAGCAACAGCATGTCTGAGTTCTATTCAATCAATTGGACCATGATCCACATTTTGCTCTACAAGAGTGAATTAAAAATCCCTTTGAATTATGGGACTGATGGCCCAGCCAATGACTTTGGAACTTCCTGTCATGATACCAGAGGCATTTTGCTGTTACCCTGTGGCTCACATGAATGCAGATGTCACCAGGAAACCTCTCACTGTCATCATCGCTGTCAAATACTGCCAATCCACTGACACACAATGACACAGATACACAGAGAGAAGCGCGCAGTGGAATGCCGTGCGTGGTGCGTCGCTGAGCCAGTGACGTGTGTGTGTGGCTGTGCGATCCCATCCCCGCTCCTCTCACTGGACCCTAGAGCTTAGACCTTCTCCCTTTCTCCCTTCTTGCCTTTTTGCAGCCAATGTGAGCCTTGCTCAGAGAGAAGAAAGCGCTTGTTTGTGCAGGATCCCATCACCTGTCAATGCTCCTGCAGATACTCTGAGCTAGACTGCAAGTCCAAGCAGCTTGAGTTAAACGAACGAACTTGCAGGTTTGTTTATGAAACATTTCGATAAACAACGTGTCCCCCAGGCCCATCGGAGAAATGCATGCTTCTCGTCGGCCATGCCTGTCCTGCCTCAGTCTCGGTGTGATTGTCTGCCTGTATATGTCCGTGCATGCAGGGTACGTGTGAACGCTTGTGTGTTTCTTGATGTCAGGACTAACAAGTTAAATGTGTGAAACCCTCTTGGGTTTGCAGGGTAAGAACCATCTGGACCCCCACATAAGCAGGAATGTAGCATGATTACCTGCATTACTGCTGAATATAACCATGCGGTTTCTGCATGTCTTACACTGCGGCCTGAAACATCAGGCATCCTCAGTGCAAAGCTGTTCTGCATGATACTCGACCTGAAGTTAGTGATCTGACGTCTCTCCTATATCCTCACTAACCGGCAAACCATGCAGATAAACAGATTTGCACATTAGTATGTGTTCATCAGTTTATGAATTGGTGAACATGTGTATCTGTGAGTGAATGTCTATCGGTCCCACATCAGCCTTATTTTCCTGTTTAAAGTAAACCAAGAACCATGATTTCACTCCCACACTGGCGAATTTGAGCTCTAATAGTGATTTAGATTTCACTTTGGTGGTTTTGGGGCTTGTTTTGTTTCCTGTAATCTCCATTGGTGTGTCTTGTGTAAACTGTTGAATGGCATATACACATGGTGATGGTTGATCACAGGACGGCCGGTGTTTGCTGTGACTGTCACCGATCACATGCAGAGGCCAGCGATTGGATGAGTTCGGCCCCATGTGACACGGGCCACGTTGTCGCTCACCTTTTGCGTCTCACTTCCTCTTTTTCAGGTGCGACAAACCCAGGAGATAAGAGCCACTCAAATGGACACTGAAATGAAGGAATCGTCTTGGCACAGCACTTTGAACCTTGATTATTTTCTCTAAAGATGCATTCCTGAACTGAGATTAAGAAAAGACTATAAATACATATGAAAGAGGAAGAACATCTTTGAATGTTTTGCTGCTAAAATAGAAAATAACCTTTATAGAAAACAAACGAGGACACCGTCTGGTGCATGGAGCATGGTAGGATCCATCTTATGTAAACCTTCACAGGAAGCGCGTCTGCTGTGGATGTTGTGGGCCGGACAGAAACAAGGACAGTGATTCACTGCACGATGAACCGAGCTCAATGGAAAACTGGCTCACGGCAAGAGAGCGGCGAGAGCGGGCAGCCGACCCCATCCAGGTCATTTCCAAAGGAAGACGGGACAGATTCAGCAGAAGGGCATAAGTTGGAAGATGAACTGTGTTTGTTGTGGCTTCACATCCTGCTACCCAGAGAAACTCCGCTGTAGTGATGGCATTTATCCACCTAGATGATTACTGACTAACACATAGTACTTGGTGTGTAAAATATTTCTAAAGGGATATTGACTGTAGGTATATACTGAAATGGACAGAAGTTATTCCATGAAGAGGCCCATAGTTTGTAAGTTCACTGCATTAGTATTCAGTTTTCGTTTGCTTATGGAAATGTTTTTATGGTCTGTTTATTTCCCAAAGATCAAAAATCTAACCTTTATGAGAGCTACGGGATACCGTTCTATATACACACTTAATATCCCTTTTCGAGTACACTACAGTTAATTTATAATGTTAGAATTTTTTTCAGTATTTGGTCTTTATTTAATTGGATTTATTTATATGCAGTGTTACAACCTTCTCTGCGGTAAATGTTTTACCTGTCGGCTTGGCTATCTGGTGAGAACTGCGAATGGATTTTTGTTATAAAAACAAAAAAAGACAAAAAAAACAGAAAGAATATGAAAAGATAAAACCCCATGAATACATTCCTGGAAGTGAAAAGCGTCAAAGGACAGCAACTTCCTCTTCAAACAGGAAGTTAGCCAGAGGGTCGGACTGTGGTTCTGTGCTTTACTGGCTCGTCACTGCTGCCTCCTGCTACTACACGTCTGTGTCCGGGTCTCCACTGCATTAACTAACACTGCATCTCCCCCCTCTGTAACACATTCTGCCTCTACTAAAGCCACAAACATCTGTGTCAGTGATCATTTAAGTTTTAAGGGTTTTTTTTTTCACATTATTATATATTTATTGGTGCTGTAAATTGGTAAGTTTATTAACAGCAGATTTTGTTTTTAGTGATAGCAAAACATATTTATTTTGAAATTATGTTTTTTATTAAAGGAAAATTGGAATTCGTCCTTCAGAGCCAGTCTGTTCGCAGCGGTGAATGAATGAGTGTGTGGGTGCCTGGCACCTCCTCCATGTGGCTGTGAGCTTTGACCGGGGCAGCCGGCCGTGGCGCCACCTGTCATCGGTGCGTGTGGCTCACCTGCCATGCCATCTTGAGGACCTCCACGTGCTTTGCGGCGTATTGGAATTTCAGAATGGAAGATCATCAGCCTAAAGACGCGTAATGCAGTAAATGTGACTGGAAAACTTTCTCCCATATATCATCGTTGAACAAGTTGTTACATGTCACAAAAGAGAAGAAGATATTGCACGCGTACAATACTACCGGACACAACGGTAAGGGTTAGGAAGAAGGACTGGTGCATGTAAATTCACAGGTGTCCAAAACCTGCCGGAACCTTCCACTGTTGCCTTCATACCCCATTCCCCGGCCCCCAGCTTCTCCCGCTGATGTCTCTCCCCTCTCCTCCCATCCCACCATTGACCCCTGTCTTCACTGGCCTGACCTGAGAGACCTGAGGCCATCGTCACGCTTTGAGCTTGCAAAACCTGCTCTGGGTCTCCAATGAGCAAGCAGAGGACCGAAGCCTCCAGCCTTGTGATCAAATCCCTTCAAACTATTACAAAACTGCACTCTTCTCAGTCAGGCTCCACACTCTGTGGTCACAGAGCCAGTTAGTATTACAGTAAATGTTCACAAAGCTTTAAATTTCTGTTTTATTAGGCGGCCGTACGGCAGACCTTGTGTAAAGTCATCTATAACCCAACTGTCACTTTGTATTCATGTAGATTTTTACACATTCATTCATCCATTGATTTTCAACCCACTCATCCCGCTCAGAGTCATGGGGGGGCCCCGGAGCCTATCCCAGCAGCACAGAGCGTGAGGCAGGGGGACACCCCCCCCCCCAACAGGATGGCAGTCCGTTTTAGGGTCGACACACAACAGGCGACTTCGAGACACCAGGTAGCCTGACTGAATGTCTTTGGGCTGCAGGAGGAAACCGGAGAACTCAGAGGAAATGTGGGGGAGAACCTTCCAAATCCACAGATGCAGAGTGGAGACTGTAGGTCAATGAGTGATACTACACACAGTACTGATCCCTGGGGGGGACTGACTCTTTGGGGCCCCAGGTTGATGTGGTTAGGACCCCTTGAGATATTTTTTGGAGCCAAAAGAGCAACATCAATAATTAGCAATCAGGGTGCTGTTGGCAGAGCTAACCAATCGGGATTGCTAATAGTAAAATTTGCCTGGGGGGGGGGGGGTCCCTGTTTTGCCAGGCACTGCCCGTGATTGTGCAGAAGCCCTAGGCTTAGCCTACAATAGCTAATGCTTTGACCAACCGAGAGTGAGCCGATGCAGAGCTGGACTGGTCATCTGGCATTCCAGGCATATTCCCAGTGGACCTCCAGTCCACGAAATGTATTGCTGGAATAAAGTTATACTTCATCATGGGGGAATTTTAATCTCAGTCCTGGTCTGGCTTCCGGTACATGTGCATCATCACAAGACAAACGTCTATTGGTTATGGAGAAAAAGTCTCTCTCAACTGAGGTCCGGAAAGACCAAAAAGTGGAAATCACTGCTCACTGAGGATAACAAGAGTGTGTGAATCAATTCCAGCCAGAAGCCATTGGTATGATCTGGTGGTCTGGAACATTCTTGGCCAATAAGAGCCTTTTTCTTTGTGGAAAAAAATGCATGCTGAAAGAGCGTCAAGTCTAAATAAGAATGGAAGAATGAGAAAATGAAGTTCTGTGTTTGACTAGTCAAAGGTCAGATCTACCCCTCATGAAGATGTTTAAAATGAAACCGAAAATGGGCAGCGGAGCCTCACAATGAGTTGCAACAGTTTCCTTCATGGCACTAGGTGGGAACTGTCAGTCACCGCAGAAGGTCAATGCACTAATGGTGGCCTAACCAGTTACTCTCCGTAAGGGCTGATTGCTTATGCGTTCGGTGTATTATCGTTTGTACTAAAAATACTACACATCATGCTAGCTATTCAGTCAGGCTGACTTTCATGTTAATTTACACCGAAATCTGATTTAAAAACAAGCAGTTCCTTTCTGTCATTTGCTCTACCAGGAAACAAGATATGTGTGGAATCTTGAGCCTGGATGTCCGTCATTTCTCTCTTGCCTGGCACGGCCATCTAGGGGTGACATCTGGCTACCTTTCAGATCTTTGAGAAAGAAAATCTTTCCCCAAGTTGAAACTAAAACCCGTCCAATGCTTTTCTGGTCTTATTCTCCAGTCGGATGTGCTAACGGTCTATCTGCTCATGAAAGTTAGTTGTTTTTTTTTTTTTGCGAATAAAGGCAATTCAGATAAGTAAGTAAAATTTATTTATTAAGTGCCTTTTACAGACAAAACAATTAGGAAGTGCTGTACGAAATGAAAAAGCAGGAAAGCCATAAAACCAAAAACCAAAGAAAAATGTGAAAATACCCATGTAAAAAGAGACAAGAGTACACAGCCAAACACGATTTCCCCAACAGCCTGAGAAAGAGGTAAGTTTTAAGCTGCCCTTTAAAACCTTCAACATAAGGCAAGGATGGAGGAAGATTATTCCACAGCCTTGGGGCAACAGCCTGAAATGCCCGATCACCCCGTGTTGTAAGTCTAGTCTGTGGAACAGAAATGAGTCCTTGATCAGAGGACCTTAGAACACGGGGATTTAGCAGATCCATTATGCTCTGTGGGGCCTCGCCATGCATCCCTCTGAATGTGAGGGCCAAGCCAGACACAGTCACATTTCCCTGCAATTTTGACAATTAGTTGCCAAGCTACTCTTCTATCCATCCATTTTCTGTAACCACTTATCCTATTCAGGGTCGCGGGGGGTCCGGAGCTGATCCCGGAGGCTACCAGCGCAAGGCAGGGAACAACCCAGGATGGGGCGCCAACCTACGGCAGGGCACACTCACACACCATTCATTCACCTCCGGGCAGTTTGGTAACATCCTCAGCATGTTTTTGGACTGTGGGGGGAAACCGGAGAACCCGGAGGAAACCCCACGACGACACGGGGGGGACATGGAAACACACACACATGGAGCCTTGGTGGAGATTCGAACCCGGGCAACAGTGCTAACCAGTGCATCACTCACCTACTTTTCTAATTATTTCTTTTTCTAAGAAAACTATTATAATTATAATAATAATAATAATTATTATTATTATTGTTTCAGTTGGTTAAGAAAACCACAGGTAAGAGCCCAGTAGCATTTATTGCTGCACAATAATATGCGTTTATGGATGCCCCCCTAAAGGACTGTTGTCAAAATATCTGCGATTAGATGCTGTGTTATAAAGTGGCCTAACTGTGGCAGCCTGCTGACTAGCAAAGCATGTGTGGAATCACGAGCCTCAGTGCAAATGACAAACTTAAGCACTTAATCACAAGCCAACTGCACAGTGTAAACATGAAATGTAACAAGCAGCTCTGCGTAAAATAAGGTACATGGGACTCCAGGAAAAGAGAAGCGTGTCCCTGCAGTGATGCACTCTGGTCACCTGAGCCATAATATTCAGCTGCTGGGATCATCACAAAAACAAGCAAGACTATCCAGAGGGTGGTTCATGGCCTGCCGGTGCAATGAAGAAAGGACGAGCACAGACAGTAATCTGGAAATTAATTGCAGGTACTTCACACAAACTTACCCACGCAGCCGCCAGTGGATAAGATAATCAGACCATAACCCATTTGAAATGTTAGTTTTGGATGGGATTATCAAAGGGAGTGAAAGAAGGTTTCGGGCAGGTTATGCAATTTCTGTGAACAGTTCCACTGCCAACTGAGGAAAAGTAGGAGTGGAAATTAAAGAAACTAAACGTACAACAAAATAGGTGCAATTGTACGGCAAAATCACTCTCCAGCATCACACTTAGGAAAGAAAACACTAGATTTTGAGGCGGTCCGTTTTCTATATTATATATCGGGATAAAAGTTATTTTAACTTCTGAACCTCATTCTCATTCTACTATTACTGTGTATCAGGAAAATTGCAATTAATCTGCCTTCCTTTCAGACTGGCATCTGCTCCCAGTGATTTTTTTTTTCTTCTCCAGGAGCTCATGACATGTGACGCATCTGTCTTGCCTTAAAAGGAGAAGCTCCCTACTTGTGTAACAGCACTGCTCCTGGGAAGGAATGAGAGGAACATTAACAAGACTCAAAGAACTATCTCAGGATTCATCAGGTGCAAAAAAGAAAGCGGATGAAGTGCTGACGGACTCCCCGGTGCACTTTTCGCAGTATAGGTATCCTTGCCCCGTATGACAGAGGAAATGTTGATGCTGCGGAATTCTTCGCAGGCCTTCTATGATAGCAGGACCCATTCAGTAGCCCCTAAATAGGACAGGATAATCAATGGAGAAACTGCACTTTCGGAGCAGTATCTGTATGGTATTTTTAACCCAGATCCACCCTGAGCAGGCTGAGTAGCTCTGAGGTCTGAACTTCTAGCATACATTCCCTGAGGAGGTACCTGCACCCAAGGAGCTGACAGGTGATGCTGCCCAGATACATGTTCTCCCTGGGGTTTTGCCCCAAACACCCACCCTAGAAATTAACAGCTGGTTCAAACCACAAAATGGGGCACCGAGATAAACTGGTCAAGTAGACGGAACCCAGAGGTAGCACAGAAGACCATGCTGTTGGCATCTTAACTGAGATAGGGTGCAGAGAGAGCTACCCGCTCATCTTGCTGACCTCATACCCTGGTGGGGGTGCCGGGGAGGCTCAGAGGGTTGGGCGCCCCCGTCGGTGGAGGGTCTCTTCGTCTTTGTATCGCATGGACCTTATAATGAGCCAGAGTCACCCTGATCAATTATCAATTAATTGGTACAAGCAATAATAATACTAATTATAATCAACAATAAACTATGATTATGATTATGATTCTGGCCGGTTAAATGTAAAGTGCTTTGTGACAATGACTGTTGTTAAAAGCGCTATATAAATAAAATTGAACTGAATTTAATTGATTATTAATAATAATTATAATTATAATAATAAAGAAATAGAAATGATTATTTAATGATCTTTCAGTAATATAAAAATTAGCACAGAGGTTAACAATCATTTGAACCAGTAGACTAAAGTTAATGTTTAATCAACCATTATAAATATTCATTCTCCAAACTCTGCCCGTGTCCTAAAGATATTACACATATTGATAAATGTTATTAATTATGTTTATATATGCACTATTTTCATAACCTCACAAGCCACTGTATTCATATAAAACAATGTACAATCCCATTTCCAAAAAGGGTGGGATGCTGTGTAAAATGTAAATAACAGAATACAGTGATTTGCAAATCAGATAAGTCATATTTGATTGAAAACAGAATACAAACAATACATCAAATGTCTGAAACTGAGAAATTTGTTATGACAAATGTGTGGTCAGTTTGAATTTGATGTCAGGAACACATTTCAAAAAAGCTGGGACAGACGCAACGAAAGACTGGAAACGTTGTGTGATGCTAAAACAAACCACCTGGTTGAATATCTCACAACTAGTTAGGTTAATTGGCAACCAGTGGGTAAGATGACTGGGTATAAAAAGAGCCTCCCAGAGAGGCAGAGTCTCTGTGCAGTGAAGATGGGGAGAGATTCCCCACTCTGTGAAAGACTGTGTGGCCAAATAATGCAATAATTTAAGAATAATGTTCCTCAATGTAATATTGCAAAGAATTTGGGTTGTTTCATCATCTACGGTACATAATGTCATTAAAAAAGATTCTGAGAATCTGGAGAAATCTCTGTGCACAAGGGACCAGGCTGAAAACCAACACTGGATAGCTGTGATCGGTACTGTTGGGTTAGCTGTGGCTCCTCAGTCAGCACTGCATTAAAAACAGAGTATTCTACAGTGGAAATCACTGCATGGACTCAGGAACACTTCCAAAAACCAGTGTCTGTGAACATAGTTTGTTGCTGCATCCACAAATGCAGGATGAAACTCTGCCATGCAAATAAGAAACCATATCTAACCATGATCCAGAAATGCCGCCGACTTCTCTGAGCCCGAGCTCATTTAAGATGGACTGAGGCAAAATGGAAAAAACGGACTAATCAAATTTTTTTTTGCAAATCATGGACGCCGCATCCTCCGGGCTAAAGAGGAGAGGGATCATCCAGCGTGTTATCAGCGGACAGTTCAAAAGCCAGCATCCGTGATGGTGTGGGGCGCGTTAGTGCCTACGGCTTAGCTTGCTCATCGGGGATTAAATTATACTTATGTAATAATATAGGCAGCTCTCAACATATTTCGAATTGATTTCCATAACTCTGCGCTTACACAAAAATAAGATGCGTAAGTAAGATATGTAGAGTTTACAAAAGCGCTAACTCAAAAAGGCGGATACTTTATCTTTTCTTTTATTTAAAATGTGTTCTTTAGTATCTATTCTTAATATTTCAGTGTTTTTTGCTTTAAGGTGTTTTGAACGGTACCAGAAAGTGAATCTGATTTATGGTAAAAAAAATAAATAAATAAGACATTGACTGACGCAAGGTTTTGATCACTTACGTCAGATGAGAACTGCCTGTTCTGGGCTTAATAAATCAAATTGGGCTGCTGTCATACACAGTGTGGTATTTATCTGAGTAATTTTCATAGAACCATTTCTACAATAACTATTTACTGTCCTGAATATAACTTACTTTGAACAGAGAAACATTAAACTCTGTCAGTGTGGTAGTCATTACTTATAGAAAAATAACACAAAATACAGATTTTCATATTAAACTGAAAGTAACCTTAAAATGCTGCCTTTATAACAGAAAGTGAAATAAGTGCAATAAAGAAAAATATTTTGAAGTAACTACCGTGGACTTTACGCAGGATTATCTGTAGCTTCTAATGCCATGCAGGGGTGTAGCATGTCCTTGTTATGCTACACATGAAATATATCATAAGCTTCCTAAAATCTGGCCCCTTCTTGTTCTAAATACCTCAAGAATGTTGTAAATGATTTAATCTCTGATTAAACAGGAACTCACGCAGACCAGCTGCTCCTGCCCCCATGTTAACCAGTGCCCCCGTGTTAAGAAATGGACTTTAAACTGTTTAGTTTAGTTAGCAGGCTAGTACAGCCACGTCAGTGAGTTTTAAAATGATTGGTTCAGAAATAACACTGTTATTACACAGCAGTTCCACAAACAACAGGGGAAACCCACCAAAATTTGTCCAAAATCTAGGCTAATGTCAGGATTAGTATTCAGATGATGGAAATACGGACACATTGCAGAGGATGTAAATTCCACCTGACAAAGATTTCCAATGCGAATATTAAAGGACCACTAGTTAGGTTAAAAGAGTGTCATAGTTAACCAGAGAGACTCACTGGCGTCCAGTGATTAAGTGCAAAGAGCACCTGTTTTCCAAGGAATATAGTGAAATTCTTACGCCACAGTTGCAGAGTAGGGGACAGGACAGGACAGACAGTGATGCAATTCAGGACAAACAGTGCAATACAAGACAGTGCGAGACAAAAGAATAAGAATGGGTGAACAATAATGACGCAATAAATAGGTGATGCAACATGGAAGAATTTGCAAATAGCCGCAGAGGTAGTGCAGTGCTGGTGAAGTACAGAAGTGGAATATTATCAAGAGTGTGCAATTTAATGCAGTGGGTGGATAGATACAGGTCATTGGTTGATTAGTGACCTGATGGCTTGGAGAAGGAAGCCTTCGCTGAAGCGGCTGGTGATGCACCAGTTTCGCTTTCCAGAGGACAGGAGTGTGAGTAGGGTGTGAGCTGGGTGGCTGGCATCCCTGAGGGCTGATGGACTTGGCCCTTGTCTGGCAGCAGGAAAGAGAGATGGATTGAGTGTGAGGAAGATATGTGCCGATGATCTTTGAAGCTGCCTGGACAGTCTTTTGCTGCAGTTTGATGTCCTGCAGTTTGAGGTCCTAAGCAGTTAGGTTACCCCATAACACCGTGATGCATTCAGTCAGGTTGCTCTCAATGGCTCAGCAGTAGAGGCTCACCAGGGTTTCGGTTCCCCATCCAAAGCTTGTTAGCCTCCTCAGGAATAACAGACTCTAAAGACTCACCTTGAGGATTTACCCTTTGGTGAAAGCTCATGTTTGACCTGTAACTATGAACGGATGGTCTTGGTAGCTAATTTGTTTTGTTGTGTTTTCTCATGTCAGTGTTTGTTCCCAGTGCAGCTGCCTGATGGGGTTAATTGTTAAAAAAGACTTCAACCCAGTTCAGATCATGACAGCCTGCCAGACGTGGAAGGATTTCAATAGCGAGGAAACGGCCCTAACGTTGCTTCAGTGGGACCTCAGTGGAGGCCAGATCTGGGCAGCGGTGGACTCCCCTCTCGCCGAGTCCCCTGGCGTGACCCTGCCGTGTTGCAATAGTGACATTGCATTATGCATTACGACCCAGCGGGGAGACTTGGATGAGCACTGCTGGACAGAGAGTAGGTGTGTTTTCTGGATAAATGCGTCTGCGGTTTGCTGTAGGGGCGCCCAAACTGGTATCTTCTGCAAAGAAGCTTTGTCTAGCAGATACAGCGTAAATAAAGCGTAAAGTCCTCTAAGTTTAAAACAATGTCTAATCATGGTTTACAGTGTAAGGAATCGCCCAGCAAAGCCTTACTGTCATATAAATAACGTTTAAGAATGTAACGCGGTGATTATTATTTGGAGTATTTAGAGCGTTTCACTAAACATAATCCTGTTTATCAGAGTTCTAATAACACCGGGACACCTCTTAATTACACGCCGCGGGGTGACGTGTAGTCACATGAAATGTAACATGACACTTCGCACGTTTTCCTTTAAATACCTGGGCGGGACTGTTTACATATTAATACTTTCCTGGCTTGTATTGTCTCTGCTGAAATGAATGATGTAAAGATAAATGCGGCAGCTAGGGGGTTAAATGTACCCAGCTGGTGAGGCATACTTAGAAGGGAGTGTCAGGCAGGGTGTCTCCTGTGACACGCCCCTTTAAGACGTGGGGGCTTTAAGAATGAGCAGAGCGCCTATCCAGTTTGTACCACGTAGCCACGGCGACGTGACTTGCAGCAGGTGAGCACTGTGTCATGCTGCAGTCAGTGGAAACTCGGCTGCTTGGTCACCTGACCTGCCTTCCAGCAGTCACAGCACTCAGGTGTCTGAACAGGTGCTCCTGCTCTGCGTGTGTGCGTGTGTGTGTGTGTGTGTGTGTGTGTGTGTGTGTCCACCCGAATGGGTGAGCCTCTGTGGAGGTGTGCTGTCACACACGTACCTATATGGCACCGGTTCCTGCTGGTCTGCTCGGAGGATCTGGCCTATATTTACCCAGGTCTCAGTGTCATGTGACTGCCCTTCCTCCGTTGAAAGACAGGCCACTCTATGAGTCATCCTGCTATCTTTGCCCGCTCAGAGAAAGCAAGAAAGACCCCGTTAGAGTGCATACGTTTGCATCACCTCTTACTCAGCACATTTGTGGAGCTTGATAAACTTACGCGAAGCTCTATCTGCAGCACACTCCGCTTCCTCTGCGTTCCACATGAGAGCAGAGTGAAGGTCCACCACTCCAAAGGGCGCTGTCTCCATCTTTGGTGACATTTTATCAAATGTCAGAACACTTTGCCAAGTTTACTTATCCAAGATGACAGGTAACGTTACAACTTCCTGATTAGTTCAAGGATTTACTGGAAATGCTCATTTTAAAAAGGAAGTATTGCAGTTGTACTTACTAATTTAGCTGCAAAGGGTTTACAGTGCAAGAAGCACATGGACCGTAAGTGTAATATGCTGACTCAAAATAGCGCTGCGAGTACAGCAGGGGCTATGGACAGCATCACATTTTGTTGGCTGGTGTGTCAGGCTGCTGTTATCCTAGAGGTCTGGTCTAAAGTGGTGGGCTTCGGGTTTGCATCTAGGTCATGGTGCTGATGTCTGGTGGAGCTTGGAGGGAAAGGAGAAAGGAGGGGAGAAGGGCTGTGGAGAGGACAGCAGCTGGCTGCTGCGGTAGAGTACGATGCTGTGGATGTGCTCAGAGTATCTGGTTGTTCTGAGAGTATGTTCTGAGAATATGTTCTGAAAGTATTTTCTGAGAGTATGTTCTGAGAGTATGTTCTGAGACTATGTTCTGAGAGTATGTTCTGAGAGTATATTCTGAGAGTATGTTCTGAGAGCATATTCTGAGAAGGCTGTGGTGAGACAGTGCAGCTTTCCTTCACTGCTTGTTATGCATATCTTACATATGGAAAGTCTGAAAGTAATACTGGACTGAGACAGCAGTGGGTTATTCATACGACAGCTGCTGCAGCATGGCCTGGTTTTGAACACGTCGCCATACATCTGGCCACCTATTGGATAAAGTCCAATGAATCAGCCCTCTTACATCCTGTATATCAGTCTTGCTGCAACCCACACTGTATGCCAAGTTTGTGACATCATCCCCGCGAATCCCACTGACTCCACCAGTCACATCGGATGCTAAGTGATGATTGTGGGGTGTCAGAAATCTGCCCTCTCTGCACATTTGTGGAAAAGCACACAGATTCGAGGATGTGCTATTTAATGTTCAGGAAATGCTTCCTCTTATGTGGAAAAATACTTGAGCATCAAGTTAAATCAAGTCAAATGGGCTTTATGGTCATACTGTCCATATACAGGTAGACAGCAGCACAGAATAATGTTCTCCCGGGATCATGGTTCACACAGTGAGTGACCGGGGGAAGGATTTCAGGAGGATTTAAAGTGCAAAACAAAGAACGGTGTGAAACTGGGGGTCTGGACACTGGGGTTTATATATAAGTATTACAGTTATCTCCCTATCAAGTTAAAAGCACAGCATGATTTAAGCCTTTTTAGCCTCAAACCCTACAAAGGCTAACGCTTCACATATGGAGTAACACCTCCATCCCTGTACAAGATGCAGACATGTTGGGGGAAGGGGGCACTGGATATTAATCGTGGGAAATGGAAACACTGGTGCTGGTTGTGCTTAGTTTCTTTTAAGGGGAGCAGTTTAAATTCTCTCACTGGAATTCAGAAACTTTATACATATTATGACCTAAAAGCATACAAGGAGAAGCAGTTAGAAGACGGATGGATGGATGGATGGATGGATGGATGGATGGATGGATGGATGGATGGATGGATGGATGGATGGATATGATGATCAATTATTTTCTAAGGTACTGTACAGCTGCTCTGAATCTGCTTCACCTGATTACCATATGAACTGACAAAAAGGTCCTCCTTGTTGATTTCGCGGTGATTGTCTAATCCCGGTAATAACAGGATGGCTAAATCCCCTTGCTATTATAAAATGGCATTTGATGGGTCTTTCCTGACCCCTCGTACGCCTGTGGAGACGCTGAGCCCCCTTGGATCACACATGTAGACCTTTAACACACAGAGTGTGATGTAACTCGCGGACCTTTGGATTGGATCCACCTGTTTTTCTGTTTAACATCGAACAACTCGGCAGCTGTAAGTTATTAACGTGCATTATGAAATAAGATGGATGAATGAAGGAAAGACTGGAGGGGAATTTGTTCGTCATGTTTTGTCCTTGTTTACACTTGAAACAGTGATAAGGACCCAAAAGGTGCCTTTTTCATGAGTCCCTTCTATTTCGTAATTAACGATTTCTTTCTTTTATGGTACAAACTAGTACGGACCTGGCATTTTTACGGTCCTGGACCTGAACTCTTGTTTATTCTGGAGGTACATTTAATGACAGGAATCCCCAATGAAAACTGAAAGTGGGCTGTTTTTACAGTTTGGTGTGTTTGCTATTTGGAGTGACTCTGCTTTCCACTATCACCCAAATACATGCGATGGGTGAGACCGCGTTACCCCAACTGTCGACACATTGGAAAGTAACGCCATCTGTCTTTCATACTTTTATTCCTGGGAAATGACTGTACAGCACATGACTGAGTGACAAGCAGTAGGTCATCCATCGAAGATCCTTTTCCCCTCTCTCACTCCCTTTATGCCCCATAGTTAGAATACCAGAAACATCACAACACTATTTGGCATTACATTGCTTGCAGGATATTTGCGCGTGACATAGTGAATCACAGTAATCCGTAGTAATTCGCGTGAAAGGACACTGACATTTGTATCCACTGAGTGCTCGTCAGACTGAGGGGCAGAGTGAATTCTCACGTAAACACGTAGCATTGCATGCGTTTCCTTTGAACGGGCATGTGGTGTGAGTAGGGACCACATGACACGAGTTCACAGGGCAGATAAATGTGAGCAGAGCTACGTGATGCAATCAAGTCAAACCAATTAAAATGGGCTTAATCTCTTAATCATTTATATACAAGTATACAGTGGCACGGAATAACGTTCCTCCTGGGACCTGTTTCAAAAAGCAGGATTTATTGCTTATCTGGATAACTTATCTGATTTAAGGTACCAAAGTTTAAATGGCCTTTGTCTTCGTTCACTTACATTTAGCCCAGACTACCCTAAATCGAACAAGTTATCCAACTAAGCAAGAAATCCGGCCTTCTGAAACAGATCCCAGGACTACAGAGCGACAGACAGCAAACAACAACAACAACAACAACAATAATAATAATAATAATAATAATAATAATAATAATATGAAAACCCACCCAGCACCTGTGGCTTCTAGGACAGGCTCCAGACCCCCCTGACCTTGCATAGGCTAAGCGGGTATAGAAGATGGATGGATGGATAAAGTGGACCTTACTGTCATACCTTTGACAGTGTCAAGAGGAGCATTTCAGAGGATTTACAGTGCAAACGACAGGACAGTGTGAAACTGGGGGCCTGGATACAAGGATTTCTGTTGCCATGTTCTTGTTCACCCGTATAACCCTGTTATGCTGAGAAACAGCCACAGTTACTCGCACTGACTGTGCCAAAGGTCAGCAGGCTTCTGAACTCCATTCCAGTTCTATACAGGGTAGGTGAAGTGTGTGGTCCAGAATAAGTGAGAAGTCTTAGGCAGTTAAAGCTGTTTATCTGGGTAGTAAGTGTATATGTGCTCAAAATTAAAACATTAAAACATGATCACATTAACAGTAACATATTAAAAAATAAGAATTTCTTCTGTTCTCCAGAAAGTTACTGATATCTTGTTATCTTGTAGACGGCTAGATGAACACGGTTTCAGTTCCCATGCCTCTCCTCAGGGGCACCTCAGCCATTCCACATATTTGTTAAATTTCACGAACAGCTCACTTATTTAATTTAATTAGTTTAAAACGTCAGTGAGGTATTGGCTAAGCATTTAAGGAGGTGCAGTGATCAAGTGAAAAATGCATGAGTACAAATGCTGGGGTGACTTTGGGAGGGGTTTTGAAATAGCTAAGCTAACACACTTTGACAGGGATAAAACCACAGATTTACACCAACATGAACATCGTTTAAACATCATTTTCTTTGAGTGACTAAGACTTTTGCTCAGTGCTGAACTCTAAAACTAACTGACTTTGTGAAGGTCTCTTGTTTCAATCAGTTTCCTTTCTACAAGTCTTGGTCTGGGTTAATTCCATGCTGAAGATCAAAATCAGCTTTATGATAGTGAGCAGGTATGTTACCAGAGACTAACTGCATAATTGGTCGTTATTTTTGGTTATTACAGAAATAAAGGCACATTGAGGCAAAATAAAACGCACCCTGACAGCATAATGTTCATGAGTTTCAGCAAAAGTAAACTTTTTACTGGAGTCTGTCCAGTGAATTTCAGAACTTTGTGGTGATTCTGAGCAATATGAGCTGAGCCCTGTTCAGTCTGCTGGTATTCTGAGAGAAGGTGTTTCAAGGTGTTTTTAGGACAAACAGCATGCTGGTGCTCAATAGATAAAGAAACACATTATTTGAAAAATACTTTACTGGGTGATAAGAATATTACTGTTACCAGACAGACAGGCACGGATAGACAGACTGAAATCCCCTGTCACTCATCTACCACATCCTCAGCTAGACTGGGATGTCTTACCACCAATTAACTGGTCTCCTGTCTCATATTTTCTTCATGCACACACACATCCAGCATTGACAGGGAGAGAGAGAGAGAGAGAGAGAGAGAGAGAGAGAGAGAGAGATCCCTGAAGCTGACGTTTAATTTGGTGATAATTCTCCATGTGACCGTGAGCGGTGACAGCATCCTCTGCTCCGATGTGCTGGCACGTACACAAAGGCGAGCGCAACAATGGGCACCGTTGTGTGAAATCTGGCTGCCTTTGGGGACAATAGCCAGAGGATTTAAGCAAGTTGACACGGACTCCGCTGAACACACAGCCGTTCTGCCTTCTGTTGAGGCTTTGGCCGTCTGGTGAATCTCAGCAATTCCACCAAAGGGTGACCGTGCCCTTCTACAATATAAAGGCCGAACCACGTGGTCATCCCGAATTAACGTACACAAAGCACTCGAAGTAGTGTGGCATGGTGGGAAGGGCAGGGGTGTGGCAGGGCCTGCTCAGGTGTATAAAGCTATTCCCAGATCTGCACGCTCTGACACGCCAGCCACTTTCCACATTCGACATCAACAGAAATCCTCCTCCGAGCCTGGCTGGGTATTTCCCAACTGACAGCTAGGAGATGTGTTGGAACAGGACTGGAGTTTTGCTGCATAGTGAAAGCGGAGCTGAACAGGAAAAGGCCATAATGTGAAACAGAATGAGGGGATTCAGCCCCCCAGTCTCCCTGCTTTTACTTTGAAGAGAGCACTGGCAGGGCGGCACGTCTCAGAATTACGCCAGAAACACATCTTTCATGCTCGGCCTTCCGAAATTCTAGAAACGTCAGGGTCACAGGGCTTCCGGAATCTCCCCGACTCTCTGCTCACCGTAACCAGAATCCTCATTCTGCATCTTTTTTTCCTTCTATTTAATTAGAAGTGACAATATTTCGTTAAGTAAAAATGGATTCAATTGCAAGCGGTCTAAGCTGCATTAAGGTCAAAGCCGCAGCTTCGGTCTGAGTCAGCCATTGACCATCTAGTAATAGCTGAAGTATTTTCATCATCCATCCACATCAGCCTCAAAAGAACGTCAGGAGGTGTGGCCTTGTCAAGACTTTAGCCTTAACAATGTCTATAATCATTCTATTTGGTAGATTCTGTGGAGGGTATTAAAGATTTTTAAAGTAGCATTTTTCGGTAAAAAAAAAATTACATCAAAGACCCATGATTAAATTATCCTTGTCTTATAGTGATCATGTTTTATCTAGTAAAATGTAAAAATTAGGGTGCTGTTTACAAATGTCCCTTTCCTCTGAGTTATGCTGTGGACCAAGAAACAAATGCAGCGACTGACTTTTGTCCCCAGAGATTCAAGCGTTGCAGACTTAACATGCAGCCCCCGGTGATGCAAGCATGCCAATGGGAGCCCGCAGAGGGGCTGCGACATCGGCTCCTCGATCTACTCATTTTCCCCATTTGCCTCATTTGAGCTCCTCATCTTCTCTTCCTTTAGCTTCACACTATAAGCCTCCTCTTCCTCAGATGCACGTCTCCATGGCATTGCCGCCAAAGCGTTTTCACCCTAAACAGGTATGCATTTCATGCAAAATCTGACAGCTTTTTTTTATCGTAGTTTTCTGCCTGGAGCTGTTATTGCAACCCGCTTTGGATGCAATTGAAATACTCATATTCTGAAGAGTTTCACAATGCTCAACATTAGCAATATTTTCTTAAGGGCAGGTATGCTTTTCCGGAGGATCTTCCCTGAGCAGGAATGCTGGAAATGAGTCAGCCTGGACCAGCAATCTCACTGTTTATTATCATTTGATAGTATCATTAGAGGTGTATTTGCATGTATCATAACCTTATGACTTGTAAAGACATTTACAGCTTCATGTTTTCAAACATTCTCTAGACCAAGGCAAGAGCAAATCAATCATCTGCTCCCTGAATGTTTTAATCTTTTGTTGCTGTCATGTCTTTGGTGTGATGATCAAGGTCACTTGAATCCTTCTATCATTCCAATGTAAACTTGCAGGTTGGTTTCTGATCCCAGCACTTCAGCTTCACAATTCATAGTTCCTTCGATAGCGGCAAGTCTTCCATGCACTCATGCAACAAAGGAGCCTTACGATACTCATTTCAGTCCAAGTACAGATGTCCTCTATACAGGCTGTTTAGAAGAGAATCCACACTCTAAACATCTAAACCAGACTAAACGTCTTAATACCAACACACCAAACCAGAACAGGGAACTTATAAATACCTCCAGGTGGGTTATAGTAGTTATATCAACATGACACGGCTCCTTCTGTCCGACCTCTGCTAGCGTGCGTGCATTTTGAAGGTGGCAGGGAAAAGGGAAAATTCTGCTATAAATCGATATTTTCACTTGTTATTCGTCTCTCGCTTGCCAGCAATCCATCTGTCTTCTCGGCTGTCTGTATATCCCTCCAGCTATCTGTTAAAATAATGATATAAGAAAATCTACTTCTTAGAAGACTGACAGCATGGGTTTGGGAAAACCGTGGTGGAATTAGTGTTGAAAATGGGGGAACGCCATGCTAATTAGCTAATCTCTGGCAATGTAGTGAGATGTAATTTCCAATAGAATTTTTTCAGAGATTAGCTTTAAGGTCACTGTGGTCTGAGATTAAGACATTCCAGACATGTTTAGTTTCTGTGATTTTTTTTTTTCTAGCTGTTTGAATTATTTGCATGTGATTAGCCCCGATTGGGCGAGCGCGCCAGGCCCAAGATTTCGACTAAAGGCACATGTGCGAGTGACCAAAACATGAGGCGCTGTCAGACTCTGTCTGCACGATGATATTTATATAATATTTCTGGAAAAACTGTGAGACAGTCCTGCATTTCAAAGGTGTCAGCGTTTCTGTTCCTGGCGGGTGTTGTGTTGCTAATGAGGCCTCTGCTGCTCTCCATGTCGATTTCCAGCACACAGGGATGGTGTCGTCCTTTTCGACAGTCGCCACGCAGAGACCGGACAGCAGGCTGCCTAAATGCAGTGACATCTTTAAACTGGCCGCACATACCAAGTGAAGGCGTTTGATCGTTAGCATCACACTTACCAAATTACAGACGATTATCGAAAACGCTGGCAGCCGCACGTACACACACAGGGCGTCGAACACCTGATAGTCTGCCTTGCAGAAGCAGTTATTTTTCCTTTGAATTGCTTTCTTTAGCATTGCTTAATTTATTTCTTGGATACGATGGGATGGTTTGCTGACGTGGATGCTGGTGAAGTGTATTAAAAATATGAAAACAATGCAGCATTCTTCCTGCGCCATTCCGGCTTTCTCTGGGCACTCTGATTTCCATCCACAGACCATAGTTATGCAGTTACGTTAATCGGTATCTCTGAAGTTGCGTGACAGAGTCAGTGTGCCTGCGTGTGTGTGCCTTGCAATGGACTGGCATTCGTCCAGGGGGTACCACAGCCTACCTGGGACAGGATCCAGCCCCCTCCCTCCACGGCCCTGACCAGGATAAGTGGTCAGACAATGGATGGGTAAATAGAAAACAATGCGGGATCGAGCTAAATTTGCCGTTAGCCCTCTGGTCATAGGAATGACAGCCTTATGTTCTCAGTGCTTTGATGGGGATTTTCCTTGCGACAATAATATTTCAAGGGTTGGACCCAGTTACAACAGAGGGCATATGTGATCTGCGTGTGTCAGGCGGTTATTGTTATCTTTGGCTAGGACAACGTGTGAATAATGAATATTTCTTTCATTAATTGTCCCAGATTGGAAAACTATCCTGCTTGAAGAAAAGGCTGAGGGCAGTTCTGCCCAGTGCTGTTACTCTTGAGTTACTGCTGACACTGTACTGTCGATTAATGAAGCCAGTTAACAGAAGGTAATAATAGTAATAATACATTAAAACATCTTCAAAGATGCCTTCAAAAACCGAAGATGCTAACAACATTCAAAACATGCTAAACATGGCGAGGGAGTAATAGACACAGAAGCAGATACAGCAATTACAACGAGCACTGAGATACAGTGATGTGGGATGCATGGGGTGCATGGAGCAAGATGAGCAGGGCGGGCAAGGAGGGGTAACAGTGAAGAAGGCAGAGTGGAAGGATCTAGAAAGCTTGGGAGGATGATATGGTTTGAAGACTGGGAGAGAGGGGGGAGTTATGGAAGTCAGAGGGAAGGGGTTACTGATGATGAGGAGCCGTTCTGGAGAAGGCGGAGGAAGGAGGAGCAGTGAGGAACCCAGAAGAGGAAGATCTAAGAGCACACGAGGGCTGGTAGGGCAGGAGAAGATCAGACAGGTAGATGATGCAAGACAGGGGGAACAGAGGCGATCGTTCTGACGTCACGTTTCAATCGCTCATTTAAGCATGAATGAGACTCTGAGAATCAGACATCTGGAGGAAACACTTCAGCTCCGATCAATAATGCCACAGAGAAGGATGACTTGTGAATCTAATGCTGGACGATTCATTAATTAATGGGCTGTCCTAGGTTATATCCCAGGGTCCTGACAATATAAGGCCCAGCCCTCACCCTGCCTTGGAAAAAGTGGAATCGTCCACGCTGAAGTCAGCCTAGGTCCCGAGATGATTTAATCTGACCCTTCACACCTGGGGAGTACGGCAGCATATTGTTGCTACCTTGACAAAAAAAAAAAGCCCAATAACATTAAATCATGAACATTATCTTGTTATAATGATATGTTTCTCATTATAGCTAAATGCATACAGTATGTATAATGTACAATGTTACCACAAGAAACAAATTACATTTTTGTTATGGTGGGGTAGGGTCGTGCTCTAAAATGTGACACGCGATTAAATGTAGTCAGTGAAATTATGCTGGCCATTTGGGGGAATGAAATTTACTGAGAGCTTCATTGACTGGGGTTAGTTACCGGTGTAACAGGCAGGGGACAGCAGGGTCAATGGGAGACGTCACAGAGTGAGTAAATGATTCAGCACTTGGAGCTGTAACCGATCGCTGTCATTAATGTGGCCGGCTGAGTGAATGACTTTCGGCAGCTGTGGCAGTAGGGCTCTCTGCTTAGACTGGAATAGCACGTTGCATTGCTGTGAAGTGTCGCCTCATAGCCCTCTTTGGCTTCTTCCCCGGCACGTCTGAGAACCATCACTTGCCGTTGACTTTCTCTCCTATGTGCCATTGTCCTTGACATTGACCTATAAGGAAACTCCACGCTCGATGTTTGGGTTTTCCGGAAACTCATATCAATGGAAATTAGCGGAGCCCTGTCATGACACCTGTCTTACCCTGTGCATTTGTACACTCGTGATACTCTCCCTGTACCACTAAATGCAGAAAAAGCCCATTTGGTGTGACATTGTTCTAACTCTCCATTGAAAACATTTGGTTGTTGACATTAGATGTTTTTTTCTGACTGGCACAGCGGTCAATGTCATCGAGATTAGAGAGCTGGAAGGAGATAAAGCAATGCTTTCCTGATACTGCAAGCAATTTGGCAGGACAGTGCAGGTAGAGCGAGTGTTAACTCGTAACATGTGAGTAGATAGGCCCTCCTCCAGTACGCAAGGTAGAATCTTTAGAATGCCAAAAATCCCAAATGCAACATCTCTTTAGGCTAAAAAAGCAGTCTAACACTCACTCCCTTATATGTCACCTTTGGACGTGAGTATTGTCACATCTCTTGCTTCTGACACTAACAAACTATGGGCCTCATAGCCTCAGAGGAATAGTGTTTCACACTGTCTGAGCCACACGCCCCCCTGGGGATTGTGTTACATCATATGACAACTTTCCATTGGTAAGAAACGTGGCTGTTTTCCACCTCCAGGGGGAGGTATATCTGCAACCCAGGACAAATAATTGAAATCCACGACTTTATGGTCTATGCAATATCACAAATTGCTGGATTAGATATGGACATTCTCACTCAATGTTAACATTTTAATTCTTGAAATTTTAGAAATAATTTAAAGCTGTATTTACTGTGACATAATCCCTCAGTACAGATCAGACATATCAAGACAGTTTTACTTCATTAGCAAAAGGAAACAAGGAACTGCAGCCCTCCAGACATGGGTAGATTTGGTGTTATAACAGGATATATGCAGGTTTTCCATTTGCAGGAGAGATTATTTCAGCTTCACAACAGCGATACTTAGCAGTGATACTCAGCAGCGATACTCAGCAGTGATGCTAAACAACAATACTCAGCAGCGATACTCAGCAGTGATACTAAACAACAATACTCAGCAGCAATACTCAGCAGTGATACTCAGCAGCGATACTCAGCAGTGATACTAAACAACAATACTCAGCAGCGATACTCAGCAGTGATACTCAGCAGCAATACTCAGCAATGATACTAAACATCGATACTCAGCAGCGATACTCAATGTGCAATAAGAAACATAAGGAGATTCTTACAGTGCAGTGATTTAGTCCGATTCTCTGCAAGGCTAACTTTAAATACACAGAAATTACCCACTGAGTTTAGCCAAAAGCTAACAGCATGTTTGACCACAAAATTAAGACAGACACAGACTATACACTACCGGCTATTAAGTAAGGATGTACATGTGTAAAGCACTACACTAGAAAGTTTAATAGCTAGGGATTATATGAATAATAACGTTCCGCTATCTGTGAGGATGCTTTCAGATGCACTTGCATCTGAAGTAAATGAAACATCTTCAATCCACAAATGCACAGTCTAGTTGGAGATAGATGCTGGTACAGAGATTAAGACTGAGCTCAGCTGAAATGATCATGTTGGCTGAAAACCCCAAACACTGAGCAGGAGAATCATTTTATTGGCAAGAAGATCCCTCTGAAGGCCATGCTTGTAATGTGCATGTGCTAACTGCTTTAATGCTGGAATCGCATGTCTGTAAGAGGCTTCGTCGCTTTACCCAAGGTGGCTGATTCTCTAGTGCTGATTTCAGAGGAACATGCTAGTTTAAGGTGTTAGAGTTTGGGTTAGCCTTAGGGTTAGGATTAGGCTTAGAGTTAGGATTAGGTTTAGGGTTTGTCCTCAAGCTCCAGTTCTGGGTTTGTATAACAGAAACACTGTTTGTTCCTGCGCTTACGCATCCGAGAGGACAGATGAAGACCAGCCTCTGATACAGATCCAATATAAACGTGTCCTCGGGGTGGTAAGCAGGACATCATTCTTTCAGCGGGCAACGTTAAAAAGTAAAAGGTTAACTTGCCATGGCCATATTCGGTGATGTGTGTTTATGATATTTTGTGCCTGCAGCATTGTGTCCCTTCTGATGTCCTGACCCTGGTCCGTCCTGTTGCCATGACGACAGAGCTACTTTGCAATGTGGCAGCTAATGGAGTAAACAGTGTGAGACATTGATTAAGACAGATGCCTCCATTAGCATCAGCTAATGTTGAGAAAACACACCAGCCCGCTTGTGCCAGGACGTAACCACAGGTCACGCCATGGACAGTCGGCACAAGCAGACTCTGTGTCTCATCTCTAGTAATTTCATTGGCATAATCATTTTATCTGCAAACCGCCACGTGTCTCTGTCGGAGGTTATGACAATGCAGAGAAAGGCCGTCCTCCTGTGGGACCGAACTGGCCTTCTGTGATGTTTTATAACACACCCCAGAAAGATGGAACATCTCCAAATATTTAGAGTGACTCACAAGGCCTAAATAAATTACGCTTTAGTGTACGACGTCACTTGTTAACATAACGGATCAGCAAGAGACTTTTGAATCAAATCGTACAGTCAACAATTTCTTATATCCCTAAGAACTAAATGACTGGTTGTTTTTACTGCGGCTTGGCAGATCTATATACTCACAAAATCATTGTCTCAAACTAAAGTGCTGGAAATGTTCCTACTGCACCATGAAAAGTCACGAAATAATGAATTTAACTTTCTGGGGTTTTTTTAAGCCTGTTTGAAGATCAGTATTTTACTGGACATGACCCTAAACATCCTGGTGCCCTCATCACAGGAGGAGTGCTTCCAGCCTCATATACAACCCCGCTGTCCAGAAGCTGCTCATACATCTGGAAGAGATCCATTTTACAGGCTACGGGGCCATAACAGAGGTCATTCTGGAAACACTTTTCACCGTTAAGGACCTTAAATGACTGAAGTGTCATTTCCACCATCTCAGCTGTGCACGGCTGTAGCTCTTCTGCAGCGTTTGAAGGTTTCCTGCTCCCCATGTTTAATAATTTGATTTATTTTCATCCTAAAAATGACATTGTAAAAATGTTCAGCTGTATAACTAAAAGAAGTACATTAAGGGCAGGGTAAAAAAGGATAAATTAAAGCATGACATTCACATCAGTATCAGCATACATTTCCCCGCTGACAGACTCTAGAGCCACTATAAAAAGAATTCCACTCATCCATCCATCCATCCATCCATCCATCCATCCATCCATCCATCTATCTATCTATCTATCTATCTATCTATCTATCTATCTATCTATCTATCTATCTATCTATCTATCTATCTATCTTCTAACCACTTCCCTGCTCAGGGTGCTGGGGCACCTGCATTGTCATGCTGGAGGATAAGTCTTTCTCCTTGGTCACCACGTCAGGCTGGTCTCACTGGCTTGGGGCTGTTGACACAAGACTAGCTGCCCCTGGTGTGAACTGTCCCATTCAAAGTGAAACTGCTCGGTGAAACCTTCCCATCTTGTCTCGGTATTCTATGGACTCTCTTCCCTGACACGCCTCTGCAGCTCTGTAATAGATTTCTGCTGCATTTCCACTGTGGCCGAAACACATTGTTATCCATTCATAAGGACAGAGGGGCCCCTCTTAATTAATCAGCATTACTTGTGTAATTTGTTACCAGTTATACCTGTCATAGCCAACGGAGAATCTGGCACCAGTTTTTTCATTCTTAATTTTAAAGAACTTGTAAAATTTATGTTTTGTAACATTTGATGTGTATTTTTAGAGGTATTGTATTTGTGCTCCATTCTGTGGACTGTCTGTTACACGACTTCGATCAGTAGGACGTGGAGACCTTCCTGCAGTATGTCTAAGGCCACACCAAGCGGGGCAGCATAAAAAACAACGCCAATCAAGGTCGACGATCGATCAGATCCCATCGGCTGTCATCGGCTCCCATCGGTTGTATAAATTTGCGCTGGAACACGCCGGCACCACTGGAGGTGATGGTTCACCCACAAGCCAATCGGAGAGTTCAGTTTTGCTGACTAGCGCCGACGTCGAATCAACATGCCAGATCGGCTGGATACCACCGTGCTGCACACACTGGTCACAGACTTGGCCCAAAAGCTTTCGACATCCAAAAGTCATTTTTTTGTGCTCCAGGCTTATGACTGTAGGAACCACGAGGTGCAAGCAGGCTTCACTCCCAGAGCAGACCCTGCTGTCGTCCTGTTCAGTAACATAAACAACCTGCATTCTTACAGTGAAGGACTATGACATATAAATCGATAAAACGCTTCATCTGGTGCTTCCCTCCATCTTTTTCTGCCTGAATTTTTACCTGGGCGATGAGCTTGAACCGCAGCGAATATTATGACACCACATGTAGTTGTAGACAATACAACTCATTTAAGCAGGCTCACGTTCCCCCGGATTCCGTTGCCGTGGCATCCTCCCCCCCCCCCCCCCCACCCCCCCCGAACCACTGCAGGCCGGCCACAACGTGACACTGTGAACCCTCTGACACTGGATTACTGCCGGCCGCCATGACCAATTGAAGCTGCAGAGGTCTTATTTTAGACATAAGTATCTGCTCACCCAGTGGGTGTAAAGAGCAGCAGTCACGAGGTACACTCTCTCTGCCTGCCTGCCCCCCTCCCTCGTGGGAAGAGCCGGCTGGGTGATGCCGGAATCCGATCTCCTCCCCAGTATTGGTGACACAGAGCCTCCGCTGGTTGGCAGCAGGCCGTGGGGGACGTGGCTGTGGGGGACGTGACGGCCCGCTTTTAGTCGGCATTCTCCTCGGCCCAGTGGCAAATTGTTCCATCAGCTGACCCGGGGGGGCGTGCCCGCTCTAGAATTTTTTGGAAGAAATCTGAGCGTTTCCCCACCCTTCCCCCACACCCCAGCCGCTGATGTAATGGAGGCTCTCTACCGTCGGGGGAGGAGTTTCAGCGACTGTGACATCCACCAGCCCACAGCAGGGCAGCTATAGCTGGTTCAGTTCCCTGCGATCCTTGGTAGAAGCCGGCGCCAGTAGGCAGAGGGCAGGGGGGATATTATGGACCACGTTTCAGTAGGTGAGCAAGAGAACAACATAACGCTGTTTCATGACACGTCAAACTCAGTCCATTTCAGTACAAATAATGGGTACGACTCACTAGATCTCAGCACTTACTGTTCCTGAAGCCAGTAAACACCCATCAACTGTGACAGTAAAACCACTCACTGGTGAAGTGATTAACATTAATACATAACAATCGCACCCGTCAATGGGGCCATTATATTAGGCAAGTGAACAACCAGGTGTTAAAGTTGTCGTGAGGGAAGCAGGGAAAACGGCCAAGTGTAAGGATGTGAGTGAGCTTCACAAGGGCTAAATTGTGATGTCTAGACGACTGGGTCAGAGCATCTCCAAAATGCCGGGATTTGTTATACAATGGTCAGTATCTAACTAAAATGGTCCAAGGAAGGACAACCAGGGAGCCGGTGATGAAGTCATGGGCTCATTGATGTGTGTGGGGAGCAAAGGCTAGTCTGTCTGGTCCGATCCCACAGGAGAGCTTCTGTAACACAAACTGCTGAAAAAGTTAATGCTGGCTAAGATAGAAAGGTGTCATTGCAGTTTGCTGTATATGGGGCTGCATAGCTGCAGACCGGTCAGACTGCCCATGCTGACCCCTGTGCACTGCAGAAAGCGCCCAGAATGGGTACATCAGCATCACAACTGGACCAGGGAGCACTAGAAGAAGCCTGATCTGATGGGTCAAGTTTTCTGTTACATCATGCGGACGGCCGGGTGTTTGTGTCGTTTACCTGGGGAAGAGATGGAACCAGGATGCATTATGGGAAGAAGGCAAGCCGGCGGAGGCAGTGTGATGCTCTGGGCGATGCTCTGCTGGGAAACATTGGGTCCTGGCATTCATGTGGATGTTACTCTGACATGTATCACCTACTATAACACTGCTGCAGATCAAGCACACTCCATTCATGGCCACAGTTCAGAAATGGTTTGAGGAACATGAAAAAGAATTAAAGGTTTTGAATTGGCCTCCAAATTCCACAGATCTCAGTCCAATGGAGAATCCATAGGATGTGCTGGACGAACAAGTCCGACCCCTGGAGGCGCCAGATACCGCAGGACACCTTCAGAGGTCTTGTGAGGTCCATGCATTGTCAGCTCAGAGCTGTTTTGGTGACACAAAGTAAACCTACACAATACTAGGCAGGTGATTTTAAGATCCGACAATCCAGATTAAAAGGGGAACCGCGAGATGAGCCGGGTAGGTCTTGGCAACTACAGCCAAGCGATCTATAGAGCGCTTTTCACAGGGAGAACATGCAAACTGCACATAGATCTATAGAGCGCTTTTCACAGGGAGAACATGCAAACTGCACATAGATCTGTTGAGCCCTTTTCACAGGGAGAACATGCAAACTGCACATAGATCTGTTGAGCGCTTTTCACAGGGAGAACATGCAAACTGCACATAGATCTGTTGAGCGCTTTTCACAGGGAGAACATGCAAACTGCACATAGATCTATAGAGCGCTTTTCACAGGGAGAACATGCAAACTGCACATAGATCTATAGAGCGCTTTTCACAGGGAGAACATGCAAACTGCACATAGATCTGTTGAGCCCTTTTCACAGGGAGAACATGCAAACTGCACATAGATCTGTTGAGCGCTTTTCAAAGCCAACAATATAAAAAAAATGGGTGGAGGGGACTCAAAAATAGTAGATTTGAAAACTGGGAGAGAAGGTTATGGATATCAGACAGAAGGGGACTCCAGAGACGAGGAGCAGCGAGGAGCCCAGAAGAGGAAGATCTAAGAGCACATGGGGGCTGACAGGGCAGGAGAAGGTCAGACAGATAATGAGCAGCTAGACTGCTGGACTGAAAGGTTCTGTATTTTTGCACATTTACACAGGACGCTGTATACACCTTTTTATATATACACACTCTTTTTTTGATCTGTTTTCTTGATTTTGTATTTGGTATTTATATTTAGTATTTTCAAACCCTGTTGTGTTGATCTTGCACACTGATACAGTAGCTACGCGTAGGCACAATAATTTCCCACAGGATGAATAAAATTTTATCTCTTCTGGGGTGGGAGGGATGTCACTGATTTACCACATCTGTAGGCTTTTAAGTGCGGCATCCCACTGTCGCCCATGTACGTCAGACCCAAACATCTAAGAGGAAGCATTTTGGACATTAACCCCACATCCGACGTGTCCTCCTGCACCCGCGTGTGTCTTACATAAACTCACCTCCTCCAGGCCGCCATCCTGCCCCCCGTGACCCTCACTGAGTGATTACTGGAGTCAGTCATCCGACACTAATGCCATGTGTGACTAAAGACCTGCCCGAACACCTTAAAGCCTTATTGGGAAAGTCAGACATGTTTGCCTTATTAGTGATCTGTGGATGCTTTCTGTGAATGGCATTGTGTTTGCACTGAAGGGACCTTAATTTTGAGAGCAAATAAAGGTTTAAAAAGGATGAATATTTTATGCTGCTCCTAGGGTATATGCAGAGGATATTCTAAGTAGAGTATGACAGAGAGTTTAACTGCCTGGAAATGTACTGTAGTTGTATATGATACAATCTACAAGAAATCACTGATGTGGTACCTATCAGTGCTTGGTCTGTCTTACAGTAATTGCAGAAATGCATGTGTGGTTGTTCCAAAGTTACCATGTGAATATTACTTTCCTATGCAAATCTTCCACTCCTTCCTCTCATTCGGTGGTAAAAGCACTGCTTCTCAGCTCACAAAAATGCATCTGTTCTCCAGCGAGTGCCAGGCCAGGCCAACCCAATAAAGACGCCACGCTAAGCCATCTTCTGAGCCCACCACCCGCAAAATGAAGAGTGGGGGTCTGGGGCCAAAGAGGGAGGCGAGAACTTGATCAACCAGACCGTGTCAATGGGCACTGATTTTGGGAATGTGGAACTTCATCTCTCTGAGAAGAAGATTAAGCTAGTGAGCTAGGGTAGGTTTAGCCTCCATTGCTGTTAGTGATTTTCATGGGCTGGATATCATGGTGCACTCTTGGTTTAAACTTATTGTTTCTTTGCCGTCATTCCTCCAGGACCTCTGCCATGCACTTGAGGGATCTGATGCCAGGTATGAAGCAGTGGAGATGACAAAAGCTATGGTACTCCCTCAGAAAAGAATGGATGGCTCCTGTGGATAATAAGCAGGTTCTGATGAGAAAACAATACTTTACTTGTAAGATGGGGCTCACAAACCCTGGTCTATACAGCCTATTCTCTGCCATAGTCATAGGCCGTGAATATTGACCAAAAGAGCAAGGTTGGAAGTACAAGCAGCTGAAATAAGGTTTCTCCATAGAGTTGCTGGTCTCATTTTTAATGTAGATCTGGAGAGATCTTTAACCAAACCTAGAACTAGAGAAGTCATGAGAGGTGGTTTAGGCATTTTAAAAGGACATTGCCTGGTCAGCTGGGGCAGATCCAGGGCTCCAGTCGTAATGGGATGCATGTGGATGTCTTCCCCCTGTGGGGATCTCCGGATCTTCTCAGCAAACAGCAAATGGCAAATTTTATCCCCCCCCCTCCAAAGATTTGACCCCCACCACCCCCCTTGAAATATTTTTACAACTTGACCACTGACCACATCCTGCTGGGCGGAGGCTTGGGGCAGACCCAGGACACTCACGAAGGATTATATCTCCCAGATGGCTGAGGAATATCTTGGGATCCCCAAAACATGCAAGTCTGTGGCCTTGGAAAGAGAGATGTGGTATGACCTGCTTGGTGTGCCACCGTGCACTTTGCTAGGAGAAATGGTACGAAGAAGAAGAGGATGATGATAATGATGATGACATTTGATCTATTTAAAGGTTTTCTCCTTCTCTGTCTCAGTATTTGCATTTGATTTATTTCAACGGTGTTTCAGTCACACTGATTGGCGTAAATCTTTATGATTCTGCAAGATGTTATGAAATGACTCTGCAAAGTGGTCGGTGATCCATCACGGCATCTTGTAGGACGTGTGACATAGGGGCTGGCAGATGACCTGTAATGCGTCGACGCCTGCCCCCTAGTGGACACTCCAGACCTCCCCGTCTGGGTCTTTCCTCAAAGAGAAGCAGCCAGGACTGGAGGCTTAGCCGGTGGCTGAGGGCCCATTTTTAGAAGGCTGGTTCCCTGAGGGTGGGGCGGATCCGTGGGAGGGGGGAATCCAATATGGCCATGACATTTCTCATTTGGCATGGCGACAAATCATACTCTAGCAGGCAGGGTGGCCTCAGTCGCTGCCGATGTGTATGTTATGATATCCAGCTTGCCACTCAATGGTCCAACCCACAATCGCAGCAAAATCTCTGCATGTAGCAGAACGCCAGAGGCAATTTCAGGATTGGTCGGGGGCATAGGAGGGGCCATCATACATACAGAAGTGACAACCATATCATTAGCCAATGAAATGTGTTGAATCGATGAGTGACAGGAGAAGAAGCACTCTGGAGGCCAATCCTCTTTGAGCTAGATCCAGTCGTCCCTTCTGCCCACCACTATGGACACTAAGGATGTGCAAATCAATGCTGAAATATCTATTCTTTCCACCTGAATGTATCATTTGGGGAGCAGGACATGAGCTACAACTAGGCAGTGCTGCCCATTAAAAGGAGAAAGGGTAAGACTTTCAGGAGCCCAGACACTAGTGAGTAGGGAAATGGACTGATCAGTCTGCCAGTACAAACACACACACACACACACACACACACACACACACACACACACACACTCAGCATCAAAGTTCAGCTGGCACCTAATATCAGGATCGGTATCAGGAATACCATCCTTGGTACTGAATCGAACTGGATTGAAAAGAAAAGCAGTGGTTATCGCCCATCCACTGGTATCCGCTCCTGCAGGACAGCGCAGCTAATGTCTGATAATAATATAAGACAAGGGCATGGATGTCAGGTGACCAGGCCACTCATTCACTTCATCTGTTTCTTTTTCTTCAGTTTTCTTCTGTTGCAACCCCAATATCTTCCATCCTCCCATCCCAGTGTCACATGCTTCAGTTGACCATCCCATTCCGTCCCGAACAGATGTCATGTCCTCGGTTTTGTAACTATGCTTATCTGGGCTCAGCTTGTTCAAGGAATTTCAGTGTTTGTGTCAAAAATCTATAATAGCCTGCTGTTTTTTTCAGTTAGTGTACCGATCTACAAATATCAGATTCAAGAAGTTGAAAAGCTTACAAGCAGGATGAAGAAGTAGAGGCAGTGCTGGTGTGTTTCTAAAATAAATATCCTGCAGTAGTTAAGGGGTGCTTTCAACAGGAATATTCATACTGAGTAAATCTGTAGTGATGCTATCATGTAGTGGCCATGGAAACCACAAATGTTTCCAGAAGGTTAGCACCTGAATCCTTCCATGGCCATCTGCTCTGCTCTGCACTAGACTGTACCCATTGCCATCTCGCCACGCCATTTAGACGCTCTTTGCCCAGTCACACTAAACAGATGTTAGCAAGACCAGCTACAAGGGATCACAAGCTACAGAGTTATTTTAGGCCTCTGAATTGGTTGGTGTGACAGACTGGGCCTTCAAATCCATCTATATTTACTCTAATGGGAACGTAGAGACACTGCTCAGGATAAATAAAAATGGAATGTTTGACTTGTGGAGGAGACAAAGGATGTTATGGTGAAAAGGAAGGAGCACCTCATTTTGTGCACGTGTTTCTATGTGTGCATGTGTTTCTGTGTGTGTGTGTGTGTGTGTGTGTGTGTGTGTCCAGGGCCACTACACTATCACATTAATCTGTGTGATTGATAGGTGCACAGACACCTTAAAACCAGGGTTTATCGGCTCATGGTGCTCCATGATGGCGCTGTTTTCTAACGGGCTGTTTCCTGAAATGGTGCTTTCCATTTTCTCCTGGGTCATCACCACTGTCCCTAAAGTGGGCCCAAACCTGGGTACGTAACGAACAGGCAGGCCCCGAAACCTCACTCTGCAAACGAAATGAACTGCCGAACCTCACTCTGCAAACGTATGCTTTCTGTTTGCACACGGCTACCTGATTAGGCCTGACTGTGGCTTTGCGGGCTATGTTGCTTTGGTGGGGGCCATGGTATGCACCCAGGGAATGTCCTCCTATAGCCGAGAATTATGCACTTTGCTTTATATTTCTTGACAACTGTACTCACACTCTACCGTAAGCAATGCAGAAATAATATAATTACGCTTACAAGCTCGTGGGTGTTGTTTAGCTAAAGGGGGGTGCTGTTCTTCATCAAGGTCTCGTGTGAGCTCTGAAGAGCGCATGACCGGTGTTGGTTACCAGCATTTCTTAGTGAGGAGGTTCTCCTCCCCCCCAGACCGGGCTGTCCACCACGGCCTGCATGTAAGGTACAGTATAGTGACAGCGAAACACAGCCTAACCCTATCAGTCTTTTAACCCTAGCCTGTGTCTATCAGATGGTGTGGGCAAATCTTGCAGAGAAAGGGCATTACTAGAATAATTGCTTTTATTTTCTTATTTATTATAATACTTACATGGTCAACTTTTAGCATTTTTGTGAATGTCCGCAGTCCTTAATAATCCTGTCCCCATGTCATGTGCTTCTTACATATCACACTTTGGAGAGTGTTGTAATTAGTGACGTACAGTCAGTACATGCAGTAGGATTTCAGTGATGGTATCACTGCATGGCTTGGAGATCACTGTTTCCCCAGTGTCAGTGGAGCAAGGTGCTATGTAATGTTCCTTATCTAGGAATCAGTGGTCTAAGACGTGGGGTTTGGTGTCACCAAATGTCACGGTCCCTAAGACATGCAGAGATTAGCAGCTGGTTGTTTACACATTGCGATAAGTCATGTGATAAGTCATGTGACTTATCAGACATCACGCTCTCTGCCATGTCCACTATTCTTTATCATTATCAACCACCAGGGTTGTTGACACAGAACTATTCTATTGCATACAAGCTCAAATGGAAATTCACACATTTGACTACTATTTGCCATGGAATCTCTGTTGTATTTCTGATCCTCCATGATCCATGTTACTGCTATGAGGCTGAAAAAGAGAGGGACCTTTGTGTCAAATTATGTATTTCAAAGTGAAAGATTCTCCACCACAAATGGATTCCTGACCGTGGCAAAAGACCTCAGTCCTCTGGTCAACAGATTGAAGGACAGAAGAAGGACCAGTGATTTTTACTGATGAGAGCTGATATGAAGAACCTGGGCTGTACATTCATACAGGTCATATGGAAGTTCCGGAACATACTAGGAAACATGGCTGCAGAGTTACTAGCCAAACAACCGAGTTACGGCTCCTGCAGCCAGAGGGCAGAGGCCACAAAGCTTTGATGACCCAATTTTTTTGCTAAATTCCATTTTTTTACACAATCATATGAAACAAATAAAAGGCAGAAAAGCTTTATAGAGAATAAGAATGGCAAGCGATTCTGACCTGCAAACCGCAGCACAGAAATTGTCAGACCTGACGTCCAACATGCTAAAGGACAGTCATTTCCAACCCATTAATTAACTTCATGTAATATTAAATTTCTACTACTTATTTTAGTTTTATGTGTTTGCAAGTATCTTTTCTAAAATAGCTTTTATTGTTCGCTTTATATTATTTACTGCAACTGTTTTTTGGATGGCATGTCAGGTTTTGGACCACTCTTTATCCTGGAATGTGACTCTGCATTGCAATAGTAACTTCTGGCTTCTCCGCTGGAGTTACGGAGAGCTGCTCACAACCACACCACCCTGCTGAGATGTCGTGTCATCGGCTTGTTTTAGAAATGAAACAATCGTTTAGGGGTATGAGTGGTTTGTGTTCCCGGCGATGGACAGCAACACGATGTGGCTTTGGGGTAAAGCAATAAACAAAAACAGCTTGGTTTAGCAATAAAACCATTTTAAACCGAAATGCAACCCACAAGAGCTTTTCATCATCTATGTACCAATTTCTGAAATCCACACCAATGCACCGTCAGCTGTGGTGTGATCCGAAAACTACTGCAATTTTCCCGTTTTATGAATTATCATTCGAGCAAATGATTTTCATTGGCCAGCTGCCTGGTCTCTCTCTCTCTCAATTGGTCAGATGCTCTTGTTCTGGTAAATAAGACCTCAGTCAGTCAGCAATCTTGCCACTTGTGTACCACTGTCAAAGTGCCCCGGTCAGGACAGCCAATGTCTATAGTTGGCACAGATCCCATGTAATACATGCTTGTCTTATATTACAAAATAAACTGTTGTGTCCTGTTTTGAACCAATACAGGGCACAATTTTTCTGATTGTCAGTACCCTCGCCCCACTTTTCCAACTGGGGGGCGGCATCCTTTATTGCATTAAATTGGAATTGGCAACCCTAAGAGTGTCTGTCATCTCTCTCATTATGTTTGGACTCACCTTAAGATGCAGAATGTTACCTCTCATGTAGCTGGTACTGACTGGGAGGGACATCTACCTGTTAACTTACCTCAAAGGATTTAGATGGCAATCCATCCATCCATTCACTTATTTAGCCGCCTGTACAGAGTGGACATAGGAATCAGTTTTGTTTGGATGATGTGAAACAGCTTAAGACAATAACATGAAACGTTCCCATCAAACATGCCGGGTAGGTGGGTGTGTCCGGTTGGGTTTGTCCTTTTGCCATTTTCTTCCCAGCATTGTTTTAATTCTCTATGTACCAAAGTGCAGAAAAGGTCAGGTGTGATTTACAGAATTTTTCCAGCTAGAATCCAGGCACTCACAGGGGTCCAGTTAGTCCACTGCACATAGTGTGGACCACTGGGAGGGGGGCCTTCAGCTCACTGCCAGCAGATGATGGAATCCAGCAGCCCACATCTCAGCTGTGGACAGCACTGGCCATCAACAAGGGCCTGTAGACCAGCTTCCTCAACAGTAAGAATTCCAAGGCACATAAATCAGGTATAAATGCTTAAGTGGATGTAAATATTCTTAAATGAATAGTGATTCACTTCAGGGAGCAGCATATTGGCAATGCCCCACAGATAAATCACCTAAATATGACAGCTTGGTGGGAAAAGTAAAAATGCAAACAGTAATTAAAGAACACTGTGAGTAATGTATGACTACTGTTACATAAACTTGATTGGCGCATGCGAGCCGGTGGTTGAGTACTAACTGTCAACACTGTGGAATCAGTGATCTTCTCTTCCAAAGGGTGTTATAGCGACCTAGAACTCTCCAAACAATCTGCTGAAAATATACTGGAAATAAACTTGATTCGTGACAGCGTGACCCTCACCAGAACAGGGCGTGTAAGGCATCAGTGTTATGTAACAGATAACTGGTGAGACTGGCTGCTAGTCAGATCAGAGAACAATGAGTGAAGAAGCGTCCACCAGTGAGATCACAGGAGATTCAGACGATGCAGATTTAAATAAGGGGTGACATCAGAAGGGTCCTGGACTGTAGTGGGGATTTAAACAGATCCTTCGCTGCGGAGGAATCCCACGAGTATCCGAGGATTTGGCCCAAGCCAGTCTCTCTATGACCTAATGTACCCTCTGCAGCGTGAGGCCAAATTACACCCATGCTGAAGGCTTCCAGGAAAGAGCCCGGGGCCTCACAGCAGGACATGAAGACACGTCAAAGCAGCCGGGGTGGCAAGAAGGCAGCGAACCCACCTTACGTAGGCCCAGGAGCCGCAGCAGGTCCGGCACGGATTTTGTCAGTGATACCTCCATCGTCCGCTACAGCCTTCATCCATGAGCCACCTCCCCAGCGACACAAAAGCTGTCACCATTTCAAACAGGCAAATGGACTCCTGCTAAATATACAGACATGTATTTATGTCTATATTTGCACATGTATATTTGCGTGGGCGTTCCGAGGGTAAACTCACGAATCTTCTCATTTCTTCCTTTCCGTCAGGCCTTAATGACAGGCTATTGTCAGCATATATAGCAGAGCCAAATCTACTCAGCGTTTCTTTGCAGAAAAAAAAATGCCAAATAATCATTTGGGGACACGAGGACAATGTTCATTATGCTACATGAGGCCAACAACTGTTTTGCACTTTCACACGCCTGCCATTTCTTCATGAAGGATTCCGCTGATTTTCCCGTGAAGACAGAGACAAGCTGGATGCCCACCGCCCCCACTATACAAACGGGGGGGAGTCAGAATTGTTTTTGCATGGAAATGGGCTTGAATGGGGCTGCAGGGAGGGGAGTTTCGTGCCGGAAAGGTCTTATCAGAAGAGAATGAGCAGTTCAGCCCTTCCCTGAGCACACTCCCTGCACGAACGTGAATCAGCCTTGGACGCTGTGTGGTCGACCCAGTAGGGTTGGGATTGGTGGAATCCTGAGGTTTAGCCAAAGTAGATGAATGGGGGATTACAGTGATACTAGAGGGACAGATCATCCCAGTGTTTATCCCTCTGTTTGTGACATAGGTTATTGTCAGTGTAACAGACAATGATGAAGTCACAGCCCCCTCCAGTGGTCAAGTTACCTCCATCACTGGGCATTAAGATAAACATATATATATTTATTTCTTTTGAAATAACAAATATTAGGTCTGATATTTGATAGTAGGTCAAATGGCTTGTGTTCTTTTTATTATATTATAGATCCACCCTGTGGGTAACACAAATGTTTTGGCATTAGATCCTCATCATTATATTTAACTGACTGATGACTGTTGGGTCTGGCTGTGGATGTGTGGTGTGTATCTGCTGATGGATTGACGTCCCATCCTGGATTATGCCCTGCCTTGTGTCCATAGCTTCTGGGATGGGCTCTGGACTCATGCAACCCAGTATAAGACAAGCAGGTATTGAAAAACGATGGATGGATGGATGGATGGATGGATGGATGGATGGATGGATGGATGGATGGATGGATGACTGACTGACTGGTCATCAAGATAGCACGATAGCATGAGAATGTTCTCAGTTTGTAAGACATCACAGAATACAAAACAGACAAATCTTTATTTCTTTATTATACGTTTAATTCTTTAAAGTTTACTGGGCAAAATGTATATTGAAAGTCCTACGATAAACATAGATTCAAGAGATTCCAGAGTTTATTTGTCATATGGACAGTAAATCCACTATGCAATGCAAATCTCTGGAAAACGCAAATTAAATACGAAACACAGATCGCAAGTACAAATTAAGGTGCATACAGTGAGACAATAAGTGAAATTACAATTCTAACAGTAAACATAATACAGATTCTGCAGGAGTGGATAAGGGGAAGAGGTAGATAGCAGGCAATCCTATGTGCCTGGTCTTTGGAGATAGATTAGTTATTCACAAGCCTGATGGCCTATGGGTAGTAACTGTTTTGTGGTCTTGTGGTCCTTGATTTCATGCTCCTGTAGCGTCTGTCTTATGGTAGGAGTGTGAAGGAGTGTGAAGGAGTGTGAGAGCGTCCTACTGCTCCTTTTAATAATTTTATATCTGCCACTTGAACCTTGTGTGGCCACTTTCTGTTTCTCCTCCAGATACTCTTGGTCTGACCCCTAGTAGAGAGCTGACTGAGCTCAAGCTGCTGGCAGAACTTTGGGGTCCTCCGTGGCTTTATGGGAAATCTTGCCAACGGTGTTGGGGGGGGAAGGGAAGTCCCCGTAATAACTCTTACCCAGCGATACATTTTGCTGACTGGGGGGGGGGGAGGGTTGTTCCCCATGAAAATTCTGCCGACCCATAAATCCATGCCCGGTATGCCAGATGGCCAGTTCAACCCAGGATGACAGCATTAGTGGCTGTGATTGGGGGGTCAAGCAATGCGGTTGGCATCTGGGGACCTGAAGGTTATGACTGGAACCTTCCGTAGGAACCTGAGGAAATGTGAAAGTGCTAGAGGAGTATAAATGCATGAACATGTGAGGGCAAGGCCTTGCATAAGAGAATCAGACTCAGAACGGCTTGAGGGCTCGATTTAGATGAACATCAAACACTGATTAGCAGGTACAGTCCGGATTCTGTGTTTCAGGAATGGGCAGCTCTATGAACAAACCTTCAAACCTTCAATTCCACCATGAGTCAACAGCTACTAAAAATAGAGAATGATATGGGGGGTATTTTTGCTGCAAACTTCAATTCTTGGAATATAAACACAGTATCAAAAACAACAGCTGATCACAAGTTTTCCAAACCAAAGACTGTTAAGATGAGCTTTGTACTGTATATTAGATCTGATGGTCGAGCAGTGTTGGGCTTGTTGGTGCTGGAGACCCTGAGTACAGATGGAGCAAATTGTGGTGAGTTGAGGAAACAAGGAAATGTGCGGATTGATCTCCAGAATCTGGACATGGTGGTATCATTAGGCGCTTTCCCACTGAAATTCAGAATGCAGGACGGGCTCTGGCTATAGGGAGAATAACCAGTCACTTAGGGCCCCTGAAAACGAAGCTGGCCCTGGTTGGAGGTTCCTGATGAAGGACCAAAAAACCCCGGTAACTGCCATAGCTCCTTGACAGAGGTTAGTTGTGGTCGCTCCACTTACTTGGACATTCCTGTGTTCCATCAGGACAGGATATTCTTTAGAACTGAAAGTGATGATACATGGAACATATTTTCCCTTGGGCAGTGTATAGTTCAGTGGATTTGTCCTCAGTGCCTGTGATCAGAAGGCTGCTGGTTCGAATCCCATGCTTGACACAATTGTCATATGTCTGTTGGGCTGTTGAGCAAGGCCCTCCAAAATGTTCGAGGGCTGCTGGATAATTCATTGAACCTGCGCTCAGACCGCAGTCATCACTCTCAATTGCATATTTGTGTGAGACATATAAATACATGCCTAACATGTTGGATATGTATAGTCAAACCCAAGGAATATACAGGTATGACATGCAGGTGCACAATGACAAATTAGTGAAGCAAATTCCAAAGGACTTCATCAACAAAGGGTTGAAACGCCATGGGAACATTGGCTAACCCGAATGGCATGACTAGATACTCATAATATCCACTCATCATTAGAATAGCCATCTACTGCCCCTCCCATCTAAATAAAATTGTAGGCACCACAAAGGTCATGCTTATTGCAGTCATTTCCATTTTGAATCTGTTCAATTGCTGTGGCATCAGTTGGTGGGGATGGTGGTTATTAACCATGATCTCTTTCATCATTTACCAATCAACATACAACCTCAGACCACCATCCATTCTGCTGAGTCCGACTCCTGCAGTACAGGTTGAGTGGGAAATGTAACATTGGCCAGGTTTTTCAGTGAGCTCTGGTGGTCTACACTATGGTGTCTACCGAGTCAGGTTATGTCAGTGAGCCACGGTGGTCAGTACAGAAGAGTCTGCACAGTCAGGCTATGTCAGTGACCCTGGGTGATCGACACCAAGGAGTCTCCAGAGTCACTGAAGACACCAGTAATCCTGGACAGGGCTGCAGGGCCAAGCTATTACCACCTTCTGCTTTTCTTCATGAAATCTTATAGAACTCTAAAGCAAAACCATACCCTGGTTTACATTCAAAATAGCGTGACATTTGGATGGCACTTGCAAAACAGTCATTTACAGTCTTTTGTCTTGAAACAATCATTGTCATTGTTGTAATTATATCAATATTATTCGAAGCAGTCATAAAAATACCATATTAAATTAAAAATCTAAAACAAAACAAATAAAACATTACATTTAACATTTTAATTAGCATTGCAATGATGCTCTCCATTGGCTAAGACTTTAATAACAAAAGTGTGACATATAATCATATAATCATATAATCATATAATGCCCGCAAGGAACTGTGGAAGAATACTGCACTGACCAAGCACAAGTGGGCTTCCTCTTTGTTCTAAGATCAGGTATCCCTCCTCATTTAAATAGTGCTTTTACTACTGGCTGGGTTACTGTCATGACCCGGCTCGTCGGCTCCTCGTGTGTGCCACGCCCCCTGATTACCCGCGTGTGCGTCCCTGATTGTCTCCAGCCTTGTCTGATTACTTTGCTTAGTCTTGTCCTGTTTTAAGTCCTGGTCTTGCCTGTTACCCTTGTCCGTCATTGTGGATGTTTGTTAGTCCCTGTCCGATGCTCCCTAGTCCCCGTTACTCCAATAAAACCCCGTTATTCCCCGTACCTGGTTTCCCTTGCCTGTTTCCTGCACGATCGCCGTCTCCAGTATTTCCGGATCGTGACAGAATGACGGACCCAAAGAAGAAGCAGAGAGAAAGGAAGAGGCTCCCTCAAGAGCCGATCTCTCTCGGCGCCTGCTCGCTCTCCAGGCTTTGGCTTCCGGCGGAGGACGAGAGGGAGGTACCTGCCCTACCTCCAGCCCGGGGGCCGACCACACGCGTCCCCGATCCTGCGTGGAAGTACTGGCTCTCAAGTGAGGACGAGGACGAGGAGCCCTTCCACTACCCGGAGCCAGAAGCCTTTTTTCCACCGTCCGTTTTTACGGACATCGCGCCGCCTCCCGCAACCGCCAGGCGCCTGCGAGGGAGACGGAGGAGAACGGCGATCGCCCGTACGGAGGACCTCCCTCCATCATTGCCGGCGGACCCCGCTCCCGTGCGGCCGCCATTGCCGGCGGACACCGCTCCCGTGCGGCCTCCATTGCCGGCGGACACCGCTCCCGTGCGGCCGCCATTGCCGGCGGACCCCGTTCCCGTGCGGCCGCCGCCGCCTGCGCAGCCGTCTTCGCTGCCGCCGCCACCCATGATCCTCGCTGACAGGTACTTCACCCTCCAAGGACTGTATTGGAGGGTGATGGGAGAACCGGCCCCACAGGGCCCTCCGGAGGGGGAAAAGCTCGCAGTGCAACTAGGGCAGGATTTCGCCTCTTTCACTCCAGAATCCCCGTATTCAGATCTGGAGAGGATGGCTGAAGACCTCCGGAGGCTGATCAAGCTCCGGAGAGCTCCGGAAGCGCCCCCTCCGCCTGCAGCTCCAGGGCAGGCGCCCCCACTGCAGCAGCCTGCAGCTCCAGGGCAGGCGCCCCCACTGCCTCCAGTTCCTGACCGTGCTCCAGTTCCTGCAGAGGCACCCCCTCTGCAGCCGCCTGCTGCAGCTCCCGGGCAGGCGCCCCCACTGCAGCCACCTGCTGCAGCTCCAGGGCAGGTGCCCCCACTGCAGCCACCTGCAGCTCCAGGGCAGGCGCCCCCTCTGCAGCCGCCTGCTGCAGCTCCCGGGCCGGCGCCCCCACTGCAGCTACCTCCAGTTCCTGACCGTGCTCCAGTTCCTGCAGAGGCACCCCCTCTGCAGCCGCCTGCTGCAGCTCCCGGGCAGGCGCCCCCTCTGCAGCCACCTGCTGCAGCTCCCGGGCCGGCGCCCCCACTGCAGCCACCTCCAGTTCCTGACCGCGCTCCAGTTCCTGACCGTGCTCCAGTTCCTGCAGAGGCACCCCCTCTGCAGCCGCCTGCTGCAGCTCCCGGGCAGGCGCCCCCACTGCAGCCGCCTGCTGCAGCTCCAGGGCAGGTGCCCCCACTGCAGCCACCTGCAGCTCCAGGGCAGGCGCCCCCTCTGCAGCCGCCTGCTGCAGCTCCCGGGCCGGCGCCCCCACTGCAGCCACCTCCAGTTCCTGACCGCGCTCCAGTTCCTGACCGCGCTCCAGTTCCTGACCGCGCTCCAGTTCCTGACAGTGCTCCAGTTCCTGCAGAGGCACCCCCTCTGCAGCCGCCTGCTGCAGCTCCCAGGCAGGCGCCCCCTCTGCAGCCACCTGCTGCAGCTCCCGGGCCGGCGCCCCCACTGCAGCCACCTCCAGTTCCTGACCGCGCTCCAGTTCCTGACCGCGCTCCAGTTCCTGACCGCGCTCCAGTTCCTGACCGCGCTCCAGTTCCTGACCGCGCTCCAGTTCCCGGGCAGGCGCCCCCCCCCGCGGCCTGACCGTGTTCCTGTCCCGGCGCCCCGGCGACCTGACCGTGTTCCTGTCCCGGCGCCCCGGCGACCTGACCGTGTTCCTGTCCCGGCGCCCCGGCGGCATGCAGCAGCTCCAGAGGCGCCCCCTCCGCCTGCAGCAGCTCCAGAGGCGCCCCCTCCGCCTGCAGCAGCTCCAGAGGCGCCCCCTCCGCCTGCAGCAGCTCCAGAGGCGCCCCCTCCGCCTGCAGCAGCTCCAGAGGCGCCCCCTCCGCCTGCAGCAGCTCCAGAGGCGCCCCCTCCGCCTGCAGCAGCTCCAGTCCCTGTCCTAGTCCCCGAGGTGGTCCTGGACAACTCCATCTTGGCTCCTCCCTCTTCGGAGGTGGAGGAGCTGGAATGGGACCCCTCGGGGACAGAACTCGTAACCCCTTGTCCTTCGCCCCGGCGAGATCGACCCCGAACTAGGGTCGGCTTGTCTGTGTCCCGCAGGGGAAGGGGACACAGACGCAGGGCTGGGGTCCCGCCCGCCCTGCCCCCTGGCTCGCCCTCCCTCGCCTGCGCTGGGGCTCGGTTGGCGCCTGCGGGTCCTGGCCCTCCGCGTCGGCTGTCGCCTGCAGGTCCCTCTCCGGTGCCTCGTCGCCCTGCCTCGCTCCCCTCTCTGGGTCCTGGTCGGTCGCCTGGGGGTTCCCCGACGGCGGCTCCTCGGTCGCCTGCGGGGCCCTTACCTCCGGCCCTTTCCCGGACGTCGCCGCCTGCTGCGGCTCCCCCCTCCTCCGGGCCTTCGCCCTGGCCCCTTCCTACTCCCTCGTCCCCTTCCCCGGTGCTCTCTCCTGCTCCCTCCCTGGCCCCTCCGCGGGTCCCTCGCCCTGTCTCCTCGGCCCCTCCGGGGTCCCCTCCGGCTCCGGCCTCCCGGCCGCCTGCGGCCCCTCCGGCTGCCTCCCGTCGCCCGCTGGGGCTCCCTCGGGCTCCCCTTGGTACCCCCCTCCTTCTCGCCCTATGCCTCTGCCTTCGTACCTCATGTCTTTGCCCCGTCTGCTTTTGTTCCTCGCCCGTCTGTTCCGCCCTTTCCTGCTCCTCGTTTCCCGATGTTCCCTCCTTGCACTCCCGCTCCTAGTGTCCCGCCTGTCCCTCCTATCTCTCCCTTCCTGGTCTGTCTCTCCGCTTTCCCGGTCCTGTGTCGAGTCGTGTCTTACGTTCTGTCTCTCGCTATGTTTTGTGCCTCTGTCCTGTTTCCGGTCTCTCGTTAGTTTTGTTCTTTTCTCGGTCCCGGTTCCTGTGTCCCGTTCGTCGCCTCCTCCCTGGCGCGCCCGGTGAAGCGCGCCTTTGGGGGGGGGTTCTGTCATGACCCGGCTCGTCGGCTCCTCGTGTGTGCCACGCCCCCTGATTACCCGCGTGTGCGTCCCTGATTGTCTCCAGCCTTGTCTGATTACTTTGCTTAGTCTTGTCCTGTTTTAAGTCCTGGTCTTGCCTGTTACCCTTGTCCGTCATTGTGGATGTTTGTTAGTCCCTGTCCGATGCTCCCTAGTCCCCGTTACTCCAATAAAACCCCGTTATTCCCCGTACCTGGTTTCCCTTGCCTGTTTCCTGCACGATCGCCGTCTCCAGTATTTCCGGATCGTGACAGTTACAGTGTCACATCTGGTTTTGTTGTTGTTTCTCTGTGACTGAATATATGGAAACGTGAAGTCAGGAACTAAAAATGTTCACGATTTAAATTGCTGGTTTGGACTACATCAGTATCATAGTTTGGCCTGAGTTAGCTTGCTGTTAGGTCTGAGGGTGACATACTTTATTTTATCATTATTCAATATTAACGTTTACCTTATTGTATATTCATGTAAAGAATTAATGACGAATTAATTGACTCCTGATTTCTAGAACATTCTGTGTTTGGTGTGGTCTTCAGCCTGCTCACAGGACATGTTCACTGGACATCCCACCGTGTTGCTGGTCATCTTCGTCTGCTTCTTCAGCCATTATAATCCTTTCCAAAAGTACTAGATTGTCCCGTTCGTATTCCCAAAATAAGATTGCTATTGAAGTATTATCAAAGCATGTGTATAAATTAAACCCGTTGAAAACATACCAGTCTGCTGGGAACCACGGTTCTTGGCTATTTTTGCTAAGCACCTGCCAGCCAGGCTTGTGAAGTGCAGGTCTACAGGACAGCAGGTTATGTCCTCTTTCCAACACCAGAGGCACCTTTCATCGTGGAAAAAGCAAACCAACCTTTTCTGCTGCTCGCTGCACTGGAATAGGACCTGGACTTTCCTGCCAGAATCTGAATTTGATTTTCATTTACTAGATGTATGTATTGCTCTACAGAGATACCGGAATGACTGATTTGTAGTGTTTTGCAAATCAGGTGTGTTTGTTGAAAAATTCTTTTGATTCATTGATATCTGTATTAGCGTTAATTTAGCAAACACTTTCAGTCAAAGCAATATATTTTTGAGAGAAAGTAGGGTCAGACTGCCAAGTCTGGGATTTGAACCAGTGACCATCTGAGCACAAACACGACCCCTGAGGAACACAACACTCCCAAACATTTAGTCTCAGTATTAGTCTAGTAGGGATTCCATGAATGTGTTTTGTTGCAAGCCCTTTCAAACCACATCCATATCGGTTACTCTTTGTCTCTCATGTTAGACGGGCTTTTCAGTCCACATGGCTATAGGTTCCAAGTCCCTCCAGTCTGGCAGCAGGGTGAGCTGGGCAGTATACCAATGTACACAGTGTATCTGACATAACGGATTATGGTATGATCCAGTAATTAATGATCAACAGTCAGGCAGTTGTGTTTTCCTACTGTAGGGGTCATTCGTGGACATCAGCTGATGCCATGCTCAGGGAGTCATGCAGACACAGGTGATGCATACCAGACGGAAAGAGTCATTGCCCAGCAGTACTTTAAATAGAGAATGGCAGCAGCAGCCTGTCCAGAAATACTCTATTTGTGGACGAATTACAATCCAGTCAGGCTCATGCACCAAAATGACATGACATTTCACAGAGGGGATGAAGCAGACTCAGCACACATTTTGCGTGAGTTTTTTTTCCACACTTCCAGCCTGAAAAAGATCCCCACCAATCTGCAGTACTAGTGGTTAATGTTTACACACACAAGTATTTAGAGAACTTCCAGTGAAGGTCAAAAGAACAGGACTGTTTGATGTTTTCTTCAAATATACCACGGGGGGTTAAAGCTAACAGCGGTGGCCTTTGGACAACGTCAACGTTTTTATGTGATTAAACATTATCACCTTATCCGAAAAAGATCATTTTATCATTTTTTTTTTATGTTTTCTGCAATGTGGAATGAGGTGTCGGCATTGCAGAGATGTTTGCTTTCATCCAACCGACATCATATACAGCAAGGAGCAGAGTTTAGATTCCTGTCCCAGAGCAGGAAGCATGTTGACTAGGCTATTTATGCTGGGGGGGGGCGGGAACCGTGAACTTCATTAAATGGCAGCTTCACAACTCTAATAGCTGCTGGGGCAGTATATGGCTCACGATTATGTATTATATGATTGCAAATAAAACAATTAGCAAGGCAATAAAGTAATGCTCTGAACAAATGAAGTTGCCTTGACTGCAGATGTTTGATCTCTGAAACGCAGTAAGGCAGGGGAGCGTGATGGGTGCAGGTCACGCACTGCACGCTTGTTTTCAGATGGAAGCATGATATTCACGACCTTCATACTTATCATACAAATGAACAGGGGTGTCAGAGGTGAATCAAGTAAGGCTTGGTAAAGAAATACAAACAGGAAGCAATTTTTGAATCACAAAATCTAGTTAAGTTAATAATCTATTTAATGCTCTACACTTTGATCAGAAGAGTATAGTTGTTTTCTCCCTTTGCAGTTTTATGATCTATAATCATAGTCTATAATTCATAATCTGACTTTCTTAGCTGCAGGCTAAAATTTGCTTTCTGACGCAAAGAACTAAAATATTGAAATACTTGTTTAAAAAGTAATTTCAATCATGACAGAACCACCCAGCATATGAACCATCATGTGGTCACATGGAGCTCTGCACGCACAGTGATGGGTGTCAGTCTACCCAAAGCCAGATGGCTGTGCCTAAAACGCTGTCAAACCCTCTACTAACCCAGGTCCCTGTTAGTTCACTGGCAGGTCTCAGATCTCTGCCTCTAAAAGGACCAAGTCACTGAGAGGTCGTGTGTAGCTTAGTGGGTTAGGATGCTGTGATCAGAAGGTTGTTGTTTCAAATCCTACAGTCAGCAGAATGATTTCACTGTCGGGCCCTTAAGCAAGGCCCTTAACCCCCAATTGCTCCAGGAACTGACTAACCCTGCTTTAAATTCTATTGTGCTTTGGCTAAAAGCATCCATTACATAAAGCCATTGTCACATGCTACACAGTACCACAGGATTTAAGTTATTGCAACCATGACAAGTACAATTACGCCTAACTGCATACAGAAATGCATAGGTAGTGGGGGAGGGGGGGTGTGTGGCCTTTCCTGTTCAGTATACCTCACACTGTAACGATGTGGAGATGTACACTATCAGGGCAGCTTCGTGGTCCACTTTAATGCTCTAATATGCTTATCCTAAGAGTACCAGGGGTAAGATGAGGTCATTTTGGAAGAAGAGCAAGATGCACTTCAAACAGCGCATTAAATTATCCATAAACCCCCAGAAAGCATTTGGAAAGCACCAGGAAGTCAGTGAATAACTGTCAGAACTGACGAGAAGGTATAAGGAGGGGGGAGAATTAAATTACACCCGTGACAGTCGCTGTTAAGTGAACACGCCTGGAGAAACAGAACGGCAGCACACCTTTCTGCGGGAATACAAGTCGAAACCAAGTCCATAAAGAAGATCTGAATCTGGTACGAGACCGACGTGTTGATGTTCTATTCATTTGTAATAAGAGCTTAGCTTCTTAAGAAGTAGCTCCGGGTTTTCACCTGGTATTTGACAATCTAATCAAGTAAATAATTTATCTACTGACCCAGTAGGACGCAGCTGGCATCCTCTCGGAACATACCTGGGTGACATCCTGGAAACCCTCCCCAGCCACAATGGGGGCCCTATGGGCCGCTTTGGTATGTGTTTAGCTACGTATGTGTCATGCTGTGTGCTACATGAGCTATATTATCCCTCAGTGCGGACTACACTGTCCGTCACCCACACTCCACACCATTTCTTAGCTGTGTTGATTAATAGCTGTTTACTGCAGCAGCCGTTAATCGAGTTAATGTTTGGCTGAAAACTACAGGTAGCTCATTCCTAGTAGTTAAAGTTACTTATGTGCCATGGGTAGCTCTCGGAATAACATGGGAATCACAGTGTGTGGCGTATAAATATACCCAGCGTGGAAATGAACCTCAGCAATGAACCAACAGAATAACAAATCAAATGCCGGCGTTAATTCTCCGGCTTAAAGGTGGCGGATTTATTCGTCGTGCTTTTCATTTTGCAAGAATGACTGTTCGCAGTGTGCACAGGAAGCAGGCAGCTGTGCCCCAGCTGAATTATCCCTCTCATTCCATCTAATCCTGGGCTTCCTGGATGCTTGAGCCCTTGTGCAGTGCCCTCCGCAGTGTGGGAGTGGAGTGCAGAGCGCGTGCAGCACGGAAGCACATCCGCGGGAGCGCAGTGGCACCGCCCCGAAGGACAGCGTCGCGTTTCACCGGCCTTGGGGTAAGAGAAGAGCGGGACCCATGCTCTCTGGCTCTCACTCCCTCGGGTGGCTCAGGTTTCGGTGCTGGCCCAGTGTCGCCTGCTCCCCACGGGTCTCCGTACTGGCAACCCCACAATGAGCGTCTTTGACAGCTTTCTCCCGCGACCGATCACAAGGAAGAGCACAACTGGAGCGACAACAACAAGGCAGCCACTGTGCCTCGGAAACAAGCGGCACATTAAGTGCCTGTCGGGAGCGGCAGCGGCGCGGGAGGCCTGCCTCTGCAAATCCGCACGTACGGCGAGGACTCCTCGCTGGCTGGCATCCAGCCCCCAAATCCCCCCAAATCCCCACTCCCCTAGGCCTTGCTGGAGGGGGGACAGAGGGGGTACATCTGCACCTTCTCTGCATCAACCCATCTTCAAGGCTCAGCCTCAGAAATAAAGCCACCTCGCCCAGTGCGTCAGGGGCCGGAGCTGCAGGCCCCCCCTGCAGCCCGGGGCAGCTTGCCCCTGTTGGTATGGAGGCCGAGCACCACGTATCTCTGTGTACTTAATAAAGCTGGGAGGGGGGACAGTTTTCAGTCTAACCCGGTACAGAGACTAGACAGTGCCCTTGGAAATGAATGCAAGCAGAGTTTCACCTGCATACTTGTGACCATCCCAAAACTAAGCTGCTTTTAATGCATAAAAACAAAACTGACACCTCAATACACATAATCAGGCATGTGGGTCGAAGCACCCAGCCATTTTGCTTTAGAGTGACCACCTCAAGTGAGCCAACAGCCCCCCCCACCCCACTCCAGGCCCTCCTTTTATCGTCTCCTCATCTTCTTCACCTGTAACTGAGCTTGGTTGCTGTTTCTGCTCAGCTATCAGTCCAGCTGGTCTTTGTTTTTCCTCCCCTGTTTTATTAGCAAACAGAAAGCCGGCTGGGCATCATCTAGCACAGGATGTAGCTGTAACCCCAAAGGAAAACAGCCCGGAAGAGCCGTATAAAGCTTGGATAATGCAAAGTGTCATCCTGCACCAGGTCAGAGTCGGTACTGCATGTCGCACCAGCTGGATGCTGCCTGGGACAGCACCCCCTTCCATCCCCCTCCCTCCCCCCAGCGCCCAGGCAGAGTGCAGTTAAGGGCAGCTTGGTAAGAAAACACCAGAAGCTCTGGCCAATGGATGAGGTCACCATGTGCATTAGGCCACGCCCACCCAGGTGTCACCTCTAGATTACAGGTAGACGCCCATGCGCTGCCAGCTCTGTTACAAGGCTATGTGAAATGTACTCCTCCATGGGGGGCGGGGGACTGGGTTCTGTGCCCCCCCTCCCTCCCCCGTGAGCCTGGGTACTCTTTGTAGTTTTGCACAGGGGAGCCTTATGTTTAAGTCATTTCTGCTCCCGCGTTGTGTGAGGAATCGGTTAGGAGTCAGCGGCAGAGCCGCATGGATGTGGAAAGCCGGCCGGTGTCTCCAGCTACCGTCTCTGACTCACCCGGCCCTCCAGCAGGCAGCTGACGCCTTGGCACATCGCCAACGCTGACTCCCGCCACTGCAACGTGCCGGTCGTCATGTAGACCCGAGGATAGAGCGAGAGAGAGAGAGAGTCGCCCGTTCCAAAGCCAAGAGCAGCCACTACTGGAGGATAGAGAAAGTCATTCATAAAACAGATGAGCACTGAGCAGAAGGAGAATGCGAACCTGAATATTTTGAATCGTGTATTTATTTAGCAGAAGGTTCTTTTTGGGAAAGGAGGGTCAGCCCCATTGATCCCATTGGTGACATCACTCTGCTGACACCGGCATTCGACATGGTGACCCTCCAACCACAGGCACAGTGCCCTAACCTGCTGAGTCACACAGCGCCCCCTAAAACCAGAAACGCAATACTGCCATTACATATGTGTAATAACGGATAAGCTTCATTATTTAATATATGACAATATATGACATTAAGACGTGTGGAGCCCAGGTGCAAAGAATGCTTTCCCCACTTAGGCGTCTGTTCTCCGGGCTGGAAAGCAATCAGCTGCATAATTGCATTTTTCAGTGTGCTGAAGCTGCTTGTTTCTGACCATGAGGTCACGCTGTTGTAAAACTGTAATCCCCCCTAGACGACCCCCCTCCCCGCCTAAACCTGTCGCCCGTTGAGCACCCTGACTGCAGACAGGGTCTCCTCTGTTGTTACCGCCCGGCAGGGTGACGGCAGCTTGCGGGTTTGTGACTCGTCCGATTGGCGCATTTTCTCATGGCGAGCTTGAACTTTGACCCCTTGATCCTGCCCCAGACAATAAGTCAGGAGATGGGTGCGGGGGGCATTAGGGCCACGCTCGATGACTGGGGGGGATTATGACCTCCCGCACCACTCGAGGAGGTCACCTTAGCTAATCTACTGCGAGAACTTTTGGACCAGGAGCTGGATAGCTGGGAGCCAAACATGCTGCATGCCAGTTAGGGTCACTGTGCACTAGTGGCACGAGGAGGCAAATGTGACGCAGTGACATGAAGTGCACTTAACGCATGGGGACGTGCTTTCTGATTTTGGATGACGGTTCTGATGGCCCTTGGCTGTTTTGGGCGGATCGCAGCTCTTGAGTTTGTGTCAAGCCCAGCAAACGTGCAAGACGTGTGAAAGGAGCACCAAGGGAAGAGCAGAAAAACGAAATTTCTATACGTGCAGGAATCGTAACGGGTATCGGAGTATAAACCGCCTCTCCGTTCCTCCAGGGTGTCATTGTTGTGAAATAAGACCATTGGACAGAAGCCCGGGGGACTTCTTGTTTAGCTGAACACACTCCCTTAACACAGACTACAATGTGTGAGTGTGACAGCAGGACCCAGCAGGACAGGCAGTGAACATAACGGTTAGAAGCTCATATATGAATATCGGGCGTGAGCCGACCGGTGCTGTGACCTTCAGCTGGAGGGGCCAGAGGTCCGTGTGTGTGGCCTGGGGAGGGGGGGGGAGCCTCAGCTGGAAGCAGTCCCTGCTCTCTCATTTCTTCCAGGAATTCTGGAGGGCGGCTGATTTGCTTTTCCCATTAACCTCCCTCACAAGGTGACCCACTTTTTTTCCCAAAACGCCACATGTGGGCCGTCTGGCCACGTGGAGGGCAGACCAGCGACACCTCTTCCTCTCCACATGTGGGGAGGGGGGGCGCACACAAGGAGCGTACACAGGGAGGGGAAGAGCGTGCAAAGGTGGGGGCGCAGCAACTGCACACTGCAGCTGTGGGCCTACGTGAGCTGAGGCAGGCACGCTGAAGCGGCAGCCTGGCCCCCCTCCCTGGCTTCCCATGGGCGCGATCCGGCCCAGAACGAGACCTTGACAATGAAAGATGTGTCGTTGTTACTCCTGAGGACATCTGACACCTTTAAAAAGGCAGCCTGAAGAAGAGCCAAGATTCATTTTCCCACACGGCTCCTCCAAAGAGCCCCGTGTTAGTGTGTGTACGTCTCACAGGGAAGCTGTGTTTATATACCAGTGAGTCTCTATTTATATTTTATTGGCGCTTAAAGAAAACTGTGTGTGTGTGTGAGTGAAGCGTGGAAAATGAATATCGTATGTTTCTCATTATGCAGTCACTCACATTGTTTCGATATGCCTCAGCAGCGCCGTGCTCTTAATGTGATGCATATCTCTGATGGTACGGTTTCAAGAGTCAAGGGCCAGAAGAGGACAAGAGGTGGGCAGGTCACGTCTGCAGCCCAGTGCCCAGAAGGTGAGACCGTCCAAATTACAGTGACGGCAGGCTCAGACCGGAAAGGCAGGATCCCGCCGCTTCCATATTCCAGACAGATACAGAAATGCACCCAGATGAGACCTTGGGGGGGGGGGGAGAGATGGGGGGCTGGCACAAGCATGATCTTCAAGGACGAAAACACCCCCATGGCTTGTGATGCGAGCCAGCCGCAGCTGGGCCACGGTGCCCCGACCCGGCCTCTCTCCAATCACACCCAAACGACACAAATTACCAATTAACAACCAAACCAGCGAGACCATAATGCATCCTACAAGTAGTCTGGTCACTGAGCAATCATTCTAGAGGTTAAAGGAAAATTTCAAATTACCCGGAACGTCAACATTGTAGAGAACTCCTTGGAAGAGCTTCAGGAGAAACAGCGAAGGACAAATGTGACTTAAAACAGCTGAAGACGAGGTCTTCAACATCATAGAGATGCTCTGATAAGAGGGGCTGGATTAGGGATCCCCAAAATTTTGATGAACGTGAAGCAGCATGTGTTGTAAGAATTTTTACAGACTGGTGGAACACTTCCATGGACTGTGGGTCGGGAACCACTGTGCTCAGCGACTAGTGTCTGGCTTGCTCACTCTGAAGTCATCCTGACAGGCCCGTCTCCGGGTCTGTAGGTGCAGGATAAGGTTCAGCTGCACGTTACTTGCCATAGCGAGTGAGTCAGTGATGCTGACTCATCTCCAAATGATTCAGGATTGAGCAAAGTTTCCGTGGATTTTGCTGCCACCTGGTGCTGATGAGGCTGCTATTGCGCTACTGACCGGAGTGAATGAGACCAAATGGGATCGGAGATTGCCAGAACACTTTCCCAATATCCAACACCCATTCAGTGGTAGGGATGACCCTTCTGTACTGGTGGGACACTTGAATGTCACATGGTGATATCGTGATGTGTATGTATGGGTTTTTATTGATGCATCTTTGTTTAAACACTTACAAATAACAGGTATTAATGGAACTGCCCCTTAAGACACCCCAGGACTCATCTCTGAGAACCAAAAAGATTTTTACAAGGACATGGGAACATGAACCCATAATCTGTAATAATGAGACAGACCTGTATGATAGATTTATGGATGGATGGATGGATGATAATATAGGAGAAGGCTACACTAATCCTGGGATGCCAACCCAGGATTTCCATCCTACCTGGACTCTAATGAATCACACCTGATCCCAGGCAGGTAGTAAGTCATCAGGTAGGGTAGAAAACTTGCTGGATACTGACACTGCAGGATCAAGGTTGCCTACCCCTGTGGTGGCAGATAGTATACAGGAGAAAGTGAAGATTTATGACCTAGCGTGACCTCCAGTGCTGAAAGTGCAGGTTTCACCAACCCCAGGTCTGACCTCCAGATGTAGATAGTGAAGAACCACTGACCCTCACGGAAACCCAGTATGCAATTGGTTATTAATCATAGGTTTGGGTGTGTATGTCAGGTTCGGGCCAGAAAAGGAGCTGTATACAACTCACAGTGGCTTTACAAGCAGAACCAGCTCTGAAGGTCAGGATTACGACACAGTATCCATAGTAGCCTTATCGCTCAGGAAGTGTCAAGGCTGTCAAAATGGGGGAAAAAAGCTAATCACAACGCTGACAGAGTACAAACCAGAACAACAAGCGTGTTTATGCCACTCTATGAGGCTCATTACCTAAAAAAATAAAAAAATAAAAAAACGCCCTTTGGTCAGGGGGGAAAGTCTAGTAATTTCCTGAAGGTTTTTATGTGGCTGAACTGCAGGCCACTGTAAATTATGGGATGAAGAAGTGAACGAATGACAGAAAGTGTGGGCGAGGGAGGGAGGGAATACGCCGGAGAAGAGCTTGGTCAGAGTTCGAGAAGAATCAGTGGGGGAAAGGGGGGGGTCAGCGGAAACAAGCACTCCACAGCACACAAATACCGTTTGCCAAGATTTTAATCACCCTGACTGGCTGTTTACGGAGCACAATTTACAAGTTCCACCACTGTCCAACTCAGCAGGAGCACTCATACATTCACGGTGAAATGTCAGGCACTTCATGGTCAAGATCTTCATCTGGATATGTTTGATAATCAGTTCCAATATCACTTCCTTCAAAATCAGCCAAGATCAACAAACTTAAAAAAAAAAAAAAACACACATTTTATTTAGAAATTTATAAAATCAATAAAACAGGAGTACTGGCTGGTAGCTACCTGAATGATGTAAACATTGATTGGCAGTTATACCCCTTGGGGGTCTCTGGAGGTGAGGCAGAGCTTCTCCGCACACGGGGGTCACAACATCACTGTGGACCTGTGTCGGGGGTCAGGGTACATCGCACCCTCCTCCCAGATGCCCCCTTTGGGGATCAGGTACCACATAACCACCCCCGAGGGGTTAACGGAGACCGTAAACTCTGTGGCGTCGTTCAACATCGGCATCGTCTTCTGCATGAACACATCGTACACCTGCGAGGAGAAGATGGAGGGAGAGGTGGGGCAGAGTTCAGGAAGGGGCGAGGGGGGCTGACGCGGAGTGCGCAGGATCATGCAGGGCCGGAGCAGACCTTATAGACGCCTGAAGTGTAGTTTAGTTTCCCCAGGCTGGTGGTGTAGCGGTATGGCATGTCAGTGCGTCGGCTGAAGAAGACAAGAGTGCTAGCCGAATCCGACAGGGGGCGCCAGAACACCTCAATGCCGCTGCTCTCCTGCAAAAGAAGGAAGGGGGGGCATTGTGGTTCTGACAGACCAGCTACAGGATGAACAGTCATCACTCTATCAACTTGGAGAAAAGGACATGATGAAAAGAGGCAAACACGAAATGTAACAGATATTCTATGGTCTATATACAAAAAATATACAGGTGCTAATAGAGAAGTACAACGAAATATCTTTGAGTAAACATACCTTCAACAGGCGCCTACCCTGGACACCCATGGGGTCCTGATTGATGCCTATGACAGCTTTGTTCTGCAGAATGGCCCGTGCCTCGCTGCTCAGAGTGCGAAGGTCAGTGGACATGAAGAGGGGAGCTGCCATGATGGCCCAGAGTGCCATTTGGGAGCGTGACTGCTCCACACTGAGGCCGAAGTCCCCGATGACAAGCTGGGTGGAAAAACCTATCCTTTTTAGTGTCAATTCGCAGCTACAGACCTGAAAACCGAGAGAAACAGCCACTCTATGGAGGGTCGCACCATGTCGGGGTCGTTCCATTTCCCAGGCCCGGCGGCAGGCTGCAGGATATCCTGGTGGGTCATGAACCAATCCACAATGCCCAGGACACTAGCCCAGGAGTCCTCAATATCATCATAGTTACGCCACAGATTACAAATGTCTCCCAGCAGTGAGTAGTTTACCTGTGTAGAGTCACAGTTAAAGGCAGCTAAGTACACTCTTGGGTGCAGGAAAGAAAAGCAAGTAAACAGAAGACAGAACAACAGACAGTGATTTTCTACTAAATGCTTTGGTTCTGAAGTATGATGCGCTACATACAGGGAGGCACATGACCGGTATGCAAGTATGCGCTTGATGTATAGATACAGAAATTACATATGAAATTACTATGCATTTTAACCTTTTTAGGGCAAATGCATACTTCGTTTGTGGTATAACGGTTAAAATGAATGATAATTTCTCCTCATAGCAGTGCAAAGGTATAGTTTATATGAATTTGTGCAGTTAAACCAAGAAACTGCCACGCATATCGCTTTATACACCAAATGCATACTTGTCTACCAGGTATGTGCATCTCTGACTATGTACAAGCTTAGCCATTAATGGATTCTCAGTCACGCAGCTTATCTGGATTTACTGCACCTCTCTTCAGTAAGGAGAGCAACTGCATCCTTGGTCAGACTTACATTAGGAGGAAGCCCACCCTGGTAGGCGGGCCAGCTGCAGGAGTAGCCAATCGGCCGGCCCGTGGCATTCAGAGCCGCTGACATCAAAGGATAACCTACCAGAGAGACACAAGATCTATGAGCTGTCAGTGGATACCTGACATCTCCTGGTGTCTTTCCCGAGCCCCGCGTCCTGATCCCGTCCCCTCCATCCTTCCACGCCACTCACCCTTCTCCTGCTCTGTAGCGTTAGAGTAGCAGCCGTCCAATTTCAGCATATCCACACCCCACTCCGCGAAGGTCTCAGCATCCACCTTGATCTTGTCGAGCGTGGTGCCCGGGTAGCCGCCGCAGGTGTGCGTGCCCAGGTCCCCGTAGATGCCCAGTTTCAGGCCTCGGTCATGGATGTAGCGGGCCAGTTTGGGGATTCCTCCTGGGAATCTGGGATGGCAGGAGATGAAGGGAGAGTCAGCTCTAGAGGAGGTAGATGCCTTCAGCAGTGTGAGACTGTGCCACAGTCCCGGATCAGTCCGAGCATGCGGTCATTAGCCACACAACAACCATGAAATGTAACAGAATTAGCATATTCTATGGTATATATGCACTGTCTATATTTTAAATATACACACATGCTAATAAGAGGTACAAGGAAGAAACCTTTGAGTAATATTACCTTCAAGAGACATGTACCGTAAACACCCATGCATAGTGATGGCTAAATGAAGCTTCATGAACCACTTGCTGTATTTTCTGGCCCCACTAGATGGCGCTCTTGGTTTGCTTTGGGGCATGCTTTGAGCCATTTTTTTAATAGAAAGACCCATCGAGTGGGAAATGAAGTTTCATTTGGCCATGACTACCCATGGGGTCCTGATTCATAGCCCCTGAAAATGGCTTCCCAGCAGCATCCAAATTACACTGTGTATATTTAACTTATCAGGTACTTTAACTTATCAGCCAGTCTCTGGAGAAGTCGGGGGCTTAAGGAGCTTGTTCAAGGGCCCAATGGTGATATCAGTTTGCTGAACCTGGGATGTGAACCTATCTGAGGCACAATGCCAAACCGCAACCCCCACCCCCCTCCAAATTCTAATCATGCGCTGAAGGTACAGAAATACCGGAATAGAAAAGCAGAACTTCAGTTTCACATCTTTCTGTGTACAGCAGGGTTTCAATAGAATGGTTGAAATGAACAGGAACGCTTTGTGTCAGGAACCCCGCCTCACTCTGGGAGAAACAGTCACTGCAGAAGACGAGCCCCAGGGGGAGTCGCACCTGGTCGGGTCTGCCTGCAGTCGGCCCTGGCTGTCACGCTCCATGGAAGACCAGCAATCATCAATATTGACATAGACGTATCCCAGCTCCTTCCAGCCATCCTCAGCCAGGCGGTCCGCCATGTCCCTGAAGAGGTTCTCGCTGGATGGGTATACAGTCAACATGATAGCTGAGCCAAGCGTACGTCACCCAGAAACGCACATCTCACTTCACTGCGTGATACTCTCCTGCCAGCTTCATACTGTCTGCATATGACATTCAGTATTGTTCAATTTGCACTTAATAATAATCGTTTACCTTATGCAATTCTTGGGGTCATTTTTACAGTCGATGTCGCATCGAAAGCGTTCCCATGCCAACCAACCCATGGGAGGTGTCCTCATCAGACCATTGTCCAAAGCGAAGGAGAATGTGGTTAGAGACAGGAACAGGGCCAGGAAACCCCCTGAAGATATCATCTTGGAGAGAAACCAACAGAACAGGCAGTAAATTCACTGTCATTGTAAGAAGTGATCATCTGACAGTTCACCTGCCTACAGAGAAGCTGGGTAGGGCTGAACACTGAGATCTGTTTGCTGAAGCCATAGTAAACACTCAGCTGACAGGTATTAATTTGGTTTGTAACGAGCATTTTAACGGATGGGTAACAATGCAGAAGGAACTTTCTTGCTTATGCATTACAGGACACTGTCAATCCCTTCAACATCCAGGCTATGAGAGGAAGGAAAATAAATTTTCCACGTAATTCAATCGATTTAACAACAATAGTGATAAATATAATTATATATTCCCGGTGACCGTCAGGATAAGAACATCGGTGCATTCAGCATATTATTTGGGGGGGGGGGACAATGTCACAGAAAAGGTTGCATGTTTAACATAATTACGCCCCTGAGTAACTGAATAAATTTGTTTCATACATGCTCACGCTGTTTCAGCTTCTGGTATTTAATATTAAATAAGCGATATTTATTTCGTGAATAAATTATTCCCGTAATAACCGTAAGATCAGGTAGCGTAGTGAAGGCAGATTGACAGGGATCACCTTACTGTATACCGCGTAGCACTGTTTCGCCTTAGTTAACAACTACTCAAGAACATTTGAGCAACAGAAATCTATTTTTGTATTAATCAAGACGCTATATCGCTTTGTCGACAGCATATGGGGTATTTAGGGTAGCCCAGAGTACATCTGTAATATTACTAGGCTGAACATCTGTGTTTTAGACCACGAGAAAGGGAAAAAATTCAGCCCGGAGAACAACATACCACAGAAAGAAAACATAAAAGTGTATGGCAATGAAAACTGTATTTACTTCAAACAGCTTTTGATTTTAATTACGCTATAATTATTCTTGGTATAATTATACTGCATTGACATCAGCGTAATAAAATACAAAGTACCTCTTAATCCAAGAGCTGAAAATCTTTAGTCTGGGCTTCAAAACAAGCAGGAAGTCATCGCCCAAAAGCAAGACTGCAGCAGAAAATCATCAGCATAATAAAGCCAGACAAGTTCCTGGTGCACGACAACCGCTCATAAATATGAGAGTGTCATGTGATCGGTCATGCGGGTCATGTGACCAGTGACACGTGCTCCCACAGTCCGCTGATAATGTGCGTTTACTGCAGTGCGGCCGCTGCACGTTTATGGCGCGCACGTCGTCCCTGTGCACGGTGTACCTATAGTATGTTTATTGCAGATACATAATCTATGGCGTTAGATTAGTGCCAAAAGTCGTACACATAAAAACCACACGCGCATGCGCTCGCGAGCAGAAAACCCATACTCTCTACGCGCTCGCTATTGTACAGCTCTCGCTCCCTCGGCGTTAAAATTAGTGCCAAAAGTCGAATCGCGCGTGTGTGCGCTCGCGTGCTGACAACCCATCCCCTATACGAGCTCACTCGCTCGACAGGAAGAATTTTGACACTTTGGAGGCGGGAACAGTGGCTAATGGCTCCGCTTCTTTGATTGTTTTTTTTTTTATATTGACTACGATTGGCTATTTGCTTTGGTAGAAGATGAAGATAATTGACCAATGGATGTGGGATTCACACTGTCATGATGTCGGAGCAAATAAGTCTTACACTGAGTTCACATCTCTTAGAGATTCTGTTTTCATATTCCACGTTAAGGATTGAAGTCGTGTGTGTCTTAATTAAAGCAGAGCTTGAAATTCAATGCGGTATAGCTGGTATCTCGTGCAACATTATTTATACACAGTCTGCTGTCATAATTTGGGAATTTCCCGCTTCGTCTTACCGTATATAAAAGAATGGGCCAATGTACGGTAAATTGCATTGTGAATAACATTTCTTAATACAACATCACAAAATCAATTTAATAAATTCAAATCCTGGGAAGAGCGCTCCTCAGATATTAGATTTCGGGTTAGTGTTAGCAGACTATAGGCGAAACCACCTTAAGTGCTATCTATTAATGTTTATTAAATTAGCATTAGAATGGAGAGGTTTTTAATATCTTTTGTCCTTGTACATACACTCGTTATTAAAGCCATAAAGTTGTCTGTCTGCTACATTGGAATCTCCAGTGAGTAAGTGTTTTTGATGAATTTTATTTAACTTTATTGGACTCTGGTCCTTACATCTAATGTCATACTTCTTCACTTATATTGTTTGTGAAAAGGTTTACCACGATCAAACAGAGCAGCCACTACATCATCATACATGAACAAGCACCTCACAAAACAAAAACATTTCATTTTCATGATTAAAACTTTTGAATGGTAGGCCTAGTGTGTGGATCAGAGACAAGATCTTGACACCTCATTAACTATAATTTGTTCTGTGAACAGCTCAGATACCACCTTCTCGAAAGTCTTCAGCATAAAATAGAAATGGGATTCAGCGCGACTCCACTAAATTTGGATTACCTGGAGTTCCTTTGTCATCAGGAGCTGTATCTTCTGCAGGCCCTGTCTAATCACATTGAAGTACCTCCTGCTATTACCCTGGCTTTGCAAGAGCTCTTTGACCTTGTGAGGGCACATCTGGAACGTCCAGCCCCATGTGTCACACAGGAAGTCGCTGCCACCATTGGACGACCCAAGATTTTGATTGAAGAGCAACGTTTGAAAGAAATGCTCCATACTTAACTTCCTGTGCCTTGCATAGCCACACTGATGGGTGTTTCAAGAAGAACAATCTTAAGAATGAAAGAGTATGAGCTCTGTGTTAGGGACACATATAATTCCATCAGTGATGAGGAACTTGACAATTTGGTTTCTTCTGTCAAGAATGATCTAGCAAATGCAGGCTACAGGATGGTCAAAGGGAGGCTGCAGTCAATGGGCTACAGGGTTTGGTGGAGAAGAGTTGCAGCCTCCATGCATAGGGTTGATTCCATGGGCATCATATCAAGGTTGTCAAGTCTTGGCTGTGTTGTACGCAGAATGTACTCTGTACCAGGGCCTTTGTCTCTGGTACACGTGGACACAAACCACAAGTTGATCCGGTTTGTATTAACATCAAATTTATTTGAAGTTTGTCCATCTACAGCCCTGGGTGGATTGGTGTGAGGTGGTGGTGGGGCTTTGGAGAAGATTTCCTGCCGATCAACACTGGCAACTTATATCTATGTGTCATAAGAACATAAGAACTATACAAACGAGAGGAGGCCATTCGGCCCATCAAGCTCGCTTGGGGAGAACTAAACTAATAGCTCAGAGTCGTTAAAATCTTATCTAGCTCTGATTTAAAGGAACCCAAGGATTCAGCTTGCACTACATTATCAGGAAGGCTATTCCACACTCTGACTACACGCTGTGTAAAGAAGTGCTTCCTTAAATCCAGCTTGAAATGTTCTCCCGCTAATTTCCACCTATGGCCACGAGTTTGTGTATTTAAACTAATGCTGAAGTAACTATTTGGTTGAACAGCATCCAAACCTGTTAGAATCTTATATACCTGGATCATGTCCCCCCTCAGTCTCCTTTGCTTGAGACTGAACAGATTTAGCTCAAGTAACCGTTCCTCGTATGACATTCCTCTAAGACCAGGAATCATTTTTGTGGCCCTACGCTGCACCTTTTCTAAGGCCACAATGTCCTTTTTAAGATATGGTGACCAAACCTGCACACAATATTCTAGGTGAGGTCTCACCAAGGAATTGTATAATCTTAGCATTACCTCCCTTGACTTAAACTCCACACACCTGGAGATATACCCCAACATCCTATTGGCCTTTTTTATTGCTTCCCCACACTGGCGAGAATGGGACATGGAAGCATCAACATACACACCAAGGTCTTTCTCATGATCAGCTACCTTTATTTCAGTGACACCCATGAAATACCTGTACTTTATATTTCTGCTCCCTAGATGGAGTACCTTACATTTATCGACGTTAAATTTCATCTGCCAGGTATCGGCCCAGTCACTAATTAAATCAAGATCCCGCTGTAGCTGCTGAGCCACTAATTCAGTATCTGCTACACCACCCACCTTGGTGTCATCTGCAAATTTCACCAGTTTACTGTATATATTGGTATCCATATCATTTATGTAAATTAGGAACAATAGTGGTCCTAAAATCGAACCCTGCGGTACCCCACTATGAACGCAAGCCCACTGTGACATTGTGCCTCTTATAACTACTCGCTGTTTCCTATCTGTTAACCAGTTATCAATCCAGGTCGCTACGGTACCTAAAATACCTGTCGCTTTGAGTTTAAGTAGGAGCCTCTTGTGGGGGACAACATCAAAAGCCTTTTGGAAATCTAAGTAGATGACATCATAGGCCTTCTTATCATCAACTTCCTGAGTAGCTTCCTCAAAAAACTCCAACAGATTTGTTAAACAGGATCTACCTCTCCTAAATCCATGCTGGCTATCCCGTCATGGAGGTCTCGGGACTCACAGATATTCAGAGACATGTGGATAGTTTACCAGAGTTTTTCAGCAGGAAATAGTTATTACTACAAATTGTCACCCCCCCCCCCCCTACAGAAACTGTATTTGGCTACAGTGGGAAAATCTTCTCTTTTTTTATTTGTGAGAACTTGAAAGCCCTTAAATTGCTTTCTGCAAAGTAAACAAAACTTTTGTTGTTTGGTATGTCAGTGCTTAATATTATCATGTAGTCTTCGTGAACTTTGTTTTAACCCGACTTAATGGCTTTCTTCAACTTGGCCAGGGACTGCATTTGAAAAGTAGCCACTTGACTAAAATTGGCACATTTTCAGAAATGCCAGCAACAATACTGATAATGAACACCCCTCTAACTGACTTTCAATTGGTTTAGAAAAAAGACTTTTAAGAGAAAAGAAAGCCTTCCTTTGGTTTTGCATTTTTCTCTTTTTTGTTAGCTGTGCACAACATATCAGAAGAATACATTACAATTAAATTAGTTAAGTAATAACAGATTGCGTATATACAATATTAAGGTGATAACAACAACCCTCACTGTCTCTAGGTGCTGGTTCAGACGGCATTCTGCAGCAGGGACACCACCCGTTGTGCGGCATCCTGCAAATCTCCCTATCACAACAGCCCACATAACAGAATAACATTAGTGTATGATTCAGTAGGGCTGGTCCAGGTCTGGAAAGTAGTTGGGCCAGATTTACAGACCAAGAAATTTAGCTGGGCCAGACATTTTCAGCGGCCCAGTAAGCAGCAGGTAATGGCATTTTAAACAAACACAAAGCAAGGTACATTATTTTAAAAAGCTACAACTGAACAGAATCTGAGAGCAATATTTTTTTTTCCACTTCTGAAATAAGAAAAATATTTTGGTCGTATCTGACCTAGACGCATCCCAAAGTGCATAAAAAGAAAAAAAATGCCTATTAGGTATAAAAATGCCTATTAGGTATTTATGTCTGGCACTAAACTGCCAGACATAAAGAAAAAGGGAAAAATCGGCTATAATCATCATCCGCTTATACTGTAGTGATCCATTTCACCCACACAGGCATGATCACCATAAGCGGTTTCCACATCGAGGTGACTATTCACTTTACCTCTGCTTTCTCCGACATCTTCCTGATTCTGCCGCCAACAAGGGGCTCATAGGGTGGAGACTGAGGGTGTTAAACAGACCAATCTTACTTTTGTCACTGAATGCAACAAATAATGCTGTATTTACCTGTTAAAATTCCAGCACCAGGTAAAGCAACAGAGCGACAATAGAAACTGCAATAATAATGGAAGTGCGCCGCCCTACAGGGAAGGAGGAGTGATGGGAGTCCAGGTGGTGGCTAAGCGCGCGTGGGGAGAGGCGTCATACTGTGAGGCTTCATGAACTTCCGATGGAGCAGTGCTGTCATACAGCGGGGAGCCTGAGAGGGGCACTGTGGCCGGGTGCGAGAGCCCTGGGTAATGAGTTGTAGAGCTGCGCAGGAACTGAGAGCCCAAGCTGTTGGACATTCCATTGGACTAGGAGACTGGGGTGAGCGAGGGGGAGCTCATTGGCCACAAACTGGGATACTGGCTGTGTGTGAGCAATGGGGTGGAGATTAAGGAAAGACGTTAAATCAGCATGTAGTGTTGCCTTGGAAACAACAACAAATATACTACAGTGTCACTGTACTAAAACAATATCAAAATAATGCCTATTTTTTATTCATTTTACTTGTAGAGTGCAAAGTACAAAGGAAAACAAAGAGTAACTATGGCGAAATAAATCAAAGCATGTCCCAGAATGCAGTGATGGGCCTGAATGGATCAGGACAGAAGAAGGTGAAAGACCTGTTAACGAGGTGAAACGATGAGGCGAGAACAAGAGGGAAGACGGGGGCCGGAGACTCAGCATGGGGGCAGGTTGGGGGAGGGAAGCACGGGCTCACCTGGAGCTGCTCCCGGAGGTGCTGCTATGACTCATGGGTAACATGCCGGAATGGGACGGCACCTGTAGGCTGGACCAGTTGTCATGGGACGGCAACATGGACAGACAGGTAGACGAGCTGTCTGAATAAGCAGCTGCAAGTATAAAACAATAAATGAAGCAGGTATGTGGTGGGCAGTGTTACAGCGTCCTTAATATGGCCAACACAGAAAAGGCATGTCATCATGTTATGTATATACTGCCTCCAGTTACTTAATGCCTAACTTTAATACATTGATTGATTTGTTCACTGCTGTAGCCTGTGTCAACTTTCCTTTCAGACAGATGTAAAGTCCTTTCTGTTTTTGTTCTGTGGAGTTTTTTTTGAACAGCATATGGCTGAATTCTGTTAAACCTCAGATTGAAGAAAATTGTGTTAATTGAAAAGCAAATATCAAAAACTCAGTCCGCAGGAATGTTTTTCAGAAGATTTCTGTGGACTTTTGGAAATTTCACGAAATTCCATCGCTCGATTACATAAACACTGAGTGAGATTTCATTCCCATTACTGCAACGTATGAAGAGGATTATGATTTATTACTTTAGGTTATCGGACTGAGTGAGTTTTGGAAATTTGCTCTTCAATCGATAACTGAAGCAGGGCTGTGAATGCAGAGGTTAATATACGTTGCATATCAACAGAACTGTATGTTTATGTCTTGTCTTAATTATTTTGATTAAATGTCTGACTATTCCCAATATGTGTGAACATACTTGGCCAAATAAAGCTGATTCTGATTCAGTCAGAGGGTAATCGTCGGTGTGCTGTACTATCGTGGTGACCCACACAGAGAGCTTAGGACCATGATTTCAGTGTGCGCTTGTGTGAGGGGACAGGCAGGGCGGCTGCTCATTGGGTGATGCACTCCTGTGGGTACAGGGGCTGGGATAGGGTGCGGAGCGGTTACTCCTCAAGGAGGAGTAATGGTCACAGCCGTGGGGGGAGGAGAGGGAGAGGGTGCTCCCAAACTGGGGGTGTGGGTTTGATGAAGAGCAGAGAGACCCTGAGCCTGGGATGAACCAGCTGCCTACTGAAACGAAAGCGGATAAAGACAGAAACTAGAACCTCAAACTAAACAACACAAACAACAATATCAAGTTATATTCAATCATTAAACAGTTATATATTTAATCTAAACAATAGTAATAAATATAGTTTCGATTCAAAATATCATTTACGGGTGAATCTTATGACTTGCACTGGGAAACAGGAAATGGGCCAAGCTGCAGGGCCAGTTCAAAGGCATAGTGCGAGGCGCCCAGAAGGGGGCGCGGTCTGGGCGGAGTCAGCTAAAGAAGAAAAAGGCCTGACCTTTTTCTGGATGCCGTGGACTGTGTTTGTGTGTGAGCTGCAGCTGCATGTTCCTTACATTTTTTTATCAACACCAGCACCGTGAGGTTTGGCCTGGACTGGGTCCTGTCCTGCACGGTTGAAGGCATGTTGACTGATGGTCAGCCCGTGTTCTGTTGGATCCCACAGAAAGGAAATGGGAATCTCATTTGGATCGGATGCTGACAGTTGAAAAAAAACTCATGTCTGTGTGTTATGAAAGAATATCAATAAATGTTTCCAGAGGTGTGAGGCAACAGTGCTAACCACTGCACCACCATGCCGCCCCCTGTATGCTATTTCATTCTATAAAAAGAAACTTACTGTACTGTACAATAAAGTATTTCACCACTGCTTCTTCCTCAGCTCCCACTGTTTGCTAGCACATGCATCTTTTGATTTCTTATTGCAATCTGTGCTTTATTTTTTTCGTGAAATGTAAGTGCAGTATCTGTTTATTAAGTGCTGTGTTTTAATATGTACATTATTATTTCAGTACTGTGTATACTGTCCTTAATGTCTTGCCTCTCATATAACTTGAGATACGCCAAAATTGACATGCAACAAGTGGTCCTGGTTCCAAATGCGGAAGCCGATGGATACCTGTACTTTATATGCTGTAGTGTGCTGGGTGTCAGACATTGCAATGCACCTTGCTTTGATTTTGACCCGTTAGATCAGAGGGAGGTAATCTTATCCAGAAAGGGCCGCTGTGTATGATGGTTTTCACTGCAACTCTCTGAACAGCGACCCTAACGGTTATCCCAATACCTTGATCTTGCTAGCATATTTAAATGTGTACCTATTCAGGAATATAGTGGTGAAGGCATTCAGAGGAGGACTGATGATTATCAGAGGGAACAAAGGGGCTTTTCAGACAGATTTTCGCCCTAGTCCAGTACTCATTGACAGTGTAATACACCGTGTTTCAGTTTCTCTTGATAGTCAATACATGTCACAGGATGTACATTACTCTGATGGGCAGGCCCTCTTACATATGATGGAAACACTACAACAACTTAAGAATAAGGGTCAGAAGAGTGAAAAACATATAATGAGTGTGTAGCTCAGCAGACTAAGACTCTGTGGCTGTGATCAGAAGGTCGACAGTTCGTGCTCAGAATTGGCAGAATAGCCACATGTCCACAGGCTTTTGAACAAGACCTGAAAACCCTGGGGGCCTCAAGGTAGCAGTGTCTTCACTGTGACCCCCAAGTTTGTTCTTGCCTTTATAGAGAGTAAGATGGGGCAAACTATTAATCCCATGGGGCCTCAGCAGAATTACAAATCATCCATCCATCCATCCATCCATCCATTTTCCAAACCGCTTATCCTACTGGGTCGCGGGGGGTCCGGAGCCTATCCCGGAAGCAATGGGCACGAGGCAGGGAACAACCCAGGATGGGGGGCCAGCCCATCGCAGGGCACACTCACACACCATTCACTCTCACATGCATTCCTACAGGCAATTTAGCAACTCCAATCAGCCTCAGCATGTTTTTGGACTGTGGGGGGAAACCGGAGTACCCGGAGGAAACCCCACGACGACATGGGGAGAACATGCAAACTCCGCACACATGTAACCCAAGCGGAGACTCAAACCTGGGTCCCAGAGGTGTGAGGCAACAGTGCTAACCACTGCACCACCATGCCGCCCCTTCAGATTATCATTTTTCCCCATAATTGCAATTTTAACATTAAATTTATGATTTTCACATGGTCCTGTGGCCGCTTTATATGGTAATTATTGATGAAAACCTTTTTGGAAAGTGAAACAATATTAAAATTGCTTTATTACGTAAAATAAACTGTTTTTGTTTAGTAAAATAATGTTTTTTCGCTCTTTATACTGCCGTCTTGTGGCAAAATTTAAGTACTGCAGTTTGAAAATAATTAAATGATTTATTCCCAAAATTGCAGTACCTACGTTTGGCCACGAGATGGCAGCAAGAAAATTGAAAAATTATTTTCCCACGGTCTACTAGCAGCTTTGTGTGGTAATTGTTTGTATTAAAAATACATTGGACCAAGTCAAATTATTTTAATGAAGAATTAACATCTAAAAGCTGCTAGTAGACCGTGGGAAAATATTTTTTCTATTTTCTTGCTGCCATCTCGTGGCCAAAAGTAGGTACTGCAGTTTGAAAACAAATGATTTCTTCCCGAAATTGCAGTACCTACTTTTGGCCACGAGATGGCAGCAAGAAAATAGAAAAATTATTTTCCCACGGTCTACTAGCATCTTTGTGTGGTAATTGTTTGTATTAAAAATACATTGGACCAAGTCAAATTATTTTAATGAAGAATTTACATCTAAAAGCTGCTAGTAGACCGTGGGAAAATTATTTTTCTATTTTCTTGCTGCCATCTCGTGGCCAAAAGTAGGTATTGCAATTTCGGCAAGAAATCATTTGTTTTCAAACTGCAGTACCTACTTTTGGCCACGAGATGGCAGCAAGAAAATTGAAATATTATTTTCCCACGGTCTACTAGCAGCTTTGTGATTTTAATTCTTCATTAAAATAATTTGACTTGGTCCAATGTATTTTTAATATAAACAATTACCACACAAAGCTGCTAGTAGACCGTGGGAAAATTATTTTTCTATTTTCTTGCTGCCATCTCGTGGCCAAAAGTAGGTATTGCAATTTCGGCAAGAAATCATTTATTTTCAAACTGCAGTACCTACTTTTGGCCACGAGATGGCAGCAAGAAAATAGAAAAATTATTTTCCCACGGTCTACTAGCAGCTTTTAGATGTTAATTCTTCATTAAAATAATTTGACTTGGTCCAGTGTATTTTTAATACAAACAATTACCACACAAAGCTGCTAGTAGACCGTGGGAAAATAATTTTTCAATTTTCTTGCTGCCATCTCGTGGCCAAAAGTAGGTACTGCAATTTTGGGAATAAATCATTTAATTATTTTCAAACTGTAGTACTTAAATTTTGCCACAAGATGGCAGTATAAAGAACGAAAAAACATTATTTTACTAAACAAAAACAGTTTATTTTACGCAATAAAGCAATTTTAATATTGTTTCACTTTCCAAAAAGGTTTTCATCAATAATTACCATATAAAGCGGCCACAGGACCATGTGAAAATCATAAATTTAATGTTAAAATTGCAATTATGGGGAAAAATGATAATCTGAAGGGGCGGCATGGTGGTGCAGTGGTTAGCACTGTTGCCTCACACCTCTGGGACCCAGGTTTGAGTCTCCGCTTGGATTACATGTGTGCGGAGTTTGCATGTTCTCCCCATGTCGTCGTGGGGTTTCCTCCGGGTACTCCGGTTTCCCCCCACAGTCCAAAAACATGCTGAGGCTGATTGGAGTTGCTAAATTGCCTGTAGGAATGCATGTGAGAGTGAATGGTGTGTGAGTGTGCCCTGCGATGGGCTGGCCCCCCATCCTGGGTTGTTCCCTGCCTCGTGCCCATTGCTTCCGGGATAGGCTCCGGACCCCCCGCGACCCAGTAGGATAAGCGGTTTGGAAAATGGATGGATGGATGATAATCTGAATAATATTCCCATAAGGCCAGCAGAAGGTAGTATGTAAAATTAACAACTATTTTCCTTGTACTGGTTTGTAATTCTGCTGAGGCCCCATGGGATTAATAATTTGCCCCATCTTGCTCTCCATAAATGCAAGAACAAGCTTGGGGGTCACAGTGAAGAGATTGCTACCTTGAGGCCCCCAGCGTTTTCAGGTCTTGTTCAAAAGCCTGTGGACATGTAGCTATCCTGCCAATTCCAAGCACGAACCATCGACCTTCTGATCACAGCCACAGAGTCTTAGTCTGCTGAGCTACACACTCATTATATGTTTTTCACTCTTCTGACTCTTATTCTTAAGTTGTTGTAGTGTTTCCATCATATGTAAGAGGGCCTGCCCATCAGAGTAATGTACATCCTGTGACATGTATTGACTATCAAGAGAAACTGAAACACGGTGTATTACACTGTCAATGAGTACTGGACTAGGGCGAAAATCTGTCTGATAATCTACCTATTAACTGGAAGAGTACAAACTGGAAATGGATCCCCTAATACAGAGGGATTAACGTCTGTGCCACATCCAGAACCATTCAGTGTAGGAGTCTGCTGGTTCTACTGGATACTGACAAGTACCCAGCCCCTTTGTTCCCTCTGATAATCATCGGTCCTCCTCTGAATGCCTTCACCACTCTATTCCTGAATAGGTACACATTTAAATATGCTAGCAAGATCAAGGTATTGGGATAACCGTTAGGTTCGCTGTTCAGAGAGCTGCAGTGAAAACCATCATACACAGCGGCCCTTTCTGGATAAGATTACCTCCCTCTGATCTAACGGGTCAAAATCAAAGCAAGGTGCATTGCAATGTCTGACACCCAGCACACTACAGCATATAAAGTACAGGTATCCATCGGCTTCCGCATTTGGAACCAGGACCACTTGTTGCAAGTCAATTTGGGCGTATCTCAAGTTATACGAGAGAGGCAAGACATTAAGGACAGTATACACAGTACTGAAATAATAATGTACATATTAAACCACAGCACTTAATAAACAGATACTCCACTTACATTTCACGAAAAAAATAAAGCACAGATTGCACTAAGGAATCAAAAGATGCATGTGCTAGCAAACAGTGGGAGCTGAGGAAGAAGCAGTGGTGAAATACTTTATTGTACAGTACAGTAAGTTTCTTTTTATAGAATGAAATAGCATACAGGGGGCGGCATGGTGGTGCAGTGGTTAGCACTGTTGCCTCACACCTCTGGGACCCGGGTTCGAGTCTGCGCCTGGGTTACATTGGTGTGGAGTTTGCATGTTCTCCCCATGTCGTCCTGGGGTTTCCTCCGGGTACTCCGGTTCCCCCCACAGTCCAAAAACATGCTGAGGCTAATTGGAGTTGATAAATTGCCTGTAGGTGTGCATGTGTGAGTGAATGGTGTGTGAGTGTGAGCTGCAATGGGCTGGCCCCCCATCCTGGGTTGTTCCCTTCCTCGTGCCCATTGATTCCGGGATAGGCTCCGGACCCCCCGCGACCCAATAGGATAAGCGGTTTGGACAATGGATGGATGGATGGATGGAAATAGCATACAGATTAAGCACCTGCACTGTGCTATCTGCTTATAGTAGCTGTCCATTGTAGATACATCACTGTATGCATACTGTATTAAGAGCTAGATTAGGACAGTGGGTCACTATATAGCTGGCAGTCCTGTTCATTTTCCTGCACCCGTTACACTAAGTGATACCCCCACTAATGTCCTCTTTCATCCACTTTCGGGCATCTCTTGATCAGTGTATATTATTTACTATGGACCTTGGACATACATGCGATTGGACACACACACACACACACACTTACACTAATTACCTAATCAACCATCTGTGCAAGCAGGTAAACATTTACCATCTATATAAGTATTGCACATTGCATAGAGAGTGTCCGATCTATATTAAAGGTGACTCGAAAGAAGTCAGACTTCAGTGAAGACTATAAATTGGCAGCCATAACATAAGCCGTAAATAATTACCAAATGGGTCATCCCCTTTCGGAAACATTTATTGATATTCTTTCATAATTGATTTAGATTAAATATATAAATATATAACACCCCCAGTTTGGGAGCACCCTCTCCCTCTCTTCCCCCCACTGCTGTGACCGTTACTCCTCCTTGAGGAGTAACCGCTCCACACCCTATCCCAGCCCCTGTACCCACAGGAGTGCATCACCCAATGAGCAGACGCCCTGCCTGTCCCCTCACACAAGCGCACACTGAAATCATGGTCCTAAGCTCTCTGTGTGGATCACCACGATAGTACAGCACACCGACGATTACCCTCTGACTGAATCAGAATCAGCTTTATTTGGCCAAGTATGTTCACACATATTGGGAATAGTCAGACATTTAATCAAAATAATTAAGACAAGACATAAACATACAGTTCTGTTGATATGCGACATATATTAACCTCTGCATTCACAGCCCTGCTCCAGTTATCGATTGAAGAGCAAATTTCCAAAATTCACTCAGTCCGATAACCTAAAGTAATAAATCATAATCCTCTTCATACGTTGCAGTAATGGGAATGAAATCTCACTCAGTGTTTATGTAATCAAGCGATGGAATTTCGTGAAATTTCCAAAAGTCCACAGAAATCTTCTGAAAAACATTCCTGCGGACTGAGTTTTTGATATTTGCTTTTCAATTAACACAATTTTCTTCAATCTGAGGTTTAACAGAATTCAGCCATATGCTGTTCAAAAAAAACTCCACAGAACAAAAACAGAAAGGACTTTACATCTGTCTGAAAGGAAAGTTGACACAGGCTACAGCAGTGAACAAATCAATCAATGTATTAAAGTTAGGCGTTAAGTAACTGGAGGCAGTATATACATAACATGATGACGTGCCTTTTCTGTGTTGACCATATTAAGGACGCTGTAACACTTCCCACCACATACCTGCTTCATTTATTGTTTTATACTTGCAGCTGCTTATTCAGACAGCTCGTCTACCTGTCTGTCCATCTTGCCGTCCCATGACAACTGGTCCAGCCTACAGGTGCCGTCCCATTCCGGCATGTTACCCATGAGTCATAGCGGCACCTCCGGGAGCAGCTCCAGGTGAGCCCGTGCCTCCCCTCCCCCACCTGCCCCATGCTGAGTCTCCGGCCCCCGTCTTCCCTCTTGTTCTCGCCTCATCGTCTCACCTCGTTAACAGGTCTTTCACCTGTTTCACCTTTCATCTGTCCTGATCCATTCAGGCCCATCACTGCATTCTGGGACATGCTTTGATTTATTTCGCCATAGTTACTCTTTGTTTTCCTTTGTACTTTGCACTCTACAAGTAAAATGAATAAAAAATAGGCATTATTTTGATATTGTTTTAGTACAGTGACACTGTAGTATATTTGTTGTTGTTTCCAAGGCAACACTGCATGCTGATTTAACGTCTTTCCTTAATCTCCACCCCATTGCTCACACACAGCCAGTATCCCAGTTTGTGGCCAATGAGCTCCTCCTCGCTCACCCCAGTCTCCTAGTCCAATGGAATGCCCAACAGCTTGGGCTCTCAGTTCCTGCACAGCTCTACAACTCATTACCCAGGTCTCTCGCACCCGGCCACAGTGCCCCTCTCAGGCTCCCCGCTGTATGACAGCACTGCTCCATCGGAAGTTCATGAAGCCTCACAGTATGACGCCTCTCCCCACGCGCGCTTAGCCACCACCTGGACTCCCATCACTCCTCCTTCCCTGTAGGGCGGCGCACTTCCATTATTATTGCAGTTTCTATTGTCGCTCTGTTGCTTTACCTGGTGCTGGAATTTTAACAGGTAAATACAGCATTATTTGTTGCATTCAGTGACAAAAGTAAGATTGGTCTGTTTAACACCCTCAGTCTCCACCCTATGAGCCCCTTGTTGGCGGCAGAATCAGGAAGATGTCGGAGAAAGCAGAGGTAAAGTGAATAGTCACCTCGATGTGGAAACCGCTTATGGTGATCATGCCTGTGTGGGTGAAATGGATCACTACAGTATAAGCGGATGATGATTATAGCCGATTTTTCCCTTTTTCTTTATGTCTGGCAGTTTAGTGCCAGACATAAATACCTAATAGGCATTTTTATACCTAATAGGCATTTTTTTTCTTTTTATGCACTTTGGGATGCGTCTAGGTCAGATACGACCAAAATATTTTTCTTATTTCAGAAGTGGAAAAAAAAATATTGCTCTCAGATTCTGTTCAGTTGTAGCTTTTTAAAATAATGTATCTTGCTTTGTGTTTGTTTAAAATGCCATTACCTGCTGCTTACTGGGTCGCTGAAAATTTCTGTCCCAGCTAAATTTCTTGGTTTGAAAATCTGGCCCAACTACTTTCCAGACCTGGACCAGCCCTACTGAATCATACACTAATGTTATTCTGTTATGTGGGCTGTTGTGATAGGGAGATTTGCAGGATGCTGCACGACGGGTGGTGTCCCTGCTGCAGAATGCCATCTGAACCAGCACATAGAGACAGTGAGGGTTGTTGTTATCACCTTAATATTGTATATACGCAATCTGTTATTACTTAACTAATTTAATTGTAATGTATTCTTCTGATATGTTGTGCACAGCTAACAAAAAAGAGAAAAATGCAAAACCAAAGGAAGGCTTTCTTTTCTCTTAAAAGTCTTTTTTCTAAACCAACTGAAAGTCAGTTAGAGGGGTGTTCATTATCAGTATTGTTGCTGGCATTTCTGAAAATGTGCCAATTTTAGTCAAGTGGCTACTTTTCAAATGCAGTCCCTGGCCAAGTTGAAGAAAGCCATTAAGTCGGGTTAAAACAAAGTTCATGAAGACTACATGATAATATTAAGCACTGACATAACAAACAACATTTTTACATGCAAAATATACAGGAAATATACACTGCAACAGGCTAGGATAGACAAATAACCAAATACACTTGCAAGCCTGACCACTTTAGACCCCAGATTAGAAACTGTTGGTGAATGAGCATATATTTTTTCCAAGTTTTGTTTACTTTGCAGAAAGCAATTTAAGGGCTTTCAAGTTCTCACAAATAAAAAAAAAGAGAAGATTTTCCCACTGTAGCCAAATCCAGGTTCTGTGGGGGGGGGGTGACAATTTGGAGTAATAACTATTTCCTGCTGAAAAACACTAGTAAACTATCCACATGTCTCTGAATATCTGTGAGTCCCAAGACCTCCATGACACATAGATATAAGCAGCCAGTGTTGATCGGCAGGAAATCTTCTCCAAAGCCCCACCACCACCTCACACCAATCCACCCAGGGCTGTAGATGAACAAACTTCAAATAAATTTGATGTTAATACAAACCGGATCAACTTGTGGTTTGTGTCCACATGTACCAGAGACAAAGGCCCTGGTACAGAGTACATTCTGCGTACAACACAGCCAAGACTTGACAACCTTGATATGATGCCCATGGAATCAACCCTATGCATGGAGGCTGCAACTCTTCTCCACCGAACCCTGTAGCCCATTGACTGCAGCCTCCCTTTGACCATCCTGTAGCCTGCATTTGCTAGATCATTCTTGACAGAAGAAACCAAATTGTCAAGTTCCTCATCACTGATGGAATTATATGTGTCCCTAACACAGAGCTCATACTCTTTCATTCTTAAGATTGTTCTTCTTGAAACACCCATCAGTGTGGCTATGCAAGGCACAGGAAGTTGAGTATGGAGCATTTCTTTCAAACGTTGTTCTTCAATCAAAATCTTGGGTCGTCCAATGGTGGCAGCGACTTCCTGTGTGACACATGGGGCTGGACGTTCCAGATGTGCCCTCACAAGGTCAAAGAGCTCTTGCAAAGCCAGGGTAATAGCAGGAGGTACTTCAATGTGATTAGACAGGGCCTGCAGAAGATACAGCTCCTGATGACAAAGGAACTCCAGGTAATCCAAATTTAGTGGAGTCGCGCTGAATTTCTATTTTATGCAGAAGACTTTTGAGAAGGTGGTATCTGAGCTGTTCACAGAAAAAAATATAGTTAATGAGGTGTCAAGATCTTGTCTCTGATCCACACACTAGGCCTACCATTCAAAAGTTTTAATTATGAAAATGAAATGTTTTTGTTTTGTGAGGTGCTTGTTCATGTATGATGATGTAGTGGCTGCTCTGTTTGACCGTGGTAAACCTTTTCACAAACAATATAAGTGAAGAAGTATGACATTAGATGTAAGGACCAGAGTCCAATAAAGTTAAATAAAATTAATCAAAAACACTTACTCAGTGGAGATTCCAATGTAGCAGGCAGACAACTTTATGTCTTTAATAATGAGTGTATTTAGCAGCTACAAGGACAAAAGATATTAAAAACCTCTCCATTCTAATGCTAATTTAATAAACATTAATAGATAGCACTTAAGGTGGTTTCGCCTATAGTCTGCTAACACTAACCCGAGATCTAATATCTGAGGAGCGCTCTTCCCAGGATTTGAATTTATTAAATTGGTTTTGTGATGTTGTATTAAGAAATGTTATTCACAATGCAATTTACCGTACATTGGCCCATTCTTTTATATACGGTAAGACGAAGCGGGAAATTCCCAAATTATGACAGCAGACTGTGTATAAATAATATTGCACGAGATACCAGCTATACCGCATTGAATTTCAAGCTCTGCTTTAATTAAGACACACACGACTTCAATCCTTAACGTGGAATATGAAAACAGAATCTCTAAGAGATGTGAACTCAGTGTAAGACTTATTTGCTCCGACATCATGACAGTGTGAATCCCACATCCATTGGTCAATTATCTTCATCTTCTACCAAAGCAAATAGCCAATCGTAGTCAATATAAAAAAAAACAGTCAAAGAAGCGGAGCCATTAGCCACTGTTCCCGCTTCCAAATTGTCAAAATTCTTCCTGTCGAGCGAGTGCGCGCCGTACAGACGCGAGCGCGTAGAGAGCATGGATTTTCTGCTCTCGAGCGTATACGCGCGCGACTTCTGGCACTAATTTAACGCCATAATAATCTGCATGTGTGTAAGCGTTCTGCAATGCGGGTAGGTTTTTACACATATAAATAGTTCTCTGAGTTTCAAATAGATAAGACTAATTTATATGCCAAAATAAGTTAATACTTGATATGGTAAAATGTTCACCCGTAGAATACAAACAGCCTGTGAAAGCAAGTGAATGGAAATGGAATTTTAAATAGAAATTTAAACCAAATCAAAGCTCTTCAATCTGAACAGAGTATTATAATATGCAAATGTATACCAAATAAGCCTCGTAGAATCTGAAGTGAATGTTCCATCCAGCTTTCAAACACTTATACAGTACAGAGGTGCTGCTCTCACCTGCTGAACGATGGATGCCAGTAAACGAAATGTAATAAAATGTAAATTAGGTCCTCTTCAGTGATGGAGATTATTCGGGCCGAACCGGGGGAGTGATGCACGGTAACAGCATGCAGAAATAGTCTTTCAGTCAGTGGTTGTCCCACATGCACTTTTACATCCGCAACTGTCATATTCCCCTGCAATACAAGCATGTGGCTCCATTGTAACTACCTGCGTTTATAAATTCCTAACCAAATATTGATAATCTAATTTAGTCCCCATCTTGAGGGTGACAGGACACATGGGGTATAGCGGTAAGGGGGGTCTAGAAAGCAATGAAGCAGGAAGTATTATAATCAGCAGAAATGGGGCAGATAGAAAAATTACAGGAGCACCAAATGTAACGGATCGGTCAAGTTTGTGCTGAAAAGAGAAGAACTAGTTTGAATAACAACCGATGTAAAGAATCTCATTCGGTCAATAATAAGATGCGTACAAATTTTTACATTCCTCCATTGTTTAGTACAACATGAACCCGTAAAGGTGCAGTACCTCTATTTCACACGCGGTGGCAGTGTCGACCTGTGGGGAACCAGCTTCTGGGACCTCATGTCGTTACTATTGGTTTTCTGCATGTTGTTTATGCATGTTTGTGTGTGGTCGCCAAATGTTTGCTGTGCTTGATCTAAAAAATACGCTTTCAGCAGCGACGTTTAATTTACCCACTCCCACATCATACCGCCACCAAAGAACTCACAAATAATGATCATATTTACGTTTGCTTCATTTGTGTTTATTCGTTTATTAAATTAAACTTTGTCGCCTTATTTCCAGTTCAGAGCTGTCTGCTTAAGAGGTTTCGTGATCGAAGAGGTTAAAAAATGTTCAGATGTGCAGTACTATGAGGCTACTATCACGGATTCGTAATATGGTGCCGGTATGAAACATTGGCGCTAAGTTATAATGCTGATAATGGCGTCCTGCGCTATGTGAGTGGCAGTAATTTATAATGTTGGTGATAGTCTGCTGTCCTGAGGTCCATTCAAAGCACCACCGACTATTACAAATAATGTAGGGGACACATAGTACTGAGTACTGTAAATAATGTAGGGGACAGTACTGAGTACTGTAAATAATGTAGGGTACACAGTACTGAGTACTGTACATAATGTAGGAGACACATAGTACTGAGTACTGTACATAATGTAGGGGACACATAGTACTGAGTACTGTACATAATGTAGGAGACACATAGTACTGAGTACTGTACATAATGTAGGAGACACATAGTACTGAGTACTGTAAATAATGAAACAGCACTTGTTTTACACCATTGATGCAATTTCTTATGAGAGCTCTTATATGTCTAGAAAAATAAATAAAATTCAAGAGAATTAAACCTTTTGTATTAAGATCCATACATAAAGTAACAATGTCCTGTGGCTGTTTTCTGGTCATCATTGCATAGTGCTGTGGCTGGGCATTGCTGTGCACTGTGTATAGAGGTGACCTTCTCATCTTAACACTGCAGCTACAGTGGTGACCTTTGATGTGGGCCTGCCTGCTGAGGCTATGCACTTAATGTATCCATCCATTCATCCATCCATCCATCATACCAGCACTCTCAGAGTTTTTTTTAACAAACAAACGAAGCAGGAGCGCATTTAACCATGTAATTTCGGGGATGTCATTCTGCATGCATTGCTATTGTGGGCCCAATTTTTACCAATTAAATATGTTCACTTTTGATACTGACATACTGCCAGCTGCGAGAAAATTTAACGGGAGATGAACCATGCTGGGCGATGAAACCGTGCTATGTGAAGTGATATTCCGTATGAAATGTTTAAAGATTATGTACGACACAAAAGCCGTGAGGCAAGACGAGATAAAAACGAGTAACAATAGCTGCTGATTCAGGCTAACATAAAATTCGCCTGTTTTTACAATGTTCTTCAACCTGCTTCTGCCTTCAGCAACTCCAGAAATCGGAATCTTTTCGTGAATAACTCTGTATATACGCAGGGTTGCATGTCGCAAACAGGGCTAGGTGTTGGGCATCGTCATAGAGCTGTAGGCTGTGATGTTACTACAGTGAGAATGTGCTGGCTGGTGCAGCTCTTGGGCGCTAGGACCCCGTGGCCGGGCGCTGTCGTGCGGTCACTGGCGGCTGACAAGCCGCGGAGCTGCGGAGTTTGTCGCTATTTATAATAAAGTGCAGAGTAACCGGAGCAGAAGTAGCCGTCTGGTCCGCCGCCCCAGGAGCGCAACACGTGGTCTGCCCTGTGCCTCATAAACCTGCGCGGATCCCTGGCCTTTTGTGTGTTTTATCTGCTGGCACCGGTCTCCTCCAGAGGACTGAGAGCTTGGGGGTATCTTGCGCCAGCGGGGAAGGTGGGAAGCAGCTGGTGAAGGGGGGGCAGATCGGCTCCTCCCGGGGCACGGAATTAAATGCCTGTGCGTAACTGCGCTGCCTTAGCTTTTTGTCTGTCAAGTCCCGTATTTTCGGGGAGGTGATGCGGCTCCGTGCCAGCTTAGGGTAGGGCTCTGACAGCACAAAGCCGAGTAAGGGGACGCCTGGCCGGGATTGCGCTGCTCCGATGCGCCGGAGGTGTGCGCTGAGCCGCAGGCTGTGTGAACCCCCAGGGCTGCTGCAACTCGCTCTCCATCGGTTGTCCGCCTTTTCCGAGGAGACTTTCTGAACTACTGCTTGTGGGTTTTTTAAAATCCTATGTTTTTAATATTACTGGACGAGAGGAATTGCAATCAGCTGGAACTTTTCTTCTCAGTCTGGATAACGGAGTTTTGACATTTCATTTTAATGCCTTACAGTTTTTAATCTCATTTCAGTTACAGATTTATTCATTACTATAACACAGTACAGAAATGCTAAAAGTATCTCAAGTTTATACAAATAATGTAATTTAGAATACGATACTGTCAAAGTCGTGTGGGCTATTTCGTATTTGCTTGTAGAAATAATATATATAGCCATAAATTATCTATGTTCGCTTTTTGCGCTCAGCGATCGCAGTTGTTTTCCTCCAGACGCTGTTTCACGGTACTCCTTCTAAACATGAACTGCTACCTTCTCAGTCTCTTGCTGACCCTGGATCTGCTCACGGTGGCTCTCAGTCTGTCCACTTGTAGCACGCTGGACATGGATCAGTTCATGAAGAAGCGCATCGAGGCGATCCGCGGCCAGATCCTCAGCAAGCTGAAGCTGAGCAGCCCCCCGGAGCAGTATCCCGAGCCCGGGGAGGTGTCCCGGGATATCATCGCCATCTACAACAGCACCAGAGACCTGCTACAGGAGAAAGCCAACGAGAGGGCGGCGACGTGCGAGCGCCAGCGCAGCGACGAGGAGTATTACGCCAAGGAGGTGCACAAGATCGACATGCAGCCCTTCTTCCCTTCTGAGAGTGAGCCCCTCTTATATTACACCCTTTATTTCGTACACTTTCGCGTGCTGTTATATCGTCTCTGTGTGTTTGTGAGCGTGTCAATGTGTGACTGGCGTTTAGAGCTCATTTGGCGCAAGTCACTTTATCAGGGGACTTAATTATGTTTGTTTATTGGTTCTGTGTACCGATGTCATGCTCACTGAAAAAGGCACAATCTCACTTACGCGCACACAACCAAACATACATACACGCACTCACACACACAGAAAATAGACACAGCAGTTGCACACACATGTAACTGCACGCAGACTCACACATACACGCATTCACATACATGCATGCATTCACGTACACACACACTCATAAACAGACATAGACATTTACATGGGCACATACATGCACTCAGTCAGACAAACAAATGCACACTCATACAGTCACACACACACACACACTGACAGACGCAAGTACACAGGCGCACAGACACGCAGAGGTGATTCTAGGAACACTAGGGGCCCCCAGGCAAGACCTCCATGGGACCATCTGCCCCATCCCAGTTGGCATGGTAAAACTTATAACTATTACTTAGCGTGAAGTCTGAATTAATAATATTAGCAGAGAATTTGATAAACACAATTCATTTATTTCCACTTTACTGTGAAAAGCAGCATATATGCAAATAAAGCAGAATTGTCATTGCAATGTACAGTGTAATTGGTCCAGTTTGGGGGCCCCTCCCAGCTCAGGGGCCCCTCCAGGCTCAGAGGCCCCAGACCATTGCCTGCCTTGCCTGTCCTGTCCCTATGGCACTGCATACACACACATACACACACATACAGACACGTGGGGCTGTTTGTGTTTAAGTCCAGGCAAAGTAACTGCATTGTATTAATGTGGGGTTTAAGCTCCTGCATACAGTGACTGTGCATCTGTATGGAGGGGGCCGAGCAGTATGTAAACTGCATCCCAGAGGACAGGTCGGCATCTACTGCGGTCATGACTATGAAATTCATTTTGCCGGTGATTCATTCAGTAGCGAGGAAATGAAAGAGACAGTTTGGGCAGTTCAGTATCCGGAGGCGGTGCGTACAGAAGGCAGCTACACTTGAAAGAGCCCTTTTAAAGCGGAGCAGAGCCTAGAGAATGTGTAGGGGTTTCACTTATTCCAGCCTGGAATGAAAACAAGTCAAACGAAGAACCGGCTTCAGATGGGGTTTCTAATTTCATACGTGCATGTTAACATTTTTAACTTATTACTTAAAATGTGTATACTTCTGAATTTATGCCTTAATCCAGATCAAATGCGAAAGTGCACAGAATGGAGGAAAATAAGTCGAGAGACATTTTATACCCAAGGAATTTTTTACCTTAAATATTATCCTTGGCCTTGACTGTTCTGCAAATACGCTGAACGCGAATGGTGTTGGGATCTGCGCCAGCAGCAGACAGGAAGACGTTTACGGGCATAAATACCACTGTGTCAACAGTCAGAGTCGCTCAGATGCCCCCAGTGTCTCAGGGAGAAGGACTCAATGTGGAAGTGCGTTCATTCTGATGCCTTCTGTCTGTCTGTCTGTCTGCCTGTCTGTCTGCCTGCCTGCCTGCCTGTCTGTTTGTCTGCCTATCTGTCTGTCTGCCTGTCTGTCTGTCTGTCTGTCTGTTTCTCCATCTGTCTGTCTGTCTGTCTGTGTTCCAATTGAGCAGCACATTCTAACTGTATCCTGAGCTTCAGGATTTGCAGGAGCTCACAGACAGAGCTCTAACGAATGTGTCGTGTGGTTTCCACCCAGCCGCACCATTTCGGGGCCTCAGATACGTTCTCATTACCTTACATGAACCCTCATTTCCCCCCCTGCAAGCACGTCCAGCATTGTGTTAATGGAGCAAAGGTTCGCTGAGCGAAGCAGACAGATTGGGCAGTGTAGCATAGCACAGTCAGCCCCATGTCTGTTAAAAGCAGTAGTTTCCTGGAGTCTGTGAAAGTAGTCTAGTCTACACCAGACCTTCATTTTCATATGTGATGCAAGAGCTTTTTCACTGTCTGTACCTCATTTTCATATGTCTCCTCACCTCAATCCCAGCCCTCTGATATAAGAGCATTTTCTCTGTCTGTACCTCATTTTCACACGTCTCCTCACCTCAGTCCCGGTCCTCTGATGTAATAAGGTTTTCACTGTCTGTACTTCATTTTCACACGTCTCCTCACCTCGGTTCCCAGTCCTCTCATGTAAGATCTTTCTCTGTCTGTACTTTTTCGCATATGCTGTTTGTACACGTGCCCGGTCATTCTGTTTTAGAATGTTTTTGTAATCTGTGTCTGTACTTTTCTGCAAAGCTATGCTGGACATCAGCATTAGTAATAATGCATGGTGTGTGGAGTATATAGAGATGTGGGTGTTTGTATAATCAGGACTGCTATGTGACACAGTAAGTTTGCTGTGCAGAGTTCCGGGACTCTCCCATTCTACTCCCTCAAAAGACACACACATACTCCTTCTCTCTTAAACACACTTACTGATCTACTGACCGAATCATAAGTCAACCTTCACACTGCTAGCGGACTCACAAAAATGACAGGATGTGCTGGAACAGGGCCCCTGTAAACACTCACATTTGCGCAGTCTTACCCCGTATGCGCACACACACTGCGCATTTTGTGAAGTGCTTATGGTGGAACTGCAGTCTTGCACTGAATAAGTAGTCAGAGAGTAAATGACTGGATGCTGAAGGTGGTTTGTTCAAATGTGTCTCACTGTCATTAAAAAGCCACACATTAGGGTGAACGATTGTCAGTGTTTTTTTGCAGCTCACATGCCATATGTCTGTATTACATATTGTTCATTTGTTCGTAGGCGAGTCTTTATTATTACAAATATTCATGTATGTAGGAAAGGAAGTCAGTGCCACGGTTTGTGTGAAGCTGCTGTAGAGGCTGTTAAATGTGAATGTGTCCGAGTGTCCCAGCAAACTCAGTGCTTTTGTCTTGCGGCAACATTATTACCATGAGCTGACATCAGTGGGTTCTAAAAGCCTCAATGTCAGAGAAACATCCAGAAAGGCTGTTTAGAAGGGCCCGCCCCCCCACAAAACAGAGCCTGGGGTCCTGGAATTCTCTGCACACCTAGAGGTAGAAATTTCAGGTCCAGAGAGTAAAAATCCAGGCTGAGTCCTCTGTGACTATGACTCTTTATGCTGAATTGGTCGGTTGAAACAAAATCGTGGTCTGGACTTTTACTTTCTGGACCTGACGTTTCCACCACAATCTGCCACTCATATTGGTGCTGTTTGTTTGTTAGATTTAAATCCACAGCTTTGTCTAACAGTGAGAGGTCATTCAGAGCTACCCAAAGACGGATCCTCACGGAGGCGATGCCAGTGCACTCCAAGATGCACTGTGTATCAGTTACCATATCCATATTGGCTGATGTTCGTTAAAAATCAATACATCACCACCGGGCCAATGTGTCGGTCTTGGCCAGTATTGCTGGCCAATATTTAGACTTCAGTGAATATTAAAAATGTGTAGCACTAGAGTGAAACAGATAACTACTAAAATAGTTATGATGACTGCATTGGACTATCAGCTATTTTTCCGGAGTGGAGGATGAAGGATTCCATCAGCTCACTCGCCACTTATAACCTCCCAAGTCGGAGGAACTTCCCTGATGTCTCACTGCCTGATTATATGGTACGGCTGCAACCACACGTTCATGAGATCTTAAGCAGTAATGACACCGTGGAGATCACAGGTTAGCCGATTATCAGTTTTGAATTTACTGATTAATTGTCATTGTTGATACACCACAGCACAACAACGAAATGTGTCCTCTGCATTTAACCCATGTGTGAGAATGTGACGTAGCAGGGGGCAGCTAATTCGGGGCCCGGGGAGCGGGGCTTGGGGGCGGTACCTTGCTTAGGGTACCTCAGTGGTGCCTTGCTGGTTGGGGATTCAAACCTTTCAATTACAAGTGAGCTTCCCTAACCATTAAGCCACCACTGCCCACAATTACAACTTGGTAACTGTGATTGGGAATATTAGATTTCCATACCGGTGCCCCACTGTATGCTGTGGCCCTGCCCAACCTGTGTGTTCAGGACCCATCTTTTACGGCTCCTCCTCCAGTGCTCCTCTGCGTACCACAATGCTCCTTGATTTTCCCACAATGCTCCACTCCATGTATCCTGTTTTCTATACGTTTAAGCCAATTGTCTGGTTGCTTTACTATCTTATGTGGTATTTTCTATCAGTATGGGAACTGAGGGCAAACTGCAAGCTGTAAATCTCTCATGAAGTACCAAAGAAGTACCCCAGCTGGTTTGGCACTTTTGGTACTGGTACCAAAAGTTCAGTACTTGGTGCAGTGGAAAAGTGCAGTGTGAGATAAAATGCAGTGGCAAAGGAGCCAGATGTTCTCAATAGCAGCTAGCTGCGCACTTCACATGTCCATCTGTCCTTCAGGGTTCCTTCCTGCTTTCTCCCTGCTCGTTCTTTCCTGGGTTCTCATGGACACACAGTAATCGCCAGGAATAGCAGTTGTGTGGGGCTCCCACCCCCCGTCCTTTTATTATGTGGATGCCTGTTGCTGGGAAGGAGGCCGGCAGAGACTGACAGCCCTTCATGGACCGCATGATATTTTTAGATCTCAGGGATTATGTGCAGAGTTCTTTTCAATTTGCTACTGGCAGGTGAGAAGAGGGGTGGGGCTTCCTGCAAAGGAAGAGAGGAGTTCCAGATACCTCAGTGCCCCTCCCACTCCCATGCCTGCTCCTGCCCTGTACCCACTCCCGCGCTTTTCTGCTCCTGCCCTGTACCCGCTCCTGCGCTTTTCCACTCCTGCCCTGTACCCACTCCCGCGCTTTTCCGCTCCTGCTCTGTACCCACTTCCGTGCTTCTCCGCTCCTGCCCTGTACCCACTTCCATGCTTTTCTGCTCCTGCTCTGTATCCACTTCCGTGCTTCTCCGCTCCTGCCCTGTACCCGCTCCTGCGCTTTTCCACTCTTGCTCTGTACCCACTTCCATGCTTTTCCGCTCCTGCTCTGTACCCACTTCCGTGCTTCTCCGCTTCTGCCCTGTACCCACTCCTGCGCTTTTCTGCTCCTGCCCTGTACCCGCTCCTGCGCTTTTCCACTCTTGCTCTGTACCCACTTCCATGCTTTTCCGCTCCTGCTCTGTACCCACTTCCGTGCTTCTCCGCTCCTGCCCTGTACCCACTTCCATGCTTTTCTGCTCCTGCTCTGTACCCACTTCCGTGCTTCTCCGCTTCTGCCCTGTACCCGCTCCTGCACGTTTCCCCTCCTGCTCTGTACCCACTTCCATACTTCTCCGCTCCTGCTCTGTACTCACTTCCGTGCTTCTCCGCTTCTGCCCTGTACCCACTCCCACGGTTTTCCGCTCCTGCCCTGTACCCGCCCCTGCACGTTTCCACTCCTGCTCTGTACCCATTCTCACTCCCATTCCCGTTCTGTGTCTGCTACCACACCCATTCCTGCCTTGTACTTAGTCTTGCTCTGCACCTGTTCCCACATCCACTGCTGACCTGTACCTGCTCCCAGACCTGCTCCTTCCCTGTACCTGCTTCTGACCTGTACCTGTTCACATGCACACAGAGACACACACACTCACAGGCATGCACACACAGTCACACACATTCAGAGACATGCACACACAGTCACACGTACTCACAGGCATGCACACAGACACATTCACACACACACATACAAACATAGGATTTTATTACCAGTAATACCTCATGTTTCTCAAAAACAGAAAATATTTTAAACATTAAGCTTATTATTATAGTCCTTGTGGTAGTTTTAAACAGTGGTATTTGCCAAACACCCTTAAATGTTATTGTTATTACTGCTATCTCTTTCATTATTGAACCAAAAAATAATTATCACAATCCTAAATCTACGCCGGAAAGCTCCAGTCGCCACTCACAGATCAGAACTTATCTGCAGAATATCCTCCGCTAAGCTGGATAGAGTCAGATCATTCCTGGGAAGTTTATGAGGCATATCCTTTGCCACCGTGTGGTTGTGGACCACCCCACCCCTGCCAGTTTTCATGTGGTGCAGAATGTGGTTGAGGGCTGTGTGCTGCTAGGTGTAGGAGGTCATACAAAAAATTGTTTGTGTCATTCAGTATTTTGCCCCCCACCTCCCAGTGAGTACCGAGAGCACAGTGATCTCCTCTGTGGCTCCTGGAGGAGCGACAGACCTGCCACGCTCTGCTTCTGAACTCCCTTTCCAGAAACTTCTTTCCACGCTCAGATACTGTGTCGCTAAGGTAAACAAACCCGTTGTGAAATGGCTTTCTCATACGCGGGCGAAGCCTGGATTTTCTGGCCACGCTGAGACGACCGTTCCACACCGGGGTGTGTGAAAGAGACAGTCACACCTCTGGGAATTCGGGAGCAGCTTAAAGTAGGTCACGTACTTCCTGGCTGCCTGAAAAATGTCTCTTTTCAGTTTTCTTTTTTCGTTACGAATGATGAGAAGCTGAGGACATTTACACCGTTTGAGATATTGTCTCTTTAAATACACCCCCCTGTCTGTCGTCCCATCTCTCATACTGTATAATTATCCAACTGTATCATCAATCTGTGAGCTGTCAAATACGAGGAAAAGTGAAATGAACAGAATGTGGGAGGGAGAGACTGTTTGTCGTTTAATTAGTGCAAAAGAGCGTCACGCTCAGTCGGGCCATTAGGACAGCGTCTTCAGTTAGATTCTTCAATGATCAGCCACATAAGTAAACCTTGACTTGGGACTCTAGAGCTGCACCCTGACTGTACAGACGCGCAGCTCCTAGTTCCGTACCATGCGGAGCGAATGCGTGACACAGAACACGTACGTGGCGTCTCATTTTAATTCTTTTGCCCCTAAACTGTGTGTTTTTAATGAGTCTCACTCGTGAACCTTTTGAGACACTCGGACGTTTCTTCTTTCCAAAAAGCTGCATTGATGTATTTCCTTTGCTTGTACCTCTTTTCCCTGACATTTTAAATGGCTTTGCCATGAGAGGCACCGCGGTGGGTGTCCTCATCGCGCTCCGCCAAGCGGGAGGGGCCCTCGTCCGGGCTCCGAGCCCAGGGGTCTGTCCACTACCCATCTCTTTTCTCATTTCTCATGGCTTCACCCAAGTGGCCGTGATTGGTGTGATCTTATCTGCGTTGCTCTTTTCCCCCCTGCTGTGAATCGCCCCCTGCAGGCGGGGTGGCGTCTGGCTTCTCCGCACGCACTGCTTGTCCATTTCCAGCGCTGCAGCGTCCTTTTCCAAATTCTGATGTCACCCCTCTCAGGCCCCTGATTGTCCTGCCCTGAGCTTCCTTGCGGAACAGGAAGGGCCCTGTGGTGTAAAGCAGAGAGTATGAAAGAGAAGAGTCACTCTCTAGGACCATGAGTGGTCATCGCTATAGCTGATCTTTAATGTTGATTTTGTTATAACTAGTCCCAAGTAATCATCAGTCCTGAGTAGCCACCACTCTGGCTAATTCTGATTGTCCAACCATAGGCCTGTCCTGTCTACCCTCCCATTCTCTCTGTCGACTACAGGCCCGCCCTGTATGTCTTACTGTTTTGTCTGTCGACTACACGCCTGTCCAATCTGTCTGCTCATTCTGTCTGCCCCCTTGTCTGGACCTGTGTCCCCTCCTTGTACTTTGCATTACAGCATTGCAGCAGAGGACAGCAGAGAGAGTGGGAATGGGTTACCTTGTATGTGACATATTACCTGTGTGTGGACTGCTGTTTCACATACTGCTTACAAGATCTCACACAGCGGGTGACTTTGTCCTAAGCAGCTGCTCACAACAGATGAATATGGATGTTAAATAGTACAGTGAAACAGACCTGGTTCATTCAGTGAGCTTCTTTGCTTTTATTCTCCGAACGTCCACCTTTGATGGCTCTCAACCTGTGCCTCACTTTCCAAAGTCTGAAGAGCTTTTCCGCTTCATTCATGGCCTGAAGCAGGTCAGCTTGCTCATGTTCCCTCCTCAATTTGTCATCAGATAGTTCAGACGAGCCAATCAAGCCTTGGAATGAATCAAATGTGTTTTTTAGCGTTTTACTTTTAATGTTTGATTTTAGATAGAGAAAAAATGCGCTTTTGGGAGTCGCCTTCAAGCCAGCGCCATAGCTAGCTCGCGCTGTTATGTATCACTTGGTTTTGCCAGGTTTTGGACAGAATAACGTCCATCTTTCATCCGTGTACCAGAAAAGAGAGCTTTTGTGTTCTTTCTTTCTGCCAGTCACTGAGGTATGTGCAGTTCCTGGCCTGTCAGGCCTTAGTGCGGCTTGAAGAAAATGTGATTTGTTTAGTAAACCGCCTGTCATTTCTGCCACGTTATTTTAGCCTGTTTTCACTTTTCCACCCATGTCCGATTCCTTCAGTGTGACCCTAACAGAAAGCAGAAATCACATTTTCTTGGTGTATAGTGTCAGAAAAGTTTCAACAGCATCAAACGCTGAACAAATCAAGCAGTTCAGAATCCTGCCAGCTTCAGATCATGTGTTTCCAGTTACGTTGCCCATTTTCAATGGCCTTTATGCTGAACATAGCTGATACTTTGCCCATGTTGTACATACCTTCATTTTTTGAAAATTACTTTTGGAAAAATAATAACATTATATTAAAAACCTTACCCTGAACCTAAACAAAAGCCTGGTCAGATTGTGGTTCTGTTCTTCACCACATCATTTCCATAATAGGACACCGACACATTGGGTTGTCTCGGAACCTCTTCTGGTGATAAGATCCACTCTTCCATGGATGGATGGAATTTCTCAGATTTTTGGACAGGGCTATAGCCTTGGGACTGTGTGGTTCAGTCAATGCGTGTTTCAGTCAGTGTGTGTACTGGATGTTTTAGTCAGTGTGTGTTTCAGTTACTGTGTGTACTGGGTGTTTCAGTCAGTGCATGTTTCAGTCAATGCGTATTTCAGTCAATGTATGTACCATGTGTTTCAGTCACTGTGTGTACTGCACATTTCAGTCGGTGCGTGTAAGTCACTGTGTGTACTGCACATTTCAGTCAGTGCGTGTAAGTCACTGTGTGTACTGCACATTTCAGTCGGTGTGTGTAAGTCACTGTGTGTACTGCACATTTCAGTCAGTGCGTGTAAGTCACTGTGTACAGCACATTTCAGTCGGTGTGTGTAAGTCACTGTCTGTACTGCACATTTCAGTCGGTGTGTGTAAGTCACTGTGTACAGCACATTTCAGTCGGTGTGTGTAAGTCACTGTCTGTACTGCACATTTCAGTTGGTGTGTGTAAGTCACTGTGTACAGCACATTTCAGTCGGTGTGTGTAAGTCACTGTGTACAGCACATTTCAGTCGGTGTGTGTAAGTCACTGTGTACAGCACATTTCAGTCGGTGTGTGTAAGTCACTGTGTGCACCATGTCACCCGGTGGTGGCACCATCACAGGTGGCACCATGACGATCTGATGTGTTCTCCTTTTTCTGCAGATGTCATCCCTCCTACACACTACAGCCCGTATTTCAGACACCTGACCTTTGACGTGTCTTCGATGGAGAAGAACGCCTCCAACCTGGTGAAGGCTGAACTGCGCCTCTTTAGGCTGCAGAACCCCAAGGCCCGTGTGCAAGAGCAGCGGATTGAGCTTTACCAGGTGACCGCACGTCTTACTGTCACAGCAGGCTTACTCTGCTCCCCTTACAGCATCTACACCCTCTCAGATAGAAACTTTTCCTCCATTCTCAGCTACCAGGGATACGAAGGGGATCCCGAGGAAAGGGGTAGGCGGGCAGGCAGAGAGTCAGTGGAGCAGAGGGGGCAATCTATTCTGAATGAGGATCCCACTCACTCGCACACTCACTCAGTGACATAATCGTCATCTTCGCTCAGCTAAAGTGCTAGTTTACTCTACGGGCACAGCTTGACACAATGGCTGAAGATGATTGTTAGTATTAGCCTGGCTGTAGCATTGTCTTGGGTGGAGATGCAGATGGTGTGAGTGAAAGTCACATGGCGAGCATGTGCAAGAAAAGCCAATTGGTCGGCTGACCAAAGGTTACACCGACGCAGGCTGCTCATTGGCCCCTGTTTTCTCAATGGTGGAAACCCAGGACAAACTGTCTAAAGAAAACATGAGATCTCCACACTGCAGAAGACCAGAGCATACAGAGATACCCTCCAAAGCGCAAAATAACATTTCACTCCCCTGAAAGAACAATGGAAGTCAGGAAAATGTGCAGTGCAGTGAAAATGCTGATATAAGCCCAGAATATTGCCAAATATCTCAGACACGTAGCCACCGGGCTCTTCACAAAGGCACCAGTTGAGAGAAAAATGTGTCATTTTGCTTCAGAATCTCGTGCACAAGGATCTGACATCCCCTATGCAGCGCTACATCGACAGCAAGGTGGTGCAGACGCACGCCAAGGGGGAGTGGCTGTCTTTCGATGTGACAGAGGCGGTCAGCGAGTGGCTGCTTCACAGAGGTGAGGGGGCACCCGGGGTCCGGCCTGGACTGGAGCAGCATTTTCTCGTCTCTCCCCGGCCATCTCATGTTTAATACACTCCTCCTCCCTTTCAGACAGAAACAGTGGCTTCAAGATCAGCCTGCACTGCCCGTGCTGCACATTCGTCCCTTCAAATAATTTAATAATCCCCAACAAAAGCGAGGAGCTGGAAGCCAGGTTTGCAGGTAGAGGGCATGTGCCGTCTGCCGCTGGTGTTGCTGATGGGATGGCATAGGTGTGCATGGCCACACTACACGTGTGCTGTGTAATCGGCAGGTATCGATGACAGCTTCCAGCACAGCGATGACCAGAAGAGGCGCCGTCACAACGGGCTCAGTCCTCACCTGCTGCTGATGCTGCTACCCTCCTACCGGCTGGAGTCACAGCACAAGCCTCACCGGCAGAAGCGTGCCCTGGATGCTGCCTATTGCTCCAGGTGAACTTCCTGTGACCTCTGTGTGACCTTGCCATGACCTCTCTGCATGCGTCATACTGATCTCCTTGCCCGGCTGACCCCCTCAGGAACGTCCAGGATAACTGCTGCTTGAGGTCCCTCTATATCGATTTCAAGAGGGATCTGGGTTGGAAATGGATCCATGAGCCTAAAGGTTACAACGCTAACTTCTGTGCTGGTGCGTGTCCTTACCTGTGGAGCGCTGACACTCAGCACAGCAAGGTGAGAGGCCACGAAGTGAGGGAATGTGGAGGAGGGGCCAGAGTCAGGGAGTGTGGAGGAGGGGCCAGAGTGATGGAGTGTGGAGGAGGGGCCAGAGACAGAAAGTGTGGAGGAGGGGCCAGAGGCAGAAAGTGTGGAGGAGGGGCCAGAGTCAGGGAGTGTGGAGGAGGGGCCAGAGTCAGGGAGTGTGGAGGAGGGGCCAGAGTGATGGAGTGTGGAGGACGGGCCAGAACGATGGAGTGTGGAGGAGGGGCCAGAGTCACGGAGTGTAGAGGAGGGGCCGGAGAGTGTGGAGGAGGGGCCAGAGTCAGGGAGTGTGGAGGAGGGGCCAGAGAGTGTGGAGGAGGGGCCGGAGTCAGGGAGTGTGGAGGAGGGGCCGGAGAGTGTGGAGAAGGGGCCAGAGTCAGGGAGTGTGGAGGAGGGGCCAGAGAGTGTGGAGGAGGAGCCAGAGTCAGGGAGTGTGGAGGAGGGGCCAGAGTCAGAGTGTGTGGAGGAGGGGCCAGAGTCAGGGAGTGTGGAGGAGGGGCCAGAGACAGAAAGTGTGGAGGAGGGGCCAGAGTGAGGGAGTGTGGAGGACGGGCCAGAGTGATGAAGTGTGGAGGAGGGGCCAGAGTCAGGGAGTGTGGAGGAGGGGCCAGAGTCAGGGAGTGTGGAGGAGGGGCCAGAGTGATGGAGTGTGGAGGAGGGGCCAGAGACAGAAAGTGTGGAGGAGGGGCCAGAGACAGAAAGTGTGGAGGAGGGGCCAGAGTCAGGGAGTGTGGAGGAGGGGCCAGAGTCAGGGAGTGTGGAGGAGGGGCCAGAGTGATGGAGTGTGGAGGACGGGCCAGAACGATGGAGTGTGGAGGAGGGGCCAGAGTCAGGGAGTGTAGAGGAGGGGCCGGAGAGTGTGGAGGAGGGGCCAGAGTCAGGGAGTGTGGAGGAGGGGCCAGAGAGTGTGGAGGAGGGGCCAGAGTCAGGGAGTGTGGAGGAGGGGCCGGAGAGTGTGGAGAAGGGGCCAGAGTCAGGGAGTGTGGAGGAGGGGCCAGAGAGTGTGGAGGAGGAGCCAGAGTCAGGGAGTGTGGAGGAGGGGCCAGAGTCAGAGTGTGTGGAGGAGGGGCCAGAGAGTGTGGAGGAGGGGCCAGAGTCAGGGAGTGTGGAGGAGGGGCCAGAGACAGAAAGTGTGGAGGAGGGGTCAGAGTCAGGGAGTGTGGAGGAGGGGCCAGAGTCAGAGTGTGTGGAGGAGGGGCCAGAGAGTGTGGAGGAGGGGCCAGAGTCAGGGAGTGTGGAGGAGGGGCCAGAGACAGAAAGTGTGGAGGAGGGGTCAGAGTCAGGGAGTGTGGAGGAGGGGCCAGAGTGATGGAGTGTGGAGGAGGGGCCAGAGTCAGGGAGTGTGGAGGAGGGGCCAGAGTGATGGAGTGTGGAGGAGGGGCCAGAGTCAGGGAGTGTGGAGGAGGGGCCAGGGACAGAAAGTGTGGAGGAGGGGTCAGAGTCAGGGAGTGTGGAGGAGGGGCCAGAGACAGAAAGTGTGGAGGAGGGGCCAGAGTGATGGAGTGTGGAGGAGGGGCCAGAGTGATGGAGTGTGGAGGACGGGCCAGAGTGATGGAGTGTGGAGGAGGGGCCAGAGTCAGGGAGTGTGGAGGAGGGGCCGGAGAGTGTGGAGGAGGGGCCAGAGTCAGGGAGTGTGGAGGAGGGGCCAGAGTGATGGAGTGTGGAGGAGGGGCCAGAGTCAGGGAGTGTGGAGGAGGGGTCAGAGTCAGGGAGTGTGGAGGAGGGGCCAGAGTCAGGGTGTGTGGAGGAGGGGCCAGAGTCAGGGAGTGTGGAGGAGGTGCCAGAGAGTGTGGAGGAGGGGCCAGAGTCAGGGAATGTGGAGGAGGGGCCGGAGAGTGTGGAGGAGGGGCCAGAGTCAGGGAGTGTGGAGGAGGGGCCAGAGACAGAAAGTGTGGAGGAGGGGCCAGAGTGATGGAGTGTGGAGGACGGGCCAGAGTGATGGAGTGTGGAGGAGGGACCAGAGTCAGGGAGTGTGGAGGAGGGGCCGGAGAGTGTGGAGGAGGGGCCAGAGTCAGGGAGTGTGGAGGAGGGGCCAGAGTGATGGAGTGTGGAGGAGGGGCCAGAGTCAGGGAGTGTGGAGGAGGGGTCAGAGTCAGGGAGTGTGGAGGAGGGGCCAGAGTCAGGGTGTGTGGAGGAGGGGCCAGAGTCAGGGAGTGTGGAGGAGGTGCCAGAGAGTGTGGAGGAGGGGCCAGAGTCAGGGAGTGTGGAGGAGGGGCCAGAGAGTGTGGAGGAGGGGCCAGAGTCAGGGTGTGTGGAGGAGGGGCCAGAGTCAGGGTGTGTGGAGGAGGGGCCAGAGAGTGTGGAGGAGGGGCCAGAGTCAGGGAGTGTGGAGGAGGGGCCAGAGAGTGTGGAGGAGGGGCCAGAGTCAGGGTGTGTGGAGGAGGGGCCAGAGACAGAAAGTGTGGTTTGACCAGAGTGAGGGAGTGTGGAGGAGGGGTCAGAGAGTGTGGAGGAGGGGCCAGAGAGTGTGGAGGAGGGGCCAGAGTCAGGGTGTGTGGAGGAGGGGCCAGAGAGTGTGGAGGAGGGGCCAGAGTCAGGGTGTGTGGAGGAGGGGCCAGAGTCAGGGAGTGTGGAGGAGGGGCCAGAGAGTTTGGAAGATGGGCCAGAGTCAGGGAGTGTGGAGGAGGGGCCAGAGAGTGTGGAGGAGGGGCCAGAGAGTGTGGAGGAGGGGCCAGAGAGTGTGGAGGAGGGGCCAGAGTCTGGGTGTGTGGAGGAGGGGCCAGAGACAGAAAGTGTGGAGGAGGGGCCAGAGTCAGGGAGTGTGGAGGAGGGGCCAGAGTCAGGGTATATGGAGGAGGGGCCAGAGAGTGTGGAGGAGGGGCCAGAGAGTGTGGAGGAGGGGCCAGAGAATGTGGAAGAGGGCCAGATTGAGGGAACTTGGAGAAGGGGTGAAGAAGTGAGTTATGTTAAGTGTTTTCTTTCTCTGCAGGTCTTGGGCCTATACAACACCATCAATCCTGAGGCATCAGCATCACCGTGTTGTGTGTCCCAGGACCTGGAGCCCCTCACCATTCTCTACTACATCGGCAAGACCCCCAAGATTGAGCAGCTGTCCAACATGATTGTGAAGTCCTGCAAGTGCAGCTAGGAATGGACACACACATGCACACACACACACACACGCACAGTCCAGCAGTCTCGGGACACTGAGTATCAAGCAGCAATACAAATGGCAGATGGCAGTCCCATCATGCACATCATCCACATACCCATCGGACGTAAACATATCTGGAGATGAGTAAACACTGGAAGAGTATTTAAGTGTCAATATGTGAAATAAGTAGAAGAAATAATGATGCAAGCTTATCAGCCCCATATTGCCAGTTCCCAGTGTTACCATTTTGCCTTTGAGTTCTTGTACTTTCATTTGTTTTTTTGTTTTTTTTTATGCTGTCCGCAGTTTGTGCAGTTTCATCTAATCTGATTTTTCCATTATAAAACCAGTGCGATTGTGGCTAAATGGGAAAGTGTCTTCTTTGGTAATCAGTCTTCATACGAGACGCACTCACATACACAGGAGACACACTCACATACACAGGAGACACACTCACATACACAGGAGACACACTCACACACACAGGAGACACACTCACATACACAGGAGACACACTCACATACACAGCAGACACTCCCACATGCAGGAGACACACACACCCTCACCTCCTTCCATACTCCCTCACATAGGGAGTCATACCCACACCCCCTTCTGTTCTCCCTCGCACAGTACATACCAATTCAAATGTAGAGCCAGATTAAATTTGTTCGGAGATAGTTCTGTATCTGAATCACAGTTTTCACTCACACAGGCCAATGGTCATTTATTGACGACTGATACCCGAGAGATTAGATTGGACTGATTGACACTGTCTTCACAGCTCAACAAGGCATCCCTTAGTTTGCAACCCCCATCCTGTCATTATTCAGAGGGAAATTATTCAGATAACTGCACTGATTTCATTTCTTTTTTATCTTCAAGTTTTGATGAGGTTATTTCCCCTGAATTGAGCGATGCTGTGTGTGTCACCCTAACGCTGCGTCTGTGACCATTCAAAAGCTCTTCTAAGGATGTCGACCTAAGATGCGTGACACCAGACATGGCAGATCACATGTGCACTTGTTGTTGATATCAAGGCTCTTGCTGACACGCTACCATGTATTATAACACAGTTGTTGCTATGATACTGTAGTGATTAATAAATTATTTAAGTTTCAAGGGAACTGTTGTTTTTTTTTTATTTTTTTGATGAGATCTCAGTCACCTCATTCTGTCTGTTTTAAAGAACAAACCTTAAGAAATAAATATGTTTTTCTCTGTATCCTTTCAGACACACCTGAAACACCTAAAAAAGTATCAGAGGCACTCAAGCCATTCATCTTTAAAAATAAAGGCGAGGATAAAGATATCTGTTACCCCATTTGCTCTGTAATGTAAATAAACATGTTTTGAGGTCATCCTCAGCAGACATGCTCATCCAGGACCTTAGATATGCCAGGTCTGTTATGGTGGTGGAAGCTGAAATGTTCTTGTGACATAACGTCGCTGGTCATCCCATTTTTTAAACTAGTATGGCTAAGTCGGTTGCTTTTTTTTTTTTTTTTTTGCTAAATCGAGGTTTTTAGAAAACTCCATGCTGTAATTGTATCTGTTTTAAAGATGGAAGATATAGGTGAAATAAAACTCTAAAAATCATACTCAGTTAACTGTGACATTTTCTCCTTCTACCCATGAAAAAATAGATGTTTGTGAGACGGAGGAAACGCCATCTTCACTGTGCTGAGCCTTTGAAGGGTCCGGTTGGAAATGACCGGATAATGAATCGTGATGAATGAGAGTGTGTGACGTGACAGCCTGTATCGCATCGTCTCAATCAGCTCTGCTCACCTACCCGTGCGCAAATCTCACCCCCCACATCCAAATATAGCTGTGAGTGTCAGCTGTTTTAATTCATAATTAAAATGAAGGTGATGTGTGGCCAAGCCAGTTAGGCCTTTATACTTGTGATTACAATGTTGCCAGTTCAAATCCTGTCTTTGGCAGAAAAGTCTATTCTAAAGTCCTGAATATGTCCTGAATATTGTATAGTCCTGCGTATGTCCCTTGCGAAAGCAAACAAGAGCCCCCTCGCTCAGCTACGGGCTTAGCTATGAAAATAACCACACTTTCTAATGTGACCCCCGCCCGCTGACGGGTCTGTCTCTAAAGATCGCAGTCTGGCACGTGGGCGGTCACGCCTGTGGGACCCGAACCTTAGTGATTAAAATTCAGCTGGCAGGAGATATGAAGTGACAGACTAATGTTCTGGGCTCTTAGGTCAGGACACAGCTATGTGGAGATCTGAGCATTTGTCAAAGAGCAATAGTGTGAGTCTGTTTATGTTGTGTGAGGTAAATTCCTGCTAGACGATGTAGGCAAGAATGCCAGTTTCTGTATTGTGGTTCTCTTTACAAGGCCTCCCCCCACCCCCCCAATATCAACTCAGGACAGCTCCAGGCTCTATAGTGCCAGCCAGCAATCCTTGAAATGCAAAACTGTTTTCTATCCTTTGCAGTAAATTACTTCTTATTTTGCCAGGAAATTTCCTTGGGCTGGCCTGTGAAAGCAGAAAGCACGTCCTCCCTGATCTGCTATGCCAGTTAGCAGAAAAGCCACTGACAGCAGCAGTTTCTCGGCTGTACCTTCACCACTGATGGCCACCAAATAAAACCCACGTTTACACCCTCAGCAGTTCATCAGCTGCACCGGCCCGTCTCCTTTGAAAGGGACACCCATTCAGCTGTCCTCGCCGGTCACAGCAGCCCGACCAACAAGTTGTGGGGGTCAAACCCCGCGGAAAGTTAGCACTCCATTCTATCATTAGCAGATTCCACTCAGCATCTGAGGGATGCTGTGTTTTGGTTGGCTAAGGTCTCTGTTGAGTGCACTGATTGGCTGAGATCCCACCCAGTACTAACAATGTGGACACCTTCACTTAAACTGCTAATTAATTCTTTCCACTGGGTGCAGCAATGATAAGATTATATAATGTATGTAAAGCAGAATGTGTGTGTATCTAGGGGGCTGTTTGGATGTCTACATTAATGCCTCGACTGGAGCCGAAACAACCCACAACACAAGGAAAAGTCTATACTTAATATTTCAGAGCAAATGTGCCAGAAATAATATTGGACAAGGGAGACTTTCTTTGTAACGTGTTACATTTTTTATTTTCTAATTTAAGAAATTAGAAAACAAACGCACTACAGCCAAGAAGGAAATTACTACAATATTTTCCAACCATGAGTAGCATGACCCAGTGCTACGACGCCTCCCCCGTGAGTCTGTCCCGATGGTGTGAGCCAGCGAGTCGCACCAAGCGGCACTTAGAGTCCTGCCATTGTTTCCCTGACTTCTAGGGGGGAAAGCGATTGACCGAACTTGATTTAAATCACCCAGCATTCCTTTCATAGGGAGCCAAGGAGCCCAGGCCCAGATCGCCTCATTCTCTCTCCCCAGTCCGGCAGGCGGCTGCTGGCTCCAGCGTTCACCTGGAAGGAGCCGAGCTCCCCGCCTAACTGCCTGCTCCGCCGGTGCCAGGGGAATATCAAAGCTCTCGGCATGCTTTATATAATGACCGCCTTTCTGGCTCTGCTGCGGAGGGGGAGATGGTATCGGCCTGGCTCCCTCTGAGATTATTTTCCGGGGGTGTTAGACGCCGTGGTTCAGCAGTCCTGCACACAAGGGGGATTAACTGGGATTTGCCCACACACACCACTAGATTACAGACTGAAAGAGAGACGATCTTCCCTGCGGTCCACTGACTCTACCGATAGACTTCCTGAGGAATGATGTAATTACCTCCATCAGACTGGGCTGTCTGGTGCCGCGTGAGCCACTGATCCTGATACATGTTTACATTTACGCTTATTTTTATTCTGCAGATGCCTTTGTACAAAGTGACACACATGTGAGGCGAACAGGACATTACAAACATCCAGCCGTCAAGGAGTCGATGAGGCATAAGTGCAGGCAGGCTGAGCTTGTGCTGAACGCCCTGTTAAAACTGAATTAAAACGAGACTAAAATAACGGATAAAAGAAATGGAAGAAGAAATTTGAATATGCTCATGTAGATATATAAGTAATGGCCAGACAACAAGATGTGGGGTACAAACAGTTTAGCTTATGTGCTTATCGAGTCACTAGGAGTATAGCACTGCCAGGTGCAGGTAGCAGCTCTTCACAGACAGTTTACACTATCTATTATTATTATCATTAAAATACAGTCGGAGGTCTTTGTTTAAAGAGAGCAGTGGCCTGGGCGAAGCAGAATTCGAATGGGCATTCGTCCCTGTGCAGGGCTCTGGGAGGGCCTCTATCACATTCTCACACATATTATCTTACCAGCCCAAGATCAGTGGGCACATGGCCTACAGTGACAAGGACAGGCTAGTTAAATACCCCCCATGCCCATTGGTGTGTGGCCTTCGGCAGGCTAGGCCTCTGTGTATGTGATAGGAAAGGTGCTGCTTCAAATCCCATCCATGGAAATGTACTCACATTACCGTTCGGCCTTCAGCCAGGCCCTTAACCCCCCCAGAAAAATGCTCCAGGGCTGCTGGATAAGTGGCTGATCTTAAGCTCTGACCCCAAACTCCTCTGTCACCTCTATGCATGTGCTTCTCAAAGGAGTGCCAGGCGGGATATGCAGGAACAGAAGAATTCCTATACATGTGTGCAAATGGCAAGTAAGGCATCCGTTTATAACTGTTAATGGCTGGCCTGGTACCTTTGTGAAAGTATGGCCTGTGTTCTGGCTCCCATCCGAAGGGAGCTACCACACGGTCCCAACAGGGGTAGCTAACTAGCAAACAAACAAAACGTCACCTTTTGCTAAAAAGTCTCCTTGATGTACTTCTGGTTGCTCTGAAACTGAGGAACCGACAGCAAGGTGGGCTACAGGTGAATTTCAATATCAAGAACGCAAAGATCGTACTTGTGGTCTTGGCAAGACCGGTCTTGTTAACTTGCCGTCCAAGAACGAACTTGGGCCACAATGAATCATTGGTCCTCTGTACTTCCGTTCTTAGTACTGGAACTGGTCTTCAGCAATGGAAGATGATGTAAAATGGGCACATGAGAAGACAAGCACAGTCAGATACACATGTTGAGATTCACCCAAGGAACATAAGAACATAAGAAATTTACAAATGAGAGGAGGCCATTCGGCCCATCTAGCTCGTTTGGGGAGAACTTAACTAATAGCTCAGAGTTGTTAAAATCTTATCTAGCTCTGATTTAAAGGAACCCAGGGTTTTAGCTTGCTCTACACTAGCAGGAAGACTATTCCATACTCCAACTACACGCTGCGTAAAGAAGTGCTTCCTCAGATTCATTTTAAAATGTTCTCCCGCTAATTTCCACTTATGACCCCGAGTTCTAGTATTTAACAAGTGACCACCTTCCCTGCGGAGATCCATCACTGCAAACACACCCTCTGAAATCACATGTGTATGCAGTGAGTAGTTATGTACACAATACACATGCATGAGCAGACACACAGAGTTCCATCTTCTGGGGGTCAAAGGGTGCCACGTGGGCTGGGTGTGAGAGCATCCAGTACTAAAAAGGTATAAGCGCCAAATATTGCAAACTCCACACATGGAGCCGTGGTGGAGGCGTGGACCCTAGTCTGGGGGGCTCTGGGTGTCGGAATCAGCTCCATTATAAGAATATGTTCTGCGCATTGGGAGTGGGGTCCTCATTTGGGGAGTGGCATGCTTAGGTTTGTGCGTGACCCTCTATCAGCCCACCACCTGTCAGAGGGAGATTGTGGGCAGAATGAGCTGTTTCTCTTGTCTCAGATCGTGAGAGTGGCAGGAATGCTCCTGACCCTTTTCTTTCCCTGAAGGTTCTACCCAGACCATTCCTACAGCATTAGGCAATAGCGCCTGCACCAGGCAGGATGTGAATCATATCACGGGGAAACGCTTGTTGCATATAAATTCTAATAAAACATAATAACCACATAGAACAAGTATCGCAGGTATGCAGAGCTAAATTCTCCCTTTAACTTGTGGGATAGAGATGAAGGGGATCAAAGGGGCTGCGAGCGTGTAAATGTGGCTTTGGGGGGAGTCACTTGGCAAGGGGGCGGTAATACTGAAGCTGTGCGAAATCCGAGTAATGGCAGGTGGGATCTAAAGGCTGAACTGCAATCTGCAAGGGTGAGTACGTGCGTATGCTCAGCTATAACTGAGATCTGATTGGCTTAGAAGGCAGGCGGGGGTTCTGGGGCGGGACTGGGATCCGAATGGCTGAGAAATTGAAGTGGGTGATTTACTCAGGCTGAGCTGAGATATGATTGGGTTAAAAGTAAAGGTACATGGGATTCCTGGGGCTACACTGAGAACTGACTGGGCGAAAAGAGATGACAGGTGACGTTACTGAGAACGGTACAGTTTGACTGGATTAAGATTTATATATGACGGATAAGCAAAGTTGCTGTGGACTGAACTGGAGATTAATATTTGCAGAGGTTGAAGTAAAGCATCGAAAACAACAAAGGCTTTATCCAAGTTTTGTTTCACAGAGAGCATACAACCAGCATATAAGCAAATAATTAAAACTCTTTAATTATTTAATTATTATGAGTTCTCTCTTCCATCATTTGTTAACAGCAAATTGTCCTAAATAGACAGAGCAGATAGCATCTTAGGTACCACATGATGACATGATCTCAGGGAGCACTGGTTATAATCTCCTAGAGCAGCAGTCACCAATTAACGGCCTTGGGTCCAAATCTGTGGCCAGGCAGTGATCTATGGCGTGTGAAGCGGGAATGTCATTAATAAATACTGCGCTTCACAGAGATCGATCACTTGTTTGCGTAGTGCAGCTCAGCTGCCGGCATCTTATCCAATCACGTGTGTCATTTACATCACTTCACAGCCCGTTGGTCCGTCATCAGTGACATCATTGGGCACAGAAAGAAGAAATCATTTCCCATAAATTTACAGATCAACAACATGCCAATGAATTACATTCACCGGGAATGTCTTAGGCCAAGTTATGAACTCCAGCAGTTATGGATGTAAGGATAGTCACACAGTGCATGGACGTGGTTTCTCAGACAAAAAAAGGAAGGAAAAGATCCCACTGTCAGCTACAACAGCAGAAATTATAATATTAATGTTCAGCTTTTCTTAGTCTACAGTTAAAAAAAAATACACTTCTGAATGACAGAACAATGTACAATGATTGGTAACTGATTTTAAGTATCGTTTTAATAATAATATTAGAAGGCTTATCTATCTATCTATCTATCTATCTGTCTGTCTGTCTGTCTGTCTGTCTGTCTATCTATCTGTCTGTCTGTCTATCTATCTATCTATCTATCTATCTATGTAATAGCCTGAGATCTGGCTCTCATGCTCATGTTCTCTGCTAGGGTTTGGCCGTTTTTCTCCAGCCCTGGATCCCATCCTGTCACTGCCCACTGGACCCTCACCAGCAATTAGCTGAAGCTCTTCATTACAGTGTGTAGGGCTAAGCGGTGCCTTTTATTTCTGACCAGAGGCGTTCTGGGAGGAGCTGAGTGTAGCGGGGCCAAGAATGAGGAGAGGAGGAGAAGCTGCCAGGCTTACGCTGAAGAATAACCAAAGCAAGATTTCTTCATCGGAGGAGTCAGGGAACGAACACTCAGTGTGAGGGACACACTTCCTTAGTGTGTCTTCAGCATGGAGTTTGAGGACGCACCCTAAGTTGTCATTGGCCTGTGGGAACTGCAGTGATCTTTGAAATACTGCATACAGTTCGGGGGTGTAATACAGCACTCATTTGCTGTACAGCAGTTGTACAGCTAACATTCTGTCTTATAAAAATAACATAATGTACATGAGTATTATAAAACATCTTGTGCCAGGATAAACTTCTGCAATTAACCTAATCCACTGTACATCTGTAAGAGCACTGCTCAGCTCCTGACCGACCTACGAGGAGGATGAGGATGAGCATGGATGGCATTCATCTGAGAGAAGACCTCACCTCGATTCTTCATGAATGCTCTGATGCGGGATGAGGTATTTCAGTTGAAATTCAGGCCTCCAAAATGCTCTCAGCTGTTACTATAAGCATGGTTACTTGTAGTAATGGGTCCTAATGCACACTGTTGGGATGATGTTCGGTTCTGTGGGTTAAGGCTTCTGTGCCCAGTTTCAGTGTCGGGAGAGCAGATTCGCCATGGGGCCCTTCAGCAAGGCCCTTAACCCCCAATAGCTAACCCTGCTTTCTCTCAGTGTACATAGCATTGTTTCTGCTAAATTAAATAAACGTAATATATTGAAAATGCTGGGAAGCCATTTCCTGAGGCTGGTGATGTTTTCTCGAAAATATATGTCTGTTAAATATTGAAATGCGACACCAAAGCGACCGTCAGTCACGCCGCCGCTGATCGGTGACTAGTGCCGTCCCAGCCAGGGGAGGGGCTGCCAAAGATGACAGTCCTTCTTCAAGAATCGCAAGATGAATCTATGGAAAGTGTTCTGTAGGACACCTCAAGAATGTGCCCCCCCCCACCTCCCCTTGATTAATTCCTCGAGTACAGTGTGATCTCACCAATTGGGCACATCGATATTTCTCAAGCTGTTTGTTCTCCAGCACTGTAGGTCAGGGGTCAACGTGGATGGGTTCAGCCCACTTTCTACACGACAGTAAGCTTCGGCTTGTGGGAGAAATGGCAATTTGGTATAAGTTTCAGAGAACAACCTTATAAATGACTGGGGGAGGATATTTAAGACACTCAGCTCAGTAGTGGGTAAAGGAAGCATTTGTCATTAGTTTTGTCAAGGTAATGTGCTTTTTTTTCTTGACTTACCATTTTTATGAAGCTCGTTTTGTACATGACCATTAAATGACCTCCGTTTTGGGCCCAGCTTGGGAGGAAAACTTCCCAGCTGGGAAAATAGCTTGGAAAATTGGGGACGACCCAAGCATGTGGCAGGAGGTCAGAGTTCAGAGGCCAGCTCGGGGTCACTCAGGGTCACATTCAGCAAGAGGTTCTTCTGACTGTAACACATGACCGCGGAGAGGTATGGTATGGTATGGTATGGTATGGTATGGTATGGTATGGTATGGTTTGGTATGGTATGGTATGGTATGGTATGGTATGGTATGGTATGGTATGGTACCGCAAATTAACAGAAAAGCCAGGAGTGGCACCCCCCCATATGGCCAGGGGTCCCCAGAGGTGACCAGTAGGTGACCAGGAACGGGTCCCCAAGATCAGGTCCCAAGCCTTAGAGTTACAGCCCAAAGGTCGGAGTCCAAAACCAGTGTTGTAGCTTAATGGAAGGTCCCTTGGGGTCTTATAAGCCCGCCAGCGTGTCCTGAGGCAGCGGACCTGGAATTAGAGGCTCGGAGAGAAGCCAACTCGCTCCGTGCTGGCGGCCATCAGGCACAAATCTCATCTTTTCATCTGTCTGTTTTCAATAAGTTTGCCCTGTTTGTCCTGAGTAAGCCGCTCTCTGGGTGCTGAACACACTCTGGCATTGGCTGAACGTGGCCCTGACACACACCCCAGCCAGCCTCAGATCGTGTTCTCTGCTGCCTTGGACACCAGCCCGTAACTGCCTCTTCACAGGAACCTCTGCAGCGCTGCTGAAATGCTTATTACTGACATACTCCTCCAAGGAGAAAAACAACATGGATTTGAACTCAGGATCTCACTCACAGAGCAATTTTCATGTGTACCATGTGAATTTTGGCCAAAACACGGTTCCTTTAAAAGAAAGTGAATTTTACATCAGATAAGAATTGGGTTAGAGACGTTGACGTTCTCAATTCAACATTTAATACCATTTTGAAACCAGATATTGTGAAATTGACTTAGCAAGGCAGATATTTTATGCATTTAGTCTAATAATAGTTTTATGAGATGGTGGAGTTCAAAGCCGTTCCCAGGACATGTTCCTGGACGATGGAGAAACACACGCAGAGCAAGGCCAAAGGCGGACAGGCGAGGAGAAAAGATCAGGCCAAAGCGCACACAAGGGGACGGGGGCGTGCAGAGAGGGCGGAGCTTTCTGGAATATTCTGAAGGAGCTGAAGGACTCCCCTGACGTGCGCTCAAACACCTGGATGTGTAACCTGGGTGAGATGCCTGCTGGCTGGCCACCTGAAGACCTACATCCACACTGCTATGATAGGCCCCCCAGGACCTCCCCCCACACACAAGCCAGGCAAAAACCACACAGCTGGCACCCATTTGTGGATTCAGGCATTCAAAAAACTTTATTGTCATCTGTACAAGTACAAGTACACTGAAATACTTGCTTAGCAGAACTGCACAGCACATAACAATAAAGACCAATAAATAGCTAATAAAAGAATGTATAGCTGTGAGATCAATAACATGAACAATATACAATATACTATACATATAATATGCATGCAAAATACAATATTCAATATACATAATAATACATATAATCAAAGCACAAGTGGTGAATAAATGACAGTGATGATTAGGAAGTTATCAGTGTGTATTTAACATCATTATACTGCTGGACCGGAGTGGCTTGTGTGACTGTATAACTGTTTGCTGGAGAAAGACGTGCTTTGATCCGGCGAGTAGGAAACTCCGCAGTTTCCCTGCGGCGTTCCAGCTGGTCGTCTTGCATGTGTTCGCATTCAGGAGCGACGCGCTTCCGCATCGGAGACACATTCCAGGGGCATCTCTGCATCTCTCCTGGTGGGGCACCCAAATTCCCAGCTTCTTCCTGCAAATGGAACAGATTATAATTTATTTTGCAATACAGAAGAACGAAGAACAAACAATGAAATGGGCCAGCAGCCATGGAGTGGCCCAGTACAGCATTGCTGTGAGGTCAGGCTGTGTTCATAAGCCTCTCAGATGACACTCTTAGCAAATCTTACACAGTGCAGCGTCTTTAAGCAGTAAACAACCTTATTCTTTTACCCACAGCATGTAATTTTCTGTAAGAAAATCTGAAGTTTACTGGAGATAATTCCAAGCAGGACATGATCTGGAGATCTGGACACGGTGAGGTGACCAAGAGCATTGCATTTGTTTCCATGACCAGACCAATCCGTGAAGCTTCTCTGTCCAGATGTTGGAGATGTCCCTGAACGATTTTATCAAGCCTCCGTAACCAAGATGACCTGTTTCTTTTTCTAGGAAATTTTTTTTAGTGCTGGGAAACTGGATCGAGTTGTGACAAATTGCCGTTCGTTCTGAAGAGAAACAGCAGGGCTCAGAAACTCCAGAACCCCCCCCCCCCCACTTCTCCTTTGGCTGAGTGCTAATTAGCTGTCTGACCTTTGACCTTACCCCATTCACCACGGAGGCAACATGAGATGGTGTCACTCTGTGCAGCCCGTGGGGGCCTCATAAGTCACTGACACAAAAGTAAGGGAGATTTATGACCTTGTCCTTCCCACCCAGCCCCACAAACCTAAAAAACCTGAGCCGATGTGATTCATGGTCTCTCTCCTCCAACACAACACTATTATTCCAAACCAATGAGAATGAAATAGCCTTTGCTTATTCACACATTAAACTAAGAGGACGGTTGGCTCTTACCTGTTTATCGTAACTGGTGCCATGTTGTTCACCGCTATTTTCTGGAGTAAGGATTGGGGGGGGGGGGTCACTTGTACCACCTCCACTATGCTATATCCTGTGTTATTACAGTTATTTTTTTGGTTCTTCAACAGGTGCTGTCGTGTTGGCAGTTATTTATTTTTACGAAGCTGTTTGACATCTGACATTATACCCCAGGAGATCAATAACACTTGATCTTATCTTGTGGGAGGCGATGTGCACAAGACAAGGGGTGAATTACTACCACAGCTGGTGGCCGATAAGAGATAAACACTGGGAAACCGAAGACGTGATTCATAAGGTGGACCTTACTTTTCTGTGCTATAAAGTGACGCTCTAGTTGCTCTCTCTTTCCCAAGCCTGTTTTGAACTTGAGCTCCTGCTCATTCAAATATTATTTTCATGCTGAAAACTGATGGAGGGAGAGTGAGAAAACAAACACGGATGAGACAAACGGAGTCCCACTTCCTGCGGAGGGAACGCCGAATGTGAGGGAAATGGAGAACGGAGTGATTTCATTACGATCTCGTTTAAAGGATGGCGCTCAAAGCAGTGGCGGGATTCGAGGGAGGGGTTCTCTGCAGTACTAGGAGGGACTGTCAGGGTATGATCAAAAGCAAAAATAATTCCGCAGACAGGAATAAGGGGGGTCACACTTTTGGAACGCTCTCATGCCCAGGTCTCAAACCGAGAGATGGTAACTGGGGAGAGGTGTGGGAGATGGGGGGGGGGGGGGGGGGGGGACACAGGCCCACCTCCACCCTCCTGCAGACTATTATATTTTGCATCATAAACCCAACACTCCCGCATCTGTTTTCATGAGATGAAAAAAGGCACCTAATAACCCACCCAGTTTGTGACGGGAAATGCAGGCCTGAAGTGCAAATTCTTTCTAGCAGGTCAGCATTTTCCTCGAGTCTCGCTTGCATTTATTCAGAGGTAGGAAGTTCTGGTCCAGAAAGTACCAATCCAGACCAGGATTTTGTTTCAACCAACCAGTTGAGTACTCTGTGACCGTGACTCTTTATGCTCAACTGGTTGGTTGAAACAAAATCCTGGTCTGGATTGGTACTTTCTGAACCTGAAATTCCCACCTCTGCATTTAAGAGTTAAGCTTCTGATTTGAGGGCCCAACAGTGAAATCATTCTCAGGATTTAAGCCCCCCCCCCCCCCCCAAGGGATGCTGCCACCGCCAGCCCCGCTGTCATCTCTGGCTTTTACTGAGGCCCCTCTTGCAGACCTCCCCTTGCTGACCCCTGCCTCTCGACTATCGAAGTTTAAATCTTGGCCAAAGCTGACACATCGGACTGATGTTGATAACCCTATTTTTAAGGAATATAGGGCGATACTAATATTTTAACTGAAATAAGTTTTTGTCATTTTCAGAATACTATTCCTTTTACTTTACACATTACACTGCAGTCTTGTACAGTTTATCTGATGGCACTGTTGTGTTCATTTTTATGTGATGACACTACACTTATCAACTGGTTACAGTGTAGTGCGGGACACATTAATTACACTGCACCTTCTATCTGATATGATGACACTACACTTATCATGTGGTTGTAGTGTAGTGCGGGACACATTAATTACACTGCACCTTCTATCTGATATGATGACACTACACTTATCATGTGGTTACAGTGTAGTGCGGGACACATTAATTACACTGCACTTTCTATCTGATATGATGACACTAGAATACTGAAGTATTTGAATGATGTTCTTTCATTTTAATAGCATTTAATCTTTCGTTTACTTTGTGTGATTCCTAAACAATGCATCACACATGGGTGAATGCGCTTCTCAGCCTCCATTTTTTGGGGTTTTCTCACTGCATCTAGTAGGTATTTCATGCCCATTTAATGGCTCATATACAGTACAGTATGAGAAAAGAGTCATAAAATCCAGTGTAAAGCTCCAGATCCTAAATAATTCTGAGAAATTCCCCCCGGGATCAATAAAGATAATTGTAATCTTAATCTTAATCTTAAATACTTTTGCATAGATCACAGTAGCCTTCCATGTGTGAAAACGTTTTGTGTTTACTAAGAAAAATCCTGGGTCTAATGCAGTGGGGTGACTATAACTATTCTCCTCCCCTTTGGAGCGAAACTGGGGAGTCATCCAAACCGAGCTCTGGCAACCCATCCAAGCCTGCACTGTTTTTACATTTCTGTCTGTTCACTAGCGACCCCCCCCCTCGCCACACACACACACTTAGTCCATGTATTCATATCTTTGTGGGGACTCTCCATTCATTTCTGTGGGCAAAACTCTATTACCAACAATGACACCCTTAACCCCCACCCAGCCCTCACCTTAACCATTAGTAAATGAACAAATACCAGACTTTTGGTCTTTACTTTTTTGACTGCTGTCACAGATTTTTATAAAATTGAAATTATCCTTGTGGGGACCAAAAAAATGTCCCCACATAGTAAAAATGATTTTTATCACATTGTGGGGTAATCTTGTCCCCCCCCCCCCCCCCCCCCAATACTAATAATTACAAAAACAACCCCTCGAGCATTGTATGAAGATTGTTAGGCTCCGAATTGACTGTGTTTACACTGCCTCATACAGTAACTCTTGGAGCCCAGGCCCTTACTCACCAACAGGGACTTTCTCACCTGCCCTTGATGCCCCCTCTGCGGTCCGAGCCTCATTAGCAGCACACAGGGGCCAGCACTGTGCCTCGCGGACACCCAGCTGGGTGGGGGGGGGGCTTGCCGGGGGCTTTCTGAAGATCACACAGTGGCACTTAGCTGGCCCAGGTCCAGCGGTGAGGGAAAAGCAAACCTTAAAGGGCCTTTTATCAGCGTGAAGCCAGAAACACCAAGCAGAGCACAGTGAGGGGCCCCGTGGGGCCCGACAGTGAGCTCATAGAGCGAAAAATCAGCCCCCTCACTCATGGCTCCCTCTGTGCACTCAGACTTTCCAATATGATAAAACCAGAAGCAGGAATGAACAGAGGCTGGGTTTGTCATGCGTGCATTAAGGTCTCTCATTTTTCTTTCATTTTCATAAAAAAAAAAAAAAAAAAAAAAAAAAAAACACTTGGACAGCAGGGCGACGGCCTCGTGCGACACAAGGAGACGGTCTGTGAGCTGGCCGGACCGGGCGCGTCTATAAATATGTGAAAAGTGCTGGTGAAAAGTGCGAGCAGCCTGGGCATCGGCATATCGGCAGGGGATTATTGTTGGACACGAAGCTGAGAAACATGCGAATAACAGGATACCAAAAAAGTTCACAGCTCCAGCCTGGAGAAAAAGTGAAAAAGCAGAGAGTCAGCGGGCAAATATGTCAGTGAGCCGATGTGAGTCACCTGGGACCACATAGGGCCCTTGAGGGCCAGGGCCCCCTGTGAAACGGGAGTCGCTCGACACCCTAAAGGTGCTCTAAAGGTGTACAGCTGTGTCACTGGGGGCTTTCTGCCTTTAGAGCATTTAAACACTACAGAAACAAGCACTTTCTCTTGAAGCCTTCTGGGAAAATGGCACATCTGCTAAACGCAGGGGGGCTATAGAGGGGGGTAAAGGTGACTCCAAGGGTTCCCGAGTGACAGGGACCCTCAAAATATTTTAACAATTCATGGGGGGCAAAATCTATAGCGCCACCCCTGACGTGCATGTTACTCGTACAGGATGCTAAAATGCCCCCCTGCCATAAAGAGATTATCGCCTCTTGCAGATTGGAAGTTAGATAAATACTGAGTCACTGTTAAAGCATTCAGTGCTTTTAATAGAAGCTTATTACTTTATCTTGCTTATAATAATAATGTGGTTTTGATGGATTTCTCCAGCTTCTCAGTAACGCAAACAGAGATAAAACATGTTTAAAGATATTACCTGAAATGTTTGGCCTGGATTTAGAATCCACTGACCCAAATTCCCACAGAGCGCCTGATGTCGGCCAGATTCACTTATAGGACAGCATATCTGGGGGGGATAGTGGGTCAGCACGTTGGGCCTCTGTGTCTGTAATAAGAAGGTTGCCAGTTTGAATCCCATCCTTAGTAGTATAGTTGCATGTCCATTTCACCCTTAAGCAAAGCCCCTAATCTACCCCCCTCCAAAAACGTGCCCCAGGCACAGCAGACTAATAGCTGAACCTGTACTCTGACCCCAAGCCTCACTATTAACTAAAAGGAGAGCAAGAGACAGGATATGCAAGAAGTAAAGAATTCCAGAGTTCCTGTACTTGTACCTATGAAGCACTGCTTCACAGTACTGTTTTCCAGTTGTTAATGTTGTACGTATGGTTTATGGGGTCTTAGTGAAAGTGAAAAATGTACATAGGATCTCTAGCAAAATAACCAAAAAGACACAGTGATTAGAAGAGACAGAGTCCTCAGCTTCACGCCTGAATGTAACAGGAACACAGTGAGATCGATTGCTGCCGGGTCTCATGCCAGATTTACTCCCAGCACCCGTTCAGGTCTGTGTGAGTAAACATCAGTTTGTAAGTGCTGGGAAACTCCGTCATTTCAGTGAAGCTGGTCTGTGAAGTAAAGGTGCGGAGTGCGTGGGCCAAACCATACGTCTCCCACTGCACTCCTCCACTGAGCATGACGCTCTCCGTGTTAGTGTGCTGGATACAGCATCGCATATCACTGCACCTCATCAGGACTGATTAATGCATAGGCTGTCCTAGGTTAGAGGTTAGAGTAGAGATACGTCAGTGTGGAGAGTAGAGGTATGTAGGAATGGGGAGTAAAGGCATGTAAGTATGGACAGTCGCATGTCAGTATGGACAGTCGAGGCATGTGGGTATGGAGAGAAGAGGCATGTTAGTATGAAAATTAAAGGTATGAAAATTAATCAGTATGGAGAATAGATCTCCCCGTGCACAAACAACCACAGAAGTCATTGTCTTGAGCTATAAAAGTGAAAATACACAGTTCTAAGTTTCTAGGAGCATAGGCTGAGAGTAAAAACAATCTATGATATTTGAGGATGTTAGCTGTACTCTACAGTATTACTACACTGTATAACTTGTTTAGTTAGCTGTACTTCTGCCAGCTAAACTTCTCAGTCATTGAAAACAGCCACTGACCCTCAAGCGGACAATTAGCTGAATGTTTATGTTGTGTGAGCACTGCTGACCTCACAAATCATGGTCTACGGCCATTTTATGATGGGTACTAGTGAGGAGCTCAGCGTGGTGTGCTAGTGTGTAGACCCTGAATGTAACACAGGCCCTAAACGAAGAACAGCTGCTTCACCTCTGACCTTCTGCACTCTGTGGAGCACACTTTGTGTGGTACCTTACATGTGTGTTTGTGTCTGGTATCCTGTATGAAGCTTTACTGAACGAATGAATCCAAACCACAGGCTTTAGGAAATTTTTCAATCTACCTTCCCTGGACTAGGTGGGAGGGGTATTTAGCTAAATTTTTATTTACACTGGTAAATATGCCGCCTGTGACCTCTGCTTGTGTCATCAGTGTGGTAGATGATTCAAGGCAACTGCAAAGGCATTTTTAGAAAGGAAAGAGCTCAATATGAAATGTGCTGATGAGTCTGGGGGAGCTGGTAACTTTCGTGCATGTGAGATGAGATAGCTGAGAACATTGGAGATGTTCCTGGTGGACATCAGCTTGGCCAGTGACACTGCACATAATAGAACATTGATATTAATGAGTGTGACTGAGTGTGTGCCTGTACATTGTGAACATTGCAGCATCGTTATTATTACTCAGCACGGACTCCTGTGGCATTATTTCAAATGCAAAATGCAGTGCTGCTTTGTGCTGCGTGAAAGATACGGAGAGGAAACGGTCAACTGGAGGGAGAGACGGGAGCAGAGAGTGAAAATGTCAAGCTGTTTTGTGTGAAAAGCTTAGAAAACCCCAGAACTCGCATCCAAAGAAACTGATTCAGAAAACACATGTTCCTTTGAGACCGCTGAAATATTATCTTCCTAAATCATAACATTTTGTCATTAACTATAAATACTCATTGAAGTCACTCGGCTCGGCCTTCACCCCAAGACTGTTCCGGAGCCAGCTGACAGACAAGCACCAGAATTTTCCATGAAAACCGGGCCTGAGAAGGGCCTGAACCTACAAACACATACACAGCGAAGGGGGGCGGGCAGGGGGGCGGGACAGGGGGGAGTCGGAGCAGCTTAAGGAGCAGTTAAGCAATAGGCCAGCGAGGGACCGGGGAGAAGTGGAGGGGGGTGCAGGAAGTAAGGCCTACTAAAGTGTTTCAGCGCTGAGAGTGCAGACGGACTTCTGAAGTCATGTTATTCCTGGAGATACCCTCTGATTACTCTGCTCCAATTAGACAGGAACAGAGGGGCTTCCCTCTTGGTGAAATATGGCACACAAGCACTGTGGCGTGAGCTCAGAGAGCAAGCGGGATCCGGCTTCACTGCTGGCCAGAGCATCTGTCATTACCGGCAGCACCTGGAGCTTCACCCGGTAATGATCAGCCGTGAAATGTGGGGCATTTCAGGCCCGAACACAAGCCCACAGGCCCTAAAGCGGGAATCTCGGTCTGCTTAGCAGATGCCAGAGTGGATACACTGCTAACCACTCAAACTGTTATTTCATATATATACGTGTGTGGGGGGTAACTTTTTATATAATAATTAAAATAATAATAATAATAATACAAAGAAAAAGATAAAGAAGATGAATATTGAGTTCAGATATATATTAGTTGAAGCAGAACCCCAGGCAGAGGGGATGTGTATCTTAGATCCGTCCAAGGTCAGTATCAAGTTGTAACCTATAGTATGCGCTATACTCTGAATTGCGATGGACCCCAGAACTGGCCAGCTAACCTGTGGAGCATCATTAAGAATCACAAGAAAATTATGTACAAATAACATAACGCAAACAGGTAAAACCTCATTGATAAAAGCCTGAATGATATCAGGGATTTTTTTTTGCACAGAAGGTAATACCTTTTGACCAATAACCTGACCTGCAGTCTGTCCACTAACATGACAAGGCTTGTAACCTGACCTGTAACTCTGTTACATAACTCTGTTATGGGGCTCGCTTCAAGATTACCTCTAGGTAGACAGATTGTCACCAAATTGTCACTTTTCTCCCGTATTGACACGTTCTGGCTTCCGTCCCCCCCCCCCCCCCCCCCCCCCACCCCCAGCCGTTTAGGTAAACAGAAGCGCAAGGTTCACAAGTACTTATAGTAAATGAATTGAGGGACAGTTCATTAAACAATTTATTTTATAATTTCTTTTGTTCATAAATGAATTCAACAGCTGGTAGCAATGTTGGCGCTCCCCTTCGGCTCAGTTAATATTGTTGAAAATGGAGCTTGTAAGTTCACCGAGAAGATGCTTGATTACACACAGTTTACACATGAGCTCTGATTCATGGCCGTGCGTTAATACATGATTTATGGAGAGCTGGATGCATAACTGTGCCTCGTCAGCTGTGTTGAGCTGCGCTCAGGGTCTCTTGGCCCTTCGGCACTGGAGCAGACTGTGCACCTGCTCGGGGGAGGACCACGAATGCGGATGTGGGTGTGGTGAGACAGCCATTGGCCCCCAGTGTCCCCCGTGGGCCCTTTGGCTTCAGCAGCTTCATCCACGCCCCTTCAGGGAGAGAAGACTACTCATCTGGGCCTTGTCTCCGTCTGGCTTCGCTCATTCCCTGTCCCGTGAAATCACTGCCTTGCTTCAAAATGCTTGAGTGGGTCATTGTTTTTGCAGTGCTGTGAAACAGGTGGCACTTTACTGCCTGATTATTAGTAATGCAGTAGTTCCTTCTAGTGACAGTGGTTTCTTCTGCTGTGAATTCTGTAGCTGCTGTTGGGGGGTGGGAGTCTGACCAGTAACTATTTAAGAAGTGTTTCTAACTAATCTGATGTTATCACTTGATCACATGTAAAACAGTACTCAGAGTGACAGTAAGTAATGGTAAACCCAGAGTAGCAGATCTGTTGGTGTAAAGCTGTATATTGTCTGTTAGTGTGGAGCTCTACACTCAGAGACACTGTATAGTCCTACACTCAGAGATACTGTGTAACATTACACTCATGGACACTGTATAGCTCTACATTGACAAACAACATACAGCTCTACACTCAAAGACACTGTATAGTCCTACACTCAGAGATACTGTATAGCATTACACTCATGGGCACTGTATAGCTGTATGTTGTTTGTCAATGTAGAGCTATACAATGCTTGTGAGTGTAACGATGTAGAAATGTCTGTGATTGTAGAACTATTTGAGTTTAGATCTGTATAGTATCTCTGAGTGTAGGGCTGGAAAGTGACTACAAGTGTAGAGCTCAGTGTCTGTGTCTTGTAGGACTGTACAGTAGCTGTGATTGTAAGAGCTATACAATCTTCATGAGTGTACAGCTGTGCAGTGCCTGTGCGTGTAGAGCTGTACAGTATCTGTTAGTGTAGATCTGTATGATGTCTGTGAGTCTAGATTTGCGCAGTATTTGTGACTGTAGACCAGCACAATGTCAATAAGTATATATATGTGCAGTGTTACTTCATGATGAGCACCATATAGTTCTGTGGTTTTGCGATCTTTATTATTATTTCAAGAAAGAAGAAGAAAAGAAAAAGAACGTCTTTAATCTAATGTTTAAAATGAGTTATCTTAGAATGCTTTTGAGAATCTGCTGTAAAGGACAGCTCATGATCACTTGAAAAAGTAATAGTGAAACATAATTAGGTAAGTAGTACAAATTGGACCACAAGAGGGCAGCAAATCACCCTTACTCCACCCTAAATGGTGTAATGATAGTGTATGCATTTATATGGCCTCAACAGTAAGGACGTGGGTCTGTACAGTCAGTGTTTGAGCAATTCACCTGTACAGTGTGTACATAGAGAGTGTCTGTACTGTGTGTGAATCTGTACAGTGAAATGTCTGTACAGTAAATGCAATCTGTACAGTGAGTCTTTGTACGGTGAGTGTGACTGAGTGTGTGTCTGCACATTGTGAACACAGTGAGTGCCAACATAATGTGTGACTATACATGAAGTGTCTGTACAGTGAGTACATAGTAAGCTGTACAGTGAGTGCATAATGAGTGTCTATTCAGTGTGTATGTACAGTGTGCATCTATATAATGAGTGTCTGTACAGTGACTGTCATTACAGTGTCTGTACAGTGTGTCTCTGTATAGTAACTACACAACGAGTGTCTATGCAATGTGTGTCCATGCAGTGACTATCCTTACAGTTACTGTCCGTACACTATGTACACAGTGATTGTCTGTACAATGTGTGTCTGTGCAGTGAGCATCTGTACAATATGTCTTTGTACAGTGAGTACACAATGAGTGTCTAAACAGTGTGTGTCTGTACATTGAGGGTCTGTACAGTGAGTATATAGTGTATCTGTCCAGTGAGTGTCTGTTCTGGGAATGCACAGCAAGTGTTCAATGATTGTATGTAAAGTGAGTATACTTTGTGTATCTGTAAAGTGAGTATACAGTGGGTTTACAGTGTACAGTGAGTATCTGTACAGTGAGTACACTCTGTGTGTGTGTGTGTGTGTGTGTGTGTGTGTGTGTGTGTGTGTGTGTGTGTGTGTGTGTGTGTGTTTGTGTACTGTGAGTGTCTGTACAGTGAGTGCCAGTATAATGAGTGTCTGTTCATTGAGTTTACAGTGATTGTTTATACAGTGAGGTGCTGTAGCGTTTACCTAGTGACATGCAGTAAGTATCCAGTGAAAACCTGTAAACTGAGAGTTCATATCTCACATATCTGTATGAGATTAATCGCATTTATGAGATGAAGTTGAACTTAAAACTGTAAATACTCATTAACTACAACAACCTATGTTTTTGTTTAAAAAATCAAATCCTCAGCACAAGCCAAGCAGACAGTACGTCAGTAATTCTGTCAAAACGTTTATAAATAAACTTGATAACTACATTTGTGTGCACAGCAATAAAAAGAATATGCCAGGAATGTTATGAAAATATTTTATTTCCAAAGCCCCTCCTACCTTTCTCCATATAAGATGTGTCTGAGAAGTAGCAAGGTCATCCACCCACTGGACAGTGGAAGCCATGAATAAGACAATGGAACCTGTGACTACAGTGATATTACAGGCTAAATGTGTCATTGGGTGAATAATGAAATAAACACAGGCCCGTTCCATTCTAAGACATCACCGCCTCTCCGGCCCTACTGGGCCCGCCCCCCTCCGGCACTCGTTCTACCTACCTACTGTCTGCCGAGTCTCACCGCAGCCCCTTCCCCCTGAGGCCCCCACTCTGCTGTAATGTTAAGGTGCCCCCTTTTTCCCCAGATAATGATCGGCTTTACAGCACAGGTCTCAGATGGAAGGAATGTTTATCTGGAAGAGCATGAGAGCCGCTTTAGGGTGGCTCTGGCCGCCACGTTCCAGCGCTCGTGAGTTTCCGTGCGGAATTCCTGCAGATGGTCCGGACGGGGCCGAGGGGGGGAGGGTTGTGAAGAAATGGTCTTTTAAACGATGCTGAGAAATTCCAAGGGCTTTTCACACCAATGCCTCAGACCTGCCGGAAAAGAGGCTTACGTGCGGGGCTTGTTCTCCTTCCATTTTCGTCTGCGTTCCCCGTTTCTGCACATGTGCACACCAGCACGCCGCACATACCGTTGTGACATGTCAATAACACAGATAATAAGATAGACAGCTAAAGCACTGATTAAATTATTTCACAGTAAACACAAGGCAATAAATTTTGAGCTTAGCGCTGAGCTCCCTGTGTACAGGCGTCTTTGAGGGACATCGCTAGGTCAAATGTTTCTTGATATATAAATAATACCTGTTTGTGTGTGTGTGTGTGTGTGTGTGTGTGTGTGTGTGTGTGTGTATGATTATGTGCACATGCATGTGTGTGAGTGCGTGTGTGCATGCACGTGTGTGTGTGTGTGTGCACATGCATGTGTGTGTGTGTTTGTGTGTGAGTGTGTGTGTGTGCACCATCCCCCCGGACTGGCGATCCACTTTACATTGACTGGAAAAGCAGCTGCTGTGATTTGCCGGGGGGTAGGGAGGCTTTTGTTGGCTCGGGGCCCCTGGGGGCCCCCTTGTTTTCCTCTGGTGTTTCATATTGGACAGCTGGAGTGTGTAGGGTGACCGAAACCCATTGACCCCCCTCCCTGTCCCCTTGCCCATTCTGACTGCTTCTTGGCACCGTGACAGAGCCGATCATTCCATCCCCCAGACGCACTTCACAGCCTCAGCCCAAACGGAGCTCCCACGGAACCGACAGCCTCCACCACGCCGTGTTTCACTCCGCAGGACCTTGCAGGACCTTCAGCGCAGGAATCCAGCAGTCTTAGAGAAATTACCAAGTCTCTGGAGAATTCCGTGTGCCAAGACCCCCAAAGACAGGATGGGGAGGTTTCCTAACGATTCTCCATACAGCAGTTTTTTATTTCAGTCCTCGAACAAATAAGCAGAAATTATTCAAATGTTGCCGTACAAACCGGAACCAGGTTTTGATGGGGAAAGGAGTTGCTTAACCTGGCCACCCTGCCAACTTCATGTCTTTTCTGACAAGTTACAAAAAAACCCACAGGAGCACGACTGCAGTGAGAGTGACCTCCTACGTCGTGGCCGGGACCAGAACGGCCTGCAGGTCTGTGCTGCCATAACCACTAAAGGCGAGCGTCAGAAACACAGCCTCATACAAACAGTCTCCACCACACAACATCTTCATGGGTTCCAATAATACCAGCAGTCTGGGAGGTGACTCATTTGAGGGATTAGTAATACATGCACTAGCTCAGTAAGCCTGGACGCATCATCACTGGAAATGCTTCCGTAGAACCCGCTAGACCAAGCCTCTTTCTAACTGCAGTCCAATAGGAGAATATTGTGGATCTGTGAAAATCTTCCATGGTCTCACCTCCATTAATCTGTGTCTGACTTCAGCCCTCGAGAATTTGTCGGGGAAGCAAACTATTAGTCTCTTCATAATCTAGCTTCAAGCTGTCAAAAGATGGCTGGTAGCAGGAAAATTTCCGACCGCGCAAATGACTACCACTGAAAACTTTCACCAAAAAACTACTTATCTTCCTTCAGCAAGTCTAGTTTCGTTTTTGCTGAAAACATCTTGACACAGTCAACAGTTTGCAAGATGACACAGTTTCATAATACCCCGTGATCTCACATCACCCCACTATCATTCTGAACTCACATCAACTCGCTGAGTATCATCCTGAGATCACATCACCCTGCAAATTATCATCCTGAGCTCACATCACCCCACTGAGTATCATCCTGAGATCACATCACCATACCGAGTATCATCTTCATCTGACATCACCCCGCTGAGTATCATCCTGAACTCACATCACGCTGCTGAATATCATCTTGTGCTCACATCATTCTGCTGAGTATCATCCTGAGCTCACATCACCTCACGACGCATCATCTTCGTCTGACACCCCCCATTAAGTATCATCCTGAACTCACATTACCCCACTGAGTATTATCCTCAGCTCACATCACTCCACTGAGTACAATGTTGAGCTCACATCACCTGCTGAGTATCATACCTAGCTGACAATTCCCGACTGAGAATCATCCTGAGCTCACATCTCATCACTGAATATCATCCTAATCTCACATCACCCCTCTTGGTATCGTCTTGATCTCACGTCATTTCTCTGAATATCAGACGGTGCCATGTTACATTATCTGCCTTGTAGACTCATGTTGGCATCATGGGTAAGAAATGGTTCCTCCCGTGCAATATGGGCAGATAATGGGCAGTGTGTTATTCTCATTGAGAAAAGCTCAGCGAAGCTCAGTGTCTCACACAGGAAACTCCCGAGAAATGACAAGACGGCTGACACTCTAAAATAAGATGCTGACTCTGGGGCAGAGTGCAGACCAGCGTCAAAACAGAAACGCTGACATTTCCTGTGGCTTCTGCACGTCGGCGATTAATGGGCCATAGACTGTCCCGTCGGTATCCCCTCTGCCCACACAGAGTCACCACGGCAGAGTCACCACGGCAGAGCCACGATGAGCGCGGGGTGAGTCACACAGCCACTCGTGGCAGGGGGGCACACTGGCCGGTACACTGGGGTGATATTCCTTTGGGTCGCGGAACGAGTTGGCGGGACTCTCTGTGACGCGGCCGGAGCAAAGCCGCGGGAGCTGGCCGCCACAATAATGTTCCCTTTATGTGTCATTCCGTTTGTGCCAGAAGCTTCCAGAAACCTCACCACTGTTTTCATTGAGTGTTTGTGTTCCAGTTATTTCTGTTAACCCAAATACCAAGTGGGTTGTGCCCAACCCCCCAGCACTCGTCACTGTGTTGCTTTGAGCCGTAGCGCTCCGGTGTGATGTGGCCTGTCGTGATATTAAAGGCTCGTAATTGAGGCTTATTCTCCGTCACAGACACGCCCCCTCACAGACCAGCATGTGGCTCCGTGGTGAGACAGCCAGAGCGAGACCGGTGGGGCCATTTTGGGCTCCCCAGGAGAAACAGCCTACTGGGAGCAATAATGCGAGCAAAACAAATTACCAGAAGGTCACGGCCCCCCCGACCACCACCCCCCCCCCACCAGGCTGCAGACTTTTCTCATGGGACAAAACTAAATCAGAATCAGAAGTGCTTTATTTCTACAAAGGCATCGTCAGGAATTTGTTCTTGTGTGTCGTCTGACACTTCAATAAAAAACTTTCAATGAAAGTGGTACGGCATAAATCTATCCATCCATCCATCCATTTATCCATCTATCCATCCATCTATCCATCATCCATCCATCTATCCATCTATCCATCTATCCATTTATCCATCTATCCATCCATCTATCCATTTATCCATCTATCCATCCATCTATCCATCATCCATCCATCTATCCATCTATCCATCTATCTATTTATCCATCTATCCATCCATCTATCCATCATCCATCCATCTATTCATCTATCCATCCATCTATCCATCCATCTATCCATCCATCTATCCATTTATCCATCTATCCATCCATCTATCCATCATCCATCCATCTATCCATCTATCCATCCATCCATTTTCCGTGACCGCTTGTCCAATTCAAGGTTGTTTGGGGTAAATCCAACTTATGTAAAAGTAGGCCAGCGTAAGGTTCTGTGGAATGGATCGTTTCTGAGTGTCTTTGGTTTACAGCTATTTAATGCTTCTCATGAACACTCAGGAAGGGCCCCTTGGTAGCTAATGCACTGCAGTGTATCGGCTCAGCGCATTTGCAGTGGAGTGTGTCTAAGTATAAACTAAACAATAAACACTGCTTTGTTTTAATATGTATATTGCATAATACAGAGGAATGAGGGCGTGTGTTAAATAAGAAATGAGTGTGTTACACAGTGAACAGGAGTGAGGATATATATTGAATAATAGAGTGTGTTATGCAGTAAACGGGCATGCGTGTGCTGAAAGAGGGACAGGAACAACAACCAACATGAGACTGAAAGGGTGAAAACATTTTATTTTTCTAACAGACACTTTTTTCCAAAGCAACATATGTTTTTGAAAAAGTAGGGTGAGACGGTCTCAAGGGTCCAACAGCAACATCACTTTGCCCACCCTGGGATTTAAACCGGCGACCTCCCGATCACAGGCACAGCGGCCCAAACCACCGAGCCGCACACCACCACGACAGAGACGTAAATACACAGACCACACATCCTTATAGACCTAAACACACAGATTACACGATTCATAAGAAAGTCCAGACGCCGACTTTAAAACACGGGCTGTGAGCAGAAGCTGGGAGCCTCCACACCGGGCTTGTCTACGTTCAGGGGACGGGGGGGGGGGATGCGCCCCATGTCGTGAGCGTAGACTTATTTTCAGCCTGGCCCTGGTGCGGTCTGATCCCCGCTGTGCGAGTGACGTCAGCAGAGAGGGGCCAGGCAGGCGTCTGCGGTCTGTGGGCCCGGGTCCTCCGCAGGCTGACTCAGCCTGAGGGCTCCGCTCGCAGCAGCCCCCGAGGGGGGGGAAACGAGGCTTTGGTGTGTTTCTGATTTCTGTGGAATCCTCCTGTTATTCAAAAGAAGCTGGGATTTCGCCAGCAGCCTGTGTGGCAGGCAGCTTCTGACGGTGCTTTGCACCACCCAACCAAATGACCTCAGACATTTCTCACTGCACAGCGTCTCTTCATCACCATCACCATCAGCATCACCATTCCTCATCCATCTGGCAGCTGACAGTGCAAGAACAGCACGATTTAATCTGTGCATATCAGTATGTACAGTGATCCCTTTTCAAATGATCCAAACCTGTATATATATCATAATTTTCAGTGATCTCTCTCTTTGGGTTATCTGAATCTATACATGTCAGAATCTTCAGTGATCCTTTTTAGATGATCTGAATCTATACATGTCCGAATCTTCAGTGATCCCATTTCAGGTGGTCCTAATCTATATTTATCAATGTCTCCTGTAATTGAAACCAGTATGATGAAAATGTAATTTGACAGACAGGCCAGTTGGGATAGAAACGGAATCCGAAATGAACACAGTTGAGTCACGTCCATGACATTGTCCGACAAAAACAAGAGCCACCTGAGCTGTTCCCATAGCGCCACCTCTTGGCCATATATGATACACGCTGTTTGCACTGCAGAGTCAACTTGCACCCTGAATGACTTTGATCTCATCACTCTAGTCTCTGCTGGCAGTGATGTACAGAGGCAGTGATCTACAGAGAACAGCGCCATAAATGTTTTAAAATCTTACTCTTTTAAAAGTAAGAATTTTATTTAAACAAATACATGAAAAAAAATATGCAATGACAGTGTTGTCTTCTTGAAAAAGTAGCAAGATGAACAATTTATCTATCTGCTGCTTATCTACCACCTGCAATATTCATATTTTCCCAGTTATTCTTGCAATCAGCCCATTATTTGCGTAAGCAATCTACTCAGCTATCTCGATAATGCTTTTATTTGTAGTTGTAACCGTAATCTGTCGCACGCACTCATTATATTCCTTTTGTCAGCCCCCCACCCCACCCCCAACTCCAGCCCCTGCACCCCCCGCCCACACAGGAAATGGTAACATTCTAGCCCTCGGCCAATATTCCATTCAGGTTTGCTTACGTTTTTCCGTTTTGGTCTTATTTCACTTTAAAGTAATTTCCCAGAGTACTACAGGGTTCCATTGCAGCGTACACACGCTCGGCCAGGCATGCACATTCTCAGCAAAAACAAGCGTGCTCTTTGATGACCTGGGGACGTTCCTTAAATGTTTACCTTCCTCCTCCAACGTCGCTGTTCCCCGCTGTGCTGCTACACGGAGGGGGAAAGCGGCAGTATCACTAAAATACTTTAACACTCACTTCATGCTTACACAGATCTGCAGATTTTGTAACAAGGTTTTAGCAGTTTTCACGGAGGAAGGAGTGGGGTGAAAGTATTTATGGGTATGAGTGTGTATTGGATGATTATCTGCCATCAGGGAGCAGTCTGTGCTGACAGAGTTCCCATAAATACTTAGTATATCAAGGTGCAACCTCTAGATTCTACACTAATATGAATTACAGATAATCAGAGACTACAGACACTGATCAGAGCTACCATGTAAAAACACTTAACAAATCAATCACAACAAACTCGCCAGCACAGTTACATTTCCTCTGTGTAGAACTGCAGCAATATATCATCTTTGTTTTTCAGAGAATGACACCATGACTGTCAGTCCATTCTTTCTAATGCATCACCTGGGAAGTATGGGGGTACACCCCCCCCTAATGGCCATAACAAGCCCTGCATGTGTTTGTGATAGACCAGTCATCTTCCCAAGATGCCCAACTCACTGCAGAATTAAAAGTGCACCTTGACTTTCCTGTTCCACCAAAAATGGATCACTGGTCAATATTCATGGTACGGCTGCTATAGCCAAGCCTCTGGTCACTTGTGCCAATGCCAAATGTCAATTGCAGTGGTGCCAGCAGTGCAAATCTAGAGCTGTGGACAATGCAAGACATGCATTGTTGTCTGATGAGTCCACCTATTTTTGACTTTCTTACATCCGAGAGAATTACGGTGTGACACCCAGAGTGTAGCACAACGGTGGATCAGTGATGGTTTGGGCTGCAGTATCATGACAATCCCTAGGCCCGCGACTTGTCCTAGATAGGTGCATCACTGCCAAGGACTACCGAACCATTCTGGAGGACCATGGTCACCCAGTGGTTCAAACATTGTACCCTGAAGGTGGTGCCATGTATCAGGATGATAATGCACTATTACACTGGTGACAGAGTGGTTTGATGGACATGAAAGTGGAGCTGATCATCTCCCACGGCCTGCACAGTCACCAGATCAGAATATTATTGAGCCACTTTGAGCTGTTTTGGAGAAGTGAGTCAGGAAACGTTTTACTCCACCAAGCATCACAGAAAGACCTGGCCACTGTGAAGGATGCGTGTCTCTCAGTCCCAAGAGAAATTGATGTTGTATTGGCTGCAAAAGGAAGCCTTACACCATACTAATAAATTATTGTGGTCTAAAACCGGGTGTTTCAGTTTCATTGCCCAACCCCTGTATGTTTGTATGTTAAGGATTCCGAGACAGGACAGCTTTTACAAGATAAATATGTAGGAAACAAAAGCTCGCCAAATCTAGAACAGAAAAGTAACACAAATGATTTGACACTGATAGAAGCTTCCCCAAAACAGCATTTGGGTCGTGCAAAACAGTCTACGAATCAGAAAGCATAGAAAATGAGTGCTCTACCACCCTCTTGTGGCAGAGTAGCCATTGATCTGATTCAAGCTGCAGTTGAATGGCATGTCCTCAGACACACTTCAGTCTTCAGCGCTTGATGCATCCTGATTGCGTTCAAGAGGCTGCTTGCATTACTGTCTTTGTCCGCATACGTCAGCATGTGTCTCTTTATCTTAGCGACTTATCTGTAGCGTGACCTGATCTCCTAAGACACTGCTGTGCCTTAAAGTGCAGTGCTATGTTGAAATTGTATTTTATTGATCTCTCCTTATGCATGGTATACTCTGTAAACCCAGAATATGTGCTCTCATTGATCTTGTTTGCCTATTGCTTAATGCACTTACATTAGCACCGAATGGCGGCAGACTGTGTTGGTACCAAGGAGAGGAATAATCCTTCATTCTTTTGCCACTATTTTCATTGGTTGGTGTAGTGTATGGGGAGTGATGCGTGGGTCAGTAGGTTACGGTGCTGTGCCCATAATCAGAAGGTCATCAGTTCAAATCCTGTGGTCAGCAGAGTGGTTTCACTGTTGAGCCCTTGCTTCAAGTACTCGTTGATTCTGCTTTTTCAGATGTATGTCGCTTTGAATAGAAGTAATGGTAATGAGGAACAAGAATGCAGCTTTTGGCCAGTAGGGGGAACTATTTCCTCATTCAATGACTAATTTACATGTCTGACCAATTAACCTTATTTAATTATATTAAAAGAGAATTATATACATATATAATATGAACTGGTGTGTGTGTGTGTGTGTGTGTGTGTGTGTGTGTGTGTGTGTGTGTGTGTGTGTGTGTGTGTGTGTGGTCCAGGTATAAAACCTGTTATTCAGAAAGTATTCAGACACCTTCATATTTTATGTTGCAACGTTATGCTAGAAACAATAAACGTTTTAAATTGTTTCCCTCATCAATCTGCACTCAATAGCCCATAATGACAACACAAAAACAATTAATACTGAAACATCACATTGAAATAAGTATGCAGACCCTTTACTCATTACTTAGCACCTTTGCCATCGATGTAAGCGTTGAGTTAAAAGTGATGTTGAAAGTGGTATAAAGTGAGAAGCTTTGCACTCCTAGATGTTGGGGCATTCTGCCATTCCTCTCTGCAGATCCTCTCAGGCTCTGTAAGATTGCATGGGGACTGTTTGTGGGTAGCTAAGTCTGGGCTCTGGCTGGACCTCTCAAGGACACTCACGAGGATGTCCCTAAATCGCTCCTACGGTAGGGGCGTAGGGTCATTGCCCTGTTGGAAGGCAAACCAGTCTGAGGGTCCAGAACGTTCTGGAGCCTAACCCTTTGCTCCATCCCACACCCATTGTGCTTCACTGTTGGGATGTCACCGTGCATCTGAGGAGCACTATCTGATTTTCTGCTGACATGATGCTTACAACTGAGGCTAAACAGTTCCATCTCTATCAGCTCTATGAAGGCTCTTGGTTGTTGCAAACTTCTTCCATTTTGGAATTATGGAGGCCACTGTGCTCCTAGGAAACTTCAGTGCTCCTGAATGTTTTTGTAGGCTTGCCTGGACCTGAGCCTCCATGTAATCCCATATCTGTGCTCTGCAGGAAATCCAGCTAAATTTCAAGTATCATGGCAACAGGTCTGAATACAATCAATGTGATGCCTTAGTGTTGTATTTTCAGTAAATCTGCCAAAATGTCTAAAGTTCTGTTTTCACTTAGAAGACCTTGCAGATTCATGAGGGGAAATAAATGTAAAAGATTTTTGCATGTGCAACATAACGAAATGCGAGAAAGGTCAAAAATCAATGTCAAGGGGTCTCAATGCACTGTATCATACAGAAACTCCACACTAAATATTTATGTAGAATTTTTGAACAATGATTAGTTACAGGACCTACAACAAACTTTTTAAATGTACAACTCATGCACATCTGTATAAATGACCAGCTTTCTTCCAGGTCTCTTCTGGACTTCCTGGATCCAAATGAACCCTGTCATCTCCTCCCCCCGCCTTCACAGGCCGCCCCTGCTTTGGGCCCTCCTCTGCCTCATCGTGTGGTCCCTCTGAGCACCCTGGTCCTGTGCTCTTAACACTGTCTCCACCTTGGGACCTCGGTAGATACACACAGGCTCTGCTACCTTATAGCGACACCTTGCATATACGACTTCTATCATTTTAGCTGGTTAACATCGGAGCACTTCACTTGTATTTAAAAATGACAGTACAGGGGAATCGATTTAAATGATTTGTCTTATGCCATGTTATTTATATACCGATTATGAGAAACTGAGAAATGTCTTGTAGGCCTATTTGTCACCGCGCTTTCGTCAAGCGGCCAACGGTAAAGGCTGTACCACAGCAGAAAAACACCTGAGTGAGAAAAGAAAGGGGAGATACCGAGATAGAGAAGGAAAAACGATAGAGAAACAAACACAGGCGGAGAGCGAGAGAGAGAGAGAGAGACAGGGGCGGGGGTGATTTGTGCGGCTGGAGGTGTGCAGCAGATCTGGGGAATCATCAGGGGTCCCGGACGCCCCGGCCACGTTTCCATGGCCGTTTTCTCGCCCTTTCGGGGGGATGGAAGCTCCGCGCCATGTGTCCGTGTACCTGTGTGCTGAAGCTGAAGCCGACGGGCGGTAGCCGCTGCCGGGGGAAGGACGGCACATTGAGGCACGGTAAACAGGAACAGCGCATCCGCACATACACACTGTTACACTGTTATTCTGTTACACTGTTAGTGTTAAAGGTGTCAAAGATGGATTTTACACCGAGGGACTGTGAGGCAGCAGGCGGGGGCGATCGCTACATCCTTGGAGAGGCTATATTACCGCTTCACTGAATTTCTGTTACGCCGTTGAAGATTATGCTTTTATTGGTCAGATAAAGCATATTAGCAGCCGCTTTACGGGTATATTTTGACGTATAAATAACGCCGGGCATCGTCGTGCCCCCGGCCAGGGCTGTGCGGGGAGGCTTGGGGGGAGTCGAGGGCGCCCCTTCGTCCAGTTCTCAAGTGCTTTGTGTCGGGGGAAGACATAGCAGACCGCTGTCCGACATCTGCTTCATCGCATTTATTTACCCGGAACCTTCCGGCTCCGTATCACCCCGGATCGGGCTGTCAGATACCGCCGGCAACGCGGTTGCGGTCAGGACACGGCGTGCCGCGGGGGCTACAGCCGCGGACGTGAATGATTTTACTCGGTAATTTGCATTTTGATCAGGGGCAGCGGGGACAGCTGTCGCTGTGATCCGGGTGTGTGGCGCTTTAAAGCGGCACCGCAGCCCGAGTCCCACTCGGTAAAAACCGCACAGGTAATGTGACAGGGAGCAGCGCTCCGTAGTTCGTTTAAAACATTTTAAAGTGCTTATTTCTCCATTAGCTATTTCTGGGATGCGGCGTGGTGAGTCTGGTGAGACATTGGCGCACAGTCGCCGCTGATCGCCGTTGAAACCTGCTTCACATACAGACTGACAGCAGGGACCACGCCGGACTGGGCTTTCCAGCACCATGTCGCTGCGGGATGGACAGCATGCGGATGGGCCGGCGTGGCCAGCGGGGACGCCAGGCTCTTAGACAACGCTGAAGTCTTCTTCTAGTAATTTCCATAACTCTGCCAGAGCCCTGGACAGTTTCCTGTTTGAAGAAAACCGAAGATACCAGGTAGACTGGAAATGCCCAGGAACCGGGCCTTCTCAGAGCCGGAGTGCTCTGCCGAGTATTCGGCCGACTGCTCGGTGACGCTGCCGTCGGACCCGGGCCAGGCGGTGGGCCGGGCGCCGGAGGTGACAGTGCGCAGCACAGGGTGCTGTATGTGCCTGCCACGCTTCATGCGGCTCACCTTCTCGCCGGACTCGCTGGAGAACCTGTACCAGACCTACTTCCGGAGGCAGAGGCGTGAGACCTTGCTGGTGTTGGTGGTGTTTGCGGCGCTCTTCGACTGCTACGTCATCGTCATGTGTGCCGTGGTCTACACCGACGACAAGCTGGCCACCCTGGTGGTGGCGTCGGTGGGCCTGGCCGCTCACGTCCTGCTCTACCTGCTGTGCCGACTGGGGCTGCTCCCCGACCGCGTGTCCCGCAGGGTGGTGCCCTACACCCTCTGGGTGCTCATCGCCGCCCAGGTTTTCTCCTACCTGGGGCTGAACTTCGCCCGCTTCCATCAGGCTAGCGACACAGTAGGATGGCAGGCCTTCTTCACGTTCTCCTTCTTCCTGACTCTGCCGCTCCGTCTGACCCCCATCGTCCTGATCGCCGCCGTCTCCTGCGGTATCCACACGCTGGTGCTGGGGGTGACCATCGCTCAGCAGCAGCAGGATAACCTCCGCGGGGAGGCACTGGCCAGGCAGGTGGGTGACCCCTCCCGGCGCCATCCCCTCTTCCTCCCAGCGGGTGGGTGTTTGTTTTCGTACCACTTTGTTTACAGAGGCACCATCCAGGTTGTAACGTTGGATACCCGATGAGTTGAGTTCCAGGGATGGTAGGGGTCAGGCACGTGGCTTAGTGGGTTAGGACACTGTGATCTCGAGGTTGTTGATTCAGAACCCAGGACCAGCAAAGTGATTTCCCCATTGAGTAGGGTCCTTAACCCCCAGTTGCTCTGGAGGCTGGCTGAGCCTGCTTTCTCGATTTTTATGTTGCTTTTGATAAAAGCATACGCCAAGTAAATAAAATTTAAATAGTGTGTGACTGGCATGGTGGCAGAGAGGTGGTGAAATGTAGCATGTGACTGAACACCAGCAGGATGGAGGAGGGTGTTTGTGGCTCGTGGGAGTTTTACTTACACAAAAATGTTCTGAGGGTAGAACAAAAAACGATTGGTTCAGAGAGAGAACCAATGATATTGTAGAAGAGGTGGGTCCAAGACATCTCATTGGTTATCCTGTACAGTCTGATTGGTTGTCTCTCTGAATCAGTTTTTTGTTTTACCTTCAGAACGTTTTTTGTGTAAATGAAACTCCATGAGCTTGTTTGTGACTGACACTGGATTCATAATGGATGTTTCCTGTCGCTGGATGTCTACAAGGCCTCCTCGGAACATAAACAGTCCGGGCACCATCCACGTCTGTTTGAGACGCCGCTCAGGGTGGATGCCCATGCATACATGTGTGCGCTGCAGGGACAGCACCAGAGCCCAGCTGTCAAGACAGGGTAGCAGCGCAAAGGATCCATGTGATCCTTCATTTAAATTAAATGAAAAGATAATGAAAATTTTATTTAATATGTTCTTTATTATGTACTACTAGTAAATTTTTGGCTTATGTGTTTTTTGATATATGGTGTCCTAAATGTTACGGGGCGTAAATATGACTTGCGTAAAATTTGCCTTACGCAAGGGTTTGTAAAACAGATTACTTGCGTATGTCGAGAGCTGCCTGTACACAGACACAGCAGAAACTTTGTTAGAGCTGCGTCAGGCGTTTCCCTCATGCGACCGTGTGCATGTGTGTCTGCTTTTTGCAGCTCTTGGCCAACATGACGGTTTACCTGTGCTCCATTACGGTCGGGGTCATGTCGTACTACATGGCTGACCGCAAACACCGCAAGGCCTTCTTGGAAGCTCGGCAGTCCCTCGAGGTCAAGCTAAACCTGGAGGAGCAGAGTCAACAGCAGGTAAGCCGTCGCCTGTAGGGGGCCGTCGCCTGTAGGGGGCCGTCACACTAAACACACCACGCTGAATGCACCGTGCTGAACACACCAGTGTGCACATTTAGTCCTTAGTCTGTTTATGGAGTCAGTTATGAAGCAGGAGAGGGCAGCATGGTGGTGCAGTGGTTAGCACTGTCGCCTCACACCTCTGGGACCCGGGTTCGAGTCTCCGCCTGGGTTACATTTGTGTGGAGTTTGCATGTTCTCCCCATGTCGTCGTGGGGTTTCCTCCGGGTACTCCGGTTTCCCCCCAAAGTGCAAAAACATGCTGAGGCTAATTGGAGTTACTAAATTGCCCGTAGGTATGCATGTGTGCGTGAATGGTGTGTGAGTGTGCCCTGCGATGGGCTGGCCCCCCATCCTGGGTTGTTCCCTGCCTCGTGCCCATTGCTTCCAGGATAGGCTCAGGAGCCCCCGCGACCCAGTAGGATAAGCGGTTTGGAAAATGGATGGATGGATATGAAACGGGAGTCATGTCTGTTTTTGGAGTAAGATATGAAACAGGAGTCATGTCTGTTTTTGGAGTCAGATATGAAACAGGAGTCATAAATATGTAGCAGGAGTCATGACTGTTTTTGGAGTCAGATATGAAGCAGGAGTCATAAATGTGTAGCAGGAGTCATGACTGTTTCTGGAGTCAGATATGAAGCAGGAGTCATAAATATGAAGCAGGAGTCATGACTGTTTTTGGAGTCAGATATGAAGCAGGAGTCATAAATACAGTATGTAGCAGGAATTGTGTCTCTACATGAAACAGGAGTCATAGCTGTTTATGGAGTCATCACTATAAAACAGGAGTCATGTTTGTTTTCGGGGTCACCGATATGAAGCAGGAATTATAGATAGAGGATATTCAGAAGAGGAATCATGTGAGGTGAAAAGATGCCGCCTTCTTTAAATGGTTGAACAATTATGAATCATACCAGCATAACAGTATGGCCAGTTGTTTGGTTAGATGTAATTTACCAAAACCTTTAACATTACTATTATTTGACATTTTCATTAAGTCACCTTTTTTATTTTAAAAAGAAGCCAGCCTTTTTGATTACAGATGACTGTAACTGTCCCAAGTGGACAAATTTAATAACAGGTCATTGTCAAATTTTGATACCTCAGCTATAACTGATCTGAAAAGACAGAGACATTCTTTTCTGAGATGCGACGCTTTTTGTTTCGTAATTGAAGATTTTGAACTCTGAAGTACTGCACTGGTGATTCTCTAGTCACAGAGCAGGAAGTCATTGAAGGAAAGCAGAGGAGCAGAGCAGGATACCGCGCTCCCTGGTGCAGCACCTGGATCTTTCCGCACCTTCGTCGAAGTGGAGGCTGTGGAGAGCCAGGCCGCGTGCTTGGTGGGTGAAGCGTAAATGGCTGTGTTTGAGGGGACTCGGTAATATACCCTGTAAGGAGGAGCTTCCTGGCTTCCAGCACGACACAGGCCTTGTAAGCAAGCTTTCACTGTCTTCCCATTTACAGCTTAATTTGACTTAAAGCTCACTGGAAAGGAGACAGCAGTGGGACAGGACTATTTTAAAAATCAGCTGGGGGGAATTAATTAGGGGAGCTCGGCTCATAGCCCAGGTGCCCTATTACCTCCGGTGTAGCCATCCAGGCACACTGCGTGCTGCCGTAATTAGCCTTGTTTTGCCCTCTGCTTGCCGACGTCGTTGTCGTCATTCGTGTGTTTTGGCTTCAGAGGATAAGTGGAGCCAACGGCCAACCTGTCACATGCTGTCTGATATCGCATCGGGGCGACGTCACCGCGGTGGTCGTAGCCCGACGGTGCTGTGTCCACTCGGCCTTGTTGCTTTGGACGTCTCCCAGGCAGAAGTCCCTGTGGCATGACTCTCTGCCGTGATTACTTGGCAGTTCGCCAGCTCTTTTTACATTCCTGATTCTGTATTTCCAATCTCCATCACTAAACCCCCAGCTACCCTGAGATGGACCGGCATCCCTTCCGGGTTGTACCCCAAATTGAGGTAGGCTCCAGCCCCCCCTCAGCTTGGGAGTAGTGGTTTTAAGGAAGATTGATGGATGGATGGATGGATGAATACATATATATATTTATTTATGTAGTTAGGTATACACACACACACACATTCTTGGTTTTCTGAAGAGATGCAGACTTCTGGGAGTTGATGTATCCACTGCACTGCTGATCTCCATCTTAACAATCAATAGGAGACACAGGGCAGCACCATCCAGCTCCACACCCAGCAGGAGAGACAGAAAGTGTAGAGGCCTGACACCTGAAATACTCAATTGTGTTTGTCTTCATTGGGGTTCCTTCCAAAAGCCAGTGTCTGAACGTGAAACCAGGCCTGGCTCCATGGGGCCTCCAGGGTGGTCCTGGCCAGTCCCGAGTTCAGCCCACCCCCCAGACAGGCCAAATGCCAGCCAGTCTCAGGATTGCTGTTTTGTTGTTGTGAATAGGGTGGAAGCCAAAAAAATATGAAGGACTTTTTGAACTCCAGAGAGTCCTGTGCCCCTTCATGTCTCAGAACTTGAGCCAGGCCTGGCTGAAACGCTCTCCAACATTTTCTTCCTGGTCCAAGAACACTCTTCTGAGATGCATTTGTAATAATCTGACACATTAATGATGCCACTTGTTTATGTTCAGCAGCTCAGGTGATCAGTATTTAAAGAGCTCGGCTTTTACCCTACGTGCTTCAGGAGATCTTCAGAAACCATCAAAAGAAGCAGACTTCAGCGTATCAGTGTAGTGTCTCTACAGCTCTAGGAAATAGTTCCATCAGTTTGTTCCTAATGCAGAGGGGCTATTTTTTATGCTAAGTTTTATAATCTGAGGGTATTGAAGAGGCCAGTTTTCCTTCTGTTTGTTATGGTAGGATTATGATGGTATTTGGTGAACTTTTGTGAACTTGTTTCTCCTCGAATGGAGACTGTAGTGTTTAAAAATACATGTTCTAACTTTGCTGGCAGGTGTACATTTTATAAGCTGGGCCCTTGTGCCAAAACCTATTAATCAGGGACCAAACAGAGACAGAGATCACTGGAGAGGAAGGGCCCACACTGGCATGGGCGTGGCCTAATGACACGGAACGCGGAAGCCTTCTAGTATAGAAAAAATAGTGCTGCTTATGCATAGATGCTCAGCATTTACTTCATAAACATTCTTCTTTCCTACTTCATGTTGCTATTTAAGAAAATACAGTTTATAAAACAATAAAGTTATGTATCCTTTATATAGACATTTGTTTATCTCTGGGGTTATGGGTTTTAATCCATGTAGGCTTCCTCTTGGTACTCTAGCTTCCTCCAGTTAGATGATTTGGGATCTACATTTGCCCATAGAGTTTGAGTATGTTTGTGTCCTGCAGTGGATGGACTGTCTGGCCCTGCCTTGCAGCCTATCCTGCCTGGGATATGCTCCAGCCCCCCAGTGCCCCTGCAGCACGTAAGCAGCTCTCACTGGCCATTTCTAGTTTTCCCTGAATACTTATGAAACCACCTTGCATCCAGCGAGCTGTGGCATCATTCCATGTGTATTAGATATTGCAGGAAGTGGGGGGGGGGGGGGAATGTGCAGAGATGCAGGTGTTTGAGCTGAAGATCGGGCATGCAGGCAAACAGGGGGAGGCTGAGGGAAATTACAACTGCAGTGGAGTGCAGAAGGACCAGCTCAGGAGTTACTTAGCAGGAAGTAGGTTTGGCTCAGGATTTACTTAGCAGGAGGTAGGACTGGCTCGGGAGTTACTTAGCAGGAGGTAGGACTGGCTCGGGAGTTACTTAGCAGGAGGTAGGACTAGCTCGGGAGTTACTTAGCAGAAAGTAGGACTGGCTCGGGAGTTACTTAGCAGAAAGTAGGACTGGCTCGGGAGTTACTTAGCAGAAAGTAGGACTGGCTCGGGAGTTACTTAGCAGAAAGTAGGACTGGCTCGGGAGTTACTTAGCAGAAAGTAGGACTGGCTCGGGAGTTACTTAGCAGGAGGTAGGACTGGCTCGGGAGTTACTTAGCAGGAGGTAGGTCTAGCTCGGGATTTACTTAGCAGGAGGGAGGATTGGCTCAGGAGTTACTTAGCAGGAGGTAGGACTGGAGGTGGATAAGGAGCTAACAGAAGTTAGGGTTAGGAAATAGTGTGAGTCAAGACTGAATTGGGTTAGTAATTAGTATGAGGGATGAGATTTAGTTACGCAGAGATAATTGACGGATTGATAGGCTTTATTTGGGTGGGGTTGGAAGTTAGCTGGCATTCAGAGGGATTCCTGGTGTCTCCCGATGCCCCCGAGCGTAGCTGCTCTCCCTGCGTCCGTGTCTCCCACCAGAGACCAGGAACCTCTCTGATTGGTGCTATTTATGATACGCTTTCTGCCAGGGAGAGAGCGACAAACTCCCAGAATACTAATGGGGAAGCTGAGGCCGCTGTCAGACGGGTGCAGCTGGCCAATCGTAACGCACCCCACGCTGTAGATCACCATGGCGACCAGCCTCCGGAGAAGATGGAGCTGCAGAGTCTTGTTCTTTTGTTTCCCTGACTGCGGCATTGTCACGGTCTGGGGATGCCTCTCGGTGTGAATTCTCCAGGTTCCTCCAGCCACCTTAGATCCTATATGGACCAGGGTGTCACGCCCTGCTCTGTTGCCTTTCCCTGCTTCATTGGTTTCTCCATCAGTATTGATTCTACTCATTCTCTGTTATCCTTTACTGCCAGGTTATTCACAGGGTTGCAGCCTCGTAGTTTTTTATCATCCTGTCAAGGAAAGCTTGTCGATTTTGAGCGACTCTTGTCTGCAAATGAGCTGGCCTACGTCCTGTCATTCTCCAGACACACACACACACACACACACACACAATCCTCTACGGGACGGACATGTTCCTGTCCACAGGAGGGTTTGCTGCTGTCCATCCTGCCGAAGCATATTGCCGATGAGATGCTTCGTGGTATGAAGAAGGAGGCCAGCCAGAAGGAGGTGCAGCAATTCAACACCATGTACATGTATCGCCATGAGAACGTCAGGTAAATGTAACAACAGCAGGAACGTTAGGAGAGTGTAAAGAGAACATGGAGATGTCACAGCAGCAGGAGAGTGCCAGGAGAACATCATGGAGACGTTGCAACAGCAGGAACGTTAGGAGAGTATCAGGAGAACGTCAGGGAGACGTTGCAACAGCAGGAACGTTAGGAGAGTATCAGGAGAACATCAGGGAGACGTTGCAACAGCAGGAACGTTAGGAGAGTATCAGGAGAACGTCAGGGAGACGTTGCAACAGCAGGAACGTTAGGAGAGTATCAGGAGAACATCAGGGAGACGTTGCAACAGCAGGAACGTTAGGAGAGTATCAGGAGAACGTCAGGGAGACGTTGCAACAGCAGGAACGTTAGGAGAGTATCAGGAGAACGTCAGGGAGACGTTGCAACAGCAGGAACGTTAGGAGAGTATCAGGAGAACGTCAGGGAGACGTTGCAACAGCAGGAACGTTAGGAGAGTATCAGGAGAACGTCAGGGAGACGTCACAAAAGCAAGAATTACAAGAGTGAAAGCAGAAATAATGGGTTCACACTTGCACATTCTGGGAGTTCTCACTATGTTTGGTCGCTGGCTGCAGCCTCATTAACAGCTATTAAGGGCTGTTGGCAGGACCATGCTGACCTCGCAGTGAGTAGCATGAGGTTAAAACTGGGTCTGGTATTATGATGGTGTGCGGCTTCAGATGATTTCTGATGTTCGGTTCCTCAGCCACATAATGTAGCCTCTCCCCTGGCCTTCTCCCCATGTCACACCCCCTCCGTGTCCAACAGCATCCTCTTTGCGGACATCGTCGGCTTCACGCAGCTGTCTTCAGCGTGCAGTGCGCAGGAACTCGTCAAGCTGCTCAATGAGCTGTTTGCTCGCTTCGACAAGCTGGCTGCCGTGAGTCTCATTTTCTCCCGTGTGACGTACAGACAGGCAGCTCTCTGACTCCGTGTCCGCACTCAGTCTGCCATACTGTCTTTGACAGTCTCTGCAACCCTTTGCCCATTCATTAAGTCACTGCTAGAGATTGATTTTTATTCATTTATCAGATGCTTATTTCAAATGCAATATACATTTAAGAAAGTGTCGTCAGACTCCCTACAGCCATTAGGATATAGGACCTTGCTCAGGGGCCAAACAATAAAATCAGTCGGCCACCCAGGGATTTGAATCACCAGCTTCCGATCCCAGACACAGCATCCTAAGCCACTTCGCCACACATTGCCCTTTTTCTCAAGTTAGCTTCTACCTTTTTAGCACCTTCTCATCTCTGCACACCAACCTTTTTTAAAAAAAAAAAAAAAAACAACCTTTTTTTCATGCAGAAATACCACCAGCTGAGGATCAAGATCCTGGGCGACTGTTACTACTGCATCTGCGGCCTGCCGGACTACCGCGAGGACCATGCCGCCTGCTCCATCATGATGGGCCTCGCCATGGTGGAGGCCATCTCGTGAGTACCTCCCATAATGCCTTTCAGGAGAGAGTGAGCTGCCTGTCACAAAGAAGTCAGTCTTTCTGCCGATGCTGTTCAGCTTCATATAAAATGGCTGTATTCCTCATCTTGAGATAACAGTATGTGCATTAAATTTGATTCATGAAAAAAGATATTCACGGGCAATTATTGCAAATAAAAAGAACAAAAGAAAGGTAGAACTACTGCAAACTAAAGAGGGTTTATTCAAAGTCGATAAATCGTGTGAACCTTGTCTTGTCTGACTGGCCCTGGAACAGGGTGGCTTGGTGCTCGTCAACCAATCTTAATGTTACATTGTCCTGTCAATCTTCAAACACTAGTAACTAACGCTAACCCCAAAATGTGCAGCACCTGCTGCGTGAGAATCTACCCTGAAAGGGGCCTGTCATCTATCATCATTTCATTGAGAAGCGATGAAACTTTTTAACGGTCATTTAGGTCATAAATCGGTGTCTCCCAGGGAGGAATACAGCTTGTTTTATGAGAAGGAGGCCATGACCACAGCCCACACCATGCTGATGCCGTCACTTTGGGACAAAGTTCACTTTACATATGTCCCCCGAGATATATATATATGAATGAGCGGTCCCCATAAAGATATGTTTACCTGACGTGTGTGTGTGTGTGTGTGTGTGTGTGTGTGTTAACCCCTGCCCACCAGCCCTAACCATAAGTAACCAAGCAAAATACAAGAGTTTTTGCATTTTTAGTTTTTTCATTGCAGTCACAGATTTTTATTAAGTTGAGTTCCATAAGGGAAAAAAAGGGTATTCATCACCTTAAGGTAAGGTGAGGTGCTCTCTCTCTCTCTCTCTCTCTCTCTCTCTCTCGCTCTCGCTCTCGCTCTCTCTCTCACACACACACACACACACACTTGGTGACAAAAAAAGTTAAGCGCCCAGACGTGATGATCCAATTTGCACATCTAGCTGAAGCGTCTAGTCACCAGACACAGATGATGCCTGATAGACGCATTAGACAGCATTACCAGCACTTGACGGAGTTTGATAGGGGTCGCATTGTGGGGGGGCCATGAGGCCAGGGGGTCGTATCGCGCAATTACCCGGCATATGGGGCATGCAGATGTCACAGTCACCCGATGTTGGATCCAATGGTCACATGAGGGCACCCTCACACGTCGTGAAGGTCCGGTTGCCCAAGTCAGACCACACCAAGTGAGGATCATTGCATTTTGCACCAAGCATTTCACAACCCCATGGCATCTGTGCCTCCCATCCGGACACAGGTATTAGACTCTCTACAACACCCCATGTCATCCTGCACCATGTCTCAACGACTGGCATCATGGTGCGGGGAACCATAGGATATGACATCATGGTGTGGGGAGCCATAGGGTATGACATCATGGTGTGGGGAGCCATAGGGTATGACATCATGGTGTGGGGAGCCATAGGGTATGACATCATGGTGTCATGGGATCAGCAGTGTGCCCATACTGCCAATCCTGTTGTCTGTTTGATCTGATATTATAATTATTGCAATACAGTTACACATACTTTCACCACTTGCAGATTCATTTCATTTCCACCACTTCAGTTTCTTTCTCACTGAGTATGTGTATGTAATATGTATATCCATCCATTTTCCAAACCGCTTATCCTACTGTTCCGGAGCCTATCCTGGAAGCAATGGGCACGAGGCAGGGAACAACCCAGGATGGGGGGCCAGCCCATCGTAGGGCACACTCACACACCATTCACGCACACATGCATACCTACAGGCAATTTAGCAACTCCAATTAGCCTCAGCATGTCTTTGGACTGTGGGGGGAAACCGGAGTACCCGGAGGAAACCCCACGACGAAATGGGGAGAACATGCAAACTCCACACACATGTGACCCAGGCGGAGACTCGAACCCGGGTCCCAGAGGTGTGAAGCGACAGTGCTAACCACTGCACCACCATGCCGCCCCCTCTATATATATATATTATTTTTTAATTTAACGGACCCTTTTATCCAAAACGACATACACTAACTGTGTCAGGCCCATATGAAATCCATTGTTGTTTGCAGGGACAGACTGTGGGGGGTGCTATCCTTTGGGCAGTCTGAGCTTCCAGATCTGTCCAGTCGCTCCACCCACATCTCCATGATACCATTGCTTCCCTGTTGTAGGTACGTGCGCGAGAAGACCCAGACGGATGTGGACATGCGAGTTGGCGTGCACACAGGGACCGTGCTGGGGGGCGTCCTGGGACAGAAGCGCTGGCAGTATGATGTCTGGTCCACGGACGTCACCGTCGCCAACAAGATGGAAGCGGGAGGGATCCCAGGGTGAGTAACGTGGGGCAACCGTTCGCAGGGGGAGTGATGCCGGAAATTGACAATTCATTTTATACGCCGAAGTTTTTATGATTGGAAGCGGGTGGAGCTGCTCTGCCGGGTTCATCCCTGGAAAAGCTACCTGAGTCATGCCCAGCCACACGTCTGGCGAAAATGTGTCACATTCATCCATTCGACCATCGGGCTCTCTTTAGGGACACACGTCTGCTTTTTATAAATCCACCAATCAGGTGTCGGAAATCATGCAGCACCAATGTGGAGTGAGGCGGTGAAGGAGCAGCTCAGTCCCTCTTTGGCTGAACGGGGGGGATTTGCTGTGCCCCAGTGAGCTGTAATCTTGTTGTTTGCACTGGTGGTTCAGTGGTTGAATTCTCACGCTGCAGTTCAATTGCTGCCGATGCAGCTCTGCATTTTCAAGGATTTCCCATTGGGATCAATAAGTTTATCTAATTTAATTTATTCTGAATGCTATAAAGACTGAGTGCATTTCATCATTGCGTTTCAGCACTTAAGCAAACTCCCTAACTCATAAACCATATGAGGTAAGTAGGGAGCCTGTCTGAACAGGTGAGGGGGCCGTGGACAAGGGTTACTTCATGCGATGGAAGCGCGTTCCTCCATGAAATGTGTTAAAGCAACCGATGCCTCTCACCATCACCTCCTGTGCCCCCACCCCAGACGTGTGCACATCTCTCAGAGCACCATGGAGTGCCTGCGTGGGGAGTTTGATGTGGAGCCTGGAAACGGTGGTGATCGCTGCGAGTACCTGAAGGAGAAGGGCATCGAGACATACTTGGTGGTCGTACCCAAGGGTCCGGTCGGGCGGAACGGAATCAACGGGGTGGTGAGTCTCACCCTGAACACTGGAGGGGAGGGGAGCATAGCGGGACCCTTGCATTCAATCACAGGGCCCCTCCAAAGTGCTGCAGGCCATTCCTGTGTCTGATCACTCCCTCGGTCCCTTCCTCTCTCCTTCTTTCCTGCCTCTCTTTGGTCCCTTCCTCTCTCCTTCTTTCCTGCCTCTCTTTGGTCCCTTCCTCTCTCCTTCTTTCCTGCCTCTCTTTGGTCCCTTCCTCTCTCCTTCTTTCCTGCCTCTCTTTGGTCCCTTCCTCTCTTCTTCTTTCCTGCCTCTCTTTGGTCCCTTCCTCTCTCCTTCTTTCCTGCCTCTCTTTGGTACCTTCCTCTCTCCTTCTTTCCTGCCTCTCTTTGGTCCCTTCCTCTCTCCTTCTTTCCTGCCTCTCTTTGGTCCCTTCCTCTCTCCTTCTTTCCTGCTTCTTTTTGGTCCCTTCCTCCCTCCGTCTTTCCTGCCTCTCTTTGGTCCCTTCCTCTCTCCTTCTTTCCTGCCTCTCTTTGGTCCCTTCCTCTCTCCTCCTTTCCTGCCTCTTTTTTGTCCCTTCCTAACTCCGTCGTTCCTGCCTCTCTGTGGTCCCTTCCCCTCTCTTGTCTCTCTTTGGTCTCTTCCCCTCTCTGGTCTGGCTGTCTCTCTCCTTACATGTTTGTTGATCTCTCCTCTTTTCTTCCATCTCTCTATGTTGTATCTCCGCTCCCCGTCCTCTCCCTTGTTTCATTGGCCTTTCTCTTGTTTCTTCTTCCTTTCCTTCGCTGCTCTCCATTCTATGCTCCATCCCTCCTCCCTTTTGCTTCAGAAGCTCTCAGTAACCTCCTCCAATGGCAACTCCCCAGTCCTGATCAACACCACACAGTGCAATGGGAGTGTCCACACCACCTGCACCACGCCCGAGGAGCCTGAGGAGCTCGACACGCAGGTAACCATAGGCACCCATGCCCTCCCTGCACCTCATCAGCCTGTGCCCTTAAACAGTGACCTCTGTGACCTTTCTGTGACCCCGTCCTGACCTCAGGTTGTGAACCCCTCCTTCCCAAACCCTCGTCGCCGCCTGCGGCTGCGAGACCTGGCAGAGAGGGTCATCGATGCACAGGAGAATGAGCAGGAGCTGAACAAACTGCTGAATGAAGCGCTGCTGGAGAGAGAGAGCTTACAGGCGTAAGCAGAGGAATGCTGGGGGGTGGCTGGCAAGTCCTGCCCTGGGGGCAGTATGCAGATTCTGTCCCCAGGGGTGTCTGCTGTGGAATTTCATGTGCACCCAAAGAGAGGCACTTAACCTGCATTCAGTTCAGTACCAAAATGAAAAATACTTTGGTGCAAGAAACCAATAGCAAGTTGTAAGGTCAGGTTTCAGATTGTAGGTGAGTCTGTACTGAGTTCCATCAGCCAGTGAGAATGTCTGCATTGATGTTCTGGTACCAACTGATGGTGCAAGTCTTTTCATATCCTCTGAGTTTGCCTTTCTTCCATTCTTTTTCTTCCCCCTCTCATGGCGCCTCCTGCTGGCAGTCTGAAGGGCCGGCACACCAACCGGCTGTCCCTGCGCTTTGTGGATCCTGATCTGGAGACCCGCTACTCTGTGGAGAAGGAGAAGCAGAGTGGGGCAGCTTTCAGCTGTTCCTGCATGGTACTGCTGTTCACTGCTGCTATGGAGGCTCTTATTGACCCCCAGTGAGTGAACGCAGACACACACACACACTCACACACACACACAGCAGCTCTCCTCCCTCCCTGAGCTTCCTACCTGCCTATGATTCCCAGGTTGGTGGTGAACTATGTGACCCTCATAGTGGGCGAGGTCCTGCTGCTCATCCTGACTATCTGCTCGGTGGCTGCCATCTTCCCACGGGTGAGCTCCTCCCCTTGGTCCATAGCCCCACCCCTGGTTCCTCGCTCCACCCCCCATCCTTCGCCTTGCCCCCCTAGGCCCCCTCCCTCTACCCCACTGGTCCTTTGCTCTGGCCTCTGGACTGTCTCTCTCAGTGATGGAGGTTGCACAGTGACGGATGAATGTGTGTGTGAGGCAGATGTTCCCCAAGAAACTGGTGTCTTTCTCAACATGGATCGACCGTACGCGTTGGGCCCGCAACACATGGGCCATGGCGGCCATCTTTATCCTCACCATGGCGGACATCGTGGACATGGTGAGCAGTCCCCCCCCCCACTCGCTTTCTCCCCCTCTCTGTCTTCCTCCATCTGTGTCTCGACGGCAACATGATATTTTTAATTAGAGCGCATTTTAAACTGGCTACATTCCCCCAAGAATTCATTATGAGCAAAATATAAACAAGAGGAAGGTTGGAGGAAGGGTAGTAAAAATGGTTGGGTGAGGTAGGGAAGGGTGGAGAAGCAGCCAAAAAGACTGCAGGGGCCCGGGGGGGGGGGGGGGGTGCAATTTACACACTGTAATCACCTGAAGAAGTCATTCTAAGGACGGCTGGCAAGTGTGCCGACATTACGAGTGAAGAATTAAAAGGCGACTCAGCATGGAGCTGTGAATCTGCAGTCGTTCTGCAGCTCAGGAAAGTGATGGAAGGGGGGGGCTCCACCAATCAGCAATCCCCCCCCCCCCCCCCATCCAAAGGAGCTGCTTGTCAAAGGCATGGTCATAGGTTAGGATGCGCAGCACCTTGGGGTGGATTTCGGCCTTGTTTCCACATGGTATTTCCTGTTTGGTGTTTGCGGGGAGCACCAGCATTATTGCTTTATATTTGTATGCAGATCTATTCTGAGTGCCGCTCTGGTCCGGTCCAGTCCATCCCTGCTGTGGATCTGAGGTCTGACTGTGTTGTTGAGCTCTGTTAGCCTGTTGATACTGTGAGACTCTCCTGGGGTCTGTCTGTGTGACGATGGATGTAATCAGCCCTATTCTCAGAGGGTACTATTAGCTCAGCTTTAGCTGTCTGATACACTGCCTGCTGCCTCATTTGGGAAGCTCCCCGGGGAAAGCCTGTGCTGCAGTGAAACGCCAGTGTGGGGGGGGAGCGAGCTAGGGAGACAGACTTTGCTGGATGGCAGTTTAGTCCAGCATGTGATCTACAGTAGTACAGTGTTTACTGTAATGTTGTCTATATGAGTGCAGTGTTTACGGCAGTGTTGTCAATATGAGTGTAGTGTTTACTGCAGTGTTGTGCATATGAGTGCAGTGTTTACTGCAGTGTTGTCTATATGAGTGCAGTGTTTGCATCAATAGGCAGTCACTGAAACTGGCAGGTTTTGTTTCCCCTGAGCGCAGCACTTAGTTTCCTGGAGGCGCTGTAGGAGAGTATAGTCTTGGCTTTTCTGTAGTCCCAGGGTGACGTTGGCATGTGGATGCTGGATCTCCCATACCCTCATTTGCTGCTGTGATTTTGTAGCTCAGCTGCTTGCAGCCTCCCCAGAACCACAGCCTCGGAGATGCTCTGCAGTCCTTTGGAGACGGGGGCTGCTCGGAGAATCCCAAGTACTACAGCTACATTGCCATTCTGGCACTCGTGGCTACCACCATGTTGGTCCAGGTCAGTCACATGGTCAAGCTCACGCTTATGCTGCTCATCACTGTGGCAACCGGCGTGGTCAACATTTACAGCTGGAGGGACATCTATGATCAGTACGACCTCTTCCGCTTCAATGATTATAGGTGAGCGCAAGTAGCCCGCAGCAGAAAGGTTGCAGCTGGTGTAGCAGTGTCATCAGCAGTGATGGTAGCTCCAGAAGAGCATGTTAGCAGGACATCACACTGACAGCACGTACCTTCCTTGTCTAGGCTGTCCATGGTCCCCTCCAAATACCAGATGACCGTGATGATTCTCATCATGATGCTCAGCTTTTACTACTTCTCCCGTCATGTAGGTCTTCCGCATGCATATGGATGGTGATGTTCAGTACAGACTTGTTGGGGCCTCCTGCAGCTTGGACAGTATATCAACGCGCACATTTTTGATGTCGTAAGCTGTAATCAGATGGGGGCCCCAGAGTGCTTGCACCTTGGAGTGACCCCTCTTGGCCGAACCCCGGTCCCTCTCACCCAGGTGGAGAAGCTGGCACGCACACTCTTTCTGTGGAAGGTTGAAGTCCACAACCAGAAGGAGAAGGTTTATGAGATGCGGCGTTGGAACGAAGCTCTGGTTGCCAACATGCTCCCTGAGCACGTGGCCAGGCACTTCCTGGGATCAAAGAAGAGGGATGAGGTGAGGGTATGCTTGGGGCGGAGTTATCACTGGGCAGGGATTGACTTCCGACCTACATTTCTGCTGTCCACTAGGGGCAGCGCAGCTGGCAAGGCCCCTGTGTGCTGTCTATTATGTACAGTCCCTTCAGACCCCTCGCTGCTGTCTGTATGTACATTGCTGCTACCCCTGGATCAGACTTTAACACATTTGGAGCAGGAATGGGGAATTTAAAATACTACATTATTTATTGGTAAAATGTTGTCGTGTCAACTCAGGCCTAGCCTTTTATTTATCATTTTTGAGGAGTCTGGAGTTTTCGAAGTGACATGTTTGTAATGTAGGAAAAGGTGGACTGAAAATGAAGTCCAGACCTCGTAGGTATCCGGCCAACCCCTGCAAGTTTTTGTGGAAGCATCGAATCCCTCGCACTATCATGGTTCAGGCCATCTTTGGCTGTCTCTCCAGTTTAGTGTGACTTGAGCGAGGTGTCAGCAATCTCTCTCTCCCATCCACCATGCATGAGCTCTTCGTTTTTTCTGGACACTGTGACATTTTCCGTTTACCCCTGCGCCACAAATGTTCCTCTTCAGCAAGACCGAAAAACAGGCCATTAACTGAGTGTCACATTATGCAGTCTAATGATTTTATTTGAATTTTACAGATTCTAAGTAACCTTATTACAGATTAGGGGAATTCATTGATAACCTTGAATATATCATCATTTTCCCTTGCAGGAGCTATACAGCCAGTCATATGATGAGATTGGAGTGATGTTTGCCTCGATTCCAAACTTCTCTGACTTCTACACGGAGGAGAGCATCAACAACGGGGGCATTGAGTGCCTGAGGTTTCTCAATGAGATCATCTCCGACTTCGACAGCGTGAGTGACTGTTTGGAACATGTTGACCATCCGTCTTCACGCACAGTAATGTATAAATGGCAGGAATCTGCTGTTCCACTATTGATCTTCTTGCTTCATAGCTACTGGACAATCCTCAATTCCGCTGCATCACCAAGATTAAAACCATTGGAAGCACTTATATGGCAGCATCAGGTGTCACACCAGATGTCAACACCAATGGCTACACCTACATGAAGGTGGGTGCGCAGCTACACCTACAGTTATGTCAGGCACCTGTTACGGACCTGGTAACGGCGGGCTACGCATTTCTGAAAGTCACAGTGACCAATATGTTAATCTGTAGCTATAGAAGATGATGATGATGATGTAGGTCTAGGTGATATGCCAGTCTGTGTCGTGTCCTGCAGAAAGAGGAGCAGTCAGACCGCGAGTGCTGGCAGCACCTGGCAGACCTGGCGGACTTTGCTCTGGCCATGAAGGTCACCCTCATGAACATTAATTACCAGTCCTTCAACAACTTTATGCTGCGCATCGGTTAGCATCTTGCTTCCACTCCTGTGTCAGTGTCTGTCAGTGTATTGCTGTGCTTTATGAGCATGTGGCTGTCATACCTGAAGGGAAGTGTTCCTCACTGCTGTGGATTGTTGTTCTTTCCAGGACTCAACAAGGGTGGTGTTTTGGCGGGAGTCATTGGGGCACGGAAGCCTCACTATGACATCTGGGGCAACACGGTCAATGTGGCCAGTCGTATGGAATCCACCGGAGTTATGGGAAACATCCAGGTAGTGCACACATCTAGCTCTTATGAGATGAACCTGGGTTTAGTTGGACCCCCAGTTCATGGCCAGTATTCCCCTGGGTGGCAGAATGCACAGGGGTTTGGGGCAGGGTTGGTTTTTTTCTAAAACAAACTATATACGACCCCAAATCAGAAAAAGTTGGGACAGGGTGGAAAATGTGAATAAAAAAATAAAGCAGTAATTCACAAATGTCCCTTAACTTTTATTTCATTGCAGACAGTATGAACACAAGATAATTCATGTTTTTTTTTTTTGTCAACATCATTTGATTTGTAAATAAACATCCATTCTTGCCATTCAGGCTTGCAACACATTCCAAAAAAAGTTGGGATGGGGGCAATTCAGGGGTAGTAATATGAGGCATAATAACTAAATAATGATGTGATTTGAAACTGGTGATGTTAACAAGTGATTGCAATCATGATTCGGTACAATAGCAGCATCGAGGAAAGGCCTACTCCTTCAGGAGCAAAGATGGGCAGAGGATCGCCAGTTTGCCACCAAGTGCGGGCAAAAATCCTTGAAATGATGAAGAAAAACGTTTCTCAAAGAAAGATAGGAAGAGATTTGGACATTCCTCCCTCTACAGTGCATAACATAGTGAAAAGAATCAGAGAATCTGGAGAAATCACCGTGCGCAAAGGCCAAGGGCGCAAGCCTAAACTGAATGACCGTGATCTCCGAGCCCTCAGATGGCACTGCATTAAAAACCGTCATTCATCAATAAATGATATAACTGCGTGGGCTCAGGACTACTTCAGGAAGTCACTCTCAAGCACTACAGTACGTAGCTACATTAGGAAATGCCAGCTAAAACTGTACTGTGCCAAAAGGAAGCACTACATAAATAGTGTCCAGAAGCGCCGTCGACTTCTCTGGGCTCGGAGGCATCTGGGATGGTCCATTGTGCAGTGGAAACGTGTATTGTGGTCAGACGAATCAGCTTTTCACATCTTTTTTGGAAGAAATGGACGCCGTGTGCTGCGGACCAAAGAGAAAAAGGACCATTCCACCCTGTCCCAACTTTTTCTGATTTGGGGTTGTATTTTCAAGCCACACTTTTGATTACAACCCTTGACGTTCATACATTCTGATCTCAGCTTTTTTTCCAGATATAAAGTTTTACTAGTAGAATTGCTTTGATAAAACAGAGCAAGAGTTACACTGATATCTGGTCAGTAAAAAGTATAAATTAAATTGCACTGTAACTTTATCGCCCCCAGGTGGTGGAGGACTGTTATATCATCTTGAAGGAGTATGGATTCCGGTTTGTGCGCCGAGGGCCTATCTATGTGAAAGGGAAAGGAGAGCTCCTGACCTTCTTCCTGAAGGGCAGAGATAAGCAGGGTTCTTTCATCAACAGCTCCTCTGTCACCCTCCCTCACCAAGTGGTAGACAGCTCCTGACACCCTCTCTGTTTTACAGGCAGACAGACAAACAAACAGACAGACAGACACACTCTCACCGGTGTAAACACGTACTTCTCAGCATTTGGTCACATGCACAAAGATGCTGCCACATAAAAGGTTAAACTCTCACAATCATTTACACATCTAAATACTGAAGATTATGGTAGATGAATATTTAGTTATATAATTCTTAAAAGATACTTCCACATGACAAAAAAGCATTATTTTAGTGTTCTCTATATTTCCTATACCTGAGACGAGATGATGAAGTCTGACAAATTTGTCTCTGACCCCTTTCCTGTGTCCGTTTCTGAGTACACCGGTAAAGACATGGATGTGTGGGGTGATGGTGTGTGTGTGTGTGCGTGTGTGTGTGTGTTGGACATCTCAGCACGTGAAGGCTGCATTCTGACGCAGACAGTACTCTTTTGTGTGCTGTGTCTTTCCTGCCAGACTGGATGAAAGTGCAATAGTCTTCTTCCACTGCCCTGTCCCCCCTCCAGTCTTTTGTAAACTATAAAAGCACACATATTTTTATACTCTGGTTGCAACACACATTTTGTGGAAAAATAAAGGAGGTATGAAAGACCGATACATTGAGGATACGTAGATATATATATAGTTTTTATGTAAACTTCATTTAGCAGATTTCAGGGATGGCCGAGAAATCATGAGCGTAGATAAGATAAAAGGAAAAGCTTATCTTGAATCACCACAGGAAAATGGGAATGTGGTTTGATCTCCAGATGGTGGAGTTACTGACTGGGATTCTGTAAAGAGGGCTTGGACCATGAGACCAAATTCCTGAGGGCCCAAAGAGATGTTACATGTAATGTTGCCCCAAGTACTTCAAGCACATTTTTATTTTATTGTTCTTTGCCTTCATTGCTTAGCTTTTATAGTAACTAGTTTGATCCCTCAGTACAGAATCCCCGGAGTGAAATTGGGAAGGATATGTATGAAAAGGACATCCGACACCCTTTTGTTTTTTGAAACTCTTAAACTCAGGTGTGAGAACTGTGAATGGCTCTTGAATTATTTGTAATTTAAATGTATTGATTAAAAATCTCAATGTAATGTTTATGACTCCCACTATGTGTGAATTTTTGACTAAACTGTGAAGGGAAACTTTCATCTTTCCTGTTTGCAGCCTCCATTGTAGAAAGGTGGAAGGTGTATGGCTTGGCGAATTAGGACACTGTACCTGTAATTGGAAGGTTGCTGGTTCTAATCCCAGGGTCAGCAGAGTGATGTCAGTCTTGTGCCCCTGAGCGAGGCCCTTAACTCATAGTTGCTCCTGGGACTGGCTGACTCTGCTTTCAGTTGTACATCCCTTTGGATAAGGGTCTGCTAATTAAATAAATTGTAAAAATGTCAGGAATATCGAGCCCAGGGAGCTTAAGATCCTAGGAATGTGTAACACTGAGTGGTCATTTGCTGCTCATCCATTAACTGTTCCAGGATTGTACTGTAATGGAAATGTTCATTGTCATAATGGAAATGTTCACCGTCAAAAAAAAAAAAGCAGAAGTCACTAAATAGCGCCATCTAGCTTGTGTGAAAGGTAGCTCTTTTTCCTGGTCATATTTTTGTGTCTCCTCCATTTCCAACTTTAGCCAAAAGAAGAAAATGAAGTTTGAGGAAGTGGCCAGAGGTACACACTCACAGACACGTTCAGCGGGCTAAGTTCAGGTTAGACAGACCTGAAGTGACTCAGATGGAGCGTAGTCCTGCCATGATATTTGGTGTCTTTCAGTGAAGTACCAGCTGCCCAAGTCCTCTAGGAACCTCATTCTGTATGACATGCATCATTATTTTATTTTTAGATGTGATGTTCTGCTGTATTATTTAGTTCTAGATAAAATAGTTTTTAACACATGGAGAAATATTTATATTATCTTCCAATACGTGTATTTCTTTTAAACAGTACTTGTATTTAAATAGAAATTATACAATGAAATATGACACTGTAATGAACTCTAGAATGTCACTCCAGATTACAATAGCAGGATGAAACAAACATTGTACCTTAAAAGGGCTGGAAACAAGACAAAGGACTGGTTAACACCTTACTGTAACAGACATTAGTTAAGATATATAGCACAATGGGGGGGGGGGTAGGTGAAGATTCATTATTTGACTTTTGTTTTAGATACAGGCTCTTTGGGTAACTACAACAGCAGAAATGTTCTTTTTTAGAGCTGACTTTAGGTCGGAATACCCTTCCAAGACTACATTAACTCTTTATTCATGTGCATTATTCCATTTAAAACCATTTGTTTGTTCATGTCACAAAGTCACAGATATTACTTCCATCCCCTTTTTTTAGAGGCAGCTACTCTAGGGTGAGATAGGGGATAGACTTTATGACACTTGGTTATAAGTTTAAGCTACACATCCAATGCAGTACTTATCAATAATATCCACCAGAACACAAAAATAAAAATAAGGCGGGGAATTGACAAAAAGTTATGAAAACTAAATTCAATAAACTCATCCACATTTGAAATCAATATGCAAAGTATGTTTACATGCGCCACCTATGGATTATGTAAAGCTAACCGGAAGTGGGCAGCGCAGGCATTTCCGGTGACGTCAACGCGTCTGGACTCCATTAGCGGGCTGCAGCTGTTTTAGAAGAAACAACAACAAAAACGAAGAGGCGTCGCGTTTTCAGCCGGGCTGAGGGCTTTCAATCCCGGGACCTGACACCCCCTTTCCAAGCCCCGGGCATCATCGGCTTCTAACCACGGCCGCTCTCGGCGAGGAAACTCTGGCCTCCGCTTCCTCCTCCTCCGACTCGGACACCGGCGGAGCGTCGCCGCCCCCGCGGAAGAAGCACCGAGCCTCGGCGGCGGAGGGAGCAGGAGAGCCCGGGGCTGCGACGGGGACAGCGGGCCTTTCTGCAGTTGTACTGGGACTTGCGACTCCTTCGGCGACCGCTGCCATTCACGTTAACAGAAGCGCCGTTGGTAGCCTTAGCGGTAATATGATGCAGGCGAACGGGGCTGGACAGGGGCAGGATCCGGAGCTCCCCTGCCTGAGCAGCGCCCAGAACGGCGGGTCCCACTCCAACGGGCTAATTTCCAGCACCGGTACCGGGGGCACCGTTGGCACCAACAATGGGGCCCTGGCCGGAGCGCCTTCCGGGGCTGCCGCTGCCTCTAGCGCCTCGGTCTCCGGCACGGAGGTCGGGTCTTCTACGAAAAAGAAGAAGCGGCTCTCCCAGTCGGAGGAGGATGTCATCCGGCTGATCGGACAGCACCTCCACGGACTGGGGCTCAAGTAAGTTTGTGAGGGAGACACGCCACTAAGTAGCCCGAGGATGGCTAGCTTCGGACTGGCCAGGTCCTCTGACAGGCCTAGCGGACACAAGGGCATGGGGAGCAGGTCCCCGGGGGACACAGTCACTCGACACCCGCCGCCACTGCTCTCCCACAGGCCGCAGAGGGCTTATTAAAGAGCCTGTCGCGAATCGATTTTTACGGGCGGCAGTGAGCAGATAATCGGACCGATTCCCAGTGGTCACCCCTGACCGCTTTCTTTGCGTGTGTGTGTATTGTGTATGGTTTGACAACCAGGGGTCCCTCTCGTATCGGAGGGCCCACAGCACAGGGGGTTCGACTATCGCCCCCCCCCCCCCCCGGCTGCACAAACAGTGCGGTGGCAGTCCTGCTCAACCCTCGCCTTTTGCTTTAACAACATCCTCCCGGAGGCCACATCGCGATTAACGCGCAGGCCTGAAGGTACAACAGACTTCCCCCGATCATGGCGGCTGAACGAGTAGCTGCTTGCATTACAAATGTTGGCGTAGTTATGGCTGCCCTGGACGGCAATAAGGCGCCCTGCACCGAGTTCGGACAGAGCTCCTGTTGAAGGGGTCACACTGAAAACCCCCTGCGTCACTTCAGCCTTTTGCGATGATGTCATTGTGCTGGGATTCCCCCCCTCCCCCAGTAAACGGTGCACCAACTGTCAGACTATGCTGTTTCACATTAAGGGAGGGTGTGGTGCTATTTCAAACCTTTCCTTTTTTTAATGTTTGCAGTCAGACTGTGGACCTGTTGATGCAGGAGTCAGGATGCAGACTGGAGCATCCCGCAGCCACCAAGTTCCGGAACCACGTGATGGATGGCGAGTGGGATAAGGTGGGAATGGACTCCCTCATCAGTGTGTGCAGTCAGTGTGTGCAGTCTGAGTTTAATGCCTGGAACATTTTTACTGATCAGCTGCTTTTAAAGAAGCCCTGTCTTGTCAGGGGCTCATGGACTATTAATAAAATGGTGGCGCTCCATCGTTCTGGTTACTGCACTGACACACATTACCACTTGGACGATTGATATAGCAGCGTATGGTAAAGTAATGAACAGCTGAGTTTTATTTAAGCTGTTTAAGTAAAGATGCCCAGGACTGGTCGGGCCAGAGCCCATAAGATGGCCGCCGTGCCCATGTAGAGAGGTGCCTTTGAGAGGGTCTCTTAGGTTTATCTAAGTGACATAGCATGGTTTAAAAAGCTCATTGTTCTGATGGGAAGAAGCTGTGATCCTCTTAAAGAAACAGCTTAACATTTAATATATGGGAATTTAAACATGATTTAATAACTACCAGACCGTTAGATGGAGCATGCTTTACAGAAAGTCGATACCACTACAACGTTTAAACCCCCCCCCCCCCCACATATTTTTCAGTTGGCTGTACTGACCATGCTGGGTAGAGCAGCACGTTAAGCCTGAAAATCACCAGCTTGCAGAGGGCGAAGTTCTTGATACATGGCACCTCTCTGTGTCCTGATAGTCTCTGGGAATGGTGTACACTTTACTGAAAGACATATTCACACAATAAAAGATTTTGAGTCTGCAAGCCTACGAGCTTAGTATTTCATATCAAAAAATTCATTCCAGGAAACATTTTACATGCAGTTGTCGCTCTGTGACTGAACACGTAGTTGGGTGTGTTAGCTGCAGGTGCATGGTAGCTGGCCCGGTTACTTGCTGCATGGACCCACAGGGCAATGTTGTTTAGCTGTCCTGAGGTTTTTATTCTGCTGTCATCGGTGCCTCTCTAGAAGGGCCGCGACTCGGTCACACTACCTCCTCTACCTCCAGTGTGGTCTGATTGGATACCCATTCCCCGTCCTGGCGCAGTATACTGGCTGCCTCTGTCACGCCCCCTCATGTTTACAGGAGTCAGAATAACCCAGATGTCCAATCAGAGCATTGAAACATGAAGTGTGGCTCATCTAGGACCATACTCTATAGTTTTTTTTGTTCTTTTCTTTTTTTAGGCCTGCATGGCTAACGGTAGGGGTGCCATTTGAGATTTTGGGTCCAATGAAAGCATGTCGTATTGGGCCCCCAACCCAGACCAATCCTATTTTGTTCCAAGTTTTTCAGTCCGCCCCCCCCCCCCCCCCCCCCCCCCAAAATGGCATCCCTGGGGATGCTCCAGGGAATGAAAGCAACTCCAAAAATGAGGTTTAGCTACACCTGCGGCTGTCCTGTGTTTAAATTTAACTGGAGCACCATGGATGGTGAATGCATTCGTGGAGGCCTTCCTGGGAGGTTGAAGAAGCCGAACGATGTTGTGCTGCATGCAAGTCTGTCATTAGAGTGAACTTCAGTGAAGTGCTTCAGGCATTCCTCAGCAGATGAGGGGAGTGTGGGAAAGGAAAGTCCTTAGTCACCCCCATATCAGTTTGAACCAGCACAGTATGAGTGATGAGTACTTCTGGAAGCTGCAAAGTTTGTGTGGGCTCCACTCTTTAAAGGCCCAGGAGGCTGTTTCATCTAGATTAAGAACTAAGACAGAATAAAGCTTCGAGTGGGGGGGGTGGGTCAGCATGTCTCATATGACATTGTCCCTATTAAAGTGTTTATAAAATTTCTCTTGCTATTAAGTTACTTTCTCAAAATTGTCTGCCAAATCAGGTGTGTGTGTGTAGATAGTCAACAGTGGCTAGTGTGGCAGAAATGTAGGCAGTCTTGGTTTGTATATGAAGAGAATGTTTCATAAGAATAATTGGATTAACAATCACTGGAGTATAAGCAGAAGCATAAATCCCGCACTGTTCAAATAGGGCCCCCATGCACACTTACCAAGGTCAAGACTGAGTAGTGTGAGCAAAGCTAAACAATTTGCTCGGGGGTGATACCAGGCCTGAGTGGCGTGGATTACATCATCTCTGAGATGATACAGAAAGAACTTCCCCATAGACTCATGCCTGGCATAGCACCTGGTTTGATAAGCTGATCCTGCAGAGCTCAGGAAAGAGAGGAAGGTTAGCGAAGTGTCCCAATGTGGCCGGGGTCTATTTCTCAGTGCACGGCTACAATATAGCAGAAGATGACATTACTTGGAAAACCTGTTCACAGCACTGCGCTAAAGGCCTGTAGCCCCCCCCAGCAGTGATACGTGCAAGCTGTGCTGCTTTCTAGGCCTTCACAAATGCTCTCCACACTGGGAAACGCCTGTGTCGGGGGGGGGGCAGACCAGACCTGTGCGTTCACCCATATCCGATGAGCTCTGACTGGTTTTTTTTCACAAGCTGACAGAAGTTTCATGTTCCATGCAGTGTGTTTGTCATGTCCTTGTGTGTTTGCACTTCTGTGTGTTTTTAAAATGCATGGCTGAAAAACACGACCCCTGTCAATACTCTGAAATCAATTATGGCCAGCCAGGTTGCGTGTACTCTGAGCGACTGGCTGGAAACACTGACCTGCTTCTGCTGCATTCTGTACGCAGGCCGAGCACGATCTGAGTGAGCTCAAGGCCCTGATGCTTTCACCCAACGCCATCGTGGTAAGTTGGGAATCCTCTGTTCAGCCCAAACGTCGGTTAGCATGTTAGACTGTTAGCCCATCCCTGATGCAGAGACTGCAGCTGTAAGATAAAGAGAAACTTATTCACTACCGCATATATCAGCTGAAGCCATGAATCTCATTTTTCTCCCCTTTAAGGAGGTGTGTGGCTGATTAAAAGTCATGTCGTATGGGCCGTGCTGGTACATGGGGCTTTGTGACAGAGCGGGTGGGCCGCAGTGACAGGCAGTGGGGTGGGGTTGAGGTGTACCCACTAGAGGGCGCCCCAGGAGTGTGTTCCAGCTTAGGAGTTATTCCATTTGTTTGGCTGTCACTTTTCATATCACTTGTGATCCAGCCATTTGAATGGCTGCCTAAACCCCAGGTTATAGAGCAGGGGTGTCCAATCTTGCCCACAAAGGGCTGGTGTGTCTGCAGGTTTTTATATAACCGTTAGGTGAGCTGTTCAAGCCCAGGTGTGAAGTCTCTTCAGACAATCAGTCCTCTGATTAGTAATCTGATTAGGGAGTTGTGGCTCCTCTCTGCCCATCACCCAGTTATCCTGCAAGCCCCTTTTATTCAACCTCACTGACTTTTACCCTTCAGTATGGCTTCGTGTTTTCCCAGGGAAATGTTTCAAACTGGATATACTTGGGTTCAATGACTGGGCCCTTCTGGGACTTGAACCAACATCCTACAGGATATATATCCACATTCTTGACATATTTGTATTTGCGTGGGGAAGAAAGTGCGTTAGCGATGTTGTTGCAGTGGATCCCCGTGTACCGACCTTTACTGGAGCTCATGTTCTGCTCCTCCGCAGCGCATGAAGTTCCTGCTGCTGCAGCAGAAGTACCTGGAATACCTGGAGGATGGGAAGGTGCTGGAGGCCCTGCAGGTGCTGCGGGGGGAGCTGACACCGCTCAAGTATAACACGGACCGCATCCATGTTCTCAGCGGGTACGTCACCCTCCCACCCCTTCCACTCATGCCTGGCACACCCTGTCTCCCCGGTTACTGCTGCCGTTGCCTAGCACCTCAGAATCAGGAAGATCTTTATTGGCCAGGTATGTTAAACACACCAGGAATTTGTTTTGGTGGGTGAGCACCAGTATGACATGTATCATATGACGTAATTTCAGGGGAGGGTGCCTGGAACAGGATTGAGATCTACTGGATGGGTGGATGGGTGGGTAGGTGGGTTAGCCCCATTAATATGAACCGGTAAAAACACATGAAGATATGTTTGTACAAAGAATTAAGCCCTGGCTACCTTTCGCCAAGCCTGATTGAGTGTGAAGCAGCCATGCCGTCGTGTGATTGGCCGGAGATTGGTGTTGTTCGTGACAACGTCATGTTTGCCTTCCCAGGTACCTGATGTGTAGCCATGCAGAGGACCTGCGTGCCAAGGCTGAGTGGGAGGGCAAGGGAGCGGCCTCCCGCTGCAAGCTGCTGGACAAGCTGCAGAGTGAGTGCACCAACTGTGGGTCCCCGAGGACCGGTTTGGAAAACACTCCCCTAATGAATCGGCCCGCAGGGCTCTTCTCACTTTGATGGCTGCGGAGCTGACTGGCTCCCTCTAGCCAACCTGCTCGTTGACATTCACCCATTCCCCGTCTGCCTGGCAGTGCTGTGGCACCATTTAGTCAGCCAGGGAGGCCGTTTTAGTTCGCTCTCGGGTCTTATTTTTACTCTGGCCGCATCCATTACATGTGGACCTCAGGACAGGCCTCTGTGATGGACGGTCCAGTGGGTCCATATCATCACACATCTCGGGCCTGCTGGGGATCCTGATATGTTCTCAGAAGGAGTTCCTGTGATGGCCCGGCTGCCATTACCGCTGGAGGACATGAGGAATGACCCTCGGCCCTGTCCGAGGCTTCCCTTTGGGGGGAGCACAGTTTGAGCACTCTGTGAGCGTGTGCGTTCCCCGCTCACCCATCGGCGCTGTGTGTCGTCACACAGCCTACCTGCCCCCGACCGTGATGCTGCCCCCCCGCAGACTGCAGACTCTCCTGCGACAGGCGGTGGAGCTCCAGCGCGACCGCTGTCTCTACCACAACACCAAGCTGGACAGCAACCTGGACTCCGTATCTCTGCTGCTGGACCACGTCTGCAGTCGGTGCGCCCAGCCGTGCCTCCCCAGCCTCTGCCCGCCCGCCCGCCCAGCCGGCCTGGGGCAGCCCTAGCCCTGCTCACCGCCCTCTCTTCCCTCCACACAGGAAACAGTTCCCCTGCTCCACCCAGCAGATTCTGACAGAGCACTGCAATGAGGTGTGGTTCTGCAAGTTCTCTAACGACGGTACCAAGTTGGCCACAGGATCCAAAGACACCACAGTTATTATATGGCAGGTTGACCCAGTAAGTGCCAGTTCAAGGATCTGTAAATATTGTTTTTCAGGAATATACAGGAATATGGATGGTTCAAAAAATCTGTTGGACCCTAAAACTGGGTCGCCTTGCAGTTTGAACATGGAGTTGCGTTTCAAATGTGGCTTTAATAATAATCCAGAATATTATGAATGAGGCTGTGTCTCTGAGTGCAGTAGTACCCTGGTGTATGATGCCTATGTCGGTAAACAGGAAACCCACCAGTTGAAGTTGCTGAAGACGCTTGAAGGGCACGCCTATGGTGTCTCCTACCTGGCCTGGAGCCCGGACGATACCTACCTGATCGCCTGTGGTCCGGATGACTGCTCCGAGCTGTGGCTCTGGAACGTACAGGTACGGGAGATGTTCAGCACGTCATAGTACGACCTTTAGTCCATACAGGCACGTCTGGCTTTTTAACAGCGAGCTCACCTCGCTTAACAAGGTCCGTCCCTCTTGCCACCCAGACCGGTGAGCTGAGAACTAAGATGAGTCAGTCTCACGAGGACAGCCTGACCAGCGTGGCCTGGAACCCAGACGGCAAGCGCTACGTCACAGGCGGCCAGAGAGGCCAGTTCTACCAGTGTGTAAGTGACGTCCAGCTCCGTCCCCTCCATCCATACCTGTAAGGAAGGACTGAGCCCTCCATGTTTCGACTGCACGGTAGGACCTGGACGGGAACCTGCTGGATTCGTGGGAGGGTGTCCGTGTCCAGTGTCTGTGGTGTCTGGGAGACGGGAGGACGGTCCTGGCTTCTGACACACACCAGCGTATCCGTGGATACAACTTTGAGGACCTGACAGACAGGAACATGTGAGCAGGCACCGTGATCTGATTGGATAGCCGGTTGGCGGTTTTATGTACCGTTGCCCTGGGAGCTGATCGTCATGCTTCTGTATCCACAGCATCCAGGAGGACCATCCCATAATGTCTTTCACCGTTTCAAAGAACGGGCGATTAGCTTTGTTAAATGTAGCAACTCAGGTAAGGTGGCGGTGGGTCCGGGCGGTAGGGGGTCGGGGCTGGGGGTCTGAGGGCTGTGCTGCGTGCTGCTCTCACTGACCCCCTCCACCCTGCCACAGGGAGTTCATCTGTGGGACCTGCAGGACCGCGTTCTGGTCAGAAAGTACCAAGGCGTCACGCAGGGATTCTACACCATCCACTCCTGCTTTGGAGGCCACAATGAAGATTTCATCGCCAGCGGAAGTGAAGGCAGGTTCCATTTGGGCCTTTGTGAGCCATCTGCTGGGGATTAAGCGGGATGGGGGTGGGTGGGCACGCAAATCTGCTTTACTGTGGCTTGGATTTGTAGGAAGCGCAGGCCTGGCCCTCTCTGCCTGGCCCTCTCTGCCTGGCCCTCTCTGCCTGGCCCTCTCTGCCTGGCCCTCTCTGCCTGGCCCTCTCTGCCTGGCCCTCTCTGCTATCTGGCCTTGTACAGTAAACCTCATTTCACAGAATTTAGTCTTGCAGTCTGACAGATGCATGACAGTAGTGTGTGTGGAATAATTGGATTACGGTCCTTTAGGACACTTTTAGTTGTTCGGCGATGACCTCGTGGTTCCTTCAGCAATGGTGCTCGGCTGTCCTGTGAAACACGCCCACCTCCTGAGTGAGGCACGGTGATGTGCGACTAGCAGAATGTCGCTGCTTAGCAGATGGTCGCCCCAGAACGAAGCTTTCAGCGCATTGAGGGGATGTTTTGGTTACGATTCACTTCGTCGGCCGGGATGTGTTCCCACCCCCCAGCCTCCACCGCATGAAATCAGTCTATATATAAAGTTTTCCACCAAGGAGAACAGGCCCTGCAGTGTGGTGAGCACAGCCCATGTTCACTGTGTTGCACTGTTAGCCTCAGCTCCATGTGTGTGCCCCCCCTATCTCCCCCCCCCCCCCCCCCAGACCACAAGGTCTACATCTGGCACAAGCGCAGCGAGCTGCCCATAGCCGAGCTGAGCGGACACACACGCACGGTGAACTGTGTGAGCTGGAACCCGGTGCTGCCCGGCCTCATGGCCAGTGCCTCAGATGACGGCACCGTCAGGGTGTGGGGTCCGGACCCCTTCGACACGCAAGACTTGGAGACTTTGAATGGTAAGTGACCACACTGTCCCGTCCTGCGTTCATTCGTGTGTGTGCGTGCTAAGTGGATTAAAGCCTCTGCTTTTTGAGGGTTTTGGAGGATCTGCTCCCAGTTTCAGGCAGCAGAGCAACAGACGAGGCCGTGAATAATCTCTGTCCCCCCCCCCCCCCCCCTCTCTCCCCTTCTCTAGAAAACTGCAGTAGCATGTATAGTTGATGGTGATTTGGACAGGAAGACTGCTCTAAAATGATGCATAACAAAAACATGAAAAGTACGAAAAGAGAGAAAAACGAACCCAGAAAAAGAGTTGCATTTCTAACCCGGCTCTGGATGTCGGATGAATCCCCCGGAGTCCTTTTCAAGCGAATGGGAAAGAGCGGGGCTGAGCACGGCCCAGCCAGACGCAGCCAGCCACAGCCCTTGCCCAGCTCCGCGGGGCCCCACCACCACGTTTCATTCTCTCATAGCTGTGTGTTGGGGGGGGGGGGGGGCGCTGGGTTTTGTGTTCTTTCTTCTTACTAAGCGGTTAAGTTTAACAACACAGTCCACATGAAGACAAAGAGCAAAGCTTGTTTGTATTTTATAATTCTAACATTATTATGGTTTTATTTACTGTTTAACAGCATTGGATACAGTAAGTGTTAGTGTTGGAGTTGCTTTGAAAAGAAGCGATTTATCACCTCCAACACACACACTCACCCTCCTCCCCTGCTCACCCTCTACCGTCACGCCCCCAGACGATGACCTCGGCCCTGCCCTATCCGCGCCCCCCCCCCACGCCCCTTTCAGCTCTGTGTTGCTTTTCACTTGCCTGGTTCCTTATTTGCGGTGAAGTTTGGAGTCGTGGCTGCAGTGTTGCTACTCAGACTACCCCCGCTGCCCCTTTGGCCCCCATGCGCCTGGCACCGTTCTCACTAGTGACGGATCATGTCGTTCTTTCACCTCATTTAAGAGGATTTTAAACTGCGAGACTTTTAACCGAATCCTAGTCACCTGAAGGCCCCACTTTGTATAGATTTTTTTAAACAAAGGCTTTCTCCCGTTTTTTGTTTTCATTCTTCGCCATTCGAGGGGATTCTTTCGTTGCAGATGACAGTCGAGCAGGGTTGCTGGAGTGGGAGGGGCTCTGGTGGGGGGGGTGTGGGTGGCGGAGGAACATACATCCTGCATGAACACCAGCCATGTTCTCGCCCTGTGAGCATCAGTGAAAGTGGTGGTTCGACGTCCTCATTGACGGGATCTAAAGAGGCCCGCTGTCATGCATGTCTGTAGGTGGATACCGCTGAAGCGGGAGGGGCAGTTCTCGTGTGTTTGAATGCAGGCTCCAGCCCCCCCCCTCCCTCCCCCCCCCCATACCTTGCAGCAGTGGTGGCAGTATCGTATACAACTTTCTTTACTTTGTTTTCCATATGTAATGACTATTTGCTATGGACTGATATTAAATGTTTCAAAAGACTGCTTTTCCGTCTGTTTTATGGTTTTCTTTATTTTTGACTGTTTTTGTTCACTTTTTGTTGGACCTTTTTCCCTTCATTATATTAAAATATAACCTTCCATCGGTTCTCAATCTTATTTTTTTGCATCACCCCCCTTCGTCTCTGAGTGTATGTGTTAGTGTGTGTGTGTGAGAGAGAGAGAGAGAGATCTGTACACTTGCCCACTCGGACTGTGGGAAAGATGGACTACACAATGTTGTAGAGAAAAGGAAAGAAACATTGAGCTAACCCTTCAGGTTGGAGTGGCCTGCCGTTGGATCCCTGTGTGACTGAGGCAACTAGTGAGACCAAGAGTGCAAACACTTAATGCATATCCTACACAAAGAACCATCAGTACTCGCAGTCACCCTGCTGTCCCCTCTCCTCTGCCCGTGGACCTTTAAGGCAATTCACAGTTCAGGAGGGGGAGGAGCTCTCAGCTGATTCCTTACTTTGATGGTCCTTAAACACAATTGTGCTGCAGTGTGCCGGGTCCGATGGTCTGGGATGTACAAATGGTACCGGCCCGGGTTCCAGGATCTCTCTGCATTAATGTGTTATTCCAAAAGTGATTGTATTGTTTTTTTGTAATGTTGTGTAGGAGAAGTGTTATGTATGCATATTTTCAATAAAGCATTCAGGGTTTTGAGAAAGAGCCATGCAGTGTTGCGAGCACCTCAAGAAAGACTGATGGATGGCAAGAAAAGCACTAGGAGAAAATCAGATTTAAAGCTGCTCTCTTTTCATCTGAGTTCCTGAGAAAGTCACTATCTAGAGCTGAGAATATGAAGCCTGTGGCCCCAGAATTTAAGCTGACTACTGTGCAATTCAGGGTTTTATACTAATAACCCTCATCTATTGCATGCTAGTGCAGAGCTAAACTAATGAGAATGTTAAAGTGCTGTAGCTGTTCCCGTCTGCACAATGTGACACAAGCCTCCTGTTCATATGTTGGTCTCACCCACACTACAGGTGGCTTTGGAGGCAGCGTCCTGCTGCTTCTCCAGTTAAACATAGTGCCTGCAGTTGTGTAGATCGATGTTTCCCAACCCAGTCCGGAGGAACCCCCAGACAGACCACGTTTTTGCTCCCTTCCAGCACCTGAAACAAGAATGTGGAGGAGCTGGGAGGGAGCAAAAAGATGGACTGTGTGGGGGTCCTGAGGATTGGGTTGGGAAACGCTGGTCTAGGTTATGCTGTTGGCTGAAAAGGCTGTCCAGTGTTGAGACTGAAATCTGTAACACTGCCACACCTCATTCAGCTCAGCACTGCACTGTGACAGCCTCTCTCTGCCAATCAGGATGCTTGCTTTGTCAAGGCAATGAAGCTTGATTGGCCCTCAGGAGGATTTTCATCCCATACAGAAAGCAAGGTTTCAAAAGCTTATGAAATGTTTCATGGTCATAAACAACATATAACGATAAAAAAAAAACAATAACGTGCATACTATTTATTCTGTATAAACCAATAAGTCAAAACATTGTGAGTATCCCCAGGTGACGTGAATAAATTTGACTATTTCATAAAAACAGTGCATGGCAAGGTCTGGGATATATTTGTAAGATGGCATTTACTGCTCAAAGTCGTTATGTTGAATACAGAGGAACTGGATAAAAATCTGAGCCAGATTTTTATCTGACTGCATATTAAGCAACACAAAGCCACAAGAGAAAGTACAGCAGTCAAAAGAGATATACTCAGGATTTAGGAGCTCAGTAACACAATAATCTAACAAAAGAGAAATAATGACTGCTAATTAAGTAAAAATTGTTCATGAGCAAACACACCCCACTACCCTCTAACTGAGCCAATCTTTTCAGTTTCATACAGAGCTGGGTCATTATCAGAATCTCTTGAAAGAATATGTGTATATGACTCGAGTCTATACCAGGGCTGTTCATATCACGGTCCTCAAAGTCCAAGCCCTGCTGATTCTCCAGCCTTCCTTTACCTGGGAACCAGGTATGAAGCCTCTGTGGCCAGTCAGAATCAGTAATCATTAAACTAACTGCCTGGGTGAACTGAGAACAAGGCCTAGATTTCGAATCAAGGTCCAGATTTAAAGAGCCCTGGTCTGGAGCTATTAAACTGAGGAAGGCTGCATAAGTGGAAATTAGCGGGAGAACATTTTAAAATGAATCTGAGGAAGCACTTCTTTACACAGCGTGTAATCGGAGGCTAAAATCCTGGGTTCCTTTAAATCAGAGCTAGATAAGATCTGAGCTATTAGTCAAGTTCTCCCCAAACGAGCTTGATGGGCCGAATGGCCTCCTCTCGTTTGTAAATTTCTTATGTTCTTATGAACCTGACCCCCAGGGTTATCTTTGATTATAAGTTACTAAACCACACTCCCCTTCCGGTTTGCAGAAACTTCTGAAGCGAAGCACATGGGAACGGGAAGTGAGGACCCCGTGGTGGGCGGGATCATCTCTACATGAATCACGGACTTCCTCTTCGGCACTTGGTTTGTTCCTCCAAGCTGCCCATTGGCCTGAAGCACTAATTGACAGCGCGCGTTGTTCCCGCCCACTGGTGGTTTCGGGTGAGAGCTCGGTCACACAGACCGCCGCAAAGACAAGTTCGGCTCGGGGGGAAGCTCGCTGTTTTGCCGCAGTTATGGCGGCTCCACTGGCGCAGTTTGATGAGGACTGGCAGGATTTCAATGAGTTCAGGCCGTTGTCGGACCCGCAGAGCTGCCTGGATGCAGTGAACTGGAAGGCCGGCGACGTGCCGGGCCTGCTGGAGGACTTTCCGGAGCTCGAGGGCGGCCTCTCGGGCGACACGGGCAGCTTTCAGTCCATGGAGGATTTGGTGAACAGCTTCGAAGAGAAGCTCACCGTGTGTTTCCGAAACTACAGCACGAAAACCGAGAGCTTTGCCCCAGTGAAGCCTATAACGGAGGACAGCATGCTGAAGGATGACGAGTGAGTGGCCGGGCGGCGGGGCCGCAGGCTAACGGCTAACAATAATAATAATAATACAGGCTGATAATTGCAGGCTAAAGGCTAACGCTATCAAAGAGTCTGAGAGGTGACCGTCCAGTCTCATATAGCGTGTCATACGCAGCTAGCTGACAGGCTAAAGGCTAACGCTCTGAGATGTGCCCGTGTAGTCCTACTGATGTTATAAGCCTTTAGCTGGAAGGCGAACGAGTGACTGTCAGGTCCTAGTAACATTTTTTGTGATGAAATATTAAATTTTTATGGGTACTAAAAATTGTTTGCATATTTCACTAGTTATATATATTTTCAAAATCTGAATTCTGACATCAGAATCTGGTTTGTTGCCTAAGATTTGCTATATTATTAAGATGGAGGACGGTCATTTCCTTTTGAAAAGCTCCTTAAAAGGAGCCTTTTATTTTAACCAAGGCTGGCTGAATGCGTCGTGTTCGATCTAGCCAGTGTCTGTCATTCTGATGGGTTTGGTCGTTGATGGTTTCATCAGTCCTGGTCTGCCTGTTTGTGAAGTGTAAGTCTGTATTGGAGTTGGCTCTGTTATTAATAAGAGCTTGTTGATAAGGGGTGTTGTGATTCAGTTTGCGCTAAGTTTGGATCAGTTGACAGACAAACCGGAAGATAAGTCTCTGCTGTATGGAGTGACTTTCCCCTGCATGTGGGTAACTTTCAGCATGCTGTGTGGAGTGATGGTTCTGCAAGGGGCAGCTATGGAGATGTGAGCTGTAGGAATATAAGGATGGGTTGGGGAAGGACTTCTCAGGTGTCTGCCTGTGTGTGGAGGATAACATAACTAAAATGAGTTTGCAAAATTTCAAGACAAGTATTGTACATGCCGATTGTGTTTTGCAAATTGTACTTTCTCCAGGATCTGGAATGCACTGACTGGTAACTATGGCAACGTGATGCCAGTGGACTGGAAGACATCCCACGCTCGGTCCTTGCATCTCCCTACCCTCAACCTCGCGGAAAAGGGGGTGAGTGAGAGCATTTATTTTGCAAGATTCCGTCGCATTCTGGCCTGAGCAGATGGCTGCTCAGAATACTTGTATTTTCTTTAAACCCAATAATTCTATAAATATGCATCATTTACCAAAAAAGCTGATATGGATTCACAGCCATTACACTCATGTCAAAGGAAAGATGGACTGTTCCCTTCTTCCCCCATAATCCCTCAGTCCTGGGTCTAATGAGATCCATCACTGTTCTTAGACCTGGGACTGTCAAGAAGGGCCATAAAGATGCAGAATGACATGCAGGGGGATTATCTAAAGGAAGCACAGTCATGCCCTCGTCGTGCTATTGTGGATGAACCTTTCCAAGGAGTATTTAGTGATCAGGGACTAGTTTGCTTGTGCTCTCTGCCCCTCAGAAGCCGGAATCCGCGAACCTGGACCTGTCTGATGATGAGGAATTGCGGGAGCAGCTGGACATGCACTCCATCATCGTCTCCTGCATCACCGACGAGCCCCTCTTCACTGCCGAGCAGGTACAGATGGTGTGGACATGTCCTGTGTGCATCTGGATCAAGCCCTCGCACACAAACAAACATCTGGGCGTTTTGTAGGTGATTGAGGAGATCGAGGAGATGATGCAGGAGTCTCCAGACCCCGAGGAGGAAGAGAACCCTTCTCAGTCAGACCTGTCCCTGCTCTCGCAAGAGGGTCACTCGCTCCAGAGGTCTTGTACGAGCAGCAGTTATGAGGAACGTAAGTGTACGGTCCCATCTGAAATCCTTTTGCCTGAGTCTGTCTTAAATGGTGCTGAAGAAGTAAATTATTCATGTTTTTTAAGTGTTTTAAAAATGTGTTGTCAGTATATCATATTAGTATAGTGTTGTCAATATCATGTGTAATGTCTTGCAATACCGTTATTTCTGCATTTTAGCTCTAGACTGAATCTCAGCCTGCCTTGTGCTGATTTGACTGCTGTTGCTTTACTTTTAATGACTGAATGGGTCTGGTCAGCTTTATCCTCTTTAAGGTTATTCCCGTAAGATGCAGTACTTCTGAGGGTTTCTTTGCATGTTCTCTTCTGCTTCCCGCTCACCAAACATGTCTCCCAATAGGACTGAAGCACATGTCAGTAGCGGAGTTGAACGAGCTCTTGGAGGAGGTGGAGATGGAGATCAGGGAGTACTCAGAGGAGCTGATCCAGCAGCTGGCGCTGCGGGACGAGCTGGACTTCGAGAAGGAGGTGAAGAACAGTTTCATCAGCGTGCTGATTGAGGTGCAGAATCGGCAGAAGGAGCATCGGGAGCTGCTGAGGAAGAAGAGGAGGCTGCGTGGGGGAGGAGGCCACCAGGGCCGGGCGGAGAGAGCCCAGGCACCTGGGACGGTGAGTCCTATGGGGGCAGGGGTCCAGATCGGGGAGAGAGCACAGAAACGGGTGGATCCAAGACGGGTAGTGGGAGGAGCGTCCAATGCTGTGGCAGGGGTGTGGGGTCATGGGCTCACCCCAGGCATCTACCCTGTAGATGACACTCCTTTCAAAGCACATGATGCAGGCACCTGCTTGTGGCATAGCTGTTGGCGTGCTGGCGGGGGTGTTCCGCTCAGAGACTGAAGGATTCTGGGGTGGCGGTGGAGGGCCTCTCCAGTGGAGGGCGCCTTCTCTGGGCCTCGCTCTGGTGCTGCAGAATCCTCCCCCCCCCCGCCCCCCTGCTTTCCTCCTCAGGGACTTGGCTGCATGGCTCTCCTTAGTCTCTCTTGCCAGTTTCCTACAACCTCCATTTCCTCTATCTTCTGTGTTCTCGCTCCATGGTCAGCGGCAGATGTGGGGCCGTAGTCTGGCAGCCGCCGGAACTTTCCAGCTTTTCTTAGGAAGCTGTCTCTGGCTTTAGGGGGAGGGGGAGGGTCATAGCTTGTGAATAATGGTGCCCCCCCCTTCCGGTGCCCTTTGGAAGCTGCAGTGAATGTGTTACTTGGAGCTGTCAGGTTTCACCCACTCTACTCAAGTGGCTAGTGGCCTAATCGGGGTGGTAGATGCCAGCAGGTCACCCCACCACTGACCCACCTCCCATACTTTCTTCCTGAAACGCTGTCCCCCCATGTCACAGCTACCTGGTTGTTTGCAGTGCATGCAGTGTGCCCCCCCCCCCCAAACCTCACTTTCAGAGCTCTTTGCCCCTCCCATTCTGATGCTGAGTGGGGCCATCTGTCTGCCCTGAATTCGAAGTCTCACACGCTCTGTCTCTCTTTCTCTCTCCCTCTGTCCTCCTGTCCGCTCCTGCACTCCTCCGTGCCTCCTTCCCTAGCGCTTCAGCATGGAGGTCCTCTCCACCGCCATTCAGAATGGCTTCCGCCACACGTTCGGCAGCGCGCTCGGGGACAAACAGGTGCCCCCTTTTCCCTGTCCGCCTCTCCCTGTCCTCCACGGCACCCGGCGTCTGTCGGTGCTCAGTGCTCACCTGCATTTGTGTTCCTCTAGTACCTGACCACTGTCATTCCCTATGAGACGAAGGGGGGGCCTCCTTCAGTGGAAGATCTTCAGATTCTCACCAAGAGTGAGTGCTCCTTTCTCTGGCCTGATGGCCGGCTTTCTGCCCATCTCTGCCTGTCTCTTTATGACTGACTGAGCTTCCACGATCATGTTTGCGTGCCCTCAGTTCTGCGTGCCATGCGGGAGGACAGCGATAAGGTGCCGAGCCTCCTCACAGATTACATCCTCAAAGGTAACGTTCCCGTTTCTGCTCCGGCAGAGCTGTGTTTGTCTTTACCTGAAGATGAGCTCTGCTACCCTCTGGTGGTCAGGTGTATTACAGTCCGGTGTGATTCTTCGGCCCTCTCCCTCCTTTGTAATTATCTGGAAATTTCCCCATTTGTTTAACATTCATTTGATGCTGTTTCCCAGTTTGTGGCTCCCCTGATCCATGAATTTAATTTTCCTTTCTCTTCTTTGCCTGCGTTCCTCATACTAGCTCTGGTGTGAGGGCTGTGGAGTCAGAGGTTTGTTAAACAGTACTGTGAGTTCCTGTTATTAGAATGCCCCTCCACCCCCTACTGGCAGGTTCTGGCAGTGCAGCCTTTGTGCGTGTAGGTGTGTTTGTGTGTATTGCACTGCTTCACTCCTGCACTGCGTCTTTTTAGCTGTGCCACCACAGAGCACTGTTCTCTCCTCTAGTGCTGACTTTTGTTGGCAGAGCAGATTTTATTTCCAGTGGTGTGGGTATGAACCTCAGTCATGTTTATAATCATTTCTGTCATATGATACAGGTTTGCGAACGTAATTGGGACAGACCTGCACAGGTGCTGCTTGTAGTTAATGGTATTTTCTTGGTTTGTTGATGTGCCTTTTGGGGTGATGTTGGCACCTAGCTGGTCTGTCTCTCACGCTGTCTGTTCCAGGACCTGAACGTGGCTTTTACACATTCCTGTCATCTTCTCTCTCTCTCTCTCTCTCTCTACACAGTTCTGTGTCCTACGTAGAACAGGCAGGAACACTGAGTGCATCCTGAGCGTTTTACCGGAAAGACTGAACCCTGACAAAGCATTTTGGAAGCGTGAAGCGGAAGACCTTGACCTTCCAAGGCCACATGCATGACATTCTACACATCTAACATCCTTTCATGCGTAGTATTTTATCTTTCTTTTTTATGTTTTTTTTTTTTTTCTCCTTTTTAATACTTTGTGGTAGCTAGTTCAGATTTTAATTGTTAGCATGTCCTTATGCTGTTGGCAGCATTAACTTCAAATCCGCCTGATTCTAGACGAGCTTCTGAATCCTAACATTTAGGGGGAAGCTTTGGAAACACCGTGCCCCTGTACAGTTCACTGCAGAGGCATTGAAGATGTGATATTGCAGTACTGGCCTTTCAATGGTCTGCACTCCTCTTACTGAGAGCCTCAGTGGAGTACACTGCATTATGGGTTCTCATGCTTGAGACAGGTTCCCATCCTAAGAGCTTCTGTTTGACAGACTCCGAGGGCTCGTGGTTAGCTTAGGCCCTAGGCGTTCTCTGTACAGTCACTGTGCGCTGTGTACACAGCCTAAAACGAATGACGTGGGTGGGTCCCAGCAGCCACCATGGCAGGATGTGGCGTGACGCGATTGCCATAGTGATCACACAAAGGGGCTGATCTTATGCCTTTCTAGCCCCTTCACCCCAGCCAAACGGCATGGCCATCCGTCCATCTACTCCTTTATCAAAACACTAAAACGTTGCCTTTACTGCCTGTAATTTTGTATATAAGTCATTGTCTAATTTGTGGCTAATTTATTCACTTTGTTTTGTAACTCTATAGCAGTACATACATTTTGTATCCAACAAGCATTAACTGAAAATAAATGAGTAAGATAAAAAAACATACTAATTGGATTTGGTGTTTTTAGGACTCCTCTGTGCCTGTTCTTGCTGCTCCGGCTTCCTTCTGCTGTTGTCCAATTTGTGACTGCTTGGAGTGTGAGGAAAAAAGCAGGCAAGAAGTAATCTTGGATAAGTGTTTCACCTTAAATTCTACTAAATGCAGTATGACTATTTGATCATTGCATTCAGGATCATTAGAGTATAGTGAGTGCTTGTCTTCAGACTAATTGACAGCTCCTTTCCTGCTTCCGAGTGTTTTTTTTTTGCATGTTGAATAGCTAGATGGCATGAATCACTGAGGAATTGCCTCCTTTCCATGTGTAGAACAACAATGTGCAGGCAATTGTATAAAGTGATTAGCAGGTAGCCTATGCTGGTGAGTAATAGGCGAATTTTAAAACAAAGCTGGCTGTTCTTGTCCTAAGTTGTTGGACAGAATGGATTTTTAAACAAACCAAAGTATGAATGTTCAGATAGTCCATCCACATGTTTTGCATTGCAACTCCAGTGCACTTGGGTTATGTTCCCACTGAGCTGTAAATTTACCTTGAGCTGCATAATTTACAATCACCCAAACACACACGTGGTGATTGGGGGCAGTCTTCTGTAGGGATGCTGAACACGGCACCTGGGAGGTGTTCAGTTACAGATATCCAGAGATGTGCAGGCTGGGACCAGCACACAAAGGCTACTGAAATGCTTCATCTGAAGAACAGGAAACTCGCATGATGCAGCATGACCGGTAGGGTAACAGGAAACTGACAACACAGGAGCAGATCACATGGTAAGACTTTTTAATGAAACAAGAATGCTGTCAGTCGGATTACTAGAGCAATGCACAGCTTATTACTTTACTAGGCAAACAGAACTAATGCGTGTGTGTATATATATATATGTGTGTATATATATGTGTGTGTGTGTATATATATACACACATATAGTGTCTGGCCTTCTACTTTAAACACTGGCCATTTTTACAAATATCCTGTTGAAAACTGAATGTCACAGCATTAAGTCATTAGAGGCCAATAATGTATTTAGGTGTTTGTCAACAGCAGTACACAGATATAAATCACATGAAACGCGCCAGACGTACCTGACACTGCATTACACATCTGTACACACAAACTCACAAAAGCCAGACCATAATAATGTCCCCTCTTGCTACCCATTTTTTTTTTTTTAAACGTCAGCCGATCAACCTGTACTGGATGAGGTCATGAAGACAGAGTCTCAGTCCTGTACTACAATACTCTGAGGTAGGAAGTTACAGCGAATTCCTTATCTAACTCTTCACACAGAGTAGCCAAAAAGTGATTACAGCGCCATTAGCCAGTGACAAATTCAGGAAACGGAAATGGCTTCTTCACAAAATAAGGTCCATCTGCCACAGTTCAAATTTTACTGAAGTATCCGCGTACATATGGTCACCAACTGAAGCTGCGCTAAAAGTCAAACAGCAAGATTAACTTTGTATGTGATATTTACAGGAAGGTGGTCTATCCCCATTTCATCAACCTGTATATACATTATAATAGCATTAATTTATATAGAGTGAATATTTCAAATACTAATTTTACCACTTATTTGCATACACACCTGTCTGGGGTGAGGTCATGACAAGGAAAAAGCTGACTGTATGAAAAGAACAAAGCCCAGTACCCAAGCGCACAGAATAATGTAGCACACGGCGATCTGTACATGGCATGATGACCCGAGCTCCCCAGAACAAACACACCGTACACCAATCAGCTGCTTCTGATTACATTCCATCCATACTTCAACGAACATGACTGACACACAGAGTGCATCATTTGGAAAGCCAGAGCACTTCTGTGGGACTGAAGGTGACCGGTTACCGATAGCTGTAGCGAGTACTGGTGACAGTGACACGTAATGTAAACACAGACATGGCCTTTACTCGCACACCAGGCAAGATCCACTGCAGGGGGCAACCGGCACAACCCAGACTTCTTACAGACTACCGTCAAGATGGCATATGAACAGTTCTCAAAAAAGAGGCTACAATTTAAAAAAAATTGGAGAAATCAAATCTGAAATTCAGCTTTGCTCAGTTTCCTAACACACATACATACACAAAATTTCAAGAGTCACTTTAGGACTGATATGCTGGCATCACGCAAATGAACGACTACGACCACTCAACCATCCACTGACCAGAAAACGATAACAAATAATAACCATATAACTATACATGTATACGAGTAGAAACTAGTGCTTACATTTTGTAAAAAATTTAAAAAATAAAACACATGCTTGTTCCTTCAGAGTATAGCCGTTCCAGAACTGGGTTTGAGGTACACTCTTCATTCAAGCTCAAACTAAAGAGAGAGAGAGAGAGAGAGAGAGAGAGAGAGAGCCAGGCAAGAGAGGAAGAGGCCATGCTGACACCACCACCCGCAAGATGGGAAAACATAGAGAGTCACAAACAGCGGAGCCACACGACCCCAGAGCTGTGAACAGCTCGTAATTCTATGAACTGGACTGATCTTACACTGAGCAAGTCTTGGTCTTCTCAGTTTGATGCGCCCAATCGTGCTGAGACGGACAGAGTCGTGTTAAGTTAGAGAGGACTGCACGCCAACCAAAGCGAAAGGAGGCCTTGCACAGTACATTCATGAGAGAGTGTGTAAAAAAAGGCACCAGGCCGCTTCTGGTGTGCCGTCAATGCTGAAGCACATTTCCTTAGGAAACAAGCAAACCTCACTGCTGAAAACAATGAAAAGATCACCCACCCCCCCCCACCAACCCCAAGCCGGGCTGCTAGGGGGAGGGGAGGACTGGGCTGCATGTCGCTGAGTGGCTGGGTGTCTCCTGGGGGAAATGGCACCCCCTTCTGGGTGATGTGGAGCACGGGGATGGATAGGCTTGCTAGACCTCCACAGCCTGCAGGCCCATCTTCTCCTCCTCTAGTCAATCGGTGCTGGGCTTTTTCAGCGAGAAGGGGAAGATGTGGAAGTGTGCGCTGAGTTGACGAACCTGGGGGAGGGAGGGGTGGAGTTCAAGGACAGTGCGGCTTTTAACGAGACGCGCTTCTCGATGATGGCGGGGTGAGACGGATACGGCGGAGGAGAGCAGCAGGACTCACCACGGACACCCCGTAGTGGATGTGGGCCAGGAGCACCAGCCCGGTCCAGATGTGCAACACGAGGCCCTCGCTGTGCTTCAGGACGCCCAACGCCACCAGTAGAACCAGCAGCGCCATGGGCAGCAGCAACCAGCTGAGCGGCTGGCAGCGCGTGTTACTCATCTGGCACACAATCAGCTTGCACTGCAGGGCGGGGTGCGGCAGCAAAAGCAGGCAAATGATTAGGGTCAAGGTGTAGACAGGGTGTAGAGGGTTACGGTCAGGAAGTAGACAGGGTACAGAGGGTTATTTTAGGGTGAGGGTGTAGAGGAGACAGGGTGTAGAGTGTTAGGGTATAAAAAGCTAGGGTCAGACAGTAGAGGCCAGCAGAGTGCTCACTAACCCCCCAAACGGACCCCAGAGAATCTCCGGCAGGCAGACTCACAGTGACGTTGGCGAAGGCCGTGCCCACCATGAGGTAGAAGATGCGAGGCTGCTGCTGGATGATGTCATTGGGAGAGAGGCAGACCCAGAGGGTGGAGAGCACAAAGAGTATCACCGGGGATAGGAAGGGCAGGAAGGCCTCATAGAGCGAGCTGTGCTTCAGGGAGCTGCCACGGTAGGACCTGCCAGCAGGGGAAACAGCACCTTCAGCTGGAGAAGCCAGGCATCACCGCTCACACACACGCAGCTGACCTACTGAAGCCTTTCAGATCTGACAATCTATTTTATGGGGAAACGTGAAGATATACATACTTGAAGACGTTGTAAAGGCTCATTGGAAGAGTTACTATGAACGCACAGCCTGAAAGGAGAGGAAACAGACATTTCAGTATAACAGTGGCACTTTCTGAAGATCCTGAATGACTCTGTGGACACCGGTGAGCCGAGCAGCGTGCAGCAGACAGGCACCCAAGATGTGCGGTCGAGTCTTACCCAGGATCATCACAGTGAAGAGGTCCCTGTAGTAAAAGTTCCCAATTATGGGCTTGTACCACGCCTCCACACCCACCACAGCAGTGATGATGTACACGACGGAGATGGTCTGCAGGAGGACAGCAACTTCACAAGCATGCCAGAATCACTACAGTGCCCCCTGTGCCAGGCTAACACACTACTGCCACTGGTACCATTTATTGTCATTGATCATTTATCGTTATTGTTTTATCGAAATCTAAATTGTCATGGGTTCCATGTCTAAATGGGCACCATTGTATACCTGCAATTTTCTTTCAGGATTAATCTACCCGTCTATCCATCCATCTAACACTCAGAGGGCCGTTACAACAGACAGCGGCACTGGCTTGACTGGCTCACCACTTGGCTGATGTCATATCCCCAGGGCAGGAACAACACGCCGGTGTTGTACTTCTCCCAGTGGGACAGGATGAAAGAAAACAGCACGGACCACAGGATGTAGTACAGCGTCAGCACGTCCACGCCCGTATCACCACGCCCGAAGATGGAGTACACTGTGGACACGAAGAAGACGCAGGCCCAGCTGTCCAGGCCGTGGTCAAAGAGCTCCCCCAGTGGCGTGCTGGAGCTGGTCCTGCGGGCCTGTTTCCCATCCACACCATCTGAAAAGGACACAGCCGTTTGAGGGACGCCGGCAGACACAGACGAGCCCATCAGCACTTTACACTGGGTAATACTACAAAGTGCAGGACCCTGACATGGAAGCTCTTTCCAAATGGGAACCCGAGTCAGAAGCTCATTGCATCACACCTGATCTGGTCCGAATGGGCTCTGACTTATTAACCCTCGAAGTTCATTTGCAGCGCGGATGCACCTTTTCGGGGTGCAATGGTAGTAAAACGCACCCAGAGTGTAAGCGATGAAGTTGAAGACTCCAGCTGCCACCCACACCCAGGTCGGGACGTGCGTGTGACCTTGGGCTGAAAGTAAACACAGTGATCTCTGTTACACGCTTTACATGCTTCACTGTGTGGTGGCGGGGAGGGGAGGGGGTCGACTGGGGAGACAGGCAGCCAGAGCACGACTAACCGAACAGATTTACATTTACAGTATTTGGCAGACGCCAGGGCGACTTACATAAGTGCTTTGAGACTCCGCGATGAATTTTTCCAATACTAGCTGAATAAGGCTATGAATACCATCTATCTGAATACTCTGCTGAGAATTTTTTTTTTATATACAGATGAACGGCATAGGGGCTGAGGCACTGTCCCGCGAGTCAGTGTCCGCAGCACTTATGCCCCTCCTCCTCCTTATCTGGCTGCCTTTAAACTGTGAACTTGACTGACAACAGGGAAGGGCGGCGGCGAGGTTAAAAGAGGACAGGACACGTCATCGGCCCAACTCACCCGAGGCGTCGAAGTCAAAGTCGTAGAAAGCTAGCATGAGGAAGTTGAGCACCAGGAACATGAAGCCGGTGAATGTGATGAGATTTGGGGCAAGCCATGTGGGCAAAATCTGTGGGGTGGGGTCACATGGCCACAGCTGAGTGGGACTTCATATTCACAGCAAGCGACAACGAGGCCATTTCAGGCAGAAAGACACGCACGACTCACCTTTACGACAGAGTTCCAGAACGGGTGCATGACATACACTGACAAGGGGTTGGAATCGACGGCGCTGTACTGTGGGCAGAGGGGAGAGACAGTCAGAGGCGATGTCAAGTCACAGAAGGATTTACAGGCTTGAAAATGCAGGACAACACCTCCAACACCCCATTACGCACACACAAAGCGAGCATGAGGAAGTTAAGGAGCATGGTAAATCAACACTCATACCAAAACCAAAAGGATTCATTACATTACATATCTTAGAACTTCTAATGGATATTTCCCAGTCAGGGAATTCCAAGCATCCTTTTTCTGGGGAAGTTGTGCAGTGAGATGAATCAGGAAACTGCGCCAGTGGCTGGAAGGTCACCAGGTTAAAATCCCAAGGTCAAAGTGATCTCACCACTGGGTGCCTGAGTGAGGCCCTTAACTCCGCCTTGTTCTGGCGGAGCTCAGTCTGCTTTCTCAAAATCATGCACTGCTCTGCATAAAAGCTTCTGCCTAAATAAATGTAAAATTATCCATCCATCCTCTATGTCTGCTTGTCCTATGAAGGGTTGTGGGGGTCCGGAACCAATACCAGAAGGAATCAGCCAGGAGGGGGCGCCAGCCCATCGCAGGGCACTCACACCATTCACATCTATGGACAATTTAGCATTTCCAATTCACCACGGCTTGCTTTTGGACATGGGGAGAACATGCAAACTGCACATATGTAAAGCTAGATCCAAGACTCTAACCCTGGTCTCAGAGGTGTGAGGCAACAGTGCTAACCACTGTGCTGCCCCCTGAATATAAATTTACGTTACATTTAAAATGCAAGATATAAATTACAACTACCACTAAATAATAATAATTGATACTTCATTGATCGCGTGGGGAAATTGTCTTTATGCTTCCCTCAACCTGCAATTTGTAGAGTAAGCTAGCAACAAAGGGCAGCCACCTGCTGCGGGCCCCAGGGAGCTGGGGGTTAGGGGTCTTGCTCAAGGACCCGCAGACATGTTGCGGCTGGGTTCGAACTGGCGACCTTCTGATTACAGGCGCACACAGGCTTAGCTGACTGAGCCTCATGCTGTAGAATGCCCTAGTTTGTTATGGAGAGAAAGAAGTAAATGTACTATACACACATATTAGCACCCACTCCTGGCATCTTGCACAAAATTCAGAAATGATACCTCCAAGCCACACATAGCCTGTCATGCCGGATATTTCAGCTGGTAAACTCCCAGAAACAAGCTCCTCCAGTAAAGCAGAAAGCACCTCCGGCAAACTACGACTGAACTGCGGAACTGACCAGCATCGCACTTTGTACACCAGTGAGAATGTCCAAGCAAATAGGACTGTGTACCTCCAAAACGTCCATATGTAACTCCATGTGGATGGAAGGGCAGCTGGATGGATGGATGGATGGATGCATGCATGGATGGATGGATGGATGGATGGATGGATGGATGGACAGCCAAGAATAAGCACCCCCCACCTCAGGGCACTTATAACTAATATATAATGATAGCAAGGCCACTTGCATCAGCTCGTAAGCGTACAGGAAGTAAATATGAAACAAACCACAGAAGTGAGCTGTACATGAAGAAACACACATATCCTTCTGTGCCGTGCACAGTGCAGAACCTGGACATGGAGTATAGAATCCAACACGAGATCTGACCACTTGGGAGAAGCTCACAAAAATAAGCAGAATTCCCCAGAAAGAGCTAAAGGGCATGAAAAGACCAAACAGGGCAGACAGTAACAGTGCTCAGTATACCGGTGTCAGCACTGCATCGAGATACCAAGAATTTCTTGAAGGGTATGATTTTATAATTCTGCAAATTTAGATTTGATGAAAATGTGCTATACATCTCTATTGCACATAAAAAAAATGCTTTAAGAAATTTTGTCACATGGTGGCCTAATCAGTACTTTGTGCAGAGACACTCTGCTCATTTCAAGTGTCTTGTGCAGAGAAGTGACACAGACGGAAGATGGACACCACTGTTGCCCACTGCTCGGCACTAGCTGATATAGCGTGGAGTAGAGATAGAGGGGAGTGAGATATGGCATTATTTTGGTTTTACAGTTTTTTTCAATTGTTTTACCACATTTCATGAAATTCTCACGACTGTAAGAGCATTTCTCAAAATAGTTTATGCATATAGCACAACAGTGTGGTTAAGCTGCAAAAGGCTGCAACTGACCTAGAACAATCAACTCATGTCTCAAAGGCAAATAATTCCATCATTGAATCACTCAGTGCCAATAAAATGAAAAACGAGGCAAAATGCTTAGACACTGTCAGTATGTCAGTGTAATTATGCTCCTGAGCTCCACAATTCTGAATCACAGTCGTTTCCCACTTTCTCAGGGTCACTGACTGATCATTCTTCTTTAGCAAATTGATAATTATTTATGTCAAACACACCAATTTCAACTTCGCAAGGCTCTACATTACAGCATGTAAAGTTCACTAACAAGAGAAAGCACTCACTCGCACAACTTCTTCAGATCTCAAGGCACAGCATAATAGCAACAAAAACACACACCACACTGTATCACACAAAAACAACAGAATGGTGACAAAAGCATGAACTATGAGAACTAAAATTACAATGTATCACTGCAATTTATGAAATATATTCTTGAAAGAAAGTTCTGCGTGTAGTGTTTTACACGATAAACACTTACATATATAGTTTTGGATGCAAAGTTATTACATGAGAACGTATATAACCCATTTTGACCAACAACAATTTTTGAAAATATAACCTTATTGTATTATCAATGAGAACTAAGCTGAGGCCAAATTAATATTAGAATACATGCATTAAATGGAGTTGAAACTATGTACATTTCACTGAAAATGTACAAAAAAAAACTACATTCATGAAGCCTGTTTGTTTAAAAGCAATATACGTAATATTAAAATGTGAATGTTTTACTGTATCAATTTCGTATTTATACCAAGTTACCAAAGCTGGTATAGGTATCAAACTCAAAGTCTTGGAACTGAGCCAACTCTAGCGGACAGATCACATTAACTGACTGGCATGTGATGTCAGGCAGTGTGCATAAATGCTTAAAGTACTGACCTGTGTGTTTGGCTGAGGGTGGGATCTCATGACAGCCAGCCACAAGCCACATGCCCTGACACTAGGCACATTCGGCGGGGGGGGGGGGGGGGTGCAGGTGTCTGGGCAACTGCTCCTTTTGCCCAAACCCTTTAAAGTGCCTCCCTTTAATGGTACCGAGTGGCCCCCTCTTTTACCTCTTGAACCAGTTAACCACACACTATAGAAAAACGCTGTCAAATATAATACCTTTTGTAAAAGGACATTTAAGTGGAGCCATGGTGGTGCAGTGGTTAGCACTGCTGCCTCACACCTCTGGGACCCGGGTTCGAGTCTCTGCTTGGGTTCCTTGTGTGGAGTTTGCATGTTCTCCCCATGTCGTTGTGGGGTTCCCTGCGGGTACTCTGGTTTCCCCCCACAGTCCACAAACATGCTAAGGCTAATTGGAGTTTCTAAATTGCCTGTAGGTGTGAATGGTGTGTGTGAGTGTGCCCTGCGATGGTTTGGAAAATGAATGGACACTTTTATACATTAAATCCCGTAATACACACACACCAATCTAATTTTATGCGGCATCTGTAAAAAGTCTCACCCACCCCCCCCCAGGAGCAAATAGTACAGGTTATGATTTGCGGGGGGGACACTGTGATGGAGTATAGAAACCATTAGTGAGTCACGTCCCCAAAAACAATCAGCCTCGCGAGTGTCTCTGTGATGCAAAGGCATGCCGCTTTAAATCAGGACGTCCTCCGAATGAGCTTCTGCAGACGAAGCAGATGTGGGACGCAGCTCCAGACTCCACAGGTCCAAACTGCAGCACACAAGTCCCACAGAGACATGATCCCATGGAATAAGCCACTCCCCCAACTCTCAGCAGCCTACACCCTCTCACGACACAGCAGACAGTGACGAAACACGAGGAGAGAGTGGAAAAAAAGCAATGGCACAGAATAGTTAAGGAGTGCGTGTGTGAGCGTGGCGAAAGGGCGGCCACAGAGCCGGCGGCCACAGAGCCGGCGGCCACAGAGCCGGCGGCCACAGAGCCGGCGGCCACAGAGCCGCGGCCACAGAGCCGCGGCCACAGAGCCGGCGGCCACAGAGCCGGCGGCCACAGAGCCGCGGCCACAGAGCCGGCGGCCACAGAGCCGGCGGCCACAGAGCCGGCGGCCACAGAGCCGGCGGCCACAGAGCCGCGGCCACAGAGCCGGCGGCCACAGAGCTGCAGTCACGACGCCGGCCACTCCTAAATTAATAAGGCCCGGATCCCTGTCCCCAGATCTCAGTGACTTCACACATACAGAGTGCTGTGTGCAGCAGGGTCAGTTACTGTCACATTCTGACGCACGTCCAGCTATTAAGAGACACTCAGGCTGTCTGTTTCCAGGACATAACATCCTGCTGACATGAAACTCACCCCACTCAAGGAGCCTGGTGGTAACTCAACTCACAGACGGGGGTAGAGAACACTCAGCACCGAGGGCTCCCCTTCAGCTGTCCGCTGTGGCACATGACCTGAGAGCCAGTGCGTCTAGAGCCCACACAGAAGCTTTACTGACATGTTTTCTAATGCTGCCCTCCCCATTCTGATGGGTTTTAAATGAGTTTATATGGAAATGGCCCATGTGGTCTGAGCTGTGGCTGGGAAAAAGTTCAGTTCATGGCCATTACTGCTTCCAACTATCTTTACCAGGAAAAAGGTGAAAATGCAGTAACTGCCTTGCAAGTGTATTGCATTTACCATATGGTAAACTGCAGGAAAAGATTTACAAAGGGCTGCAGATTTACATATCTGACAGCTTAACTGACTGCACTTTTTCTGAACCGTCTCCCAAATAATCTTGAGTATCACATAAACAAAACTTATTCAGGTAGCAGTCAAAAAAGGTTAACCTTACTTTATCACGGCTCCCCTATACGAGGCTACCTTTAATAACCTGCCCTTAACTGTACAACTGGAATTAACTTCTCACCAATGACACAAACCCCTGATAACCACGAGCGGTATTTAATATAAAGCGAAAATATCCAAGCAGCACGAGCGACTGGGGGCGTCATGGCAGCGAAGGGAATGAAGCCGGAGAGGCGGAGAAACAGCGTGAAGCACGCGGGACTGGGAGTCTCATGGTGTTAAGCAGCCGGCGGCGAAGCGGGGGCAGACGGGCCGCCCCAAGGCTCACGCACGGAGGGCACAGCCGCGCCCTGGGTGTAAACCAGGGACTTAAAGGAGACCGTCTTACAGCTCAAATGCTTACAGGGTGATTGTGAATAAACATATTCCGAATGCAGAAGCGGATAGATCCTTACTACCTTAACAAACTGGTTATTCCTGGTACCCGTCAGTTAACACTTCAGTCAGCTGGCTAGTCAGAAAATTAACCCCCTAATTAACACTTCAACCGACTACCCATTCGGAGAAGGCACCAGCTAGTAAACATTCCAGATGGCTGGTTAGGCAGAGTATGTGCACGCTAGTTAACACCCTAACCGGCTGATCATTCAAAGGAGTTATCAGCTAGTTAACACTGTATCCGGCTTGTTAGTCAGAAAATATACCAGCTAGTTAACACTCCAGCCGGCTGGTCATTCAGAGAAGGTACCAGAAAGTTAAAAATCCAGTCGGATGGTTAATCAGATAGTCGAAAAGCTCCCCGCTAGATAACACTCCAACACTCTGGTTAGTCAGAGAATTTGCCCGCTAGTTAATACTCCAACCGGCTTGTCATTCAAAGGAGGTACCCGCTGGTTATCATTCCAACCGGATAGTTAGTCATCACATTTCGGCGCATGCTAACTGCTAGCTATCGGGAAGCTGACGACGGGTCTGGTCACCTTATACTTGTCAAAGCCGGTGAGCTGCTCCGGGGTGACATACTCATAAAGCGCCATGGCGACTTGCTGCGCTAACGGCAAAGCGAAAAAGGAAAGCGCTACCAGTGAAGCAGGCTTCTCGGGCAGCGCTCCGCCTCCTGCCGACAAGACGCCGTGGTGACTGCGCTGCGCCGCGCCCTCGGAAGCACCTCCGGGGCTCCGGTGACTCTGTCGCGCTTCTGCCGCAACGCCACCAGCGGCTGGCGGGTGAACTTCGAATACACCTATATAATGATGATAATGACGATGACAATACTTTATTTTACAATTTGTACAAGAATAAATACAATTACAGTAAAGGAATTAAAAATGCAAAGTATATATTTTCTTTGGATGCTCCTTTGGGTAATTTCCTCATATACTCGAAACATATAGTCAGGCTAAGTAGTGTCTTTAAACACTGCAATGGATCAGTATTCCGCCCATTCTCCTACCTTATCGTAGGTGGAAAGACTCACGTTTTACTCGTGAGACTCACGTTTTTATGCTAATGGCCGTGATGTGCTTAAACCAAAAAAATACTCATAGATATGACCTGCTGTGAAGACTTATCTGAATATACAATAAAAATACATGCACCCTCTTTAGCCGGGCGAGTATGTCAGGGGTCTTTGCTGTGACCCCGGGTAGTAAAATTTAGATTGTTGTTTACAGTTATATTTTGTCATATGTCAACATTATTGGTCAGATTGTTGTTTTTCCAGTGTCTGTTTAACTGAAAGTATTACTACTGCTGCTGCTCCTGCTAATAATAATAATAATAATAATAATAATAATAATAATAATAGCAAAAGAAAAGAACATAATTACTCACAGTTTTCACCGAAATATACAAGTTCTGCATCACTCAACTACCTGTTTTCACTTCAGTTAGGTTCACATGTATGCCTAATTCTACTTGGAATATGCTCCAGGACCCCCAGTGATTCTGGATTGGACAACCAGTTGGAAGATTAATAGATGAATGGATGATATATTGGCACTCTACGTTACTGTACTGCATGAAAATGAGATTTGCCTCATTAAACCGGTGTTACATGAATAACAGACCAAGAACAGAACAGTGCATTCAGAGACATATGACAGTGTTATAAATTGCTAAATAGCAGGAGTGTCTTCCCATGAACACCACACTCAGATCATCGACAGAAGTGGTGAGAAACTGTTCAATATTCCATATTTACAATATGAACAATCCATCGAGGACACACTCATAAAGACCTACATCCTTTCTTTGGTCAGCCAACTAATACTGTCTGGAGATCAGGTGAAAAAATGTCTCAAATATAGTTCCTCAACGGTGGAACGAGCTACCGATGTACATTATACTGTCAGTACACCTCCCAACCTTTGAGAGACGCATCTACCTCAACAGCTCAAGCAACTGGCCCACCATTGTCTTCTCACTTAACCAGTCCTGTACCCTGGGTGTTCTTATTTATGCACTCGTCTTTGATTTTAATTGCTCTCTTATTAGGTTCTTGCAATGTTTTTTTTTGTTACATATCCTGTAGCTCTTACTCCAGTGCAAATAGTACTAGTCCTGAACTGGAAACTCAGCCTAACTGTACTTCTGCTAATTTGGCCGCTTGTTAGTTGTATACTTTTAGGTATTATCTGCTTCATTTGTACGTCACATCGGCTAAATAAATTAATAAATGTAATATAATGAAACTAGTTTAAAAATAGTAGGACAAACAGTTATCCAAACTGGATACAATCATGAAATAAACCTCTTTTGTCGTTTTAGTGACAAGACATGTATTTATGGCAGGTTGCAGAAACGTGTATTTTATAAATCAATTTTAATTCCCTATATTAATTCATTGATTAATCCTTCTTTTCATCGTAGCTGATACCCGTTAAGCGCATAAGAATTCTGCAGAGACTTTGCGGAAGTGACGTGACGGAAGTGGATGTGCGCGAATACCATTGGTTCCCGACGCCTGATGAGACGTGGAGGAAACGCAGTGAACTGAGGAGTTGTTTGTTCCTTTTAATTACAAATAATACACAGACAGCCAACAGAGTGAGTTTCTTTACATTTAATATTATTTTTTGGCAATAATGATAGTTTTAAAGTCACGTGTGCGCAATGGTGGTTGCACGTTTGGGTTCATACTGTGGTGTTGGTGTTCCCACATCTCCCCAGGATGGTGACTGATGTACAGCTGGCCATTTTCGCCAACATGCTCGGCGTGTCACTCTTCCTGCTGGTGGTTCTTTACCACTACGTGGCCGTTAACAATCCGAAGAAACTGGAGTGAAGCTGTATGCATGGAAGGTGTTTACCGCTCAGGCCTACGTGGAGTGCTGTCTGATTTTGTAACGCTGTGAGCGCATGTAAATGTAAACTCACTTGTATCAGCAGCGGCTTTCGCGTAATATCCATATTGTTAATATACCAGTGTTTGTCTTCTTTTACTGCCAGGGTGAAGATCGGGACCATGATCGTGAAACGATGACTTGCCTCGCTGGGAGGACTGTTTAAGCCAGTCTGTAAATGTCTTTATTAAAGTTGTTTTGAATAAATGCTTCATGAAACAGTAACATTTTCCCATGTTAAACTGCACCAGTATGTATCCTTCATTGCTGCCAGCCTCCTGAGGTCCATCCAGTGGCTTATTGTATATGTAGCTCAAATGAGTCGGATGTAGAAACCAGTCAGATTGAACAAGTCACACACAATATACATTACTTTAGTCGAGTATTTTATTGCTTAATGTAAAAATAGTGGGGTCTAGGTATTGAGAGGATACACTTGTCCCTCGAGGTACATAATTCTTAACATAAGAACTTGACTTAAAAAGTTAAGGTGCAGAATGCCCTGTAAGGAATAGAACTGAATTATCAATATGATTAAGCACTGAGAAATATGTGTAAAGCTTAATTTGAGAAATTACAGTGTGTTTTAACACTTTTAAAAATGGCAGTTAGAGTGATTATAGAGTAATACATGTAAAATAGCTACTGAGATCCAGCAACATGGCTCAAATATAAACCTGAACTTCATGATATTTTAGTGGCTGTATCTCTCTCTACATTTTAAACTAAGGCTACATATACTGCTATTACCAAGAATATCTTATTTCAAACGTAAAGCTGTTCCACCAGGCTCTGGGGAATAGAGAGTAGTTTGTTCAAACTCTGTCCCAGGTTATGTCAGACCTCACTGCACAAGGGAAAGGAGGCTGAAGCAGAAAACTCCTTGAAGGAAAAACAAAAGGAAGAGAAAAATGGTTTTGGGGAATAGCTACTGATGTTATATTGTGCCGTAGACTAGTTGTGAAATGCCCAGGGCTGGGTGTGTTACCTGCATTGAGGCAGCTCTAGATTGAAGGCCTGGGTCTCCTTTGGAGACAGCATGCTGGGCTAGGCTGTTAATCAGGACCTTCGAAGTGGACATTGCTTTGCCAGCCATTGTGTAAAAGGAACAAAGAAATATAAACTTACTTAAGATCGCTTGCGACAGGCCTTACATTTATGGTTGCTGTTGAAAAGGAGGCAGGTGGTAGGAGCTGCTCCTTACCTCCAATAGGCTTCTTTTTGCTGGGCTCCTTCGTGCTTATGGAGCAGCCGGGGGCCTGGATGGGTCCCGTATCTGGCCAGCGCACTGGTGGGCGGCACGGCCTCGGCTGCAGGTTACACCTGCCGTGAGGTAAGAGAAAATTCCAGATGAGTATGGGACGTACAAATCCAAGGAAGGAGGCAGCATGAAATTACATGAGGCAGCAGTTGGATTACCAACTAGTATCAGAGCCAAAGGAGACACTGAGAATTTAACACTGATTTGTTGCTGTGGGTTTCTAGCTAGAAGACCCAGTAGAGTCACTGATATGCCCAGAATTAGACTGTTCAACAGAAAAACAGATGTCTGTTAATTTCTCAGTTCATGTACCTTGAGTATTTGATGGACCACAGGGTGTTTGCTGAGCCATCTTTCACAAAGCACTGGAAAGTAACTGAGAATTAGTGCTGGCATTGCTTAAACACAGTACTCTGCTCTCTGCAGTAAGTGCATGTCATACAGTGGCTTTTGTCAAGTTTGGCATTAACTGCGTACCGCCGAGGAGGCCATTTCCACCTTCCGGGTCTGTGCTTGCTGGCTGATCAACCTCCCCCTCCTCAGTGGAACTTGCTTAGTTTGCTGGTCAGCATGAAGATTAGGACAACTGCAGCCTGCGCAGTGGAGATGAAGCAGTGAGGAAATGTAGGCCACATGGCACACGATCATGAAGCACCCAGAACGATCTGGAAAAGACAAACCCTCAGAGGCAAGACATCTGTGTGACATTCTGCTTATTTCAAGAACAATATCTGTGAAACCAGGCATAGTCAGTTTCATTACTCAATGTATTGGGACCCTGTCTCTCCAGTTTCTAATGGAAATAGTTTTATGTCTTGTGAAGGTCTATTGCAGCACTGATCCATACTGATGTACAGTAGGCTGGCTATTGTGATGTCAATATACAGGTTTTCAGAGCAAATTGCCCATCATCTTGTCCATTAGACACAGGCTGACTTCGTGATCACCCAATGTTGCAATACATTGACTTTTTTGGCATATCAACCCAGTGTGTTTAAATTCAGCTCTCAGATAATTAATATCTGAGCCTCAGAGGTACAAAGGAGCTGTTGGAAATGTTTCAGAACCTGCGTCACTGGCGATACAATTCATACGTATTCACGAAGGTCCATTTTTTTGCTTGAATTATCCTTCAAGTGGCTGCTTGGAGTTTTAGATGAACAAACCTGGATCTCTTAGCGAAGTTACATACAGCTGTACAAAATGATGTGAGAAAATACTATGCCCAAATGCTGACCTTTTCAGTACCATGTTAATCAAGCATTAATTCCTGAAAGTGTTCTGCAGAATGGACTAAATACAGCAGCCGTGTAAAATGTTAGCCGAGGTTAATGAGGGAGGTAAGGTAACAGAAGACAAGAAAATGGTCAGAAAAGGGGCAAAGGTTAAAGTTCTCAGTCAGAAAGGGAACATTTATTACATAAAAGGCCAGACATCATCAGAAATATCAGACCACAGCATGTATAAAAGAAGGCAAAGTTGTGATGACATCCGAGGAATTGACGTCAGAGTCCTAGAGCTGAGATCATCCCACGGTAATGCTGAAAGGGCGTGTGCTGGCTGCTGGAAGCAGAGGTGACCACAGGGCCCATCCCTAAAGCACGACCCTTAACTTCTTCCACAGTACATGGCTTGTTTTATGTTCCTGGGAAGAGCATATGAGCCTGGTTATGCCTCCAGCAGGACTGGTACAGAAAAACCCTGCACTGTTCCTGTATTGAACACGCAGCCACGGGGATTAAGAAACATGATAGGCTGAGGCTCACAGCAACTTTAGCAGAGTTCACATGACAAAGATTAATCAAATTAATGTAGAAAACAAACACACGCTCCTAAGAAATGAGGTATAACTCCTTACAAACAGTTATGGCACAATACTGAGGCTGGAAGCCGTACATACACACTTCCCCCGTCACCATTAGTCGTGTATATATACTGTACATATATATACATATAAAACAGTGGGAATATTCATGCTCTAAATCTGTCCTGACAGAAAGCTGGCGGTTTGCCTTCCAGTACAACATCCACAAAAACGGATCAAACATCACATCACATCACCTGAACTTCTGAGATGTGGCCTAGCTGTTTGTGGAAACTTCAATACCGAATGACACACGAACGTCACTCAGGACAACAGACACTACTGTCGGTACATCTGGTGGAGACAGGTACATCACTGGTCTGCTCAAAGATCCTCTAAGTCAGTGTTTCTCAACCCAGTAGGGAACTAGCAGGGCACAAACATGTGGACTGTCTGGCAGGGAGCAAAAATGTAGATCATGTGGGGTCCCGGAGGACTGGGCTGAGAAACATGACTTTTTTTTTTTCCAGGTCGAGAATCGCTGTATGAGCTGTGGGAGTCTGAGTAAGAGGGTGACCACACAGCGCATCACCTCACAGTTACTGGCCTCTAGCGTCTTCGAATGTTCAACCCTACCTGGTTACCAATAACAACTCAGGCACAGAAACCAATGCAGAGTGTGCATAGCGGACCTGTGTTTTGACACATAGAAAACAGGTAAATGTGCTTCATCCCCACAGTCCTTTTCTGCTCTGACTTTAGGCCCACAAAAAAAGTAGAAAGTCTGCTGACAGACAGTCACATGACGTGTTAATGTACCTGTACTCGGTAACGTGTCAGGGTGTTTTGTTCCAGCACGTGGGATTATTAGAAATACTGTTTAAAAAGTGCACACACAGTGTAGAAAATACCAGCCACATGTACTTAGTGTGTATAACTCACTGCTGGGTGCACCTAAGGAGAGCCTGACAATGGCTGTGCTCTAAGCCAGGGCTGCGACGCGGTCTGGGGCCCCGGCGCCAACCTGGCGTGCAGTCGACAAGCCGCACACGCGGTGTCTGTAAAATGCTTAAAAAGTGCAACATGGATAAACAAAGCTGGTAAACTCTTAATACAGTTAAACTGGTGTCCTACCAATTCCTAAATATAGCCAGCAAATGTGTTTAAGAATTCCCCCTGATATGTACATGTTTACGGTTTGGGGAGTGACGTGGTCTCTGGGGTTGATGGCATGATCATTTAGCCTGGCTTCCAGATGAAAGGTTCCACCTTAAAAACGGATACCCACAGTCAACGTAAGGCTACACCACGTTTACGCAGACAGAGCAGGCCTTAAGGTGGACCGGGCTGGCCCGTTTAAAATGCAGTTGTATGGCAGTGGGCTGGGTGGCAGGATGGGCCCCATGATCTTTATTTCAAGGTTACGAGTCGGATCAGCTATCGAATCACCTCTGGGAAACACAGGGCTCCGTCTCAGGGGCAGTTGTGCTCGGCACCGACCCTCAGCCCGGAGCTCTAACAGAAAACCTACTTAGCACCTGGGGCATGCAATCGGCATCCTGCCGCCCTCAGGGCTGCCCTGCCCGAACACGCTCACGTTCCTCTCTGCCCGGGCAGCCGGGCCGCTCCCTGACGTCACCGAGGAAGGCCAGGGGAGGCAGGGCCTGCTGCAACAGGGGGCTCAGCGTCCGGCTTAGCGCCTTGTTCAGGAGGTTGGTCTTGGGCATGGCCTGCAGAGAGGGGAGCAGCTTGGAGAGGCTGGGAGGCTGGAGGGAGTAAAGGCCAGCCATGCTGAAGGAAGCAGGGATGGAGCAGGGACCCAGGGTAGCTGCCTTAGGGAAGCCCGTGGGGACGGACGGGTGGGAGGGAGGAGGGCAGGTGGGGGGGGCCGGGGGGCCGCCGGCTGCAGCTCGGGCCCCAGAGAGTCGCTGCGGACGCCTCTTCTCCTGAGCTTTGGACTCTACACAGAGAGAGACACACTTTGCGGATTACAGATGGAAGCAGAGAGATGGGGACGAGGTTGACTCCATGGCAGCGACCTTCTCATGCACTGTGCGAGACGTAACAGCTGGCAATCTTATAAATAACAGGCATCCGGGTGCGTATCTGTAACTATGCATTCAGGGAATTCACAGGTTACCACGGAAACGCAGCATCACTAGAGAGGCAGGCATCCACCAGCTCTCATTTCATTGGCTGGGCACAGAATGGAGAACCCTGGGTGGAGCACAAAGCCCTGTGCCATGCCCAGCCCCCCGCCCCCCCCGGGTGGATTCCTGGCATGGCGTGTTGGTCAGCTTACCTCGCACTGGTCCCAGGGCTTTGTGGCCGCCCCTGTGCAGCCCAGCGGTGGGACCAGGGGTCCGTGGGACTTGGCTGCATCCGAACGTGAAACTGGGGGAACTCTTGAGCTGAGGAGGTGTCTGTTGGCCGCCACTGCAGGTCCCACTGCTGTTGCTGCGCGTGCGGTTGAGGGCCATCTCGGACACAGAGCTGCTCGAACCCCTGGAGTACAAAGAGCCGGAGTCATGTGGCACGGCCGAGGAGAGGAACGGGGGTTGGGGATACGAGGGCGGGGCTGCAGGGAGCACTCACAAGGTCCTGGGCGGGGGAGCTTTGACCCCGTGCTTCCTGACGCTGCCATTGGCTACTTTGTTGTTCCTCACATGCCTCAGCATCCAGGCCCGCAGGTTGGTGAGGCAGCTGTGCTCCGACAGGATGAGGCGCGGCCAGGGATTACACTCCACCATGTCCAAGGCTGCCACAGCAACAGCCCTGCCCACCTGACAGACAGAGGTGCTGCATGGACCGGCCGCTGCACACTGACGGGCGAATCGGAGAGTCTGCGCCACTCAGATACCTACCTGTTCGAAAATCTCCGGCGTATATTTTGGAGGGAAGGCGGGGGGAGGGGGAGGGGTGGCCCGCCCGTTGTCATGGCAAGCTGGGGGGATGCTGCTGACGGAGCGGCCCGTGTTGTAGTTGCACTCCAGCGTGTAGCTGCAGACAGAGGAGTCAGTGAATGGTGATAGGGAGGCTACCACTGCGCACGTGGGACGCATCGTCACGCCATACCTGTGCACGAGACCGATGGCTTTGTGGATGGCCACGCGCCCGCTGCCCTCTTTGGACTGGCCGTCTCGCTTGTCTTTGGCGTACATGTTCTTCTCGGAGAAATTGCAGCCCACAAAGTCGAAATGTGCCGAGTTGAAGGAGATGAGCTTCGGGTAAAGCAAGTTCTCCACCTGGAAACGACCCCACAGCAGAACATGAAAGGGTTAAATCTACATGCCTTTTCTACAGAGCGGGGGGGGGGGGGGGGGGGCTCAGTGGGTTAGGTATCTGTGATTGGCTGGTCACCAGTTCCTTACCCCTGCATGACAGAACAGTCACGTCACTGGAGGGCTCTTCAGCACGGCCACAAACCATATCGCAATCAAGATGGCAGATAGCTCAGGATTAAAGTGGCATGTCTAGGATGAGCTAAGGAGATATCAGAGGTGCTCCTCACCTGATCGTTCTCCACAGACAGGCTGTTCCCATACATGAAGCAGCCTCTCTTAGAGGCGTGGCCGTGCAGGTCCACGTAGTACGCGATCCCGCCCTCTTGCGGTGGGATGGACTCCGACGGCTGCAGTGACTCCCCGGAAGACCTGCTTTTCAGACCCTCCTCTTCATCACAGTGTCCCTCACGGTCCAGCTCGCCCAGCCAGGGACTGGCGTTCTCCTCAGAGCATGCGGGGATGTCTGGGGACGCCGATCCCCCAGCGGAGAGGGGGAGGTCCCCTGTACCCTGTTCCCTGTCATTCCTCAGGTTGTTACTCCTCTCCAGGTCAAACGTGTTCAGGCATTTGGTGTTGGAATGATTGGAAGATTTTGTGCTCAGCAGGTTCGAGCAGAGGGGCGTGGTGAAGGTGCGCCAGTCGGGGGAGCCCCGGCTGATACGGTTCTGCACGTGGTGGTAAAGTATGACAGCCTTGGCCGCGTAGATGGAGGGGTGAAGCTCAGAGCTGGGGTTGAGGTACTGCCGGTTCAGATTCACCCCTCGGGAGTCCGTCCTGAACGGAGGAGCAAACGCAAAGAGTCCTTAACTAGTACAGACAACAGTCGAACTTCACAATAAGCCAAATCGATCAAATCAACCAATTTACCAACCCCTGCCACCCCAGCCAGAAGCTCTTGACCCCCCCCTGCGGTCTGGTGGGAGATTTCACAGCATCTGAACACTGTCTACCAGATTCAAAAACCACTTCATTCCTCAAGCCTTATGATATAAATTTTACAGTTTCAGCACAAAATCAAAAATAATCAAATGTTTCAGATATGCGGTAGGGCTATATATCCATCTAGGGCGTTCGGCTGAGAGTTGCCAAGTGTCGCAGATGCTGGCCGCAGGAATGTCGGGCGTCTGGGATATACTGGGCCTGAATGTCATGGGCTTCACCTGTAGTGTCCGCGTACAACTCCGTCCGGATTCAGCATGGGGATCAGCTTGAAGACGAACATCCTGCGCAGCGCCTGAGCGCGAGGGTCATCCTGCTTCAGGATGAAGCTCAGGAAGCCGTTGAAGACGAAGCTGGACGGCGTTTCTCCGGGATGGACTCGGCTACTAAGGAAGAACACCTTCAGCGAGAGGGAGCCATAAAGGTTAGCCGACCGCCGGCAGTGCTGGGACGCCACGGAGACGGCAGGCGGCGGGAAGGGGTCACGTACCCTCTTCCCCGCGAACCTGTGCGGTCGGGGAGTAGCGCCATCTGGGAACAACTTGTCGAGCCGGGTCTCCCGCTCCTCCATCATGCCATGACAGGAGGTGATGGTGATGAGGTCGACACGGTGGCCATCGAGGGAGTGGCAGAGCAGCTCACGGTGGTAGTACACAGAGTCTAAGGGACTGAGGGACACGGCCATCACACTGCGGCTCCTAGTTTAACCCCAACCCTAAGGAAGGAAACCTTCTCAGCCCACCCAAATGATACACAAAACATGCATGAAATAAACATGGACATATATTAAATATCATCTTTAATTTGAATTCATTTATCCAGCTGGACATATTAATCATGTAACTGGGGATGACACCATAGCCTGTCGGGAAACATGCAGTTGGGTGAACTGGCATCTCTAGACTGCCCATAATGTGCATGTATGCCCTGCACTGGACTGGCATCCTGCTCAGGCCCCAGGATCACTGTGACATTGTACTAGACAAGTACCAGTCGATCCAAAAGCCAAATCAGACACTGGAACAAACAGCCTTCTGTTTACAAGTGTAAGGCCCGTGTGGCCATGGCGCAAGGCTTATGAAGCTGTTCTTAAACTCAGCCCAATAAAAAACAGTGTATTTAGTTTTATACAACACAGAAGCCTGATTTGCTGGTGGTACCTATTGGGCCCCAGGTGCTGAGAGCCGCTGAACCTCTGGTCCAGCTGAAGCAGCATGTTCTGGCATTCGCTGTAGGAAAAGGGGTAACAGAATGCAAAGTAGGTGGTCGTGCCACGCCCTTCCAGGAACCGGTGACTGAAGGACAGGATGAACTGGCTCTCCACCATCTGCATGGGGAACAGGTTTATAAGAGAAGCAATCAGAGGCACATTAACGTACTCATCAACACCCACACCCAGGGCATTCTTCCTGCAGGCTGTCCCATCATTCACGCGCCCCACATTCCCCCCCAGGCTCTACCACCCACACACCACGGAAACACACACACCCAAATTTTTACCATGTTGCCCACGTCTGGTGAACTACTGAAAAGTTCAATACTTCCATGCACTAATTTTGCAGAGTTATGTGGCGTGCCAGTTAGCCCGTGTCTAATGTGCAATGTATGTTATGTTTAAGTTACCTTCTGTCTCCCCTCCCCTTAAATTACAGCTTCTCCCCTGGTTACCAAGGAGTTATGTTCTGATAAACCTACTGTAAGGCGAAAATATCATAAGGCAAAAATGTGGTTTAAGACAAGACACCTAACCCAACAAACATCACAGCCTGACCTAGCTCGTCTTAAACATTACCAGAACACTTAAATTAGCCGACAGCTAAGCAAAATAATCAACAAAAAGCCCTTCTTCATAATAAAATTTTGGATATCTCATATAATTTATTGAATATGGTACTATGAAAAACATTTACCCATCGTAAAAATCAAAATATCGCAACTCAGACCATCGGATAGTCTCACTCTGTACTGAACATGGCTGACATGAGGATAAATCTTTACTTGACCACAGCTTCCTGGACAGGCACCCAGGCAGCTGTTACCCACATCGCAGCACTGCAAACGGGGCCCACGCACCTCGAACGTGGGCCGGTCCCGCACTCGCTCCCAGCGCGGTCTCACGGGCAGCGTCTTTACCAGCGGAGCCATTCCCTGGGAGTACAGTTTGCTCTGCTTGTTCATGTTCATGACATTGATCTTGAGCAGCTTTCCTGGAGTGCCCCCCCGGACACTGAAGTAGAACCAGGACCTACAATGACATGCGATACGTTTATCAAGGAATATTTCGTACTTGTTAGATACTAATTTTATACTTTCATATTTTCAAACAAGTTTCAAGTTTAAGAAGCAAAACAGGCAGTACAGGCAGTTCCAGGCTGACATATACAATCTGTTCCAAAAAGCTTTACGAACGTCTAATTTAAATTCCATGCCATTTTTTTCCTTACAGCAACAAATACATATATCAGATATATACTGGTTATACATACTAAAGAACATGTAAAACAAAAAGGGAAAAAAATGTAAGTTTACTTATGACATACTCCACTTCTTTCGTTAATGGTTCTGTAAACTCTGCGAATCTCATATTATTTGCATGTGTTCAAATTGTAAGTTGGTTTTATGTAAGTTGAGAATTGCCTGTATGTTTTATTACCGGATTAATGGAAAGACACAGTTTTACTGAACTGCAGAACACATCTACCTGTTCCCATTTTCAAATTCTGTTTCTGCACAATCAGGTTTAGTCCAGACATTGAACTCGTAGTCCGGAAGGGAGGAAGGAAGCCCTTCCGGCTCCCCCGTGATGCCGGGTCCCAACCCAGCACGTTCCCCCTCGGACAGACAGTGATCCACCCTCTCAACCTGGGCCAGGTTCCCAGAGTCAAACTTGGAGCTGAAAATAAGGTTTCCAAAGCAGAACTCCATATCTGTGCTTCCTGCCCAGAGAAGATCCTCGAGCTCATATCCTTTTCCTCACAAACAAGCCACCTCCTGGAAGGAACACAACATGGATCAGGTGCAGGAATAAGTTCCTATGTATCCCATGTATCTCACTGACAAGCTGCTCTGCTGAATTTAGAGTCACTACCCTGGCACATTTAAATTGTTAATTATACTTACTGAGGCAACAGGGAATTATTTCCTCAACCCAGTTAATTTTCTCGGGGAAGTGCATCTTTACCACTTAAACCTTTTATGGAAAAGCAGAAGGTTGAATAAGCATATGAAGGGTACATATAAATATATACGTTTTTATATAAAAAGTTGAATTTATGTTCTGCTTGCTTTGCTATGATTGTCCCAAGTGTCCCCATGCCTGTAACCTCCCCCATCCAGACCATGCCCATCCTCTCCATCCCCCCGGTACAGACCATCCTCTCCATCCCCCCCCCCCGGTACAGACCATCCTCACGCCTGCCTCCCCTTCAGTACAGACCATCCAAACACACTCCTCCCTCTCCGTCTCCACGCCCGCCTTCCCTCCGTACAGACCATACCCACGCCCATCTCCCTCCCCTTTTCCCTTTCGTTAATAATCGCTGGATCACTAAACAAACGGTTGCTCACTATCTTTGTTTAATGAAACGAATCATGAACCATCAGTAACATAAAAATACATTAGAAAGTGGAGCAGCAAGACGACATGAGGGTTACGTGTTGTGTTTGCCTTGATGCATCTATCACACCGAGGAACGTTTATACTACACAGACCCCCCCAAATTCACCTTCACGGCCCGTTCCCACACAACGTCCCACTGAATTCCGCTCAACAGTTTCGTTGAAAAACTGAAGCATTAAAATAATTAAACCAATTAAACACACAAAACACAACACCCATCAGGAAGAGGATTCTCACCCGACGAAATGACAAACGCATCCAATTATTTCGGATCGCAGTATTTTAACACTACGCGCATTTATTCATTTCATCAACATGTAACATCGAATACAGCAGCCATTATTTTCGTTATAAGCGAGCTGCCTCCGATCTTCATCACCATCTTGCTCTTTAAACCCAAACAAACCCATAGAGCTGTCCGTCTCTGCGGAACCAAAGCAAGCCGCGTCCCTATTGGCTACGACCAAACGACCATCGGCGGAGGAGCAACGAGGAAGGTGATTGGCTGAAGAGCGAAGGGTATTGACTGAACTATAAATTAAGTCAAGTGTGTTTAAAACGCAAAATGCTCTATATTGAAATACTATTGGCTTTAAAGTTTTGTATTCCTAGTTTGTTACAGTCCTGCCACAGTTGAATTTGCTACAATTTCATGTTTATTACCACGCTATTGAAATACCTTAATTGAAGATTATTTATATTTCACCAAATGCTGTTCTTCACAGAATCAATATTTATCAAGTGACGTTAAGGAAAAGTGTAAATATAGCCACGAGATTTCTGCTGCGAAAGGCAGCCATCTGCTTTCTCTGATATAAACGATAGACGGTCCTTAGGAATGAGGAGGAACACTTCGGCCTTTCGGCCGGATGAATTGCTGCTCTAAGGTTTTAATTCTTTTAGAGGACACTGATGTGGAGAGGGGTTCAATAGACCTATTTGGCGTAACGAAAAGGATACCTTGGAGGATGCGGGCATCGATCCCGCTACCTCTCGCATGCTAAGCGAGCGCTCTACCATTTGAGCTAATCCCCCTTCATTGAAATAGCCGATTACACTGTATTAAGTTTCGCTATAAGCTTAATTTGTTTTTTTGTTTTGTGTCATTTTAATCTATGAGTAAGTGTTTATGTTTGCTGCTACTAACTAGATAAGAATGTATATAAAATTCAGTAGAAAAGTTCAAAATTTTAATTTTTTTAATTTAATTAAAAAAAAAGCAACACGAAAAGATGAGTCCTTCGAGCCGGATTCGAACCAGCGACCTAAGGATACCAGTGACGTAACCCGCTACAGTCCTCCGCTCTACCAACTGAGCTATCGAAGGCTCCCGCCATCGCCCTTCAACTGTCCCCTTTTCACCGGTTCCGAGGTATTGTTTGTTATATTTAAAGGCATATTGTATCCATAATTTATCTGTAATCCGTAAATTGTTTAATCGGTGATTTTTATGATTACGTCTTTAATAAATTATACAACACGTCCAAGAAAACTCGGGGGGTTGCAATTACTTTACTATCACACCCTGTTCGGCTATGGGGGATAGAGGATATAGACAGGTCAATTACCTGCAACGCAGCGGGGCCAAGGAATCAAACAGGCAATATGCATATATACAACTACAAATGAGCTATCTTTCATAGTACAAGCCCCCTCGGTGACGAACGAGATTCGGTCCTAGGTGTTAAGTCGCAACAGGTACATACCGTTCATATTTAGCGTCAGTTAGTCAAATGCTTCACCCTTTTCCATTTAAAACGTGAACACTTCCAAATTCATTAAAACATCTGAAACATAATGCAGTGCATAATAAAAATAACAATATCCACCCATTTTCTGTGATCACTTTTCCTGGTCGGGATCTCGGAAGCTACAGGCGCAAGATAGCGAATGACCCAAGGACCTATATCCCGAAGCTGGTTCAACAAACTCAGGCTTCGAAGACAAGTTCCAGTTTGACTAAACCAGTGGTTCTCAAACTCGGTCCTCAGGACCCACTGCCCTGCTTGTTTTCGAGCTATCCCAGCCCCACACACAAGTCCCAGCTGTCTTTCAGTTTATATCATGGCTGTGATTTCTTGAAGTCTGTACAAATGCTATACTGGGGTGTTGACCATTCCAGTTCAGGGTTTCCCTGAAGTTGCTGGCCATCATGGCTGGCCTGTACACCTGTATTGTGAGTGCTGTGCAGAGCAGAAACAGTACCTCTGTGTTCTTCCCAATGGATTCTGGGGTTCATCAGGGGTTCTTGCTCCTACTCTGTTCAATGCTTACATGGACTGGGTGATGGGCAGGTTAGAGGCTGTAGAGCATCTGTTGATGAGGAAAGCTTTTCCAATCTTGGCTTTGTTGATGATGCTGTGATCTTAACAGAATCAATGGAGGCTCTGATCAGGGTGCTCAAGGGACTGAGCGAGGAGTCTGAGTGTCTGGGATTGCAGGTGTCCTGGATAAAGACCAAGATCCAAGGTCGTCAACTGAGATCCTAAGGTGTTTTGTCGTGTGATGGGCACGGCCATGCATTGTACCAGCGATGCTCCCCAACCAAACGATATTTCTAAGATGTGTATTTACTGTATCATTCTTGCTTTTAGTGTATGTTATTTTATGATTTGGTAGGTTATTTTCATCTGGAAACACAAAAAATGTTACCATATAAATTCATGGTAATTGATTCTTCACCTTAAGCCATTTCAGCGTACTAAAGTTTTCATAAGAACATTCTACTTTCGGATAGCAGGAGGAATTCAACACAGGTGAAACGCTTCACTGCAGTTAACCAATGATTCTGAAAGCAATCCTAACCCTTTCAAATAACTCATTCAGTAAGATCCTGGTGTAATTATAAGGACCCATCTTGGACACTAGAGGTAGCATGTGGGTATCAGTTAGCAGTAGAAGGGCTGAAAAGTCTTTATTTATAAACATTTCACATATACAAATTCAAATGATTTCATCTTAAGAGAATTTCCCCAGATAGAAACATTTACCTCCTGCCATCAGACGATACGTGGCCTTTCATCAAAGCTGGGATTTTAGGGATCTGCCTCAAAGCCCTGTCATCGTTCATTTGTCCAGTTAAACCCTCTGTGAGTGAGACTGGGATCTATGTGACATTGCTGTTGCTCTAAAGGATGCTCAAAGTGCTCTACGCAAGGACCGGGGATGCAAACCTAAACCAATTATACTGCACAGAGGTAGGAAATCATTTCTCGATGCTCCATGACAGGAAACAATGTCCGATTTATACAATATATCACGCAGCAGCAGTAGTGATCTATAATCCAGTGCTTTAAATTGTTGGGCAAAAAACATTAAAATTTAGTTTAACCTTAGTAACCAGCTTCAGAAAAAAATTGATCATGAAATAATTTCCTTCATAGTCACAAGTCAAGTCAACAATTAACCTTGAAGTGTCTGTTTGAAGTTTACCACAGGACACTGGTATGATGGGTCCAGCTGGTTCCCATTTGGCAGTTTAATAACACTGAGTAGGAAACCTGAATACCTATAAAAAAAACAAAAAAAAAAAACTGTGCACCCAAAAGTGATGACAGCACATAGAAAATAAGTGATAAAATTACATGCAATTGACCAAAAAAAAACAAAAAAAAAACTCTGCTCTGGTATCCCAGAAAGTCCTTACTTGAGCATTGCTAAAAAGACCAGGTGGTTTCGCTCCGTGGAAATGCAGCCTCAGAAGTTGGTCCTGTACGCTTATTATAATCTGGACATGAGTTCGACAGCCCGATTTTTAATCGCAAACGCAGTATCTTGCAAGTAAGTCCAGGTGGAGTTGGTGAAGTTTATCACATGATTTTGAACGCACTGTAATGATGCTTCACCACTGCAATGAGGAAAAAGGGGCGATTATGACAGATACAGTGACCAGATGCAGTGAAGACAAACCAATCAAAGTAGCATGTAAACACTGGGAAATTGAAGAAAACATCTGAATATTACTCTCAAGATGAAAACATGCAAAACAGTTTATTATATCCACCATACAATGCAGGCAGCAAAAAGGTATGTACTTACTTGCAAGAGTCTACAAACTTCTGCCAGCAATGTTCGAGTGCTGCTTTGAGATGCATCATGGCTGGAAGGATGTAGTTCACATGGACAAAGAGCAGAAGTTCCTTCAGATACTCAATAAACTGGAAAACACCTTCTGGGATGTTGGCATTGAGCTGTAAGAGGGAATGGCAAGATGATCATGCGAGACAGATATAGGGGGCCATCGATTCTGAGATACAGTAGGCCATTTGCCAATGTGCCAACGAGCGGCTCCATTTACCCATTCAACAAAGTGCGGGCTATTCTCCCTGACCCACAGGACCAAGTCTGAACAGAACTCTGTGACGAAGACGATGGCGGTCCTGGACTTCTCCCAGGCCACATGCAAGATGGGTCCCACAGCAGTAACGGCCTCCGAATAGTAAAACGGTGCGTTTGTCTCGATCCAACTGTAACGAGATGGCGACTGCTGGTGTAACACAGCCAGGGTCTTAGCAGGTCAGACAGGATATCTGCTGCCTAATGGCTTATTTTCCCCCCAAAATGAGATGTAGTGTGCAGGCAACATAGCATTTAGAAGGTGATACCAAACTCATGGCAACTGGTTAAGCTGAACATGTTCAGATGGTCCCTACTGCAACATTTCACACGCATGTTAAATCTCCAAGTGACTGGGGGCTGAAAGACTTCGGTGTATCTGTCACAGAACAAACCTGAAGCCCGTCTGCAGGGAATGAGACGTGCGGGTCCATGCCTGATGACAGAGTGGCGACACCCCCGAGCTCTGCAGGTATCTTGCCGTGGTAGATGCTGCAGATTGAACACAGCACCATGTTAGAAAGGAGCATTTCAGTCAGGTATTTTTCCAGAGACGACAGCGTGTTCAACTGCAGCACAGAACTAACTGCTGTGAGGAGCCAATAATGCCCAACTTTACAGAATCCACTCAAACACTCGGAACCAGTAGTGGCAGTAAATTTATGCCTACCTTTAAACGACCCATGTGACCTGATGTCATGGACCATGAAGCCCGTCGTGAAAACCAGGACGGCGAGAATCAGTCGCCACCAGGGGAAGTGCCGGCCTCGCATCTTCTGCTGCAGGCCCTGAGCACGGAGAGAAATGAGGCTCAGTCCAGGAGGATGAGCGGCGCCATGGAAACGCCCACTGCAACACAGGGGCGGGAGCACTCACACTGCATAGGGTGTTACACTCCGTAACCTCCTGGGAGCGCCCACAGTTCCTCATCTCCTCATTGGTCACCTTGAAGGAGTGAACCGTTTCCTGCAAGCGTCTGCGAAGCTTTAAAAAACAAACAAAAATAGCTAAATAAATGTACATTACTACAAAGTTGACTATAATTTCATATTCCCACAGGGCAGATGTGCATGAAGTACAGACTTACATTTTGTGATAAACTGCCCCACGACTGAAATAAATTGTTTAACAGCAGGCTGTAGACGGAGAAAAACCCTTCAGTCAGTGGTGTTCAGACAGAATTAAGACGACAGACCCCTTAAACTGACAAAAGGACACTGAACGCTTTCATTATGGAGCGAGTGCCCTACACACCCCCTTCACGTGGATTATCGATCACCCCAAGTGCCATGACACGCATGGTTAAATCCCCATCCAGACCCGGGCCTCACCTCGACTGCGGCAGGTGTTTCGGGTATAGCTGCCTCCACACGGCCAAGCTCTGCGGGTCCAGGGATAAGCACTCTGTCATGCTGCTGAGGAGCTGGGGACGAGATTGGACACATGAGGGCCCACTGCTACTATCCCCCCCCCGAAGACCACCACCCGCCACAGAAGGAGCGCCATGCCCCCGACACGCTGACAGTTGATATTTTCATAAAAATATTTAAGTGCATTTTGCTTGATCTGTATTTCATTCTTCTTACTTTGTGCAATACTGAACTGTGCTGACAAGACTTACAGAGATAACCAGAAATAGACTGTTTCTCAAACCAGTCCTCGGGGACCCCCCAGGGGGTCCCACGTTTTTGCTCCCTCCCAGCTCTCAGGGAAATAGGAGACAGAAAAACACGAACCGAACAGAGGCCCAGAGGACTGGTTTGTGAAACACCGCTTTAAGAAAGGTGTAGCATGGTAATTAACACAAGGTCGGTGTGGAGAGGCTTGGTCGGTGAGGCAGTGGCATGGCATGGGTTTGTCTGACGGCGTCAGACCATTTTAGATGTGTATAGAACTGGCTTCCAGTTAAACTTTTTATCACTGTATAGGATTCACATTTGTATTTTCGATGTAAATAAAGTTTGTAATAATTTCACTAAGTTTGGGATCGTGGACTCAGCAGTGGAACATGCATCAGCCATAAGACCCACCTGCATTTAGATTTGGATATAGAACCCGACACCCACCTCTCTTTTCATGTCATCGGGGCAGTGCGGCGTGGCTCTGGACAGGAATGAGGGGAAGTACGTGTGCAGTGTGTTTTCTGGTTTGGCCCCGAACGCTAATACTTTGAGTCGGGGATAGAGGCGACGCAACTGCTCCTGCAAGCTGACACACAGGCAAGGAGTCAGCCTCATCATGCGGGAATACACACACACACACACGCGCGCACACACACGCGCGCACACACACGCGCGCACACACACACAGCCCAGGGTGTGAGGTGCGGCAGCTTACTTGGGAGACAGTGCGTTTTTGGGCATGAATGCAAAATCTAGCAGAGGAAAGAACTCCTTTGGTCCCAGGATCCCGAAGCCTTTGCTCAAGTTGGCATGTAACCTGGAACAGATGGCAGGTAGACATTTCACAGCAGGCCTGGTAAACATGGAGCGCATGTGGGCCCTTCTGTGAAGCACACAAACGTACAGCCGTGGCCATCCGGACAGCTTCAAGTTAATCTGTGCCCCGCTAAGCACAAGCAGGCCAGCGTATGGGAAGCATGTTAATGCTTATGGAAAAGTGGATGTGCACTCACATGAGGAGCCTTTCCAGATACGCGATGGCGTAGGACGACAGGGCCTTCACGCCCAGGACCGGCAGCATGACGCCCAGCCACACTGAAAGACAGGAACGACATCTTTGACACAGCAGGGATGCGGGCCAAGTGGCCTTATGAAATTAAACCACAGGGTGACTTGCGCTAATTGGGCATTTCAACACTGGTTTTGCAAAAGTCAGCATGACCTAACAGCACCCTCACAGTGACACAGGCTGAGGGGCTGGCTCATCAGCATCTGTGATCTAGGAGCACAGGGCAGCACGGCCAGCTGGGGATTAAGAGCCACCCTTTGACCTGGAGGCACCAACGGCCATTTGACGAAGAGAAGCTGGTGATGGACTGCACTGACCGTCAAGACAGACCTAACTAATTGCACAGAGACACTGAATACAACCACTGACCCAAAAATTCACAGGCAGACCGAAAGCATAGGACCATCCTACTGTGACCCACAGTAAAATCTGTGCTATCGCAGAGCTAGATACCGTTTCACTGTTTGCTACAATCAGACAGGATCCAAGGGCACAGCTGAAGGGAAAAGGGTGTTTTCTGTAATTCGTTAGATCTGATCTTTCCAAAGTTGGTGGTGTTATGAATATAACTACATACACTGCAAACACCAGGACTACCGGCCAAACTAGCTCTGTGACCACAGCTGGCTCAGCCCTTCCCAGACTTTCACAAAGCGCTGTCTCACCCCTGAGTCCCTGGCCGAGGTCCGTGAAACCCGCCTGGCCCAGGGCCCACATGATGGTCAGGCACTTCATGGGTCGGTTCTGCTGAGACCTGAGCAGCTCCAAGTGCTGCAGCGTGGGAGGAAGGCATTCGGTCAGCTTCCTGTAAATGGCAGTGCGCTCTGACACAGCACTGCAGCTAAAAGCATGTGTTTCAGGGTGTATTTCAGGTTCAGGGAGCACAGTGCCTCACTCGCAGAGACACTCCTGCTCATCCGCGTGCTGCACTCACATCTGCCAGGTTCATCGTGGCTATTTTGGGTTTGTCCATCATTATGGCTTGAATGCAGATCCTGTAACCATGCAGGGGTTCACCTGCCAAAGAACAAACAAGTCAGGTGATGCTGACAGCCAGGATCCCACGACACCATTTGCATGATCCCCTCCCCCGGTACACTACACCACATATTCAAGTTATAAAAATGCACCAACAACCAGCGGCAAAAGCCTAAAAAAGTGCACCTGATGGTTTGTCCAACTCTCGCAGCATCGTGTAAATGCAGTGATCGAAGAAATCCTGCAGCGAATCAGAACAGCGTCCCAGTAGCCTCTTAATCACACCCCTCAGCTCCTTGGAAACCAGGCAGTATGGGTAATCTGTCCAAGACAGCCGACTGGATGGTGAGAGCCCATTCGCAGAAGACAAAGACATGCCGAGAACATCCTCTTCACAGCTGTCACTGCACATCATAAGGCTGAAACATGGACTAAAGTTGGGACACTGTACTGAGCATGAAATTTTTTATATCTACCCACGGAAGCTTGGAAACTGTCAAAATCACCACCCTGCAACTGACATTATGTGTATGTACTTTAAAGCCACATATTAGCTCTGAGAGAGCAGCAGAAACAGCATCAACACCTGGGTGAGGAACATATCTGCTTCAGCTTCAATAAGAGTCTATGCCAATGCGGCCTCATCTCTATGTCTATGCTTTACATCTCTATGTAAAGCAAATAAATTTCTACAGAGAACCAATTTAATCTTCTGCTAAACAATCAAGAGTGATCAGGAGACACAGGGTGGTGTCATCATGCTCTGGCGTCTCAAAACTGGGCTTTTTAAGCACGCAGATGTCCCACACTCACATTCAGTGCTGATGCCAGCACAGCTACAATAGTGAGACGGCCTACAGAAACACTGTTAGAGACCACGAGAGAGAGACAACGTAGCACACTGACTGACCATAAGAGTGGTTACTCAGAGTGGGCTCCACCTCGGGAGCCTGCAGTTTGTAGTTGAGGTATCCAGCCAGGTCCTTCACCCAGACAGAGGGGTTTTCAGGAAAGAGAGTCTCACTCTTCTCCAGCTGCCGTTGGAGCTCCGGAACGTCAAACTGCGACACACACACACACACACACACACACACACACAAAGTCAGATGAGCATTTCAGAATGCAAGTAGAGAATGAGAGAAGAGAATCAGCAAACTGACTCACTGCTTTCAGAGCTTCCTCAAGGGACTTAAAGTGCTCTGGCTTCTGCATGGACCCATTTGTGTGAGACTTCTTTGAGGGCTTCCCGGCACCCTGCTTCTTCTGCTGCTGCTCGGGGGATGGCGCTGGAGGGACCTGCTCCTTGTTCTTCTTCTTCCCCCCCATCTTCTCGAAACCCTCGTAGATGGTTTCAGACATCTTCAGTGGAGCTGTGTTAGATTTCAAAGAATAAAAGGCGTCAGGCTTGTATGAAGATCACCAGGAAGCAGCCTGGACTTGTGCAGACACAAGCGCAGTGCTCGTTTGGGACCGTGTGTGTCGCTTTATCTGCAAAACCGGCTACCCACAATCCTGGAATGAATCTAGTTCTGAAGTAACATCTGGAAGCATTGAAAGGAAGTATTATAAAGGTCATAGCAGAAAGGGGCGGAATAGCATTCTGTGCCCAGCAGGACACAGAATGACCATTTTGGCGGTGTTAGGGCACCAGGGGAACCTGAATTCTACTTACATCTAGGAAAACATCCATGGTCCCTAGCCACGTAAACTCGGGAGATCACCGTGTTTACAGCCAACTGTAAACTTTAAATGTAAAAGTAAATTAAACTTCATAAATGAGACTGTGTTGCATGGGTAACACCAGAATTGACTCCAGAGCAGTCAGCTTTGAACTGACCTTTGCAGTGTGAAACCTAACAACCTCGACAATATCTGCGTGCAAAGAAAAAAAACGACTAGATACCGAACCAAAAAGAGTCGCTAACAGGGTCAAAAGCGAGAAGCTGCCCTAGAACCGCAGACGACCAGACAAAGCGACCCGGCGGCCGCATTACCGGCTCGGAGAGGGGCCACACTGCCAGCCGAGCGACAAGCTGCGACTAAAGAGCCACCGACGACGGGCGGCCAATGCGCCCCTGAGGGCCGTTAGCCTGTCAGCTAGCTGCAGCCGCTTATTTGTCAGAAACCTCTAACCAGGAATCGACGTCGCTGTGGCTCTGACACCATATTCAGCAACGCGGTTTTCGAGCGCTTCGGATAATAATGTAAAGCTGGATAACTATACAAAGCGTTAAACCACTCGGTTACCCGTCCACATACGTAGGAGTTACGTTGCACATGAAACCCAGAAGCTATAACACATTATTATCATTATTATTAATATACAGCTATAACAAACTGATTCGTAGAAGAGCGCGCCCCTTCCTCCGCCGCAGGCCAGCGCTTAGCCGCCATCAGGAGACTCACGCGCCGGGTCGATCCTCGGCATATTAGCCTCGCCGAGCGCTTTCCTCCCACCCGATTTCTTGTCAGGCTGATTCTTTCCCGCTCCGCTGTTGTTGTGCTTCTTGTTCTTCTTCACCACCTCCCATTTACCGACTGAAGCCATTTTTCCAGGATTTAAAGGCGGCTAAGCTTTTGAAGGGAACGCGGCGCTGGATCTATTAGCTGTACAGGGCTAAGCTAACACAGCAAGATAGAGATGAAGGCTACGTATGTTAAAGCGGACGCTGCCACGTCTCCCAGGCGTCGTGATGTCATCGAGGCGCGCCGCCGGCTACCTCTCTACAGCTTTGGGGTACTACGTTTTTGCTTTTACATTTTGGGTTTCGATGAAGGGTTTAATTGTTTGAGTATTTTCTGGCCGGTAATGCCAGTATGTATACATAGATTTATAATATAGTTATTTACCAGACGTTTTTGTTTAGAGTGAGAATGAGAGAGTCGGCCACTCTCTGGAGCAATTGGTGTTAAAGGACTTGCTCAAGGGGCCAGCAGTTAAATCACTCTGCTAGTCACAGGATTTGAACCAGTGACCTATGGATTACTGGTACAGCCCTAACTAACAGAACCACACCAGCCCAGTCCTTGTCTTTAGTTCAGCTGTTTCAGTCTCTTTTAATCTCTGGATTATCTTTTTATTTATACAATGCAGTACTGTGTCCATTTAGTAGCTCTACAAACCCAAGTGCACTGGATAAATTAACCATAGGCGTGTCTGAAGATGTTAAGGGACATTTCTGTGAATTACCTTCCATATTCCCTGTTTTGTACCTGGGTAGCACATTGTGTAGTGGCGATGACTCAGACTTCCAGTGTTGAGGGTTCAAATGGACATACTACATCTTTCTGTGTGCAAGTGTAGAGCTTGCATGTTCTCCCCATGCCTTGTGAGTTTCCTCCCAAGAGTTCAAAGACAGACACGTTAGTGAATCAAAATTGCCAGTAGTCTGTGCGTGTGACATGTGAGGGACTAGAATCCCATCCAGGATGTACCTTAACCTTTCAAGTTTATGTCACGTATTCGGGTAACATGGTGAAATTTAATTGGCAAAGTCGGGGGGGGCAGGATGTACAGCAATGCATTATAAGTATAGAAAGACATGACAAAACGGGTGACGTGGCACTGGGATGCAGTGGTTGTGGGATGGTGAGCCAAGTCAGGTACACGTCACTGGTCACTTACGTAAAGACTAGCTGTTTAGTTCAGAATTGAGTTTTTAATGATTTGTTTTTAATGCAATTCATGGCATAAGTCACCAGTACGTCTCAGTGTCCTAGACCAGCCAATCCCTGTTCAGTCCTTGGGCATGGTTGAAATCAAAAGGTGACCATGCCATTTTGCTGCACCCAAGTTACGGGTTGCATACCACTACGTGTGAGATTATCCCCAAAAATCAATACTTTTAAATGTTTAAAAACATTATTTTACTCTCTGGCCTTTGGTTGTGTTTTATCTTAATTTTATGTTATTTTCTGTGCCACATTGTCTACTTTTATTATATATTTTGATTATTATTGTATTATTTTTATATACAGGATTTGGGAAAGTTAGATTGATTTGTGACATGGACACCCAGGAACCATTGGTTCCACTTATACCCCGTGCTGCTTGGGACAGCTCAAGGTGACCAAAGTAGCTGGTTGAAAGATGGATGGATATTTTGTATTTTGAAAGAGTGCCTGACAATAAGCCCATAATCTCATGACCACTGTTGACATTCAGTCTATACTGTCTAAATTGTCGGTACATTCCTCAGGTCTCTTGCACATCGCGTTTATATTGCACAGCACAATCACTTTGACCATGCCATTTATGTATATATTATGTACAGCTGAATGTATTTCATATATTTTTATTGTTATTTTTATATTTTATTATCCTCTTATTATGCACAGCCGCTTGGAGTGACCGGGGTGTATGTGACGAATAAACCTCTTGAATCTTGACACTGTTTTCCCCTGAATTAAAATGATTAATAAGTATACACATAGTCCTGAATGTGATATGTTCTCTGCTATAGTCAGGGGCTTCCTGAAAGGAACATCTGTATGAGCCAGGATCGGATCACTTACCTGGCCAGTTACACAGTTCCATACAATCAGATAAGCCACTGCACCAACATGCAGGTTCCAACTAAAACAGCACAGTCACATAACCAAAAAATGTTTTTTTTTTTTTTTTGTAGGCAACACTGACATCCAAAAGCACAAGGATTCGGGGTCGGTGGCTTGTTCTCACACAAGTTTATTTATGTTGTAAAACTCAAAATAGGTGCATGGTCACATAAAATCAGTCAGACAGCTGGTGTGAGAATGGTAACATGCCCAAGGAAATGTGCAATTGGTTCCTACAACCAGCAGGGGGTGTGCATGCTCTACAGCTGTCCATGCGTCACTTTTTATTGCACTAAAGCCTCTGAGTCCAGCTTCTTATTTCAACTTAGAACCTGTGTGGTTATTAATAGGTATATTTTTAACAATTCAAAAAAAGGAAAATAAAAATAGCAGCTAAAATCTTATAGTGTTATAAAGTACACAAGCAATCTATTCGTTTCAGGTTTTAGCGCAGGTTCCTCAACTACGGTCCTGGACAGTCAATCTGCAACATAGTTTGTAGATTTCCCTGCTCAAACCCACATATTAAACCTGGCAATTAGCTGGTGAGCTGAATAACGTATGTTTGAGCAGGGAAATCTGCAAACTGTGTTGCAAACTGGCCCTCCAGGACCGAAATTGGAGAGCCCTGTTTTAGTTATTTGCTACACAATTAGGATTTACAAGCTAATCAGTATCTGACTCTCCTAGCCTCACCTTTAAAATAAACAAACTTCATAGCTACTTTGCTGCAGTTCTGGGTCTACAGTAAAAATTAGGTGTCAATAATGAACACCATTTCCCAAACCTCACATTTATCATTAGTAAATAATAAACCTCTGTGTATGGACCAAATTTCCATATATATTCCAGCAATTCTATATATAAATAGTTATAAAAATATATGACTATCTTTGTTCTATTTTATCTGCAAGCTCCATCTTGATATGCAGGAAAAAAACCTGACATTTCAAAACCAATCAGCATCTTTCTTTTGTCACTGTCAACATCAGTGAATGAAGTGCATTGTTTCATTTTTCAAAATCAAGTCAAACCAACAAAAGCAACAATCCTCACACTAACTTTCAAACAAACATCAGCCCGTTAACCAAGTCATCAGGCTCCAGTGCTATTTTCCCATAAGTTATTTTTTAGGTATCCATCTTAAAATAGTTTTGAAAGTATCTGGGAAGGCATTTAAAAACCACTTCAATGTACATTTTGGTGCAGAGAAACTGTGTTGAACATTATGGACACTGTTACTTTCGGGGGTGGGGGGGCAGAGTGTCAGGGTACTGGGATAACTGGGACAGGTTACAGGAATCTGGTAGAGGGCTACAAAACCAGGCGAGATAGTGGCTGCTGTGTAGGATCGACAGCTTTGAAAGTGACCTGATTGCAGCAGCACCTCGGTAGAACTGCCGGTCATTCGATCCCACACCACGCTGAAGTGGCTGGGAATGGATATTAATGTTACTCTGTGACTGCATGGGTGGGGGGGGCGGGAGTTGGTCCGGTAGGCTGGTCAACACCAGGATCAGAATGTGGCGGCTGTAGAGACCTAGGGAAGTGAGAGAGTCAGAAGATAAGAGCAGAGACGACACAAGATGACCGAGAGGTAGGGAGAGGCAGACTGAGAGCATACAGGAGAAGCATTTAGTATTCATTATGGTCTTCGTGCGACTGTTCATCAATGTCCTCATCTTCAGGTACAACAAAGCCATCCTGAAACAGAGGAAAATTCATTCAAGCAGTTAGGTATAACCAGCCTGAAGAAAACAACTGTAGATGTACATGGTGATGTTAGACTGTCGAATTCAGCTCCTTCCCAGAACAGCCATGCACTTGGGGTTTGCCTCAAATTGATTTATTGCAAGGATGAAGATGAAAGGCAATGATCACACAAGGAAGGCAAAAAGGGTCTCATTCTCAGACCAAACTGGGCAGGCAGTCATTCAGGCAGACAGTCAGTCAGAGAGAGAGAGACAAACAGACATGGTTTATTAATCCTTGGAGGTGCAGTGTCACCCATGAAGATAACATTTTCAGTGATTGGGGGCCTCATATGTGTTGTTTTAAACTTCTGTTTCCATCAGCACAGTAAATGGGGGAGGTGGGCATCTCAGGAAGGGGAATCATGTGACTAAGACCATCCATTCACTCTCCCTCCACCCTCCCCATCTATCAGCTCACACTTCCTCTACCCTCCATGCTCCCCATCTATCAGCTCACCCTTCCATCAGCCTCCATGCTCCCCATCTATCAGCTCACACTTCCTCCACCCTCCATGCTCCCCATCTATCAGCTCACACTTCCTCCACCCTCCATGCTCCCCATCTATCAGCTCACACTTCCTCCACCCTCCATGCTCCCCATCTATCAGCTCACACTTCCTCCACCCTCCATGCTCCCCATCTATCAGCTCACACTTCCTCCACCCTCCATGCTCCCCATCTATCAGCTCACACTTCCTCCACCCTCCATGCTCCCCATCTATCAGCTCACACTTCCTCCACCCTCCATGCTCCCCATCTATCAGCTCACCCTTCCGCCAGCCACCACGCTCCCCATCCTATCCTGTCAGACTCCCAGCACCCTGCTGCTTTGGTTTGTCCCTGTCTGAGTCAGCTCTGCTGTGCTGATCCTATGCCTGCCCTGTGTCATGTGCTTCTGCCTGTTGCTGATATATTTAGAACAGTGTGTGACCTTGGCTGCAGTAACATTGCAGAGGAGATTTCCTGATTCAATTAGGATACAGACTGCAAAATAATTCACCTGCTGCTTTGAGAACTGCTTATCCAAGATAAGATGATGCATGTTATAGAGGTTCAAATCACCTCAACAACAGCTAAATATGATCACAATCATTATGAGACTACAAATAAATATGGAATATGATGATTAATATAGATAATGTATGTGAACAGAGTAGGCACTGTGCGTTCCTGCCCATAGGCTATCTGGACAGACAGGGAAGACCTAAATGAAAGCAGGCAGGCACCTCTGTTGCATAGAGGATTTGGGTAATCCTGCCCAGGATGGGAGTATTTTCGCTCTCATTCTCCTGGCAGATGAGCTCGATGTCACGGAGTTTGCTGAAGTAGAAATCCCTCTCCTTCTCCAGACCGTTGACTGTCAGTTTGAGGTCCATTAGCTGAGGGAAGACAGCAGGGCCGTATCAGCCTATGCCCCGGGGCTCCAGATAAATGGGGTGAGGGGGTCCCAATCTGGTCACCATGGAGAGACGCACCTGCTGATTGAGCTCTACCATCTGGGCTTCCGCTTCGCTGCCACCATTACGTGCCACGGCAGTGTTCTTCCTTGTGCCAAGGGATGAAGTGTTGTTGAGGGCCCGTTGGGGGCCGGGCATTGTTTTGGGCACTGTGGGGGACGTCCTGTGTGGCACTGCATGATGACATCACATAAGTTATTTGCAGCTCAGGTCTGAGTCCTGTCACTGGTCAAATATCCAGATACACAACATGCCGCAAAATCAGATCAATCCAAGTCAACCCAGTATGGCATGGGGAGGCAAATCAGATCACGGGGCTTTTCAGTTTGATGTATAAGGAGAAGCACATACAGCAGGCTAAAGGAAATTTATGTTTTATAATGCCCAAAATGTGAGTTACTTAGAGGGAGGATTTGGAAATGAAAGCCAAAAACCGTGCCAACAAGAGTTCTAAACTGAACAAAAACCATGTTGATTTAAGACTGCAAAGACCTGGAACACACATGAACTGTCTGTCAGGATAAGAATATGCATGCATAGGATAAGTAATCATATTCTACAAAAAAAAGGTTAACCAGAGGGTAATTTCTGTTTCTGAAATAATGGAGAGTACAATTGTGTGGACAGTGAGAGATTTGACACGCAAGGCAAAGAACATGTGAAAGAGAGAACCAAAGAGTGAGTTAAGGAAAGTGCCGAAGACTGTTTAAAGTGGATAATCCAAGGCTGTACCAAAGAACTGATCAAAGAATGGAGCAACAAATGGGTCAATAAGTGTCAAAGTATCACATACCGGATCAAACTGTGCATCAAAGAGATCAATACAAGGGTCAAATAGAGGGTTAAAGAGAGATTCCAAGAATGAGTCAAAGAGATCTGATGAAAGAGGGTCTCAGAGTGGATCAAATACAGGGTCAAAGAGAGTCAAAGAGCGGGTTAAAGAGAGTCAAAGGAGAGTCAAGAAAGTATCAAAGAGCGAGTCAAATAGCAGGTCAAAGAATGGATGAGAGAGAACTCAAACACTGGGTGAAACACAGGGTCACCCCACACTAGCAGGCACAGCACACCGTGTAGCATTCTCAGCAGGGGCTGGAAACAGTGTGTTACCTGAGGCGCCACTAGGTTTCTTGGGTTTGTAGGAAACCCTGGGTTTGTGTTCACCTGGATTGGAGGGTGGGGCCACATCCTGGCCCTGTCTGGCCAGCACGGGGTCGTACTCTTTCCCATCGTAATTTGCATCAAAGAACTTCTTGAACCACTGCAGAAATTCAAAATTGTCCTGGAACTTGCCCTTGACTAACTTTTCTACAGGAATGACCTGGAAGGAAAGGGAATATTCTCATCTAATCAATGACTTAAGAAACACATCTCACAAAGGGTCATCTTTATGCAACTAAAGAACATGCGAGTCCAATTTCAGCCTATGAAAAGACTTTTGAATTGAATCACATTGTAATGGAAGTCTGTGAAGTAAAATACATTCAACCCAAAAAAAATTCACCCTGATTTTCTGATCTCATTGTCATCACCCAGTTCAGATCACAAGAAAGGTGAGGAATCATATGGAAATTCGCAGGTGCAAATACATGTCATAAGCAAGAGGAGCAATGTGAAGTGTGGCGTCCGCATTTCTGCAGCCGTGATCTGTCCTTCTGACTAATAAGCAGTACAGGTTTCCCCGCGACCCGAAAGTAGAGCGCTTCTAGGAAACCTTTTATAAGCCAAAATGGCATAAAGCCATGAAACAATAGCCGGCAATTTATATGGGAAAAGTTTTTGAGCGTTTCCAGATCTAAAAAAAATCTACCACCAAATAACACATTAAACCTAAAATAATTTACATGACAGCAGGAATTAAGTGATAAACACCCAGCCTACATAAGACACAAATAAGGTCTGTACAACCTATTTTCACTTTCCAGAATCAATACAGTCATGTATTGCTTAAGGATAGGGATACATTAGCAGAAATGCTTCGCTGTTGTGAGACCATCACAACAAACTTAGATGGTATAGCTTACTACACATCTAAGCTACACGGAAAAGCCTAAATAAAGATTAAAAGTACAGTATATTATTTTATGCAGAAACCAGTAACATTGTTACATAAAATAATTTATTAACATTACCAAGTATTCTGTACTGTACATAATTGTATTTGCTATACTTTTATTCAACTGGCAATGCAGTAGGTTTGTTTACACCAGCATCACCACAAACACGTGGGTAATGCTTTGCACTATGATGGTACAACAGCTAAGACATCACTAGGTGAATCTTATGGGACCACTGGTTCGTTGTTGGCCAAAACATCGTTATGTGGCACATGACTGTATATCAGTAATTGCCTCGCTGATGCTAATCACAAATGCTAATCACTATTTTCAATTTTCTCCCTTTTTGTAAAAATCCTCTTTGGATTTCTTTCAGTTAACAAAAGCAGATGCTAATGTAGGTCTTTTGTAAAAGCAAAGTGGCGTAACAAACCTTCATAAAGCGGGGGATACCTGTACTTGTATCAAGGCAGACGAACTGAATTAAGTACTCACTTTGTCAACATTCATTTTCTTGAAGGCTGTCTGAAGGACTTTGAAGTTGTGGATAAACTCGTGCTCTAGCCTGGCTTGGAACTTGACCCTCTTAAGGAGAACACAGCCAGGAAACAGCATATCCATAAACTGGCAGTAAGCAGCTCCTGGGGACATATGTAGATGGCATTCGGGAGCTTTTATTAATCTCACAAGCGAATCCCATTACCATTCATATACTGTAACACAGATGGGACACGGTGAAGCTTAACGACAGGCCGACCTGAACACAGATGGGTCACGGTGAAGCTTAACGACAGGCCGACCTGAACACAGATGGCTCACAGTGAAGCTTAACGACAGGCCGACCTGAACACAGATGGCTCACGGTGAAGCTTAACGACAGGCCGACCTGAACACAGATGGGTCACGGTGAAGCTTAACGACAGGCCGACCTGAACACAGATGGCTCACAGTGAAGCTTAACGACAGGCCGACCTGAACACAGATGGGTCACAGTGAAGCTTAACGACAGGCCGACCTGAACACAGATGGGTCACAGTGAAGCTTAACGACAGGCCGACCTGAACACAGATGAGTCACAGTGAAGCTTAACGACAGGCCGACCTGAACACAGATGGGTCACAGTGAAACTTAACGACAGGCCGACCTGAACACAGATGGCTCACAGTGAAACTTAACGACAGGTCGACCTGAACACAGATGGCTCACAGTGAAACTTAACGACAGGCCGACCTGAACACAGATGGCTCACAGTGAAACTTAACGACAGGTTGACCTGAACACAGATGAGTCACAGTGAAGCTTAACGACAGGCCGACCTGAACACAGATGGGTCACAGTGAAGCTTAACGACAGGCCGACCTGAACACAGATGGCTCACAGTGAAACTTAACGACAGGCCGACCTGAACACAGATGGCTCACAGTGAAACTTAACGACAGGCCGACCTGAACACAGATGGCTCACAGTGAAACTTAACGACAGGTCGACCTGAACACAGATGGCTCACAGTGAAACTTAACGACAGGCCGACCTGAACACAGATGGCTCACAGTGAAACTTAACAGGCTGATGGGTCACACAGATAGGCACAGAGATACATAATGACAGGCTGACCTGGGCACAGTTGGGGCACAGAGATACATAATGACAGGCTGACCTGGGCACAGTTGGGGCACAGAGATACATAACAACAGGCTGACCTGGGCACAGTTGGGGCACAGAGATACATAATAACAGGCTGACCTGAACATAGCTGCTCCACCTTTGTGTAGATGAGCTGCAGGGAGTCGTTGACCCATGCCAGCATGTCATGTCGACTGAGGTTCTCTATTGTGACCGACGTTGCATACACATTCACAGCCATGCCCCAGCTGAAAGAGACACATTAGAGCAAATGGGCAGACAGTCAAAGAGAGACTAGGACACTCCATATGTTCTATTTACCATTAGATAAAGGATTGACTTAACAATGCCCAGAGTAATGAGATCACCGCTGTCCAGGAAGCAACACCAGCAACATCAAAAGTCACAAAACACAGACGGCAGTGAAAACTATCAACGAATTAACATAACAAGCATCACAATTCATAAATTGCATTAAAAGTATAAGAGCCAGTTTCTCTGTCTGGGATTTATATTTCCGCGTTGTCTATGTTTTTTCATTCATCTATTCAGCAGATGCTTGTTCAAAGTGACAAACAAGTGAAGATGATTTAGGCTCAGAGCACTTGCTGAAGCCCCGATGAGCTTTACCGAGCCAGCCGGAGGACTCAAGGCAACTGCAAGCTCATTTACTGTGTCTCCTTTCATTTGTCATAACTGCAACACAAAGATCTGAGAGGAGACCTGATGAACTGTAATCTGTGTAAATCTGGGTCGAGTTAGTCAACTGTCGTTTCTCCCAGCAGACAGGGGGCGCCAAAGTAGAAAAGGCAAGTGAGAATTCAGAAGTAAGCTCCTTGTTTTTTCCTGACTCTTGATTCTTGAGAGGCAGTCAGGAAAGGGTTCATGTATTGAAAAGCAGGAAGGCCATAATAGGAGGAAAACATAACTTACCTAAAGACTAGGCTTTCATCATTCAACCACCGATAACGAATTTTAATTAGCCAGGTTAGCGCCATATGTCCTGTGGTACATGAGCATCAGCTTGCCAGACCATATTAAGGGACCGGATGGGAACAGAAGGACAAATTTCTAGGGCACATTTGAAGGAACCTTTGAAATGGGACCAGCCTTGTCGTGTCACTGTGAAACATTCGGTCTTCAAATGCAGCTTAAGAAGGATGCAGCCCCTGAAATGGGATACAGCTACAGACATGCTATTCAGGCAGACGAACAGGAGGTCGTCCTAGACTGGCCAACCAAAGCATTGCAAAGGAGGGTCTGCACACTAACACACCCATAATGCAGACCAAGTCAGAAGCCTCTGCTCCGACCACCTAATAAGGCAGACCAAGGAGAGGAGTCTCTGCTAGGATACACCAGTGTAGCAGGACAGTGAGGACCAAAGGCTGCATCACAGTACAGTGCCTGCTGCCACATTAGAGGCTCTCAGTAAGAATCAACATGAGATGCAGACAGATGCTGAGCACTTCTCCACAGGCACAACCAGTGTCTTGAATAGTCACTGAACAACAGTGCAAAAGCCCAGGAAGGTCTTCATCATCATTAGGGGCATCACGGGCCATGTGGCAGTACATACTGGCAACATGGCAACCTGAGAGCTAGATAAACGTGAGCATGTTCACATTCCCAGCATGGTACAAACCGCACTATAAACCTCAACTTCTTCATGCATGACATGGATTAAAGAACATCCCATTCTGGAGGTGCTGCAAATGTTTCAGGGCTCAGGTACACAGCGAAAACACTATGAGGCCCCAGAGCACAAACACACAGGAAACACACTATTCTTATATACACACACTATTCTTATATACACCCACTGGGAGTGAATATCTCATTCTGAAAGGTGAGATTAAATGGAGATATCAATCCGGCAGCCAAATCTAGCAACATCAACAGTATTTATTCATTTCTACTCAGATAGCAGATGCTTTTATCCTGAGCCTTTAAGTAAAGAAATAATGACATGAATTATATCATCATAATTATTGATGTCAACTGATACAGAAGTTATTGCAATAAAATATTCTGCCATATTGCCCAGCCATAACTGAGTATTAAGGGCCCTTCTCAAGGACCCAGTGGTAAAATCACTATGTCTATTTGGGGACCTGAACCAGTGACCTTCTAAGAAAACACCCAGCAAACTAACCCTCTGAGCTGCACGTGCCTCGGAAAATGCGCACAGGCCTCGGAAAATGCGCACATGCCTCGGAAAATGCGCACAGGCCTCGGAAATTGTGCACAGGCCTCGGAAAATGCGCACAGGCCTCGGAAAATGCGCACATGCCTCGGAAAATGCGCACAGGCCTCGGAAATTGTACACAGGCCTCGGAAAATGCGCACAGCACTGTCACACCATTCAACCTGCCTGCTGCCTCTGCTGTGTGTAACAGATAATAAAAAACACAGGGTTTATATCTGAATAAACACAGCAAAGACGATTTGCCGCTGCTGAGTGACAGGGTCTATTTACAGCCGCACACCTCCGTTAATCCTCCTGTCGTCAGACGCATTTTCAGCACTGTGACAGACACCGTGCATTCTCTGACCTCGGTGGGAATCTGGCTGTGACACTAAGCCCCTTTTAATCCTTTTTGTAAACAAGTGCACATTCTGTGTGCTCACTGTACATCTACTGCACAGCTGATGCTAATCTTGTAATGCTAATAATACAATATGCTCGAGTGAAATACAACTGAAGTCTGAGTTGCATACCCAACAGCTAAGAGCCCAATTCATGGACTCGGACTCCCTCTGATCTACAGGATGCGTTTCCCTGTTTTCCGGACACACCGGAATGGGCTGAATGCAGCTGCACGGACACTCAGGATGCAAGCGTGTGAAAGGGCAGGGCTGGGATGTTCTTGTTTCTGGTGACCCACTCAAAAAGTCACTCCCCCCCCCAGGCTTTTCAAAAACTAAATAAATAGCTAGTGAGTGCAGTCAGAACATCATAGGTAGCTAGCTGGTTAGCAGAACATGCTGCTTTGGCGTCTCCTAAGTAGGGAATGCATTTATTTCATATTTAGTGTAGTGACTGTTTGTGGCCAACAGGGGGCCTCATGCAAATGCATCGTTTGAGTGCCGGTAACACCCTTGGTGCCTAGAGGAAAGCCAGCGACGCCTGCTGTCGTGAGGCATTCTCTCTCAGGTTTTCTGGGGGAGCCTGCTGGTTAATCCTAAAACAGGCTCATGCCCACAGACGGGTACAATGTGGTCAATGATTAGCAGCAGGCTGTACTGAGCACTTAGTGAGGCCAGGTGACTCAAAACAAAAGCTTTGCTGAGGACATATCAGAAATCTGTCAGTGTTACCAGTATACAGTGACCGACAGATTCCTGTAGCCAAACTCCACATTAATCCATCTGTTTTGTATCCAGTGCAGCTGATGGTGACTCCCATTGTCCTTCGAGAAATACAAGGCTTACAAAAGGTATTGACCTGGTTCCTTCTGGGCCTGGCACAAGCACACAGGGACACCCAGTGCCTACAGGATTAAGCAAGCTTGGAGATCCAACACAGATCCTTCTGTCTGCCACAGAGACATCAACTACTGGAATTTGGCCTTCTCCTCCATTGGGACTAGAACATTCTAAGGGATAGCTCAGACCTCATTTACATTTTAATTTATTTATTTTATCCAAAGTGACGTATTTTGTTTTTGTTTCGGGAAAGCAGGGTCAGACTGTCCCTGGAGCAACTGGGGGTTAAGCGCCTCGCTCAAGGGCCCAATAGCAAAATCACACAGGGATCTGAACCAGCAACCTTCCAGTCACAAACAGCACCCCCTAACCTGTTAAGCCACACACCACTCCAAATATTCGCACCAGCGACCTAAGGATGGCAGTGTCTTTCCTCTACAGTCCTATGCTCTATTAACTGAGCTACCAAAGGACATATATTTAAGCTATCAAAGGATATCTCAAATCTGTGGCATAAGGCTGCCAAACAAGCAGGCGAAATGCTAATCTGTACAATGGAAGCACGCAAACACGAGCCAGCACAAGCTGATGGAGAGTCGGATAGTGGCCAGGCAGGCAATGAGCAGAGGGATCGACCTCCTTTACAAGTGGACCCATTTGAGCCACTTAGCTTGCACAATAATTACATCTACGTGTGTACAACACAATACACATCTCACACACAACCTCAGCTGACTATACAGGTCATAAAATGCAGGAGACAACATCAGCGGCTCTGCCCGATGCGACCCACCTTGAACCTTGTCCTGGCGTGCTGTAAAATCCTTGTTCCACGGATTCCTAGAAAAAGGACACCCAGATTCAGGTAAGAACCTATTTGACTCACCAAAGACCTTAAAATAATCCCTTAGGCTGTTCTTGGGAGAGGACTTTCTAGATTGTTCTCTCTTTTGCCAAACATGATTATGCTCCAAATGGCAAACAAAACAAGTGGTTCTTCTCAGAGTTCAGGTCATAAACCCTAATCAGAAGCACCCTGCCGATTGTACAAGGCAGCCTGTTTGAGCATTTCCAAGGAGACTTACATTGGTGGGATGGTGATTATGGTATGAAAGCATGACCAAGGACCAGGCCCTCTGGGGAAAACCTGCCCTCACAGAAGGCAGCTCATTTTCAGTGGTAATCGCATAATGTGCAAAGGGTTTGGGAAAAGCAGGGCAGAGTATTTGATTAAAAAAAAAAAAAACTAAAGTATACTCTGGGTGATACAGTGGGTGGCACTGTGTCCCCACACCTCCAACATTGGAAGTTCGACTCCTACACTCATGGGAGCTTTACTTGCACAAAAATGTTCTGAGGGCAGAAAGAAAAATGATTGGTTGACAGAGATAACCAATCAGACTGTAGAGGAGGCAGGGCTAAATAATCAAATGTCTTAGTCCCACTTACTCTAGTTGCTTGGTCCAGCCCCTTCTACAATCCAATTGGTTATCTCTCTGAACCAATAATTTTTCGTTCTGCCCTCAGAACATTTTTGTGTAAGTAAAACTCCTATGAGCGATTCCTACTCATAACCTAGTGTGTGTGGATTCTCTCTGTGTCTATACGGGGTTTCCCTGTGAAGTACTGGCTTCTCACCTAGGGTGTTCCTTGAGTTTCCTGGGACAGACTGCAGACTCACTAAGCCCACCATACCGGCCACCCAGAACCACATCTCCTTCCTACTCACAGAGTGGATCAGCTCTGGATTCCAGTCAGCAACTTGCCCTTTTCACCCAAACCCTCCACTTAGATCAAGTGCACCAAAGCCAGACATGAAATGGCTCAAATGTTTGATGGAAACGTTTGATAAAAGGCAGCAGCTGAAGCCTGGCATTTATCCATCCATCAATCCATCCATCATCTTCCGCTTATCCGAGGTCGGGTCGCAGGAGCAGCAGTCTCAGCAGGGAAACCCAGACTTCCCTCTCCCCAGCCACTTCTTCCAGCTCCTCTGGGGGAATCCCAAGGCGTTCCCAGGTCAGCCAAGAGACATAGTCCCTTCAGCGTGTTTTGGGTCTTCCCCGGGGCCTCCTCCTAGTGGGACATGCCCGGAATACCTCACCACGGAGGTGTCCAGGAGGCATCCTAAGCAGATGCCCGAGCCACCTCATCTGGCTCCTCTCAATGCGGAGGAGCAGCGGCTCTACTCTGAGTCCCTCCTGAATGACCGAGTTTCTCACCCTATCTCCAAGGGAGAGCCCAGCCACCCTGCGGAGGAAACTCATTTCGGCTGTTTGTACTCGTGATCTGGCATTTAAGGATGTGAGAGTTAATGAGGCCCTGCTGTAAAACGTCAGAGCACAGAGAAATAGCGTGTATTCAGTCTAATACGTCCTCAGTGCAGTCGTTGCATTACTTTCTGCTGCCTTACTTATATGGCCGATTCTAAATGGGAAGATTAAGCTTGTTGCCCTCTGAACTGCTTATGTCAGTCCCACACCCAGTGGTATGCTTCATTTTTAGAGGCAGAACATTTCCTGAACAATTAAAGGAAACCACTGTTTAAGAAAGGGGAGTCCTTGCTGCTGTTTAGAAACAGCCAAACATTATTAGGAACATCAACCTGCACGATCGAGCCGTGCTTTTCACAGGAATCTTACCATATGGTAAAAGCACGCATGAACGCATGGAATGACTTACACCAGGAGTACACCACCCTCTTCCTGGTAACAGACAGAACTACAGTGATAAAAATACACTATTGTCAGCCTGCTTGCTGACAGAAACATACAGTTAAAAGTACACTACACTGAGCCTACTCACAAAGCAAATTATACCCATAAAATTACATCTCACCTGCTCACACACCAAATCACAGTGATGAGTACACTATACTCAACCTGCTCACAGACCAAATCACAGTGATGAGTACACTATACTCAACCTGCTCACAGACCAAATCACAGTGATGAGTACACTATACTCAACCTGCTCACAAACCAAATCACAGTGATGAGTACACTATACTCAACCTGCTCACAGACCAAATCACAGTGATGAGTACACTATACTCAACCTGCTCACAGACCAAATCACAGTGATGAGTACACTATACTCAACCTGCTCACAAACCAAATCACAGTGATGAGTACACTATACTCAACCTGCTCACAGACCAAATCAGTGATGAGTACACTATACTCAACCTGCTCACAGACCAAATCACAGTGATGAGTACACTATACTCAACCTGCTCACAGACCAAATTACACTGACACAAGTGCACTATACTCAATCTGCGCACACACTGGCTTACACCGAGTCCTCATGCGGGCTGTGTCCTCTACTGCGCTGTGCTCTGTTCTGTATCCTGTAACAGGCCCCTCTTGCCAACCCAGCTCTGCATTCTGCAAACCCTGAGTGTGAACTGGTGAGCACTGACATACCATCACATCAGCTGCACCATAAGATGTCCGGATCTATTCCATCCCAGCGGCAGACACACTGTAAAAAGCCCTGCAGAGTGAAGTTACCTTGGCCAGTGTGCCACTGGCCTGGACTGGCACAGGGCAGCCCTCGGTGAAGAACAGGCACAGCTGGCGACCCCCACTGACGCAGTGGATCAGGCGACCCGGAACAGAGACATGTGGGCCAAATCAGTGCAGCGCACATGCGACATTGTCACACAGCGTCTCTGGGGATTGAGCTGAATCAGGGGCTTCTGTGTGGCACTAAATACCTTCCCCATCCAGGCTGGGCAGGCCAACAGACAGCTGATTCGGGGAGGCGAAGAGGATGGCCGCCTGTAGCACCACACCCCGCTCCCAACGGGACAGCAATATGACAGATATCCAACGGCATCAGCGGCGGTCCGTCGATGTAGAAATTTCGGCCGATACTGATAATTTATGTAGTAATATTAGCGATACCTATGTCAGATACCAATAACTGTGTCTGAGCCACTTCCCGCCCGTGGCCTGACAGACACATTGAACCGAATGCAAGGTCCTGATTTTTAACGAATCAATATGCTAACCGGCAAGTCATGCATCTCAAGTAGTCAGCTGCCTTAACAGTGAGCAGCAAGTCCCTAGTCTACCTCAGGACCCCAGCATGCCTACCCTGAACCACCCCATGATCGCTTCACCTCCGCCCAGCGTCTTCTACTCAGCAGCGGTGCAGCCTGCAGACAACTGAGCGAGGGACTGACAGCGGTCTCGGCATGCTGGGATACTGACCCTGTCTGTGTGTCACTCGGTGCGTGAAGCGTGAAGTCATGGACAGAAAATATGTATATCCCAGGTAAAGATCCAACACCCTCCTGCTTAAACTTCCTTATTCATTTCAGTCATGAGGCAAAATAATTTTAAATGCTACTAACTCACCAATTAACCAATTAAGATCTATATTCAATCAACCTAGATTATACAATTTATACATGAACACGATGAACTTAAACATACAAAGAAAAAATCTTAATTTTATCTGCAGAACTGTCGATTTCTGAAGTTAGATGAAATTATTATTTATTGAACGGGGACAGATAAGCATATAAGTAACTGAAAGGAGAATTTGGGACCTATTTGCATAGTCACATAGATAACCTTGAGATTAAACTACCTTAGGCTATACCTGCACAGAGACATGGTATCCCGTTTGTATCAGTACTGTTTTGCTGTAATGTCATCTATAACATAACTTATTTAATACGACTGTAAGGAATGAGAAGAAGGGGGCGTCATGGGACACAGCCGCCTAACCTTAAAACTGTTGGTTCAAATCCCACGAGAGAAAGTGATGCTGCAGTTCTATGCTGGAGGAACCAGTCACCGCTCTGCGGAAACATCCGTCAGCGCCAAAGCGCACGAGCTAACCCGCTATAGCGGAGCAACCGGGTAAATAAACCACGTAAGTCGATGGTGTAATCAGTAACGGAGCAGGGGCTGGAAGTTAGACACATTGGTAATTTACTCATTTATAAATATATGAAAACGCGTAAATTATAAACCGATGTGAAAACATCGCATGGGGACGGCGGCTGTGCCCCAGACAGCAAACGAAATGTAAATGCAATGTAAATGCAATGCAATGCAATGAAAATGCAATGAACTTGGCCTCCTTTGCAGGCCTCCGGGAGAAATGTCAGGCAAGCGGCGCGCCGTGTCTCTGGCGGCGGCCGGACACCCTCCTCCGTGTCCGCACCGCTCCGTCACAGGGGCCAGACGTTTTCATCCGTGCTACTCACCGCGTCCCAGAAGAGACCCCCCGCCGCAGTCCAGCAGCCGCCGCTCCGCACCCGACCGGCGCCGACGCACGTCCAGGAGAGTGCATGTGCGAGCTGCGCAGGTGCCCCTACGGTGAGGGTAGGCAAAGAACGCGCTCGGCACTTTCCGTGCGTGTTCACACGCTGCGCGCACACGACGCGCAGGTGCTCGCTTTGGGATTAAACGCACGGTGGCTTCGGCTTTCTTCCTCACAAGATCGAAATATTATTTGTTATGTTTCTGTGAAAGATTTTTAATATTTAATCGGTCTGCACACGAATAAGTAGGCCTACATATTATATTGTACGAACGTTTTTTTTTTTTGTTATTTCAGACTTCATTTAATTTTTATATCATCGTCTTGCGACAACCATTAAAATCGCTGTTTTTTCCGATGGGCCGCTTAATTTGAAATTATGCTATTTATTTGTCACTATTTAATATAAGGTCGCTATTTTGATAATAAAACATATGACACGGATGCAGGTTATGTGACCTATAATGAAGACATTAAGGTTGTTTCTAGGTTATACTTGAACTGGTGTGTCCGGGTGAATTGTACCTACTGCAGTGTTCGGCACATAATAATAAAGCAATTTTAAAATAAGGATGGAAAGATGAAGGGCTTTTGAGAATTCGGTGGTTTATTTCACACTCATTCGGTGATAAGAAACAAACCAGTACGTAAAGTTCACCTTTCAACACAAGTCTCTACAGATACATACAATCACAGACCTTTTCACAAAGTGCCTTTTTGAAAAAATAACTACAAAAATAAAACAAACTGCGGCAATTAAAAATGTTATTTTAAAAATCTTCCAGCACCAGTTGAAAGTTGTTTATGCCCGTGCACATTTTCTTGCTGTGCGTTGTGGTGACAGTGAAAGGGCATCAGAGGAACCTCTACTGAACTCCCCCCCCCCCCCCCCAAAGCAGCGTGGAGGCGTCACGAGATGACGTCAGACAAAAAGCATGACGTAAGCCTCCGAATGAGACCGTGTGAATAGGAGGCGAAGCTGCTTCCACCTCAAACAGAGGCATTCCCAGTCCTTTTGATCATATACACCTTTATTGATACTCACAAGTCATAACAAAGGCTTAAAGCACTTTAAATAACACGTTATGGATAAACTGGGAATATGTGAAGAGAACCTTTTCAGGTGACAGGTGACCAGAGCCCTGGCTAAAAGCCATTTCTCTCTAAAATGTTAGCGTTCAGTAACGCAGTGATCATGCTCCCCGGCTTGCCTATGCTGTTCCTGCCCCTCCCCTGGAGCCCTCTCTGTTGTCATGCCGTTCATGCAGGTCTCATAATAACATGCCGTCAGCTTTGGAAAACAGAACAAGGTGTGGGTTACACATCCACCTTCCCCCACTGACTGCAGAACAGATCCTGGTAACAGAACAGCCACCCCCCTTAAAAAATAAATAAATAAAAAATAGGCCTGTCATGTGACCATAGGTGTTGTAGTACTGGAACATTCTGGTGGCAGTTTGAACCCTAACACTCACTGTAAGCACCTAGACCATACACTGCATAAGACACAGAGCCCATCCAATGGAATATAGTCTCTGTGGACGTGTATGTGAAGCGAAGGATCTGGAAACACACTGTGATTCACTGCTAACGTCACTTAAAACTGCTGAAAGGATTCAGGTCACTGCATCTGTGTTGGTCTATTTTTTGGAAAAGATATGTGATCATATGGAGGACAGAAAGTAGTGCTGGACGGCCGCGTAGCTGCATGACGGCCGCGTAGCTGCATGAAATACTCAAATATGCAAACGCAAATATCACTTTTACAGTCAACAGAAAGCAAAAGCATTGTCGTCCATGACCCAAACCGAGAAAATGAAACAGGGAAATCAACTGAAGACAGGCAAGTCACATATAAGGATGTACAAAGCAAGACAGATGGCTGTCCAAGGAAGGTGTCACCCCAGTCACGTGACATGGACCTGCTTCGGGAAGGAGAAATGGGAGCGTGTTCTCTGTAAACATGGCTGCCGATCCTGCCAAAAACCACATGCCCTACAAGTGTATATGGACTGGTTCGTGCTTGTCAGATAACAGACTAAGTCTCGGTGACAAGTACAGAATGGACCTGCTAAAAGTATATAGAAAAATGTAATGAAGCCTTTGGATTTTGTTTCTCTTGGGCTTCAAAAAATGAACACAATGTTAAGTACGGGTGCCTGAGCAGACTGTAAGGACACAGCGAGTGCGATGGTTAGGGGTGTGCAGTATAACTACAGGAGGTCATATTAAAGAACGGCAACGTGCAACTCAACAGGAATCTGGATGCTCACATCAAAGCAAGGGGCTTGAGGGACTTCATTAGAGGATCCAGGTTCCTTGGCTGAAACTCCTCACAGATGATAGATAAATAAGTCGGAGGGTTTACTTTTTCATATGTACCCAAGAAGACACCATAACAGAAATCACATCGCATCATGACTACCCTACATCTATACATATCTATGTATTTTGTCTGTTCCTAGTATCGATAAATTACCCCAGTCAACACCAAACCAATAAAAACTGTACTGGTTTTATCATTCACATATGCGCAGCATCCATGAAAAAGTCAAATTTCATAACGAGCCTTTTCTCTAAGACCACATTGGTGGGTAAAATCTAAAATTCATTGTAAAACCTTCTCAGGAAATGGTGCAATTTTCTTTCCTTCATAAAATGTGTTTCAGAGATTATAGCGTTTTTTCAAAACAAAATCAGTGCAGTTTTTTTCTGGTTGGACATTAATTTACTGAAGACTGATGTGTTTGTGTTGTATCATAGTAGCACTGTACTGAACTGCAGGTCTTGCGCTTGGTCCCGCTGTGGTTGTTTCCGTGGTTACCAGATGCCACTGGACCGGCCACCTGGGGGAGCCAGAATCCTGGCTGAAGACCTCTTTGGAACGTGATCATCCACCTGGGTCCCTGAAAGGGGATGAACAGACTTATTTTAAATATTTTACTTCCAAGTTGGGATAATTTACTGATAACTTGTTGATTTCCTGATATTTTAATATGTTGAGAACTGATACTCTTCCTGTGGATATGAATTCAGCTGCAACCCCATGCTTAATACGTTAAACGTGCTGAATGTAACATTCCTCTCCCAAAGTTTAAATATCTGCGTCCCAGCCCTGCGTCCCACCCCTTGGCATGAGGAGCTTCAGACACGCGTGTCCCATGTGTGTTCCAGCTGTTTACCAGACAGACTGAAGCTGGACTCGTGTAGGTCCCTCATGCCCCCATGTCGGGTACAGGGTCGGGTGGGGGTGTCCGCGTCCGGACCTCCTGTCTCCTTTTTCCCAGAGTTATGCACTATGGCAACATCTCCGATATACGGAGCACGGTCCACTGCTTTCAGGACCTGACACTGTGAAGTCACACACACACACACACACACACACACACAGTCAGATTGTTAAAATATAATGGATAAACTGTAGACTGTGTATATTTAGTTTGTGAATGAGCTTTGCTCTTAAAATATTAGAAGAGCTGAAATTTTAAATGTCACATTAAAATGTATATATATATATATATATATATATGTGTGTGTGTGTGTGTGTGTGTGTGTGTGTGATCAAAAGAGAGGAAATCAGAGAGGGATCAGACATTATGGTAACTGGATTTCTCTACCTTTTCCCTCTGGATCATCTTCTTGTAGAGGAAGTCGGGGAAAGTCCTGAGGGGGTAGAATTTCCCGGAGCCCTCGGCACACATGAAGACGCCATTCTCGCACACCACCCTGCCACGGCTGATGGTGACCAGGGGCACGCCGTGGCAGCGCAAGCTCTCGTACAGGTTGAAGTCACCTCCCTGCAGCTGAGTGCTCGCAGAGATAGTCCTGGTCACACACACACACACACGCAGGTTTACAAAACTGTTTTGTTTTAGGAAACTACGTGTGTACAGGCAGCTCTTGACTTACGTAAAAGCAACTTGAGTAAATCCTGAGTTACGTAAAAAATATCCGAGATACACAGAGTTTACAGAAGCATTGACGCAAAATGACGACATATATATGACATAAGTAAATTTACACTTTATCTTTTCCTGTTTTTTTTAGTACATATTGCTAATATATTTTTGGCTGATATGTTATTTGCTATAAGGTCTCTCCTGAATGGTATGGGAAGGTACATGCGACATACGTAAAATTTGACTTGCATAAGGATTTGTGAAACGAATAACTGCTGTCAGGCGAGATCTCCCTGTATTATTTTAGCTGCAGTTTGCAATACAACAGCGCTGTACACTATGTGTATAGCACATTATTCCACTGTAAACTCCAGAGACCTTCTAAAGGCAGGTCAGTGTGTCTTTGGGGGGTGTTAAATACCTGGTTGCGTCAGGGTCCCAGACGACCACGTCAGCATCAGCTCCTGGGATAATCCTGCCCTTCCTGGGGTATAGGTTGTAGATCTTGGCGGCATTAGAGCTTGTCACAGCCACAAAGCGGTTCTCGTCCATCTTGCCTCCGACCTGGTGGAGATGAGACAGAGATATTGAAGGCCCAGCTGCGTCAGAGCATTCCTGGGCCAGCCCTCACCCCCTTCACTCACCACACCCCGCTCCCAGACCACACTCATCCGATCCTGCACCCCGGGCACACCGTGTGGAATCTTAGTGAAGTCCTCTTTGCCCATAGCCTTCTGCTTGGTGGTGAAGGGACGGTGGTCTGAGACCACAACGTTCAGAGTATCACTAGGGACACGAGCATGGTCACAGTTACACAGCCTCACAGAAAGTCATAAAGAGTCACAGTCACAATCAATCGCTGTCAAGCAGAAATCACACCCAGTCATAAACATTCAAATAGAAATCACACTCAATTATAAACAGTCGAATAGAATTCCACTCAATCATAAACAGAACTTCCACTACATCATAAACATGCAAACGAAAATCACTCAATTATGAACAAAGCAAAAATCACACTCATTTAAAAGCAAATGTAAATTGCACTGTCACAAATATTCAAACAAAAATCACATTCAATAAACATTCAAAAAAACATGCTCAATTATAAACATTAACTCAATCACACACAATCATAAACATTCAAACTAATCACACTCAGTAATAAACATTCAAATTAATCACACACAATCATAAACATTCAAACTAATCACACTCAGTCATAAACATTCACTCAATCACACACAATCATAAACATTCAAACTAATCACACTCAGTCATAAACATTCAAACACAAATCACATCTTTATATGTTGATTACTTTTCTATATAATGTACTTTTGTTTTGGTTTACTTTATCCACTAACACAATAACAGTAAAAACCTTTGAATATAAATCGACTGCATCACATAGGCAACACAAGAATCAAACAGTCATATTACAACCAGCCTGCACAAAAATGACACACAAATCACACTGAAATCATGAAAGACTTACACAGGCAAAAAAGAACACATTCAAGATGGTCGACAACAGGGTGTAAGACACAGCACGACCTCTAGGGGGCACTTACTTTCCCAGCAGACCCATCAGGTAGTTTGGCGTGTTGGGGTCCAAGCGCAGTGGGGGCACAGTGACATAGGCAGCAGCATGTGACCAGTCCTGGTGGTAGTAATGCAGACCGTTGAGGACCGCATGGGCTGTGGTCGTCTCTGCGTGGACCACCTTACCTGTGTAAAAGGGACACCTGGCTCAGCAGGGATCCTCTGGTATTACACAGTCTCGAGGTATGCAGAGAGGGAGGAGGAGAAGAAGAGACAGAAAAGAGAGAGAGAGACAGATTGAGAGAGGGAGATAAGCAGAGAGGAAAGAAGATTAAGACACAGAATGAGAAAGATACACAGAAAGACAATCAGAGAAACAGATAAACAGAGAGGGAGGAAAAATGAGAGATAGAAAAAGAGAGATACAAAAATAGAGAGAGGAAAGAAAAATGAAAAGCAGAATGATAAGGCAGAGAAAAGTATACAGCCAGAGATAGAGAGATAGACAGAGAGGGTGACAGAGAGCGAGGGGGACAGAGAGTGAGGGGGACAGCGAGGGGGACAGAGAGCGAGGGGGACAGAGCTCACCCTGCATCTTGGCTGTGGCCACAACATCCCCCGCTGACATACTGGACACATTGACCAGGTAGATGGGGCAGTGAGCCTGGAAGAGGTAGTTATTGCTGGTCAGACACACAGTCCACACACCCTTCCGGACACACACACACACACACAGCATGCGACTCACTCTGTTGGCAATGGTGATGGCTCGGTGCGTAGCCTCCGCCTCCAGCTGTAGGTGGAGATTAAAGACCACAGTGATGAACAAAGACCCCAGAGTGCCCCAGGTACTCCTCAAATGAGCATCAGCATCAGGGAAGTAAAAAGTTTGGAGTGGTTTCAACTGACCAGACCAACTAGCAATGCAAAGGCCTGAGACCTCAGTCAGCTGTTACACCCCCCTCAGTATCAGGGATGCTCTAGCCCTCGGCGGACTGACACAACCTCTTCAGAACCATCGACATTCCGATGGCTGGTGGCTGCTTGAGAAAACCAAAAGAGAGTGGACTGACTGACCTCCTCCGGCCGGCTGATCTCGATGCCCTCTGGACCGCTAATGCCCAGGTCCAGAGCCTCCTTTGCACCCTGGGAAACAGACACAGTGTCACAGCGAATAAGTTTTTTCAACTGCACTGTTCAACAAAAGGATCTGAAGAAAAACTGCCATGTTGCAATCAAGAGAAACTCTGCAGGAATGTGAGAAGCCCCGCCCCCTTGATGCTAGTGAGAACCCATATCTTTGTAGTAGTAGTTTATCCTGACCAGTCAGAGAACGTCACCAGCTGCCATAGCCTGTCTTTGTGTAGCCATGTGACCACAGTACACACCCTTGGCCATCTGCTCACATTTTTTGATAGCTTACATGCCCCCCTCCCAATTGACCTCCCCACAAACTTAGTTCACCCCCCTCCTTAATAACCCCTCCCCTACCTATTGAGCTGACCCCCCTAACCTCCCTATTAAACCCCTCTCTACACTGACCCCCCCCCCACCCCCACACTGAGCCTACTTCCCTCCCTATACTGAGCATCTCCCAGCATTCAATTTCGGAATCGATATGAGCAGATGAGCAGGAAGCTCTTCTCCTTACTGGAGGAGGCTGGTGGCACGTGGCTTGGGAGTCCTGCCAGGGTGGAGTAAGGTGCCAGCAGACTGACACTAAGAGCAGCTTCCATAGAGATCGTATGGACACCAATTCATCTATATTATATATATATATATATATATATATATATATATATATATATATATATATATATATATATAAAACACACACACACACAGCCTTCTACTGAGCCCAGTAGTGTTTAATTACAGTCAATTTGTTTGTATTTTGTATTATCTAAAGGTAACATTTTATTTACATTTGATCTCAAAGATTTCTGAGGTTTGGCCAGTTCAGATTTTTTCCTTTTGTGTGATTCGTTAAATGAATTTCAGGGGATCTGTCCTAAATGTTTCTACAGTACAAGAGAATCCTGTATATTTTAAATGTGGCCACAAGAGGGCACTCAGGTGACTTCAGCATAAAACATCAACTGAATCGGTTACACTTCAAAGACTGTAGGCAAACATTAACAGATCATTACTGTGGATCCTGGCGGATTTCTGAAGGAGCAGAGAACTGAGGCTTCTGAAAACTCATCTTCTTTTCAGTTCAGCTATTTACGAGATACACATACTGTGTGTGTGTGTGTGTGTGCGTGTAAAACTACGTTCCTCACTTAATTTAAATGTTCCACATGCAAACCAACATTTGCTCGCTGCTCAAGAGATTCCGGAAACCAAGCCATCGGCTGGGATTCATATTTCAGAGGCACAATCCATCTCATTTGAGGAGCCCATGGAAGTGGCCAGAGAGAGACCACAGGTGGAAGAAACGCTGCTCAGCGTTGGCGGGGGGCCTCATCCTGGCATATCTGGGCCAAACTGGACTACATTGTCGAAATTTATGTTGTAGTCTCTGGGAACTGTGGGAGAAACCCTGGTCGCCTTCCCTAGATGGGCACGCCTACTGTAGGGTCTAGGCAAACAGCTGCCGTTTGGTTTCTGATAGGCTCAGAAGTGACAGACCTGCAGTACGGCTAGGGAGAGGACAAAGCCAGATGCACCATGGGAAAAAGCCTCATTCCAGCCCCAGTTTGTTAAAATGGGGGCAAAGGCATTAAGTGCAGTGAAATCTGACTCAGTGGGTAATGTATGATTTGATGGCTGCCCACACAGCACTGCACCCCAGTACTGGCACTGAGATATCAGCACCATGCCACTGGACAGCGCCAGTGAGTAACTGTGGCATTGGGGGGAGGTGCTGAGAACGACACACAGATGACACCCGATGCAGGGGGCCGACTGCCATCGGGACAAACCCACCACTCCAGCATTAGGGGGCAGACTGGGGGGCAGAGGTGGGGGCAATAAAGAGCCACATCCTTCCAGAAGGTTCCACAGAGGATAACTATGTGGTGGTGTCCGCCGCCTCCTATGGACTGGGCCATGACACCCCACCCCCCTTCCTTACACATCTTCCCAGTCCTGCTTACTCTTCTTCCCTGCCTGCCCATCACGCTGCGTACATGTGCACGTGCCTTTAAGTGTGCATGTACTTGTGTGTACACGTGCAATGTTTTTGGGAACAGCGTACCACCAAGGACACCAGAGGCCAAAAATAGACGTTGTGCAAACCTCCTGATGAGGTAAAAAAAAAAAACTTAATTAGCTTTCTAAAAAGCACTTTTTTGTGATGGACTTTTATACCGTTTTTCATTTTTCTTAGCCTGGGTTAGGCTGGCGTTCTGTCCTCACCTCGTTCACCAGCTCTCCGTTTTCGGCATGGACTCGGGCCACCGCCCCAATGTCCTTGCACGTCTGGAAGACCTGGTACAGCTCGCTGTCCCTCAGCATCAGCATGTCCTTGTAGGACATGAACATCTGGAAGGAGTTGACACCTTTCTCCCGCACCAGCGTCTCCATCTCTGCGTGCACCTAAAACAGAGTTGCGGTGTTAGTCTCAATGCCAGCGGAACATTTTGGGAGTTGGAGAGGAGTGAAATCAGACTATCGCTCATGTGTGTGTCATGCTTGCATCTTGCTGAAGATACCTGGAGAGACGCCATCAGGCTGGCCCTGGCTTCCCACACCCCCATCTGCAGCAGGATTGCTGTGCGTTTGTGCTGGTTTGTTACCAGGATATGAGGGAATCCAGATGACGCATGTCCTTACCTTTGGCCCCCACCAGGTGACGCCAACGTGTAGGGCATAGTCGCAGCAGGCCTTGGGGTCGGCCAAGGCCCTGCACTTCTCGTAGGCCTCCAGCAGAGAGGCGTCCTTCTCTGGCAGGACGTGGCCGATCACCATGGTCGTGCCCCCAGCCAAGGCCGCCTGCGTGTGCAGAAACATGCGGGCTGCGTTAGATGCAGACAGATCTATCGTAACCCTTTCACGTTCACGAGGCATGACATTCGCAGTTTCAGTTATATGCGAATTGGCAGTGGACAAATAAAGGGGAATATTTTTGCAGCTTTTTGAAAGATCGCAGAAACTCTAACTAAAAAAAATGATTCACATAAAATCATATAATACACAAATATCAGTGATACATAATGTTTATTATTACATAATATTTATTAGTGTCCATATCTTTCATATTAAAAGTATTGGCTTAGGTACACCGTGCGTCTGTAAAAACGAAGTTTTGAGAGGTGGAAGTAGCGTTTAGTGGAAAATCCACGGAATTGTGCGAGACGACGCAATTAATATGAAAGAAGCAATGAATGAGTGGGAGTCGCTGGCTTGGGCTGCACTGGCTGCAGCTTGTGATACAGGAGCGGCTGCGATCGCAGAGCAATGTAAGTGACGCTGCTGCCAGTGGGAGAAAAACTCTGGGGCATTTTGCGTATTCGCCACGTGTGTATCATCACCTGGAAGACATTCGTACTGAAAATGCCTCAAAAACACTTAAAACAAGATACATGCGAGGGGGAACAGTGAGTTATGTATGTTTCTAGTTGACTAATTAAAGATTTTTTGGCAAACATTTTCTCATTTGTATTTGCTAGTTTAAAAATAAAGTATATATATATGTCATGCTCACCTCTCTGTCCCCATAACCTCCCTGTGACCCACTATCACTCATTGTCAGCCTTCTCTTCAAACCCAACACCCAGGTCAGATGTGCTCAAAAAGCAGGACCACATCTTCCGTACTCCTCCGAAACACACCCAGCACCCCGACACACAAGCACCTGATTTGTAGTACATGACCATGACCTGGTAGGCATCTGACCTGCTTTAAAGAAACACCAAGTGGAGATCTGAGACAGGCTCTCTTTTCTGTCAGATCCAGTGTATAAATACCCCGAGGATTAACATAAATGCCACACAGAGAGCGGGGGCAGAAGGTCACAAGGATCTGGGTCCCGGGCAGGAGGAAGTTCACCCTCACTATGAAGTGACTGATGTCAGCAGCCCAGCCCCCCACGAACAAAACATCCATGGAGATGTGGAGAATGACAACCCTTCCCCAGAGGGCTTTCTATGGCAACTGGGAACCAGCAAAGAGGCATCCCAGCTGAAGAAGAAACAGGTGCCATCTTTTTCTGATTCACACAGCTCCTGGGGGCACCGATCCCCACATCTGCCTTCCGAGGTCCTAGATTCTGCCGTCGCAACATGAAATGCTTTGTTTCATCACCGACAGCCTCACGGGTCACTGGCTCGCGGCCAGCTGTCACAGCGCTTTCTCTCAGTCTCCTGAAGGGGGCAGCTTCAAGCTTCATTTATATGCAGCCCCCAGCACCTGCAGGAATACTGTTGTTTCAGTCTTAGTCTGCATTTTTGTCACTGAAAGAACAATAAATTCACCCCCCAGTCAGTGGATAAACCAACAGCAGGGGTCAGTAGTCTCTAATACATCCGGCTCAAACCTAAGATGCTACTCAGGAGCACACTGAATCACACCCAAGATTAACCTTTAAAAACTCTCTATTTTTATTTTAATGCCTCTGCTCCATAGCGCACATATACCCATTTAAAGTCAACAGGACGAGCAACATGTGAAAGACCTGGAGCATTTCCTGAGGCCGGTGCTGGAGTGAATATACAGACCTTTGCTTGTGGGGAACAGAGAGCTATAAGGGCACAGTGACATCACACTGGCAGCAGGGAAATGCACATATGAAATGCCCAGACGGTCACAGGCCTGGAGGCTGTTTACGGTTGTCTGCAGTGAAATGGCTGTAAAGGCCATTGCTGAGACACAGAGCACCATGCAGTAAGACTGTTAGCACTGCATGTTGTGGGGGGGGGGGGGGGGGGGGTATGGGGCAGGCCGGCAGCAATGTGAGGAGGAGAGATGCAGCTGAGGTGGGCCCTGATGACCCGCCTGCTCCCCCCCGGGGGCCATTGAGGGTTGTGGTTTCTATTCCTGGTTTACACTGATGTCCAGCCCGTGCCGGTGTCACCTTAACGTTACACTGCACACAATCGCACCATCAATAATTCATGGCTTTGTCACCTAATCTGAGCGAGTGGCGTGAGCTCTGGCCCGTCCCCTCCCCCCTCCCCGAGCTGGAGGGACGACATCTCAGCCGATGACAGTGTCTCAGAGGGTGTTTTTGCACAAACTCGTCTTTGTGAGGGTGGGTCGTATCTCCACGTGCTTCTCTGCAGTGAACAGAGAAGCTCAGCTTTTTTCCCCCAAACCATGATCACCTCATCCTATCAGAGGGCTCACCATAGGTGCCCTGATTACAATAATAGTCTTATTAGCTCCCTGGAAGACACTGTATAGCTCCTGCCAATACTGCTTGCACTCGTACCTGGGCATTCATTGGAAGCTCAGCCTAGCTGCACTTATGCCGAGTCGCCTCCTTGTAATTTGCTATTTGCCGGACTTGTATGTCGCTATGGAGAGAAGCATCTGCAAAAAAAAAAAAATCTAAATGTTCAAAAAACTTAAACAAATTAAAAGGAGTGCAGTAAGATTGCGGCGCACATGTGCTGAACCCACAAGCTGCGGCGGGAGGCACTTCACCACTCAGCAGCCGGCAGAACATGGATGAAAAGCCGACTGATAATCTGGCTTCGCAGCGATAGCAGCCGGGGTGCTTACTGACCCCCGAAAGCTACTACACATGGCTGCACTTAATAAATCTGTAGTCAAACTGACGTCGGTGTCCTTACTTTTCAAGATCTCATGAATGTTATATGATATGACTGCTACACACAGAGACAATGAGGCATCGGGGAAGTAGCGCCGACTTGGGAGACTGTGGCGAGATTCTAAGTGGCGAGTGAGTCGAGGGAATCCCTCGTCCTCCACTACGGAAAATGGATGATAGTCACCAATATTTTACCAGTTTCACTCTGGTGCTGCTAACTTTTGGTTACTAGCTAAAGTCTAGATATCAGTCAGCAATATCGACCAAGACTCCAACATCAGTTGATACTGCCTGTACCAATGCTAACAGCCTCACTGCTAGCTTCTCATCAAACACCCCTTTAGCCTGTACCAATGCTAACAGCCTCACTGCTAGCTTCTCATCAAACACCCCTTTACACTGTACCAATGCTAACAGCCTCACTGCTAGCTTCTCATCAAACACCCCTTTACACTGTACCAATGCTAACAGCCTCACTGCTAGCTTCTCATCAAACACCCCTTTACACTGTACCAATGCTAACAGCCTCACTGCTAGCTTCTCATCAAACACCCCTTTACACTGTACCAATGCTAACAGCCTCACTGCTAGCTTCTCATCAAACACCCCTTTACACTGTACCAATGCTAACAGCCTCACTGCTAGCTTCTCATCAAACACCCCTTTACACTGTACCAATGCTAACAGCCTCACTGCTAGCTTCTCATCAAACACCCCTTTAGCCTGTACCAATGCTAACAACCTCACTGCTAGCTTCTCATCAAACACCCCTTTACACTGTACCAATGCTAACAGCCTCACTGCTAGCTTCTCATCAAACACCCCTTTACACTGTACCAATGCTAACAGCCTCACTGCTAGCTTCTCATCAAACACCCCTTTACACTGTACCAATGCTAACAGCCTCACTGCTAGCTTCTCATCAAACACCCCTTTAGCCTGTACCAATGCTAACAACCTCACTGCTATCTTCTCATCAAACACCCCTTTAGCCCGTACCAATGCTAACAGCCTCACTGCTAGCTTCTCATCAAACACCCCTTTACACTGTACCAATGCTAACAGCCTCACTGCTAGCTTCTCATCAAACACCCCTTTAGCCTGTACCAATGCTAACAGCCTCACTGCTAGCTTCTCATCAAACACCCCTTTAGCCTGTACAAATGCTAATCACTTTAATGATAACACATAGTACATCAGCTTGAGAAGCAGCATCTTTCACTGTCAGCACAGCCGTTCATTTGTTCAGATTTTCCACACAAAGCCTCTTTTTATCTTGATGGACAAAATGTGTGTCAACACCAAGGCCTTGTGATCCACTCAGGAAGCTGCTGCGTTTCACCAAGGGACAATAAGGACCCTACAATGGCAGTTTTCCAGAATATTCCTGAGCAGGCACTAGCAGACTATGGTGCTACAAACCAGTGACTGCCTGTGCAGTGGAGAAGCCATTCCACCAGCAAACCGAGCTTAAATGAGTAAGGAAATGAGTGCCTGGTAACCATGGCAACGTGCACCCCTTCCCAACACCGACTGCCAGCCCACCCATCAGGCCCCCCATCTAACTATGGCTGACAGATAAATAGGCCAGTAGCCCCATCACACTACCTCCCCACCCCCAGTGTCTGTACACACACACACACACACACACACACACACACACACACACTACATCCCCACCCCCAGTGTCTCTGTACACACACACTACATTTTTAGTGTTTCCTTACAATGGCATACCTGCATAAATATGTGTGCTAAAGTAAAAAAAATCTATTCATGTTTTATTTCGTATTTTCAAAGTGTTTTAACTTCACGGTGCAGCATGTGACTCCCCCATAAGGAACCCAGGAATAACGTGAAATAAGACGCTACGAATAAGAAGCTGAATGAATCGGAAGCTGCAAATGGCTAACTAACTTAGGCCCTGTGTGGCTTTGCCATTAGTTGGGGCGGCATAGGCGACCATGTGTAAGGAACCCGAGGACAACGGACTCAGCAACTGCACTGAGAAAGCACAGGGATCCGCAGCTCCACCCACTGTCCGCTCCAATTAACATATATTTGCATGTTGTGAACTTTGAAAATGAAAAGGCAAAGTAGGAAATGAAAAATCAAAAGGGAAAGTAAAAAAGAAAAAAGGATTTTAAATTTGTCACATCTGACTCGTACACGAGTCATTTTCATTTTGGCAGGATTTTTGCGAACAGACTAAATGGCAAAGTGGAGATTGTATTTTTGATTATCATTTTCATTTTACCTCTCGCAAGAAACCAGCTCCCATAAATCTCGACCAAAGACCTGTTACTTCAGTGTAGCTCCCCGCAGTTTAACAAATAACACGCCGTAACTACGGCGGCAGGTGCCGCTGTGCGTGTCAATTTTTATCCACTTTGCTTGTCAGTTAATGTGTCAATGCATGTTCTGACCACCCAGGCTCTCTGCCTTCCTTCCCACAGGTCCGGATGGTTCAGTCCCATGGAGGGGTGACATCGTGGAGGGGTGACATCGTGGAGGGGTGACATCGTGGAGGGGTGACATCGTGGATGTGACTTACAAACTGCAACATCGTGGGTGCAGCCTTCAATCTGTCACCCTACACAGGCTGGTGTGGAACACACACTCACAGATGGACCTTGACCACAGTTTACACCTTGCTTCTAGCAAGCAAGCCCACTCTTTCTTTTCCTATAATATTAGCAGTTGACCTTGGACTTCCAGAGATTTTTTTTCTCCCAGCTGGGTAGTTTTTGGCTCCTCGCCTCTGCTGTCATCTGACTTTCTTTGGCTAAAGAGTCCTCACACCTGGGCTTGAACAGCTGACCTAAAGACTATCCCAAAAAAAAAATACTTTAACGCCTTTCCACAACTGTACCATGACGTTGCAGCACTGGTCCAGTGTAGCATGCTATACCACTGGCACAAGTTAGCCAATATCAGTTATCGGTGATGCTAGACAAAATTATATCAGTTATTGCTGTGATCGACTCCCATCCTGGGCTGTTCCCTGCCTTGTACCCGTAGCTTCTGGGATCGTCTCCAGACCCACGTGACCCTGCATAGCAGAAGCGGGAATGGAAAATGGATAGATGGATTGAAATTTCCGCATCAGTGCATCCAATTTTCCAGGACGGCTGCAATATTGGGTAGTGACCACAGTCAGCCCAAGCGCCGGCATCGTGCATGATGGACCACTGGTCATGACACACAACCACTGTCGACCCAGACGTACCCAGGCTCCGACCACAGGTCTAGATTTCAAAGCCCATCCCAAGTGCCTGACACACACAGCTGACGGGAAACGCGTGCATGCCACCCAGCATGGTCCCCGTGTGTTTGCTACCTCCGTAACAGAAAGCGACAGAAAGACAGCGAGCCGTGTAAAAATGGATCGATCTGTGTGTTTATCGTCGATGCGGTCAGCTCCCAGTTTGCGTGTTGGATGAGTGACATCACAGACGCACCTCTCAGAGCGTGCCAGTCCAGGGAGGCAAACTGGAGAGTCTATCATCACTCAGGAAAGCTCTTTTTTAACAGGACAAAGATGCTCGCTCAGCTATATTTTCTCCAGGGGGATCTACCTCAATATCTCCTCCTCCCCCCATCAGCATTTATACAATTAAGATTCTTAAACTGCGAATACAACCAGGACTCACCGGCAGCAGGGACGCCCCAGCTGAGCACCTACCGAGGACTCTCAAAACCATTAATCTTTCAGCAACCAACGCATGAGCTGGCAAAACAACCAATTAATCTGATTGACTTATTACTGGGGCAGTGCGGAGCAGCCAACACTGATGTCTAATGCCACTTCGCTGAGGATTTAGCGGCAGTAAATAAGCTGTTCGTATCCCTCTTTGAAAGGAGAAAGCCAGGGGGTGTGGTCAAAGGCCCCGAGAGGATTGTGGGAAAAATGATGGAAGTAGCTTAAACTAGCAGCCGCAGGCCCTCACCATAGCAGGAATGAGTCTTCGTTTAGAGGAATGCTCTCTGAGGAGTTGGAGACAGTGGACTCTGGCTGTCTGTTGCTTGAGGTCACTGGAGGCGCTTAATGAATAAACCAGGAAAGTCTTCTGAGAAATGCTAATAACACCACAAGCAATGTGTGTGCCTGGGCCAATGTCATCCTCAAAATGAACTTTTACCTGCTCTGACAGAGGGTGCCGGGGTTCATGGGTGTATATAATCCCCATTATTGCAAACTGACCCCAAGCCGCTTTGGTTATTCCAAAAAAAGCACAGATGGACTAAAATGATGGCTACAGCTTTATGAAGGTCTCTGCCTGATTGCCTGCATGTTTTACACACACACACTCATGACAAGAGTGGCACCCTCCCCTGAATGCAGCACACGCCCATACATCGCTCTCATCCAATAAGGCTCTGTGACCTCTGTCCTCGTGCCACAGCCTGTAGCTGACAGGATTGATCTAAGGTGCTTCCAGTCACATCTGGGGGTGGTGTCTGGTTTCACTGCCCCGCCTTTTGTGCACCATCTGTCCTGTAACAGGAAAGCTCCCCCCACCCGCCCCCTTCCGATTCTGCTCACCGTGTCCGGAGACACGCCACCACACCCTAGCCTAGTATTTCCCAAACCGGTCCTCAGGGACCCCCAGACCATCAATGTTTTTGCTCCCTCCCAGCTCCCTGCCACAGAGTCCACATTTCTGCAAAAATTTAGACCCTCTGGGGGGCCTTGAGGACCTGGTACCGGCCTAACATGCCTCTGCTGAAGCGATCCTCTGCTCACGCCTCTTGTGATGGCACGCCCCCATCCCGCCCGCGTGTCCCCCTGGAATGCCATCTGCAGACGTGACTCTCCGAGAGACGAGCGGGGGATTTTCCATGTAACTGCTGCTCACGGACATGCATGCCAAAGCCTGAGTCTTCAGCATTATTTCATGGTCCAGTGGAGGTCTGTGGGGGTGCCCCCCTCCCAACTCCCGGCTAATTAAATCCCAGTCAGCCGTGCATTGGGAGGACTGGGAGAACTGGAGGGGGTAGCGGCAGGAGAATGTTGGCCCACAGAGTTTTACTTTTTATTACAGCTACTTAAACCACGACTTCCTGGCTGTTAAACAATCACTGCGCTGGTCCGGCTCGCAACTTTAACGGGAGATTAGCAGGATGCATTTTTATGGCCGCAGCTTTTAGCGGAATGGACGCTGCACAGAAAGACACGGTCATGACGGGTGCCGCCGTTCACACCAGGGGCTCAGTGCTCCCCCCTCTCCGAGCGGCTTACTGAGACACTCCACCGAAATTTTTCATATATTAACAGTGTCTGCGCCGCGTTTATGTAAATTCACCCTATTTATTATTATGATCAATATTTAAAAATCCATCATATGTGCGCAAAAGACTATGCTAGTAAATATTTTTCAGTCGATAAACATGAAGGATATTGAAGAGATGTTCAGATATCTTTGATGGACAGTAAAGCACCTGGAACTCTGATAGTCTCTGATGACATCGCTTGGCCCTTAAGCAAGACCCTTAACCCCCCCCCCCCCCCATCTCAAAAACATATCTGATGATTGAATAGATATAGATCTGGATGTCAGCTAGAACTGGCCATATGCCGCCATACACGAGCAGAGAGGGAGGGGCCTAAATTACAGCCCATCAGCTTCTCATGCTCCTCAGCTGTTCTGCAGGGAAGAATTTAACTGTTGGGGCGAAAGCAGCTGGCTGGTAATCGGGGACCCGGAGGTCCGGCCTGAGCTTCAGCTCAACCTGATTTCTGTGATATCAGTATGGACACAGTCTTCTGCCTCCTCTTAGTATATAGCACAATTAAAGACCTGTGTGCATATTAAATATTATGGGATATCCACAGCACTCTTTGCATTAATACCTCTCTCTCCCTGACCTAAAATCTGTTTCGGATTCTGAATGAAATCCAAGAGGCCGCTACGCTAATACTGGGCAAGCTGGTTTTTAACGCTGAGACCTCCCAGCTGGCCCTACTTATGTTTAATGACACAGTCTAAATAAAAGGGCTCATCGAGATGAGAAAGCATCTTATCTCAAACCGAAGAAAGTGGCGCGGTGCCTTGGCCAATAAACCCATATACATCATACCCTCTCAGCCAGAGGCTGTGGAGGACAATGAAAACCCCTAGGAGAGACGGTAAGGTCTGCGATGACAGCCGCGCCTGACACGGCTGCGAGGCATATCCCACGTGACACGTCTTTGTGCTGAGATCACGTCTGCTGCGCTCACAGTCACACTGTACAGTGACGGGACGGGTGCAGGATCAGTAAATAAAATGCAACAAAGACATGATATAAAAGGGCCACGCAGTCACCCCGGAAAAGCAGAGAATGCAAGCGGCGGAGAGACATGAACCATGTCACATCATCGCCATGGTAACATCGCGGTGCTGCGGGTCGCCATGTGGAGGGATGCAGCGAACATGGCTGTGAGGGAGTCCTGTCCAGATGCTCGCTCCCATCCTTGTGGCTGGCAGGCAGCCCTGGCCAGGCGGTGTGATGCAGTGTCACCCTCTGCCCTCACGTTTAAGCATCTTTGTTCTCTGACACAATGGCACGACGCACAAACAGGACACGTCTCTGGCACTGCGGTTACTATGGAAACAGACAGCAATCTGCCCGAGCGCGGCGAGAGAGGAGCGGAGACAATGTGGCTTTAGAATCCAAGCTTGGCCGCCATCCGGGCCGAACCGCGGTCCTCGGGAATGAAACCCGGGCCTCATGCTGGCACGGTCACACGGCCCCGGCCCCGCCCCTCGCCAAGCGGCTCAGAGCCCATGCACAGCAGGTGCGACACTTCACAATTCACACAGCCCGGAGATCGACCAGACCCCGAAGGATATCGGCACCCGGGCAGCTCTGGTGAGGCGAGAAAGGCCGATCGGCAGCCCGGCGCGGTGCCGGCACAAGCACACCGCTGACTATCCGCTTCCGTATTGTATTCCGACATCAGCGCCTGGGACAAGCTCCAAACCCATTTAGACCTCAGAGAGGATGATGTCATCAGCCCCATGATTCGGTGAAACACGGCCACATTTATAACGGGCAGAATCAATACTAAATGAATGATACACAGAGCACTAATGCACTGCTGAGTCCCGTGGTGGGCGGGGCCGCCGTGGGCTGTCAGTCACTGATTGCTTCAATCCACTTCCATTTAGTCACTTTATTGCTTTGCAGCGAGTGATTGGTCAAGCAGGATTATCCCGCCCATGTTGGGAAAGCTGTCGCCCCAAATCTCCCATTGCTGCGAATCATTAAAGGAGCTAACATTAAGCTATTCACCGTGGAGTGCATTCAGAAATCAGAGGTTAGCAGACCATGGTTCTGCGCAGCCAGAATGGGCTCATGTCCAGACTCATGTCTAGGCTCATGTCCAGGCTCATGTCTAGGCTGTAAAGACACCACCATGATCACCTTCACGAAGGCTCCGTAGGCAAGAGTTATGGAAACACCATCATGAAGCAGATCTCAGACCGGCCTGGTCCAGGAAAGCCGGCCGGGAATTCTCCATCCAGTACGCTTAGGTAGGCAGGCTAATGGCCCCTCCCCATTCTCCCCTAGTGCACCCAGTTCCTGAAGTCCACAGGACAGGGGTGTGGCCCGCCGTGGTCACATGACAGCCTGCAGCAGATGGCCAGCCCCCTCAGTGCGCCATCGGAAGCGGGAAGCGGATTTCACAGGGGATTGGATTTCCTTTGTGTTGCTTGGCCACCCCCCCTCCCCACCCTTGAATCCAAGGGGCCATCATGTGACTCTATTGTTTATGCACCCATTACACACTGGGGGGGGGGGCATCTCCCAATCTGCCGGCTGCTAAAATTCCCAGAACCAGCCCCCTCCAGGTGTCGGGCCATTGAGAGCCTGCAGACAAGGAGAGGCGTGACGGAGCCTCTTAGGGATTCTGAGTCTATGTCCACCTTCTCAGGAGGCGTTAAAAGCCCAACATGTTCACCTTATCAACAGATCCTGCTCGTAACATCCTGCTCCTTTACAGCTCAGCTAAGCTTCAGAGCTCAAAAAGCAAAGCGAGGTCTACCCTTCAAATTCAGCACCTCAAAGACAACCATAAAAGATTTACTACGTCATATCTTCCAGACCATACTCCAATGCACCCTGGCAGAAGACCTATTTCAGTTGGATATTTAACCTTGAAGGTGTTCTGCTAAAGATCAGCTTTCTATGTGTAAAAAAAATGTACATATTGCATTACAGGGGTCAAATCCAGCTAAAGGAGTTTTTGAACAAACTGGAAAAGTATAGATGAGAAGCCAGTGCTGGTTAAGGAGCTTATCTAAGTTCACTTTAAAAATGGACTCCATTATGACAAGACCACATAGTTAAAGAGAAAATCCAGGCTAACTGAACTCATAACATCACTTGGAGGTCCCAGCCCTGATCAACGAGCTCTCTGCACAAGTACTCCCCATTCCTCGGTAGCTTGGGAGGCTCGAGGTAGTGACTAGCTCATCTGGGAAAGGAACATCAAATTCAGCAAGGCACTAATGCGGCTGCCCCATTCCCACATTCCTGCAGGCATGCCCATGAGAAACCCCTTCGACAGCTGCAGGCGGATTCCTGACACACATCTTTTAATGCACCATGGAAACGCATGTGGCCGGCCATTCCGCTGCACCAACTGCAAGCCTAACATTATCAACGGCGCTAAATTGGATTGGACCAGCTCTACCAGGTCCTGGTACACACCATCTGTGACCGATATCCATATTCTTCATATCTGGCGGAGAATCGGAAGGCAGCTAATGGCTGATGCTGACTTTTCAAGGCAGATTGCTGCGAACCTGGCATTTCATGTTTAGTGGGGCACATGCTTGACTCCTGTAGTATCTATTTCCTGGTAAAAGGAGCATTAGCACACTGATTTGTATGCAAAGAGCATAAAGCAGAAGCTCTTTTCATAGACAATGAAAGAATCAACCAGGAAACTTGTAATGGCAGACCTCCTCCAGCAGGGGATGCTCACCTTGGTGCCACTGTAGAAGTCGTCCACAGAAGTGGCATTCATGAAGGTCTGCTGCAGGTGTGTGCTGGTGTCGATGCCGCCCGGGATCACCAGCTTGCCTGTGGCATCTATGACCTTTGCTCCGCCAGGAATCATAAGCTCCCGGCCCACCTGCTGGATGATGCCGTTCTCGATGTAGACGTCCGCCTCCTGGGTGAAGTCATCATTGACCACCTTCCCGCCTTTGATCAGGATCCGCACTGTTGCTGAATTAGCAGCCATTGTCCTGTGGGGACAGACCACAAACACGCTGGTTTGCTGGGTGATGGGACAACGTTCATTTGTATCGGTGCACTGAGACGGAGTCGCTGCCAGGTGGCGATGTAGTGCTGAATGCGACCACCTTCCAACTGAAACAGCTTCACCGCAAAATGCCTCCTTAACAGCTACTGATCTGCTCCTGGCTATCCGGGTGTTTAAGTTGTACAAATGCGTCTATATATAGTAACTCACACACACGACAAGCATCAGATAGCTCTGCAGCAGAAATTAAATCAGGCAGCTTTTAGGCCTTATAACCCTCCACACATTTTTGACAGTGCGTGTTAAATAATTTACAAAGGCATAAAAGACATGAATTATTAAGCAACTTCTAAAAGTCCTAGCTTGTGTTCATGGTTACCAAAGACAACAATAAAAACACATGATGTTTTATGCAAGGTATAAAGATGATAATTGCATCAGCAATAACAGTAATTGCAGGGAAACGTTTAAGAACAGTAGCAAGTGTCTCTCCAAAACTACGAGACCCACTACTGATCACTCCAATGTTAACAGACTACATTCAGAAACGTGCTCCTGATCTTACCAATCAGAAGAGGCTTTACTGAAAAAGCTGCTGCTTATCATCCGAATGACAAGAGTTTATGGCAAACACCAACTACTCACATCAGGGATGCATCAATACCATTCTTTTTAAGACAGAGTATGAATACCGATCTTCGCTGTCTGGTACTCACCAATACCAATACCAATTAAGAAATGGGGTTGTCTAATAAAATAATATGTAATATTTTAATTTAAAAGTAGTGGGATAAAAAATAATATAGAAATCCGCCCTACCACCCTACACACACATGCATACAAACACGCGGGGGGCACTGATTAGTGGTGCTCATGGAAAATGACAAATAGGCAGGATGGACTTAATCACAACTTAAAAACATGTCACGGGCCGTTCAAAAACAATGGTTCACAAACATTTTGCACCACAAACCACCTCAGAAATTACTACACTCTCCATTACGATAGTAAGTTTGTTCCTCATAAACAATATGCTGGGTAAGAAATTCAGTTATTACCACTGAAAGAAGGTTTTCATTTGACATTTTCTCTCTGTGTTGCACATTGGGTTGTAGCAGTGTGGTGGTCCACACTTTGTTTGGTTCTTAAATGTGCACCATGCTCTGCCCTTCGTCATTCATCCTGAAGTGTCTCCACACGTCAGACATTTTATGGTGCCGTTTGTTTTGCTTCTTGGCAGCATCATTGATGCATCACTGTATGGTTTCGGTTATAGGAATCGGCACATTGTCACAAGGACGAGTATGAGTACATGAGTGCTGTATCGGAGCCGATACCAATATGAGTACTGATGTACGTCTAATCCAGACCAATGACAAGAGACTTTATTAAAAGTATTACCGTACCTCTGTTCCTGCCCAAAATGGTATATTACATATGGTATATTACATATGTATATTAGCTGAGGCAGAGAAACGCGGACGTACCAGTGTACGTGTACGACAGTGTACGGCTCCTCTTACTGTCCTTATGATGACAGGACAGCTTTTTCCATAAAATATAGCTTTTGTCTTTTATCGGTACTGATCATATATCAACTGCTATTAATATATTAATTAATGCACCTTATAATGCCAAGTTGGAAAAGACAAAGCAACCCATAATCAAATAGGGCATGTACATACAATACTGAGCAAAAGTCTTAGGCAGCCAAAGAAACTGACTGATGATATTCATGTTGGTGTGAAACTATGATATTACAATTTGTCAACTATGCTAACAGTACAGTAGAAGACTTTTTCAAGACTAAATTCTGACACTCTCTCACATCTAGATAATGTGTCATTAGTCACAGAGTTTTTTTGTCGCAAAGTATGATTCTGCAAAGACTGGGCATATTGTAGGGTCACTATTTGGTACTGCAGAAAGCTCACCTATTGGTTGTTGACAATGTCCGCGTCATTATTTGCAAAGGGCCAAGACTAAGACCTATGATAATACTAAACATGGCTGATTTTATCGGAACGTCAGGATGAGACATGACAGCAATCCTGACTACATCATGGCGAACAACCGATGTAATGGGAGCTGGCCACAGTTCGAGCGAAACGTACATAATTTTACTCCAAAACTGGAATTTTTTCTGCGATAGTAAAAGTGAAAAGTGAAAAGTGATAAGAAAAAGATAGAAAAGTGGTTTGGCGTAAGGCCAGCATTAGCCATTTCAAAATCTCTCATAAAGTCAGTAAAGGCAGTAACCGTCCAATATACCCATGTATTTGTTGACTTAACCAGTAGTATACCATGTTGGGATAATAAATACCTCATTGAGCTATTTAACTAATTAAATTAATTAAGTAATTGAGCTAGTGGTGAAATTTAATGAATACATGGAACGGTTGAGGTGCCCCTGAGGAGAGATCCGGGAACCGATCCGGGAACTGTTCCGGGAACTGTTCCGGGAACCGATCCGGGAACCAAAGTGGAGTTCTGGCCAATCAACAGGAAATCAGTCACTTTTTGTAGAATAGAAGAAACTGGGTTACTGCTCATTTGCATATGACCTAATGTTAAGTCTTTTCTGAGCAAGTATACTACCCAAAAAATAGCTTTAAACATTTTCTTTGACTGCCAAAGACTTTTGCACAGGACTATATACATTGTATTTGTGTGTGTGTGTATGGATTTGTTTCCCTTTCAAACTAATCACTGCAAAAATACAGCACAGAAGTATATATCATAGTATAGCATAGTACAGAACATTATATTGCATACTGTAGCACAGCATATAGTATACTGTATACTGTAGTATGGCTGAGAATAACAGAGTATAGTCTAAGTTCACTATCTATATCCTTCTTGTTTAGAGTATTTTATATTATGCGTCACAGTGGGAAATGTGTAAAACTGCTTGATTCTAACAGCGATCCACATTCTATTAGACATTCAAATGTGTTCATTTTAATTACGAAGATAAAATAACTGCTCTAGGTCACTGATTCCTACAATGTCAAACATGTCAAAGAGTGAGAAGAAAAAATTCCTTCAAAGTAAAGACTCCATAATTAAAGACAAACCTGCTAAATGCATGTATTAATAAAATACATATTAAAGAAAAAAAGAAAAAGAAATTCTTCTCAGGCTAGACTGCATGCAGCATCAGATTAGTGTGTAATTACAAATATTCAGCAAATGTGCATTCTATGCTATAAACTATATCCAGATCGAAAAGTCGGGAAGCAAAAACATAAAATCCTGGCTGATCAGGAGGCAGACAGATATCAGCCTGCAAGGGCATCAACCGATACATAAAGACAAACATGAACGGCACCTCACTGAAGATCTGCTTCAGCCCTGGGCAATGCGGACAGCAGTAAGTGGCATTTTACAGTGTCTTTGCACTCCTGACCCTCTCACCAACCTTCCTGTCCTCCTCTCGTGAATCTCATGGATATGAGACCCATGAATTTGTGGGGTCATCCGTAGCAGTGGGTCCCAACCCAGTCCTCACGGACCCCTAGACAGTCCATATTTTTGCTCTCTCCCAGCTCCCTACACACCTATACCATGTATTCGGTGGGGGGTGGGAGCAGGAAGCGAACAAAAATGTGGACTGTCGGGGTGTCCCTGAGGACTGGGTAGGGAAACACTAATCTATAGGGCTTCAGTTGGCTGTAAAGAGACGTGTAACATCAGTACCAGCCATTTTACCAGATAAAGATTGTAATGAGGGAGATGATGGATTTCAGGTGTCTTTGGTGGTTATGCTTAACACACAGGCGCACACAGGTGTACACATTCACCATGCAAAAGGCATGTTGGTGTGACAAGGCCATCATGGGCCCTGCGCTGGATGGAAAGGGACGAGAGACAGAAATAATAGCCAAGAAAATGTCACTCCTTGGCCCAGGGCCTGTCACACTCAGGCAGGAGAGCCTGGACCATTCATGGCAAAAAGTCATCGGCACCCTGGGGCCGGTCTGCGGGAATCTGGCTCAGTTCTTCCACATAAACTTCCTTCAGTTTCTGCTGGATGGGTGCAGCCTGACAGTGGTCACTAGAAGAGCACTGTCCACCTGGAGGAAACGCGGCATTATGGGACAGCAGATGACGGGCTGGCCTGGCAGGGTGTGGAGTGCAAGCCGTCTTTGGGATTGAGTGAAGAGAGCATAGTGTGGTGACCTCAAGCTGTTCTTTGGGCCATCATCACTAACATGGCAACGAACACATGCTGTCTAGAATGGCTAGAGGTCATTAACGAGCTTTACGGAATCTCCTCCTCAGCCATTTGGTAGAGATGACCGCGTTACGCCCCTGCCAGATTAAATGGGGCCCCATCGCTTGCCTCTTCTACCTGGCACATGCACTACCCGCCATGAGCCTTGTGGTTGTGGAATATCTGCTTCCGCCAAGAGCCTCTCTTTCACGATGACATCTTTCCAAGCTTTTTTTTTTTTCTTTCCGTTAGGCTTCCATCATTTTCAAAGCAGAAACGTCTGCAGATTTTGTCAGTGTTTGTCAGGCCAGAAACACCACTAATTATACCCCGTTTCACTGCGACTCTTTACTCTCTGCTCGTCTACTGCTGAGAGACGTTCACGGTCGACCACACTTCCTGCAGCCTACAGTGACGGGGCAACCAGCGCAAACAGAGGAGTAACCCTAACCCTCGCCATATACGCCGAGCACGGGGATGTTTACTCGCGTGATTCATCATGATCAAGGGCCACTCCGGCAACAGAGCCCCATCTCCGGCCTCCATGCAGGATCACACTCACACCCATCAGCGTGGACGGTGACCTGCTGCAGCTCAACCCAGAGAAAGCTTCACGTCACTGCTTTGTATGTGCTCGACAGCAAAACGGGCTCTTCCCAGTCGGCCTGATCCACAACCCTGAGCGACCACTGTAGCCTTCGGAGTAGAACAATTCAAAATGATCCTAAATGCACAGCATCCGCCATGGCCCTGAAACAATGAAGACGGCAATGATGATGCAGAAATAGTGCAGTAACAGCCAACAGCACTGGCAGACTGTGAAAAAAAAAACTGATCTGATATATGAATTCAGGTGCAGCTCTTCTTAACGTGTCTCTGTAAGCAAATTAACCGAAATGTCCAAGCACACGACACATAGGAAATTAACAAGGAAACAGTGGAGCATCTGCCAGGAGGAGGTGGGAGTGCATTTAACATGGAGATTTCCATATGTGATTATGGTAAGAACACAATGCTGATATTGCAGCTAAAGCAGAACATTTCTCTCTTTTGGGCAGGTCTCCTCCCAGCCATTAAAGCCCACACACACATTTCCTGTGATTTTCATCCCCCCACCCCCCCACACATACACACACATACTGTCATTGGGGTCCAGGCACCCCTTGCCCCAGCACCAGCTCCCAGTCGATGCCCCAGACCGCAGGAGTGAGCTGCACAGTCACTGGCACTGGTAAAATGCGGCGGACCCGGGTGACGTCATCTATGTGGCCCGTCAGTGAGTCTGGGCATTAATATTCGTTTCCAGCTCGTCAGACACCCTTCACAGCCACTGACAATTACTACTGTATAAGCAAAACAAGCATTACATTACAAAAGAAGCACAGCAGACGGAAAACCGAGGAAAATACACGAAAACGTGCGTTAGCACAGCGACCTTCCAGTAACACCCATTAGCGCAGCGGGCGGCTCGGGGCCCAGACACCCGGCCCAGTGTCTCGGGAGGGGTACCGCTAATGAAGCAGGGTGGGGCAGCTAACAACGTTAAGGAAGGCCACTTCTTTGGCCCCACCATCACACCCCCGTGAGTCTGGCATAGTCCCTCGTCTGCTTTGGTACCCGTGCGATCCCGATATAGCGCATAAAACCGCAGGCCAGCAGCGCAAAGACTGAACACTGAAGACGGATGACAGCCCGAGTATGTCTTCAAATAAGCGGTGATGTGAGCGGACAGCCGCCCGCAGACATTTCACCGAATTACAGCTTTTGGGGGAGCGGGGAGGGGGTGTCAGTCTGAGTGCCAAAGGAACGCGCCTGATCCCTTCATTCCCATAGTGTGCCCATCACTGGATAAATAAATGCATATTTACTCCAAATTCAAGGATTTTTGCCCACAAAAGGCAAATGATTCAATGAAAAATGTGCCTTCTTTGTGCCTCAGAGAGCATCCGATCATGAATAAATCATTAGGGAAATTGGGGTTTATTCGTGTGGCTCTAACCAACCAGCCCCAGCTTTAAAGGGGATTCCGCAAAACGCAAACACCAATCCGTCATATCGAAATGATTTTTATCCAAGTACGATGCTCATTTCGCTAACAAACAGATGCTCGTACCCCGTTACATCGCATTTCACATCCACGTACCTTTATGTAATCGAAGCAAAGAAACATGCGGATCTTCAGCCCGGATCTTTGTTATCCGAGCGATGGGTGTGACAGCTTTACAGCTACAGGCAGATTCGCCTTTCGGCCGCAAATGCGCTAGAGAATAACGCCTCCCCGGCTCGCTGGGGCAGCTGGAGAATGGAAAATGAAATGCAGACGTTTAGCGACCCCATGGCTGCCGTGCGTCTCCGGAAAGGCGTTTAAAATGCGGCCGGACCGCATCACGCCTGTCCTCGTGCCGGGACGCGGCAGCTCATGACAAAGGGGCCCGACGGCACACGGAAGGTGCACGAGCATCCCCCGATGGGACATCGACACTAGCTGGGCTTTCCACAAAACGCGCAAAATGAAGCTTTCCCCAGCAGATGCGCTGAAAGGATAAAGCTCCGGTACTGCCGTCGCGCCGCAGTCGCAAGGCGGGCTGAAGATGCCTCGTCGAGCTGCCCCGATCAACGGCGGACACCTACCTTACTCCGCTCCGAAATGCTGTTCTCCGCCACGTTTAAGCGCAGCCCGCAAGCCAAAGACAGCCGGAGCTCCTATGTAGATGTAGAGCACGGATGCCGAGGCAGCATCATCCAGCGCAGGCGGCGGCCGGATGCACCAATAACGGGGAGCCGACGGCGAGGCACCCGAGTCGGGACCAATGCACGGGCAGCTGGGGCGGTGCCGCCGCCGCCCTGAGCCACTCTCACTGGAGGGTGGAGAACTTCAGCTGAAGGAGACAGGGTCCTAAACATGGGCTGGGGGATGGAGGAGACCTCGGTATTCACTATGGAGGGGGGATGAGGAAAAGGTCCCAGTGTCATACAGGGAGACGGGAGACTGTCCGGACCGCGGAGCCACATCCCTGCCCATCCGTCCATCAAGAAGCTAATTTCTGAAGGAGGACACATTTGATCATTCATCTTAATGTAGATAGTGTCCAGTTTTTAGGTAAACGCAGATGTGATTTTAGGGTAAAAGGAAATGTGTTTCTATGCTGATTTTTAATTATGGGAACTAGAATGATGGAAACACTTATTTGTCTAATGTACCGGAAAAAATATTACAGGCCTATCCACCGTATGCACAGCATGAAATACGTCAACGCACATGAAGTGGAAAAGTAAAGACACAGGCGATTTTTTTTTTTGCACAAAAACAGTACATTTATTCAAGTGTTCTCCAGCACAAGTACATAAGAAAGGGGTCTTTTTCTTCTTTCTGGGCACTGAAAAAACTGGACGAAGGTGGAGCGAGTGTGACCGCTACATGGAGGCACGCACTGACCTTTATATTATAATCCATCAACAGCTATGTCACGAAAAATAGTTACACAGGAGTACAATAGTATCACTGAGAGATATACAGAGAGTTGACCTGTAAGTCTGTGAAATGTACATTATTGTTGTCAATAAATATCAAAGCGACAGTAGAAATTACAGTCCGATGAAAGTAAAACAAACATTATAAAGTACGGAGGGTCTGGCTGTATGGAATGGAGAGCACAGGAGCGCTGCCGCCAGGCAATGAGCAAATACAATATGTAACAGTAAAGGTTATTACCAAAGGTCTCTCTAATCTCCAATATGAATACATGATTTCCCACAGATAAGCACCAACTACAGCAATGTCTAGGCTAAAACACATGAATCTGTCCATTTTCATTTTTTTATTTTATTTTTTTCAAGTACAAAGTTAAAATGCCTTTGTTAATATATTTGTATAAGAGTAAAATAATAGTGCTTTTTCATTACTACGAGAACTTAAAAACAGTCATTGTCAAGACAAGTTGATTTTTTTTCCTAACAATATATTTTTCTTTTTTAGATAAAATTGTGTAGCACCTTATGAAACACCTACAGTCCCTCTTTTTATGTTTTGTTTTTTATAAAAGAAAATGCAAAAAAACAAAAAAACAAACAAAAAAAAAATAAAAAAAACAAAAAACAAAAAAACAAACAAAAATAACCAATAAGTGAATAGCGCGTGTAGGGCTGCGCGTCAGAGCTGCGCCTTTTCCTTCTTAAAGCTGTCGCGACGCTAATAGGCGCATCGTCGGGTCGCTGAACACGCGCCGTAGTCGCGCTTGGAGACCCTCGGAAGCCAGCTGCATTGTAGCTTATTTTCACACAGATTCACCAGCTCTCTCTCGTCCCTCTCATCGAAGCGTTACTAATTTCATGATATATATTAGCAAAGAATCATATTTGTACATCCCATAGGCAATTTAAAAAGACATGGACCAAAAACAAAATAAGCACCAGGCAAAGTATGTACAGTAAAACGCAGGCATTGTCATTAATTCTATTTCAGGAGAAGGGATCGTCTGGGTATTATCAAAACTGAAGGAGTGACATGCATCCAGTGCAATGGTGGCTATTACAGTATCATCCATTGACGTGTGGCTGGGCTAATCACATTTGCTTGGTAAAATATAAGTAGTTTCCTGTTAAGTTAGATTCAAAGAAAAATGTGACTAAAGTTAATGCACCTTTTCCCCTTTTCTTTGCTGAAGTCAGAGAAGCACCTTAGCTAACCGCCCTGGGAGCAGGATCGGCCAGTGGACAGTGAACCATCTCGCCGGTATGCAAGAGATGCGGAGTCAGGGGGGGAGCACAATCCCACCTGATTTCACAGAGGTGTGCAGTTCACATATCAACCTGCAGGCCGCGCCCCACGAAAGCATAACACGGTGACGTTCTCACCCCACCTCCCATAGTAAAACGGAGGGAAATGCAGAGGCGGGAGCTCACGTGTATCGCTCCTTTCAGGCAGATGGATAAACTGAAAAAAAAATCTCCATCGTTCAGAATACACCCCCAGTCTTTCACACCTGTTGGCACAGCCCTAGAATGGTCAAGTACTGCAATTCGTACAGTTCACATCATAAAGCAAAAACGAGAGACGAGCACACACTGAAAAAGAAAGAGAGGACGATAATATGGTAACGGATAACGAAGGAAAAAAGCGACATCGGAGAATGAGTTTTAACGGGTATAAAAAGGCAGAAGGGCAATGTGGGGGGAGCTGCACCATATCGTTACAGATTTGCACCTGACTGAATAGATTGCGTGGGCGCGGGGCCACAAGGGCTTCTGGGGAGCCAGCTGTAACGTGCCCGCCTGTGGCCCCTGGCCCTCACACAGTTGTACAGTAAAATGACAATGTCCTGGGTGTAACTAAAAAAGTAGTTTACCACAGTCTGTGATCTCAAACGTTTTGGATGACAAAAAACATCACCGCTCACTTGGCTGGCTTAGATTTATTTATTTTTTTTTCCCGGTTTTGTGCTGCCACAGGCAATGAGGCCTGAGAAGAACAAGGCCAAAGGGTTTGGAGAGAGCACCAGTAAGGAGCACCAGTAAGGAGCACCAGTAAGGAGCACCAGTAAGTTTGTGTACAAAAGCTGTGGTAGGTAAAAAATCACGGCTTTGTCAGCCTCCTGTCGGCCGCCGTACAGCCTTCCGTCCACCGCCCACCTCCCCCCACCACGACGGGGACCGGGGGCCGGGGGCCGGGGGCCTCTCTCAGCCACTGTAAGTATTGCATTGCCTTTTTTTTTTTTTATTTGTGGAAGTCACGCCGTAAAAATAAAAACGACAAAAAGAAATACAAAAGACCAAGAAAGCCAAAAGATCCCTGGCTACTTAATGCCTGTATCCCTGTCTGCCTGAATCATAAGGCCACACGAGAGAGATGTATTTCATCACCTGAAGCACCATAACTTAGTGACCGCTGTGCAGTAGTACCTTGTTTCTGTTGATGAGCTGTAAACAAGCACTAAGTGGGCCGGGCTGCTCGCATCTCAGTCCGAAGGTCCCCTACAGATGGAGAGGGGACCACGCCCCTGCTGTAGGCTTGTAACTCTCTCAGTGACGGCTCAGTAGCTTGAAGTGTGAGTGTTGCCGAAGGAACCCCCCCCCCCCCCCCCCAACCCCATGCCGGACCTGTGGTCTGATCCGCCACCATCATGCTGTAATGACTGCCCAGTTAACACACACACATATATATATGCTCAATATACCATGCAGTATATATACGCATCTTAAGAAAGATCATTAGTTTTCCGTTGTTCCAAATGTACCTTTTCCCAGTGCTGTTAAAAGAAAGCCTCAAACACAGCTTGCTCACATAGATCAATATAAAAAAATTACTGGATAACATTGCTAAAAATTAAAATGACATAAAAAAAATTAAATAGAATAAAAGAATGACATTTAAATTTCGAGAAATAACGTAAAACATCTAACTTTAAATGAATTTGAATAATCGAGATTGGTAAATTTGCTTTTCTCGTTGTTTGTTAAATATCAGTTTTTGTGTATGTTGCTGTGTTGCTGGGTGGGGTGCTGCGGCTCGGTCTACTCGCAGGCGAAGTACTCTTTCAGCGGTGCAAACAGGTGGCGGATGACCGGCACGCTCCAGGACCGCCCCAGGAGTCGCTGCCGGGACAGTCGGCTCATGTTGGACACGTCTGTGTAGTGGACAGGGAAGCCGAACACCCTGGAGCGGACGCAAAGGAAAGCGGCTTGGAGTACTCACACAGGACACAGTAATCAGAGTACTCACATGAGATGCAGTACTTTCACCCAATAGTGTACTCACACAGGTTCAGGCTAGTGACAAGTTACTACATACTACCACTATGTTTATGTCATGTGTGAAAGAATCTGCTGAATCTGGTAGTTTCAGGCACTAGCAACACCAACATGCTCGGACTATAATAGTAATAATAATAATAACAATAATAATAATAATAATGAAGGGGTATTGAAAATGAATGGGGGGATGAGGATGGTGTTTGAGTCCCGCATGCGGGCCCTACCTCTCCATCTCAGAGCACCACAGAATGTCCTCCTTCTCGTTCATGTAGACAGGGTAATGCTGGTCTTTGCCCTGCTTGATAGAATTAGACCGAGTGGTGATGGTTCTCACTTTGCCGAACTGCAAAGACAAAGTAGTGCTTCCAGATGAACACGCTTCCTCACTCTGCCACTGCAGGATCACAGACCAAGACTCCCGAAGGATTCCCAGCTTCTGCTGTGCAGCCTGGTACTCCCCATCTTTTTAAAGAGCAGGAAGTCTCCCTGCCCAGCCAGTTAGCCGACTGTTCGGACAAGGCCTCGCCTGGCCTCTTTTCGCTGGTCAAAATGCCCGACGCCGGAGCCGTTCACTGGACTGTAGAAAACGAACCCGAGCTACAGAAGCTAAATGGTGCTCCTGAGCTTCCTCACAGTGAGCCGGTGTTGTCTAGCAGGGTAAACACCTTCCGGTCCAAATGGCTTCACAAAAGCATTAAAAGCCAAGCTGAACAGAAAGGTGTCGTATCTATCGCATCCCAGGGCTTCAGACAGCATACACATGTATGCAGTGTTTAGTAGGCATGACATACATGGAGAAAAGCCTTCATACATCAAACACTGACCTCAATCTGCCCGAAGGGGTAGGGGGTGGATTTATTTCATTTAGGCAGCTGTACACCCCCCACCCCCCACAGAAAACCTCAAAATGGAAACAATCATCTGAGGAATTGAGGCAAAGCCTTGGTCAAATCTGACCCTTTTAACCTTTATGGATGCAGTGTGTGCTTCTGGGCATGATTGGTAAGTTACCCTATAAGGTCCATCTTGCCCAGTGTCCAAGCACATGCCACAGTGGGCAGGACACTCACCTTGGCTGTCCTCCCATGCTCCAGGCAGTCTTGCAGGTCCAGCTTGTCATTCGTCATGGCTGTCAGCGGCCTGCATGGTGAAGAGAGACGGGCCTTTCAAACGTCTATGTGACACACACCCAAAGTCACACCGAACACATCCGCCTCTTCAAAGATGTTCTTGGCTGGGTTCTGTTCTGATTGACGCACTTTCACACGGTTTGGAACATGAAACGTAAATATAAGGTCGTCGTGACCGAGATTCTATACTGATTCTCTAGCATTTATTGGTCTAGCCGGGTTCTCTGTTTTTGGGTTCTTGAAAAGCACTAAGTATTCAATGTATTATTTTTTATCATGCAACGTTAAGAAGGATTTCCACGGAAATCCATTGGTTTCCCGCTGTGGCATCCTGATGAAAATCCTGTTCAAATTTTTAAGAAGAAAATGGCAATTAAAATATACTTCAAACTGCTGTATGGAGGAGGGTCTGCAACTGCGGCCAGTAGCTGTGGAAAGTGTGTCCCATCAGATCACAACATGAATGCCCAGCAGACTAACTTAACTCATAATCTGGCCACAGAAGACCCCGACCCTTGCAGGGGAGGCACCCTTTCTCACCTGTTCATGCCAGGAAGGTTACCCCAGAAGTAGCGGGCGCGGTGAGCTGCTGACACATCCTTAGCATCGATCATCACAGGGTTACACTGCAGGGAAAGAAGATCCAGACTGAGCCCCATCTAACAGGGAGACCTGTCACCCGTGCAGGGACAGACCGGGCTATAGCGTGAGGAAGGGGGTGCTACTGTTCTCAATGATGGGAAGCAGATCTTACTAAGTCGAGGTTAATGCCGGATGTTTCAGCGAATTTGGTTAAAACATCCAGCATGTGGTTTCTATGTTGCCATTTAGGTATGATGAATAGTGTTTGTGTCGTGGCACCTCAACGAGGCAAAAGGAATGAGAACATTCTAGTCAAGGAATTTAACTTAGAAATTTTACTCTAACGTCGATTTAAGTCTTGTAAAAAATACAAAAAAAATGATGAGCAGCAATTTAAATTCAATGTAACATTGACAAAAATATTTGACACTTACAGTTAAAACATTTAAAATATTAATTATTATTTTATTTGAAAATATACTAACTGAAATGACGTCAATCTATATCATTTGTAGAAGTTAGTATACTCTACATCAGGGGTGTCAAACTCCAGTCCTGGGGGGCGGAGCCCTGTGTAGCTTAGTTCTTTCCCTGTTCCACTACAAATAATTCAGCTCAGGAGCTGTATGGTAATTAGCAGAAGGAGTTAAATCAGGTGTGTTAAATAAGGGGAAACCCAAAAATGTACAGGGCTCCGGCCCTCCAGGACTGGAGTTTGCCACCCTTGCTCTACATGTAAAACTGACTGCAGTACACATCATTGCCACAGAGTGGCAGTCATTAGCCATGAATTAGTGTTTGGAGGCAAGGCCACTAAACCTGATCTACTGCTCCATCCAAGGACACCAGGTAAACCTTTACTTTTGGCAAAAAAAAAAAAAAGTGGTGGGTTAGGGTACCTCCAGAAAGCGAGAGATGTCCCTCTTATCGCTGACGCCCATGGCAACTACATTCTCAAAAAGCCAAAAGAAGGGCCGGTCGTTGCCCGGTTTCGGACGGGCCTCATGGAGCAGCCGGTAGAACTCGAAGAACAAACGTCCTGTGCCCTCTGGGAGACAGAGCACAAGGTTAGCTATACCCCTTCGATGAACGTCTCAAAGGCCCCAGAGCAAGAGCTTGCAGAACACTGGGGAACCAGTGACTTCTTCAACATAAATCTGAATGAGGAAGCCTTTAGCAGGCAGCCTTGCATTCAAGTCATACATGGACAAACAGAGACTTCACACCTTCACAGGTTGACTCCACTCCAGGTTATCTGCTCTGCCTGCTTTGTTGGACTATGCCTCCTCTTCATGACCGTAGCTCTGCCCTCTCCCCCTAACCCTTGCAACATTCACTAACTTTGATCCACCCACTCCCAGTTAAATTATGCACTTCATTGTTTCAGTTTCTCATATTTGTTCTTTGGTCTCCTAAATATTATCAATAACAGGATCCGTGCTCTCAAAGGTTCTCGGTGCAAGACCAACACAATGTTGCTATTAAATAACTTATTGAAGATTAAACCGTGTTTTGACTAAGAGCAGTGTGTAGCCAGGGAGAGAGCGTACCGTAGAGCCCCTTCCTTGCAGGATTGACGATGGAGAGGTCATTACATGGGCTTCCACCAATGACCAAGTCAAAGGGGCCCCATTCCTGAATCTGTTAAAAAGAGAGAGAAGGTTCCGCATGTTTTATTTGGGCAGCCCCAACCCCCGACCAAGACTGACTATTTATCAGGCGGTTAGTTTTGTTCCCCATGGCTGTGGGAAGAAGCACCAACATTCAGTAAAAGAACCAACATACAAAAAACGGCAGCATTCAGAAGAAGAACCATTAGGATGCAGACATGCGAGGAACATGCTGCTGTTTCGGACCTCATATCACTCAAAGCCAAATGAGTGTGAACACATGAATTATGGATGGCTTAGAGGGGTCTCATAATGAGGGGCTCGAAACACATAAAATGAACAATAGGGTTGATTGATTACTCCCAAGTCCTGGAAATGTGTGCAGAGACCCTGACTATAAGGCAGCAAGCAAGGCAAAGGCCACGGCGCCAGACAACCACTCACGTTCTTTCGGGTGACGTTGCGCACGTCCCCCACGTACATGATGCGGCCGTGGTGCCGCACGATGCCCACAGTGATGGAGTCCTCACACACCTCAGAGGCGATGTAGCTCTCCACCTGAATCCCCAGCTCCTTTAGCACCAGAAGTCCTGCCAAAAGGTCAGAGGTCATACTGATACAGAAGGTTAAACTGCTCTCACTCTGCCTGGCAAACGTTCGGGAATGAAGTGCTATTTGCAGCGATGCCCAATTTTAAAGTCCAAATCGGAATTGCCCCAATGCAAAGCTTTCAAATAAGAATCTGCTAGATGTGGCCCGGGGGGGCGGGGGGGGCGCAATCTCACCAGTTGCTATTCCGTCAAACAGTGAGAGGACGCGAATAGGTCGTCTCTTTTCAGCGGCAACTGGTGGGTAAAGCTTTGGTGGTTCCTGGAAAACACAGAAAGAATGCCTGGGTTGGAGCCCACAGTGCTGGTGCTGAAGAAGCCGGATCAGACCCAACAAGCCGGCACTCACAAAGTCCTGGTCATGGTTGTTAGCGAAGAAGTGCTGCAGGCGGCAGGGCCAGTCGTCACGCCTCCTCAGCAGCCCGTAGACGTTCTTGTGGCCACACATGTAGCAGTTCCATGGGTCCTCTTTGATGGCTGCCTGGGCCGCGCCCGGCCCCACCAGAAGGTCCACACATTCCACACAGAAACACCTGCAGGAGAACCATGGCCAGTCAAAACCGATCCCCGGCAGACTCATCAAATGTGCTGCCGTCACAAACCACAGGGGTAACCGGACCACGTGTGACCACCCGACGGTTTATGGAGTCCTTGCAGATAAGGGAGGATGTTGACAAGCTCTCCGTTGGGAGTGCAGATGTTCTCACCGGCAGCAGTTGTTGTTTCCGCACATGAGCACCTCACGGCCGCCACAGCAGATCGTGCAGTAGGACTGGTAGCCGTCGTCATCGTACTGGTACGCACATTCCAGGAAACAGTTCTGCGATACACACCATTGGCATGATTGTCTAACCCAGAGCCAAACGCTTCAGCATACACATGCACCCTATCATACCCCTCATTTAAGGAGATTCTCAGTGGAACTCCATCCAGCTCCGTTCAGAACTGTTGATTCCGCTGCTAACGCTCACAGCTAACCATGGCCTGCATGACTAACCCCTAGCCCAAACCGCTATCAGACACGGTACATAGCTGAGGGTGACTTCATCCTTACCTTGCAGCTTTGGCACATGCCGCCGATGAAGAGTGGGTGTTCCAGGGACACGCTCAGGCTTCCACAAGAGATGCAAATGTCTGTGGAGGAAAAAGCCAGTTAGCTCACAGTCACCAAACAGCGGCTGGGAACAGAAGACCAGAGACCCAAATTGGATTATTATAGAAAAGTTGGCCAACGTTCAATCTTCAGGTGAAAATCTGAAACATCTATGAATTTCTGTGCAGTGAACCATGCACGGACAGTGATGGCCAAACAGAAACCAAATGTCAGCGGGTAAAGAGATTAGAGGGCAGGAGAAGCAGCCTTTCAGAAGGACAGCAATCACGACCTACCTTCAATGTTCCTGCATTTTTGCCGCACTTCATACACAAGTCTCTCTGGAAGGGGGTGGGAGAAGAACAGAAGTGGAGGTGTTCAGTCAGACACTGAACACTCAGGTGCAAACAACATAGACCCTTGGGGCACTACTATGGAACCGGAGGACATCGTTACTGTGCAAACAGAACCTGAACATCATTACAGCACTACAGAATGTTAATATTCATTTACATAGTAGACACTTTCATCCAAAGAGATGTACACTTGAGAAAGCAGGCTCAGACAGAACCTGGAGCAACCGAGGTTAAGGGCCTTGCTCAAGGGCCCCATGATGATTTCACTCAGCCATCCGTGGGTTTTAAACCAACAAATATACTAGTACTAGTACAAAAGTACTAGTATACTATTGCAGCACTTTCTGGACTTAGCAATATTACAACACCTGCCAGACCTGAACAATATCACGGTACCAAATGGACCTGCAAAATATCACGGCACCTACTGGACCTGAACAATATCACGGCACCTACCGGACCTTTAGGGCTGTCACTATCGATTATAACAATAATCAAGTAATTAATCTTACAATCTTAATTAATCTGCAACACAGATACCCACTGTACCACTGTCCTGCCCTCAGCTTGCACAAGGTGCAACGTTAATATCAGCATAGCATTTCATGTGCCTGCACTGTTAAATCACAAGAACTGTGATAGTCAGATGGGTTCAAACCATCAATAAGTTGCGTTAAAACATTTTTACTTAGTCATGGGAAACCAAAATTTGAAAGCTCTGCAATTTTAATGATGGTTCCTTTTCAAAATTATCTAGTTAGAGGATTAAAACATTTGCCTGAAGTTTACCGCTGCTACTTTTGCATGAGGTCTACATGTGCTCCCCGAAACAATCATAATCATTTTCGTTCTTGCTGTTGGACTCATTCATAGACAGTGTGATGTGTGTATGAAAAATTAAAGCTGTTAAGTTATGCTGGGATATTAAGGTATACTTACATGCTATTTATGGATGCATTATGTATGAATTATAAAGGTGCACTGAATGTTCTATGAATACACAATGAATGCAATATGAAAGTGCAGTTAATGTGAACGGTTACCCTGTGCTAGTGCAGCACAGAAAGTATGAAGAATATCAGCTACCTCGAGTCCCCTCGTCGACAATTTCCTTGATCTTGGGTTTCTCCGTTGTGCTCTTACGGGGCTTTTTGGCTGGAGGGGGCGGGGTGTAAGAGGCTGCCTCAGGCTCCACCCACATTTCATGGTAAACTTCTGTGTTGCGTTCTTCTGTGGTGGGCAGGCACAGAGATAACCATTGAGTATGACACGGCCACAGCCGGCAAAGTGAGACAATAACTCTGGGGTCGCGATATGTACGCTCGTCAGCCTGGGAAGGACTTCACAGCAGATTATCGGACTGTTCTGACTACAAACAATTTTCCTGTTAATTTACCGAGTGACTGTGGACTCGAGTAAACTAAGGTTTTCCCCACGTTTACATGATAAGACACTAACATTTAGTTAACACTAAACTGTGCTATTCCACATCTCTCAGAAGTGGAAAGATTACTCACCATTGACCTTCCTACCAAAGGAAAAGAAATGTCATGCATTTGCATTAAAACTACATACGAAACAACACCTGCGTAACATAAACTCACATAAAATTACTTTTACATCAAGGAAGAATAAATCAAAGCATAGGACACAACAGATGCCTCTGATAGGTGATTATGTGGGTGTCACTCACTGCTAACGATTTCCTCTCAGCTTTGGACGGTTACGTTGTCAGCATTGTCACAGGCCAAGAGCAGCAGTGACAGACACCAAAATACAAGCAGAAGCCAGGGTGGCCCCAGCTAACTCTGAAACCTGGGCGGAGTCAGCCCTGAGCACGAGTGTGAGGGGGCGCACTCACCTTGGGGAGGTTCCAGGCCCTTGGGCCCTGTGGGTAGGAAGCCAGACATGGCCCAGTCAATCATCTGCTTGTTCTGCAGGTCCACAGACTTGGATGTATCACCTTCGTCACTGTCTGGGCAGGCAGGGAAGATCTTGCCAGCTCGAGAACTGGCCACCTGTGAGGGTGCAGTCTGTTACATTGGAGCCTGAAGTAGGGTGGTCATTGATCTAGCTCATTCACTGTCATTGACTGTACTGCTGAATCCCACCACATAGGGTTCCAACTGCAGTTCACTGGCAAGCAGGGGTGACGTAAAGGGGGGAAAGTGTACTCATGGGGTCCAAAATCTCTAGTACCACTTGTTGGCATGCACTGCATGGAGTTATAACTGTGGTCATTCAGCACTGGCGAGCACGGTGCGAGGTTCCAACTGTTGGCATTCTGCACTGGTGAGCACTCCACGGGGTTATAACTCTGGCCATTCTGCACTGGGAAGTACTGCATGGGGGTCATAATTGTAGCCATTCTTAACTGGAGAGCACTGTACAGTATAGGGTTCGACAGCATGAAATCACCAGATTCAGTGCAAACACCTACAGTATAACGTAGAAGGTGGATCACTGCCCTGTGCTTCCTGAAATACTGGAGATGTGGTGGGGCTCACCTGCAGGACTTCATAGATCGCTTTCTTGTACATGGGTTGCTTGCTGTAGGTGGGCTGGTGAAACGCATTTGAAAAGGAGCTTAATGGCAACAGCTTCTCCAAGCAAACCTGTCAGGGGCAAAAGGGGCATCCAGTGATTGCAGTGCACTGAGTACATGCCAGATGAAATCAAAGATTCGTTGATTAATCAAACGTGGAAAACTTGGTCTTAATCAGCCAGAGGACTATTTTATCAGATCATGTGGAACTTCACTTTCCCATAGAGGGAGCTGCTTTGTGGGCCAGGATGGTTACAGACATTTCAAAGGCACGACAGTGACCAGGCAGCATTACCACACAGTCCCTGCAGGGGGAGTATGACGTGTATTTACACATATACATGGCGTATTTACACCTTTACTATAAACTCCAATGACTATAAACCCCACAATTTTAAACTGCAGGATCCATCAGTCCCAGCATTAAGGAAAGCGCTTTGGGATTTCAAACTCCGACCAATTTACACTGTATAACTCTAGGGAAATATAGTGAATTGATTTAGGGAAAGCCATATAAAAACACAATAGCTGCACTGTAAGTCACACTCTAGTGAGCACTAAAGTAGAGATTAAACTGTATTTGTCGTTAGCCATGATCGATTCTTGTATAGTTTGGTCTGCAAGAAGTTCCTGCAGAGTCTAATGGTGTTCTGCTGAATGAGGTGGTGAAGTACAGTCCATTTGTCCAAGACCGTGTGAAACGTGCAAGAGATCATGCCTGATTCAGCTGTAACACACTGTCATTTACCCCAAATCTCCCGGGTGTGTGTGGTGAGTGGTCAGGACCTGTGTATGGATCAATACCCCAAGGGACAGAGCGCACTCGTACTCACCACAGAGAATTTCCCGTCACCGAACCACTTGACCCATCTGGTTCCCTCTGCAGCCCGACTTCGGCCTGTTGCCAGCCAGGACACGATGTAGCCGGGCCACCAGGAGAAGCCGCGCAGCTTCCCCCAGACCAGATCGCCAATCCCGAAGCCACGCCCATCCTGTGACAAACACACCCACTGAGCAGAGTGAACTGGAAACCCCACCCACTGACACATGGCCCCGCCCCCATGCCGTCACATAAAAGAGCCATGATGAGCTGTAGTACCCGAAGGGAATCCAACACCATCCGAAATACAGGCAGCTCTCAATGTAAACTGACTGAAGTAAAATTGCACTCACACAAAAAGAATGTAAGTACATTTAAACTCTTTTCATTCATTTAATACATTTTGTTTAAAACATATTACTAGTATATGTTTTCATTTTATCTGTTCTTTGCTGCAAGGTGTCCTAGAAGGTTTTGGAAGGTAAATTTGACTTATGTAAGGGCTTGTGGAACTGATTACTTACATCAGTCAAGAACTGTCTGTATAAGTAGGCAAAATAAAAGTAAGGACTTTAAAATATTCAAAATGTTCCATGGTCTACTTGGACAACTGCATAAACAAAACAAATCAATGTTTTCTCACCATTTGAAATTGGGCACTTTGCAATAACACACCCCTGATTTCTCAGAGACGTCACAACTTATACAGCAACTTATTTAACCCATCCATCCATCCATCCATTTTCCAAACCGCTTATCCTACTGGGTCGCGGGGGGTCCGGAGCCTATCCTGGAAGCAATGGGCACGAGGCAGGGAACAACCCAGGATGGGGGGGCCAGCCCATCACAGGGCACACTCACACACCATTCACTCTCACATGCACACCTACGGGCAATTTAGTAACTCCAATTAGCCTCTGCATGTTTTTGGACTGTGGGGGGAAACCGGAGTACCCGGAGGAAACCCCACGACGACATGGGGAGAACATGCAAACTCCACACACGTGACCCAGGCGGAGACTCGAACCCAGGTCCCAGAGGTGTGAGGCAACTTTAAAGAAATAGTGAAAACTGCAACACTGTTAAAAATTAACTACAATTTCAAGGCTGCCAGAAGAGTTTCTTAATGGATTCCTCTTCATGCACTGCATTCATGATACAAACCCTTATCTGTAAATCTCAAAAGTGACACTCTTTGTGCTGGTGATTCGTATTCAGTTCTCAAACGCCATAGGGGGGTAATTTTTGAGGAATATCACGCACATGATGAAAGCGCATGTTTATATTGCAGTGGTTTAGGGTTACAGTTCGGGTGAAAGGGTTCACCTCGTATTCCGGCTCTGTGTCGATGGTTTTGGGTGTGCTCTTGTCCCCACTCCCGACAGGGACAGGTTCCGGGGTGGTTGCCACAGTGGGGGAAGCAGGGTCTGTGGGCTGTTGCTGCGGGGGAGTGGGAGGGGGAGGGGAAGGGGGAGGGGGGCTGCTCTCCACTGGGGTCTTCTCTTCTTCCCTCAGAAACTGTGAGCCAACGCACTCCTCCATCATGTTCATCACAGCAATGCGCTGGGCCTTCTTCTCTGCCTGCAATCGGGCAACATAAAGGAGGGTGAGTGTGTTCTCATTGAATAACAACACACTGGAGGGTGAGTGTGTCCTCACAGAATAACGACACACTGGTGCGTGAGTGTGTCCTCACAGAATAATGACACACTGGAGCGTGAGTGTGTCCTCACAAAATAACGACACACTGGAGGGGAAGCGTGTCCTCACAGAATAACGACACACTGGAGGGGAAGCGTGTCCTCACAGAATAACGACACACTGGAGGGGAAGCGTGTCCTCACAGAATAACGACACACTGGAGGGGAAGCGTGTCCTCACAGAATAACAACACATTGGAGGGGAAGCGTGTCCTCACACAATAACGACACACTGGAGCGTGAGTGTGTCCTCACAGAATAACGACACACTGTAGGGGAAGTGTGTCATCACAGAATAATGACACTCTAGAGCGTGTGTGTGTCCTCACAGATTAAAGACGCATGGGAGGGTGAGCTTCTCCTCATAGAATAATGACACACTGGAGGATGGGTGTGAGTATGTTTGAATGAACGCATCATTCATCCATCCATCCATCCATCCATCCATCCATTGATGCATGTATAGGTGTGACATGCATTACAGACATGTGTGCTAGTCAGACACTCATCACTGATGCATGCAGAGGTCAGACTTGCATTACAGATGCGTGTGCAGGTCAGACACTCATTAGTGACATAACCTGGTCAGACATACCTTAGAGACATACGTACAGGCACATATACAGCTCAGCGTGTTTCTGCTAATATGACACTCGTACTTCACACATAATTCATGCCATATAACCCATTCAAACATATGAGGTTCATAAAGAACAAGAGTATAAATTCAAACGGCGACTCAATGTGTCAGGCAGCCCACTGATTTTATCCATGAAAGCAGCTTTGAGAAGCATTTCCATTAGACATTCGGTGAGTAATGGCACACGGTGGTCAGTGACATTACTGTCAGGCACCGGCATTGTTTTTACAATGTCTCCTACCCTGTCCACATATGTCAGTCTGCATGACAGCTCATCTAACTAAAAAAACAAATATAATATTCCTAATTATTAATCTTTCAAATCTGACTGGTTATGGAAACAAACAAAATAATATTTTAAAGAAGGCCGAGGGGCCACTGAGGACCAACAATCGTGTTGAAAACTACAGCAAAAGGCCAGAACCTGGTTTGGTTGGGCAAGCAGCCCACCTTGTGTTTTTGTTCTTCTTCTACGGCGGGGATAAAATAACCACACCCTCTCCGGCCAGTGTCAGACACAGGGGCATCTTCCTGTCAAATGATTTTCAGCACTGCAGGCCCACGGTTGCCGTCCCTCAATACCCGAATTGGCACAATGACGAACATAAGGGACAATCCACGTTGTCAAAGGACTTTATTTCAACTTCGAAACAAGAAACAAAAGGAATCACAAATGCTCAAATACAAAGCAAGCAGACAAGAAAAACTAAGGAGCAACACAGGAATAAGAGCAGCACAGCAATAACTATAATAGAACAACAACAGCTACAAACACAATGACCAACTGAGAAACAAGGGCGCATGCAGGCACATATATATACACAGATAATGAGGGTAAGACGAGGGACAGGTGTGGGACAATTACAATCACATGCAGGTGAAAGTTGTCACAATCAAACACTAGGGAATAAGGCTTCACTGGAGACACAGAGAATACAGGTGAACCAAGACATAAACCCCAAAACTAGATACAAACAGACAACAGACCAAGGTAAAAAAACAAGGAATCATACAAAAACACAAGGAACCATAATAAACATGGAACCACAACGGAATCTAGAAGCACAGAACATAAAAATGTTTAACAAGCGAACCCATGATGGAGATGATGTTCAATTCGCAGCCACTCGCTTAGCTCATTCAGTCACGCAGCTGCCAATGTAAAAGAGTCATGCAAATGACATGCATACGTACAATGTGTGGACGGTTCTTATTATAAGTGTGTCAGGGTCTGACCTGAACAACATGCTCATTCTCGATACAGGAACAGCAGAGAGGAAACAATGAAGAAACTTTAAACACCGGCATCATCTCACACTGAAGGAGAGTGAAGGTCGGGCAGCAGCTTGGGCTGAGGCAGTTAACGATGCAGACTCATAACCTGAGAACCAAGAGAGGGTCCCGCTCTGGTTCCCTGAGTATTAATCCAGAGAACGAAAAGCAAACAAACAGAAGCCAGTGTGTCTGAGGTAAAAGCTAGGAAAAGACAATGGCTTTTGACAGCTGTCCTCGGACCTTATTAAAGCCAAATTCCAGGTGTATTAAAGCAAAGGTTTTTCCGACTTTCACAATTCAGGGATTTCAGTACAATGTAACTGCAGGGCAGATGATCACTAAAAATGACTGTGTGCACACGTACATCATCAGGGACTTCCATCCATCACACACTAGGAGAATTTGCCTGGAAGTGTGTGACAATATTTTTCACAACTACGCCAATGTCCGAGTCAGTCTTGAGTCCAAGGAACAACATGTTCCCGGTAGATTGAACCTCCGACTCCTGTTTCACGTCACACCATTCAGAGGCGGCCCACAGACGACGGTGCCTTTACATTTGTCAGTCGAGTCTGTAATTTGTGTGATGGAGGGTTTTGAACTGCGAATGCTTTTCATGAAAAGACTGTGATGAAAAAGTGCTAACAGCCCAAGGGCACCCCGGGAAAAGCAAGCAGAAAGCTAATTCTGGCTCTGTACAAAGTACTACTAGAGGACGACCATTGGCTGGCATATTTACAGAGACAGATATGCAGAGGCAAGCCCTTCCTATCCCATTCTTTAAAACAGGACACCGGAGAAACGTGCACAAAGGTTAAGCTGATTCAGGCACCGCCTCAACAATGAACCGGGTTGTTGGGCTTTCAAAGCCCGGTATCACCACTCATAACATGATCCAATTGGTGCAGAACCAGGTGGTGTCGAGGCGATTTTCCAGAATTAACTTTAAACACAAAACAATAACCGATCTCTGTATCCGTTAGGTCGAAGGTTCCTGGAAACCTTCAAAGGCCTGAAAACGACTGAAATGTTTACTGAGAGTATGCAGGAATAATCCCTCCAGAGTTCGCTTCTACACATACCAAGATTTCTCCACAGCTGGTAAGTGGAATGTCTTAATCTCACCTGTTCTGAGGATGAGATGCACCATCTGCAGCAGCCATAACAAAGGTAACAAATGAAGTCTCATTCAAGACCTTAACCTCAGGGGCAGACTGGAAAGTTCCCTTGTTGTCAGAGGGGTCCCTGTCTTTATTCGCCAAGAATGCTGCACTGAGGGCAGTTATGGCACGCAACATCAGCTACAGCTTCACAGTTGCCATTTAGCTGGTCTTTTAGGCACCTTCTCATCACCGACCCAATGGCCCATTTCTGTGAAATGGAGATCACTGTTTGTGCACTTAATCCCATACATGACCTGTAATTAAATGTCAGGATAAGGAGGACAGTGATGAAATGGCTTGGAGGTACTTCTGTCCCAGATATGTCAGAAGCGTTGGGGCTGAAGCCCCGAATGAATCCAGACACGGCCCCTTGGATGGTTTTTTAACAAGCATCCAAGGTTTGAGAATTCTGTAATTACAGATTATGTCTCTGGGCTGGGCCCCTAATGTCTTACGATAATGATTCCCCCCTCGTTTAGTCCTCAGAAATGGCATGAGTTGAAGTGGTCACCTCCTTGACCTTTACAGGCTAAGATGTTCAGCTTCAAGGTCCATCGCTTTTAAAGACTGAAAAGCCAAAGTAAATGCAAATGCCCAGAACGTAGGGCTCACCTCAACCGCACAGGAAGACTTGACCTGAAAATTGCTTCTACTGAAGGAGAGGCCTCCCTGCCTCATAGGGAGATCTCTGCACGCATTCTCGGATTTTGAGGACCTACTGTGAGCACCCATTAGCATGAAGATGTAGCTCAAACATACCACTCTGTAACTTTACATGCTTGTTTACAACCGTACTGCACATAACAGAGCTGAAAATCCCAGGCTGTACTAATAAGACAAATCAAACCTAAAGGAGGGTTAAGCAATCCCATGCATGAGTGTGGGGCTTTTTCACTGACCAGTGGGAACAGACCGAACCCAACCGCAAAACAAGCTCAATGAATTACAAATTAAATAATCTCGCCCTCTCATACCCTTCTCCACTCTCTACCATGCCCTCCTGTTTTCTCTCCCATACCCTCCAGTACTCCCTCCCCTGGCCTCTTGAACGCTCTCCTGCACCCCCCTTGCCTACCTGAAGCTGTGCAGCTTCAGATAAAAGGCCCAGCCTCCAGCTGCGACCCCTCTCTCTGTCAGTTTGTCAGTTTTAAGCATCAATCCTGTCTAACCGTAAAACATCAGACTTTTCATGGCAGCCTCAGCTCAGAGTCACTTTGACATGTCGAATATACCTTTAAATGAACACCTCTAAGGCATCTGTAGAAGCTCAAAGCTTAAGCTCAACTTGACAGGATTATCAAATCTGAACAAATAACAAAATTGTAAAAAAAAGAAAAAAGAAAAGGCTTTGGTGAGAGAAAGGTTTCTAAATGTGATCATATTCTTCAGTCGTCAAAATAACCACTGAATAGGGGAAATGGGGTTATTATTTAGCATTTCAAAGTTGCAAAGAAAGGTTCAATCATTCTGTGAAGTACAACCAGGCTCAAACATTATGGGTGAAACATTACAAGGGACTCACTGCTAAAAATAAAAGTACAGACACTATTTGGGTAAAACTAGATACTAAAAACACAAATGGCCCAATTGTCAGTGTTTGTTATAGAGCATCTAATTATGGGCGATTTTAATTTACTGGACTTACAGTGGGACACTGCAAATGAACTTGAGATTGTGGAATTGGTACAGGATTGCTTTTTCCACTCAGTTTGTTTAATCCCCGACCAGGAGAAGCAGAGAAGACCAAGGGGGAGACATGATCCAGGCTTATAACATTCTAATAGGTCTGGATGCTGTTCAACCAAATAGTTATTTCAATTAGTTCAAACACAAGAACTCCTGGCCATACGTGGAAATTAGCGGGAGAACATTTTTAAACTGGATTTGAGAGAGCACTTATTTACACAGCGGGTCGTTCGTGTATGGAATAGTCTTCCTGTTTGTGTAGCGCAAGCTAAAACGTTGGGTTCCCTTAAATCAGAGCTAGATAAGATTTTAATCCCTTTAAGCTATTGGCTGAATTCTCCCCAAAGAAGCTTGATGAGCCGAACGGCCTCCACAAAGGGAAACAGTATTTAATGTCATTTGTCAAAAGGATGCCTTGACTTTTATCTGCTGTTATAACTGCTAGAGTCAGATGAATCAAAGACATGACATTTCCTTGCTGATAAAGGTACTGAAATGGTGAACATACTGTAAATGTATTTGTTATCACAGAATATTCAGAATATTTTTCGTAAATGTTAAATGAGTGACATGCAAATGTAGAAAATCTCAATGTGCGCAAAAACGTTTGACTGGCAATATACATCAAATCACACAGGAAGATGTGTGCAAAGATGAGAACCGGTGATGTCAGCAGCAAGCTCTGACCCCAATATATACAGTAGTATGTATGAGCTGATTCGATAGGCCCTGGTTTAAAAGCCAGTGGAAGCAGGTGGGCTAAGTGAATGAGTGACGTCTGAAAGATCTTTCCACTGCTCTGGGGTCTTGCTTCAGACAGCTTGGGGGAGCAGAGGAGTGGGCTGGCTGCTGGCATCCCAGATGGACCACCTGCTGCTCTTTCCCATCTGCTGTCACCTGTGACTGCGGTGGAATGGCTTGGTTCAGCTCCGCTCAGCTGGCAGAGCTACAGGCGTCCGGCTGGGCAGGTTAGGCCTCTGTGCTACTGATCGGAAGGATGCCGATTCAAATAGTTGGCAAAATAGTCATGACTCTCTAGGGCCCCTTTTCTCCCCCAGGGGTGCCAGGGAAATGGCTGACCCCGCGTTGCAACACCAAGCTTCACTCTCACCTCTGTGCGTGTGTGTGTCTATATATATATACATATACATATATATATATACACACACACACACACACACACACACACACATACACACACACACACAGACACTCCTCACTTGCTGACCGAGTCCCGTTCCTAGGACGAGGTCATTAAGCGAATTGGTCGATAAGTGAGGAGTAACTCCTTACCGATATTTCAAGCATACTGTACTGGTAGTAGGTTTGTGTCAACCACCTTTACATAGGGTTTTAATGTCGCCGCTGCGCCATTTGTAACATTTTAAGTATGTTTATAAATGTTTATACACTAGTGTACTGTAATAAACAGCACAGAGGACATCAGCTCCAATTCATAACACTTAGCTTTACAGTACTTACTGTAAATACAGGTAATCAGAGATTGCGAACGCTAGTCTAGCGAATACTGAGCGACAGCGGGACCAAGACAGACCTCATGAGGTAGTGTGATGCGAGATGAGATGCTTGGCACTGAGACGCCATGCTGCCGGTTCCACGATCAAAGTTCTCGTACAGCGTGCAATGCAGACTGGTGAGAGAGCTGATTGTAAGTCCGGGCAAACAGGTAGGTCGTTAAACAGGTAGGTCGTTAAGTGAGGGGTGACTGTATAGTTGTTTGTCTCAAAGGGGAGCAAAATCGATTATGTGAAAACTAAATAATTCCAGTGCATTGTGGGAATGGGAGACTAAAGCATCATGTCAGGTACAAACAACAAGACATCTCTGTGCATCCTCAAGTAGGTGTTGTTTTCCTGAACCCTCCAGACTGTAGGCTGAAAAAAGCCCCATCAGCCAAAATACACCATAGAAGATGGTATCACAGTGAGCCAAACTTCCCTGACAGCCCGTCACTCAGCCCTGACTTTAACAGAATACAATCAGTCATCCTACTGGCAAAACCTCCCAGAGCGTCACTTACTGTACACACCCACTCCGTCCACTTTCAATAAGCACGTATTCAGCACCGGATCACAGCAAGTCTGGTGCCTACCTCAAGAAACACAGGGCCCTAGGTAAAGAACACCCTGGATGGGACAGTGGACATCCTGTATGATATGCAATCACAGGGCACAGGGCAGGGGACACCCAGGACGGGAAGCCAGTCCATCACAGGGCACCGGACAGGGGACACCCAGAACGGGAAGCCAGTTCACGACAGGGCACCAGCTGCATCCTCATGTCATAAACGCATAAACACAACCCAAGTTACATGCATTTTATTATGCTTCATATTGGGCATAAATAAAATGGTGAAACTGGCATAAAATGTGTCATTACTGAAAAGCAAGAGAGATAATTCAAATTTCTTATGGAGAGATGTCACTGAAAAGGAGGGATTCGGCTGTGCCAGTCATCCGGCCGTAGGGATATGACCTTAATCAAGAGCTATGTTTAGAAAGTCGGTTAAACGCTTCAAAATAAGAGACTGGGAGCTTGGTCACGTTTTGGTTTTTGGTTTCAGTTGTTTACTGTTTCAGGTTCCCTTAGAGGAGAATACAGCCCATGACCCATAGGATAAAGTAACATGAGACACAGTCCCTCTCGCTGGATAATTAGTTAATGGTTAAGGTGAGGGCTGGGTGGGGGTTATGGTCGTCATGTTGGGATCAGGGTTTTCCCCATAGAAATGAATGAAGAGTCCCCACAAAGATATGATTACAAACCTGTGTGTGTGTGTTACTTTAGAAGACGGATGCTGATCATGTGACTATGAAATTTAACCCCAGAAACTCTGCGGACAACGCAGTGCATTGTGGGATAGCAAAACGTGCACCTCAGTGTGGCACTCCCCCATACACCGGGTGCCCAATGGCACTGAAGGTGACACACAACACAAAGAAATTAATTTCCCACAAATTGGGTCCAGAATTCTCTGGGTTTAACCATAGAAGTATAGAGCCCCGCTGCGGGTCCAACACCCACACTGCGCATCACCCAGTACACTCACACCACACACTGCGCATCACCCAGTACACCCACACCACACACTGCGCATCACCCAGTACACCCACACCACACACTGCGCATCACCCAGTACACCCACACCAGACACTGCGCATCACCCAGTACACCCACACCACACACTGCGCATCACCCAGTACACTCACACCGCACACTGCGCATCACCCAGTACACCCACACCGCACACTGCGCATCACCCAGTACACCCACACCGCACACTGCGCATCACCCAGTACACCCACACCGCACACTGCGCATCACCCAGTACACCCACACCGCACACTGCGCATCACCCAGTACACTCACACCGCACACTGCGCATCACCCAGCACACCCACACACACACACACACACATATATATATATATATATATATATATATATATATATATATAAAAACAACGGCACATGGTGTGGTTGTGTGTGTGTGTGGGACCCTATGATGAATGGGCATCCCAGAGTAACCCCTGCCCTGCTCCCCAAGTCTAAAACATCTCATCGGTAGTGTACTCACACAGAACTTTAATTAGAACCTTCACTGCTTTCCATTTACCGCCACACTATATCGGCAACTTTATAAAACATGGCATGTGGGCATGTGGCAGGTGAGTCAGAAGAAGCCAGTGTACTGTACCTCCCATCCAGGAGAGGGCAGCATGTGAGCTGAAACAAACACCTTCCCTCACACAGGCACATGCACCAGACACCTGGAACAACTAACGGGGGCTCCATCACCCTGAAAACCCTGAAGTCCTTCACATCTTCACCAGATCTTTCTGCTTCAGGGACTCAATGAATGCATGCAGGGGTCCCGCATTTACATCCCAAACGAGACCGGGCGCATTCCGAAAACCGCTGCAGGTTGAGGACAACTCTAATTACAACGTGAAGCATGCAGAAAGTATCGCAGAAAAATGGAGAATCATCCTGCAAAAAGACACGGCCGGCAGCTTTTCACCCCAGTGCAGACAGATGCAGTGTTCAGCTTCCACCCGGCCTGGTCCCGCTCCAGTCTGAGAAGTTTAACAACGGCATGGACACGTGAGTTAGTGGCACGTCACGAGCTCAGCCCGGGAGCGTATCCCTTGTGAACCTTGCAGCTTCAAGCCCGATGGGCTCAGCACGCAAACACGGCAGATGCCAGGAAGGAGCACCGCTCGTAAAGACGCCGCGGGAGAGGCGAGCGCGCGCCAGGGGGGACTAACAATCCCCAACGGCGCCTGGCACCTCCACGCGAGAGAAGCGAGCCCTTTATGCGCAAATCACCCTCCTCCCGCCAGCCTGGCCGGCCCCTACCTCCCTGCGCCTCTCAAAGTGCCCCTTTCCCTTTAAGTCGCCTGCAGTAGATGCTCTGTAGGAACTCTCCAGAAATACCTTAAGTCAGCATTTCATGCTCACTGTACCACGGCTAAAACACAGACACCCACAGCAGCATCTCAGTAGGCAAACAATGGAATACACATACCCCCGCAAACTCCTGCGCACGCAAACTTTAAATCCAGTGTGGTTCCATTTTTTTTTGCCCCCTCTCTTGGGGTAAAGGAGCTAGCTTTAAAAAAAAAAACGGGCGGGGGGGGGGGGGATGTTGAAAATTTCTTTGTCTGGGAATTCAGGGTCAGGTGATTAGCGGCTGGGAATCTGGTTGGCTGGGGAGGACTTGCAAACGCTGGCAGGGAGCCAGGAGGCTGTCTATGCTCCACGCTGGCCGGAAAGGGGCCGCGAAGCGTGTCCTTACCCTAATATCTATAGTGTGGGGTTCATTTCCATAGCTGGGGAGGGGGCGGGGAGGGGGGCACTGGATCTGACTGTAACACCAAGCAACTAAAAGCACAGCCCTCTGCTCTTACTGAGGGGGTTCTGATCCAGTCTGACACTTCTTCAGTGAGGAGGTCACTTCACAGACGATCCCTGACTGTGTTATCAGAACGATGGCATGGAAAACGACTTACAGACGCCTCACCATCCCCATAAACAGGCTGCAGAATCTGGGAAATCCTCCTCCAATGACGGCCGTCCCACGTCACGTCCCGGAGTGAAGAGCGTCATGGGGAGCTGCACACGCGTGAGCGTGACGGCCCGTGGCGTGTAAACACGCTTGCCGCCGCCAGGGCCGTCGATGCTGAGGTTTCACGTCTCCCGTCCTCATCGTTTTCCCATATTTCCCATCTCGAGACACATTCGTGACCCCCCCCATCCCTGTGCCGGGGGGGGGGGGGAGGGTTGGGGGGCTGTAGCAGGCGACATTCACAGGCCTCACTCACGTTTCCATGGTGACCACTCATTATGGTGCCCGGACATGTTCATCACTTCATATTAATTTCGAGGACGCTTTCTGATATCACATAAACGAGAAATGGACCGACGATGCACAGATATAGAGAATACAATGATTTTTTTTTTAAATTTAAAGACGAAAATGACAGAATTTGCTGATGTAATCATCAGTCCCCATCAGGCCAGAGAAAGTCACAGCAAGTGGAAGACCTCATGCGTGCCACACGATAGCAATATAGATAATCAGTAACACTAAATATTCACCATGTGTTCATACACTCTAGGTTAAAATACCAGAATATTCCAGGCACTGAAAAAATGAATGTGTAAGTGATAAAAAACAGGAAATGGTGGCAGAAAGGGGACCTTTGACGAGCTTCAATCAGTCCAGCAGGGGGCGCCTGGGAAGGCTGCCCAACCCAGCAGCGTCAGAGCCGTAAACCCCATTAAACCGGTGCTGACGTCACTGTCACTGGGGATGCTGGGTGGGGGGCTCACAGCAACCACTCCTCCGGTAAATCATTTACTAAAAAGCTACAGAGTGCCTAAGGAGCGACAGCAGGCTCTCGGATGAGCCTGTGTGAGACGCCACAGGGCCACACACTGCCACGTCGCGATCGAGGGCACGGGGCACACCGGTGATGATGTGCAGCGGCCTGGGCCTGGGGGGGGGTGTCTCTGAGCACGCCAGGCGCCCCAGGGGTGAAAGCACCAGAAACCCCCACTGACCCGGAGGAATGAAGACAAGTAGCTGGAGACCTGTGGGCTCCCATGGATCTGGAGTGGAGGAGAGGACTACCCCCCCCCCCCCCCCAGTCCAAATAGCACATCAGCCACTCCCCGGCCCGGCCAATACAACACAGGCACCGACACCAGCGCCCACAGATGTTACCTGCCCACTGCTGGTTTCTCACACACACGCACGAAGCAAGTCAATAACCATTCCTTTAAACATAACCCATACTGTGGAGAAAAGTAATCTCAGAGTAATACCACAGTGGACGACGCAGTCAAACGTCCCTCTAAAGACTCCACTTACCCCACACAGACAACCCCCCACCTTCTGACATACAAAAATGTTTAGAAAAGGTACCTACAAGCTAAAAGGCCAGCCCACAGCTGTGCAGTATGAAATGTAAAGTGCACGGTAGATCAAACTAATGGGTATCAGCACACGCTACTAATCACCAGCAGTCATCTGTTATTTGTTTGGTGTCATTCCGTGTTATTTATGGCTCTGCGTTATGGCTTCCTGCTATTTACTGTCTGTGGTAATTATTGTTCCTGTGTCCTCATTATCTGAAGCTCACACTTACAGTTATTCTTTAACGAACGATCTGCAGCAGTCATGCCAGAAAAGCGTGTCATTGTATGAATTACATCTGAGGATAAACTGGAAACCTGACACTTGAACTCAATGCCCTCTTTCCCGAAGCAGATTCGGGCCTGCAGGTCCCAGGCTGGCCACCAGGGGGCATACGGCGTTCAGGGTTTGCCCGTTACACATGTGTTAGTAATCAGCTCTCGAGTCATATCCTGTGGGAGGGGGAGTTCTCAGCACCACGTTCCAGCCTAGGATTGGATGATGCTGGCTCAGAGACACAACCTCTCCCCCTCCGGTGTTTGTTGGCCCGCCCGGGGTGAGCTGAGGACAACACAGCCTGTCTCCTTCCTTCAAACACGCAAGCCGGTTTTCCTTTATAAAAATGCTTACCTTTCCTTCTAGAGAAACACCTACAGATCTGTCAGAGCTGCACTTAAGAAAGGGGACTAGATCTGACGGCTTCCCTCTGCCTTGTCGGCCGTGTTTTTATGCGAAGGCACACATGTGTCTGAATGAACCTGCAGACCTCTAGGGAGACCAAGGTGCACACTGGTCTCCGGGGTCAGAGATTCACGGCTCCGGGACGCGTGTGATCTGAAGCGCGTGTGCAGCTGCTGAGCACCTGGTTGAAAACGCGTTCGTCCATGAGAAATCTCTATTTGTGAAAGCAGGAAGGAAGTTTAAATAGCAGGCAGGGCTTGTTCTGGCTGCCAGCAAATCGGGTCTCTAAGAACAGTTTCATTCCTGTTTTAGATGAAGGAAAATCATTACAATCAGCAGACAAATCATTACATATTTTAGAAGCAGAGAGTTTATCTATAGCTTAATTGAGCTGAGATTATTTTTAACTGACTGGTGTAGTCCCCGAGCTGAGACGCATCTCAATGAGGTGAGAGGAAGCCGTGCTTTGTGTCCCTCGGCTCCTGCCGTAGTTCTATAAATATACACGAGCACAGTTCTGTCACTCTGAGAGTAAAATGCAAACACAAAGGATTACAATAAAGCACCTCATAGCCACAGGAGGATGCCGCTTCAAGCACTTCCTGGTAAAGCGAAAACCCTCCCTCCTGAACAGGAAGTAGTGGGACAAAACAACCGTCTGTTTACTGGGGAGCACAGTGGACCATCAGTGGTGCTTTTAATCACTTCAAACATCTCCCATTGTACTGAGCCTTACACAGCAGCCTCGAATCGATATCAGAAAAAAAGCTATGTGTGGAGAAACAGCATTCCAATAAAAAATGCTGCAGAAATTTACCTTTTATCCATATGATAAAAGAGAGTGTTAGTTTCAAGGACTGTTTGAGAGGAAGACGCCATATTTACTGTATGGCCACCAACTTCCACTGTCTACAGAATACCTAACACCCTGTCATTTTCTCTAATAAGAAAAACTAAAACTTTGTAGGATCGGCCCCAACTTGCCTCCACATCTGTCATCATACACGTCACACTACAGACGTTTCTCAGAACCTCTGCGACAGTCCTACAACCTAAACCTTCTTAAATTTCAGGCCAATTGATAGAGCCATAAGAAATGACAAAGCATGAACACATTACCAGTGCATTCTGGGTCCCATAGAGTACAGGACTACAATGCCAGTTACACTTTTGATAACCTCCCTTCACGTCCAAGCGAAATACCTCCCAGATCATAGACGTCATTCTAGAGCCTAGAATGAGCCGCCACACCAAGACCAGAGGTTAGAAGGTGAAAATTGCTTTCAATCCCAGTGATATGCTGTACAGGCCGGCTTCTGTTTTGATCCTTCGGGGAAAGCAAACCGGCCCTTGCAGTGTTTAACTGCAATTCATCCTTTTCAAAGAGACCATTGTTTCTTTTTTTTCAGTCACATGTCTTCATTCTACGACTGACGACCGCGGATGCTGAGAAGGAGCAGCTGTTTGCGATTCGTTCGTCTGAAACAATGTGTTCTTCATCGATCCCCAGGCATGTCTCTCACACTTTGAGCGTGGACAGCTTAAAAGCAGCCTGCGTGTGTTGACTATTAACCAGCTATTCACCTCCATCCAGAAATAATCATTTCTTGTTGCAAACTGATAGTTCCACATCCTGCAATTAGACATTTCTTTAAGAATGAGATCAGCTGTGATACACCTGATCTGACCCTGCAGTTGTGACACAACAACCCTGGCTCACGCAATCGAACCACGAAAATGCTCTTCCTCTATTATCATCATCTTCATCGATTTGTAAAGGCTGCGAAACAATAATCCCTAATATTTCGCCATATTGTGTAAAAGGCTTCAAGAGAAACAGCCGGAAACTGCCGGAAAAAGGCAGCACGCAAACATGAACCTAGCCAGGCCAGTACAAGGTTTACATGACGTTAATTCAAGCATGAAGGAGAAACGTCACATTAACCAAATATATTTTAAAGCCATCACTGCCCGAGACATTTTCTTTTGTGTATTTCAAGAGACCCAGCCTGTCTGAGGAACATCAGAGGAACATCAGAGACGGTCCATCAGAACAAAGTATTTGTCAGATTTCACTGAGTAAATGTAATCTACTGGAATTTAATCCAGTGAATCTTTGGAGCCTGAAACCTCGGGACATAAAGAGCCGTTCCTCTTCTGACTCTCCACAGATCTCCGGGTGACCATGCTAGCACTTAGGGAGCGTAATGAGTTCCAGAGTGACAGGGACAAAGAGGAGCACGTAACCGCAGCGTGCCTGCGGGCGAGCTCATGTCGTCAGGGTGGCCGCGCATTAATCTGTGACTGAACACAGGCCTAGATGCGCCAGGTTTCATTTACATGGTGCGATCTAGACCCGAAACCTGGGAGAGGGTCCAGCTGCCCGGCCAATCTGAGGCTCACACCCGTGTCTCGCTCCGCAACTTCACAGGCTCTGAACAACCACTTTGGAGAACCACGGACCAGCTTGTGCTGTACAAACATTTCATGGGAACACTTGGATCAAGTGGCAGGCCGAATTTAATGTTTGCCTTTTTCTTTATATGCAAAAACAACATGCAATTGTCAGGGGTTGTAAAAAAGAACAAAGAACAGGAACCTACCCCTCCCCCATAAGCCACCAGTGTCCTGTGGCCCGGTGGAAAACAGGGCTTGGGAACCACTTCGCCCTGTTACATCCTCACTCCTGACTCACGGGTTACTTAGTAGAGGATGTTGCTAATTATCATCCCTAGCAGACAGTGACAGAGTTTGTGTGTCCCTGACAGCACACAGGCAGAGAAAACAAAACAGCAAAGAAATCATTGCATCTTCCACGCCGGTGTAAGTTTACATCATTACAATGCCACAGAAGAGAGCCCTGCTTTCCTCGTTTGGTGATGTGTGTGATGCCTGTGTCCTGGCCTTCGCAGGAGGACAGGAAGGCTGCGTCAAGCCATCTTCTGGGGGGGTGATGGGACCTTATCCATAGTTAATACTGATGTTCCTGACCCATCTTCTATCCATCCATCCATTTTCCAAACCGCTTATCCTACTGGGTTGCGGGGGGTCCGGAGCCTATCCCGGAAGCAACAAGCACGAGGCAGGGAACAACCCAGGATGGGGGGCCAGCCCATCCCAGGGCACACTCACACATGCATTCCTATGGGCAATTTAGCAAGTCCAATTAGCCTCAGCATGTTTTTGGACTGTGGGGGGAAACCGGAGTACCCGGAGGAAACCCCACGACGACATGGGGAGAACATGCAAACTCCACACACATGTGACCCAGGTGGAGACGCGAACCCGGGTCCCAGAGGTGTGATGCAACAGTGCTAACCACTGCACCACCATGCCACCCCCTGACCCATCTTACTACTTGCAAAACAAAATCAAAGATCTTATTATTAAAGAAGTGCGAATCAGGTATTAGTTTCCATACTTTTAAATATTTAACTTAGCACTTAATACAGCTGAATATAATTTAGTGGAGAATGCATGCGTGCACATGCACACACACTCTCTCTCACACGCAGCTGTTTGCGGAAGTGGCCAGACATCCTGGGCATCTCTGCACCTTTCTCAAACAGGCATGAAAAAGAGGGTCGGGTATGTAAAATGAGGCCATTTCATTGGTCGGGTTGAATTTAACACCTTCCCCATAATGCATTGCAGTGAAGCGGGACACACTGTCCACGGCCTAGCGCATGTCCCCCAGGGTCCCTGTGTCCTCATATCCCCTCTACATACCTCTGGAAGCTCCCATTCAGGTGGGAAGGGGGGATGCCACTTAAATTTCAGCAGTATTTAAAGGTTAGGGTTACGTCTTCTTCAAAGAAAACCACACTCCTGGCATCACTTGACACAGCCTGAGTGCTAGTGAAGCCTTTTCTTTCCTGCTGCCTTCTTGGAGGTCCATCAGGCCCAGCGGGTTCTAGTCACTGTTGTCGCTGGGCCACTCCGATTAACCTTAATTTAAGGGACGCTGTCGTCATATAAGGACACTGCAGTGGGGCAGTGAGGTCACCGTGTGGGCATGCTACCGTGTGACGACGTTGCCTACCGTGTCTAAGCCCTGCGGGGACACCAGCATATGAGATCATTGCTGTGTGTCGGTGTCGCTGTAGGGACACCACCGTCTGAGGACACAATACGGGGACACCGCAGTCTAAGGACACCATACAGGGACACCGCAATCTAAGGACTATATACAGGGACACCGCAGTCTAAGGACTATATACAGGGACACCGCAGTCTAAGGACACCATACAGGGACACTGCAGTGTAAGGACACCATGCAGGGACACCGCAGTCTAAGGACACCATGCAGGGACACCGCAGTCTAAGGACACCATGCAGGGACACCACAGTCTAAGGACACCATGCAGGGACACTGCAGTCTAAGGACACCATATAGGGACACCGCAGTGTAAGGACACCATACAGGGACACCGCAGTGTAAGGACACCATGCAGGGACACCGCAGTGTAAGGACACCATGCAGGGACACTGCAGGGGACACTGCAGTGTAAGGACGCCGTGATGAACTGCCATGTAGGGACACCGCCGCTTGAGGACACTGTGTGGTGACACTCTGCGGGGATGCCATCGTCTAAGGACGCCGTACGGAGATGCCATGTGAGGATATCGCTACCTGAAGATGCCATGCAGGGACACTCCTGTCTGAGGACACCGTGGGGGGGACACAAAAACGTTTGTGTGCAAACCTATAGGCAATATTCTGAGAACACTGCAGTGTGAGAACATTGCAGTGCTGTCTGGAAACGTTCTCTTATCTCCACCGAACTTGCGGGGATCTCAGCAGAAACGTCTGCTAGTTTTCTGAAGCTACCTTTCAGCCAAGCTTCAGACAGGCCTCTCGACAGCAACTGTGTCAAATTTCCATGGCTGCAAGTCAGCAAAAGGGACGGGGGGGGGGGGGGGGGGGAGACACCCCCAGCTCTGTTTCCATTTTCTTAACCCTTAAGTTAAAGTGAGTGACTCCTTAAAGGGGAAAGCACATGTTTAGGTCTATTTCCTTTTTGATCCCATCAGTTAAACTCAGTGACTCCTTAAAGGGGAAGGCAAATATTCCAGTCTCTCTCAATTTACTTAATTTTTAATTGAAGGGAAAGACATGGTTAGGCCTGTTTCCATTTACCTAACCTTTAAAATTAACTCAGTGAATTCTTAAAGGGAAAGTGCATTTTGTGGTCTGGTTCAATTGCCTTAACCCTTACATTTGAGCCAGTGACTCCTTGAAGAAGAAGGCACATGTTGCTATAAGTATTTTTTAAAAAGGACTACAAAATGCTCTGATATTTATCTGACCTAACAATTGGAATTTGCTGACTGCACATTCATCAATATTTTCTGGAAAAGTACTGAACTACACAAAATGTGCACCGAGAGCAATGTCCACTCAGACAGACATTCAAATAAACAAACAAATAATGTATTTGTATGTATGCATGTGTGTACAGGTATGTATATATTTGTGTGTGGGAGGGGCGGCTCCGAAGGGGACCATACACTGCAGTGTGTGTGTGTGTGTGTGTGTGTGTGTGTGTGTGTGTGTGTGTGTGTGTGTGTGTGGGAGGGGCGGTGTTCCGTGCTGCATGACCGGTCCCGTAATTAAATTATGTCAATGCAGCACATTGTTCGGTATGCAGGGGGGGCGTCCCCCCCAGCCGGTTTATAACTAATCATCTTACATGGGGTCAAACCTCAGCAGGCTGAGAACATGGATAGCATTAGGACCCAGAGAAGGAGGATGCCTGGCAGGGGGGCGCCGACGTAGCATGCCCCACGTTGCCCCCCCCGGACTCCTCCCCGCAGTGGCACTTAGCGGCAGCTGCGTGCGCCGATAAGGATGGTTTATGGCTCTGTTTCGTCGCGGGCCGAGGGGCCTCGTGGCCCCCCTCCCCGGCTTTTCAGGCAGCAAACGCGGTGGCTAAAAAGGACACATGCTGACTCTCTGTGCTTCCAGAAACGCAAACAAAATCTTTCAAAGAATTTTAAAAAGGGACAGAGGAGCACCTACAAGAGCAAACAACGCTGACAGACAGAAACCTGCCGGTTACACTTACAAGTTGGCTTGCTTGTTCAAGGCCTCCTGCACATAAACCCTGAAGAATTACACGCTTCACTGTGTACCGCACTTTGGCCATTGCTAAACTCATATCAAAGAAGGTTTCATTCTACAGTGAATTCGTTATTTTTTTTTTTTTTACATGAGCAGTTTAAAACTCCTTAAAGTAATAATACAACTCCATATATGGACTATGTAACAGTTCATAGACCCAGAAGTGTAATATGAGCCATGAACTAAATGACATTGTAATTAAGTTGAACGTGAACTCTTCATACGGTAATGAAGGTGACACAGCGATAATATCGTCCTTAAGGAATCTGCAGCTTGTAGCTCTAACTAGCAGCTGTATAGATCAGAACGTGGCAAGATGCCAGTTAAACCGGCATGACTTGAGAGGTGAATGCGAACAAAAGCCGACACACGACGAGCCTCAGGGGCTTTTGGGAAAACCACTGATCAAAAGGTGCTTTTACACTCAGCATCGCGGTGAAACAGTTCGTATGAAATGGGGAGACGTGCTCACAGGTCACAGGGCACCTTCTCCATGTCCACCACAAGTTCTAAAACCACAGATATCTTCAGCGCAATGGGAACGGCTCCCCTCTAACTGGAGCAGATCGTTCCACATAAATTCAGTCATAAGACTGTCTCCGCTGACCATTTTTTATGACGTTAAACATTCTGCCTTGATGGGCCGAATGGCCTCCTCTCGTTTGTAAATTTCTTATGTTCTTACGTTCTTAAAATGCTTTATGCTTCATGTAAAATCTCCGTCACAGGTCCGGGCGAATGCCGAGCGTCTACAACAATACAGTACAACGTACCGGACGTCCAGGCTAACAAAGGCAACAAGACGATGACATTTCAGAGGATTTGGGCTGTCAGGAGAACGATGACTATTCGCGCCTTCATTCCTCTGCCATTGCTTTTGTTCAAATGATTAACTTCAGGCGGGCGGGGGGGCAGGCGGGGTTAGAGCAGGATCCCCCCTTGCACTTTAACATGCTACTCGTTGCTCCCCATTCGGCGGGAATGACACCCATGAACACGAAGCCGTGAAATAAATGGTACCTTCATGAAATATCAACTGACCCATCAAATACACTTGGCTTTGGACGTTCAGCCCCGGCGCTGGGGGCCTACGCTGTCCCTGGCGGCCGTGCCGACGCCGTCCTTGCGGCTGCCTTGTACCCGGTACTCACCTCCAACTTCCACTTGGCCAGCCACTCATCTCTCTTCCTCTTGCTAATGTAATAAGGGTCGCCGGCCTGGAAGGCAATTCTCTGCATAGGATTCTGGCGAAGGCTGATTTCCCAGCCCAGCGCCCCTCGAAGCTTCGCCCGATCTCCCCGCTAAAAGGGATAAAAAGAAGACGGGAAAACAACAGTAATTAACTGATTTGTCTTTTCGATTGTTTTCCCCTTCCCAAAAAGCAGGAAGCTAACGCTAAAGCTTAGGTGCTAAAGAGTGCAGGGCTAGCTGCAGAGTGGAGCATCTTTACGAGGGATCCACTGCGAGGAGGGTGGGGGCACTGTCTTTACGAGCATCATGGCGAAGCCACGAGCTTCCCGCGCGCCCAGATAAGCCGGCTTCCTTTCCCGGCACGCCCTCTAGTGGTCTTCGGCTAACTCGCTCTCCTCATGCATGGAGGACGTCTTCCAATGAAAACCAAGTGTATTTGATACTTTCAATTTATATACCAATCGGTACCATTTATCAGAAACCTAAAGCTACTGAGCACGGCTTTCCTGAGACGAACATCTCAGCCACTCGAGGCATTCGGCTCCGGAGCGGGAGCTAACCCCTTGGGGAAGCGAAACCCTGCGTGTTTTTCCATGTTCTCCTTCGCGACTGCAGGTGCTGTCCAGACCTGTGGATTGAAGTCTTGGGTTCACAGGAAGAAGGTGAGAAAAAGCCACCGCCTGCTCCTTGACTGTTCAGGTGTAACTTCAAACAACATCACCCTGAGGGCAGTATTACCAACCCCCACTGCCTACAGGACTTTCTGGGGCCTTTTCCCCCCACAGATCCGGCGATGGTGTTTTCTGCCTGTCTTGTCATGCGAAAGCCAGCCTGTCTCCTACCTGCGTGTCTTGGTGCTCTGACTGAGGGAGAGGTGAGTCACCCTAGGAATTCAACAGTCAAAGAAGAGGGAAAAACACCAGCCCCATGCATCGAGGCGCAAACAAAGGCAGACTTTCCCCCTGGTATGAGGGCCTTGCTATGGTTTCATTGACAGGAGCAGTCATGTCTTGGGAAACAAAGACCCCCGAGGTCAAGATTAATATGTGATTTATGTCAGTGTGGCAACAGTTACAGTGTAAAAGGCACTCTGCAAACACAGAGAGCCTGATGGAGCGGCTCTAGGGAGGCAGCAGTAAAAAGCTGGCGATGTAGAAATGCATAATTAAAAACAGAGTGATATTATAACCAAGTAATTCAGTCTTAAAGAGACATGCAGTTTAATTAACTCAAAAAAATTATAGCACAAGTAGAACAAAAGCCTTTGCAAAGACTTTGGATCTACATGATTATATTTAAGGCTTTCGTTTTCTGAAACTTGTTAGAGAAAAGGGATATTTATGTTACTTTAGGTTGGAGATAAAACACAAAGGACCCATTGTTCGACACGGGCATGGTTATCGCCCATCATGTCCATTAAATTATTACGCTGTATTCTATTAAGTTGACCTCGGCGTGTACTCAACCTGGTATAAACAACATGGCAGCCATTTAACCAGCTGCCGAAACCAACACCGGTTCATGATTAACTGAAGAGAGGGAGTTCCAGTCCATTAACACTCCTTTCCTGCCTTTTTAAGATATAATTTTAATGAAAATATACTCAAGAGCAGACTTACTGAGACCATTTCTTGGCTCCCTTAATGCATACATGCAAAATTAATAATTGGTCAAGACCAGAGATTTTTGGTCATGAAGAAAACACAGAAGTTAGACTAAAATCTTCTTATACGCTGACAGTTTCACATGGTGAAGGATAACCGCCTTCTGGCAGCGGTGAGGACGAAAGTGATCTACTGAAAAAGAGAGGGAGTAGCAGAGAATCCCTCAGGCCTGGAACATGCTCAGCAAACAGGAGACTAAGGAACCCTCATGGGTTCCTTATCAACATGCAGACAAGGAAAAGGTTTTTAAAAATATTACGTGTGTCCGCTTCCCTTGGTGAAAATTAGAGCGTTGAAGTAACTTATTACAGAGGAGGAGAGAAAAGTTCAGGTAAGAAGGTCGTCGAGTTCAGAAAGTGACATGATTGCAGTCGAGTTTGGATCAGATCTGATCAAGTAAACGTTCTCCAGTGAATACAGCAGAACAATAATGATCTGCATTCGTCGTAAAACAGGCCTGCAGCCCTTTCAAATGAGGAAACAGACCAGGGTGTTGAAGATAAGGAGCCCAGACGCTAAATACAGGCATGGTCGTGATCCCAACCAAAGACAATCTGCTTGTGGTGCCAAAGAAAAGCAAGAGATGCATGAACGTTCTCTCAGGGAACTGCTAGCTCCGAAGTGCCAAACTGCTGTGGACAGAGACGTTTTGGTCTGTTGTACCAGATGTAAGAGGCTGCAGGGATCATTTAAGACTGAAGGGATACTAATGAATTAAATAGATAAACAAGTAGGTACGATTATTTGGACTGAGTGGTAGCAATATGAATATATCTAGCAACAGGACATTAACAGAGTCTGTCCAGAAGCTCTAGCCATATGGGACTCGCAGTAAAACTCAACTCTTACCTCCATCTGGCCTGCACCACTGCTGACCTCTTCCCTCACTTCCACATCTGAAAGAGAACAAAAGAGTCAAGAAAGTGTGACATGACAAGGCAATCATCTGACCAACAGGGTCTGGAGCAGCGGCTTAGTCACAGCATGAGATAATGAACAACACACTCCAGGAAGACTGGAAGCAGCACAAAAGAACTGCAGGTGAATGAATAAATGTTACAGAACCAAGGAGGAGCGATTTCAACCACCACGATGTAGCAGGGATGGAACAAGTCATTCCTTGGCGAGTCAAAGTCAATGGTTGAGTCAAAACATTGCAGTCCGAGTCAAGTCTCGCATCATTTGCCCTCAAATTCAATTCCAAGTCTTTCCAACATTTTCTGTAAGTCACAAGCCATTCAGATTTGTGACTCGAGTCCAAGTTGAGCTATAAGTCATGTAATTAGTCCCAACTCGTGTCAATATTTTTTACCTTCGGTGATTAAAACTTGCTGCAGCAAAAACTCGCCACAGTACATCACAGGATATGTCCTTTATAGATTTGAGGTCCTTACAGTTTTTACGCAAGTGTGCATGCAAACACTGATCTTTCCAACAAACTCTCTCAAGTTGCGTTCAGCCAACTGAAACTGCAGACAGCAGAGACTTAACATACATTGAAAATATAAAATGTATGTTATGGTATCCAGAGGGAAAACTATGTCTATCTCTCAGTTTTGCCAAGTCGAGTCACAAATCATCAAATCTGTAACTTAAGTCCGTGTCAAGAATCAGTGACTCGAGGCCCCACCGCTGGGGTGCGGCCCCCACCTGGATGATACAACGGCAGACATTCTGCACCAGTAAGCTCACTACGCAGTAACTAAGGTGGTGAAAGGCCAGGAGAGAATTCACCAGTTAGATGTAGGGGATGATTAGGAGACCAGATTTTAAAAGTGCCACAGTGGACAACTTCAGCCAGGACATCAGGGAACCACCCCTGATGCCTGGGAATCATTTATGACCTCATCCAAAGGACAGAGCCATTTTTACAGCACAGTGTCCCCATCACTGCCTGGGACATTGGAACCCAGATTGACCCAAGAATGGGCTAACCGGTTGGCCACACCAACACCAGCTTTCCTAGTTGGTCTCCCAGCCAAGTACTGGCCAGGCCCAAAGCTGATTAGCTTTAGGTGGATCTCCTAGCCTGAACTGCAGGTGGTCCAGCCGCTGGCCCCGTTACTCACCGAAAAGCACAAGCACACACCGAGATAACAGCAATAACAGCCAAACACACCTCAGTAAGAGTAGATAAACCAGCTATATCATTTACAATATTAACGCTGTTTATGTTTCCTGTATAAGTTCCAGGAAGTGCACACCGTGTGTTTACTGTGGCGAGCGCGTTTTACAGACGCTACAATTCATCACGTCTGTTTTCAGATTCACAGACCTACATTTAAAACCAAGGTACCCAAGGTAGTGTAAGAGCTCAGGCTGTAAGGTGCAGAAGTCACAGGTTCATCTACAGATACATCTACAGATAGCGAGAGATGTCAGCTTAGTTAGTCTGTTAATATGCTTTTTTTTTTTTTAACTGTTACAACACAGCTAACAGTGTTCTGAGGACTGTGGTCAGGCCCAGCTGAATGTTGCAGCGAGCTGCTCTAAAAGTTACCTCCTATATTGTGTTTTCATGTTCTTCTATTAACCTCCAAAGGTCAGCTTGTTTTCAGAGCACACTTTTCAGATACAGCTATAAAGACAGCCTGTATAGTCAGATGGGGCCTTTCATCTCTGCCCCACCATTAAAAACAAGCTGATTAATCTGATTCAGACTATCACCCAAAAATTCCCTCAGTCACCGAGTCAACATAGATCAGAAAAATGGCACTGGCTGTTTTGCATAAAAATGGGCAGTTCTGTCCGCTCCTTTCCAGAAGGTAAAGGGGAAACATGGTGCTCAGATCACAGAGAAGAGCCGACCATCCGGGCCTAAGAAAAGTGGGTCATTATAAATTCATCACCTGTGTGCAATAAGGGGAAGGAGGGATGCTGCGAGAAAGTGAGACAGACAGAGGGACAGAGGGAGGGGGAATCAGAGACAGTGGGAGATTGGGATGGAGGGAACTAGAAGGAGATGGGGAAAGAGAAAGAGAGACAGTGTGCGTGTGTCTGTGTGAGAAAGAGAGAAGAGGCCTGTTTCTTTGCATTCAGGGAAAACAAACCCTGAATGACTGAACTGCACTCACCGTCCCAAAAGGTGCATTAGTATCAGCCAGGAGCCAGACTTACGGCGGCACTTACAGACACCTCCTCTCAACTTCTAAGTGCAGAGAGAGCTAGTAATGTCGAACAGAGGAGTCTGCTTAGAACAGAAGCTCACACTCCGCTGAATTAAAGCTCGATATGTACACTGATGGCTAAGTTGCAGCATACAGCTGTCTGAATGATGACGTTCTATTAGAGTGTCAGGCCAAACCTTTCCTCAAGCAGTCAGCCTAAGAAAAGTGGGTTTATTCATTTTATTAGCTCATGCCAGCTTGGATGATTTTGGTTACAAATGTAAGACCCATGACTCTCTAAGAGCAGCTGTGATGTGTACTGGCCATCTGATGGTGCCTCGTCACAAAAGCAAGCAGCTCCCATTGATGTTTCCGTTTCTGGACTCTGCTCAGAGCCCTTTAACACAGACGCGGCTTTAACACAGGCTGGACTCTGCTCAGAGCCCTTTAACACAAACACGGCTTTAACACAGGCTGGACTCTGCTCAGAGCCCTTTAACACAGACACGGCTTTAACACAGGCTGGACTCTGCTCAGAGCCCTTTAACACAGACGCGGCTTTAACACAGGCTGGACTCTGCGCAGAGCCCTTAAACACAGACACAGCGTAAACACAGGCTGGACTCTGCTCAGAGCCCTTAAACACAGACACAGCTTTAACACAGGCTGGACTCTGCTCAGAGCCCTTTAACACAGACACGGCTTTAACACAGGCTGGACTCTGCTCAGAGCCCTTTAACACAGACACAGCTTTAACACAGGCTGGACTCTGCTCAGAGCCCTTTAACACAGACGCGGCTTTAACACAGGCTGGACTCTGCGCAGAGCCCTTAAACACAGACACAGCGTAAACACAGGCTGGACTCTGTTCAGAACCCTTAAACACAGACACAGCTTTAACACAGGCTGGACTCTGCTCAGAGCCCTTTAACACAGACACGGATTTAACACAGGCTGGACTCTGCTCAGAGCCCTTTAACACAGACGCGGCTTTAACACAGGCTGGATTCTGCTCAGAGCCCTTTAACACAGACATGGCTTTAACACAGGCTGGACTCTGCTCAGAGCCCTTTAACACAGACACGGCTTTAACACAGGCTGGACTCTGCTCAGAGCCCTTTAACACAGACACGGCTTTAACACAGGCTGGACTCTGCTCAGAGCCCTTTAACACAGACACACCTTTAACACAGGCTGGACCCTGCTCAGAGCCCTTAAACACAGACACGGCCTTGCTCAGAGGTCCTTAACACAGAGATAGCTCTGATCAGTGGTCCTTAGGCAATGCTTAGACAATGCTACTTCCTGTGTAAGTGTAAGGTTAAAATTCTGCTTGCAAAGGCTGCTGCACTTGAAAAGGACTGTGATCTACAACAGCAACAAAACATGAAAAAAACTTCTGTGGCTAAGGAGCTATTTTCAGCAGCGGCAGCGGCCTTTGTCCGGTGATCGTGAACGAAGCTGCATCTAAACACTGCTGCCTTACGCAGCGTTCCACGAAGATGTGTTCACTTGTAAACAGGTCTCCCTGTGAACTCGTGAAGTCCCTTTCCAAGGACACAGTGGAAGTTTCATATTCAGGTGTTTATATTCAAACCAAAGGAACCAAAGGAAGAGCAGAAGGAATGAACTGAAACCCAGCACATTTTTATTCATTTAAATTACTCACTCAATACGTTGAAGTTAGAAAGGGGAACTGAGACAGGGGACCAATAGATCTACAGAGTTTAAAGATTCAGACATGCTGTTTAGAAGTCGCCAGCAGTAATTCACTTGAACTGTCCTGCAGTATCATGTAAAATGATCACATGGGGCTAGAGGCCAAAGGCAGTGCAGGTTAAACAAAGATGGGGCCACACAGCGGCTGCGGGGACCAGGACGAGCCCAGACAGGCTGGACCGGATCTGGATGGCAACCAAGTCAACTTCAGCAAATCACAGCATGACCCTGCATCCCTCCAAAGAGGCTCAGCTGTCTGTAATTACAGCCCACCCCCCCGCTTTTGTGCGACTGCGCTCCTGACACGACCCTGTGTGGATTGTCTTTGACCTGGCAATGGCAGAGAAGAGAAGACAGCCCACCCGCAGCACCCCCTTGTTGGGGGAGGCATCGGTCCATGGGCTGAACGGCACGATATAAGTAATGGCTTCATGGTCCACGGAGATTGTGAAGAATGGCCCTTGTTTTCTGAGATTTACAAAAACGCGCTCCCACACTAATGGACAAACATTCATTAACGGACAAAGCGCAGGTAAAGTACAAGCCCACGTTAACAGAGAGAGGTGGAACAACACAAGAGGAATGCTGGACCCGGACCTCTTGCGATAATTACGATATCGACAGCACAGGACGGAATTTTTAATTCTGCTCCCGCCTGCACACCAAACATTCTGTCACAAACCCACCCACTCGGCATATTTTGTTCCACTCCCACCTGCATTTTTTATCTTTTGTCTCGTCCCATTTGCTCCTGAAGAAACCTGTCATATAGTAGTAATAATAATAGATTTAATTTGCAATGTGCATTTCTTATACCCAGTGCCCTGTTCACCGACATCAACAAAAGTTTGATAAAATAACAAAAACATATTTGAGTAATACTTTATCTGAATTCTTTTTGAGGGTTGCCATGACGCATTTCTATTCTCACGCTTCGGCATTCAAATGTGAAAATGTACCTGTGCCATGCTCTGCTGCTGCAGACCCCAGCTCCGCGGCACGGGAGCGCAGACCCCTGACATCGCGGCACGGGAGCACAGACCTCTCCACCGCGGCACGGGAGCGCAGACCCCTGACACCGCGGCACGGGAGCACAGACCTCTCCACCGCGGCACGGGAGCGCAGACCCCTGACACCGTGGCACGGGAGCGCAGACCTCTCCACCGCGGCACGGGAGCGCAGACCCCTGACACCGCGGCACGGGAGCGCAGACCTCTCCACCGCGGCACGGGAGCGCAGACCCCTGACACCGTGGCACGGGAGCGCAGACCTCTCCACCGCGGCACGGGAGCGCAGACCCCTGACACCGCGGCACGGGAGCGCAGACCTCTCCACCGCGGCACGGGAGCGCAGACCCCTGACACCGCGGCACGGGAGCGCAGACCCCTGACACCGCGGCACGGGAGCGCAGACCCCTGACACCGCGGCACGAGAGAGCAGACCCCTCCACCGCGGCACGGGAGCGCAGACCTCTCCACCGCGGCACGGGAGCGCAGACCTCTCCACCGCGGCACGGGAGCGCAGACCTCTCCACCGCGGCACGGGAGCGCAGACCCCTGCACCGCGGCACGGGAGCGCAGACCCCTCCACCGCGGCACGGGAGCGCAGACCCCTCCACCGCGGCACAGCGCCTCCATACACTCAGCGGCATGTGAAGATAACGCGTCACTCCAGGCTAAAAGGTCACGGTTTTAATTGGTGTTTTTTTCTAGACTACTGCATAATTCCAGCGAGAAAGTTTGGAAGAATAAGTCCAAATGGATTTGGTTCCAAAGCCAGGTTCTACAGCTCCAGTCTGGGAACATTTTGGCTTTAAGCTGAATGGGAGAGGAGAGCCCATGAATATGAACAAGACAGTATGTCGACTTTGAAAACAGTGGCAACAAAAAAAAGACAATACAACTAACCCCAAAACACAGTACCGAGCTGTTTCCAGCAGATGGAATTATTTTTGCACCAAAATTACATTTAGTGCTTTACGGAATACTTTTTTGCTTGTGACTCCATATTTCTGCCTCAGAAAATTCTATAAATAGCGATGTACTTTTGCCTAATATCACGATACTAGCAGTGAAACGTGCCAGCGCTTATTAGTGGAATAACATTACATTGTTTTTTACTCTGTGGAAAATGATAGATCGATCTACTGGGCAGATTTAATAAGGAATGATAAACATGCCATGGGTCACATAAATAAAATATAAATAAAAGAGCTATGTCCCATTTTGATCACAATAAATCCCCCCAATAACTAACAAATAATTAACAAAATGCCTTTCCATTGTTTTTTGGGTGACAGTGTAGTTTCATATCAAATTATGTGCTCATTTAGCTTAAAGGTCTCAGTTCCTTTTGTGTGGTGGGAAAGCGACACAGGAAAGTGGCCAAGAGTTGCAAGAAATTCCCAGGAACTTGGAAGCTGATCACCTTACGAAAGCGAGGAGCGGTATTACAGGTTGGATCTGTGTGTGTGTGTGGGGGGGGGGGAATAAACGAAACTCACACGTGTTACACTGACATTTCACTCTTTTCACACTTAAATGGAAGGTGTAGCAAGTGTTCCTGTTGTATAAATTGTTGCTGCTGAAGGTGCAACCTGTTGTTGTTTCTACTCCGTCAGCATATGATGGACTTTCTTAAGTTCAGATTGTGGCTTGACGTCATCAGCGATTAGTCATCAGTGATTAGTCGACGCTGATTCGACTTTTGCATCATAACTGTTGACTTCAAAAAAATCCAAACGGTACCAAACTGTTTCCAAAGCTAACACCCACCAAGTTCTGTGATTCCACATAGTACCGAGCTGTTTCCAAAGCTAACTCCTGTCACGTTCTGCGATTCCACACAGTACTGAGCTGTTTCCTAAGCAAACACCTGCTATGTTTTCTGATTCCATGTGGTACCAACCTGTTTCTAAAGCTAACTCCTGCCACGTTCTGCGATTCTACACAGTACCAAGCTGTTTCCAGTGTTATCTCCTGCCATGTTCTGCGTTTCCATAAGGTACTGAGCTGTTTCCAAAGCTACCTCCCGCTACATTCTGTGATTCCTCACGGTACCGAGCTGTTTCCAAAGCTAACTTCTACTACATTCAGCCATTCCATAGTAGCCAGCTGTTTCTAAAGCTAACTCCTGTCACGTTCTGATTCCACATAGTACTCAGCTGTTTCCAGTGTTATCTCCTACCATGTTCTGAGATTACACATGGTACTGAACTGTTTCCAAAGCTAACTCCTGCCACATTCTGATTCCACATAGTACCAAACTGTTTCCAAAGCTAACTCCTGCCACATTCTGATTCCACATAGTACCAAACTGTTTCCAAAGCTAACTCCCGCCACGTTCTCGATTCCACGTAGTATGGAGCTCACGAGTTAAGACTGTAACATGTAAATTAAACCTCTAAAACAGTAGAAAACAGGAAATTCATCTGGTGCAAATATCAGCTTACATTACACAATGTTATAAGATGCAAAAAAAAGTTTGCTGTTGGTACCCTGGGGTGATGAACATGCTTCTTAATTACTGAACAAATGACAGACGCACTTAATTCACCTGCGTCACTCCAGCTGGCTTTTTCCTGCAGTGTGAAACGATGCACAGGCGTGTCTTTGTACACAATAGATGAGGGTTTGGCTGTGTTTGTCAGCTCAGATGTTAGGCTGTCAGACTGCACCCACACAGTCCTGAAATAGCACATCATTAACCCATAGCCAAAAGGGCTGCCATTCCCCGGAAGAGCCTCTTATTTTTGGAACACGACCAGCACATTTCTTATACCGCTCCTGCTTCTCTGCTCGCTTAGCTAAAGGACAAAGGGCCACCAGGAAGCCTTTTGTAAGGCATCTGCCTACATGTCAGGAGGCCTGTTTTCCTCTCTTCAAATGCAGCGTCGAGGCACCAGAGCAGTTATTTATCTTGACAGCAGGCACCCAGCTTTCAGACCTCACCTGATTTTGCTTAAGGATTACTGCCCACAGGAAACTAGCAGCCCAGGCCTGGATCACATAACACTCCGGGTCTGTTACAACCATTGTGGGCTTTCTATTTCTCTGTTTCGAGCCACAGTCCATCTAAATGATGCATAGTTCAGTGGTGCAGCCCCGCAGTTACAGCCCAAAAGGGGCAGAAATATCAGCACGCTGCTTTGACCAACTAAAGCCTGCCCACAGGCGGCAGATCAGCTGAAATTGGCCTCACTCGAGTCCCTCGTTTTGACATGAGCTTGGCACCTCCTTTAAAGCTGCAAAAGGTCCAGTGAAGCAAAATGGTAAGAAAATCTGTCAGCAGCAAGGGCTAAAGGAAATAATGACAATGAGAAAGTTAGAGGGGCGCAGCAGCCCCCCCTTAGTCTGGGTGGAAGGCTAGCAGGACGGCAGCCAGTGTGAAAATCACCCCAATCTTGAACAGGACAGGAGGCTTTTCTGCATGTATCTACATAAAGCAATTAATCGAGATAGTAAACAGGTTCTCTGTCTGAAACCTGAGGCTGTAAAGTCAGCAGTGAGGAAGAAGGGCCTCGTACAGGCAGTATCAGGCATGAATGAGTGAAGCCTGTGGGGTGGTATGCGACTCAGAAGGTCAGGACTTGAGCCTTGAGCACGCCTCTTAGCCTCCAACTGGTCCATGGAACTTCACGACCCTGCTGTCAGAATCACATGCATGTCAGAAAAGAGTCTGCTGAAAATGCAAGTGCAACCCTTAAGAAAGAGCTCAGTGGGGAGGATGTGTGTAGGGTGACCGCCGCTAACGTGTGGAAAGATCACATGAGCAGTGGCATGAGGGAGCGGGAGCCAATCAGGCACAAATTTAACCACTGAATGACCACGACAGATCAATTGATATTAGGAAAAGACGATGGCCTGGATAACACGGCCTGTTACTGACATTCAGCAAGCACTTCCGATTAATTCACCTCAAGCCGACTTGCTGCACTAATTTCCATAGTGTCACCACAGCCATACGACTGGAAAACAGAACTTGTGCATTCACTGAAAGGCGCTCCGCTTTCCACGCCCCCGGGAGGCAGGAAACACTGGTGACTCATGGATTTGAACTCTGAATCACTTTCGCTATTTTATTTCGGGGCAGGACCCCTCTTTTTCAGAAATGAGCACTTCAGTCAGGATTCTGTCTTCAGAAGGAACTTTTAAATACTTAATATATACCTTTATTTACTTGTATTTAATGGGGAACTAAGCAATTCTGTGCAATATTTAAACTGGCACATCTAGTTGGACACTTGTACACATGGCGTCAGGATCAGCCCCGGCCTTATCTGTCATTTCCCTGTTTGGCCAGCTGGTGTCGCTGACCATCCCATTCTCATTCCCCATGTTGTTTCCCTTGGTTTAGCACTTTTTTAGTTCTTATGGTTTTCCCCTGTTCCCTGGGCTGCCCTACAGTTGAACTGGCTAAGAACGGGTGTGAGAAGCTCGTCCCCCCACCGCCGTGGCTCTGTGACCAGACCACCACTTTCTTGGACATTTCGAATTTCGCTTCCCCCTTCTCAGATCTTGCATCATGTTACTCAGATGGTGCTTCTGTTTGTGCCGTCGTTAGTTTTTCCTGCTTGTATTTAGTTTTACAGTCAAACCCTATTTCTCCTTGTGTTTGATTTTTGAGTCCTTAATGATTGTTACTTATCCTCACCTGTTCCTTGCAATAGTTCACAACCTGCCCCTTGTTCTGCCCTCATTATCAGTGTACATATGTGTCTTCCCAGATTTCTCAGTTACTCATTGTATGTTCTGCCCTGTGTTTGGTGCAGCGTGGTTCCTGAACCTGTTCGGTTACTCATTAAGAAACCCTGTCTTCTCAGCAAGCCTTCCATCACACTAAGCCACTGCACATTCAACTGACTGCGATCCATACTGATCTGCATTACTTTCCATTATTTATTTATTTTCATCATTCTTATTTTGTTTTGTTAACTTTTGTTCTGTATTGTCTACCAATGTACGCGCCAATACTGCCAAGGCAATTTCCTAGTACGTGCAAGTGTACCTGGCCGACCCAGTGAATTCCGATTTAACAGCCAATAATCACCCAGAAAGTAAATGACTCGATAACTTTTAAGATTTATCATAAAAAAATACTAGACCAAAGAGACGGTTCAATTAAATTCAGACGTTAAATAGAATTTGCCCCAAAAAGCCACCCCTGGGTTTTGTTGTGCTGTTGCCCAATCTGTCCATCACCAAGTCCACCCCCACTATCAGGGACAACAGCTGTACATAACTCTTACTGTCTGGCCACATATTTAAACATTTCTACGAGATCTTAAAGAAGACACCATTTATATGCTACAGAAAACAGTAGTTTAGCCTTTAAAGCAGGCTGGCTGTCATTAAAGCACAACCATCTGCTTCCCAATTCACCTCCTTCTCACGTATGACTTTAACCAATCGAATGTCGCTACCAATAAGCACGGCAGGCACACCAAGAAACATAAACATAAATTAATTTATATATTTAGTCAGTATACACAAACAGAAGTACATGCACGTGGCAGCAAATTCACTTCTGCTTTAGACTTGAATCACAGCGTGATTGTGATTAGGGTCAGAGTCTGGCACACGCAGAGTTAAAAACTGGCACACAAAGTCCACGACAATGGGGGCATAAGCTGGGTGAAAAGTTCAAGCAGAGACCAGGGCTCCCATGTTCCGTAGACCTGAACCGTGAGCCTCGTCCCCAAGGCGGCACGGGGCGAGGGCACTGCCGCAGGAAGCCCCACCTCGGACCCAACCCTCCCCAGGCACTGTGCTGCTGCAGCTCCTTACTACAGCACAATGGGAATGAGTTACTAAACAGCCAGTCCATGAGCTAAAGGCATTCTGTCCTTTTCCCTCCAGCTGCCAAGGTCACTGGGTTTGCAGGCAGGGTTGGGTTGCATTCCCCCGCTGAGAGCCGCATGCCAACTGACTCTGAGCCAGATCTTATGCTCTCTTGCAAGCGCCACCAAGGGTATGGCACCATCACGTGAGCAGGGCCCCGGTGGGGCCCCCAAACCGAGCACCGGCACGTGAGGTGCCGATGGGGGAAGGTGGGGGCGTGCGCTTAGGGGCCTGGAAGATGGGGAGTGGGAAAGCAGAACGACCTGGACGCTGTCAAAATCTTGTTGCGTAAGCTTAAGGACTGCGAATCGGTGCAAGATGCTTCATTTACGCCTGTGAGGCACGGAGGAATGGCCTCGTGCGGCCCCCACCCCTCTGACTGGCCCCCACCACAGCCTCTAACTGCCATGGCTGCGGGCAGGCAGACACGCAGACAGGAAGACAGCCCTCCTCTCTTACAATGGCTCTCACCGGCCTGCGCCAGGGACACCTGATAGCGCCAGCGGGTTCGGGGCCCCCGGGACCGCGGCCCATCCTGTTTGCAGCACTGTGCCTCTTCTCCCCCACCCCGAAAGAGGGGCTACTCATGAGGCACGGAAAGGGGAGGGTAAGGGAAGGCTGCCAAGGAGTACTGGAACCGCCTCGTAGGCCCTGCAAACTCTCGCATACCGAGCTTGTCTTTACTCCCCCATACAGCCGGCGGAGATGGAGGGTCGGCACTGACCACAGACCCTCACCAGGACCCACGGCGAGGCCTTACAAGGGTTAAGAAAGCCAGTGTTGCCCAGGCAACAATGGCGGATGTCCACAAATGGAAAAAAAAAACAACTCACGAGCTTCGTTCCTAATGCTCTTCGTAAGTGAGACAGGATCTCTGGTACGGTGCCGCTCCTGAGGAGGCCTGCCAGCCACAGCATGTGGAACCGGGGCCTCCTAAGTGCAGCAAAGGACGTGCCAGAGAGCAGAGAGGAAATGTACCAGCAAGAGGCACGCGGTGCTGCGGCTGGCTGCAGGCCTCCCTGCCTTGGTCCGTCTTCACATCCAGCCCTACACCACGCCCCTTACCCCAGCCCTACCCAGCCCCCACTAATAAACAACCAGGACACTGAAGAGAACAGTTACCCACCAGACCCACATAACCCCCCCACACCCCCAGCAGGCTGTCAGGTGACACAAATGCACTCAGTACGGGGGCGGCTCCTGCTTACCCTGTTATACCCTGGGTGGGGCAACTGATCTCTTTAATGTCCAGTTTAGGAAAAACAGGGCCACCATATTTATCTACCGCCTTCTGTGACCCCGCCTACCCTTTGTTGCCATTCTGCTTGGCCGGCCGACACGGGTAGCGTATGTTGCATTTGGAGCAGGGCGCCCCCCCTAGCTGCCACCTGGGGAGTCACAGTCCTGCCACACGAATGACCCCTTAAGCGTGTGCTTTATTTGCACGCTCATGCACACATGCTGTTAATGTGACGGGAACGGCAGAAGGTTTCGGTGCGTCGGCACTGGACTTGGAGGGTCACTAAGGCAGGCGCCAACGTGAAACCCCCGCACTGCAGGTGTGCGCAAGTGTGCCTCCCCCCCCCACCCCCCAAAACACTCCATTAACACTTTAAATGAACCTGGACAGGATTTTCATTTACACACAGAGACAGGAGGCACAGAGGCAGAAAGACAGACGGTTTTCCAGTGAAAATTACACCTGGGGGGGGGGGGGGGGGGGTAAGGGGGCGTGAACATTCACACACATCTATTTTTGTTCGAGCTGAAGGAATCTGCTCATTTGGATGTAAAAGTGTCAAGATGCACATTTGTCTTCGTGATTAAACAAAGATGCCACATTAACACGCTAAACAGTCAACACAGTCGCCCGTCCTCCCTGCCCCCAGCGGCACTCTGAGGTCCATCTGTTGTCTGTAGCTCTCAGAAATGTTCTCGCACATTCCTGACCCCCACCCACAGGTGCGAGCTACTCAGCTAAAGTGGGCCCAGTTGGCCAGAACCACCGCCCGAGCCTCCCGCCCCCACCGTCGCCAGATTCCCAGCATGCCTAGGGGCTGCGTTCCCTGTGGACTCGCCGGTGCTCCTCCTCAGCAGGCCTGCCCCCCCCCCCCACCTGTGCCCAAAGCACAGCAGCACGAGCAGAGACTCACCCGCACTGAGTCTCACTCCGTTTAACTCTTCACTTACTCTGACTCTAACTGTAAAACACAGTTCGGTCGGAACACCAGTGAAATCCCAGAAGAATCCTTAAAGATAAACAATAAGCATCACATCATCAAACCTTAATCCCGCGGCACATTTTAAGATCTTCTTCCTCTCCCACCCATCAGACAACCTGAACGTCATTCAAACAGAAACTACCCTGGTCTTTTTGCCACCTGACTGCCAGCATTCAATAACTGAGCGGACGAACGTGCCCTAAAAATATCTGCCCCGGTTAATTTGCAAAGCTAACGAGAGGAAACCACCATGCCAGACTGATTTTAGCGCTGACGTTTCCTATAGTAGGTACAACCTTGTCATGAATCATACTCATAGTACCGCATGACAAACCATGGCATAACTGGACGTCCTGTATGCAGACGGCTGCTTGCTATTGGTCCGTCCCACGGAGACCCATCAGCGTGGCTGAAGGCATTTGGTGACCCAGTTGCTGCGTGGGATTCTAGCGAAAGGATGGATGCCATTTGCACCACACTGTATAGAGATCAGACAGGCCTGTCTACAGGACAGGGTCAAACGGGGTCGGGTCAGACGGGGGTCTGAGTGCTGCCCCCCATGGCACAGCCGTCCCTGAGGATAAGGGCTCCCTGACTTCCAGCTGCTTTAATTGGGGTGTTTTGGTGAAACGCCTGAATGTCGGGATTCCTCCAGTGAATCCCTCACTCTCTGCTTTTTAACTCCGGCTTTCCATTTTTCTCAGTATAACTTGCAGTTCCTTCTTTATTACATATGTATGATATTGTTATTTTTTCCGGTTTTATTCTTAATTTTTATCATGGCAGAGTTCACCACCTTTCGTTTCTCTCTGCCTGTCTGTCTGCGTGTCCGTCTCCTTACCTGCCTGCCTTTCTCTCTGCCTGTCTGTTTATCGTTCTGTCTGCCTGCCTGCCTTTCTTCCCGATTGTCTGTCTGCCTGTCTGTCTGCTTGGCTGTCTCCCTATCCGTCTACCTGCCTGTCCATCTGTGAGTGTCTCCATGTCACCTAATCGATTGCTCTAGCAACTCCTCCGCACCTTATTCCAACGTCTTGTGTCCTACAGGGTCACATTCCACGCTGGGCCATTCAGACTGGGAAGGAAGCTATATTACTGCAAAGTTAATTGAAATAAATCATTATGCATCACACCGTGGACACTGACCAACCAGGGAGTAACGCCACTTCCCAGCGTACATGGCCCAGCCACAACAGCCACTTACACAGAGACACCGTGTGACCCAAAGCTCGTTTCTTACGGCAAATTTACGAGGAATTCTTCAGAAGTCGCCAATTACGCCTCTCTGTAACAACCATGCGGGATACAGCACAGACATGCTGCATGTGTTAACACAGAGCATAAATTTGACTAATCCTGGACTAAATCAGTCACTACGTACACCTGGGGACAGAGGGGTCTGCAGTGTTTCAGCTGCACGAGAGCTTTAGCCCATGTCATGTTGCTTTTAATTAGCACATGCCCTACATGTCAAATATCTGCCTAATTGCTACAAGACAGTTAATGTGGTTGTTATCTTACCGGGTAATTCTGGTTTTACATGGCTGTAAGATGTCGTACACTATGTCAGAGTTCCTCAATTCCGGTCGTGCAGAGCCAGGATCCAAGACAGTTTGCAGATTTTCTTGCGCAAAGACATTTTAATCAGCTAATTAACAAGTTCAGGAGGTGTGTCTGAGCGGGGAAATCTGCAAACTGTGTTGGATCATGGTTCTCCGGGATTGGATTTCGGGGGGCCCTGCGCTACATTCATAGAAAGGACAGCACAAAACCAGCTTGTGGCTTTAACAGAAAATTGCACTTGATGTTATTCTGTTAAAAATCTGTACGCTGAAAAAGGCCAAAGAGCGGATTGCTGGCTGTAGGATGCTAATGCAATGCCAGTTAGGGCATTTCCACAGTAAAACGAGCTCTGGCTCTGCTTAGAGAATAAGCAGTTTGTGTTTTTTCGGTAGCCGTGGAAGTCGCCAGTATGATCATAATCTCAGTATCGACACCCGATACGCATTTTCCGGGGTGTGTTCAGTCAGCCACGTGTTCAGCTCGCTAAAGCCGCTGCCTGAAATGTGACATTTCTGTGAGAAGGGAAGTCCCCCCCCCCCCCCCCTCCCCCCAATGGTTACAGTTTCCCATGAACCCTCAACGCAGTGAAGGCGTACGGAGTTCAGTTTGCAGCCGAAGTCGACGGAGACGTGCAGGGGCGTCCCAGCTCCTGCTAGAGAAGCCCACACGCGGAAATCGGCCTCGCGGGGGCGGCTTGTCAGAGAGAGACGACACGAAGAAAAGGAAGAGATGAAGCAGTGGAAGCTATGAAGTAATGCTCTTAAGTCCTGCCCAATGACTCTAAGAGGCGGGGTCACCCTGGCAGCGACACATAACGCTGCTCTCTTATACTGTACACTGTATTTACATAAGCAGACACTTGGTTTGGGGGCCCTTTTCAGGGGTGAAATAACTCTGCTGGCCCTGGGATTTGAACTGCTGACCTTCCGCAGACTGGCACGGCATCCTAACCCACAGAGCCACAAACCAGCCACAAGCAATTATACTTTTCCCCAGCTATAGGATAAACTGTTATTGATCCCAGGGGGAAAAACTTCAGACCCCCAAATGGGACGCGAACCCACAACTACCGACTTTGCAGACCAATGTCTTACCCATCAAGCTGGTACAGTCCTAAAGAACAAGAGAGCACCTGGAGAGTCTTAAACCACACGCCAGCAAGAACATGCCCAGACTAACCGAACGGCTTGCAAACTGATCAATAATATATAATAAAGTTTGTTTCATAGAATGCAGATCAAACAACGGACCCGGTCACTGTCATTTATGAATTAATTACTCCTCGATTTTTACAGCTCAGTTTGACCAGAATTCACATTCATATAAATATACTAAACGGTTATAGGGCAGAAGCGTTTTCTCCAAATAAGTCTGCAGACTGACAAGAGAACTTCCCCCAAACTATAACCTCTATAAACTAACAAGTAATCAGTCTAAACTGCTAAAAGAAAATTCATACTGAATAAAGCAGGTGAATGAATCCATTTAACAGAAAATAATGTTATAACATCATAATAATATGTTGGCTTATTTCATATTTAATGATTTTTGGTAGTATGAAGCAATAAAAAACCAGGATTATCATGTTACCACCATCAGAATCTGAATGGTCAGAAACGTCACTGTTTATTGTGCCGAAAAACCACTATCAGAAATGTCTGGGAGCTGCCCCTCCCCTCCCCCCACCTCCACACAGCTCCACCAGGACGGCAGGGAGACTCACGTTTCTCTGGGTGCTCCAGTTTCCGCCTGCCGCGCCTCTTGCGAGGTGTGGGAGGGGCCTGCTCCCTGTCCCGCTCCGCACCCTTCTCGTGCCCGTCCATGAGGCCCAGCAGTCCGTTCTCCACGGAGGAGTCTGGGCGGCCCCTCCTGGAGGAGCTCGGATCCGGAAGGCCCTCGGGGCGGTCGGTGCTGTTCTCGGGGGCGCTCCTGTCTTGCTTGGATGAGGCGCCGCCCTGGTGGCCAACCAGCTCCCCGTTGTGGACCTGCTCTGCAGAGGGGTGACTTTTGGGCCCCAGCACAGTGTCCTTGGCTTCGTTACAGCTGGCCACCTGCAGCGACAGAGAAGCGCCGTACATTATACCCCAGGCTGGCCGTAACGTGGAACAAGAAGCTTCCCCGCAGCAGGTCGGCTCCGATGAGGCCTGGTGCTCGCAGCATACAGCCCCACACACTCTCCCTCCTTTCTATCTCTCCATTCTCTTTCCTCTCCCTCCTTTCCTTCTCTCCATTCTCTTTCCTCTCCCTCCTTTCTGTCTCTCCATTCTTTCCTCTCCCTCCTTTCCTTCTCTCCATTCTCTTTCCTCTCCCTCCTTTCTGTCTCTCCATTCTTTCCTCTCCCTCCTTTCCTTCTCTCCATTCTCTTTCCTCTCCCTCATTTCTGTCTCTCCGTTCTTTCCTCTCCCTCCTTTCTGTCTCTCCATTCTTTCCTCTCCCTCCTTTCTGTCTCTCCATTCTTTCCTCTCCCTCCTTTCTGTCTCTCCATTCCATTTTTTCGGTCTGCTCTCTCTTGCTCTTTCCTCTCCCTCTTTTCCTGTCTATGCTGTCTGTCCTCCCACCCTCTCACCTCTTTTTTGTTTCCCTTCAGGCCCCCTTCCTCTGCCTCTCTGATGTCTTTCTTTCCTTTGCCAGTCTACGCCCGCGTCTCACTGCCATTTTCTGCACAGCCAGCTTCCCAGAAACTGTGCATGTGATGTCAGAAAGTGGTCGGTGATGTCACAGTTACCCACAATGCCCAGTGCTTCTGGAGCTACAGGTGCTACAGAGAGCCATGAAGCAGGGAGGGGAAACACGAGGTGATACTTAAAGGTACTGGGAATGATTCCCATGGTCAGCGTGCTATTACTCCCCAAGGCTCAGTCACAGAGCGCACTGGAAAAAAGGATCGGGCAGAAAGGAGATGTCAGAGCAGAACGAACAGCTGCCGAGGTCACATGAAGCTGGTGTCATTAAAGGGGTAAGTGGTCTGGGGGATACAGCCTGGACCCACACTGGCTCTTGGTTGTAGTTTACGGGTCAGAGGGTGCATGACACTGTCCCCCATGTCACACACCATCTTAGAGACACATGATGACGAAGGTGACAAAATTGCCTCCTAATTTTTCTTATCTATTTGCCCTCCCTTGTAAAATGGAGAAATTGCCCATAAACACTGTGTACTGTGAGAATCCCGCCTCGTACTCTCTGTAAGTGGGTAAAAATCACGGGACAGAGGCAGCTCCCCCCCGTCCAGAGCACCGCAGCGGCGATTCGCTCTGCGGCAGCTGAAGGGTCCGCTAATCAGTGCCTAAACACTCCTGCGCTCGCATTAAATAACTGCACGTGTTGACACACTGCCACTTAATTAAGCGCAGGCTTGCTTCTCATTTTATCATGCATACTGGAAGGTTGAGGCTGCCCCACGTAATGAGTGGCCGACCCGAGGGCGGAGCGCATGCAGAATGTTCCGGAAGGTGAGGCACTGCGGCAACAGCCCCCACTCCTTGTCCCTCTCTGGAAAATGTGTAGGGCTCCATCAAAGCGGCGGAGTTAACATGCCGCCCAGGGGGGGGGCGGGTTTCTAATAACGACGTGGGAAAATCACAGCTGAGAACGAGAGGAAGATGGCGGCCTGGCACCTGCCTTCCACCCTCCGCCGGCTTCTGCTCGCTGTCCCTGCCACTTGCCGTGTGTTGAGTCAGCCTGCTCCCTGGACTGGTAAGATCTCATCGGGAATTGCAGCAGGTCAGGTTGAGACTTACAGGATTGGGGTCTCACCTCTGTCAATCGGGGGGGGGGCTCAAGGTTCACCCTGAGGCTCTACACCAGTGTTTTCCAACCCGGTCCACAGGGACCAACGGACAGTCCATGATTTTGCTCCCTCCCAGCTCCCTGCCTGACTACATTTTTGCTGAAAAACATGGATTGTCTGGGGGTCCCTGAGGACTGGGTTGGGAAACATTGCACTACACAGCCTTTCCAAGGACCCAGCGCAGAATTCCTTAATTGGGCTCTTAGGACCATCCTAGCCCAGTCCTGAACAGGAGCTCATCTCGAGTGGGGATCCAGTACCTTTTCATATATGCGGCCCCCCGTCCTCATCACTGTGCCAAGACTCACTCTGACTCGTACATGAGTCTGCACAGACTCCACACTGGCCCATGCATACCCTTACATCATATGTTAGTAGGAGAGCTCGCCCACTCCGTGACCCGCATGATGAAACAACCAGCAAAGGGTTACCATGGGACCATTTCTGAATTCCATCAGACGCAAACCACATTCGATCCAGTAGAGAGGATGATACACGCTGCAAATTCACCGGCGGTGAAATACAAAAACAGATCCATAACTGTCCAGAGCGCGAACGAAAACAAGAAGAGTACGCCACCTTCAGAACAGCAATAAAAACACACATTATGTGCTACGTAGAGCAAAAGTTCAAACTGGATGAGCAGAAAGTTAAAACGCACCATCTGTTACAGTTGGTGTTTCTTCAGCGTGAAAGTATCCACCTGTTAGCAAGACTATGCGGAGAGGCTCAGCTCCTCTCGGAGGCCGCTGCAAGCACTGACAGGCTTCAGTCTCTTAGGGGGCACCTGCTCTTGGACCCTAAAGCCAGGAACGCAACACAAAAGATTCCAGGAAGATAGGAATCAGGCCAAAATGTGACATCACACAGTGGCGGCTATACAGGAAATGAAATACTACCTCATGAAAAGAGGTGGACAGTAAAAAAAAAAAAACTGCTTAGGTGAGACAGGATGAATAGGTCTATTTCACTTGCGTGAAGTAGCCAGGAAAGTCTTCATCCTCAGCTGGAGACCATTTTTATCATAAATCATGACAGTCACATTGTAACACACCTGATTCACGCAGCAGATAAGCCGCTCTCTGCCCCGCCTCCCTGAAGGCGAGGTTACGAGCAGCCCTGCCGCCTGGTGCCTTGCCATCCTACCAGGAGCTCGACAAGTGCTAACACGCCCCACCAACGCCCCCCACCCGGTCCCAGCTTTTTCTGACCCCCCGGGTATCTGCAAATGAACAGTGACCTCAGCTCCCGATCCTGCTCCTGTCACCCAGCACTGTTGGCCTTAATGGGGCTCGCGAGAAGATGAATGGTACCATTCTAGACTCGGTTAAATCGGCCAGGCTTCAGGAACACACCATAACAGGCAAGCAACAGTTCCTAATCGCCGCCTGAAGCCATGAGGCGGCCAAACCGGTCTGCGCAGGCATTCTCGGTGGACAGCCTCCGTGGGCGGCACAGGGTTTACACACACACACGGTAATTCTTATCGGCGAGATGTTTGCTGCAGGCCAACACAGAGAGAAGCTGCATCACCCTGCAGCAAACACATGTAAACATGCATCAATATAAGGTGCATTAAAAGACTGATTTAACCGAGAATACTGCACGTTGCTTTTTTTGTTGGTTTTACTGCGTTGATATACCTGTCCACGTCGCCATAGAAACAGGATAACGATGGATCCGCTGGTGTGACGGAGCGTGACGGGCCACGGCCTCGTGCGCGGCTCGTAGGACCTGCGACCGCCATAAGCGCAGAATGCAGGGCGTTTCAGTGCGTCGCTGCGCCGCTGCAGATCACACGCCCCCTACAGAGACCCCCCCGCGAGAGACAATGGCGGTCGGGGCCCCGGCAACACTCGCTGGGTATGGCGCGCGATAACACGCGGAGGCTACCCTGCCAGGAGAGTGGGAGGCTTGCGTGTCTTGCTAGGGAACTGCGCTTGGCTCGTGATTAGAAGCTGATGTGTGCAGTCTCTTAATGAACAGTTTAATAACACGCATTCCAAGGTAGGGTGGGGTGCGTGGGGGGCAGCAGCAGATGCACAACCGGGGCTATCAAGTTTAAAACATGAGCGGAAGCTTGTTTTGGATGGGCTGGCTTTCGGTGGGGGGGGGAGTGGCAGGAAAAGCAGGTAGAAGCAGGTTTAAATTGCGAGCCTGTTAAACCCCCACAAAAGCGCAGAAACACTTAAACCACCAACATTTTAAGTCAAGGCTGAGAGCACGAGGAAACCTCATTAAATATCACAGCCAGGAAGAAGGCCTGTTTAATTCTAATGCCGGTTTACATCTCACATTGTTGGGCTGCATTTACATGAGGGCTCATGTCAGGGCTTCACATTCCTCTTAAGCTCTCATTCATGAAAAAGTGCCCCACAGCAAAGCCATAAGACACTTGCCATCTTAATTACCTTTGTGTACTATGTGCCATAGTAAACAACCAGGTCTAAATATAGGCGCAGACGAGTATGGGCAGCGTAAGGCACACAGACAGAATCAGGGGATGAAAACAACACGATGGGAAACGTTTAACCAGAACCAGAAATCATCCACAGGAACTCAGAAAAGTTCAGAGACGGCCGTTTATACGAGCCGAAGTCTGTTCGTCTGAAGACCGTGAAGTTTGGACGTGGTCCAGCCGCGAAAGGTGACATACCCTTCCTGTGCGGCGACGCATGCAATATTTACGTCATGAATACTCACAACAGCGCTGGTCTTTACGCTCTTAAGAACACGGAGGAACATGTGGCCGCAGCCCGTGCAGAAGTCAATCAACCCCTCCCCCCCCCCACTGAGATTCAAAACCAAGGGAGTGAGCGGGCTGGACGTACCATGATGAAGAGAGAATGCAGAAGTCCAGAGCACTCCGATTACAGGGTGAGCGAGCTACACGCGTCGACGCCGCACAGCTGAGTGAAGGCTCTCTCCCCTCGCTGCCTCCACATTGCCCTCTAGGCCACATGCGAGGGCTGCCCGTCACTTCCTGTTCATGCTCACAGACTTCCTGTGCTATCGGAACTGGCCGCGTCTCACCTGCTGCTGTCACAGATGCATTTAATGGTACCGTGCCAAGCTGTTCAGATTGACTATAAAGGCAAGATGGTAATAAACACTGTATTGATACTCCGCAAAAGGGAGCTGGCCCACTGGAAACCAGCAAACCCTCCCAGATTGTCCTTATGGTGAACCGATCTGTCTCAATTTATACAATTAGAAAAGATCAAATATTCACTTAGGGGGTCTAGGGATAAATTCTTCTCTATTTGGGGCCCGATTTTATCTTATTGGGTAAGATTAAAACTATGTGCACTATTCCATAATGGAAGTCTACAGTACTTTAGCTCTTTTTCCAGATTCTTTAAATGTATAAGATGATATTGAAGAAGTGTATCTCCTACATCCACTTGGTATTTATGTATTTCTACATGTATATGTGGGACTATAAGTGTTAATGTATATCTCTCAATATATGTTTGGCAGTAGATACATATAAGCCAACAATGTACATGGTTATTTATTTCTGTAATCTTCCAGTTTTTTATATATATTTTTATGTCCCGTGTGAGTGATCCCTATTTTTTGGGGGAGTCAGCTTCCTCGGGGCCTCGTAACTGGGAGTCAGCTTCCTCGGGGCCTCGTAACTGGGAGTCAGCTTCCTCGGGGCCTCGTAAAAGGCAGCAGACTTCCTTTGGAACCGGTAACAGGCACTGACAAAATGGCCAGGGCCAAAGGATATCGAACCTTTGGTTAATTACACCCCCCCTGGTAAAAGCTTCGTGTGTCTCTGCTCTGCACTTGAGAATGAAGATACAGCTGCCACTCATTAATGACATCATCGTTTTAGAGAATATGCACACATATGTGGAATGTCATGCACAGGGACGCAGAAAACAGCTCTGGAAATGCGTTAAAATTCACAGCAGGTTGTTCAATGGGAAATGATTTACACGGTGAAGATGTTCTCAGACCAATTCTAGAAGATGACAGACGAGCACTTTAGACTGATGCAACTATGTGCAACTACTGCATATGTGAGCTAAAGTTCACTGTGAAACCAAATTTTAAGTAATAATTAGGCTGAACTGGAGCACTTATAGGAACAATCAGTAGGAGGGTTAGAGGTTACCGGGTTAGTGTCAGCGAGAGGCGGGTGGGTGACGGTTAGTGTCAGTCAGAGGCGGGTGGGTGACGGTTAGTGTCAGTCAGAGGTGGGTGGGTCACGGTTACTGTAAGTCAGAGGTGGGTGGGTCACGGTTAGTGTCACCGAGAGGCGGGTGGGTGACGGTTAGTGTCAGTCAGGGGCGGGTGGGTGACGGTTAGTGTCAGCGAGAGGCGGGTGGGTGACGGTTAGTGTCAGCGAGAGGCGGGTGGGTGACGGTTAGTGTCAGCGAGAGGCGGGTGGGTGACGGTTAGTGTCAGCGAGAGGCGGGTGGGTGACGGTTAGTGTCAGCGAGAGGCGGGTGGGTGACGGTTAGTGTCAGCGAGAGGCGGGTGGGTGACTGTTAGTGTCATGGAACGGCAAGTAAACAGAGAGAAAACTATATGCTGCAATAGATAAACCCCCACAGGGCACGTCATGGGCAGTGGTGGCCTAATGGTTAGGGAATCACACTTGCAATTGAAAGATTGCAGGTTCAAATCCCCGACCAGCAAGGCACCACTGAGGTACCCTGAGCAAGGTACCGCCCCCTAGCACTGAATTAGCTGCCCCCTGCTATGTCACATTGGCACATATGGGTTAAATGCTGATCGATTGTTCTGTCTGAAATTGTATTTTTTAAAGGCAGAACCCCTCCTCCCAGTACTTCTCTATCAGCCTTATTGTAGAAACATGAAAAAAAACTGACTAAATCCATAACCTGTCTTCTTTTCAAAACGTCCATTGTCGGAAGTATTAAAGTTTTTATGATTAGGTTAAATCGGCAAAAAATGAAACCATGTCACCTTAATTTGTTTTGCCTGCATCAGTGGTGTGTAGTACAGCAGTTACCCGAAGATCGCTATTCGCATTTTAAATAGCCACATTTCCGCGTATTCAAACCGCATTTGCATGCTAATTTGCTGACCAACGCGACAGTCAAACGCGATCCAGATACATCCCCATCAGCTCCATAAAAGGGAGGGGGGGGGGTGGTCAGGTGTGAATGGCTCATGCAGACATGAAACTTGCTACATATTCAATGAAAGGAGCCAGAAGTGGTGACATGAATTAGATTTTTCTTATTTATTTATCCAACTGAATGTTGCAACTACACCATTTAGTCGTCTTCATGCAGCCAAGACTTTGGTGATCAGATATCTGGGATCAAAACAAAAGGCCAGCGGACAGGCTGTGTCACTCACAGAGCTGCGCACGGGGCGGACAGGCTGTTCCTGGCCTTCCAGACACCCAGGTTGCTGTTGGTCTGCAATGCCCAACGTCCAAAGGGGTGGGCAGTCTGTTGTGAGGATTTATACCGTGCAACTGATTTGCAACAAAACAAACTATTTACACCACTACAAACACTCAACAGACTCAATGCTCCATGATTACCTTAATAGCTATGTTAGTTCTGGACAAAAAGGTGCTTGTGAGGTGGGGAGTGGCTAGGGGGTCAGGTGACCGTGACAGTTTGAATCGATTGGTTCCACTAGTCCCTGGTCACAGGGTGCCTATATATTTGGAAATTCCTGGTCTCCATTCCTCAGACCTTCTCACACTGCCGTTAAAGATACTCTATTAGAACTACTTTCTAAATGCACCAGGCTGGGCCCGAATGCTGTATTGCCACAGCGTCTTTCGGCCACTTACTCATGCACTACACCGGCCTTCGAGGGCTTGTTTTGCAGGTGGGTCCTAGTCGCGCAGCTGAGCACCCCTGTGCTCTAATGCGCTTGATAATTAACAGCATTCTGTGACAGTCTCCCACGGGCACAGAGTCACATCCTCAATGTGGACGCCGATTAGCCTTTGACTTATACGTTACTTATATGTTACACATTGCGTGTTAATACATTACTCATCATCTCCCGCCAATGCTGCATTTTCTGACATTTACTGAGGCTGCGCTGGCACACGGTGCTGAATTCGCACAACAATGGGCACCGGCAGAGCACAACGGAGGAAACACCACGATGGACAGAGACGCCCGGAACTTAAAATCGCAGAGGAGCTTAGAAGGGAAACGCAGCCTCGTTATCTACAGAATGCAGACAGAGAGCAGCCAACAGCGCTAGTATGAAAAACCACATGAGAGCAGAGGAGTAAGGCAGAGCACAAAATGGCCACCCTAATAGACGGCATTAAGCCACGGATCCAAACGGAAAGACCTGCCGCGTTACAAAGGGGCGAAAGAAGCAGGCAGGCCAAGAAAACACCACATCTAACAGGAAACACTCAGATGCTCAGCTCAGCTACTGATTATTCTGCTATTCTGGTCATATTTTAGTCACATGAGAGTGAGAAGCTCACACAGTCTGTCTCACTGGCATGAACACACACACACACACACACACACACACAAACACACACACACACACACACACACACACACGCTGCGATCCTCATTGGTTAATTACACATTACCCACCCACGGCGTTTACTTATGCTAAATGCCATTCCTGTCTGACTGCCCACTCAGCGCTGTGAACCTCATAAATAAGTCTGATAGGGGGCGAAGGGCAGAGAAAGGAGGCCGCCATCTTAGCCAACCCCAGGCTGTAAACCTGCCACTCAGAGAAGGCAGGGTGAAGCAGAGAGCGCCCTACACGCTAAATGACCCATCAGTGTGCTTCTGCAACATGCCTGAGGTCGGCCATTACACCACCACAGACACATTCTGGAGTTACTGCACTCATCCATCCAGGACGGTGTTGTCAGCGACCTGAAATGCCCAGCAAACCCACAGCCATGACTGTAATGGCTTTAAATGCACCGGTTCACGATTACAAAGAAAAGTGAACAGCTGGCATTAGTGTGTAAAAATGAGGCCAACGGTGAACAGCTGGCATGAGCGTGTTAAAATGACACGTTTTAACAGACTCATAGTGAACAGCTAGCATTACTGTGTGGAAATCACACTTTTAATATGCCTATAGTGAACAGCTAGCATTTGCATGTAGAAATGACATCATAGTGATCAGCTAGCATTAGCGAGTGGAAATGACACACTTTAACAGGCCCAAAGTGATCAGCTAGCATTAGCGAGTGGAAATGACACACTTTAACAGAATCGGTTGGTGATCTCCTTACTTGGGCCCGTAACCCCTCTAATATGGTTAACAGCTTCCAGAGCATGATTTTGACACCCTCAGCTCATCCGGACACAAATGATTAAACAAACCCCACCTACCCCGCCGATCTAAGCGTCGCACTTTCCATTAGTTAACGAGTGACGCTGACTTCCTTCAGTCGTTAACTTCACAACCGGCACCCCCCTCTGCAGAGAGCAACCTGAAGCGGGTACGAGCCGTGCTTAAATACCAAACCTGAGCTGAAAGTAACCTGCGAACTTCAGCAGTGAGCTGACGTCAACTGGACAGCCAGTTAAACGGCCTAACATACTGTAAACCAACAACTCAAACGTTATGGCTGTGTTTATAAAGGCCCACGGTGGTAACATCCACCCAATTCATACGTCTGATGACTGTGTGCCATTCCCAGACAAAGAGGGAGCTAAACACCACACCTAAGGATGCTTTGAAAGCACAGTCTGAGGCATGAAGGCAATGAATTCAGCCGAAGAAACACCAGTGATGGGATCATTACACATTCCCCAGCTATCGTCTTTTATACACGGTGATACTCAAAAGTCTAAGAGTACACTTGATGTTTTACAGCATTTATTTCTCTATAAATAACATAGGTAGGACCAAAGCATTTCTCTATATCTCGTGTTCCTCAAGAGTGGTACCATTAGTCGTGAAAACAGCCTTACAAACACAAGCCACTCAGCTGTCAACAGCTCTTCCCGGCTCTTCTTCAGCAATCCCCAGAGAAGGTGGGGGCCTGTGAGATGCCTGTCTTTGATTCTTCCGTTCAATTAGTCCCACACAAGCTCTGGGACACAGAGGTTTGGAGGCAGGTAAACAGTTTAGTTGACCTTCACTTTCCTTATTCGCCAGACAGTTCTTGCACAATTAGGACTCGTGCTTAGGGTCGTGATATTGCTGAAGAGTTGACTGCCCAATCAGCCATGCTACTTGAGATTTGGTAAGGATCAGCAGCAAAGCAGATAAGAGTTTGACAGCAGGAAACACATTCAGAGCTCAAGTGCTTCTGTGTCTTATAACAAAAATATCTCAATACTCACTTATTATGCAATCAAACTGACTTTCACTTCTGTTACTAGACAAGTATTTAAACAATAACTCTATAAAACTATAGTTTCAAGTAGCAACTGTATTTAAACTTTTGACTGGTCCTGTTGGTCCATCACTGAAGAATCCTTCTAGGTTATGAATAGCGTCACACCTCTGTCTGTTGGACTGTCCCGGAGTTTGCGATTAACTCTGTGCAGAGCAAAGGCTTCGTGTTTCATCCCGAGTCTCAGTGCCAGACTTCATTCTTTCGGCTGTTTTCCGACGATTTACCGTCTGTTATAAACCCTTTAAATTCCAATCCCAAAAATTGCATATAAGCTGAATGTTATGCCTCTGTTCCCCAAAAACTCATTAGAGAAACTACACAATTAATGAACAGGACAGTTCCAGAAGATTGCAGCACTGTGAGCAGATTCACTTACAAGAGACCCCACAGTTAACGGGGTCTGTGCTACGGCTGAGTCAGAGGGACCTCCGCTACGCTCTCTTGGGAAAAACCCCTCCTTCTCCTTGATTCCAAATTCTAAGGATGGGGCAGAAACCATTAACTAAAACCATCTTATGTTAATGCAGGTGCTGGGAGCTGGAATGTCATGGGAGGCTATTTAGTGGATGGAGCTGACCTCTGCTTCACCATAACACTGTAACCTTAACTTAACCTTTAACCCGCCAAGTAGCACCTCCCCTCCTCTGACCTCATTCTGGTTCATCGTGGTGAATGTCGCTGCCTTAATGTGACTCCTGCAGATGGTCAAATTAAAAAGGGGTAAGAGACTCCCCCCGCCCCCCAGAAATGTGCATATCTGACCGGGGGTGGGTTTCTTGTTACCCTAGAAACAACACTTATCCTTATGACACAGTACTGCAGCTCTCGCAGGGTTCAGGGAAGATGTAAAACGAGCGAGAGCTGAGTCAGATTCACACCCAGGTGTCTGTCCACCCACCGCAGGAACGGCATGTCCACCGAGGCGGGGAAGCAGCAGCATGTACCCGTGAGGAAACGAGAAAGGCTGCCCCAGCCAAAAGGAACACAGCAGAATATGCATCCTTCAGACACCACAGATGAGTCTGGGAGACGGGCCTGGCCCCCACCAACATATAACACCAAAACCAAAAGTGAAGTGGTCAGGATGCATGATGGGACTTGTGGTTCAGATTCCTGATGTCTTCAAGCGCGATGCCAGCAAATGTGAAAAATTGCAGAAACATTAAATTCACTAACGTCACAGCTGTACTTTGTGTGAGATCATGATCCATTCTACGCGATCGGAAACCATATGGATGGTGTGGCTCAGTGGGCTTCGCCGCTGCACCACAAAGTTGCCGGTTGAAACTTTGGCAAAATGCTCACATGTCTGATGGGCCCCTGAGCAAGGCCCTTAACCCCCAACTTAACCACCACCCCCCATCACACTTGTGCCCACCTGTATGACTATGTCTCTTGGAGAGCTATATGAAGCAGGCAACCCCCCACCCCCCCCATAGGAATCAAAAAAGTATCATCCATCCATCCATTCATCCATTTTCAAAATCGCTTATCCTTCTGGGTCCCGGGGGGTTCGGAGCCTATTCCGGAAGCTAAGGGCACGAGGCAGGGAACAACCCAGGATGGGGGGCCAGCCTATCGGAGGGCTCAACAAATTATCACCATTCTATAAACAGTCGTCCGGAGCCATGAAACAGGGCCTGCCATGCCAGTCCCAAAATCACACTCCAACCAGTGTGAGGAAGTACCATCTACAGGTGACACGTCACATACAAAACAAGGGACGCGTCTTCAGCCTCGCCATCGAGAAGTTCACGTCCACCACGAGGAGCAGTGACATCACTGCACAGACATCGAAGGCCGACTGCTCTGTCTGACACTGCGGTTGTGCGGATTACTACACTGCAGCACTCGCTCTGTTCACTTCTCCCGATCTGGGTAATGCCGGGATTTCACTCAAGTTCCAGCATGAACACCCTGACACACCAGCCCCCTCTCTCAGGGCTGTTCCCCAACGGCTGATCGCCAGGGCTTTGTCGGGGAGACAAGGGGCAGCCAGAGCCCAAATATCTGGCAGATAGAAGTTAAACACCAGGCCCATATACATTCAGGTTCCGCAACCACGAAGCTGAAGCGCCTCAAAGTGTGGTCACGGCTGGAAAGTTGGGCTTGAAGGCCGCTTACGAACCCTGCATTTGGACTAATGTGTAAAGGCCCTGGGCTTCCTCTATGAATACAGTCAAATGGTTTTTGTAAAGGTCCTTATTCGGGTTCAATGAACAGCAGAGTGCCAGTGAAAATTCAGTGGTGGCTTTACTGCAGAACACTGCGTGCTACAGTGGGTCTCCCTGCTTTGAAACAAATTGGGTATTTTGGCAAAAAGGCAGAGACCAGACAGGAAGTAACTGTCTTTTAACAGGAAGTCTCCTCTTATACTTACTAATCAATTTAAACCTGGATACCCCGACGACCGCTAATTTAAGTCACCCTTCCCTCTCTCTCTGAGGTAGCTGTATCCAGGACCCAGTACAGATCAGGGTATAAGAATATCAGGCAGCTGCCTAGGGCCTGATTGTCACAAGGGTGACCAGACAAAATCATGAAAAAGAAATATATATACAGTATATTATATATTCTTTTATATATTTGTAAATAAGAATAATTACGCAGTATTTTAAAATTGCACAAAATAAAACCAATATACATCAGGCTAAAATGTTTTTGCGCAGGCAGAAACGTGGCCAGCTCTACAGGCCGCACAGGCAGTAGCCGAATTACCTGCGTTGCACAGAAAGTGAAATGATCATCAGTTTTCTGGGTAGAGGGGCCTCACTAGTAAATTGTTGCCTAGGGCCCCCAAAAATTTGATCCGGCTGTAAACATCACCTGCCTTACTTGCTGCTGTCGGTGCCGGAGAGGAGGTCGGCAGTGAATGGATACTGAAATCTGTCATTTTAGTGGTAATATTTTGCAAGGAAATACAGGAGATACTTTGAACAGGGAACCCGATTTAACCAATCAGCATCTAGGACTGATAACTCACACATCTGTCAGCGTGGCAGGATACGCAAGAGTGGCGTGTTTAAAAGCAAATGCGTTTTTAGGAATGATGCCAACCATAGAAATGATGGGATGGCCTCCCCCCGGGGGCTCTGGGGAGGGTCTCCCGCAAGTGGAGCGGATTCCCACCCAAAGAAAGGAACGTGAGCCGAATCAGAGAGAAAGGAAGGACCCTGCGCGTCCTCAGCGTGTCCTGGGTCCCGGCTTCAGCCTCTGCCGACTGACACGCTGAGCTCATGGGTATGCGTGCCTCGCGTGCAGTGAAAACAGGACACCGAGAGCTCTGTCAAGCCCCCCCCCCCCCGCCCCAGGCGACACGCTGGATAGATTCCTCAGAGAGGATCAGCTTCACAAATGTTAATAATACTGATCAATCATCATGAGCATTAGATTCAGAAAACATCCACTTCACATTTAGTTAGCAGATGCTTTTATCTAAAGTGACATATTGGAGCAAATGGGGGGGGGGGGGTTCAGGGCCCAATGCTGAAATCACTCCCCCACACCTGAGATGTGAACATGCGACTTTCCGATCACAGACACAGCATCCATACCCACTGAGCCACACCTAAATTTCTTACATTTTTACATTTAAAGATTTTCATTATACATTTCACAATTATTATGTTTTGAAGACCAAATACGTAACAGAGATAGAGTGAGAAACGTTTGCTGCAATCTGCTGAACATTATTCCACTGGAACCTCAGCATTTAAATCAGAAAATGCACATTGCAGGTTCCTTGTTCGCTGAAAATATTTTGCCAACACCCACCCCACCCCCCAGCGGTACTCTGCTCTGCCCAACCACAGTGGGACACGCGGGGGGAGGGGGGTCTCTGCTGTACAGGTAATTGCTGATGTGAGGGAGGAAGGCACAGTAGGATGTGATGACGAGGCTGACTCTGAAAACACTCATGTGTAAAAGAGCTGAGGCTGGGAGGTGTCCTGAGGACAGGCATCCATCTGCGGGAGCCCGAGCCCGAGCCCTGCGAGCATGGGACTGCCCTCCGCACGCCCTTCACAAGGCCAGACCCGCGGCCAGAGCATTGCAGGAAGCGGCGGCGGATTTCTGCGTGCCTGGGTGGGAAGGGCAGAGGAGCACCTCACCGCAGGGCTGCCGTCAGTGGGCTTCTTTGGCGCCGTTAGTTATCAGGCACTATTATGCACCATCAGGTGTGCAAATGTCAGGGAGCATCCAGCCAGCTAGCATACGCACACAGTCATACGCACACACACACACACGATGATACACACACAGTGATACACACAGTTATGCACATACAGTGAAACACACACAGTCATACGCACACAGTCATACGCACACAGTCATACGCACACAGGCACACGCACACACACACACACGATGATACACACACAGTGATACACACAGTTATGCACATACAGTGAAACACATACAGTCATACACACACAGTCATACGCACACAGGCACACACACACACACACACACGATGATACACACACAGTGATACACACAGTTATGCACATACAGTGAAACACACAGTCATACGCACACAGTCATACGCACACAGGCACACACACACACACGATGATACACACACAGTGATACACACAGTTATGCACATACAGTGAAACACATACAGTCATACACACACAGTCATACGCACACAGTCATACGCACACAGGCACACACACACACACACACACGATGATACACACACAGTGATACACACAGTTATGCACATACAGTGAAACACACACAGTCATACACACCCAGTCATACACACACAGTCACAGGCACACACTGATATAGAGACAGTGATAGAAACACACAGTCATACACAGACATGGTTATACACACAGTCATACATGCACACAGTCATACACAGACATGGTTATACACACAGTCATACATGCACACAGTCATACACAGACATGGTTATACACACAGTCATACATGCACAGTCATACATGGTCCACTCACCTGACCACATGGGTTCCTACTGCAGGAGGTGAACACGCACCTCAACTCCGACAGAGCGAGTCTCTAACCCCAACCCTAAGCCACACCCTGCTGGCCACCACGACACCCATCATCCACTTTCCAAACACATACTTATGACAAGAGGCGCTGCAGATTCTATTTAGTGTGATTCACAGGGAACTATGATAAATGCCTGCGTTTGTTACGTATGAATAATTAGTCAAGCGTGCATACATCATGTCTGCATGGTTTGTCTTGGTGAATGAATCACAGAGACAGTGACAGTTATAATGCCTGAATGCTAAATGAGAGTGAACAGGATCACGGAGCTTGTTAGCCTTTTTTTAAATTTCCGATGTACTCCTAGTGAATAACGCTTCATTTGACATTTTTAGGACGTTAATGGTTTTGTTTGCAGTTACTCTGACAGCCTCACATGGCCATTGTGAACCTTTTGGTCTGTTGTACCCGCGTCTGGCGCAACGCTGAAGCCAGCTGGACTCCGTACGGGATCCCCAACCGCCTGTTCTCTCAGAGGTCCATAATGCCGATGGATTTATGGTGGCACAGTTCCGGGCCTGATGGTGTTAATGCATCATATGGATTGGCGCAAGACAAGCTCACATCACACACACACACACACACACACACACACACACACACACACACACAAGAGCAGAAGTGTGCCTGCGTGGTTAATTAATAACTGGTCCTTGAAGATTAAAGACTCAGTCTGCTATTTTTCACCATGCGTGTAACGTGTGCACTAATGCAGGGATGTACGCCAGTGTCACGGAGAAACACAGCAGAGTGATTTCACACCACTGGGCCCCTGAGCAAGACCCTTAACCCCCAATTGCTGCAGGGACTGTCTGACCCCCCTTTCTCACAAAATGCGAATCGCTTTGGATAAAAGCACCTGCTAAACAAATAGACGCTAATGAAGTGCATGAGAAAGGCAGTGACAGACCTGCGTGCACTTAGAGAGCCGGTATGGATTCACGTACATCTTGAATTATGAATAATAAATGACACTTTTAGAAATTATTACGGACGGTAAAATGACCTACCCAACAGCTTTAATTACTTAAAATAATTTATCATCGACTCAATTCTTTTATTTGTCAAATTAAGGGCCCCCCTGAGATCCGGAGCATTAGAAATAACACGAAAGACACCCCATGTACGGCTTGTAAATACACGTATGTCTGTGTCTTATATACAGGGACATTTCGCAAAAAAAGAAAGAGAAAAAAAACCTAAACAAAATCCTTCTTCCGTCGAACTAAGTTATTCCATATGAACTCCACTGCCAAACATGGCAGCCTGTCTGTATCTGTGAGCGTCTTGCCAAAGCTAAACCAAAGACAGACCAGCTCGCATTTTACTGCCGTGGAGCTAAATCTTTTCATTCCCCAACTTTGATGTTTCATCTATGACTGAACTAAGTATTTTTATCATACTCCTGTGAAAACACCTCAAGATGGTCCAACACTTTGGATTATTTCGGATATTCCACATCCTACAAGTAGTTATGGTCTGGTGGCCCTGTTCACAATCCCACACCTGTACCAGTCCCAGTGAGGGTCTGCTCGCCCGACCCACCGGACTCACAGAACAAACAGCAGCTTTTGGCCGAGTCACAGCCTCAGCTGCAGGACCTGAAGCCCATCTAGAGAGAAACGCCTCCATACAGCTTTTCACCAAGACGGCATCATCAAGCCCAAGGCCACTTATCATCACCCAGGACTGTAATCGCAGCACAAAACAGCGTCTCTGGGGGTGATGATACTACTTTAAATATCTATTATCTGTGATCCAACAACATTTACTTACTATGATCAACCCTGTAATATAAACTGCATTACAAACTAACCGGCCAATCACACGTCTATACTGTTACTGAGCAAAGGAATCAAAGAGTTTATCTGACGTGTCACTGGAAGCTGCAGAGGTGTCCTCTCAGGGTGGCGTCATTCCCTGAAAGCACACAGACCTGTCACATCCCAGCATCATGCTACTTTAGAGGGGCACTTTCCGGAAAAACAGACATCAAGCATGGCCCGATTCTCTCACTCCCTCTCATTCCATCTCCATCCACAGACCTGAAATCAAACCCCCTCCTATACCATAAACTGACACTTTTCATTTGACCACGACAGAGGTCATGTAACCCCTGTTGGAGGCTACGAGACGTCGAGCCTCCGAACGCTGCTATCATTACAGGTCAGTGACCGAAGGCTGCGTCTCACTTTAAATCACTGTCGCCACCCAAACCTGAAGTTTCCCGCGAAGACTGCGTGTGAACACAGGCCATCTGCTTTTCAGAAGGACCAACCGCAGACGAAAGACATCAGAAGGTCCCAGGGCCTCAGTCACGACCTTGTTCCACAGGGGTCTGCCCACCAACTTAAGGCACAGACAGGCGACATGCGGTGCAATCTGCTTATCATTTTCCCTGAAATACTCTATTCTGATTCTCCAACTACACAACAAAGCCATGACTCACTATGAGTATTTCATTTGTGTATCCAGTACTTCATTTGTGGATCTATGAGTACTCAGTTTATGTATGCTGTGTGTACTTGGTTTACATACATACTTTATAATCCCTAATCCATACACAGTACAATGTAAAGAGCTCAGTGTAAAAATCTTGGCATAATGCTACTTGTAGCTGTTTTGGAGAAGCTAATTGTGTTGCCTGGATATTACTCCAAACAGGAGGGTGAAGATGAGGTCTGAGCCAGCCACTGACGTATTTAGAAGCCAAACCCCCTGCAGATTTATGGTCTTCACCATTCACTAGCACCTCTTTCATTTTCCAGGTCTTGACAGCACACCTCAAACCCAGATACCTTCACGCCTGGTCTGGGCTGTGTGATAATATGCTCCACCGTGATTCGTGCTACATACCCTCTCTGACAGATGGCAGACTATGCAATCTGCTACATACACATTTATCTGGATCAAAATGTACTTTCATCTGCAGCACATTATGCATTAGCCATGACTTTAACTGCTAAACTCAGTATAATCATTCACCAGGGCTTCCCTGACTATGCTGACTGGTCCTTCTGACCAGGATTGTCCCGATGATCTCCGCTGACTAGTCCTTCCTACCAAGTCACTGCTTATGACCTTCCCTGACTATGCTGACTAGTCCTTCAGACCAGGATTGTCCCGATTATCTCCGCTGACTAGTCCTTCCTACCAAGTCACTGCTTATGACCTTCCCTGACTATGCTGACTAGTCCTTCTGACCAGGCAGCTCCTAATGACCTTCACTGACTTTGCTGACTAGTCCTACTTACCAGGATGGTCCTGATGATCTGACTCTGGAAATGAAGGGATGTTCTGCGCATGAGAGCGACATTTTTTGGTAGGGAGAGGAAGACGATTTTATTTGGTTAATTGATTTTTAAAGAGCAATGCTGTGTCTTAAAATCACACCTTTACATCCTCTCAATTTATTAGCTGCCTATCATACAATGCCAGATTAGCAGTGACTAAAAGCGACCCAGAAAACGTTCCACAGTCTCAGGGCCCCTGCTTGGCTGTGGGGGGAACTTGGCGCCATTTTAGTTCCTGCCAAATATAGCTTCCAAATCAGTTTTTGGAAAAACGGCGAGTAGGTCAGGAAATAAACTGGAGCAATTCCATGGAGAGTGAAGTGAGGGGGGGGGGGGGGGCTGTCTGATCCTGGGACCTCGCCAGAGAGTCAAGCAGACATTCCAAAATGCAGAAGTGTTTCATCAGACCAGACTGATAAATGACAGTCCCAGCACCCCCCCCCCTCCTAAAATGGAACTTCTACCGAAAAGGTAACAGTAGCCACTTGATTAACCGACGACAGGCTACGACTCATTCATGAATCTGCAAACTCACATCCCTACATGCAGCAAAAAATTCCAGTGAAGCATCTGTCACAGTGGTACAACTGCAGTTCATGTACTTAACATGTAAACCACCTGCAGGGTGTACAGTGACTAGCCAGTGACAGGGCCTGCCATATTATAGGAGAGGGGGTGAGGGCACAGTTGGGTTTTAGCGTAACGGGTCAGGGCCAGTTCCGATTCAGTGTAAGAGGTCAGGGCCCCTGTCAACAAAGCTTAACCTGTACAGACTGAGAGACAGAGCGAAAGGGGGGAGGAAAAAGCAAGAGAGCGAGAGAGAGCAGTAAGAATCACTTTCTGAAGGATGGGGGCATCTGAGAGCAGCGGGAGTTATGCAAGAGTCACAGTAACCTAGTGACCCAGCACTGGCCTCGCTCTTCTGGGTCACAGTCCAGCAGCAATCAAAACAGACCAAGACAGGAAACAATGAACAGAATATAAGGCAGTGGAGACTGAGATTGTGGGGAGCAGGGGAGACTGAGACTGGGGGGAGCGGGGGGCAGAGGAGACTGAAACTGGGCAGGAGCAGGGGAGACTGAGACTGGGGGGAGCAGGGGGCAGAGGAGACTGAGACTGGGCAAGAGCAGGGGAGACTGAGACTAGGGGGGCAGGTGGCAAAGGAGACTGAGACTGGGGGGAGAAGGGGGCAGAGGAGACTGAGACTGGGCAAGAGCAGGGGAGACTGAGACTGGGGGGGCAGGTGGCAAAGGAGACAGACTGGGGGGAGCAGGGGGCAGAGGAGACTGAGACTGGGCAAGAGCAGGGGAGACTGAGACTGGGGGGGCAGGTGGCAAAGGAGACTGAGACTGGGGGGAGAAGGGGGCAGAGGAGACAGACGGGGCAGGAGCAGGGGAGACTGAGACTGGGGGGGCAGGTGGCAAAGGAGACAGACTGGGGGGAGAAGGGGGCAGAAGAGACTGAGACTGGGCAGGAGCAGGGGAGACTGAGACTGGGGGGGCAGGTGGCAAAGGAGACAGACTGGGGGGAGAAGGGGGCAGAGGAGACTGAGACAGGGGAAGTGGGGGGACAAAGGAGATAGACAGGGGGAGAGGGGGGCAGAGGAAACACACAAAGAGCAGGGTACAGAGGAGATAGAGACTTGAGGGAGCAGAAGGCATAGGAGACTGAGACTAGAGGGAGAAGGGGGCAGAGGAGTCTGAGACAGGGGGAGTGGGGGGGACAAAGACACAAAAGTCCAAATGATAACATATTTCAGATAGTTTAAATATACATATACAGAACATGCAAAACATGCAAACAACCTTAACCATGTTCATAGAATGCTGAGTTTGTTAGAGAGAGCACCAACATCTAGAAAATACACAACCACACGTAAAACTGTACACAGGGCATATAAGAGACACACTTCACCATGACATCATTTCACCATTTTCTCCTCGACCTGCCTTCAGCCCAGGGCACCAAGAGTTACACCTACGTACAGGGCTCTCTGTCAGCTGCATCAGGCAGGAAGGCTTCAGTTAGCTGTGAGTCCGAAACGTCATCAAGGCAGCTGCTACATGCAGTTAAATTAGTAACTGCACCGGCTGGGCTGCTGTGAGGTTACGTCAAACCGCCACACTAGAATGCGGTGTAGCATGCAGGCCGAGCGAGTCGCCTGCTGGTTTGCACGCTTACCATGGGAATGGAACCAAACCAGGAAGTGCGATCAAAAAGAAAAGCCTTAAAATAAAAACATATTCTTATTAATCACACTCACTCATTCGTACAAAAGACACGCACAGAAGCGTCACGCTGGCCGCCTGACATTCATGCAAGTCGCCTTCACGGCTGAGAGGCGTCCAGTACGTTACTTTCACAGTTTTCACAGAGTAACACAAAATGCTGCACCTCATCCGCCATGTGCTGCAATCCGCGCACTGCAACATATTGAAGCGGTTCGCAGTTATCAGTGTAAAGATGAGTAACACAGACATGACACACATATACACACAAACACACACATATACACACATACACTCAGATACACACACACACACGCACACATAAACACAAGGCCATTTATGGCTTCCCTAACGTTGCCCCATGGCAACTGGCCAGGTATTTTTCATAAAGTGTTCATTTGTTATGATGTTATGAGCATTTAATTGCCGTGCCGAGGCGAGCGGCAGTTGCTATGGGGATCCTGGGATCTCCACGACGCTGCGGTCGCATTCTGGGGCTCATCTACGCGCTGCTCTCCACAAAAAAGCAGAATGGCAGCAGTAAATGGGGCCGACATTTCCTTAAATGGCAACGCAGTGCAGTGTGGTGTGTGTGAACGCGATGGGCCGCGCAGCCTCACGTGACTCCCGCACAGCCCCCCAGCCACAGGGTCCACAAGCACGCCGGAACAATGGCCGGTTGTTACAGTGTGTCACATGAGAGCAACCAATAGCAGGCCACAAAGCCCCAGCCTTTTCTCTGCGATTCCTGAAAAAGGGCCACCAAACCCGAATAAGCACCGCTAAGCACAGAAGGGCATCACGGCTTTACACCCGACTCAGTTTGTACCCCAGAGAGGCAGATTTCCGGGTCAGGAATCACACACCACAGGGTAATCAAGCCCGGTATCCTTGATATTCCTCCCATCCGATGAGTAACGATCCCCGGGGTCTGTCCCCCCCCCACCACACACACACACACACACACACACACACACACACACACACACACACACACACACACACACACACACAAACACACACACACACAGAATGGGGAGGGCATACTCACTGCCAGCAGCTTGCGCTTTCGCCCGGGACGGCCCACTCGACGCAGGGGGACGCTGCTCAGGGCCCTCTCTTCCATCGCAAGGTCCTGGTCACATCTGTCTTCACTCTGCAAAAGCAAGACACACCCCCTCCCCATGAGAGGCACGCTCACACATAACCTCTCCCAGGTGAAAAGGCCGCTCAGTCTCCCCCCCTCCCCCTATCTGAGAACCCTGCACCTTTTTCCTAGAAACGCAGCGGCAGACGGAGCCTTTGAAGGGTTCAGCTCTGCGCTTAATGCGCTTCGCGTCTCCATTCTGTTCGCCATTCAGGCAGTGTGCATGAAAACGTCACACTGAAGGCCTTCTTCACCATCCCTGGACGCATCTGTGCATGCTGCTCTCTGTTCACTTCAGATAAAGTGAGCGAGCTAAGCAGAGAGGATGGCGGGGCCGAAACCTGCACAACCCCCCTCTCCCCCACCCCGCTTTGGGCTGACGGCAACTCTCACAGAGACCCCTCGGCATGAAGTTGGCACAGGGGCCCTGAGAGGTAGAGGCAATCCCACGAAACTGCAACTCTGCAGAGCGACATATGATGAGCACGCTGCTCTCAGTACTGAGAGTGAGAGAACAATAATACCTACAGAAAAAGCTTAAATGTTTAGCTTTAAATGAGACATGCCAGAATAAACAGGACAGTGAAGATGCCGGCAGTATGAAACAGCGCCAGCTGGGCAGCACAGGAACAGCCCGAGTGGATGAGGTCACAAGAACAGCCCGAGTGGATGAGGTCACAAGAACAGCCCGAGTGGATGAGGTACTCAGTACATTAACACACTGACAGGAACAGCCCGAGTGGATGAGGTCACAGGAGCAGTCCGAGTGGATGAGGTCACAGGAGCAGCCCGAGTGGATGAGGTCACAGGAGCAGCCCGAGTGGATGAGGTCACAGGAGCAGCCCGAGTGGATGAGGTCACAGCAGCAGCCCGAGTGGATGAGGTCACAGGAGCAGCCCGAGTGGATGAGGTCACAGGAGTAGCCCGAGTGGATGAGGTCACAGGAGCAGCCCGAGTGGATGAGGTCACAGGAGCAGCCCGAGTGGATGAGGTCACAGGAACAGTCCGAGTGGATGAGGTCACAGGAACAGTCCGAGTGGATGAGGTCACAGGAACAGTCCGAGTGGATGAGGTCACAGGAACAGCCCGAGTGGATGAGGTCACAGGAAAAACCCGAGTGGATGAGGTCACAGGAGCAGCCTGAGTGGATGAGGTCACAGGAACAGTCCGAGTGGATGAGGTCACAGGCTTTGGGCAACACAGACGCTCGCCTTTCAGGTTCACTCTTCATTAATATAAACGTGTTTCCCCCCCTTTCTAAGTCAGCTTTTGGTGTGACAAAGGACAGTGCTGGGGGGTCAAATAACATTTATAGCTGAAGTCTTCATCAAAACGGTACAAGGACCGAAGGTACAGGATGGTGACTGGACCAAATTCACAAGAGTCCTTCACCGGCTTCACCGTGTTCTTTAACACATTTTTAACATGTTCCTCCTTACATACAACACATTGACGCCAGTCTTCTTTATATACTCAGTACATTAACACACTGACGCCAGTCTTCTTTATATACTAAGTACATTAACACACTGACGCCAGTCTTCTTTATATACTCAGTACATTAACACACTGACGCCAGTTTTCTTTATATACACAGTACATTAACAAACTGATGCCAGTCCACCTTACATACTCAGTACATTAACACACTGTCTTCTTTATATACTCAGTACATTAACACACTGACGCCAGTCTTCTTTATATACTCAGTACATTAACACACTGACGCCAGTCTTCTTTATATACTCAGTACATTAACACACTGACGCCAGTCTTCTTTATATACTCTGTACATTAACACACTGACGCCAGTCTTCTTTATATACTCAGTACATTAACACACTGACGCCAGTCTTCTTTATATACTCTGTACATTAACACATTGACGCCAGTCTTCTTTATATACTCTGTACATTAACACACTGACGCCAGTCTTCTTTATATACTCTGTACATTAACACACTGACGCCAGTCTTCTTTATATACTCTGTACATTAACACATTGACGCCAGTCTTCTTTATATACTCTGTACATTAACACATTGACGCCAGTCTTCTTTATATATTCAGTACATTAACACACTGACGCCAGTCTTCTTTATATACTCAGTACATTAACACACTGACGCCAGTCTTCTTTATATACTCTGTACATTAACACACTGACGCCAGTCTTCTTTATATACTCTGTACATTAACACACTGACGCCAGTCTTCTTTATATACTCTGTACATTAACACACTGACGCCAGTCTTCTTTATATACTCAGTACATTAACACACTGACGCCAGTCCAATTCAATACCAATCACCAGTATTGAGCTGCGAGGGAAAGTAATAAAGTGTATCAGCAATGAGAACTTCATCCTGATTGCAGGCCTCAGGTAAAAACCGACAGATTACAGGCTCAAACAAAGCATATTCCTGCCTACAGTAGAGCTAAAAGCAGCTCGAAAACGAATTACAGCGAAAACGAGACTAATTAAAAATATAAACAGAGCTGAAATGCCTGACAGGTGTTTGTTCACTTCATTACAGCAGGATTATCAGTTTATTTATGCCACCAAAGTCACAGTATCACATACACTAATGCTCCTTACTGTGAAATACTCTCCCCATCTCTTCCGGACCTCCTGCCTCACAGTGACAGAAACCTGTGTGTGTGTGTGTGTGTGTGTGTGTGTGTCTGTCTGTCAGCAAAAGTATCAGTTGCAGTTGACCGTGGAATATATATCTGTCCCCATAATGTAAGGAATGCGCACACACACACACACACACACACACACACACACACACACACATCTTCATATCACCCAGCCCAACATGCATTGCCATCCCACATGCCCACTCCATGCCCGCTCATGAGAATCATGGACCCATCCATCAGAGTTGCTTGATTCTATGATTAAAGTTGATAATAAACTTACATGTATAAAGATTATTACCTATATAACTATATAACAGAGTTTGCACTCTCAGCGCGTGTTACACTCTCAGAGCGCGTTACACTCTCAGAGCGCGTTACACTCTCAGCACAAACCAAACTACTCACATGAGCCAGACTAACCACAGCAGCCAAACTAACCGCATGATCAGCATAACTGCACAAGCCGCACTAACAGTACGAGTAAAATCAGCCGCACAGTCAGACTAACTGCGCAATTAGACCTAGTCCATGAGCCAGACTAACTGCAGCAGCCAAACCACTATAAAAAAAAAATGAAAATTAACCATGTGTGCGCGTGTGTGTGTGCAGTGCAGCATTAGGAAGGACGCGCAGTGCTGAGGCAAGGCTGCCAGCTCGGCTGCCTGTCTCGTGGGATTTGGCGGCATAAACAATAACATCAGATGAAGGACATCTCATGTGGGTCGGCCAGCCAGACCTGCAGAGAGCTAAATTAAAGCTGCCTGCTTTTTTCCACGTATCGCATGTGCGATGAATGGCGATGCGGTTTTAATTGGGACTCTTACCTTAAAGACTCCCTCTCTCCAGAGTAAAAAGCATACAGTAAATTACCTTTATTTAATGGCTTATTAGTGTAAATGCAACAAAGGGGACTCTGTGGGTAACCAGACCTGGAAAAGTTCCAGATAGCAGCAATAAGGGCAGAGTGAAGCGGGCCGCCGGCACTGAAAATGATGAAGAGAGTCCGGCACCGCAAACGAGCGTCCTCGTTAAAGCCGCCCCCTCCAGCTGGCCTGGGAGCCGGCCGCCGAGCAGGACAAGAGCCACCTCATTACGCCTGGCGCCCAGCTGTAAGGCACCCAGCTGCAAGGCGCCGGTGCAGGTTGCCACACTTGTTAAATGGAGCTCGAGAACCTTTTTCTTCCCGCCTCGGAGCAGGAAGAGGCCCAACCTGCACAAGGTACAAGATGACGGATTCATCCGGGGTTCGGAGCGACGCTCTAAGCTGCAGGAAAGTCAGCCGATCCTGGGTTGGGATCCGAGTGTGTGCGAAGGTTGGATTGGTCATCCCCCTGGGTCTGGGACTTGGTAGTGGAACGTTATTGATTGCAGGGGGAAAATCGTGACAATGACAAAGGAAGAAGTTGGTGCATTTGCATGCGTCCCGTACAACTGACCATCACCAGATACACAGAGTCACCTGGAAGGTCTGCTGGAAAGAGCTGAGAAAGAACGGACGCTGTAAACTCTCTATGTACTGTTCCCCAGGTACGAGTGAGATCCAGGTGATGCTGCAAACATCGGCTCATGCACCATGACGACAGTATAAACTACGCAGGAGCAGGGAGGTCTGCCCACCTTCTACCCTGCCGGACAGACAGACAGATCCTCACACGGCCGTTTCCCAGCCCTCTGCCACCCCTACGACTCCTCCGATATCAGCCATCCTGCCGTTTTCCTTTCGCGTTTGCAGCACTCGCTGCCATGAGGGCCACAAGCAAGTCACTAAGGCAGGAGATTTGTTGCTAAGGTGAAAATACTGCTTAGCAACCGTCCTTGGCGGTGCGGGGCTGCTGACTAACCCTTTGGCGTGCCCGGCGAACGTGTCGCGTCGAGGCAATTCGCTGATGACTCAAAGCCTTTTTCCCTTCCGCTAATCTGCTAAGAGCAGGGAGGCCAGAACATACAGGGGATATTATTTTTGGGTTTGTTGTAAGAGAGAAGGTTTCAGACGAGCACCATCCCTCTGCGTGCATTTTACGCAGCAAATGTCGGCTTTCGTTACCAGGCAACAGGATCACTTTCTGCCTGTAAGGTCGTGGGGGGAGCCACAGGTCTCCCAAAAACAGATGGGCGGGGGGGTGGGAGTTAAACTGTACTGATATGAACAAAATCATTCAATTATTTGTGACCTGGGGTGACTTTCATCTTTGCGCCTCAGGGCAACAGCATCTTTGTCAAAGTCCTGATTATACCGCTGGGAGAGAAAGATCGCTCTCTCTCTCCCTCTCTCCCTCAAAGATACACACACACACACACACACACACACACACACACACACACACACACACACACACACACACACACACACACACACACAAATTTTTATTCAAATCTTTGTGGGAACCGTCCACTCATTTCAAAATCCTCAGTGACAACCTTAACCACCACCTAAGCCTTAACCTTAACCATAAATAACCAAATGAAATATAAGACCTTTGGCATTTTTAATTTTTTAATGCAGTCACAGACTTTTTTTTTGTAAAAATTCAGTTTTCTGAAGACATCAAAATAACAGTTTTTTAATCGCATATTGGGAGACATTTGGTCTCCACAATGTAATATATACATGACCCCCCCACACACACACACACACACACACACACACTGTATGTCACCCCAATGTTCCCCGGCTCAGCAGACTCACAGCACAGAGCGCTGACCGGCACCAGCTCTTTACTTCCACGTTCATGTTTATTTTGAAGACAGCAGAGTGCAGAGTTTGAGCCCCTCCCCCACAGCCCTGACGACGGGACCCCAGCCGCGCAGCCCTGACGACGGGGCCCCAGCCGCGCAGCCCTGACGACGGGGCCCCAGCCGCGCAGCCCTGACGACGGGGCCCCAGCAGGCTTTACGTAAAGCACCCAGGATGCTGTCCATTAGGACGACAAGCTTCTCCCCCAACAGTTCATCAATATCAGTCTTCTACTTATCATGCCTAATTTTTAAGTGATAAAACACTACTGAAGCACTCACTGGGACAAAAATCACATTCTCTGCCAAAAGCCAAGATAAACTGGTAAAAAAGAAGGAGACGGCAGACATGATGGAGGTACATCCCAACGCGAGAGTGGATCCAATGATAACTTGGCATCAATGATAATCTTGCTGTCAGCACTAACCTAACTGCCAGCATTAACCTTGCCATCAATGCTAAGCTTACCCGTGACGTTAAACTTATTATCAGGACTAACCATGCCACGGACACTAACCTCACCATCAAGAGTGTGATGAGAACCACGCCTGAAGTGACTGCCAACTCTCAGCGACTCGGGAGTCAAACGGAACGGACACACCGATGATGGGAAGCAAAGACGATTTTCGGGAATAGTGGGCATAGTTGGAGAAGAGCTTAAATGGACCTCAGACAGGCCAGCACATGCTACGACTCACCGAAAGAACATGCAAAATAGGAGCTGTCAACAAGATCTGAGAGAGAGTATCAAGGGTTGCAACCCAGGTGACACAAGGAACACAGACAAAACAAATGACCTTGTTCTTGCTGACAGAAGAGAGTCACAACTATTCGGAATTTCTTGGTGGAGGTTAGGAGACGCCCATCGCGTGAGGCTGGTCTCAGATATTCCTTCCCATACAATGCAATCATCAGGGTTAACAAAGCTTCACAATGGCTAACTCCTGTGCAGAGACGGTTCTTTTGGATACATGGGGATCTCATAAGCCGGCAGCTACAGACTTTAACTCTTATTCAGCCCCACAGCAAACAGCGTCCGACGCTGATTATATCCATTGGTATTGCCCAATAATCCGTTTGATTAAGGAGGTTAATATTGGACCAGTTACCATCTAATCACAATACACATGGTCTCTCCTAAACATACCAATATCCAGAGGCTTAAAAGGATAAGTTTATCTTTTTTCATTCTTATCCAAACAAACAATGCTAAATTTAGTATTCAATGACAGAATAGCATGAACCTGAAGAAACATGAAAGAATTACAAAGCTTTCATGAGACACGTGATGATTTATTACACGAGTAAAAAGAAACAGGAATGGATTTAAAGACAACTGAGACCTGAAACACTCTTACACACAATGGAAAGAAATTTGAACTTCTTGCAAATCGGAGGACATATTAATAAAACTAAAAGAAGCCAGGTCACAGTTTGACAGTTTTTTGGCTACAAATGCTCAAAGAGATATTCGGTATGCAAGACACCAGCTCCACAGTATACATAATACTCTCCTAACACAGTTTGGTCAGAAAGTACCGAGCAAACAAGAGCCACATAAAAGCCTCAAAGGAAGATGAGAACAGTCAGCCAACAACAGATAACAAAAACACAAATATATCTTCAAGATGTTCATATCTCCAAAGTGGACAAGAAAGAGTCTGCCTGGATAGCACTGATATCCCTAAAATAGATACACTGCAAAGGGAATTCTTACATCTCCAAACCAGGAATAAAAGCAGACATCTCCTCGATCTCCAGCCAGGAAAGTCACTGGCTGCCAGGCTTTCCTGAGGAATATTTCAATGTGAAGAAGAAACCAAATACGTGAACTTAATTCACAAAAAGGGAAGCAGCCCTGGGCTTTATAGCTTATACTGTAAGACTGGTTAAAAGTTGACATGAAAACACCAGCTGAAGTACTAGCAACCAGTTTAGAGAGGATATTCCCACAGACCATGAACAAACAGGCTTTACTGAGAGTCAGAATTCATATGCGAAAACCAGGAGGTTATGGAATAAAATGCAGCACCTTGACCAGGGAAAAAATGTGGGGCCTTTTTATATTGATAGATGGGAGTGTGTTTTTTGAGATTATGAATAGATTCTACAGTATGCATGTTCAGGTTACACAGAGTGGGCTGAGTTACTGTATAACACACCAAAAACAGTTATACGAACGAGAGGTCGCATTTCTGGACCGTGCGCTTGACACGGAGAACAAGGCAGAGACGTCCTTTATCACCCCAGCCAGAGAACCACTGTATATCCATAGTGCTATTCCAATATTCAGGGAGTAACCTTGAGCAGGAAGGAGCAGGAAGGAGCAGACAATGCTATCGTGGCTGCGGCAGACTCTAATCATGCTCTGCCAGCATTTACTCCTGTTGTAGAAAGCTTCTACAAGGTTAACTTCAGCAAGGCAAGCTTGATGCCATTAAGCAGTATGGATAGTACCGAGCCCTATTACAGTAAAACCATCCCCTGGAGTCCCAAGGGCATCAAAAAACTAGGAATTTAAGTGATTTTTTTCAGCTGTATTCACTGAAAATAAAACCTCTTCCAGCCCGATAAAAGGAAGACGCCTTGATGGACAGAAGTAAAGTCTGACTCACGGGCAGGATTAGCTGGGCGACAATGATGTCGTCACGTCCACGTTGTGTACTCTCATCCCAAAAGACGACGCTAAGGATCTAAACGCTCAAACGTCATGGGGATGTCAGAAAACCAGAAAGGTTTCCAGTTAGTATGGGCAGGGGATATTTCAGCAAGACTTCAACAGTGGTTTCATTCAGCACATGGTCAAGACAGAAACTGAGCCTTGCAGACCTGCCTCACTAGTCAAGAGAAGGGGTGAAGATCCTCCCTCAACTTGGAAAAACCCTTAATAATGAACGTCTTCATAGAAAATTATCAAATTATCACCCCCCCCTCCATATCGTAAGCTGTCTCCAAAAAAATGGGTGGATATGGGTGGAATGCATGATTTGTTGACGAGGAATATTCAGAGCATATGAACATCTCCAAACATAACACAACCTCCCAACTTTAAACAACTTCAGATATTTTTAGTAGATGTAATGCCATAAGTGACAGATTTGACATTCATTGGAAGAAAAAGGTTTCCTTAAAAAGCCGAGATCATAAGGAGTTTCCATCTGAAGTTTTACTCACAGTTATCATCACATATACTCCCTGATATCTTCACAAAAGGGATGGAGCAGAGTGAACTGGCCAGGCATTACATGTTATGGGTATAGAGCAATGCAGTATAGTATACTACACAGAACATATGTTACTCTACAGGTTACTCTCCTAAAATGTAAAATGTAGGACTGGCATGTGGCTGTGTAGGTTAAGACTCTGAGCCCATAATCGAAAGGTCACTGGTTAAAATGCCAAGGTCGGCAGAGTGATTTTAACTTTGGATCCTAAAGTAAGGCCCTTAACCCCAACTGCTCCAGTGACTGGTTGACCCTGGCAATGGCCAACTATTCAAAGATCCTGGGATGCAGTCTGCAGGCAACTGTGACACCAGACCAACTGCCAGTTGGTGCAATGCAACCTGTATTGTGATCAGATGGGTAAGTGGTGAGTGAATGAGGATCTTAACAAGGATCTTCAATACTACGGAAGAACAAACCCCTACAAGCCCTCAGCCAAAACATGGAGCTTCACACCAACTCATAACGTCTTAATTTTGCTGTCAATATCTATTGTTTTTCCATTCTGTTTTTTATACATTCAAAAACTTAGTACAGTGTCATTCCCAACATCTCTGATCACTCCGAGGTCGTGTATGTGCCGGATTACTCGTTAATATTACAAACCCTCCAGTGTCTCCCTTCAGCTGACAAATATGATGATTAACACGGCAAGTTAATGTTTAAATTTTAACAAAATAACTACTCATCCAACTTTCGACCAGTTATCCAGTACACAGTCATAGTACAAATAATAAATAGATGTATTAGCTAGTATATTAGTGCACCATCGTAAATGCAAACAGGGATATAAAACTGCTGATAAAACTTTTAACCAGGGTTTAAAGGCACTGTATTACTATGAGTCATGTTTACGAGCTTGAATATTAAAATCTGTACCACAATTCATTATCTTCTGATTATGGTGGTTTGACACAACTCTTCCCAAGCAGAGTTTTTATGTGTGTGTATTGCCTACCATGCCTCACCGCAGGGAATTGTGGGTACACTGGTTAAGGACATTAGCAGTGGTACATTCTTTTTAACCTGAGGACACGTGTCACAGCGCATACTGGCTGGAGACCCAGGGGTAGGGGGGCTATCGGCAGGGTCAATCAGGTGCTACGTTATTGCCAGGCTTAACCATGGACCCCTGACGTAGTGTCCCTTATTTCCCACAGAACGGCGCTGACCCAAAAGAACGTGGTGACCTCACGCCAGGAGAATCTGAAAAAGGTGTTCAGTTTCAACCGCTTGCCAGTAGGGGTCATAATAAAACTAAATAAATGCACGTCATGCATTTGCCCTCTCTGCCCGATTTATGAGCCCCATGGCAAACATGGGCCCATCTGAGCAGTGCACCTGTGTGCGCCATCGCTCTGTTTGCTAAGCTCCGGAGCATGTGGCTTGAACGGCTTTTATTGACTGTTACACATTAACCAAGCGGTTCAGCTCACAGGGAATCCCAAAACCATCACAGGCTGTGGGTCCGGCCAGCATCTGCACGCACGCCGCACTCAGAAAAGGACCGTCTCATTCGTCTGACTCACACCAATCTGCCCAGACAGCGTAGAACAAAGGCAGCCAGAGTGGGGGGAGCCTAAAAATGGGCCAGGAGACACAGTTTGTTGTTCAATATGTGTGCTCTATTTCTGTCGGCAGCCGGCTATTTCGGGCAACTGCTGTTGCCAAGCAACGAGACTACGATCTGAGGCAGGGGTAGAGGAAGTTCCCGGATGACATAGATGGTTCCGACTCCTCCTCTCCCCACATCACAAATCACAGCCCAGGATTCATTTACAACCCATCTTAAACCGTAGCAAAACACCTTTCTGGGAGCGCGCCTGCGATGCTGTGAACACATTTCTCAGCCTGTCTGCCCGTCTCCAATCTAATCAGTGACACCCCCCCCCCCCCCCCCCCCCCGCCCCAAGAGTCAGCCCCACTGCGGCCCCTGACGGATTCAGTACCACCGCTGTTCACGGGGGCCCTAGAACATGACATCCTCCTAGCGTCAGACATTTCTTAGAGTCGACTGAAGCTCAAAATCAGATTACAGCCTGGGTACATCACGCTGTTCAGGGGGCGGCTTCCTGACGCAGGAATCGTCAGGACGTCATCAAAAAAAAAATGTAAAAACCTGCGCAACATTCACATTCAGATATACATATAAACAGAGCTATAGATATAAAGTGCATGCATTTCTTACCTGTCTCTGACTTGGACATTTTCTGTCCATGTTTACAAGAAGTGGACTGTTCCACTAAAACATATTTAAAACTTCTAAAGGAGTCCGAGAGGTACAAGAAACCAAAGCAATAAGGTCATGTGTAAACAATGAGATGTTTCTAAATTAGAGGAAGGAGCTTGAGGGGTAACCAACTAAATTGAATGCAGAATAGGCACAAAGAAGGTCTCTTCTTAGCACACGAGCATTTGATAACCAGATTCTTCACCTTCCCTTTTACAAAACCGGTTCTCACTGTACGAATGCAGTGATCATACTGCCTGTCCTATGAGCCAGAATTCTGGCACTGCAGTAGACGCCCACTCTTTCCATGATGGAAAATAAACCGAATAAAACCTGATTTAAAGGAGCAGAACTGTAGATGTTGCCTCAATGCTCACCAGGAACAAGCATCCATCATCAAAATCAATACATCGTAACACAGACTGCCGCCTTCCGCACACCACAAACCGACATACTCCATGTCTTACAGTGCGGCGTTAAGGTGGGACAGTAAACAATAATGTCTAATTAATGTACTGCTTTTGAGAAGTGAAATGCATCAATGTAATTAGTATCAAAGACAAACAGCTAAGGTTTATGTTCAGTGTTTGTGTTATATGTTATGTTGATCATACACTTAAGCTGAGTGTATCATTAATATACAACATAAATTCTTAATTCTAGTAAAATAATCATCAACTCTACTACACCTCCAGTTGTGCCAGTTTGAGTCCGTCCCTACTGCTGAGTTTGTGTTCGCTTTCTGTATTTCAGGTCGAACTGGTGATGATGGCAACATGTAATGTGTTACATGGGTATCACATCTCCTCATGCCACCCTGCACATCTCTGATGAGTTTGTGTCCCTCGTGGACTGACCTTCCATCCAGGGTTCCCATTCAGGATCTCCCCTCCCCACTTCACAAGTTTTCACCAGATGAGCAGTCAGAAGATGCACTGGTGAGCCGTCCTGCCTGTGTTCTGCCTCAGACATGGAACATCTCTGCTAGTCTGCCTGGATAAGCACTCATCCAAAAAATACTCTGTTAAATATGATCACCGTCACTGCCAGCGCGGATCAACCTCAGTGATACGCAAGAGAGTATTTCTCTTCTGTGATGGAAGATGATGCGAAGTGAGAGCTGCAGCAAATTTCACTCTGTCTTTACTAAATTTTCAACTTGGGCTATAGTCATTTCCAAATCTTGTGATTACAGATCAGAATCACACAGATACATTGGGCTTTCAGCATATTTACTTAATCAGCATTACGGTAGGTAAAATGGTTACTTTATGCTGCACTTCAAGAACTTGAACATGAACATGAACATGAAAGGGACACCCTGATGCATTGTGGGAGAAAAGGGTGGCATGGCACAATTTGGTGTCCTGAAGGCAGATTAACTCTGTCATTCAACATTTAATCTTTAAAGCCCAAAACATTTCGGTTAAGGGCACGCCCTACTGGTTCAGGTGCCCCGTAACCACACACAAAGTGGACGGGTATGTGAAAACTGGCCCAACACGACTCCTGTGCAGCCAAAAGTGCTTTTCAGCACCTGAGACTGACGTCTGGGGGAACACAATGGAGTAGCAAAGCTGGAAAGAGTTCAGAGAGCTTAGAGAGCCCTTCCACTATCGGCGATGCCAAAACCCGGAGCGACGACAGACTTTTTTTGTCATCTGACAAGTGCAAAGGCAGCGGCATCGCCTCCGGCGCAGCCTCCTTACCGAATCCAAACGTGAGCAACGCGTAAACAGACTGGCAGACTTTCTACATTTTTGTTTGTTGTCGTTTCTTAATTAACAACAAGCCAGGAACGTTAGACAGAGCAACGGCGTAAAGCGAGCGCTGGAACGGTATGATGAGCACTGGCCTGGCAGCCGTATCACAGGCTCAGCACACGGAAGGTGAAATTACGGGGTGAAATTAAACGACAAACTGGCATTAGAGAAGCGGGACTCTCTTGTCATTGACAACTCCACTTCGATGTGGAAGACAGTCTCAGGGGACAAACGACAGACAGCTTCATCTGGGCGACCACACGAGCATCACGGAGATATCAGCGTCAGGAAGTAGGAGAACGCTACACTGCTCCCGTAACAGCTGAGATGGAAGCAGGCGGCGCCCTACCGAGGGTCAGACTGCTGCTTTCAGGCCAGCGACACCACAGACACCACGCATTGTGCGGCTGGTGTGTCTCAGCAGGTTAGGACACGGCCAGTGATCAGAAGGTCACCGGTGGAAATCCTGCGGCCAGCAGAGTGACTTCACTGTTGGGCCCTTAACCACCGATTCCCACAGGAACTGCCTGACCCTAGTTTAAAAAAAATATATGCACGTCGCCCGCCGAAAAAGCGTCCCATACATAAATATAACACAAAACGTGGCTCTCACATTCACGGTAACCAGGCTCAGTTTCCCAAAGCAGCACGCTGAGGTGCATCAAAGACGAACACAAGCTCTTTATGACGAGTCCGCCGTTGGCTTAACGAATCAATGCGAGGGGGTTTTAAATTTGACAGCACTGCACCAGCATCAGCCCAGCAAACAAAATTGCGGTTTTTAAATATTTTAAGTCTTAGAAACCATTTCCATGATTTCAGTGAATATTTCGAATCCGTTTTCACAGAAATCCAGTAACCCATCAAACAGGTTTGTTTCTCCCCAGCAGTACGTGGATCTGTGCACGTGAACCAACGCCAGGGAAAACAGCACACGACTACTCAGTGCCCAGAGGTAAACAGCTTTTAAATTCCCTGTCATGAAATATAATTAAGGAATCAGGGATAATGAATGAAAAATGGTTAAGAAAACAAATTAATCTTTTGATATATTATTCTGAACTAGAAGTGGACAGAGCAAATAAAGAATACAAAGTCAAAGCATTACCCTGTATTACTGCGGTACCATTTCAAGGTGATCATATAATCTTGTTTCACTAACAGATTTGTTAATGCGATTTATCATTTTCTTTTTGCCTCGTTACTATGGTTATTCTCTGTGTCAGTCTTCTGCTCGGCTCTCTTTGCTGTCGCCACATGAAAGCCGATGACAGCAGGTCCTGTAAACAGAACCAGCAAAGTACTCAGAGGAGGTAAATGTAAAGAGCTAAGGACAGCCTCCATCTGTTCTCCTCATCTGCGAGTCTTCCTGGCAAAAAGAGAAAATTACCACGGGGACAGGTAAATTTAACCTCGGTCCTGAAAGGTAACAATTTCATTCATGCCAGGCTGATCTCCGACGTCTGCAATAGTTATTAAATGGGTATTTCACACAATCATCCTGTCAAGTTTCGTGGCACCATAGTCCCAACTGCATCAGTCCCGTGAGAGCGACAGACAACCGAAACAGATGCTTTAGCAGAGCAGACGTCACCGAACCAGGAGACCAACAGGCAGCCGAAACAGACGCTTTACCCAAACTGACGTCACAGAATAGTGAAACCCACACACAGCCAAAACATGCTGCAGCAGAGCGGACGTCAGAGAATCGGGAGACTGACAGACAACCAAAACAGATGCTGTAGCAGAGCGGACGTCACAGAACCGGGAGACCAACAGACAGCCGAAACAGACGATTTAGCAGAGCAGACGACACAGAACCAGGAGACCGTCAGACAGCCGAAACAGACGATGTAGCTGAGCGGACGTCACAGAACCAGGAGACCGACAGACAGCCGAAACAGACGATGTAGCTGAGCGGACGTCACAGAACCAGGAGACCGACAGACAGCCGAAACAGATGCTGTAGCAGAGCGGACGTCACAGAACCAGGAGACCGTCAGACAGCCGAAACAGATGCTGTAGCTGAGCGGACGTCACAGAACCGGGAGACCGACAGACAGCCGAAACAGACGATTTAGCAGAGCAGACGATACAGAACCAGGAGACCGACAGACAGCCGAAACAGATGCTGTAGCAGAGCGGACGTCACAGAACCAGGAGACCGTCAGACAGCCGGAACAGATGCTGTAGCAGAGCAGACGTCACAGAACCGGGAGACCAACAGACAGCCGAAACAGACGATTTAGCAGAGCAGACGTCACAGAACCAGGAGACCGACAGACAGCCGAAACAGATGCTGTAGCAGAGCGGACGTCACAGAACCGGGAGACCGACAGACAGCCGGAACAGACGATTTAGCAGAGCGAACGTCACAGAACCGGGAGACCAACAGACAGCCGAAACAGATGCTGTAGCAGAGCAGACGACACAGAACCAGGAGACCGACAGACAGCAGAAAGGCAATTTGGCAGAGGACATGTTACAGAACCTCCCATCCTTCTTGAAAACCATCATACTAGTAAATACAGAGACTCTGAAGCGCCAGATCCGTACGGAAGTGAGACACCCACTTGGGCATCAGCCAACAACAAGGCCAAACAACCATCTCTCCCCATGAAGTCATAATTCTGTGACAGATAAAATACCTAAATCCCAGGGGTTACATTTTGCACAAAATTTCACAAAACCTGTCAGAGCTGGTTTCGGAGTCACTAAGTTGACACTCACTGATTTACTAATTAACAAATGAACTATTTACAGATCTAGTCACTGTGTTTATTGAGGAAGACAATGTTGAAACTAAAAACCAGAGTAAAACCTAAACTTCACACAGACTTTAATACTCACTACTGTAATGACCAAGCCAAAAACCAGATCAAATATTTGCCTTCCTAATACTCTTAAGCAAATAACTGCCAACAATTATAAAAAGTGACATGAAAAATGACATTATACCATCTTACCAGACAGTTCTTCTTGAAGTAAATACATAATTTTAAATGATCTCTTACAGTGAACAGTGAACATTATATTTTGGGGCATGGTGTGTAGGTTAAGTCTGTGATCAGAAGGTCACAGGTTCGAATTCCATGCTTGACAGAATAGCCAAATTTCTGTTTGGGCCCAGGAGCAAGGCTATGACCCCCCCCCCCCCACACACACACACACACACACACACACACACACACACACACACACACACACACACACTGAAAATGAATATATGTAATCTACAGGGCCATTTATGGGAACCTCTCTGGGTGTCTCTGCTATGAGCTGTCCTCCCCCACAACTGCTCAAACGCCCCCCACAGTGCCCTCCTGAGGGACCCCACCTGCCGGTTGCCTGGTTATAGTCCTCTTACCATTTTACTCGCTGCCGCCTCATGATAGTCCAAGTCCGCGGGCTTGAAAGCGGCAGCACTGGCGCTGGACGGCATCATTGAGATTATGGTGTCTATTTCAAAAGCAAAAGAAATGAAAGAAAAATTCAAAGGAAAAAAAAACTTAAAAATAAACTGTCGCCTCTTCTTCCTCTTCTTCCTCTTCCCTGCAAAAAGCAAAAAGAAATAAGGGGAGGATGAGACTCAGGGTTGACGGAAAAGTGGGGTAGGTTCCTTTTGGCACACTGTTGTAAAATATATGCATTTAAGTTTCTCATTTTAGGCAACATTGCCTGAAGCTGAAGTACAATGAGGAATAAAGATGGCAGATAAGGCTAATTGGTCTCATTAAGGTGCATCCAAGTGGCATTTGTTTAACAGCACCCTATATGAAAGTGATGAGGACTTCTCATAACCGGGATACAGTAAGAGGGAGAAAAGGCGGATACCAGCTAGCCAGACAGCACAAGATTAAATGTATTAAGCCACAGGGGAAAGCCCAGGTTCTCCAGTGAATTATAACGGTGCATAGGCTATAATAAAACCCAGGTTCTCCAGTGAAACATAACAGAGGACAGAACGGAATAAACCCCGGATCTCCAGTTAAATATAACAGAGAACAAGACGTAATAAAGCCCAGGTTCTCCAGTAAAAAATAACAGAGGACAGGACGTAATAAACCCTGGGTTCTCCCGTGAAATCTAATAGAGGACAGGACATGATAAATGCCGGGTTCTCCAGTTAAACAAAAAAGAGGGCAGGACGAAATAAAGGTTGGGTTCTCCAGTGAAACATAAGAGGGCATAAGCTATAATAAAACCCATGTTCTCCAGTGAAACATAAAGAGCACATAGGGTATAATGAACCCCGGGTTCTCCGGTGAAATAAAACAGATGACCGGACGTAATAAAGGCCGGGTTCTCCAGTGAAATATAAAAGCGCACAGGCTATAATAAAGGCCGACTATTTAAACCCCTCCCGTTCAGCTTTAACATGGCGCTCCTTGAATCTCTGCCAAACTCTCTTTTCCCACTTTTCCGCGGCCTGTGATTGCCATTGAAATTCAGATATTTGCACGCAACAGTTTATTTAATTTTAAATCACACTAAGACAGAAGGCGTAAGCGTCCAATGTAGGTTCATACGAAGAAAGTTAACCAAGCATGCCAGTCAGCCCGATGAGGACAACATCTGACTGACAGGCGAGGCGTCCAGAATGTTCTTTCTCCGTATCGGTGATTGTTCGAATGCGATTTGCGTTCGGAGGGTTTGAACAGTCACGTGCATCCGCGCGGATTTGTGCGATCAATTGGCGGCTTTAGCCAAAGGCGAAAAAGACGTAAAATCCGATTTTCAAAGTCAAAGAAAGTGACCAAGTGGCCGGGCGGAAGCGACGGGGCTGATCCGGGCCGGGGGGCGAGGACGAAACTGCCAACCGCGGCTCTGCGCCCGAAAAACGCTTCATTTCACTCAGGCTAAACGAGGCCAGTACAGAATTTATAATGGGCGTTTTTAAGTTCAAGTTGGCATCTGAAGGTGTGTTTTTGTACATCCGCTGAACTCCACCTCGCACTTTTCTGTTCTTTTACGAATTTCAGGACTGCGGTAAATTTACGTTCACACTGGAATTAAAAATAGCTCTACGTGAAACTAAAAAATTAATTAATTAACTTTCCTGGGTTGTATGCACCATATACTGAAATGCACGTAAAAGATTTTGTTTCTACGAATGACAAATATTACAGTCTAATTTGCGCTAAACTGACTCAGTGAACCACAATCATGGAGTGTATATACAGCAATGGCTTTAATTCCTGCGTCCGATACCTGGAGTTAACACAAGCATAACTACTTGGTGGGTCCCTCAGTAACGCAAATTGGGATAAAAGTTATAAACTATCCGCTATGGTTGGAAAATTAGATTTCACATGGTTTAGGTGACGACTTTCTCTCTAACTGAAAGTTACTGTCACTAATAGACCGTTTAATATAAGTTCTTACACCCAAAAACCATTAAATGGGCCTAGAAGACAAGCGTGATTATGACGACGGCATGCCACTATTGCGGTATATATAAAATCCTAAAAGGATTTCCATGTATACAATAATTCATCCATTTTTACAAGTTTTCCCCCTTCACAACGTTATTATAAACACACACGTCGGCAACACAAACTGTAAAGCCTAAGAAAAGGGCATATATTTAATACCTTTTTAAAGGCCTGCGGGACACTTGATTGATGAACTACAGGTACTGTTAAATTCACATTTTATCATCTGGACACTCATTTGAACCCGTGACACAAAACATAATATCTTATATATTCAGATCCTTTGTTAGTCTGTCTATCTATCTGTCTGTCTGTCTGTCTGTCTGTCTGTCTGTCGGACGCTGGCGGCTGCATATCGACGTCATTTGCTGTAAATTGCCCCTTTACTTGTAGGTGTGAGAACACTGCACGGTTCTTCCAGAAAAAAAGTATACAGAAAATCCGCACTGCAAGTTATGCCGTAGTATGTAGGTCAGGAGATGGATCAGTTCAATTAATCTGATCTCAATTAACAATCGTCGCACCTTAAATGACACGCAACTGGAACTTACTTTTTCAAATGGACTGTACGATGAACCCCATCATTCATATCAAACTGAAACACCTATATTTTAATAATAAAAAAACTTGTACTATATAGAAATATACTTTTAATGTGCATTAAAAAAATCGTTTTTACATGCAACATATTCAAAACAGGGTCCATTCCTGTTTCCTGGACAGAGCTATTTATCATTTCATTTTCGGGAGAGTGCAGCCAAGCGTGAGGATTTTCTGAAATACTATGTGCATTTTCCCGGACTTTAACACGATCGCATAAAGCAGATGTGACACGGAACAAACTGGAGTCCGCATCCCTGCGTAATGTCAGGCGAAAAGCCGCCTCCGCTCCGTGATCCGCGGATCGTCTCCGGGCAAGTTGAACTGCGTGCCTGCTTAAAGCGCATCGGCGAATGGGCGAAAAAGCGCAGCGGCGCCCGGGTCCCCATGCATGATAACTGGCTGTGTACATACATGATGACGGACTGTGCACATGCATCATGACTGGGGCATGCCTCGCCACCGACACGCACGCTTTCATATGCAAAGGTCGCGGCAGGTAACCGGTGCACAAGTCTGTGATCGCTTTCGGGAAAAATAAAGAACTGTGTTCAAGTTCAAGTGCCGATCGCTAGCTACGTTTAAACCCCCCAGCCCCCCACATCTGCAGAAAGCGCAGATATCCAGCCAGTCTGCGCACCATCAGATACCTCCCGTTTGGGCTCTTTATTTTGGACCACTGAAGGTTATCTCACCAAGAGGGTCTACAGCACGGGTTCGAGGTGTTTTAATGAGTGGATCACAGTGTTAATTACCCGTTCCGCCAGTCCCAGGCCTGACCCTTCTGGTTGTCGCTGCCTCCCGGATCCTCCTTCTGCTCTTCCCCCTGTCCACCTCCTCCCCAGCCGGCGAGGCCTGCTCCAGCTGCTCCGCTGTAACTGCAGAGGCCGGCGGCTCCAACGCTCCGCAGGGTCCTAAAGCGCGCCATCTAGAACGCCCGCGCTCTTCGCCCACTGCAAATGAACGTTCATCACCGCCTTATTCCTCGTAATAGTATTGTTTTCTAAAATGTCACCCACCCAAATTGGTTCTGCCAAAATATGTGCCTGCATTTGGCCTAAAAACACAACATACTCAATGTATCACAATTAGGCCTATATGTATTATTATTATTATTATTATTATTGTTATGAATAGTAATAATAATAATAATATTCTTGTTCTTTTCTTTCCTTAACAGAATGTCGTTTTTAACTGATACAACATCAAACAATAATAGGCCTAAATGCAAAATTGTACCTTTATTCCCGAAACAAAATAGGCCTCCGCCTTCTTATGAATTTCAAAATGCAAAAACACAACTAACACAGTGAAGTTAAACGTTGTGACACCAGTACTCTGATTTTGCAAATTCTGTTATGTAAGAAAAGTAATGGATGTGTGCCGCTGTCTGTACGGTGATTTCTGGAAAGCTGTATGACGCTCCGACTTTCCCAGAAGTTTAGCCACCATTATGTGAGAGGTTGACTGAGAACATTCTTACTGTAACATCAATGGAAAGTTCTTTCCACGTTTCACATTATAGCAAAGGCTCTCTCAATGTCAGTATGTATGTTCAATACATGTATGTTCAATACCTGAACATACTTTTAATGCAATTAATGTTGGGAAAAGAAAAGTTTTAGGATAAGATATTACTTTACAAAAGGGCTACATGTATATACTGCAAATGCACCATCCAGCCTTGAACCTTTGACGTTTAGGCTGTAAAGTGAGAGTGTTACCCGCTGTTGTACGATGTCCATCGTTTGTTTTATATTATTATTGTTAGTTGGCTGTAGTAATATTCCTGGCACTGGGATAATGTCCTGGGAACGTCAGTAAAACTGCACGGGCATTTTTTGGAGCGTACTGAGAATGGCTTGGGATGGATAATTCATGAAGTATATTCGATTAAAACTGATAAATTTTTATTTTGTCAAGTGATCTGGTATTCTCTGTTTAAAGACAGACACTTCCCTATTTTGATGCTTTTAATAGTTTCGCCATTATCAGTCACAAACTCAAGCACCTTAAAGTGCCATGTCTTTTAATCCTGTACAAACGGCCAGTGCTTTTATGATGTGCAACTAGCGGCAGTTTGTGGAAACGGTTAAACATTAAGCGTAAAGTTGGTTAGCACAGCAGGTAGTAAGCAGCCGTTCGTTACGTTTTACCACAGGAAAAACCTGCATGGACTAATATGGCATGTATGTTGAGTGGTTATGAAGAAAGGGTTAAGCGCGTGTTTGAAACTAGTGTTGAACACAAAACCAGTCTATGTTTTTACAGCAGTGACCCAGTTTGTGATTAAATTTGTTTGTAATTGTGCCTTAAAGCCAGACCGTATCATAGGCTCATTGGGAGACTATGCTGGCTTAGGTCTCTAAACAGCCCAAATTGTGTGACAGACTGGCATCCCATCCAGGGTATAAGCCTGCATTGTGCCCCATGCTACCTGGGATAAGTTTCAGCCCCCCCATGTCACTGACCTGCAGTTAGAAGATAGATGGAAACAAAAAAAATAGAGTGGCAGTAAGGAGGGGTTAGCAGGAAGTGGGCGCGGTTTACGTGAACAAAATCAGTCTTCCTGTCTAGTCTTCATGTGCTAAGCCAAGCTAAACATTACTGTATTCTCTAAAATCTACTGCATTTTTTGTATTATGGCCATGGGGGAGGGGGGTTGTTTATATCTTGATGGTGATTATATCGAATTCACTCAAACTGCTATAAGTAGTTTTCACTTGGGTCCACTACATCTGCTTGAGATCGATGGGCCGCTGAACTCATGACACACTGTGTGGCATGAAAAGTAGCAAAAAAACACCAAATTCAGGACAAATTATCAGCCAGAAGGCAGACAAGTGCTCAGCGTTAACGGCTACGTCAGCAACTGAAAATATCTGGACGAAACTGGAAATGATGCACATTTATAGTATACATGGAGTCTAAAGAATTAAAGAAAAAAACAGTTTGGGAATTCTGTGGGATTGCCGGCAGACTCGTACACGGCATGTTGAATACCCCAGCCAACCTGGACCAACATCCAGATCACAAGCCGTCTCCTGCTCCCTGGAAGTGATGCGTGCTATTGTTTGCCAGCAGTGAAAATAAACATGACTTGAAAAGCGAGTGTGAATCACCCTGAAGTCACATTAAATTCGCAGGGATATTGCTGCTGCAGCCCTGCTATACTGCCAGAGAGGAGGGCTGGCCCTAGCAGGACAGAGTCCCCTGAAGAGTGAGCTCTGGAGCAGCAGAGGCCAAACCTGCCAGCAGATCAGATCACGGACATCGGTGTGACCTGGTGGGTCTCCTTTTCCCACTTGCTGCCCACTGTCATGCGACTAAAGTATGGCTCAACACACTCTTCCTTTTATGGTGTTTCAAGAGCCAAGTGAGACCCAAATTGCAGTGATGAAGCGCTCAAGGCAGCCTCGTCTGCACGGCATCGGAACCCTCAGCGGGTGAGCTCGTGGGCGCCCCCTGTGCTCTCTTCTAAAAAGAACATCGGCTAGCTGAGGTTAGAATCTCACTGAACCACTTCATCATTCTTCATCATTCTTTTGACGTGCAGTGGGGCGTGCAGTTACAAGAATATTCTGTTTATACCAACGCTGCACTCAAGCCCATACTGTAGACATCATATAACAAATAGACACAGTGCCTCTGATGGCATTCGGAAGTAGTAAAAATAACCAGTTGGGTTCAGGTACAACATGATTTATTACTATTATTATATTTTCACAAACAGCTTTACGGAACTTACAAGCACAAAACAAGGTATGTTTTCACACACATAAGCATAATAACAGAATATACCATGTGATCCTAAACTGAAATATGGCTCCCAAAGTAATTAGCTTCCCATTGAGCAGTTAGAGGACGAAGGCCCCATTTCACCAAATGGTGTGAGTGGAAGGGATGCATTTCTGTTGTGTCACTTTTCTGTTTCGCCTTCCTTCATTGGACAGTACATTGTGTCTGCCATTCTGCTTGAAGTAACGAAAAGGACATCTGGTACATTTAAATTTGTAAATAAATTCACAAAACAAGAGGAAAAACAAACAAAAAAATGCTTCACAAGGTTTTCCAATACAAAATACCATTTTCTTCAGTGTCAGCTGCGTACAGCTTCACAAAAGTAATGTCAGTGGGTTCACTGTTTATCTTATCAAGTAGATCATAAAGTCACACTAAACTTGTTCGACTGAGACGTTTTACATCACGGAAAACCTGTGACCTTCCCTGCTGCTGTTCCCGAGGGAAATCTGACAGTGTGCTTCCTGTGGGTCCCCATCGTGACCTTCTTTCTGTTCCCTTACCCAGAAAATAAACAGCATAACAGGTCACAGATTCCACAGTGCCGCTCAGCAAGACCACATGTCAGCAAGCGTCTTCATTCGGCCGTGAGGGTTAAGATGACTTAGCTCCGTAGCAGAGTGGCTCACCATCAGAGGGGGTCACGCCTCCACGCTCCTATTCCGGTTCATAAATAAAGGCTGTTTCTGTGTGTTAGGCCGCTGGGATCTGAGGAGACTGTGAGGAGGTTTGGGAGCGGGAGGGGGGGGGGTGGTACATCAATATTCATGGGACATTCAGTAATGACAACCTGTCTGAGCTAAATCCCTCAGACAGTCTTATCTAATAGATCCCCTAACGCTGCTTGAGTGAGACACTGTCTGAGTTTCTGTCTTTCTGAAGGAGTCTTCACCGCCATCAGCTTCTCCCTTGGTGAGGGTCGTGCCACAACTTGTTGCAAACATTGTCTTCTTTGAAACCTCCCTTCACTCTCACAGATGCCCAGAAGGTCCAGTCATCTGGCTATCGTGCAAGGTCTTAAGCCATCACAAGCAGGTCCTCCCTTTTCTGTGTACAAGGATTTAAACTGTAAAAGATTTGGCTCCTACTTTGATCCAAAATGGCCGACAGCCCAAAAGCGTTGCATTTAACCCAGCCCTCTACTGGCTGAAATAAAGAATTATTCTACATTTCCTTGATTTTAGCATCTGAAGGTAATTAAGGATCAATTACTAATGTAATATTTTTCAGGAATCACATAGACAGGCATCTGGGCCCACCTACATGTAACTCAGGCCTTCTCATTCAAGCAGTCACAGTGAGTATGATAAAAACGATTGTGTCCGACAGGTTTGTGTGTGCATGGTCAGATAAGCTGGAGGGAATGTACTGTTGAGAGGCTAATGCGTTTTCCTTTCTTTTTGTTCACATGGTTTTAGTAATGCCACAGGTCAGTTAAAAACCGATAAAAAATGTGCAGTTAAGTCTGCAGTGTGATTCTCTTTGCAAGTAAATTGTTATGGCACTGGCCCGTCTGATTTTCTGCTGGCCCTCCAGGGTATGATTTCTAGCTGAGGGTAAATTTTGTTAACTGATTTTAACACAAACTGAAAGCCCATAGATAATTAAACCAGTAACACTGGCTGATTGTACTGCACAGAGATATTGGTAGCCTATAGGCTAACCAACTAGTTGTGTTAAACCAGGGTTCCCCAATTCCAGTCCTGGAGGGGCAGAATTCAACACAGTTTTTCCTGTTGAAACCCAACTACTAAACCCGATGATTAGCTAATTTCCTGCACACTGTGTTGGATTCCGGCCCTCCAGCACTGGAATTGGGGAACCCAGTGCTAAACAGTGCTTATCATATTAGAAGCTGCTGCGACTTTAAAGGATGATTTAGTAACTTTCACAGAAGAGACTCTCACCTTGGGAGTCTTCAGCGTAAATTCTTTCATCCATCTTCTCTCACTGCACTGAACCTCGGATGAGGGATCAGCGTGGGAGCAGTTGATCTCAGTGCTTTCACCGAAGAAGCCAATCAGCCACTGTGGGCCTTCATGTTATGCAGAAAACCCTCGACTGATAGCTACTGGCCTGTGTTTTCCAATCATACAGCACTATTAAGAGACCACTCTATATTTTTTAAAATCTGCATTTTTAAATAATGGTTTAATCCTGGTTCAATCCTGGTTCTGCTGGCAGAAGGCTATACTGCACAGCAGGCTGCTTATAGGCTCAAAGTTTCCAAGACATCAGTACACAAGAATAATGTGAGGCAGGAGACACTGGAAATGACAGTCACGCGATTTTCTAATGCGAGGGATAACCATCAACTTATCCAGCAGTGCCTCATAAATCAGAGGATGACCTCAAGTGACCTTGAAAAAGAATAGGAAACATTAAGTGGTGTGAAGTGCACTGCTAGGACAGTTCATAACAGGCTCCTAGAAGCAGGACTGAAGAGCCATAAACCAAGGAAGAAGCCCTTCATCAATGAGAAGCAGGGAAGAGCCAGGCTGCAGTTTGCAAAATCATGTATATTTTACACAGGCGCATGCCCATAAATTGAGAAATGAGTGAGATTGAAAATATTGCTATGGTCTCTCAATTTTTTCCAGAGCTGTATAAAGCTCCCCAGACGGTTACTGTATATCCAGGGCCTCTGTGTTTATTCCTGTCAGTATATAGAGCAGCCATATAAACATGTTTGCAGTAAAAAAACAGAATAAATTATGTTCAGATAACTTAATAATAAATTATTACACGCTGTAAATGGTTTAGCGATAGCCGCTAACACTGTAGCCTGGCAGTAATGAAGTAAATACATCCCGCTCTCATGAAAGAGCCACTGAACACCGCAACAGCTGTTACAGACCTCCTGGGGACCATTAAGCATACACATAACGTCAAACCGTAATGACAACGCACTCGGGCACTATTCACAAGCCCAGATACAAACATTAGCATCAGCCCTATATAGCTGTACGAGTCACAGTGTCAAAGGGAACGGCTCTCTATAGAAACGGAGCTCAGGAAGGAGATTCACAGCATCCAGGTGTGTGGGCTGCGGCTCTGGTGGTTAGGATGCTGTACCTGACCTGTGACCGGAAGGTCGTCAGATCAAAACCCAAGGATGGCAGAGTAATTTCACCGTTGGGCCATTAAGCAGGACCCCTAAACCTAATAATTTCAGGGACCAGCTGACCCTACTTTCTGAAAAATGTACTTTGCATAAAATGACTTTGCATAAAAGTGTCTTTCAAATGAGTAGAGTGTAAATCCAGGTAACTTGGGCTACACTTGTAGCCCAAGATCACATGATTATCCCTCCAGACATTACGATGCCAGAAGAGCACACCGTTCGAGCTGAGGCTGCCCAAGCCTTCACTAAAGATGGCTGCCATCTGTAGTGGCTCTTCAGTGACCTCCCAGGCCTGTGGTTCCCACCAGTAACTGTGGAAGCCCGTTACAGACTAATTACTGGGTTCAGTTTTTTTGTCAGATTATACTCAGGTTCATATACTGCTTGAATGTGTTGAGCTTCACTTGCCATATGTACAAACTTGACTGTACTTAACAACTTTGCCAGAGCCCAACGGCAGTGTGACACTTCTGCCCAGGATGGGATATGAACTGATAACCTTTTGATTGCAGGTAGAGAGATCCTACCCACTGAACCACAAACAGCCTTTCTTTATGCATATTCATTATTTCATATTAGTGAGTAGTCACATTCTTCTTTAACATGAAAAAAAGATTGATCTCTAGACAGATTAACAATAATTCATATTAAAGTAAAATGGACTATAAGTGTCCTTCTCAGGAAAAGTTCTCCGCTTTTCTATTTCCCTGTTTTACTTCCCAGGGCAAACTACAGTTGTGTAATGTAATGTAAGTGCTATATCCTAACTGCACTCATCATTTCTGCTCACTCGGAATCTTCCTAGAGATCCTGGCTTATCCTGATTTTTCCTTCATGGGAATACAGAACCATCCATCCATCCATTTTCCAAACCGCTTATCCTACTGGGTCGCAGGGAGTCCGGAGCCTATCCTGGAAGCAATGGGCACGAGGCAGGGAACAACCCAGGATGGGGGGCCAACCCATCACAAGGCACACTCACTCACCATTCACTCACACATGCACACCTACGGGCAATTTAGCAACTCCAATTAGCCTCAGCATGTTTTTGTACTGTGGGGGGAACCGGAGTACCCGGAGGAAACCCCACGATGACATGGGGAGAACATGCAAACTCCACACCCATGTGACCCAGGCGAAGACTCGAACCCGGGTCCCAGAGGTGTGAGGCAACAGTGCTAAACCACTGCACCACCATGCCGCCCCCAATACAGAACCCTCCAGATGAAATAATGACCACGGTTATTTTAATTTTCCCTTTTAGTTACCTTGTTCTGTCGGTCACTAATGTACTCTTTCCAAAAACACATCTTTACAAAAGATAACGAAGCCACATACTTTTAACCTATGTGTGTGTTTTTTTTTTTTTTGAACCGAGCAAAATGTAGAGCGGCATGTTGCGAACTGGAGACGCCAGGATGAGCACTTCTGTTCCTTGGTGTGACATTCACACCCCAGCCGTCGCTGTCCTTGATGTGATGGACACCTAGAGCCTGTTCTCATGAGAAGCCCACCAGCGATCATACAGCCTCCGTGTGAATTTCACCCCCCAGCACCCAAACTGCCCCTAAACGCGGATCTGAATCAGCCACTCGAAGGCTCACTGCCGGCATTTGTTTTTTTCCCACCCCATCACCCCCCCCCCCTTTTGCTGGAGGTCCAGCCAGTCTTGCATGACTCCCCATTAAAATTCAAGTCGTGTGGCGCCTGCCTCTCTCTGGCTGCTGACCAGCGCCTGCTCTGGCCCGCAGTTACCCAGGCTGCCTCCGCCTGCCCGCCGCACGTGTTCGCGGCCCGCCTCATCGCCAGCCAAGGGCGGCCGCTGAAAAAGCCCCTCTTTTCCCGAACGGCCGCGAGCCGCACGGTGGGGGCGGGATAAGACGCGAAATAGAGATGTCTGCTGCAGCCAAAGCTTTAGGTTTTTCATGTTGTATTGTTCACACCATACGTTTGTATGCTTACTTAGAGCAGCAGTGCAATACGGTGCAGGCTTATGTAGCGATAATATTTTCTCCACGAATACTCGCTTATATATTCCTTACGCTTATGCTATATCTATTACTATGTTGATTGTTATATATACTTATGCATGTTATTTATGTCATTGAAGAGGCTACCAGTGAGTCTTTTTGGACTTGTATAATTGTATAACCCACTAGCATAATGACAAATAACGATCCCCGATCCTTGAAAGGGGAACTGAAGCTGGCTCGATGCTATTAGGTGCTCTGTGCCTCGTCGCCTATCTGCCTGCGCATCCATTAGAGCCCGATTCCGTTACTGGATTCTCCTACGTAGGATCCCACATCTGGACTGCATGAACACGACACAACGCTGTTCACAAACCTTCCATCCTCCACCAGACAGCTTCTTTGGTTTAATTGACACAGTCGCTCAGTATTTACATCCATCCATCCATCCATCTTCCAAACCGCTTATCCTACTGGGTCGCGGGGGGGTCCGGAGCCTATCCCGGAAGCAATGGGCACGAGGCAGGGAACAACCCAGGATGGGGGGCCAGCCCATCGCAGCAGTATTTACGTATTTCGCCTGAACTAAACGCGACTGGCCAGCTTTTCATACGTTAATAAACATCTCGAACATAAATGCAAGGCCCCTGAGGTCATTCAGAGTAAAACGCAGTGAAAGTTTTCCTCAATGGGAGAAATAGCGCTGAATTTCACCATCATCTGTAGTAGATGAAAAGCAGGATAAAGAGAGAGAGAGCAGAAAGCAGCCTGCGATCATCACCCTCCATCCTCGGTGGCAGAGGTGCAGCCTTTAAAATCAACACACAGCTGGATTGGAGCGGCTTGTGCAGAGAAAAATCTGCTTCCCTCCGACCACTGAGCCGAAAGGATTTACCTCCGAGGATCTACGTCACATTCCAGGAAACCATGGCAACGAAAAACACAGATGCAGAGGTACCCTGGCCCAGATAGTGAGGATGGGGAGGGCGGGGGGGCTGTCTGAGAGAGAGCTCACTGTAGACAGACATTTTGATTTATTCTCTAAAAATAAAACTAATGATGCTGATATCAACTGACAGCCCATTTGTAATATGTTACTACAAACAGACTCCTTTAATATTTATTATTATTCATCACATGATAGAGCGCCATCCTCATTATCATACAATAAAACCGAAAGCCGTGGTCAGAAAACCAGCTCAAGGACAGCAGACTGGGCTTACAGAGATAAACCATCCTCCAGGGAAAGGCTGCTTAGCCGGAAAAATGGCTTTGTTTGATAGGGGCTGGACCACGACGTGGCTTGTAGTCTGAAGGAGCGGGAACACGGCAGAGCGGGGCCCTGAAAGCGCTTTAAACGATGACACCCCCAGTCGCTGCACTCGCCTCTGAACCGAAAGGAAGGGCGACAGAGAGATGGCGCTTGAATTATGTCAATGCAGGCCATCATACACCAGAAGCCTATAAAAAGCAGAACAAAGACAAATAAACACATGACCTTGCATATTTATTAACCTTTGTCTATGTATGATTGCTTGTCATGTATTATACAGTATTACATGGCAGTATGTCTGGTGATGGTGTGCATTGGAAAATACCTTGTGAAGCTGCATGTAAGGAAAGGTGGAACAGGATGTGATGTGTTATAAGGTATTACACTGCATTGTGTCTGCATGATGTCATACATTACTAATGCCTTATGAAGTAATCTGTAAGGAAACGTGGAACAGGATCCAAACTGGAGGCATGTCGATGGCGTAATGTATGTGGTGCGTGTCCATCCATCCATCCATTTTCCAAACCGCTTATCCTACTGGGTCGCCCGGAGCCTATCCAGGAAGCAATGGGCATGAGGCAGGGAACAACCCTGGATGAGAGGCCAGCCCATCGCAGGGCACGCTCACACACCATTCACTCACACACCTATGGCCAATTTAGTAACTCCAATTAGCCTCAGCATGTTTTTGGACTGTGGGGGGAAACCGGAGTACCCAGAGGAAACCCCACGACGACATGGGGAGAACATGCAAACTCCACACACGTGTGACCCAGGCGGAGACTCGAACCCGGGTCCCAGATGTGTGAGGCAACAGTGCTAACCACTGTTAGCACTGTCATTCTGATGCAAAAATACCGTTTTGAGAAGAGGTTGCTTAATTCTGATTAATTTTGAAGGGGAGAAAATGAGCCACTATTTCAGAAAACATGTCAACATTCAAGAATACCTGTAATACTCTGTGTACTTTGTCACAGCACAATGGTACTATGTCACCCTTAGGCTCAGCTGGCAGGTCTGCCACAAAGAAGCGCCAGTTAAAGGCATGTGTGCGAAAGGGCAATTGCTCACGGTTTCATTAGTCATTGCTTGATGTGTTTTGTAACCTCCCCTTTAAGATGCAAGCGACCGGAGGGGGGGGTGCATCTTCCCCAGGCGCTGCCATTTATAGAGCACGGCGGAAAGTGGGCACGGCCTGCCGTAGTGACTGGCACAGCCACTCGTTCTCCCCGGCGCGCTCCTGCATCTCGCGGACAGCAGATGCTTGCCCAGCGGAGGGGCAGGAAGTGGGCAGAAGGCCGCACGTCAGGCATTGCTCTGGGGGGGGGGGGGGAGGACCCATGTGGAGGCATGCTTAAAAGACCACCCTGATGCTCGTGACTCTCTTGTCCCTCTCGGCTGCCGCTGAGGTTGTGGGGACACTAAAGTGGGACCTTGTAAGTAAAGCAATGTTTTAAAAAGTGGTGATAGAAATACGAAGATCAAACGCTTTGCTCTGCATTTTATTTTCTATTCACTCAGTGCTTTGTTTTTTTTTTAGAAAGCCGGGTCAGCCAGTCCCTGGAGCAACTGGTGGTTAAGGGCCCAGTGATGGGATTCGACACAGTGACCTACTGACCATGGACACACCACCCTGATCAGGTTCGCAGACTGTTGGTATTAGATTATGAGTAAAACACAGATATAATTACAAACCTGTGTGTGTATGTGTGTGTCTGTCTGTATGTGTGTGTGTCTCTGTCTGTACTGCATGTGTGTGTGTGTGTTTGTATAGAGTAGCTCCAGGCATCCAGGCATTGTGGGACCATCCACAATCAGACAAACATTTATATTAAGAAAAATGATGCATTGATTTTCATCAAAGTTTGTTTTGGGCTTACAGTGTTTTTCAAAGTAAACTTGGATTTGATGGGAAATCCCTTTAAACCTGGCTGTCTGAATGTGAGTATGAGTGTGTGTGTGTGTGTGTGTGTGTGTGTGTGTCTCCCTCAATGGCGGGAGCCGCTGTGGCCCCCTAACTGTCACCCGGGGACTCAGTGTGAAGCAGCTGAACCCCGCCCAGCCTCCCCCAGCCCAGCAGGGGGCGCATTGTGCATCTTCACAGGGCTGGGGTTGCTTGAGGAATGCAGCCCCCAAATCCCGTCTCCTGGGGTGCTGGTGCAATGCCAGAGCCAAGGGAAATGCTTGTTGGGTGACATCAGGATAGAGAATCTGTGGCTTTGCCCACCGCCTTGGCGCCGTTTCAGGACCCTTCCCTGCCGCAACATCAACACTGTGGTGAGCGTGATGCACCAAGGCTGGAAAGAAGGCTGAGCCCGGCAATCGCCTCCACCAGCGGCTCATCCCCACAGCGATGGGATACTCCTCAAAACCGCCTGGAGCTTGGAGAGTGTCCTTGGGACACTGACGGCACACTTAAACCCCCCTGTTTTGTCAGGGATAATCGAGAATTCCCATCTTAATACAGCCTTTCAAGAAAATCTTGCCTGGAGGCCCTGAGGAGATCAGAAACAGAGACACGGAGCTGAAAAAAAGGGAAAACGAGAAGCAGGAATGAAGCCGAGCACTAAAGCGACAGAAAATTGCAGTAATTATATATTTTAAACTGACATGAGTATTCAGATCTACAAAAAATGAATTGCGGCAAAACAGCCCTGGATGGATAGTCAGTGATCAACAGGCTGTTCTTTACAGAGGTTAGTAGGAAACAAATGTGTTAACAGACCAAAAAGAACAGTTTTAAAGCCAAATTTTGCAGATCACGTTTTCACTGGCGATGCTGGTTAATAAACAAGCCCCCCGGGTTCAGAGTCCTCACAGCTACACCTTCATTTGTCTTATTTTTCTGGCAGCTGGAGGCGGAGGGGCGGAGGAGTGAAGGAGTAACTCCTTGCGAGGAGAAACTGGGCATCTTGGGGGAGACCCTCATTATCAACCCCCACCCCCTACACACACACCACACTTTCTCCGCTGAGGTTAATTAATACCACTGAAAAATTAATGATGTCAATCTGCATTTGGTGGAGAAGTGGCTGTACTCAAAGGAGACACACACACACACACACACACACACACACACACACACACGCATACAGACTCTCTCTCCCGGTGAAAATCTGTTCGCCCACAGCAGCTAAGCTTGTCCGCCCTCTATAGGTCATGAAGACTTTCTGGAACCTTTCTACCAGGCATCTAAAATGATTAACATTTATTTGTTCAGCTAAAAATCCCTGGACTAATTAATTGGCTGTAATGAATTTCCTGTTATTCAGACGCCCACCCAGCAAACACTGTATGAACTCACTGAGTCTGTACCTCAGCGAGGCGCCTGACATCTCCTAGCCAACAATGAGGAGGAGGAGAGTGAGGAAGGAGTTCATGTGGCGGTTTGACAGGTGGCATCTCAGGGAATGTCAAGTACATGCGTGCCAAGGGACCAGTCACTTGCTAGGAGTGATTTGGGGAGGATTCACATTTTCGCTCATCAATAAACACGGGTAAAGTTTCTTTAAGGGGCGTCGATGCACCGAGAGCCACTCCCCACAATGACGTCGCACGTGACAGAGAATGGCGAAGGTGATACCGTCTGGTATTATTCTGGGTCCACGCATGTGGAAATACTTACGCTCAGAATCATTTTTTTCAAGTTACTAAAATAAAAACTGCAGTGTACAGCAAAGCTGCCATTTTTTCGCTTTACATGAACTGCTCCTTTATAATGCATTCATAATGCATTCATAGAACATTCATAAGCAGCATGTAAGTATACCATGACAACCCAACATCCCTTAACTGCTTTAAGAAAAATTAATAACAAACATTATATGATTATACAATTACAATGTTTGTTATTAATATTTATTACAGCTACAATGTCTAATTCTAAAAGTATCATGAATGCAATGCTATGAATGCATTATGGATGCATTATGAAGTGGCAGTCAATGTAAAATGTTAGTGACTATTCTTTTGAACTTGCTACGGACTTTTCTTGCCCCGCGTTTAATTCATCCTACATGAGTTTTTTTAGTCCCAGCACATCCTTTAAGTGTAAGGGGTCAAAGGTTACATACCTGTTGATGTTCAGTAAAGATCTATGATCGTGACAAAGTGTCTTTAACCCCATCTTAAGCCGGCGGCAGCTCTCTGACACTCCTCTGTATCTGGGGCTGGGGGTTACAGCGTCATGTTCTGACACCTCGCTGCTCTTTGTCATGAACATAACTAGCAGGTTTCATCTACAGAAGCCCACCAGCATCTGCGGTCCAATCCCCTGAACTATGATCATTCCAGGCATGAGTGCATTTCGTCCACCGCTTGACGTGCGTTTTACACCCTCTAAACGACACAGAATTCGAGCTAAACGGAGGCAGGTGTGGCCAAAAAGAAAAGGCTCAAAGGACTGTGCATAGAGGCTGAAGGGCTTTAGACTCCCCGGACCACTGGCCCAGCGGGGCCGGTTAGAGTATTTAACAAGATGCGACTTCATTAAACCAAGGAAACGTTAACAAAGGGAGCGAACTCCTGCTCCAGCCCGACGCGCATGACCGCCAAACCGTTTTCCGATATAACCAACGCTTATTGGGGCTGCTTTCTTCAGCCAATAAAGCAGAAATACACGTGCGAAGCATCATTAATGCTTGCGACATGCTTTACGAGGCCTTTTTAAAATAGTCATTTCCCCCGCCTCAGGTCATCTCATTTGAACCGGCGCCACAGAAACCCCACTAACCCCTCTCTGACTTTATAGTAAGACGGTGGCGTAGCTGTGAAACACGCCGCGTGAGTGTAAAACCCCAACCCCGCGCTGTTACCATCCCGTTCGGCGACTCCCGTTCCCTGCTCACCACTGTCATTATGCGAGACATTAACAAAGAAAACAGGGAAATATAAGCAGCGCAAGTCATTTTAACAAGCCAATTAATCCTTAATTACAAAAACATTTCCGAGCACTCAGAACGGGAGGCACTGCGGATCAGGCTCGCGAAGCGAAGAGCGAAGCGCGAAATTTGTGCCATGAATCATCACGTTGCAGCAGCCCGGCTTTGCGTTTTGCTGGGCGCCGGCGCAGGCAGAATGGCCGAGACACCGACTTCCCGGCATGATAATTTATAACCAAACCGTGATCTTTGCTGAGGCCGACCATTTAAGCTGAAGGGAAGCCTGTGGCGCGGGGCGGAACCCAGGAAATGAGGAAATGGGCGAGGCCGCGCTGCTTCGATCTGTCCGCAGCACACAGAGCAGCCTGAATTTCAGTTACTCATTAATACTTAGCGTGCGGGAGCACCGAAACGGAAGGCCGGGATGAAGATGCCCTCTGGTGGCAGAACCAGGGCAATGCAGGGGAGGGATACCTGAACAAAAGCCCCAAGGCTGCAGGAAGCTGGACTGGATTCGGAGTCACAGCTGGGCTGCCTCATCCACTAACGGCACCTTTCACAAGCAAACTGACCACAGGATTCATGTATTTTCTCTGCATGATGCAGCAGATCATATCATAGCCCTGTATGGAAGGAGCGCCGAGGTTGGGAATCACTGCAAGCAGGGTAGCTCCTGTCCCCAGGAACACTGCAATATCATGACCTTGCTGAAGTCTATGCACCAACAGCAAGAATAAAATGCAGCTGCTCTGATAAAATGGACACAAAAATGGGCTCCAACCGATGGAGGTGACAGTCCTCAGCCAACACGGCAGCTGTCATCAGACGCGGCCCACATTTTACGTTCTGTTGAGCCTGTTAAGCGGCCCCCTCCACCGTGACGCATCCGCGGTTCGCCCCATGAAAGCTGACCCCTCCATACAGCTGGCGGTTTAGCAAGACGGACGGTCTCCATTTTGGCAGTCTGGAAAACACAGCCCTGTTCCAGGTCTGCCGCCATAGAAACCAGTCTCGTTAATTACCTGGAGCCGTACCCTCGTCACGTACGGACCACGCATCAAGGATTTTACCGGGGAAAACCTTACAGGGATTTGCAGCTCTGTTCGTCTATCTGCGCTGAAATCCTCATAAGGTTTGCATGTATTATATCACAGATATATGGTCTTTGCACGTTTCTGCATCCAGAAAAGGGGTTACGGATCCCGGAATTTCCACACATCCCATCCAAAGCCATAGGGAGAAGCATTAATTTCCATGTTAACCAGGACCAGAGCAGTGATGGAGTATCAAACAATCTTGCTTCTTTTGTGAAATACATAGGTCATTTGCATACATCCGAGATCTTACTTACTTTTGACCCCAGATAAAGCAGCACCTTCACTCCTCGAGAGTCAGGAGAGGATGTTATAGGTCCTGGAAAAAAAAAATGCTAAAACTATTATACATCTACACCCAGCTAGCAAAACAATTACAAACGATTTAAACCACAGAGGAATCACTGTTAATCCCAGCCTCAATATACTATCATATACAATTACAATGAAGAATTGAATCTTGAATCTTAATGAACCTTAATGGTGTATTTGTTACCAGTGATGGTTATCCAGATTAAATCAGTTTATTTTTCACGTCACCGGTGAGCGGAAAAAAACTTGACGGCAAATTCACCCTGCCTCAGGAGAAGACGCTGTGGTCATGACGACGGCCTCAGTGCTTCTACGGTTAAACAGGACTCATGGATTCATCAGCAAAATATCTCACAAATTAAAGGACGACGGCGAGTCATGGTGTGTCCCCTCTAGATCCTTTCTCTTTTTGAGAAAGGGGGGTCAATTGGGGCTGCTGAGCCGCACAACGGGCCCACAAAGGGGGGCTGTACCAAGACCTTAAGCCCAGATAACACAGTACTTGGGATCGCTGAAGCAGAAAAACCCCTCAATCAGGCTGAGCTCACATCTTCCAGCTGTGTGTATAATGCAAGATCATCTCCTAGAATGACCTAGAATCTCTAGACTTGCAAAGAGATGTCTGGTATGACCTCCATGACCTCCACTAGCTGAAGCAGTCTGAAGACTCGCGAAACAAAACATCTGGGAGATGAGGAGGACCCCGGGTCCTCACGAAGAACATGTGTGAACAGGAAAGTCAGGTGGACCAGTGGAGATATGTGGCACTGAGCTCAGAATCAAACGGCACAAAAAACAACAGAAACTGCAGTGTTTTTACATCATTTTTCTTTATTTCTGAAACACAGTAATCCGGTGACAATCTCAAGATTATGCAACAAATATCGAAACAAATGGTTTCCAGCACCAAACATTCTTTGAAAAGGTCATCGGCGGGCTCTCCTCCTGGTTCTACGGTCCGTAGACCCCCCTCCTTCCATCAGTCCGTCTTAGAGGGTGGGGAGCATGTGGTCTCGTCCCTGACGTACCATCGCTCAGTCCTGAATCTTCAAGGCGAACCTTCTGGTTGGTCCCGCATGTGAGATCTACAGGCCTCAGCAGTTGAAGACCTGACATCCAGAGGCATCAGCTCAAACGTGTCAAATTGCAAACTTGCTAAATATTTTTGGCACAGATATTTATATATTTATTCATTTATTTATATATATCAAACACTATTTTACAAGAGTTCTATTTTTTGCCCCAAACACAAGATCAGAAGCTGCAGTCCTTAGAACCTCCAGGTCAAAGGCTGGGAATCACTCCCTAAGACTCATTCACAAGTACGAGCTACACTATGTACAGCATCCAGGCACATGCCAGAAATATACGAGAATCTGTCTCCTCGCAGTGCTTCAGTCAATGAATAAAGACACAAAGAGATGTGGAAGAACTCCTTATAGAACATAATTTTGGTATTCCAAGAAAGAATTCTGTTGAAAGCTTTCAGCACATCCTTCAAAGTCATTTGTCTCACAGTCTCAGGAATCAACCACCCATCTTCACCGATTAATGGTCCACATTCCAGAACGTTCCAAAGCATTTTCAGACCAAGAGTCTTTAATAAACTGTAACCTTGTGCAGAATTAAACAGCAGCAGCCACTGGTGTGTCTCGACCTGCTCCGAAACCGATAGCATACACATTTTAAACGGATGAGCTCTACTCTGATTTCACATAAATTCTGCTTTTTGGGCTCTAGTTCAAGGAAAGGTTCAGTCAACTTGACTCCAGGTACATTTAAAACTCCTTTAAAAAATACCTAAGAGATATTGGGTCCAGGCAATAAATTAAAGTTTTTGCATTGGCATAGCTTTGGAGTGGTGAATTGGGATTCACCTCCGAACCCATAATCCTGGCCGTCTGCACCCTGAGCCTCACTTCCTGATGCTTCAGCTTCACCACAATCCTTGCATAATCAGAAATGAAATATTTTACAGCCATTTCCTAGGAAGAAACGACGACCACAGCTCCAGTCAAGTCTCCCTGAGCTCATTTTAACCTTGGTATCTTACCCTGTGGGTTCCCTCATTATAACAAACTGTTTCAGGCACCGGCACATTGTTAAAACCCCGCAGGGGTGCATGCCTCACACCTCCTCACTTCCTCGGGCTACACAAAAAAACACCAGTCCAAAATACACATTTGTTCCACAGACGTACGAACAGCTTCTGAAAGCATTTTGGGGGGAAAAGAAAACAATACAATTTAAAAAAAGCCTAAACAAAAAGCCGAATCTCAAAAATGACCAAACAAATCTAATAGCAAAAACGAAAGTGAAAAAAACAAAAAAACAGACAAACAAAAAGCCACACAATAAAAGTACACTGACCATCCAGCGACAAATGACCTGGGAACGCAGTTCCCTTCGAACCCAGTTGTTTACCTTCAGCATGCTGCCACAGCACAACAACAGCAGAGGAGTCCTCAGCTAGACACCCAGCTGACTGTTAGCACTGTCACCAAACCCTCCTACTCTGTCATCTTGCTGGTTGTCACACTTCCATTGTTTATAAAGACATTTAATTCCAGCCACAAATTAGCTCTTTGGCCTCACTCCTAACATGTGGGTATTTAAAAGGTATATTTCCTTATACAATGTGCCCTCTGACAATAACAAACAGATTAAGGATGGAGTTTGTACCAGATTTCTATTTCCAACTGTTACCTTCCCGTCTGGTTCTGACAAAGCCTATTTCTGGCCAATAGCTGGTCGGCTAGTGGACCGAATCCTAAACAAGACAAATGGACTTCAGTGGGTGCTGCTGTTCTGTACTGGCCAGGGCTGGAAGGCAGGCAGACCAGCACATGAAGCCCTCAGAGATCGGTATGACCAGCACAACTGAAAGAGACGGATTATCGGAAGGCAGCGTCACGCAGAGTCTGACGGGGGGAGGCACCCCTTCCGGGTCTGTGGTTAGAAAACCATTCGGGGGGGGGGGGGGGGGGGGGGTGAGGAAAATCTGCAAAGTCATTGCACTGCCAAAGCGAAACGAAGCCATGGGTGAGTTACACGCGCAGATGAACAGAAGATGGGCCGAAGTCCGGAAGCTTCATAGTGAAGTCCAAGCACATGTAAAGCATGCACTATTCTATCGATTAATGAGGGGAGGGGCATCCATTCGGCCAGGTGGGGCAGGGACGGGCGGGCTGGGGCAGGTAGGCCAGGCTGGATCTCCTGCTTGTGTCTGGGTGTCTTCAACGATGGGGGGGGTGTGTGCCTGTTTCTCCTAATGAGGGGGGTGTCTGCACAGTGGCTGCCCATTTCCCGGACAGTCACTGTACCTGAAAGAGGGCAGAGGGCAAATATTTGTTATTCAAATGATTCATCAGCGTCTTGTAAGAAAAAAACAGGAGAATAATCACGAGAAAATCCACAGGAGACTTACTTGGGTTGGGTCCTCAGGTCCTATTTCTGCTTAACCTAGAAAGCACAGAGGAACATGATGCGTAATGTCACAAGCTTCCAGATGGTCATATGAAACACAATACAGGGAGTGGCAGTGTTCATGACTATTTGTACAGGGCCCCCCTGTTGGTCACAAACAGTCATTACACTAAATATTAAATAAAAAGACACACTGAAGCAGCACGTTTCGCTAACTGGCTAGTTAGACCCAATCTACCGACTCTACTTGCCAGCTATTTCTTTAGGTTTTGAAACATCTAGGAGGGGCCCAAAGTGACGTATAAAGTGGGTCCCCAAAAGCATCAAAACTGCCCCTGGTTATGGGTCACACAGTACAGACATGGGGTCTGATCAGGTGACTCGCCTCAGACATGCTAATGCTACAAAGCAGAACACAGAATGGTGCCTTAATCTTTGCAGTGTGCACATCTACAGTGTGAGGACGCCATATCTGTCACACTGGCAAAAACACCGGGGCAAATGTGAGAAACAGCAAGTCACAGGACCGAGCGCAAAAGGGAATCTGTGTCCGGATCCACCATCTTAACCCCTTAGAGGAGCCGCTCAAAGTCAGCAGGCCGACACCCATAAAATTCATAACTGCCACCAGGTCAGAAGTCGGGCTGGAGGTACAAAGAGCGGCCGCTTTGCAAAGGGGGCTGGGGCTCAATTTAACGAGACCGTAACGAGATGCCGGACGAGGCCTGGCCAGTAAACCAGGCGACGTGTTTATGAGGACGCCTGACCTGCTCTTCAAAAGCTTGCGGTTTATATTCGCAAGCAGCACCAAGGCTCGAGAGCTTTCAAAATCAGGAGAAAAGTTTGCTATTACCATACGTAACAAAAATGTTGCCAAGCGTCACGTTTAATCAGCAAACTGGACTGCTGATGTAAAGGCTGTATTGAAGCCCAGTGAGCTAATAAATACCAACATGCCAACACCAATCACAGGGGTGGGGGAAGCAGAGGCAGCCATATCCGAAAGAGGCTCACTGCTCGGCGCAGTGTCCTGGAGCTCCAACTCACCCCGGTCCTTCCCATTCAGCATCTTCTCCTCCTCTTCCTCACAACCGTCCTCAACTTCGTGATCAGAGAGAAAACGAGTCACAACTGGTAGCGCGGTGCCACTTCAATCAGCCGGCGAACATCATCACACATTATGCTAATTTATCCATATGGTTTACTTTGTGATGTTTGCTGATTAAAAACATCCATCTGCTCACTATTACAGGACGCTTCCTGTTCGCAAAGGACAGGAACCATGAAAGCAGACTCCCAGCCCCATGACTGATATCGGAGAGTTTGGGGAGTGTGAGATAGAGCAGAGGATCTGGGCAGGCTTGAAAGGTAATAGTAAACAGAGGAGGGTGCTACACACCTTTTTTTTTTTTTTTAAACTCGACAAAAAGATCAGTCTCAATATTCTTAGTGTGAATGAGAAATGCATCATGCTTGTTTAAAGTCACGTAGATGCTGACTTTTACAGTCAGCTTTTGCTTCATATTTAGACCAACGCGCAGTTTCTGGAACTCAGGGCGCCACAGAAGGAAGGCCGTACCAGAATGAAGCTCTTTCACCAGAGACGACATGGTGTTTGTGATAGAATCGGCCGCAACTAACAGATCGTTACGAAGATTTCTCCTGGGACCTGGAAGGCAAACAGAGACCGTCGGTAAACAGAAGACTTGAGGACGTGTCACTGTGAAGCAGGAACTGGCCTGTCGGATTTTCATATTGTCACAATCTACAGACCAAATGCGCTCATCAAACAAGTCAACTTCCTACGGGTGGACACCATGCAGCTGGGAGATGCGAGGCAATACGGCAGCCGGTCCACTTACCCTGAGCGAAGGCTTCCTGGACATCCCCTCCCACGCCTGCCAGTGAGTCCTGCGGACCATGCGTAGGGGTGGAACCGGCGGACGTGGAGCGAACCGGCATTGGTAGCGGCCGGCCAGCACCATGGCTGGGTGACGTGTGAGGAGAGATGGCCGCTTGTGCCTGACGGACAGGGAGATGGTGGAGATAGATTAGGGTGCAGTAGAAGACAGACAGACACCATGTAGTCCCCAGGATGCATTAACGAGGCAACGCATCGAGACAATCCCTTTGTCCGCAGTTCGCAGGGCTGAGGGGAACGGGCATGCATGACACCATCAAAACATCAAAATGCAGACTCCCGCCGCTGAAGCTTATCAAATCTGCATGTCCCTGAAGATTTCTAAATTCACTACCAAAGATTATGACATACGCACATCACCGGAGCTTATTAAATCCGTGCATTGCTGGGGCTTGTCGAAGACACGGATCACTGAAGGTTGTCAAACGCACACACCACTGCAGTGTATAACATTTGTGTACCTTATTATTATTAAAAGCTTAAAGTCACAACTGTAAAAAAATGCAAGATGGATCATTTTGTCTGTCCAGTCTGCGCCGTGCAAGAAGAGGATCGGTCACGTGATAGATGACCAATGTGCAGAGGAGAGGATGGCAGCACTGTCATGGAGAAACCACGGCTAACGGCACCAGTGCACAGAAGGCAGCTGGTTGGTTTCTCTCAGGTACAGACTTAGAAATTATTCATGCACTTTAACAAACCAGTTTACCTAACATTTCATCCATTTTTTTTTTTTTTTACAGTCTCTCATTTTCTCTTTTCCCAGAAGTATTAAAAAAATGTCCAACCAAATTCCGAACAATAACTGCACTCGGCATATCTAGTAAAATCAAGACCCATGGCCTGGGATGAATCAAAACCACATGCAATGAATAATTTGGTTGTAGGATTATGAGCAACAGAAATGCATGTTTGCGCCTGGATACAAGGACATGAGATTTGCGATAATGATTAAGAGGATGAAAATCACATCACGACAGTGGCGAAGCAGGCAGCACACAGCGCCACGGAACGCCACGGAACGCCACGGAACGCCACGGAACGCCACGGAACGCGGGCATTGTGTGCATGGGGGGTGTTGGGCTCAGGTAGCACAGGAAACAGAGAGAGTTTCTCGGGCTCAAGCCCATCCCCCACCCCAAAAGTCCCACAGGCAGGTGGAGATAATCAGGGGTGACAAACTGCACACAGTAATCATCGTGGGTAAATTGGATCCAGGTCACATGTTTTTTTCCCCGACCTTTTTTGAAACAGATGTGGACAGACTTTCCCAACCCTGATCCCTCCCCAGCTGCAACAGAGCAAATGCTGTAAGAAAAATAATGACCACAGAAAGAGTGGGGGTGGGCGTGACAAAAATATTTTTAAAAAAATCACCACTTTCGTTAGGAAAAATCATTTATCAGGAGGTAACTGGCAGAGTTTCAAAGTACAAGTAACCAGAGGCTGATGTTGCATAATGGAAGGTGCTCCACCGTGCTTGGACGTTAGACTAGAATTGAGCTATACCATGCATACTCTGGGGATTCTGGTTTTACAGGAAAAATGTCAAAGCCGCCCCTCGAAACCTCTGTGAGGCCCAGGGACAGGGATGTCTGAATTAGGGGTGTGTAGCCTGTTAAAACAGCCCAAACGAGTTTCCCCCCTCGCTGGCATCGGACCCTGCTATTCCACAGGTGCCTCTCCCTTGTTTTGTGTTTTTACACGTCCTCTATGCTTGCAGCACAGCAGATGGCAGTCGGCTTAATCACGACAGCAAATGCTTCTAAAACAGATCTCCCTGCCTCACAGTGTCTGATTGGCCGAGGGGGATAACATCACACCGATGTGCTCTGATGTCACCGAACTTGATAAAGACAAAATAAAGTAGAGCTCCACCATGGCCCAGAGGAAAAGCAGCATGTCACATGAAAGGGTAACACTAAAGAAGCTACCTGATGAGTTCCACATTTCAGAACTCCAAGAAGGATGTGTACGCTTTGCACAAACTGGGCCCATGTGTGGGTAAATGGAGACGTTGTGGTCCAAGTTAACTCCAAGGTCCACTAAGAAACCATGAAATGCTCCCATTCTAATCTAAAACACGCAACACCCTCTTTTCAGGGTATCAATATAAAAAGTGTTCTTAACGTGCTTTAAAAGGCCTTTTGTGCGATGCTGATGACAAAAGATATCAAGGTTTCTCTTCATTGTGCTGCATGACGAACAGAATATCTTTATTGTCTCATGCACAATGAAACTTCAGGGCTGATGGATGGGACAACAGACGGGAGACTGGTCTGTGAGCAGGCGTGGCCAACGGTGTGGTGTCCAGAAAACGCATCTCGTGAGAGTCTGTACCCGGCACAAGCCCCGACCCGGCGAGAGCGTGACGTTCACGTGGTACGGCGGCGGCAGCATGTAAGCGCTCCAACGAGGCTGATCTGAGCTCAGCTGGGGACGCAGCTAAGGAGACACTTACTGCCTGCTTTTGTTCTTCATCCTACCAGCCAGCGTTCAGCAGAAAGAAAGATAAAAAGAGTCAGTGAACAGCACAGAAGACGCGGAGAGAGCGGAAGAGGGGAAGAGCAGGACGGCGAGTGATAAACATGCAGAGTTCATCCACACGCAGAGAAACATTGACCAAGAAGCTACTTTACATTACTATAATTAAAGCAGCCCGTCAGAATGTCAGTCTGACCCACTATTTACCCCTGACAAGATCAGTGTATGTAGGGATGGCTCGGCTTTCTACAGGCACCTCTGAAGTGCTTATGACATCACAGATCACCCTGAAGTTTTCCACTTTCCGTTTCTCAATAAACAATACTGCAATACTTTCCTATATCAAATGTTTATATGGTTACTTACATCAACAGCATAATATGTCGCAAGCTTATTTATTGATGACAATTTTCCAGTGAATACCACATTCTGGATACAGGTATCCGTTAACTTACGTCCTATTGAGTAACGTCTGACAGCATTTATGTGTCAGGTTGACGTAGTGGGACGTTAGTGGGTATAATCGCTTAACCTTAACAGGAGCAGTAATACTATTTGCTGTCGAGTGCTGTGGGTATATTATAGTACTGCAGATGCAAGTCGCCCCTTGCATTATGACAAAAAAATATTTGATCCTTAACTGGGCTGTATGTATATTAGTTGAGTGTGCAGCACTACCCTCTAGTGCTGGAGATGGTACATTGCACCATTACATAAATAAAAACACTTAATTAATACTAGCACAATTATCCTCTATAAATAATTAAAATGACAGAGACAATGTTAAATCAGCACTTAGTCATTTAAGAGCCAGTAATGGATCAGGTGGATTCCTCAGGAGGAGACCTGCTTTAGTGTCATGGTCTCTAGCCCGGTGAACGGAGACAGACATACACTGTGACAGATCTCCTGTAAGACATCCTGATTACTCAACGAAAAGCCACACTGGCCCACAGGCCGGGGGTATGTGGCTTGGGTACAGTGGAGGAGTGGGGGGCGGGGAGGTGGGCTTGGCTGGGAGAGGTGATGTTGGGGAAGAGCGTAATCTGGGCGGGGTGATGTGGGGGAAGAGCGTTATCTGGGCGGGGTGATGTGGGGGAAGAGCGTTATCTGGGCGGGGTGATGTGGGGGAAGAGCGTTAGCTGGGCGGGGTGATGTGGGGGAAGAGCGTAATCTGGGCGGGGTGATGTGGGGGAAGAGCGTAATCTGGGCGGGGTGATGTGGGGGAAGAGCGTTATCTGGGCGGGGTGATGTGGGGGAAGAGCGTTATCTGGGCGGGGTGATGTGGGGGAAGAGCGTTATCTGGGCGGGGTGATGTGGGGGAAGAGCGTTAGCTGGGCAGGGTGATGTAGGGGAAGAGCGTTAGCTGGGCGGGGTGATGTGGGGGAAGAGCGTTATCTGGGCGGGGTGATGTGGGGGAAGAGCGTTAGCTGGGCGGGGTGATGTGGGGGTGATGTGGGAGCACCGCCTACCTTGAGCAGTTTCATCAGGCCCTCCAGCTGCACCATCAGCTCTCGGCGGCTCTCCTGCAGGGCTGACATCCTCTGCTCCAGTTCGTCCTTCCTCTGCCTGCCGTTGTGGAAACACGTGTCAGTGCCCTGTCCATGCGAATTCACGGGTCAGAACCGGCACTTTGACCCGACTGCCAGAAGCCTTCTGCGCTAACTATTAGCTTCCAGCCTGGGGGGGTGGGGCACACATTTCTGCGCAGCTCCCTTGGGGTTTGGCTGAGAGGAGGACACATTCATCAGCTCCCTGTCAGGTATGACAAAATCCTCATGACAAATAACATATAACCCTTCAAACCTATAGGGACCGTGGCTGTTTCTATAATTATCCTGCATCAGCAGATGTCTATAAACATAAAGACCATTTGGGCCTCGGCATTCTGGGTGAATTCATTTGTATTCAGCGGCCCTGCCATATCTGCTGTGTCGCTGAAGGAAATGTGTCCTGGCACGTCTCTGAAAAACGCCTCCCATCCGGTCCTGTCTCTCCTGCCTGACATTTACAGAGCAAACTGTGTGCCAAGTCAACATGCTTTCTGTAGTACCCACTAGGGGGTGTAATATCTCTCAAAATGTCACAGGTAAACGTCCCTGACAAAGCAAAGTAGGTCCAGACGATGCCGGCCATCGTCATGATCACATTACACCGTCAAATACACCGCCACTAAAAGTCCAGTCATTAGTGTTGTTCTGTGTGAGTAACAGTTCCAATTCAATACAAAACTGCATGCATAAAAGAAAACCCACAAACCAAGATGAGTCTAATGTCACTGAAGTGATCATCCCGACTACCACATACGAAAAGAGTTTTTTAGTTCTTTAACATGAGAACACAACCTACCAGGGTGCCCAAATCATTGCCCTCTGCTTGCAATGTAAACCTGGGCAGGTCTCTGCAGCTTACAGGCCAGATCCTACTGGCAGGTGTGATGTACACCAAGCCGGCGGGTGGTAGCTATACTCTGGCACACCATTCGGGAAACACGGCGCCCCGGCAGCCAAGCTGCCGCAAAAAATAACCGCCAGTGAGGCGTTCGGCAGGAAAAGCAAAGCTGACAGGGAGCCGGAGGTGAAAAGGGTCCCGGGAGCTCAGGCTGGCAGAGATTCCGCTCGGCTTGCTGTGTTCATGGGCAGGAGACGCGCGGGAACCCAAACCGTACAAAATAGCTCAAAGTCGCCGACACACACTGGTCATACTGACGACTGTGAAGGTTTAAGGCAGGAACAAAAAAAGATTAAAATTTTAAAACAAACATATTCAAAGACAGAACCTTGAGCTAAAAAAAAACCTAAATAACGGTAGAGCTTCTCCTTCAAGCGGAAGAGATCCACCCCGCGAAGAACACACTGCCGAGCTTTGTCTCAGTTAAGAAACTAGGCTTTAAAAGAAGAACTTCTGAAGGTGGAAAATGGGCAGGACAGTCTCTCCAATGACCCTTGAACTTTAAGAGTTTAATGAGCAACAGGTTACCAGGGATTGAGGTGAAGTTCAACGGGTCCAGGCTGATCTCCTTTAAAAATCTGAACATGAATTGAAGGATAACCTTTTAGAGGGCAATGTGAATCCCAACAAAACCAACATGAAACAGAAAAATCATTTCATTGAATGGGAATGGGATGGAGAGAAGCTGGAGGTGTGGATGGGGAGAAGCTGGAGGTGTGGATGGGGAGAAGCTGGAGGTGTGGATGGGGAGAAGCTGGAGGTGTGGATGGGGAGAAGCTGGAGGTGTGGATGGGGAGAAGCTGGAGGTGTGGATGGGGAGAAGCTGGAGGTGTGGATGGAGAGAAGCTGGAGGTGTGGATGGGGAGAAGCTGGAGGTGTGGATGGGGAGAAGCTAGAGGTGTGGATGGGGAGAAGCTGGAGGTGTGGATGGGGAGAAGCTGGAGGTGTGGATGGGGAGAAGCTGGAGGTGTGGATGGAGAGAGAGGGTCGCTCACCTGAGGAGCCGTAGTTCCGCCAGCAGTGTAGGGTTCTGCTGGGCCTTCTCCGGCGTGGGCTGGGAGGCCTGTTCATGCTCCAAACGCAGCCTCTGAATCTCCTGCAGGATCTCCCTGAGAAACCACAGCCGACGTATGAAGGGCACATGAAGACCTGCCATCAGCTCCCCCCCCACATTAGACAGGCAGTTCCAGCCCTGCCTACCTGTTTTTATTCTCCAGCTCTGCGATCAGCTGTCGCTGCTGCTTGTTGGCATCGAAGTTGAAGGTCAGATCAGTTGGAGGGCGTTGCTGGATGGGGAAGGAGTGACGAAACACACAAACAAAGGCGCTAAAATGACACAGCGCACTCTGCTGATGAATGAGCATTCAGCAAAAAGAAGCTTAGTTAGTTCACTGGTGGGTCAAATGCAGGGTGGGGTCTGACTAACTACCCATAGCTGTAATAAGATATCTGGCTAGTTGCGATCCAGGGTTGAGGGTGGGCACATCTAACTTTTAGAAACTGGATTCAAACTATTAGGGTCCAACCTGAGTCTTACAGGCATGAAGCTTGTGATGGGAACCCGACACCCGCATGATGAAGACCCCTATTTACACAGCTGCCGGCCATCCAACCGCGAAAAGTGCTTCTGCAGCAGCGCGACTCGGCAGCCAACCCAGAAACGCTCCTGGACAGATATGTAAACAGCCAGCCCTTGTGTTTCCATGGGCGCCTGGAAGGGGGACAGCAGGAGAAGGTCCTGCCGTACGCCGATAACTCCGACAAAGGCTCATTAGCATAGATCTGGCGAGGCTGCGGGGCAGGACGGCGACTCACAAGCACCTAAAGCAAAGCTGCTCTCTTAAGGAAGCCAGCAGACCCTCCCCATCTCTCTAACGAGAGAGAAGCTCTGTGACGGCCTGATACAGACTCACCTGTGCTTGGCTTCTTCTAATCCTCACAATGCCACCCAACTGATTTGAACCCACAGTACCAAATATGACAACATCCACCTTCCACAAGACGCGGGAGGGTTTATCGTCTAGGAAAGAGAAGCTCTGTATTTTGACCCCCCTCCACCTTCATTGCATATGGGGCTGAGCAGTGCATGCTGGGTAATCCCAAAGAGCAGAAGCTCTCCGGAGCCCAGATGAAAGAGCTTCCCTGCAGGCCGACATGCTCCATAACAAGCTGCAGTCCCACTCCCTTTTCAGAGAGATACTCTATTGTGTTGGTCCATCTCTCTTTGCCACCCCAGACAGCTACCTGCCTTCCCTCAAACGAAATACTAGAATAGGCCCCAGTAAGACATAATCCCGACTACAGCATCCTCAAAATGATGAGAGCGGAGGGGGGGGCCACTTCCATTACAGCATACCGTGAATCCGACACCATCACGCACCACCAGTCCAGCTGCCGTCCCCGACCACAGTTACTCTGATGCCCAGATAATGGCGGCATCTGCTGCCGTTTCATCCATGAGAAAGTCTGACAGCAACCGCGGTCTGACCGTAATGAGGGACCACAGGGAGCAGGCGAGATCCGACTCACTGGTAGGTTTCCCGCCTCTGCGGCGAGCCGTGCAGCGTAACGGGCGATGAGCCGATGTTCCTCGTCCAGCCGGCTGGGGCTGTCCAGGGTGCTGTAGAGAGGGGGACGAGCGTCAAGACCACCAACCGTGCCACGCGCCCCCCCCAGTACCTGTACTGCTGGTTAGTAATGTAGACCAGCAGACTATTCCATCCAGGCTCTGGGCTAAAACTATAAAACTAATTCTGTGCATATTAGACATTGGCCAGTCTGACCTGCTTAATGTTACATCATTTGCAGCCAGAGAATTTACCCTCAGAAATCAGAAATCACACATATGAAACACTGAGACAGAGAGATTCCACAGAGATGTAACTATAGCTCCTGAAACATAATTAAAGTGAGGAACAGAAATCAGACCCCCCCCCCCCCCTCCCCCCCGGCGGAGTGAAAACCTCCCATTCAGTGGGGGTTAGCGTCTCGGACAAAGATGGAAACATCGGAGCCTTCTGGTCAATTGCTGAGAAACTGCAGGCAACACCACCCTCATTAACTCCAATCAACTAGAGCAATATCATGTGGCTGTCGTCCTGTGACCATGGGCCTGACAGGGCAGGGGGCCTCTCTCTCTTATGGGGCATTGAAAGCTGTACGCCGTCTGGGCCGGGGCCCTGGGTCTGCGCGGTGCTCCGACACTGACCGTGCATTACTCTGCAGGCGACTCACATAGGCGGCTATCAAAGCGTGTTCCTCAGAGGGCTTGTGTGAGGCGGCCAGTCCCAGGGGAGACCTGCTGATGGGGACACATGGTGCAGACACACACACACACACACACACACAGGGACACAACAGACGGGGATATACAGAGACACACAATGGATCAATGGATGACTGTGGAGACGTAGCAGATAAACCCAAAGTAAAAAGTGTCTATTTAAAGGTCATACATGAGGAGGAAAAAGGTACCAGGTGACCATCTCAGCAAAAGCTGCGGGTGAAGGTGGGGGGGCTCAAGCTACTGCAAATGAATGGTGTCTTTTTACGGCCATTTTATCTGCTTTTGCAGCAGACTGAGAAAACAGAGGATCAGCAGCAGAGGCCTCAGGCTCCTGTCTGCTAGCAGTCACCTCACTGGGGTCACTGGGGTCACTGGGGTCACCTGCTATCTTTTCAAACACACAGAGGAGTGATGTTTACCACTCACGGGGCGATGGAAGCCCTCGGGAACGGACATGGAGATGAGATGCCGTTTGAACCATGGCTCAGCTGCTCCCTAATGAAGCGTTATAGTATTAATACTGTATTTAACTATGTGTTAATTCCTAATGAATTATTCATACCCTAATAATGTGATACAACTTATGTTTTCAATTTCAGTATTTATTTACAGTATTATGCACAAACATAACAGTACAGTAGCCCAATGAAATAGCATCATAAGACACACACACACACAGGAAGCAGTGTGGAAGAACACCAGAGATGCTGATCATGCGGTGTGAGTAGGCTGCAATCGCGTATCACTACGCCACAAGCTAAGCAGCCGTAATGCTACCGGATAACACAGCCACATAATTAACCTGTCGAACGTTCTTTCCCCTCGTGGGCCAATACGGAAATATGTTTTCAGTGAGGCAGCGCATTAAATAACTGAATATGAAAAAGGACTGCTGGCTTATTTTGTGTTCTGTTCTTCCATATGAAGCCAAAGTCCTTGACTTCAGGCTAGGCCATGTAATGAAAGGCAATATCAGAATGCTCATTACCCACGGTCTAATTCTATTTGATGTTTATCAGTCCTTTGTTTCTCTGACAGCTGAAACTATAATAAAAACAGAAAACAATCCCTGGATAATTATTAAAAACTTACAAAACTTATGATCACAGGCACAGTGTCACAGGCTACATGGCCTGTTGGCCAGATCATATGTTTCCAAGGTCTAAGACAGGCAGAGAATCATGGGAAAAAATCTGGAGACTCCAGTTATAAGACGAGCATTTATAAGAGGAACTGAAAGCAGGGGATAAGGTTGCGGCACATGACTGGTCGTTGGGGGAAACGCCTCTCTCACCAGCACCCGGGTGTTCAGACTCACTGGAGGCAGGCTAGACATCGGCGTTGTCCTGCTGCTGCAGAAGCCAGACAGACCCAAGCAGGACAGGCACTGAAATCTAATTCACACCCACTTTCCCTGAGGCAGGATGCTAGAAATCCACATGGAAGCTTTAAGAGCCCATTACCGGAATAACAATGGAGAACCTCAGCTCAATTACGGACTGATGAAGAACGGCAATCAGGGTGCGCTCAAAACACACTCTGCTGTCATCTCCAAATCTAATAGTTTACCTGGAGAGAGAAAAGCTTCAGACTACAAGCCTGGTATGGCAATACAGCTGAAGGGATTTCTGCCGAAACTGGGCCGAACGCTTCAGCGTCGCCCGCTGCAATGAAGAGTCCAGCGGCACGGATCCACTCTCTGAGAGTTACTGGGGCCGGACAAAAACGTCAGCACTCTCTCCATCTTATGCCACTTAGCTGCCATTTTAAAGCGCGCGACTGCTAATGGATATCCCACGGAAGTCTGACTGGAACACGTCCAGGACACTCCGGCCCGTATCACCTCAGCTTTTAAACCTACATCATTCTTTTAACAGAGAACTGATGTACTTCAAATTTACTCCTTTTCCAAATGAACAGGATAGTTCAGAATATAGCGCATAAAAGCATGTAATCATCCAGGGTCCTGGCAGAACATCTAAACCCTCTTATAAGTCCTGATAAATGGCTAATCTATCAAGGAGAATGATCTGGAAGGATGTATTCATGTCTATTTCACCCACAAGTCTTGACTTCCAAATCACAAAGCAGTTGTCAGAAAATATTACTGTGATGAAAAAAAAACTACATTAAAGGTTAATCTTGAAAATTAATTACAGCTGGTTCCGGCTCATAATGGAGTCTCAGCCAGTCCTATCCTACCCTAAAGACGCAGTTTCTGCGTGGGGCTTCATAGAGAAGGAAACTGCTCTTAGTGGCATGCTGGTCTCTGGGAATAGAGCCTCAGTGTGATGCCTTCTCCCCGCAGGGCTTTATACACATGTAACGGGGAGTCATCAGCATCACCAACAAGCTGTCCTGTACAGAGAACAGGGCATGCTGATTACACATTTACACACTCAGGTTATACACCCATCCATCCATCCATCCATTTTCCAAACTGCTTATCCTACTGGGTCGCGGGGGGTCTGGAGCCTATCCCGGAAGCAATGGGCACGAGGCAGGGAACAGCCCAGGATGGGGGGCCAGCCCATCGCAGGGCACACTCACTCACCATTCACTCACACATGCACTCCTACGGGCAATTTAGCAAGTCCAATCAGCCTCAGCATGTTATTGGACTGTGGGGGGAAACCGGAGTACCCGGAGGAAACCCCACGACGACATGGGGAGAACATGCAAACTCCACACACATGTGACCCAGGTGGAGACTTGAACCTGGGACCCAGAGGTGTGAGGCAACAGTGCTAACCACTGCACCACCATGCCGCCCCCAGGGTACACACCTTCCTTTCCAAAATTCTAGAGGAACTAAGTTACTCTCCTGTAGAGGGTAATAACAGCCAGGTTTTGCAGAGCTGTGCTGGACAGCTCAAAACCCATAAGATTAACCCTCTGGAGTCAACGGCATGCATGCACATAAAGTTGCTACATTTTCAATGAAAGGAGCCAGAAACAGTGACATGAAATAAATTTTTCTTATTTATTTATCCAACTGAATGTTGCAACTACACCATTTAGTCGTCTTCATGTAGCCAAGACTTTGGTGATCAGATATCTGGGATCAAAACAAAAGGCCACCATTTCTTACTATGTACTTTTATAATGTTTCTGCAAGTGTTCCAAACTGCATTTTGCAGTGTCTATACTTTGATGTCAAATTACAAACTTAACATAAATCTGACATATTTACAAAGTACATTAAAATAAAGATGAGTGTCATGCCAAAAGAAATAAATAAGAAATAATTTATTTCCGATGAATTTATGATATTGAATGAAATGTGTGACCATGCCCCAGTCAGTGAAAGTGTGTTCCCTACCCCAGAGGGTTAAGCAGTCTACAGGAGACAGGATGAATGGAGGCAGTGCTGTGTTAAAGAACTTTCTGGGGTGTAATAGAATGTTCTGGGGTGTTGCCCAGAGAAAACTCTGCAGAGAACCAAGGGTCAGATATAACAGTGTACAGTCTTCATTTCTGTGATCCATCATCAATCTGCCGTTAAGCCTAACCCTGCAGGCAGTCTGCACATTCCTCATCAATCTGCCGTTAAGTCTAACCCGGCAGGCAGTCTGCACATCCCTCATCAATCTGCCGTTAAGCCTAACCCGGCAGGCAGTCTGCACATCCCTCATCAATCTGCCGTTAAGCCTAACCCGGCAGGCAGTCTGCACATCCCTCATCAATCTGCCGTTAAGCCTAACCCGGCAGGCAGTCTGCACATCCCTCATCAATCGGGCGTTAAGCCTAACCCTGCAGGCAGTCTGCACATCCCTCATCAATCTGCCGTTAAGACTAACCCGGCAGGCAGTCTACACATCCCTCATCAATCTGCCATTAAGCCTAACCCTGCAGGCAGTCTGCACATCCCTCATCAATCGGCCGTTAAGCCTAACCCGGCAGGCAGTCTGCACATCCCTCATCAATCGGCCGTTAAGCCTAACCCGGCAGGCAGTCTACACATCCCTCATCAATTTGCCATTAAGCCTAACCCTGCAGGCAGTCTGCACATCCCTCATCAATCTGCTGTTTACCACTAACTCTAACTCGCTCACGTACACATTACAGGTGCAATACGTGTGTAACAATTTGTCTAGTAACGCGCAGAGTCCCTGTCTTTCATAGCGGTTTTTTCGATCGCATTCCACACACGCACACGCAGAACTACACCATAGAGCAGTTCTTCCGAGACACACGTAGTGGCGCACAAATCGCCAAAGTCCACAGTAAGACGACTGACCTTTTGGTGGGAGTGGGCACCCCAGACGACATCACCATTGTATCATTCATGTTGCCAGGCAGGGGACGGGGAGGCCTGCAACAGAGACGCCGGGTTAAGGGATCATCAGACCCATGAAGCTGGGACACACGCCTCAGAGGTGAGGGAAAAGCTACAGGCTTAAATATGGACAAGAATGAATATCAGAAACATTCCGTCAAGGGTTCATTCAGAATATGTACAACAGCAGGGAGATAAACGGTAACCAATATTGAGACTGAAATTAGATCATTCAGGAGACGGAGAAGAAACACAACAAAACACTGAAAGCACCGAGGAGGGAGGGCTCCTTATGTAGTGAGTGATGAATTACGGCCGAATGAACAGCCACTATCCCACACACTGGAGCCTGGCTGCCAAAAAAACAAGCCATTTGCCCTTGGTCCGGATACTGGGCTGGGGGGACAGAGGGTGCCCGAGCCCCCCACCTCCCCCCCCCCCCCCCCCCCGGCGGTGTGTGCCGAGACGCCTGCCTCTTGCATACCGCTAGTTTCAGCTAGATAACCCCTCCAAAAGTCGAAAGAAATTCAGCCATCCCACAAAGTACTGCTCTTGACAGAACTCAAGCCGCAAACGGGGTGCGAGGAACGACCAGAACGAGTGTCCAGGTTCAGGATCATCGTGGATCCATTCACCGATCAGAGGAGACGTCCCGCAGAGCGAAAGCCCGCCCCCCCCCAAAGGGTTTCCTGTAAATATGGAGCCCAACCTGACTGCCGCTGCTTGACCCTCATTCACGGTTATCCGAAGCCTTATTTTTGCCGAATCGGAGCACGAGAGACCCACGGCGGGTACCTGTCCCCCTCCCCCCGTACACTCAGAAGGCGGGCGATTGGCTCCCCGTCGGCTCGTACCTGCAAGCGGAAGCTGAACGGGAGGCTCTGTGAGCTCCACGGGTCACACAAGCCCAGACAGACGCTCACTGAACCTCAAAGGAGGAGCTGAAGAATGCAGAGCGACGGAATAAGGGCGTTGGAAAAGAGGCGGATAGGGGGAGAGAGAGGGAGAGAGAAAGAGAGAGGGAGGGAGCGAGAGAAGGAGCTCACCTCGTCTCACGCAGAGGCAGAACGCGAGCAGGCTTTGGAGCCGTGAGCCAAACCACCTCCCGAATCAAGCTCTACTGAATGAGCATCTTAACACTCTACATCACAGCTGTCTCTAAGGGAACGGCAGCAGTCACGTGATACAGCACAGCCAATAGCGCATCTTCTCTGGACGAGACTCGGCAGCACACCTTATAGCAGAGAGGCAAAGCCACAAGGGGGCCCGAATGCATGAGAGGAGGCCCCCCTCCCCCCATTAGGTCCGTGTCCTGATGCACGGCAGCCTCGCACCGCTTTCCAAACACTGCTAATGCTTCAGCCCCAAAACACGGAGTGATTTACATGAAAGGAAGGAGGAGAGAGGAGGAAAGGAGGAGGAACGCACACCAGTGGGAAACCGCAAGACCGAAACAGAACCTGAGATGTACCTTCTGAGTGTCAGGGAGACACACAGCTCTGAGCAGGAGACCCTCACATCACACCTGCTTCCTCTATTCCATCAATGTTCATCTTTTGGGCTGGTTTGGCCCATAAAGCCACAGGAGAAGTCCTACCTATTCTTTACCCAAAAAAATCACAGTGGCCATATTGCAAACACTTCCATCGTCAGGAAGAACTGACAGGTCAGACGCTGATCCTCAGCTGGAAATAATACTGGAGCAAAATCACAGGCAGCCGGAGCAAGTCAGGGGTGGAGGGACAGGAGCCTGAGACCTGCTGCCATCGGCGGGGCACGGCCCACTTTCATGGTGTCACTCACAGTTGAGACACCTGTGAAACCCTGCTGGGAGGCATGACCTTGGAAGGTGTATCCCCCAAAAGGGGTCATGTCCTCAAGGGGAATGTCCTCAGGAGGCGTGTCCTTGAGAGGGGGTGTGCCCTCAAGAGGCGTGTCCTTGAGAGGGGGTGTGCCCTCAAGAGGCGTGTCCTTGAGAGGGGGTGTGCCCTCAAGAGGCGTGTCCTTGAGAGGGGGTGTGCCCTCAAGAGGCGTGTCCTTGAGAGGGGGTGTGCCCTCAGGAGGCATGTCTTTGAGAGGGGGTGTGCCCTCAGGAGGCATGTCCTTGAGGGGGTGTGCCCTCAAGAGGCGTGTCCTTGAGAGGGGGGGGGGGGCATAACTGACAGCACTTGCAATTATCACTCGGGAATTGGTATCGTATCAGACACCAAAAATGTGGTATTTCTGTTCAAAGCCATGTTTATCTTACATGCCAGTTTATTCATATCCCTTTGCACAGTGACAAATAGGCAAGATGATGAAAACACAGTGGTTCCAATTCCAATAACACAGCGGTTAGGGGGTGGTGCCGGAATGGTGGGCCATTCAGCGCCCGGGGGCACCAGGCTGCCTCGCCTGTCCGCCGGGACCCGAATCAGCCACCGCAGTGCACGTATATAGCCTGACACGTATGACACGGCGCAGAATGCAGAGAGAGACCAGCTAAGAAGCACGGGGATGAGGTTTGATATCCACGGGAAAGGCATCTTCAAACCATGTGGGGGTGTAGAGCGTACACTGTGGAAAAACAGCTTCGGGGCTTGAATGGGAGGAATGAAAAAGCGAGACTGAGGGGATGTTTGTGTGTCACAGTCCTGAAGGAGAGAAGAAAAATAAAGCAAAAAATGTGCAAAGAGATGGAAACCACTGCAACACGTCCCTCTGCTTGATAAGTGTTTTTGGATGGATGGATGGATGGATGGATGGGTCTTACTGTTAAACACACAGCAGGATTAATGGCCGACAATAAGTTCAAAGAAGAGTGAGAACCCAAAGGTGCCCAGAAGCCTTCTCATCCATCAGGACCTCATCTACGGTCAGTCTCCTCAAACCTCCGAGGAAAGGAACAAATTGTGGGAGCCAAATTAAACTCACAGTCCTGTAGATGTGAGCCTACAACCAGCCGAGCCCCCAGATGGGCACGCAGGGGCACAGACCCGAATCCATTACCAAAGCCACACAGAGAGTGGGAGCAAAGGGCAGAACGCAGCGTCTTGCTGGAAGGAGCGACGCACCATCGACCAGCCACCAAACGGCTCCGGGTCGCTTCGCTCCGTCCTGCAGATCATCACGAATTAACTGCAAATTCAAGGACTGAGAAACACCATCCCCAAAAGCCTCAAAGCCGAACTGCATTTCACTGCGAATAAGAAATCTCTTGAGGACTTTGCCCTTAAATAACACTGGACCTGGGCACCAGCGAACCATATATTAAAGGCCGTTTCTTAAACCAAATGCCTTTAAAAAAATTCCTTTTGAGTTCTAGACAAATCAGACAAAGCCATGTGTGAAATTAATAGCACTGAAGATAAGGCTGAAATATAAGGTAAATATACAGCAAATCTGGTCTGTAAAAACCTCAGCTAATTCTGCCAATATGAAAAGCCTAATCCAGCAATAGTTCAGCTCTTCAAAGTATATTACATCCACTCCTCCTTTAATGACCAAGTTCCAGGTCGATATGTGCACACACTGGTCGCAAATGAATTTATTACTGTACTATTTGTGAATGGTCACTAACCAAAGTAGTCAGTATATAAGGAGCGGTTGTACTTCATTCAAATTTGATTACGATTTTGATAATAAATGATGCAATATTCCTAATTGGGATCTGACAGTATGAGCATCTGGAGCTCAGTCAATCAAGGCTTGAAGCCTTGAAGTCGCAGCGTCGCATAATGGTCACTGGTGTTTCACGTTGAAACGGAGGGCTCTTCTGCGCAGGTGGGTGACGCAGCAGGCACGGACGGCAGCATCACGTCTCACGGCGCCTCCTTGCACTCTGCTCTCCACCCAGTTATTCAGGTCAGATGCGTATTGCGGTGACGTAAGCTGGTCCCACCGGGACGTCTTCCGAGAAGCACGCATTGGGATCATCTGCACAAAGCCGTAAATCCCGCCCTTCGGCCCAACGCTCTGATCCCTCGCGGGTCGCTTGGGAAAAGCACTCTCTGAGAACTAGAAATGGAGGAATGAAAAGGTGCACGGTGCCAGTAAGTGAAATGAGAAAGGGAGCCCCCCCCCACGCAAACACACCAGGCAGGAAGGCGGGCGGGAGAGTGGGCTACCTGCCAGAGCACAGAGTGGCAGGAAACCAGCACACAGAGTCACACCCGCAGCAACACGCATCGTCCTCAAGCCTGTCACATTCTCATTTTATATTCGCTTCTATATTAATTTCGACGATTTAGGTCAGGAGGCGACGGGCGGGGAGGCGAGATTGAGCTTCTGGGGCACGGAAAGCTACAGGGACTTACGGAATGTGCCGAACCTTACCGAGCCGCTCGACACCTACACCGCCCGCGGCAGTGTTCACCACTAACCAAATCCCGCATTGCATGGGGGCCCCGGGGTTTGTTAGCCACGGTCAGTAACTACACTAGATATTAAGTAAAATGTTCTGCTAACCAGATACAGCTAGCTTCACTTAGTTCCTAAAACATCTGAAGTTTCTTTTTTACTGGGGCAGTTAATCCACCCTTGTACCTACCAAAAATGCTGAGTAACCCGGAGAAACAAACAGGAGACCTGACTGGCGACCTTCTCCAGAGTACCGCTCGCTAACACACGCGGTGGGACAAACCAAGAGTTCCAGCACAGCAAGCTGGACAAGGGCAGCATCCTGAGGGCCTGGCACGGATCCACACAGGGGCTGCAGCGCCCTCCTGTGGTACAGAGTTCTCTCGACCCGCAGGTGTGCCTCCAACCGAGTCTTCAACCTGCCAAGATGCAGCTGTAACTCCAACAGCTTTGACTCTGATCGATGGAGAGGAGGTTGGGTCACAAACCCTGGATCACCTCATTAGAGAGCTTGATGCAGGAACGTCGGCGAGCACCAGCTCCTGAAGGCCACCCTGAGGCCGGGGGCAAACAGAAACACACCTCTTTTCTCTGGGTCACCACCACCAAAAACACTCACGTTTTACCCACTTTTAAATCCTGTCATATCCTTTAAGGTGAGGTCAAGCAAACCAGCAGACAAAATCATATGACATAAAGTCCCGTTTTAAGCAATTAAAACTGATAGGTGTGATTGTAAACAGAGTAATAACTATCCATCCATTTTACACAATCCATTCATCTAACGCCGCCCATGTCTTCCATGGTGTGAGGCTTCTACACGTCACGTCCCAGCCAGGTCAGTGTCCCCTGGTCTGTCTAGAACTTCATCGGTGAGATGAAGTGAGATTCAATTCTAAATTGGGAGCCGATGCGAACGCAGAAATCCTCAGGTCAGGCGTCGGTGTCCTGGGTGGGAACTGGCATCGATCTCCCTGCATCGCGCCCATGACTTTATGGCCGGCTGGAAAAACGGCAGCGCTGTCGGTCAGATGCAGAATTTCATAGCACTGAAGCAAAGGGCTCCTTTCAGATGCAGAGGGATTCAGAACCCTGCAGGAATGAGGTTACACTCCCTCACGATACAGCACAATAACACTCTTTCAAAGGGGCAATGTGTGGATCGGGCCTTTGTGACTGGTCAGAAGGTTGCAGCTTCAAATTCTATCCTCACCAGAGTCTCCATTGGGTCCCAGGGCCGAACCTGCACTCAGACCCCCAGCTTCTCTCTGTTTAAAGCCTATGCACTAGTACAAATAGCAAATGAAGCATTTTCATTCAGTATTTTTCGCAGGCATGTTTCACAATTCTTATGTCCAAACAGAGGGACTGTTCCCATCTCAGACTGACAGCAAAGCTACTTCACGTTCTGCCAGAACAGTAGCTCATGTGACACGTGCTCATACTCTGACGCCGTGTCACTCCCTGCGTGACACAGTCAGGAAGCTCAGTGGTTCTGCTGCCATCCCATGGGGCCTCTCGGGTCTCGCAGACTCGGTCACCCTGGAACCCGACTGCATAGGTTAGAAACTTCCCTCCGCCCTGGCTACCCCCTGCAAGCATTAACCCCCCCTCCCCATGCCGGCAGATCTGACTCCCTCACACTGATGACCGATGATCGCTTCCTGGGCTGCACACGCCCTGCCGCATCATGGCGGTCACCGTCACCGTCCCGCCCCCCCAATGTGCTCTTTCCCGCAGTGCTCACTGTGTATATGTTATGTAACAGCAGCCTTCGAGCAGGATGACAAATTTCGAATTAAACTATTTCTGGGAAGCGTGATACATAGCAAGTCATGCTGTCCCTTATAATAACTCACTTAAACGCCCCCGCATCCACATCACGCTCCCTTTCACAGTATGTCAGGGGTCAGCCTGAATGAGCAGGTCCCGGACGAGTAGAGGAGAACCCCCCCCTTAAGGTTAGGGTTACGGTTAGGTACCCCTGAATACCCCCCTTTCGTAAAGACCTGTGATAATCCTCTCCCAGCTTGAGACTGCCTCCCCCCCCCCCAACATTAACCATAAATGAACCTGTGTTGGATAAACAGAAAGTCTACGGCCAGTGAACAATACTGCACGCTCTCTTTGCACGACCAGTGACAATGCAGCACGCTCTCTTTGCACGACCAGTGACAATGCAGCACGCTCTGTTTGCACGACCAGTGACAATACTGCACGCTCTCTTTGCACGATCACTGACAATACTGCACGCTCTCTTTGCACGACCAGTGACAATGCAGCACGCTCTGTTTGCACGACCAGTGACAATACTGCACGCTCTCTTTGCACGATCACTGACAATACTGCACGCTCTCTTTGCACGATCACTGACAATACTGCACGCTCTCTTTGCACGATCACTGACAATACTGCACGCTCTCTTTGCACAATCACTGACAATGCAGCACGGTCTCTTTGCACGATCACTGACAATACTGCACGCTCTCTTTGCACGATCAGTGACAATACTGCACGCTCTCTTTGCACGACCAGTGACAATGCAGCACGCTCTGTTTGCACGACCAGTGACAATACTGCACGCTCTCTTTGCACGATCACTGACAATACTGCACGCTCTCTTTGCACGACCAGTGACAATGCAGCACGCTCTGTTTGCACGACCAGTGACAATACTGCACGCTCTCTTTGCACGATCACTGACAATACTGCACGCTCTCTTTGCACGATCACTGACAATACTGCACGCTCTCTTTGCACGATCACTGACAATACTGCACGCTCTCTTTGCACGATCACTGACAATACTGCACGCTCTCTTTGCACGATCACTGACAATGCAGCACGGTCTCTTTGCACGATCACTGACAATACTGCACGCTCTCTTTGCACGATCAGTGACAATACTGCACGCTCTCTTTGCACGATCAGTGACAATACTGCACGCTCTCTTTGCACCATCAGTGACAATACTGCACGCTCTCTTTGCACGATCAGTGACAATACTGCACGCTCTCTTTGCACGATCAGTGACAATACTGCACACTCTCTTTGCACGATCACTGACAATGCAGCACGCTCTCTTTGCACGATCACTGACAATGCAGCACACTCTCTTTGCACGATCACTGACAATGCAGCACGCTCTCTTTGCACGATCACTGACAATGCAGCACGCTGTCTTTGCACGATCACTGACAATGCAGCACGTTCTCTTTGCACGATCACTGACAATGCAGCACCCTCTCTTTGCACGATCAGTGACAATACTGCACCCTCTCTTTGCACGATCAGTGACAATGCTGCTGCACTGTAATAATCAGGCAACTCGCTCTTCATGTCGGCCTCCACCCAGTTTATTCTCCTTGTCATTTTATAATCATATTCCTGCAGCACCACCTCCCACCCCGCCCCGGGGGCCTCACCGCTCGGCATCTCCCAGCACACGCCTGACCTTGAGAAAGCTGCATCTCCAGGACAGAAATGAGATGTCAGTCAGCGTTATATCAAAGGGAACCGGGGCGGTGGTGGGTGTGGAGGGGCTATGGGTCTCTGCCCGAGACTGGCGCCCCCTAGCTTCAGGTGCTCAGACAGTTTATCCAAACCGCAAATGAAGCGTTGTGAATCTCCAGTATGGATATATTTTTATGTGCCAGAACTTACCCATAATTCTCTGTGATTTTATGATAGGTTGCCGGCTCAGTCAAGTGAAGAATCATGGTATAGACTGAGAAGGAATCACAGAAATGAGACTGGACTGCCAGGAGACAAATGTGAAGCAAACCGCTCCCTGCCATCCTCTCCTAAATTTGACCGCAGAAGCTGTCAGAAAGCGGCTCTCCTTCACCGAACATGCCCACAGCCTGGATATATACTATAATTACACCACTGCATACTGCAACCCACTTTATTGTATACATGATAAAATGGCAACGTGCTGCAGATATTTATTACCATTAATAAAACAAATACACCTTCCCTACGTCTGCTAAATACATATGGCAGACATGGTGAGCACTGCCTGCCGCATCTCCACGGGACAGCTGGAGGTGGACAGAATGCACTCGCTGTCACTTTAAAACTCTGGGTCTCTCCTTCAGCTGAAAACCCTCATGTGATCTGATTGTGTATATATATCCCCACAGCTTCAGCAAAATGCCCGATTATTCTGTGGCCAGGAGCTCAGCATAGTCTAACCTGAACTAATTGGGGGGGGTGGGGGGGGGAGTCGGCCAATCAAAACACAGGGAAGCAATCAGACGCCAATCCAAGGCCCTAAACACCAACTGACATGGAGAGACTCCTCAAAATCTGGGCGAGGGTGATCTGAGGATAAGCAGGTGGGGGCAGGCAAGAACCCTGGGGTATGGGAGATGGCAGGATCGCAGGCGGGGGGGCGGCCAGGTGACGCGGAGGCACAGGGGAGCCGCCCAAACGGGAGTGATCGTACACCGAGCCGGCATATCCCAAGGCAGACTGAGTGTAATTCCAGCAGTGAGCTGTAAGCCGCAGGTATCGTTATCCGGCCACAGATACAGCCGTGTCTATTTACACCATGAGACTGCAGAGCCAAGGCAAGGTGAGGAGAACCGTGATGTGGGCCCCTCTGATTCCATTCCAAGAGCTGGGAAAAAATAGTAGAAATGTCTGAACTGATCTGCCGCGGCATGTCAGATTCCTGAAGGGGGATGATCTGGAACTCTACGGTAAACCCAGGGAAATGTGCCTCTCGCCTGGGACACTAGCTTCAGCTGTGAGACTGGACTACCAGCGTAGGCTGACACAACCAGGGGACCGTCTCCCCCAACAAGGCAGACCTAAATATTCAATGCTTTTCAAGAGAACTCAGAGACAAAGACCTCGCTAACACATGCACCATTGGCTTCAGCAGCGGTAGTGTTTACCGCCAATCAAACCACATTTGGGGTCCCCTGTTGGCCACAAACAGTCATTACACTAAAACACTAATCCAGCTCACGTCAAGCTCTATAACCACCAAAGTACCTGAAGCCAAACATGAGAAACAGGCGTCAAGCCTATCTGGGAGTCAGTCACTTGGAGACAAACGAGGACCGTTCCAGGCTGCAAACATCACGCCGACACCCATCTGCTTCAGCGCAGCTTCAGATGTTTCAGCCGATACGAGATTCAGGTGTCGCTCCTGAGCTCGCTGCCCAAGCTGGGACATACAGGCTATGTGGAGGAGACTGCAGATGGTTCGATCGGCCAATGCCCACTCTCTCTCCCCTTTTAATGTCAGGCCGGCCGACACCGCTGCCCTCTGCTGGCGTCTCAGCGAAGGTCATCAGGAAGTCGAGGCTGAGAACAGCATTACTGGAAACACAGGCAAATGTACCAACCTCCCCCAACCCGAGACCCCCCAAGCCTTACACGATGTGTGCCAGGTCCAGCGGCCGTTCCGGCTGCTCGGGAAACAGCGGGTGGGGAGGCTCTCGGCTCGGCACGCAGCCCAGCGACTTGCTGATGGCGTGGCTCAGCTTCTTGGCGGGAGATTTCTGCGTGAGACAAATGGGCCACAGGGTTATGCGCGGCTTCACATGTCCGCTACAGCGCCACCCAGTGGCAGACCAACCCGGGGCCCGGAAAAAAACAAGAGGGCCAATTATCATTCTGCATCTGTCTGCTGAGCTCTGAATGCCGCAGAAACACCAGACAGCCATAAGATCGGGCAGCCGGATGCATGTGACACAGGACCGAACACTTAGTAATAACCATTGATAAAGTACGATATCAAAAATACACAAAAGACTCTTTGGAAACAGGGCTGTTCTGCTAGAAGGAAACCAGGACAGAGGGGTAGAGGGGAAGGTCTGCTGTCCTGAAAGCAAACAGCACAGATGGCCAGTGGATTATTAAGTAGTGTGACTCTTATGTGCTGTCCTTGTCCTTGAGGTCTAAACCTCAGCGTGAGACAGACTATTCCCCAGACGTCCCACAAACACGACCACCGAAACATTCAAGGTCCAGGAGAAGAAGTGGGGAGGAAGAAGCAGCTAAGACAGTAATGTGCACAGGGGCGACGGCCAAGTTCGTCTTCCGATGGGCGCACATGCAGCCTCGAAAGTCAGCCAGCAGGCAGGGCAAGCAGGGAGACCCGAAATAGACCAAAAGGCAGCAAACACGATTGCACAACAATAAAAATGAGAGCAGCACAAAACCAACAGAGGAATGAGTAAAGACGCAATGCTGCCATCTATTGGGAAATGTGATTATTTACAGGTGGAATTGACAGCTCCACAGTCAGGGCATTAAAAATGGTTGCACCTTTGGGGTTGTTACGTTACAAGATTTTTTGGGGACGTCCTACTCAGATGTCAGCCAATGAATGATTTCTGACTAACCAACAGCATCAGGCAGGCAAAAAAAAATGATACGAATTTGTGCATTGATGATATCCTGTGTGACGATGCATCCTCTATCTGCACTACCAGCAGGTGGCACCCTGTGTAAGAGCGGCCTGTCCAAGAGGATGGCACCCACCCATGACGAATGCTCCTTCATCTGATGCTGGTTGCTGTGGGACCCGCTGGCATGGCCCCTCCAGAAACAGTTCTGGCACAACTGGTAGTTGTGGCACTGCTGACACCGGTACCGGAAACCCATCATACTTTCGCTACGGCAGTAGGAGCACTCCACTGGATGGAAAACTGGGCCGCAAGGAGAACCGAAGGTTAGAAAGGCAACGGAGGACTCACCATGCAACACCGGAGGCCACCACAAGGGGGCACTGCGCAAACGCCTAACAGGGGACTCACCGTTTTCCACATTGGCAAGTCGGTGCATGAGGGGAAGCCAGACGAGGCACTGTGGGGGAGGATCTGCCATCATCGCATCCAAAAACATGTTCAGCATGATCTTCTTCTAGAAGAGAGACAAGTTCAGAATCAAAATACTTTTATTCACCAACCACAAAAAGTACAAGGAATGTGTTATCGTGCAGGTGATGGTACGGAGTATACAATTATACATATCATAAAAAGTAGAAAAAAAAACAAAAAACGAATAAGGACAGAGACAGGAAGAGAAATAACCACAGAGAAATACAAGTAAATATAAGTAAAATGATGGAGGGAGGCATCTCTCTCCCCCAAAATGAAACGATTCTGAAAAAAACAAATCAAATAAGTGGAAACATTTTCTCACCGCACAACGCTCCACCCACCCTTCACGTCACATGATCTGCTCAAAAATCCAGTTACTTCCAATATATTTGTTTTCTGATCCATAGATCAGATTGCAGAAAGGTATGGGGTGTGTTGGGGGGGGGGGGCTCTCCCTAACTCCCTTAAAGGGGGAGGCCTGACCTGCTGGGAGAAGCAGGTCCGGACGGAGTGCTCGGTGTAGCCAAAGGACGGCCCCTCAAACACGGCGGTGGGCAGCTTCAGCACCTCCCGCAGGAACTGGTCAAACTTGGTGAAGATCATCATACCGCTGGAGTCCGAGATCTGGGAGAAGATGTCTGCAGACAGACGGCGTGACCAGCACACGTGCACGTTTACAAATACAGCACCAAAGCACGTATACAATACATGCTGCCTACTGTATGCAGCGTGAGAGAACATTCATTGATATGGTACATTCTACCACATAGACAACGATCGGGTGTGAGCTCAAACAGCTGTTGCATTTTTTTTTTATGATCCTCCGTACGGGCGACACAGACGTGATATCTTGGCTACTAGGCCTCCAGCAGCAGGGTCGGCCAAACCCATTTCAGGGCCCTTAGCAAAGTTTGATTAATCCAGTTATGTCGTCTTCCTTCTTATTCTGACAGGCTGAGCAGACGGCGCCCCCTGGTGGAGGCTGGGGTCTAAGCGCCCACTTAGTTCTCTCATGCCTTGGGCCGGCCCTGTTTATCAGTGTGTCCCCAACATTTTTCTGATTGCGTTGCTGTTGCCTCACACCTTTGGAAACCAGATAATGGGTATGTGGAGTTTGCATGTTTTCTCCCCATGATGTCGTGACCATGTACCCCCTCCCCCCCCAGCCCAAATACGTGCTGAGGTTAATTTGTGGCAGTGTAAGTGTGAATGGTGTGTGTGCCCTGCGATGGGTTGGCACACCGTCCTGGGTTACTCCCTGCCTTGTCCCCATAGCACCTGGCATGTTATTCTTGTGTCGTATATAATCAGCTAGTCTTACACAGGATCCCTTTTCTATTCCATCTTATCTAATGTTAGCATCTTTGGGTCCTTGAAAAGCATTAAACTAATAAAATATGTTATTATTAATAATAAATTACTTAATAATACACTGATGGTCTACCACACTAGCTGTGAACAACTGCTTCCTACTTTAAACACGGTATAAGACAGGACGACATTAGTAATCACATGGCCAGAGGAAGTATTCCTGTAAGTGAGGTCTTTACACTGCCATACTTATAGTCTCACTTGTGCTGAACTTACTTTTAGCTGGTTGTACCTCCAGTAAGCACATATGCTGGGGATAATGTGGGCTGCTCAACAGCACATACCAGTGGACATCTGATGCAATGGTAAAAATTCTGACAAATCACTTCTACTGCAAGTCTGGAGATCTTTTAAAAAATATATATTTTTACACTGATCTTGTTATCATAAATAATGCAAAGCTAATTTCTGATATGGTCCCAAAAACGACCTGCTCACACATGTTTTTTAAAAATATAACCATCCATTTTTTCATGCAACCACAGCATGTTCCAATCAGTTACCCAGTATGGGGGTTGGAGGGGTGGCGAGGGGGGGGGGGGTGCTCCAGGATACGCCCCCCTGTCCATCCAAGTTTCCCCATTTTTATAAGTTACTTACGTAATCCCATGTTCAAAGAGTATTTACAATGCAATATAATTACAGGCATCAGACACTAGAGGGAGCCATTGTTTAAAAATATGACAGGGCTCCAAAACAGACACAGATACTAACAGATACTTACACCGGAGTTTGTCCACGATCTTCCCACCACACATGGTCGCCAGCATGGCCTTGACGGAGAACACGGTCAGCTTGCCATGGCCTTCACTGAAATACATGGAAGCAGGATCAAGTCAATCATCCTCAGTCACATCTGTTAGGCAACAAAAAAAAATATATATATAAAAGAAATAAACTGGGTTAATTCCAACGATCAGCTTAACAGCCAAAAGAACCTGAACGTGCGGCACAGGAGCTTCGGCATCTTCCATCAGCGCTGATCTACAAGACGGTGCGAGTTTCACATGAAGATGTGATCAGTCCGGTGATTCTAAGGTTGTTAAAAATTGTAGAGCTGCTCCGCTATTCCGTGCCTCCCTGCGTCCTCAGCTTACGGCTCCCTAAAAAGTCCCCCTATATCAATCCTGGTATAACCATCGGGGGCGTAATACACGCTGGTCCCAGAAAACCCAGCGCCATTCTGATGGTAATGGAAACGCGACACATGCGTAGCAAGATTACTGTAAGACAGGTGCGGATCAAACCTCCGTCGCCCTGTATGACACATCACAGCTGTGCTCCGGAAGCTCCAGCGGATCCTTAGGAGATACGTCTGTGGTACTAGCATCACCAGAACCTAAACGGCACAGAACTCCGCCTCAGGTTTCCCCCTCGTGCTGTTGCGTTGTGATCAACACCTCAAAGAGAATATCGAGCAAGGCCCTGCCACCCAATGCTGTCCCCACACACCCCCTGCCAGTCCTTCAACTCCTGTGTCTTCATAAATATTCACACTTTGGTTAAAACTTCATTTAAAAAAAGTGTTTAGCATTTATAACCCTGTGACACCTCCTCTGATTGATGTTTGAGATTTATTATCAGATGGGGGCATGTGGTAGTAGGGTATAAATTATAAGTACTTCTGAAAAGCAAGGGAGAACACTGTGTCGCAACCTTTACCACCAATTAACTCATAAAACCGCCTGCTCCTGTGAAGGAGAAATCAAACAGAGCGTGGTGTCGAGCTCTCGCCAGAGATGAGACGGTAACATCACACGTTCAGATGGTTACCATATCAAACGGGACTCCGCGAATGGAGGAGTAGAGGCCGGGAGATTTGTTCACACAGAATCCTGGCCACACCAGAGCAAGAACAGAAGCTAAACAGATCAGATCCAATCAGGATAGACAGGGAGACAGACGGATAATCCTGAAGAACACTGCAGGTTTACAGTAGCACAAACCATACATTTAGACAGCAGAATTTAATTTTGTGCGTGTGAGATGCCAGTAAAGTGATTTGTCTTGACATTTACACATTAACAAACAGTAACAATAAATAACAAAAGACAAACAGTATGTTGCAGAAGGTTTTGCACGGAATTCTGTAGCAAATAAGAAGAATTGCATGGTGGGTTGTACAGTGAACGAATGAATGAATGTTCTGTAAACGTGCATATGTGGTTCTGATCCTCGGGGTCTCAGCGAGCCTTCGCACCTGTCATAGGCAGCCACCATGAAGTTCAGCAGCAGACTGATGGACTGCTCCACGCTGATCTGGTGTGTGGTCGGCAGACGCTTGTTGAGCTGGTAGTAGATGGAGGAGATGATGGTCTCCAGCCTGGAGACGTTGATCTCAGTGTTGTGATCCAGTGTGTTCAGGCCGTTGTCGCGGAAGGCTTCGATCATGTTCCAGACGTCGACGAGGTGAACTAGAGAGAAGCGACGAGGAATGTCCATCACGTATGAGCGTAAAACCGTGGACATGAGAGTGTTGGAAGCGAACAAGATCAACAAGAAACAAGATACAGCCACACAACACAAAACAAACCAAGATACGGTTCTGATTCTGAACCAAGGCTGCTTGCAGGGATAAAATGACATTCATCTGGCCTGAACTAACAAAGCTTACATTCAGCTTGAAGTCATCTCACAGTCATCTTGCGGTTGAACGCCCTGGATATCAGAGTGCTAAGCCGTGTGGTCTACACAATGAGTGAGCAGGAACCGCCAGTACTCAAACCTGATCTAAGGCCAGACTCTGTGGTTAACCTTGCTTCCACATATTGGTCAGATGTGCTATAAAACCATGCCATAAAAACACTCCAACACAGACTCCCAGTAAATCCTTTTCCACCTTAAATACACATAATCCACTGACCCTCGAAGCCAGAGGTAGATAGTTTAGGTCCTGAAAGCAAAAATCCAGTCCAAGAGTTTGCTTCAACCAACCAGTTGAGTATAAAGAGTCAGAGAGCACTCAATTGGTTGGTGGAACCATATCTTGGACTGGATTTTTACTTTATGGACCTGAACTGTCCACCTCTGCTCACAGCACTCCTTCGCAAGCTGGCCCGCCTTTACTGAGAGGAAGTGCCATGTAGTGCATTACGGACTCACTTCTGCAGAATGGGGCTCCTACCTCACTGCCTACTGAGCAGCTCGCAGTCGTGAGGGAGAACTCACTTCCTACTGCCCATTCGCACACTATGGACATTAATGATCATTGTTCCTTGGTAAATGTCTACTGTCTTTTCTCTTCATACTTTTGTCCCCTGTTTCACAGTCTTGCAGTTAGAGCAGCCATGCATTTCACTGCAAACTGGACTGAGTATAACTGTGTGTATGTCAAATAAAACTTTGGCTTGACTTGAACAAACCAGAATCGGGTACCACCAAGGTAACGGCTGCTTAGGCTCCTCGTCTGGTTTTTAATAACCATACATACCGTCTGATTTACGGATTCTAACTAGTAATGCTGTCACAAGATCGTTATGTCACTGCCACTATTCCAGTGAAATTAGGAGCCCAAAGAAACCCCAAAGAAATGGCGGAAGAGTTGAAAAGCCGATACTTACGGTTACACCTTTTCTGCACAAATCTCAGCTTGCATGCGGTCCGGTACGTCGACAGTCTGATGACGTCAAAGTTCTGCGCCCCTGAGGTGTGAGGTAAAATGATTAAGGCACCTGAGCAGGACGCAGGCAGGAAGGCGCCAAAGGGTGGCCCACTCACGCATCTCCATGAAGAGCTGTCTCTTCTCCGCCATCGTCTTTCCCCGCTTCACTCCTTCCTCAATCATTCTGAAAAAGACAGATCAAGATCACAATCTGTACATCTCGACAGTACAGGAGACACACACACACACACACACACACACACACACACACACACACACAGTTCATGTATTCTGACCTATATGGGTACTTTCCATTCATTCCTATGGGCATAACCCTAACCCTATCTATCACAGCCTTAAACACTACCCAGTCCTATGCTTAACCATACTAAGTACAAGACATTTGGCATGTTTACACAACCACACACTCACACTTCACGGAGCTTATAGGTACATCGAGGGGTTGGGGGGGTCAGACAGCTGGTGACTGACCTGGAGTCACCCTGTAGTAGAGGACCCCCTTCTGGTCAGACACTAAAACAAGCAACAAGGACAAGCTGAGTGTGTGTTAAGTCCTGACACTGTCCATAATGCCAGGGGGAGGACCACAGGGGGAGGACCACAGGGGGAGGACCACAGGGGGAGGACCACAGGGGGAGGACCACAGGGGGAGGACAACGGAGGGAGGACCACAGGGGGAGGACGCCGGATGGAGGACCACAGGGGGAGGACGCCGGATGGAGGACCACAGGGGGAGGACGCCGGAGGGAGAACGCTGGAGGGAGGACGCTGGAGGGAGGACCACAGGGGGAGGACCACAGGGGGAGGACGCCGGAGGGAGGACCACAGGGGGAGGACGCCGGAGGGAGGACGCCGGAGGGAGGACCACAGGGGGAGGACGCCGGAGGGAGGACGCCGGAGGGAGGACGCCGGAGGGAGGACCACAGGGGGAGGACCACAGGGGGAGGACCACAGGGGGAGGACGCCGGAGGGAGGACCACAGGGGGAGGACCACAGGGGGAGGACCACAGAAGCCATCTTAAGGCCATAAGAAGAAGCTGAACACCTTGATGTGACGAATGGCGTAGGACTTCTGTCAGTACTGGGTATCGTTGTATTTTGCCTTGTTTTGCTCTGTAGGCTTGTCGGTGCACACTTATGTACCATGCTGCTGTATGCACCACAATGTCCCCCTGAGATCAATAACGTTTGTCTTATTTGTAAACATTTTGTCTCTACACTACATACAGCTGAACTGTTCACAACTGATCACTACTGTAATCAGTCACGCTAGGGTGGTTTCAAAAAGGGAATTTCTCCAAAAGAGGAACTTCACTCCACCACAGTCTCAGAAGAAAATGGTTCTGGTAGAGCCTTGTAGAACCTTATACCTGAGGTATCAACCTTTTGACGACTGGACTAGCACACGTTGTACAAATTTTGCGGACTGGCTGAAATTTGTAGGCCAAATAAGTTTAGCCGTGTCCTTATTTTTAAATTTCCATCAGAACATGCCATTAAAAAAAGCATGGTTTGAAAACTGCAGTTTATTTTTTGAATATTAACCAACCCCTCCCCCAAACCCCAGTCTTTTATACCCTGATGGAATACTGGAAACCCTTGCCCCACACAACATAGCTGCATGCTGGGATAGCAGTTTAATATGTGGAAATCCCCACTGAGACTGCAACCGGCCCACTTTTGCTCAGGTAAACATCTGCAGGTGGTGTATCTAAGTCCAGGGTTCAGACTCTTTACCCTGCGTTCAGGGCAGCACAGAAGGCGATTACAGCACATTCATAATGTGCTGAAAATTCACTAAATACCCAGCTACATATCCCAGAATGCTATGCAGCTGTGAGGTCCAGAGGTGCCAACCTGAGGGTCCCATAGCTCCCATCGTGCAGAAACGGATCTCCGGTTCTCTCAGTCCAGCTGTTAGGTCCCAAGTGTGACAGAACCTTCTAGGGGTTCAAGCTTATCACAGCAGCCGATTCAGATGAGCTGCGGTCAAACAGCAACGCTTATGTTTACATCGCGGCAGCGGTCTGCTGGCCTGCTACGGTGCTGATACCTAAAGCCAGCTCCGCTTGCTTTAGGAGGCCACCTGCACTGCAGAGAGTCCTTACACGCTTCGGCTGTCTCTCCCTCAGAGTGTTGGACCCTCACCCTTCCATGGGTGAATCACTGATCCTTAAAGAGCACAGACAGCTCACAGCTCACTACAAAATGATGCAGCAGCCAATGTCTCCATCCAGAATAGCGTGGATCTATAATTACGAAGATGCGGATTACTCCATCACAGCTCTGGTGTCCTGTAGCTCCCTCCATCATTGAAGAAATTCTGGGCCGCATGCAACCAGAAAGCTTCCTAAAATGCGATGCATTCAAACAGCAGACTAGTTGGGTGCAGTAGGGAGAATGTGAGGTCAGGGTTAGGTTAAAGTATGGCTTTCGGGAAGGAGGTGAAGACAATCAATTTATGGCTGATAATTGTTGCCACCTCTGTCTGCCAGCCAGCCACTCCCCCAAACACCTCACATAATAATAATAATAATAATAATAATAATAATATTCTAAAGCATTCTGAATAAACATCCATGCTAGTGGCTGCAAGCTGGAGAATATGAGGCAGCAGGGCGTTCTGCAGAGTCTCTCCTCTCAAAAGGCCGCCTTAAACGGAAGCTCGCATTTCTGCTTCTAAAGGTCCCTGATACCATCCAGAGGTTCACCCGTCACCAGCTTAAAATTATACCTAAAAAATAGCTGCTCTAGCCAGACAAACATTCACTTGCTAGACACCATCGCAGGATGAAAGGCAGTGAGCCGGGCCTGGACGAGCTGCCATTAATCACAGCATGGAGTGCGTTCCTGCCCCATCGACACAGACTGCAGATAAACAGCGAGCTTGATGGATCACCGGAAACAGCTCAGTGAAACACGAAGAGCGGTAACTCGAAATCGACCAGGTGTCAAGCGAGCCCAGTTCAGGAGCATTCTGACAGCCAATCAGATGCACCGGAGCCAATCAGAGGCACCGGAGGGGCCAGGAAGTGTGAAAGGACAGACACAGGTGAGCAATGAGTGACCTGGATTGGACTGATGAGACAGCCAGTCCATATGGACCATCTTTGGAAATCTTTGAATAAGTATTTCAGTTCAGAGTAACAGAACCGACGGAGGATTCGGGGCCACACAGGAATAGGGAGAGGTAAGTGGAAGGGGATTGCCTCATGCCAATGATACAACACAAGACCCCTCAACAAGCAGAGATGGGAGATTCCGGGGGGATACCTTCGGGTGAAGGCATGAGGACCAGAGGATTGTCCTGAAGCACCCAGGCCCTACTGAGGCGGACAGCTGCTTCTGACGTCAAACAAAAAAGCAGCAATCTAATTTACATATCAGCCACTGCACTTCCTCACAATGTCTGCGTAAATCTGGACCAGTGATTCCCAATCCGGTCCTCGGGGACCCCCAGGCAGTCCATGTGCCAGGGCCTGGGAGGGAGCAAAAACACAAACTGCCTGTGGGTTGCAGAGGACTGTAAGGGGAAACTTGGTGACTGATGACCAGGTCATTACACCTTCCAGTCACAACACAAGGCAGGCAGGCGCGCAACAAGACAAATGCTCAACATTCACTTAGCTCATTTAAAAACATTAATAGGAAAAAAAAAAAAACACTAAACAGAACGCTGCAGGCCAGCTGCAATGCGATGCTCTGTAAACAAACTTAAAAGGACAGGTTAAAAAGACTGAAAGCAACTGCAAACACCAGAAATCACCAGACTGACTGTCAAGATCTCAGAACAAAAGCTTTCAAGCTCCGGAAATTAATCCTGGGTTTGGGATTTACTTCAGCCACACAAAAACCTGGGATGTTATCGAAAACATTATGCCTAGCAGACGGAAAAGGAGTCCGTCACGATCAAATGGAATGTGAAGAATGTTATTCTTTACTGAGGAAATTATTTGAGGTCCCCCTTAGAGTTCCCTGGAATGTCATCATTTGTATAAGAATGACACCAACAGAAACCAGCCGGATGGAGCATCAATCAGCCTCTGACCACATGGTCTAATGATGCCAAGAGGGATTCCTGATCAAAAAGCCTAACATTTTGGTGTCCGAGTCCCACTGAAAGCTTAAACTGCCTTCTTAATATGGCTCATAACTAATTCAGCTCACAATATTTCAAACCTCAGCAGTCGGCATTTCCAGGGTAATGTTCCCCTTCAGACACGTTCAGGGCAGACAAATGTGAGACCACTACACTCAGTCTGACGTTTAACCTATGTCTGAGCCGCCCGCCTTCATCTGCTCCACCGAGGACGAGTACGAGCCGCCCGCCTTCATCTGCTCCACCGAGGACGAGTACGAGCCGCCCGCCTTCATCTGCTCCACCGAGGACGAGTACGAGCCGCCCGCCTTCATCTGCTCCACCGAGGACGAGTACGAGCCGCCCGCCTTCATCTGCTCCACCGAGTACGAGTACGAGCCGCCCGCCTTCATCTGCTCCACCGAGTACGAGTACGAGCCGCCCGCCTTCATCTGCTCCACCGAGTACGAGCCGCCCGCCTTCATCTGCTCCACCGAGTACGAGCCGCCCGCCTTCATCTGCTCCACCGAGTGCGAGCCGCCCGCCTTCATCTGCTCCACCGAGTGCGAGCCGCCCGCCTTCATCTGCTCCACCGAGTACGAGCCGCCCGCCTTCATCTGCTCCACCGAGTACGAGCCGCCCGCCTTCATCTGCTCCACCGAGGACGAGTACGAGCCGCCCGCCTTCATCTGCTCCACCGAGGACGAGTACGAGCCGCCCGCCTTCATCTGCTCCACCGAGTACGAGCCGCCCGCCTTCATCTGCTCCACCGAGTGCGAGCCGCCCGCCTTCATCTGCTCCACCGAGTGCGAGCCGCCCGCCTTCATCTGCTCCACCGAGTGCGAGCCGCCCGCCTTCATCTGCTCCACCGAGTGCGAGCCGCCCGCCTTCATCTGCTCCACCGAGGACGAGTACGAGCCGCCCGCCTTCATCTGCTCCACCGAGGACGAGTACGAGCCGCCCGCCTTCATCTGCTCCACCGAGGACGAGTACGAGCCGCCCGCCTTCATCTGCTCCACCGAGGACGAGTACGAGCCGCCCGCCTTCATCTGCTCCACCGAGGACGAGTACGAGCCGCCCGCCTTCATCTGCTCCACCGAGGACGAGTACGAGCCGCCCGCCTTCATCTGCTCCACCGAGGACGAGTACGAGCCGCCCGCCTTCATCTGCTCCACCGAGGACGAGTACGAGCCGCCCGCCTTCATCTGCTCCACCGAGGACGAGTACGAGCCGCCCAACTTCATCTGCTCTACCGAGGACGAGTACAGGCCGCCCGCCTTCATCTGCTCTACCAAGGATGAGTACGAGTCAACCGTGATTTTACTATTGGGTCCTAGCAGTAGGGACCGTCTGGCCCTGCTTTCTCAAAATGCACATTGCTTTGGATAAAAGCACCTGGTAAATAAGCTGTTTATGCTGGGAAGGAGACAGGGGCCCACCAGTTACCGCGCAGTGGGATGCATTTGGCTTCTCAAGTCTGTCTCAGTGGGCATTTAGGCCTGCTTTCTGAGAGCCCACGGCACACAGACTCTCTGGGCGATTCTGTTTTCCGAGAACGTTCCTTCCTCTTTCGGATATCTTGATCATCATTCACCCACAATGTCGACCTCAAAGCTCTGGCAATTTACAGTCCCCCTGAGGATGCTGCGATTGCAGCTGTGTACAGTGTGCTGTGGTTGGCAGAGGAGTCATTAACACGCAGAACAGACAGGAATGACCCTCCACAAGACTCATGAATGACAGAAGCTGCCGAGTGAGTTTCCCTCTAAGGAGTTAATAAAGTCCTCTCACTCCCTCACACTCACTCCCTCACTCTCACTCCCTCTCGATCATGTCACCGCATGGTCAAGCCCAGCAGTGAGTAGGGCTGGGAACTGAATTTCAGTACTGTTTTACATGGACTGAATTTATTTAGATACTATCAAGTAAAAATGCCTGGTCATTTAATACCAAATTTCAATACTTAAGGAGTAAATGTCATTGACACGCACAAACACTGGAAACGTGCTGATATTAAAATGCCCATTTTGCCCAAAAACCTTGTCGAACTTGCTCAGTATAATACATGTTTGGTCATGAACGGCAGGTCTACTGTAATGATAATTATTGAGAATAATTTAGCAAACCGCAATCAACTTATAGCCTTTTATATATATATATATATATATATATATATATATATATATATATATATATATATATATATATATATATATATATATATACACACATATACATACATATATATATATATATAAAATGTCAATCATGTATTTTGCAGGCTGTTTATGACCAGTTAACCCTTAAGGGGCTCATGGGCTGCTCAACATTTCAGATGAAACCAAACCATATTTTGGACTGTACGCAGTGGTAAGTTTAACCTCATCATTTTTCAAATAACTTCTTTATTACCAATGTGGTTGAACCCAGATGACATTAGGCTACATTTCAATACAGATTAATAATCGATGTCTGATTCTGCAAACCTATAAGCAAAACAGACATCTTTGTTTTTAAAGTGTATATCTTTTGAACATATATATGCTATTTCTTTCCCAGAGCTTTTTGTGCTTAAACACATGTGCAGGTACTGTGAGGCAGTCGGCAGAATGCTGACAGGAATAAAACCCATACTGGGGATTTTGAATAATTATGTATAAGCATAGCCAAACAAACACAAACAAATAAAGAAATAAATATAGACAGATGCAAGCATGTTTCTGGAGAAATTCCTGTACCATTTTAGAATAAAACATTCATTTCCATCCATCCATTTTCTGTAACAGCTTGTCCAATTCAGGGTCACAGGAGGGCTGGAGCCTGTCCTGGAGGCTGCGGGTGTAAGGCAGGGAACAACCAGGGACGGGGCGCCGACCCATCACCGGACACAGTCACCCACCAAGCAGTCGCACGCACACCTATGGACAGTGTGGTAATTCCAATTAACCTCAGCATGTTTTCGGGCTATGGTGGGAAACCTGAGTACCCAGAGGAAAGAACCCAAAAGGATACTGGGGGTAATGTAACTGCAAAAACCTGAACCCAACAACTCAAACTAAATTCAGTCCTGGTTACAGGATCCAGTCAAAGTCTCCATGACTGCAACAGCAGGAGGCATCACACTGACCCACAGAAAATCCCCCTTTGTTTTCATGCCCCCCCCAGTCCATCCCGATGTCTGAATCGCTGGAATAAAAGGCAAGTAAACCAAATAGAATAAGCAGCACAGCGGCAATGAGGCAGAGTTCGTTGCACCCAAAGCATTTCACCAGTGACAGACAGCATGCAAAGGATATGCAAAGAGCCCTGGGTAAAACGTATGTGAGCTTTGAAGAACACGCTCCCTACAGCACTGGCTGAAATACGCCAACATTCATGACCATTTCATCACCGACCGGCGTGCTGAATTCTTAACGGGGGAAAAATTACTTCATGACAGACAGACAAAACGCAGGGACACATATAGATTACACGCACACAAAGCTCGCCATTTATTAAGACACATTATTTACGCTCTATTGTAATGCGGACAATAGGTGACTTACTGTATTTCAAAGGCTCAATTCAGAACGATCCATTTTCAGCACAACCCGTAATGTAAGATTATAATCATGCTTCTAAAAGTGATTCCATACCTCGAATATGAAGTGGAATCCCCACACCTGCAACATTTAGCAAAGTACAGCGGCAAGCCAAGGCCATCGGCGTAATCGGTGACATAGGAAACACTACAGACCTACGACACTACAAAGCAGTCAATGTGCACTATTTAAGGTGACCAACACACTTCCATGGAAAGCTGTGGAAGCAATTAAGGACCCTCGTTGCAAAACGCCCATCGCCGAAACATGCGTAACTCCTAATGTGACCAAATAAAGAGACACCCCTCCGATGAAGGTCGGGGTACATGGTTAGGCCAGACTACTGACCTGGCGGACAGGACCCAGTAGGATCTTGACGGTTCTCCTCAGGGTTCGGACCAGCCTTCGCAAGCACGTCAGAGGACAGCAAGGAGTTTAATTGACCCAAAGCTACATCAGGACGAGCAGGGCCACCACAAGGAACCGCCAGGCACCTGCGAACTGGCGAGGAAACAGGCACACACAGCACATCAGCGGCTTATACATTACCTTACACTCTGGTCACCATGGCAACCCCACCCTCATTTCTGACATTATTGGTCACATGGTGGCTAACTTCCAATAAGAGACAGACAATAAGACCACACCCTCCTTTTCTTTTCGTTTTTTTTTTTTTTTTTTATATGCCAACAGTGCGTAGCGGTCATGTGACCAGGGACACTTGCGTAAATGCAGAAACAGCATTGACTCAAGCTCGTATCAGATATCCTGGAACATAAAGGTACATGACCTAGATCAAACAAGCCCCCAGCCGCTGCCTGCTCCCTGGCTGAGCGCACCTACATGTGACTGCACGTCACATCCTCAGCTTTCTAACACTCAGATCTGAACCACAAACTCCGAGGAGTCCCGCTGAGGAAAGCAGAGCCTTCAGCAGCACCTGCAGTTAAAGGCCAGCCACCCCCCCCCCACGCTGGCTGACTTCAGCTGAAGGATGTATAAAAGAAAGTTCCTGAAGTGTGAGGGACTCCAGCCGGCTCCCTGACTCTCGTTCCCGGCTGATTACTCACATATCAGGGTCTGACGTTACACAACACAACCTGGTCCGGCAGAAGCCCCTCCGAGAGTTTAAACAACAAAGAAAAATAATGAAGAGCCTCACTTAATACTGCCCAGCATCTCATCAATACAAACGGCAGTAGACGCCTTCCGATTGCCCTTCCTCTCACAGCACAATAAAACCACATATACACAGTCAGCCTGTTCAGCCACCAGACAGACGTCTACATACGCCTGAAGAGCACGCTAATGCAAACACATCCGCGTCATGGCGTTTCAGTGGCAGGGAGGGGGGACACGTGTCAGCAGACGGATGAGGTAGCAGAAGGGTGTGCCCGGAGAACCAGAGCAGGATGGAGCACCGGGGCCATCCGAGTCCCCCCACAGACCGCCCACAAGCCCGGGCATCGTTTATGCAAATCGAGTGTCACGTTCGCACGCTCTGCATATTCTGACACAACCTGCAGGAGATGGGCCAGGAAGAAGCATACTAACAGCGTCCAAGTCACACCCGAAATCAACAGAACAACCACGCCGGCCAGTCACTGTAACCAGACATGCAACATTTTATCTATATATTTTTATTCATTTTCAGCTGTGTTGCTAAAATTAACCAGCCACAAGTGGCATCTGATAAAACAGATTCAGTCATAGCATTACTGACCCCAAATCCGTCATATTAAATTATTAATATAAGCCACTGAGTAACATAAGGACGGTACAAGTCATTAACGAATCATCAGACAACAGCTCTGTATCCTCACGCAAAATGACTTTCAGGATGATATTACTGATGGCTTTCGCTCGAAGCGACTGCATCCTCCTTTCATCCATAATGCATCGACGGTCCCGGTTTTGCACGGCTCCTCAAACTGCACGACTTTCAAGCGCTTTTGACACCTTTCTCTGAGTCCTTCCCACACGGTCATCTGCATTCATTCCACTGCAGACATTCACCGTGCCTCCAGCAAGCTTCGGAGACGCTTATTTATAAGGCAAAGCAGGAGAACGAGACGCGCTGATGATACCGCCGTAAGGGAATATCAAACAGAAATCTTTACCTTTCAAGAGCTGCAGGACGATCGGACGGAAACCTCAAAAGGGACTTCTGAAAAGAGGAAAAAAGAAATGACGTTAAGGGATCGTCCTTTCAGAACTGAGCATGAATCAAACCAGAGAAGCCAGCAACACAAAACTGTAGAAATGAAGAGAAATTCTACTGCGGTTAGGATTAGCCAGCGTGGTAGAGGACATGCGGCTACACAGACATAAAGGTACCCCATACGCTGTGGACCAGCACCTCCTACACACCTCCTTGTGTGTCTCTGGGCTTTGGAGATCCCATCACTGCCAGGTCCTGCTAGAACCACTGGCCTTAGATGGTTCAGTAAGTTTGCAGAAGAACAAACCTTCTTGTCAGGACTGTGCGGAGACTCTCTCAGGGGGAGGTGTTCACTGGTTAAAAAGGGGGACACAGTACCTTTAAAGTACCCCCCACCCCCACCTACGCATGCCTGCTTCTCATCCTGCTCCGTTTTGCCCCGAAACTCAGGATAATACTGACACTAATGACTAATATGTTGCCAGTGTGTCCAGATAATCTTTCAGCAATATGAATCTGTCGCAAAGAAATACCACAAGACCCACAGCTGCAGAAAGTTAAACACACGCCACTAGACAGTTCATATTTCGCATAAATGTGGCTGAGAGCTGACGCCGTGTTTAGCTGCTCAGCTGGATTTCAACGCCCCCTCCGAGGACTGCAACCTTAGCATGGTGCAAGGGTTTGCGTGCCGTAATGCTCCACAGAGGTATAGCTGGAGCTTCTCGTACGGTTTCCCTTGGCAAACAGGTCTGACCCTACAAAGACCCCCAATGAAAGCTACCAAAAAGAAACAAATGTACCCTGTCCGAAAGAGGGGTTTGAGATCCGGGAGGTGGGGGTGGCGTTTGTCAGGGAGCCAGGCCAGCCACATAACCCGGTGAACCTCAGTCTGAAACTGGGGAGTCATCTTAAGGGCTCTCCACCCGATAGGTGAAAGATGGGGGCCAGATGCAGTACCATTTGGGAGGCAGGCTTGAGTGGGATGGACCCAGACAGATTAGACCTTGACATTGGGCAGTGGCTTTGGGAACATGAAATGTCACCTTTCTGGTGGGGAAGGAGCCGAGCTTGTGCAGGAGACAGAAATACGCTTGACCTTGTCAAGATACCCAAGTAACTGAAATGAAGTTTCTCTGCAGGGTTTCCGTGACAGGTCTGGAGATCTGGAAGGATCTAGAAATAGAGCCGCGTCTCCTTTGGATTGAGAGGAACCAGCTGACGTGGTACATAAGGAGACCACCCAGCGCTGTGGGGAGGACCATGAGAAGATCCAGGACACACTGGAGGTACATCTCCCAGCTGTCCTGGGAACATCTCGGGATCCCCCAGCATAAGCCAGTCTGTAGCCATGGAAAAAAGACATCTGGTGTGACCAACTCGGCATGCTGCCACGACGTCTGATGATGGTGATGATGATGGCTTTGTATATATGCGTGCGTCTTACTGTGTATCCTATAGCATCCGGATTTAGTGAGCGCCTGGGTATGTCTCTGTAAATAAGAGTGAGGGCTTGCGTGGAACAGTAACGGAATGGATCATTTGCGCTACAGAGCAAATGTTAGGACCTGAAGTTCTAAACTTACATAAGGGTTCATATCTGCAAGAAGTGGCACACCTGATATGTTTCCCGCAAGTGAGCTGACGCCAGGGAGGGGTACACAGCAAGGTCTCTCCCCTCCCCCCCTTCGCCACTGATGACTGACACTCAAAAAAAGTCTTTGCTACCAATAATGCCCAGCAGGGGGCAGTACGCCCAGCCATTAGATCCGCTTCCATTGCCCCTTTTCATTGGTTTTTCGTTGTAACACAGTGTGTCTTTGTTCCCGGTTTAACCCCTACAGAAGGTGGCTCTACGACACACCTCCCGGGCCATGCTGACGGTCACCTTTGTAAGATAATTCCAATCTGGAAAGACGACTTGGGTTTCGGAGAAAGAACACGTGGCAGTTTACACCCACACGGGCACTTCTGCAAGGCCAACTGTGATAGCGGGGAGCGGGCTCTGACCCAGCGCAGCGGCGGCCCACACGGCCAGCTGGTAACTGCTATCGAGGCCACCAGCATAGTCTCTCGCATTTACCTCCTGCTGGAGAGACTCTAGCATCCAAACAGGGTGAGCGGCAGAAGCGGGAAGAGGCGTTCATCAAAAACAACACACTTACTTAATCATTTTAACAGATTAGCAAACCGCATTACCAGGATGCTAAATATGGAACGACTGACATTCTCCAGAAAAACATTTCACCCCCTCCGAGCCCTATGAATGATGCCATTGTGGCCGAGAAGATGTGGACAGGCTCACCGCTGGTCTGAGGCTTCATGGGAAAACGCTAAAACAGTGATTCCCAATCCAGTCCTCTGGGACCCACAGACTGCCCACGTTGGAGGGAGCAAAAATGTGGACCGTCTGGCAGGGAGCAAAAATGTGGACTGTCTGGGGATCCCCGAGAACCAGACTGGGAAACACTGCACTAAAGAAGAGCTGATATTCAGAGCAGTACACTCCCGAATATCTCCACATGACTCAACCTGCTAGCTTCCTGTTACCCAAGACATAAGCATCTTACCAAACATTCTCCAATCTTAGGGAGCAGCTCCTTATTTAATTATAAACATATGCAGAGATCACAAAACACAGCGCTGTGGCAATTTCACCCGCTGTGCGAGTTCAGACGTAGCCGGCTTAGACAAAGACCCCGGCGACGTCGTAGGGACACCGCCAGCTCTGGGGTGCCCAGGCCACAAAGATGAACTGCTGGAATAATTCATATTTTACTGTGTCATGGTGACCAGCACATGATCAGCTGCCCACCCAGAATGTCTGTGCATTTATGAGCTGCACAAAGAGCATCTGAAAAGTAATAGCTTTAATTTTTATTATTTGTTCATTTTATTAAAAACTTGCAGGGAAAAGCTACCAATTTCTAGATAAATTTCACTTCTTTAACAACGTTGAGTCAATCACACGCATACAAATTAGGTTCAACACATCTTACTACCTATAATTATGCCAGTCTTTTTTTTTTCCAAAGAAATCTGGGAGATGCAATTTCATTTTTATTTTATTTTATTTACATTTCCAAGTAGCAGAATTGGATTAACACTGTTCTGGAGTGTGGCTGAAAATGTAACAATAAACAGTGCACTCACTGGTCCATGCTGATGGCAAGAGACAGATTTACAGTATTTTACAAAACAAATCTGTCACACCATGAGTAAGGATAAATATCTATGCCAGATGATCACCACAAATAAAACTTATTAAATGCCATTCAGGTGCTTTATCACTCTCCGAACGATCCAGCAGTAAGTGGATCATAGTAAACCCTGGGAATTACCAGCACGTGTTTAACACGCTTAAGAGAGCCAGATGAGACTTTATCCTAGAGACTAGGACCGGACAGGAGGTTGGAACAGCCCTGTAATACCACTGTTACCAAGAAACGCATCAGGGATACACAGTACCCATATTACTGTGTAACGTGGCAGCTTGGCTGATGAGCTGAAGAACATGACCCGTGTTTACCTCACTCTGCTCAGGTACCCCCCCCGTCTGTGCCAGAGAGCCCTTTATGGGAGGAATAAAACAAAATTTAGGGCCAAAACTGTCAGCATAATGCCTCTAATGACGGGTATTAAAGAGGCTTTGCGGGCAGAAATTACATCCTGCGTTTACTTTGAACCTCTTAATGATGACGGAGACCAGATCTCCACAAATATGACTGCTGCTAGATGCCGGAACCTGAGCAAATAAATTAAACCAATGGGAAGGAAGCTGGATACAGCTGCCCCACCGACCACCTGAGCATGGCAGAGCCCAACAGACTGAGCACGACCATATCAAAATTCACTAGTCCACCTGACCGAACACAGCCGAGCCTGAGTGACTGAGCATGGCAGGGCCCAAGTGACTGAGCACAGTCAACCCCGAGTCACTGAGCATGGGAGGGCCCAAGTGACTGAGCACAGTCAAGCCTGAGTGACTGAGCATAACCAAGCCCGAGTCACTGAGCATGGGATGGCCCAACTGACTGAGCACAGCCAATTCTGAGTGCCTGAGCACAACAGAGCCAGACTGACTGAGCACAGCAAGGGCCAGCTAACATAGCACAGCAGGGGACCAGACAAAGAGGCTCAGCTGAGAACCAGTTGTGTGTTTGGCGGGGGGGAGGGGCATGAGAGGGATACTACACTAAAGGAAACTACTGAACACCCACAAAGATCACCTGTGGTGAGCAGGAAGCCCAGGAAGGAAGAACGAGAACCACAGACCAGGTGGCAGGAATGCCCCACCCTCCACACCCTCTAGTGGTCAATGAAAAGCGAGCGCGACGACACTGGCCGAGGTAAAATAAATCACACGAAAATAAAACAGTAAGTTTTATTAACCGGCTTCCTGCAACCTGCTGAAAGTCAAGCAGCCATGAAGCACAAGACTGAGGAAGATTCCATGCTGCCAGCACGAGAGCACGATGAATGCTCAGCCAGGCGTAGGACGCGGATGAGAATATCGGAAAAAGCGTGAAACGCACAACAAAGACGACTGGGGCTGGGGCAGGTGCACACAGCTCACACCCCCCACCCGGCGATGTCAGGCCGCGAAAGCAGCCCACCCTTATTTACATGCTGACACTCAGGCTGCTGAGCGACGCTTATGCTAATCAGCGGTGAGCCCATGCAACACAGCATGCTGGGTGCAAGCAGAGAGTAAGTTAAACCGCGAGCTGCAGGTCCCCACACGGTACAGAGGAGGAGAGACAGAGCAATACACAGCAAGACACAGGCACTGAAGTGGGGAGGCCTGGACACCGCGGTAAAGCAGCCCCTGCCTGTCCTCCAAGCATCTCCATATTTAATTACAGCCCGCCCCCACCCCATCATAAAGCCCGATGCTCCTCCAGCTCTTCACAGCTCCATCCTCCAAGTGCCTTCACCGATGCCCAAATGCTCTGGGGGTTGTGGGACTCTGTGTCTCCCGGTTAATTAAAAGTGGCCATCAAACCTGTTTTGGAGCATGTTTCAGGCAAATATTTATATCTGATATCCAGCTTGTAGGTGCTGCTTCATTCTCCCCGTATCCTTCTGAGAAGATCCACAATGATCTCATGGCGAAACCTTTGTCCAAAGATCTCCCCGTCCCTGGTCAACATGACTAGTAAGAGCAGGACCCCTTCAGGAGCGCCTGCAGGACCACACTGACCTATTTTCATGGCCGCTTGTGCCTGTCACTCCGCCCGTATGAGTCATGCCATTGGGGTGCTTCAAAAGCACATTCTAAGCCACTCCTGTTGCGAGCAGCAGACTAAGCCTCTCAACTTGAGATTGGAAGGTCGCCGGTTCACGACCCGGCCTCAGCAGAATAGTCACATGTCCATGGGCCCTTGAGCAAGGCCCTTATCTCCAGCTCCAGGGGTGCTGGACACTGACTGAGCCTGCGTTGTGACCCCCGAGATTGCTCTCATCTGTATATGTGTCTGTGTGTATTATGGAGAGCAAGAAGACAATTTCCCCAGGGCGATTACTAAAGTACCTCTATTCTATTCTAGAACTGCGAGCAGCACCACCTGTATGTCAAGGGAGGATCAGCACCACCCTTCTAGTGAGAGGCAACCCAAATAACCAGATCAGAGTCCAGCAGCATCATGCCTCTCCATGGCACTGACATGGCCAGAGCAGAACAGGAGCCAGGCCAGTTTCTCAGAGCAGGGCTCTGTGGTGTCAGGGCGATGCTAACGGCTGGCCCACTGAGGGCAGCCTCCTCAGGCAGGGTGCAGCAGTGCTGCATAACCATCATGTCAGGAGGAGGTGATAACAGCACCTCCGCGTACCTCCACGGCATGAGCTGCTGATGGAGTCGGTCAGAATGCCCTTGTAGCAGCATCTTGCGGAGAAAACCGCAAACCAGCAGAATTTTACCGAAACATAAAATCAGATTAAGGTCCTGGGAATTTCCTTGACTGTCGGCAAATGGTACTAATGACTTTATGTAATGCGAGTAAGAAGCTCTCTTGATCGACGGCCAGCAGTGCACAGACGCTGGGGACGGCAGACGAGAGGCCAACCACTGAGCCTCAGATCATGTCCAAAAGCACACTGGCTGATATTCACACATAAAGAGCCAGACGGCAGGCAGGGATCAGTGGGAATCAAGGGGCCTTCAGGAGTGGGAGTGGCATCCATGTGGGGGAGGAGATTCATACAGGAAGGGCCTTCACAAGTGGGAGGAGATTTATTTGGGGAGGGGCCTTCATGAGTGGGAGTGGCCTCCTTGTGGGAGAAGGGTCTTCATCCAAGTCATGGGGTAAAAGTAGAAAATCCATACAAGTCTACAACATTGCCTCCAGGAATGCACTACCACACCAGCTCACATCTTTCCATGCTGAACATTCCACTTAAAACGCAGGAAATTAACCAGAATGAATATTTAACAATGGGAATCTCTTTGAATGGCAAAGTCAGGAAGCAATAAACAGAAAAGCAGTAAAATGCAGAACAACATCTTATTTAGCAATAACTGAACACAACAAATGACAAAAGGACAGCAGCCCGTTGGCATGGGAACAGCAGTCCTCACAACGTGCCCAAGTGCATGGTGACTCTTCCCCAGGGGTTCAGACTCTGTTCCTCTTTTCCTCAATTTACTGCCCCTTTTCCTTGGATCTGCACAAATTTTCTGCCAGCTTTGAGCTTCGAAAAGTCACATCAAGGGATTGACGTTATTCAGGACAAACGCCGCTGTGCTGGGAACACGGGAAACCGACAGCCAATGCTACTGTTAACGAACCAGAGTGCTCGATCCACCAGGGTGTCAAATGGAGGGGGGGGGGGGGGGGCCCACAGGAAAAAGGCCGCACCTCCACTGCGAGCCCAACTGGCGTAACCCCTGGCTGAGGGCCTGCCTCTGTTTCCACCCCACCCTTGCCACCAAATAAAGCTAATGTACTCCCAGACCCCAGATCCATCTGAAGCTCGTGGCTCATAGGCTAATCAGCAGAAACCCAGCACCAGGACATGGGCACAGCCACAAGGACAGTGTCATGTGACCGGCCCCACCCCCCTCAGGCATTTACAAGCCAGCAGATCCTGGTGGGTCACAAACCACTGTTAAGAGGGTTGCGGCATCGCCGTTAGCGGCCTCACTGCATAAACAAAGCAATTTCATCACGCAAACGTTGCTTCCCAGGAGCACGCAGGAGACAAATGTCACTGTTTATTCAGCCCTCATCTCCCGTAGGCACTGGCAAGGAGTACCAGGGGGCAACCCAGGCAACAGGGCAAACTCAAAGACCTTTCACTTCAAATATCAACAAAGATGTATACACAGGCTGAAACCCAGAACACACCCCTCTGTGTAAACAACCCACCAGGCAACATCAGGCTCAGACAAGGTCCTGGAAGGTCAGCTGGACTTCAGATCACAGGTACATTTCACAAATACTTTGTCCCATTTAAATAATACCTCGTGCAAGATCGCCACTCTGCAGGAATTAAAAAAATAATGCCAAGCAAGCCAGAGAAGAAGTACGCAAGTTTACCAGAGACGTCCACGAACCAGAAATCAGAAGTTTTATCTGGAAATAAGGGCCGACCAAAACCAAGCCAGAAAACACACCTGAAGCTCGACATTCATATTTCATCATTTTCATTTTCAACAGCGGCAGCAGAAGGTTCATGAAGGGAAAACGGGGAAGGTTTCTATTTCTGGACAGCATTAGCCACTGCTATTCGGGGAGACCAGTCTGACACAAAGATCCCAGTTAGGGAAAAATCGTCACTGTATGCCAAAAGCAGTCACTACGGGCCTCCTGGGATCAAGCAGCTTCTGTTCCAGTCACAGTAACGGCACGAAGCAACCCTGACGATCCCAGAGAGATCCAGACACTCAGCTGTCAGCCGTAAGGGGAGCACGCAGGGACATGTGTCATTTAAGGGTCTCTGACCTGTCTTCAGGTTGTAATTAGATGCCGAAATGAAGCATTATCCCAGTCACAGTGCCCCCCTCTGGCAAAGGCAGAGATACTGAAATCGCACCATTAACCTCTCGATGAAGGAAGTGAGACAGAAGCCCCAGAGGGTGATGTTTACATACAGAGACTCTACGCACCATTACATCCTGTAATCAACTAGAAATTAGCAGAACGACGAAGATCACCTCAGGACTGGTGCTTCCGCACGCGTTACCCCTGGCTGCAGAAGCTGCACAGCGGTGCAGGCGGATGGATGCCGGTGGCGTCCACAAGATTCGTGGCTTTCAGACTCACGTGCAAGTAAAACAGCCCATGGAACGAGTGTGTCATCGAGGGAGAGAAAGGCTGCTGAACAATGGAGGAGGACTTGGGGAAATGACATTATTCAGGGTCCCCATCCAGCTGTCTTCGTTCGGATTGGCTGAACACTTTGCCAGCAGTGACTGTGTCATGCAGTGTGTAGGTACAGTGCCTGTCCGAGGGCCCTGTGACCCAACCTCGCTACAGCTGACACAGCCACTCCTATTTCTCTTTCTTACTCTATTCCTCTCTCTATGGAAATTGATTTCGCTGCCACAGAAACTGACCTCTGCATTCCCAGACCTGACAGTCACCCAATGGTTCCTTCCAAGGTAAAGCACATAGGAGACCTATGGAGTCATGTCTGCAGACTCTATCACACGGCCACCTGGTGGGGGGAGAACTGACAGCCGATTCTCCAAAATGACACCTCACAGGCAATTACAGAACGGCAATGGACAGCTGGGTCTGGCCCAACCGCGTCTGCTGACCTGACACCCCACGCATGGGCGTCACTGTAGAGGGGACATGAACATAAACATCACTGCAGAGGGGACATGAACATAAACATCACTGCAGAGGGGACATGAACATAAACATCACTGCAGAGGGGACGCACACATGGACACTGATATCACCGAAAAGGGGACACAGACACGCACATCACCGCAGAGGGGGCAAGGACACTGGAAAAGGTACATGGACACGTACCTCACTGCAGAGGGGGTCACAGACATCACCGCAGATGGAACACGGACATTAATATCACCAAAAAGGGGACAGCGGCACGTACGTCACCGCAGAGGGGACATGTACATATATGTCACTACAGAGGGGACACATACACCACTGCAGAGGAAACATGCACACATCACTGCAGAGATGACACACAGATGGACATCACTGCAGTCTCACTGTAAGGGAAGATACGCAACAAACAGAAGCCATGTATCACAGAATAAGGAAATACAAATAAAAGAGGCAGGGGCAGGACACAGCGTCCCCCGGCTGAAGGTAAGCACATCGTCCTGAGGATGGCAGGCACTGCACAAGCATTTCCAGGTCACTCACTGCCCTTTGCTGATATCTTTGTGACCGCACTTCACTGGGTAGTTATCGGAACCTATGCTGGGGTGCGGGAGGTTCTCAACAGCCGGTCATAGCCTACACTGCAGTTATTCCTGAGAGGCTAAAGCCGTCCAGCTGATCGACGCAAATACGTACTGACAACCGCAACTCAGCGGAGAGGCAACCGAACAGTCACATGCAGGGAGATACGGAGTGTGTCTGCTACTATCGGTATGACGTCACTGTTTAAATGCGATCCAGTTCCCTGAAAATAGCAAAATAACAGCTCTTTTGGGATACTGTACGTGCACTTCACCTCTAATATAAATATGACGCAGTCTCGTCTAAATCTCAAAGCCAACGTGAACTAAAAGGGCAGATTCAAAAAGGGATGTAAACAACCTCGCAACAGAAGTTGCAAAAAAACCACAAATGTACTGCATGCAAGCCGGAGACAGCGCAAAGATGCATGAGGGTTTTCCAGTGCGGTGTTTTCATGCCGCCGTGTGCAAAAAGCGTTATGCACGACATGTGCACCGCTCCCGGGGCTGGAAAGCCGTGTTTTTAAAAGTTAAAATGAAAACTCACAACTGGGTAGTGTATGAGATGCAAGTGCGAGATGCAGAACAGACGCAACATGCACAGTATTACATAATGGTGAAACACACACAGATTTGCTCATAGAAAACCAACCATATCCCCGTACCGGACCTTTATCATCCTTCTCCAGCGAACACACAGGTACCAGACGGCCGCAGTAAGTTGCCGTCACTGCGTAGCTCTGGCTACGGCAGAAGCCCCCATAACACTCACAGCTCCAAATCGGTCCATCTTTCACTCAGATCACCCTCCGGAATCCCTCAATCTTTCATTTAAAATCGCGGGGAAATAAAAGGCACGATGTGCCGCGATCCCTGACATCGGAGTCACAGGACCGGCACCAGAGAAAGACTGCTTTTAAAACGGCCCTTTATGCTTCCGTCCGGGTCCGGATCCGGGTCCGGCGCCCCCCGGCCCTCTGACCTGCTCTGCTCGGCTCGGCTCGACGGATGAACCCCGGGAGCCGTCGGCGCCGATGCGCGTTTACTCGGGGAAACGGGAGTCGGAGAAGCGGCCATATTGCAGAAAGGAGCTCGGCGCGGTTCCCCAAGCGAGTCTTCCGTGTGATAAAGCGGGACCCCCCTCCGGAACCGCACCCGAACCTGCGCTCCGCGGTCGCAACGCGGGATGCCCGAACACTCGCCGACTTACCAAAGCGGGCTTCGCCGGTACCGGCACCGAACGGGAAGCCGGAGCACGGCAGGGAGGGCGGCGGGCTGCGCCTGAGTTCTTCTGCCCGAAGGAAGCACGGCTCGGCCGGAGGTTCACGGGGAGAGACGGCGGCGGCTGTCCATCCGCGCCCCGGTGCTCTGGCTGCTCTCCCCTCCCAGCCTGGCGCCCCTCTCTCCCCCCTCAGCAGCACCGGCAGACGGCGACGGAGCCTTCGGGAACCCACGGACGGAGCTCAGCACTTTTGCGGCACAAAGCGTGATAAATGAGCTTGCGATTACCGTGTTTTACTACGATAAGAGGCCGGGAAAAGGGTCCCCGGCGGCCGCTGACACACCGCCAGAAGTGCCGCTGTCATTTACGGCGGCGCTGTTCCGCCTGCGCGTCCCGTTACGGGTCTGCGCCTCCTGTCATCCGCACCTCCGCACTAACCAGAGGCGCCTTTTAACTCTTACTGATAAACGGCGAGAGGTTGCATCATGTTTGTAGATAAATACAAGTGCGACTCAGAGTGGGGGGGCGTACATGTGGGTGGGTGGATGAATGGATGGATGGATGGATGGATGGGGGGGTGGGATTCCTCATGCCGAGAATTATGCAGCATTACTGGATTTACCGGCTGGGAAGACCAGCATCGCTAGCTTAATAAGTCGCTCCTTGTACTTCAGGTGTTTTGGTTTTCAGGTTAAAGTACAGAACTGCGTGTTTGGGATGAAGCATGTAAAAGTCAACTAGTATCTGCAGACAGAGCAGTGAACTGGGTAAATATGATTACGGGAAATTCCCCCATCAGGCGGAACCGCAGCCAGTGTTCATCACTCCAGGATGTGGCCCCACAAGTGTTATAAAACACCGTTGGGGGGGGGGGGGTCGCCTGACGCACAAACTGATACTGATGTTTGTTCACAAGCTGTCTCTCACGTGATAATTCTGCAGTTGACTGGGATTATGATGGTTTTCTGCCTTTTCTCCGTGACTGATGGCACCCTGGTGGATGACAAACGTTTATGGCGTGAATTAGCACGGCCCTGCTAAAATGAGCCCCACCCCCTTCCTGCTGCCTCTGTTTGCATGCACAGACGCCTGCCTGCTCGCGCCCTTCCTCTTATTGTGCCTACATTTCCCAAGAGCCCTGCTGTGTGTCCCATGGAAACAGGATGGAACGAGATTTTGTTTTTTCAGGTGTTTTTTTTGTTTGTTTGTTTTGCATAAAGGAACTGATGCTTGTCACATAACCATATATATATATATATATGTATATTGAATCGCAGCATTACCTGTCAATGGCCTGAAATAGAAATAAAATGGATTATCCACCCCTGAACAATTTAGTTGTAGCCTTTAAGATCAATTTATAACTTAAGAGAATTTTAAGGGGTGTGTGGAAATGTGATTACAGGGATGCCGTGAGTCACACATGCAGCACCAATGCCATCACCTGCAAGGATGCTGTCCCACAAAAATTTTACCCCCAGGCACATTAAGCTCTCCCCTTTGTTTCTGATAATAGAAAACTTCCAGTTCTTAGGTTATATAATGTCATTTACATTATGTGTATTTGATGTTTCGTTGTTTGATTGTCAATCAGTTGTTTGGCATAAACCTTCCTGTCAGTGATGAGGGTAGCATGCCCTGTGACCATCCTAATTCCCATGCATTGGTGCAGCATCTTCATCAGTAACACCTCCCGCACCAAGGAGCCTCTGAGATGTATGGGGGGGGGGGGGGGGGGGTGAGTGCTGAGGGGCTCTGAAAAATGTAATTACATTTATGACTGAGGTCTGAGCCCTTCCCTGTATGAGCAACCCCACCACCCCCTTAAAGCTAAGTCACCTGAGCAAGCAGAATGCTGTGAAATCCAGCACAGTCATGTGACACAGCAAGCAAACCCGTCCACTCATCACCAGCTGTGCTTTGGACATTACCGCTATTTATCACACACTTTGATCCAAAGGGACATATTTCTGAGAAAGCTGGGTCAGACAATCCCAAGATCAATTGTGGGTTAAGGCCTTTACTCAGGGACCCGCTGGTAAAATCACTCAACCAACCCTAGGATTTAAACCAGTGACCTTCCAATCGGAGGCACAAAGTCCCAACCCGCTGAGCCAAACACCTCCCCCAGACATGAATCATTTTCTGAAGTCTAGGCGTAACTCCCTGCTCCTCAGGCGTTTACCTTGTGCAGCGTGATGCACTTGGCGACTCTGTCCGTCTTTAGAGGTTCCGTCGTCAGTGACATGAAACCGTGTGATATTTCTGTCTTCATAGTCACTCACTGGCCTTTCATTAAAATGAGCTCCTTTCCCACAGTGGAGTTGGTTTTGCATCATGCAATGATGAGGGCAGCACTGAACTCCTTTGCAGGGTTTGGGTTTCTTTCTGGGTCTTCCTGCAGTGCAAAGACATCGTGCAGTTAGGTGAACTGGTGCCTCCAACTTCACATGGAAGACAGAGAAGACAAATTAATCTGCATGCTGATAAAGTGAATGATTCAGTGCAACTTAGAGCCGTAACATCATCCCGCTAATTGTCGTAGCAAACATAATCTTTCATCCATTACCACTTTGAAAGCGTGGGGTGTCGACTCAAAGGCAAATTAAAAAACGTGACTTTAGAAATCAAGAGGCAACGTTAACAGAATCCTCCCAAAGAGCTGAGCTTGTCATATGGCCAGATTCACAAGTGTAACAAATCCCAGATAAGAAGAACTTACAGTCACCACGAGAAGCACGGCCTGGGATGGGGAATGCAGGTCAAGGACGGCATCAAGGTCACCGAGACCTTGAGAAGTGGTTTTATTCATTTTAAAAGTGTGCTATGGCTTGGCTTAATGACACGTTCCGTCACACACGTGCAGCCACTGGTGTAGAAAGACACTGTTTCCGCCATGCATGCACAGCTCATGTTGCACGTCATGTTCTGGAAATACCAAAACTAAACCAGAGCACCCAGGATCATGACATACAACGCTTCTAATTCTCGGTCTGGTGGATGAACAGCAGGCAAATGCCCACAAAAAGGGATCAACCGGCAGAAGTTAAGCACAAAATCAGATGAGAAATGAGAATTAGCCAGATTCCTGGCAATCGCCAACAGGCTGCATTTATGAAGACGTCACAAACCAGCGTCTCCGAATCAGGGCTGCGGAAGTACCACAGCATACGAGAAAAGTTATAAATCCCTTAAGATCTAACCAGAGTCCACCGGCTCCCAGAGCAGGGCACTTTGAGAGCAAGAGGAATAACTGGCCTGCTTAAGGAATTGTTATTATTTTAAAAGTAATGCAGCAGAATTTGTGGAATTACCCCTTTATTCAAGTTACTGCAGTGTCTGTGAGGAAACGAGTAACAGGACAAGTCTTGTAGATGCCAAAGCATTTTTATTCATGGATCAGTAGGGTGTCACGTAAATGCTTTTCATTTTTTCAGAAACCATCTTTAGAGAATGTTGCTACCTACACAGATGGTAATGAGCGGCAAAATATGACTCACACTTCCATTTCAGAAGTACAGTGACAATAGATGCTGTGAACAGAAGCAGAAACAGGGAACGTGCACTAAACACAGCAGTATATGAGCTATTACAAGTATCCGTGTAAATGTGTCACATAAAGCGCTTCATCTTGAATGAGAGCCATATTTTCATTTACAGTCTTGTATGAATACTGGTGAAACAATAAAACATGTCCTCAGTATTTCTGAGCTGAGTAATGCTAACATTTTCTTCAGCCAAAACTATAATCAGTTGACTAGACGTATGAATCATTATTGTAAAGGAACTGCACATATTCTGTACAATACACTTCTACTCATCTACGCTACAAAGGTCAATGCTAGTATCTGCAGTTTTTTGGTTATAGCTTACCAGCTGCTGTCTTGGTTTTTTCAGGGTCGTCATGGCAACTCTCTATTACTCCAAAGTTGATTATTAAACACTGGAACGAACTGCTTTCTGTCACCATAAACCATAACTCTGCAAAATCCGATGCCTTCCACTGGTGATCCTCACACTGTTTTTGTTCACTGGGGGCAAATAAGACAACCGGAGAAAATAGGCCTGAATTTCTTCAAATTGATTCTCCCCAAATGTAACATGATTTGATCTGATCTGTGATTCACATGTGTATGTATTAACTGTTCAGCAAGCAACTGTTCCACATCAGTGGAAAATGGCGATTGTCAGTTTAATGAAAAATGAAACAAACAAGAACAGATTGAAATAACCAGAATCACATGGAAATGTTTTGGTTCACTGACCACTGCAGTCTGATGTCATACATTCAGCACCAGAATGAAAGAAGTCAGGGCTGACCACAGTCTGACGCTTGGGAGAAGGTTCTAGAATGGTGGACTCTTTGTGCGACAGGGAACTACCTGAAGATATCATGTGCGAAATGTTCCCTGGCTGGCAAAACGGCTTCAGTTTTAATGTGTTTTTTCCAACGAAAATGTACAGCAGAGACTTTCAAGAGGATGATGGTCTGCATGAACCTCATAAAATTCCCATCAAGAGCCTTAAACCGTGAGACACCCCAGTGTGTGTGGGACACTGAGGAAGGGACTGCCACACACGGGCCATTTCTAACTCACATTTGTTCTTTAAATGAATTGTTCTAATATTAATATTGGAGAAGTGCATTGCATAAGAAGTAGGAAAAAAGTGAGTCATAGGGATTTAAGGATAAGACACATGATCTGAGGAGGGTAGAAGGAGAGACAGCAGAGATTTTTGATGCCTTGAGATAATTAGAATGGAACTAAAACCTCAGTGGGTGGTGCAGTGGTGCAGTGGTGCAGTGGACCTGAGTCTTGCCCAATGTGAATAAATCCAAAGAACATGAGGAGAACATGTAAACTGCACACATAGAACATGGAGAGAACATGTAAACTGCACACATAGAACATGAGTGCGGCACACATACCTGTAGAACATGGGGAGAAAATGTAAACTACATACACAGAACATGGGGGAGAACATACACTACACACACAGAACACAACCAGGACTCAAACCCCCAACCCTAAAGGAGTGTGTTACTGGTGTCTCCCACTGAGCCACCCATTACACTTTCCCAAAAAACTGCATCTAGTCACAGACAGCAATATTACAGCAAGATTAATGACATCTTAAGTCAGCTCTGTTCCACTGTCCGGCACATTCCTCAACATAGAACCATCTCTTTCATTAAAAGCCTTGTCTTTCCTTGTGATTTTTAAATATGTGGTGTCCATCAAATACAGTACATCTCCTTCGCTTCCTCTCTGAAATGAAGGGGAGTGTCTGCTTGCATAAAAGGCCATGAATCGTCTGACTTCTGTCTCGCACATGAACACAGCTGCAGTTTTTCAGCCGCTTAGCCCATAATAAATAACAGTCGGGCTGTCAGCAGCAACGGATTTACCAGCAATTCCTATCTGGGTAAGCATAGTAAAATTTAAAGCAAAAAGTCATGCACTGGAGAGAAAACAAAGTATTAGACACTGATAATGAACTTAAACTCAGTTTAACTACTTAATGGAATTGAATTAAGGGAGGTCAATAATCAGCTCAATATGATGTAGAAGTGATTTAACGAGAAACAGCCAATAAGTCAAAAGTAGCAGATAGAAATGCAACTCTTGTTACAAGATATGTTGCATATAAGACCACCCAAGACGTTTTACTCTATTTTACTAAAACTGACAGGTACTCTGCACTCTGCTGCTCCTGTGTCTTCCAGTTCTTTTACAACACACCGAATGTCCTCAAACACTGAAGCACACTGTACACTGTTGGCAAGCAAAAATGATAAACAGAAAGGACACCGTCATCAGATAAACATACGGATAGGCACAGATATAGTCCAATAATAAAGCTGCTGAGAAACTTCACAAACATGTTCTGTGACCAGAGATCTCATTTCCTGTTAACCCTGCAAATTCTTGAACCTCTTTCCTTCATGGTCTAGTGGCCGGTGTGGCTGCTGGTTTTTGAGGTGACCTCTCAGTCGGCCAAGGACTGTAGCTGAGAACCATTGTTTCTTTATTGGCTGATTAGTCCTACCAGTGAAGTATACCATTACTCAAAGCATGTATTTGTATGGGGGCCTCAAGGTTTGGGGCCGCCTTCTGATCTCAAACAGTCACTACACTAAATATTTAATAATATGTTCTGCTAGCTAGTTACAATCTTCTGACCCTACACACTAACTATTTATTTAGTTTTTGAAACATCTGAGGTGGGCAGCAGGCCCAAAAATGACTTTTTGAGTCGGTCTCCAGCAACAACAAATCTACTCCTCACACACGTGTGTTCAGGCTCCTTTGAGACTTGACTTCTCCGATCATTTCGTGCCCTGAACCTCCACACACTTAACACAGGCTTGTCAGCTAAAGTGCCCTGTTTCTGCGGCACAAACACCTTTGTGTGGAATCCCAGTGAAGGTTGATGGCGGCGTGAAGCGCCCATTTTCTCGGTAAACCGTGGGCGCACTCAAATACATTCATCAGGTGCCGTCATGTGACTGAAGCTCTGAGTCACTTGAACAGTCGCCGGCTGTCTCCCCCAATCCGATGAGCCCCGGGTCTCAAAGCCACCTGAATTCCAGCTACCATGGGACGCCGGTTCATCTCAGGCCCTGGTTTGCCTCCAAGCTTGCTGAGAACCTTAAAGAGATCGAGGCCTTCGGAACGGAATTCGTCAGCCTCGTCTTAGCCTGGGGCTCCGCTGACGGGAGAGTCCGTGCCGGATTTTCCAGGGAGCTGCCCGATGAAACACGATCCCTTTGGCGACGGGCGCCTGCGAACAAACAGCCTTTGAAGGGATGCAGCCGCTGTGTCCTTTAATCTCAGTCTTCATGTGAAATGTGACATCAACGGTACCATGGTGTCAGGGCGATCCAGGTGGACCATGGTGGAGCATACAGACAGTGTGCCCTACATGAAAAACAATGAGACTGTATACAGCGCTTACGGTCAGACTGTCCCCATGACGGGGATGTGTCATCTGCGATAGGTGACGTTTTAGGAAATCTGCACTCCCATGGACGCCGCTAAAAATACGCCCAAAATGACAACAAGTAGTCTGAACTTGTCAATAAACAAGTTCTAAAAAAATAAACAAGACTCAATATTATAGCATTCGGTCATCACTAATTCAACATTACATTCCTGTGAGCGGCAGAAACAGCTGCAGCATGTTAAATATATAGAAATATTGACTCTCTTCCTGGTCGGAGTCTTGCGATCATTTTCTGTTTGTGTTCCTTAATATGCTGAATGTGGAATTATGCTACATATTGAATGATTATGAATTAACGGCAGCCAGCTCACCACATTCAGCACAACGGCAGGCTAATTTGCTCATTTCAAGCTAATTTATTCCTAGCAGTGAAAAATGTTGTGTGGGCACCATTTCGATGTGACGCCCTTTCGGTGTAATACATCACTGTTCCCGCCAGAGATTTTAGTAAAACCCCGGATGACCTCATTATAAAAACCATAAACCTAAGAATTTATAAGTATCGTTGGAATGTAATGAGGAGAAAAGGAAAAGTAGCTTTTCATGAAAAAGTAGATTAAGTAGAACATTGTTAGCTGTGTCAGTCATGAAATGAAATGTTTAAACATGCAGATTTAAAAGAAACACACACACACACACACACACACACACATATATATATATATATATATATATATATATATATATATATATAGGGTAATGATGGCATCAAGTTTTGGCCCTCGGCGATGGAGCAGCTCTGATCCGCCGTGCCTAAGTGGGCCCTTGGCGAAGCCCTTCAGGTGACAGAACCGGTTAAACTGCGTTGGCCCAGGGGCCATAATATGAGGGCCATGCCCACTGACCCAGAAACGGCGTCTCCTGGAGCTTAATGAGCTTCTGCAGGCTGCAGAGCGGTAAACGGAGCGCTGAGGGTGTCTGGCCACCGGCGGCGTCGTTAGGAAGTCCGTCATCAGCTTATTTTACGCTAAGGGACACCCTCAGAGCAGGGAAGCCCACAGAGGGCAGTGCAGATTGGTGATTCCTGGGAGAGTCCGCGCAGACTGACCACCCACCGGCACTCCCAGCATCCTCACACACCAGCACCATGTCTGTCTCCGTCCATCTCAGCGTCGTGGGGGGCGGATTCAGAAGTATTGCAATTTCAGAGCATTAAAAGTGAATCATGGGCATTTTTCTGCGTCTTTCAAATCAGGCATTTCAGGCATATATGTCTCCATCCGCCCCCCAACATGCAAGTTCAGTGCAGAGTGTATAATACTATACATTACAGTGTACAGGGTAGCATGTTCAGTGCAGAGGGTATAATACTATACATTACAGTGTATAGGGTAGCATGTTCAGTGTAGAGGGTATAATGTATAGTGTATAGGATAGCATGTTCAGTGCAGAGTCTATAATACTATACATTACAGTGTACAGGGTAGCATGTTCAGTACAGAGGGTATAATGTATAGTGTAAGGCTCTACAGGAAAGCAGGGCCATGCAGTACAGTGCAGTATGACAGGACAGATCTGTTGATGCGTGTCCTCATTCGGCCCCTATCTTTGTGGCCTGGTTCTGACTCCACAGAAACAGAGCGTCTCTGTGCCCTGAATCACAGCTGATCAGTTCAGACGGACTGGGTCACATCCGGCCTGCTCATTCACTGACGCGGCACCCACTGAAGTGACAGGGAAAACCCAACAGGTGTCCCCAAAGATTTAAGCTGCTGCAAGACACGATATTTAGGAAATCTATCAATCCCCACATTGTACTTGCAGGACTCTCACATCCATACATCTCACATCCACATTTCTGTTGTCACGTTCTTGCAGTTGCAGGTAACAGACGGCTTGGAATTCATTACATGAAAGCAGGTGAATCTCTGGGTGTGGTAACTCCAGTCACACGTCCCTGGACTTTTACCGAAAGCCATACAAAAAGGGAGCCTTGACCCTCGATGAGACAGGCACTATACGGAGCTGCCAGCCTGCAGGGCAAAGGTCAGCAGGTCGTGGGAATCTCAGCTCTGCACGTACGGACAGCTGCAGTCCACCAAAGGACACCGCGTGCTCCCGCAAACGCTGAGACAGTCCGCGGGCGATGGCAGAGCGGGAAGGATCAGGGCATGGAAAAAGGAAAGAGAATAAACTGGAGGGAAGACGCAGAGAACACCAGAGAGCCGTCCATCATTAATCTGTCAGAAGTCACCGTTCTGGGAATAAAAAACAAGTCACTCAAATACTGAAACATCATACTGTGTTTTTATTGAATCTTTCAAACTATTATGATAAAATACATTTTTCTCATATTGCTGATTAATATATTACATTCTTGGTTTTGAAGAGGCTGTTTCTTCCCAAATGAAAGGAGGAATCCCCACACCTGGAGAATGACTGAGACACACACACACACACACACACTTTGCTTTAGACACTATTCCCACGGTCCTGGTTTGATCCAGAACTGACCAAACGAAAACGAACCCCAACCACAGGAAAATGAATTTCTCTTAGATCACGTTCATCAGCAAATACACTAGAAGAGTTTTATATTCACATTTTTCTAAATGAAAAATATGTACAAAACCTAAATAACTCTTTTAAACAATATTGAAGAGGTATGTATGTACAGGGCTATATTATTCAGCAGAGTAAAGCAAGATGAGACAAAGAGGATGATCCAGAACAATCCATGAGCCTTGTAGTGGGAAACAATTATTAAAAGTGCGACACAGAAGACTTTGCATTTTCAGCCTGAAAATGCACAACAGTCACAGGCAACTGTGCAAAAGACTCGCAAGGGACCATTAAACATCGGCTTGGCCTCTGAACCCAGCATCTGTGAGCACAGTACATTGGCCCTGTTCCATAAAATAAAAGCCTCTTATAATACAAAATTATTATTACAGTTTAGGGGTCGAGAAGTACAATAGAATTCACATGAATCCCTTTCCCATACAAACTACTCTGGCAAAATTCAAATACAATGGAATACATGTTGAAATTGATTGGCTGTAAAAGCATGTTTATTGGAGAACAATGTTTTAGAGGATATTGAGGTTTGTACACAACTACACAGAGAAATGCAAAACGACAAACTCATTAGCACACAGTGGAAAGCACGAGCTAATTTTACAGGTATAATAAGCATAAGTGAAATCATACGGAATATTTAAGAATCTTCCTCTTATAAAATGTTATAAATATAATTTTGTTTTATCTTTCTAAAAAATGTTCTTTTAAAACACTATTTTCAAAATTAAATCTCCTACATCTACCAAACACAAGGTTATCTAGTTAAACAGTCCATTCGAATATATTTTGACTTCATTTCTTAAAAACAATGACAGCTTTAATGGTCATGTGACAAAATGGTACGAGGCCTTCACTGTGAAAAGCCCTCCAAAAAGATCTGAAGTGTATTTTAACCTTTTTTTTTCTTTTTACTAAAATGTGAACAAATTAGTGCATTGAACATTTAAGGTGTAAATATAGGAAGAGGCTGGCAGCCAAAGCTTTCTTGTACATGATACGTCTCTGTCCCTCCATGTCGATACCTGATAAGACCACAAACTAGGCCATCAAAATGCTGGTTTTATGAAAAACTCCAACTGGAGCCACTTTGGTTTTGTAAAGTTACAATATATTACATAATTTTGGGGCAGTTCAATCAAAGCTAGTGCAAAACGTCTAATGAATAACATTTATTAAAGTCAGAGGTGGCAATTTCAGGTCCAGAAAGTAAAAATCCAGACGAGGATTTTGTTCCAACCAACCAGTTGAGTACTCTCTATGCTCAACTGCTTGGTTGAAACAAAATCCTGGTCTGGACTTTTTTCTTTTTGAACCTGGAATTTTCACCTCTGCCTGTACATTTATATGAGATTTCTGCTTCAATGCCTAATTCACCACAAAAGATAAGCTATAAAAGAGCACACTCCTTTAATAAAAGACACACTAGGTGTTTTAACTGTGAATATTGCTTATTTTAAAATAATGTTGTTAAAGACGTATAATTATACAGTGTCTTTGAAACTATACAAAACACATTTAAAAAACTGAAGATGAAAATCATACATCTTGTGTTTAATTTTCTGCTTGCTGAGGGCTGTATTGTTTTAGGAGTAAACAGACTTATCTTAGATACATTCTGCCGATGATGGTGATTGCATGTTCACTGAAGCTGCCTCACCGGACTCACATTCCCCTTTATGTCATCGTATCTTAGAGCTCAGCTTGCTACGGTAACTGGCCGGCTTACTGGGGTACAGGACGGCACTACAGCTGAATGCTGGACTCAGGTTAAAATCAGTCCTCTCTGTACTTCCTTGCAGGTTAGACACAGCATTCAGATCTTGTTGTAAAAAGTCACTCTAAAGACTTCGTCCTGCACAACGTGATGAAAAGAATAGAACTGCAATTACATTATTCCAGTAAATACCCTGTTTTCTTTTGTAATCAAATCATTTATAAATAGACTTTATATATTAAAATAGATTACTTAAAATATATTACTTTGTTTTGTTTAATTGTTCAAACTTTAAAATAAAAATCAAATGGCGACTTTGGTATAACACCACAGAAATGATTCATACACGTGATTTAACAACAGCACTGCCATCATAGTTTGACACGCTGCGCGTGAACTTTTCACCGCTGGACCAAGCGTTTCTCCGCAGTTTCTGCTAATGGACATTCATGCACAGACATTGCCATTTCATCCTGGGACTGTTCCGCTTTCATCGGATTTAAAGCAAACATAGATTGGGAGGATTTTTTTTTAAAAAACAGAGGGAAAACCAAGTTAAATAGGAAGTCTTTGCTACGACAATCAGCCTGGAGGCAGGAAAAGCTCAGCTGGGAGAAAGCGACAGCGGAAAGCGCCTGGGTATTCCTGGGTGTCTAACTTCACCTACAGCTCAAAGGAGAAAGACAACATTAAACGAAATCTCACATCAGACTACTCTGTTTTGAAGATAAAGCAATTTAACAAACTACGAGAAACAAATCTAAAAACACTTCATAATTTCAAGAAAAAGTTTCTGAATATGGGGCTATGAGATGAGGGTAAGGACTCAGGCCCCCTGCACGGGCGTGGAAAACGCAGGTACTAAACCAAGGGCCCCACCCTTGGGGTGACTCTGCGACTGCTGCCCAGTACAGGTGGGTATGTTAGAATTAATCCAGTGAAGAACTGGGGAACATCCATGACAGCCCCCAACGCCAACCAGAAAATTTTTGTGCCATCACCCCCCATCCCTTTTGGTTCGAAAAAATAAAAAAAAGCCAGCCTAGGGCCCCCAGAAAAGTTCATCTGCCCCAGGTCCCAGAGTATCACTAATATTACATGCCAATGAGAGAGCAGGGAAACGACGGCACTGCCAAGATGCAGTGTAGAGGCGGAGACCTCGATGCAACACGCTTTTAGGGAATTTAGGAACGGGGAACCTAATGCACCAACAGGGTCCGTTTCCATACTGCGCCGGTTCTGGCTCTTAGTCGAAAGGTTGTCAGAAAATGAAAAATGAAAGCTGATGCCGATCATCCACAGCATGGAGAGCAGCAGGAGTATGGCCGTCCTTTCGGGGACCTGCACTATAGACGTTTCCCATCAATGTGCTTCTGAGTTCACGGCTCAAGGCTGCATGGGCTCCGGAAGGTTCTAGCCAAAAAAAAAAATCAGCTAATTTCCCCCATGCATAAAATCATTAAATCTCATGCACTTAATAAGCAAATTATCTACTATAGTCACAGTCTGAGTTCAAAGGTGGGGATGAAGGAGTGATACAGTCAATCAGATATTAGATACGACTATTTATGTATTTTAATTCTATGCGGTCGCCAGCATTAAGGGCACCTGTTCGCTAGCCCTGGCCCCACTCTTGCATCCTAGGTAACCCAATGGTGGTATATTCCATGAAGGTGCACTACTGACACACAGAACACAACGTACAGCAATAAGGAGAGAGGCTAACTACACTGAGAAAATGTCCTACGTGCAGGTACCAGACAGACCCACAGCACCCATTGGCCCCAAGAGTCACATGCTGGTCTAACTGAAAGCATAACCACCTCCCTTAGACACACATGGTACTCTAAACTCTATCTGCAGTCCACCATGATCATGAGAGATATTCATTTGGAACTAGATTCTGCTTTCAAGTCCATAACTCACAGCTGGTGTTACCCCAATGTCATCCCATGACTAGCAGTAGGACCTAGATTGTGCCTCTCTGTGCGGCCTTCCTCATGAAGCCACACCCCCAACATTCACACACACATATACACACATAGCATATTTCATATTTACAACAGAATGCACAAGGTCAATCAAATGCTCTACTACAAAGGAAGCGGCTTTCCATCCGAGAGTCCTCTTTTCTATAAAAATATCTCGTTTTGTATCACTTTTGTTTCTAACAAAATATTGTGCAATAAATGTTTTCCTCTAAGTGCAAAACTTTGTCACAATTCACAAACACGAGTGACTCAAGTCTAGGAAAAAGGTGCTGAATGGAGTCTTTTTGAAAACGAGGAAAAAAAACACAACATCCAGCTCAAGTGAGCGTTCCGTCTTTCTTGGGGATTCCTGAAAGTACGTGAAGCCTGTCAAAGCGGCTCATCGCACCACCAAGCAGGACACGCAGAGTTTGGACGGCCCGATGCAGTCGTCGTGACAGAAGGCTCCGCAGCCTTTGCACATGATCATGGCCTTCAGCCTGCAGTAGCAGTTGGATGGTGGGTCGTCGATGCCGGCGCCTTCCGTGAAGGCTGGTATGGGTGCGGCTTCCCCGCGGCTGCTGTGATTAGCTGGTATGGTGGTGACCGTCACAGAGAAGGACATGACGCTCCCCTCGCTGCTGGATGCTGGGCTGTAGCCGGGTGGGCTACCAGCTCCCGTGGAGTTTCCAGGTCCTTGGTTCTCGTGGGGTTTCTGCACGACGTAGGCAGAAGTCTGTTGGGGGTTTGTAGCCGTATGGAGCTGCAGCTGATATGGCTCTGGCGCTACTGGTATGGAGTTGCTCTGTGAATTATTGCCGAGGGCGGCTTGCCCTGTGAGCACCTGGGTCACATGCACCATTTCTTTGGCTCTTGAAGCAGCGAAGCTGCCTGTCGTTTGGGTCGACTTCTCGTCCTTGTCAGGTGAGTGTCCGGATGAGAACTCTGACTTGATCTTTTTTTGCATATGGAAATCAAATGTGTCTTCGAGGTTTTCACTGTGAGGATCACTTGAGGGTCCTTGGGGTTCTATCTTCACTCCAGAGTCTGCTCCAGCAGACTGTCCTCTCGTTGACTCATTGTCAGTGCCTGGGATTCCCTCAATCTCCACATACTCTTTCTTCAGGTTAACCAGAGTAGAAGACATTGTCGAGACAGCCCTCTTGCTGCCCTCGGAGCCTCTCCCGTAGGTGGAGATGTTGAGAAGGTAATGCCCTGACATGGCAGGTCTGGATGTCCTCTTCCGGCCTGAGAAGCCCGCCGTAAAGCTAGCTGTGGTCGGACACTCGACAGGGAAGCCCAGCGCGCAGGCCTCCTGCAGCGAAGACTGGGGACCGGACCCAAACTGCTGAGTGTGTGCCCTCTTGATGAGGGTCTGCAGGATCTGCTCCTGGGTGGCCTTGTTCAGCATTTCCCGTTGGTGCAGAGAGAACTCTTTGCTGCTGGCTCCAGTCACAGATGGATGACTGGAAATGAACAGTCTCTGCTTGTCCACACCAGCGACTAACTGACCTCCACTACCCACAGCAAGACTCCTGAACGCAGTGCTGGGCGATTTCCCTTTATCACCAGAGGCGCCTATCACAGGCTGAGCCTCTGCCAGTGGTTTTTGGAGAATCTTCTCCAGAGGGACCTCCTTCCCCTGAAGAAGCTTGGTTACGAGGGGATTGTTAGAAGTTATTGAGGAACTGGCCTTTCCAGAAGAGCCTCCAGTGAAGAGGTGCTCCAGTGTCATGTACCTGGATGTGGTAATGTGAATGGGAATTGAATGTGGAGGTGCAGAATCTGTCCCAGAAGGTACCCAGGACACGGAGCTAAGTAATGGCTTCTGAACAGCTTGAAACGTCGTTAGAACTTGGTTGTCCAAAGCAGAACTTGTGCTTAACTGGCTGTGGGATAATTCTTTCGGTCTGTCTTCGGGATGTTTTGGCAGGTCTTTGCTCAAAGCTGAGGCTGAGGGCAAGGTGATATGGGATTGGTTGGTGTTCGATTTGATGGGTAAAACACCCTGTCCAGGGCTTCTTATTGGTGTAACGGCATGATGTAATTGTATCTGAGATTCACCACCTGACAAGGAGGAACCCTTGATCTGGGACTCTGATTGGCTGGACAGAGCCCCTCCCCTTGGTGCAGGACTGGCCTCTCCAGCACCTCCTCCAGGTCCTGGGCCTGGCACAGCTCCTCCAGAAGAGGAAATGGCAGTAGCAGCTGCGGCGGCAGCAGCGGCCGCGGCGCTCTGAGCCCTCCTGAGCTGGGCTTTAGCCTTGATGTCGGCCAGGGTGCGAGCCCCCGAGCGAAAGGGGCCAGGAGCCAAGGTCACAAAGGGGGACCTGGGAGACAACTGGCCTGCAGCTGCCTGCGTGGACACAATCCGGGAGACGGGAATCTGCAGGGAGAAGGACGAGAAAGACTGAGGATCACAGCCCCTACTGATCATAAAGCACTTCAACGGGAGTCGTTATGAACTTCATGGAAACATGGCAAGCAAATCCCAACCTGCTGCAGTGCTGCAAGGGTAAAAGAGTCGTTATTAAAAATGCCTTAAGCTTTGCGTTAGAACTTCACGGCTGTGCCGAGAGCCCTTACCTTCAGTGGTGGCACCCTTGGGGACTCTGGTGACGGTTTAGGGGATGTCGGAAGTGGGGCGGCTTCCAAGACACGGGGCCTCTTTTCTGGGCTTAAGGCTGCGTCCCCGTCGCTGGGAGCCTTTCTCTTCAAGGGCTCCTGGTTCACCTCCTTAAAATCAATCCCTGTTAGCTCACTGCTGGCCTCGTCAATGGGGGAGGTTTCTGGAGGTGTCCGAGGGGAGAGCTGAATCTTCGATCCGCCGTCATCTTTTGGTTCCTTGTCCGCTGCCAAAGCAGCGATCGCAGTGCTGTCCATTTTCACGGCAGCTGGTACCACTTGTGTATTCAGAGAGGCCACAGGAGAAGCTTCGGTCTGAGGACCTGCAGGTTCCTGTACCTCATGGGTAGTTGCAGGCACCTCATAGGCCACCTCTGATCTGGAAGCTGTCGTGATGTCCGAGCTCGGTTCAGGTTCAGTCTTTGCGTCATCTGCCGCTGTAGCCTCTTCAGGAGTGGGAAGTTGGGTCGGCTGGGATTGGTTGGAGTCTCCACCAGGGACTGCCTCCATCAGCTCTTTGGATTGTTCAATCGTCAGTCCAGAACTGAAATGACAAAAAGGCACATAAAAAGGTGCCTCATGTTAGAAAAAAATACCCAATTAGGTGAGATTTTTCACTCATAGCCAGTCATAGCTATAGCAATGTCAAAGAACACGCTCAGTAAACAGTAAAAAAAACAAATGATCCAACAGCTATACACAACCCTCTGGGGTACCTTTGGTTCTATAAATGGTCCAAAGGACTAAGTGAAACGCAACCTGGTTTACCCTGTTTCTAGGAAAAAGCAGGTGATGAATATCACAGCATTTATTCTGCACTACAAATCCGATGACCTGTGAAATTCTGTGGGTGCTGTGGCAGCCTCAAGGGCTCTGGGTACGGAGACTGTGGAGGTTCTTCAAGGGGGTCCCTGAAGGTGCTACCGCTCGCCTCCTACCAGACGACGCCAAGACGCGCTGATGAATCAGCATCTCTAACCTGCTCTTAGCGTGTGATTGGATGTGTAATACATCCCGCCCAGGCTTTCTCCGCCGTCTCCCTGGGTCAGGCTGCAGGTCTGCTGAGGACGTGAACTTGGCACGAGTTTCTGGGAAATTAATGAATATTAATTTCTAGGCGGCAGCACAGCGTGTGCACACGGCACACTCAGGAGCCACGGAGAACAAGACACAAAGACTAACTTCAAATGGAATTTTATACTCTGCAATGTGTAGCAAAGCTGCATGCGAGGTGACGCCATGTTGGGCAAACCAGCTGACTGCCACCCGTTTGGACCAGCATGTGCAGAAGCACTGACTCCCTGGCTCACCAGTGACAATGACAAAAACTCACCAACTGAATATGTTCTAACATGACCATATTTCCTCCACCATATTGGATCAAACGGATGCCACAAACTAGTGAAACATCTGATGCTCCTCCAGTCTCCTGCAACTTTTTAGGAAGATTTTGTGTTCAGTTTCGCTACGCTGTTTACCTCATGCACAGATCCACTCTGGACCACGCTAAGAAAGAGAACGTTCTAGCATGTTTCGTTCACCTGTGCTGAAGAAGCAACTGGAAGACGGATGCACGTTCAAAGAACAGGGTCATAAATTTGGCCACTTTGGCAATCATCTGAATTGGATTAAACTCCTTGTTCATTGTCCTTCATCATTTTGAGCTGATCATTACCATTTGAATAGTATCAGCATTCACTGCAGCTCATCAGTGATCCGGAACAGCAAGCCAGCGTTCTGCGTTCTGACTGGGTCACAGGCCTCCCGTCTGGCCCAGAGCCCTCATTACCCTCTGCTAAACAGTAGCAGCTCCGTTTACAGCTCCTGTCGTCTACTGGTGTCTGGTGACATGAATTATGGAGGAGGCCCCATGGGGACTGACCATCTGCTCACTCACCCGTTCAATCACCTGCTCACTCGCTCACCCAATCTCGCTCACCCATTCATTCATCTGCTCACTCACTCACTCGCTGACACTCACTCACAAACTCCCTCACTCATTCACACACTCGATAATTTACACACTCACTTGCTCCTTGTTTACATACTCACTTGCTCACATGCTCACTCCCTCACCCAGTCACACACTTGCTCATTCACTCACTTGTTCAAATACTGAATTGCTCACTCGCTTGCATGCTCTAACTCACTAAAATATACACACACTCACTCACTTACATCACTCACTCACAGTGTAGGCTGCTATTGAGGGGTGGCTAAATAACATTCCGATGCTGGGAGGCACATCTGTGATTTATACCCGCAACCCTCCCAGGTTTCTATCCTGAAATAATATAATGGAATTATATGGTTTGTTGAACTGTGCCATGATTTAATATTAGCTGTGCACTTGTTTGCATGGTTCATATTAATAACAATAACAATAATGATGATGATGATGAGGAGACCACACAGGCTCAGAAGCAGACCAGCATGCCATTTCCAGCGCAGTTTGCCACCTCTTTACCTGGACAAGCCCTGCTGTTACTTCCAGCGTCTGTTTCATTATGCTTAAATTCACAATGCTGGGAGAGGTTGCTTGGCAACTAAAAGCCCAGGGAGGCTGGTTACCAGCCCATGGTAACGAAACGGGACTCCCCTGTGAGATATTAGAGTCGAAAAAGAGTGACGCTTTTACAGAAGTGATTTGCTCAGATACGTGCGGAGAGGAGTCGTACAGAAGGAGGAGGAAACACAAGCCGCTCTACTCTCATGCAGTATTCAGACACCATTGGAGAATATGGGAGAGATGTCAGCACAGTGGAAAACGAAGTCGGTGCTGGGAACCAGCCCACTGTGTCCGGTATGAAAGATGGCACAACCGCACAGTGTCAGCCGACGATCAGAGATTGGTTCCAAATGGAAAACGATGATTCTCACATTGGGCTTTATAACGACTGCCCAGATAAGAAAGACCATGTACATCTATTACGCTGTGTAGCTATGCTATTAATCAGGGTGTTTAATATCAGGCTGGCACCGCAGGTCATAAATATAAGCCACAGAAAATCCAATATTCCCACAGGAGCCAGATAATCTGTAGCTATGGTACCCAGCCGTACAAAGAATCCCACAGAATTCTGCACAAATCCTCAGACATGGAAAGGCTTCGGGCTTTACCAACACACACGGCAATCGACTGTCAGTTTCTCAGGATACGAGACTCCAGTTGTATTGCATTACGGCTGATTATGCACTTCACCTTGATGCAATGCGGCCCAGATGATGTGTAGCCCAGACACCTCGCAGCCCAGCCCAGCCGCCAAATAGCCCAGCCCACACACCGCGCAGCCCAGACACCACACAGCCCAATTCAGGTGACGTGCAGCCTAGCCGCCAAATAGCACAGCCCAGCCCAGCCCAGCCGCCACGGACCCCAGAATGCACACAGCTCAATTCAGGCATCAGCCCAATTCAGGCATCAGCCCAATTCAGGCATCAGCCCAATTCAGGCATCAGCCCAGCCGCCATGGAGCCAAGCCCAGATGCCATAGCAACCCATACATCACGCAACCCAACCCAAATGCTGTGGAGTCCAGGCACCACTCAGCCCAAACCAAACGCCATGCAACCCCGGCACCATTTAGCCCAACCCCGTTGCCAGCAAGCCCAGATAACACACAGCCCAACCCATATGCTGTGCAGCTCAACCCAGACTCCATGCAACCCAGATGCCTCAAAGCCCAGCCCAGACACCACACCACCCAACCCAGGGAATGGCAGCCCAGATGCCTCAAAGCCCAGCCCAGACGCCACACCACCCAACCCACTTGACGGACCTCCCCCAAACCGCACAGCTCAGACGCCACGTAACCCAGACACGCTTACTTTTGCCCATAGTAGCTCTCGAAGAAGCACTCCTTCCAAGCCTCCACCTTCTTCTCCTTGTCGATTTCCTGACGTATCCTCAGCCGCATCTCTGGAGTGAATTCACCTGCAGTGGTAAAGAAGGCGATGCTGGGTCAGCACTGGGGCCAACCCACCCCCAAGTTCTCACCCTATGCCCCACAGTCCTTAGGCCGACTTTCAGAATGCCCAAACAGAATATGGGCCAGTTTCAAACCTGCAGGAATTCTGCGGAAGCAGGAATCTAGTACTGGTACCGAATGGCTGATACATAGCTACGAATATCATTACAATATCAGCACAAACTGGTCTGCCAATAGCCACATTCAAGCCTCAGTGACATAACATTTTATCAGCCGTAAAAAACATAGTAGCGGATGATGTATAGTTCGAAAGAGTCCTTTCCCTGAGGACGGCTACAATTACAGCAAGGTCCTCCCAGCCCCAAAGCACCCACTCAGCATGCCATCCACGGTGCCTTCCCGTTATCTCGCCCATTTGCAAAGGACGACGGAGCAATCTGCAGAACCACACCGTGACATCAGTGCAATCTTCCCCTGCCCAGTCCACTCGTTCCACAGAGGTGGTCGTAAGCAAAAACGCGGAGTTTCATCTCTGAAGGAAGTGCAAGTGGCTGTAAATGCAGAAGTTGCAGATGCTACAAACCTTCTGCTAGCCGCTCCTTCCAGGACTGAGCTGCTGATGTGAAGAACTCGTTGTTCAATGCAGAGTTGCTGAGCTTCAGCGATCCATCCGAGGAGGTCTGAGGGAGCCGGAGAGAGGGCACCCATTACAAGCAGCAGACAAACAGAGCAGATTGGCACTATTGAGATGCTCTCCTTGGTCTGGCACATCAACCCTAAGCTGACCACATGGAGGGTCAAGCATTCTGTCAACAAGTGAGTCGACAGTCTAAACTCCTGTGTAGCCGTATACAACTAACACAATACAAACCCACCTTGGAAACGCAGCTCCAAACATGAAGCGTTCAGCAGATGGCTAATGTGTCACCTTTCAGTTCCATCAATTTTATTTTCACACAGCACTGCCAATCACATTGACGATGCGGAGAACGACAGCTGCACTGCAGTTGGGGCTCTGGACCCTGGAGGACGTCACAGAGCCTGTCTGCCGAATCAGCTCCAGTGTCCCACCAGCTTACAGTGAGTGTTGCTACGGACGTCATAGGATCAGACAGACTGAACGACATAACGCGTTCCTTCCCAGAATGAACAGCATCGTATTTCACGTATGAAACATGAATCATTGGCCATCCTTAAAAGACTAAACCTGCAGCTAAAAATCATCCAGGTAAAATATGGTTAAATAAAGGTACTCTGATATGTACTCGACTATACAGGGAAAGGACAGATGAGTTAAAATGCCCTTGGGGGCACAGTTTAGTTTTTTTTTTTTATTTAGCAGATGCTTTTACTCAAAGTGACACACATCGGCCAGCCCCTGAGTCAATTGAGGGTCACGGGAGCCACTCAGGAGCCCAACGGTGACATCACCCGGCCGATACTGGGATTCAAGATGGTGACTTTCCGATCACAGACAGAGAATTCTAAACTTCTGAGTTGCACACTGACCCTTATTTTAACAAAACCCTGCCAAGACTGTATGTCTTTGAGACCGCGAGCCGCCCCACATATGACACCGCAGAGTGAAGCTTGAACGACTAGCAGAAAAGACCTCTGGCCGTCCACTCCACTGGTACGGGTTCGGGGCCCCGGCGATGGGCCACATGATGGCTGGCCCGGCTGGCCCGGCTGGCCCTCCCTACTCTCCCCCATTTGGTGAGGTGACACGGACAGCAGGTCCACCCGCCCACCTGTCGGTCCACCTCTGGAAGGAGTGCCAGGAGACGCTGCTGACCCTCTGGAGGTAGTAGCGACAGGGTGTGCTTATTGATGAGCGCGCGCAGGTTGGTGTTGACCAGGATGGAGTCTGGCGTCTCCACGTCGATCTCGGCACACTTGGTGCTCTTCAGCTGGCCTGTAACGCAGAGCGGGAAATGGGCAGGTCAGGGCCGATCGCTGGAACCACATGGAGACCGAGGACTGTCCTGAATAGAAGGCCAACACCAGGCATCACGTGGGGAACCACACTTCTGAAAATCAACTGACAAACACACTTTCATTTTTAATACCTATCACCGTGCGGCGACCTAAAATACGCTCTTTATACTTTCATAAAACATTACAGCTTCAGAATTGTGAGTTCAAAGGCTTATGAAGTCGAGCATGTCATTAGCGCTCTATATGCGACCTAGATTAATTCTGGGACTTTCTACCAGGCAAATGCCGACACTCAGTGAAGAATGGAAACCATGCACATCTCACTGGCTTGTAAAGACACCAGGACCAGATCAGTACTGTTGCAGTTTGGACTTGGTGACCTGCTGCAGGTTTGCACATCGGTCTCTCACGCCTGGTGCTTCTTTTTCTCCAGAAGGAGCTTGTGACGGTTCATGACTCCGAGGCCAGTGCGATTCGCCAGTGGCACAGAACATACACCTGCACTGTGTGACCTTGTTAATGCAAAGCCTACTCCTAACAAGGCCGGATCACACATTCAGAGGACATGCACGTTACACCTCAAATGCTTTTCTCTTCTCGGCCTGGGAAAGGCCCCAGCTGTCTTCTGGGTGCCTGCGGAGATAAGGCTGCTGCTACTGCCTACCCTGCTCTGCTACTCGCTGCAGCCCACTGCCATCCCCTTACGTGCACAGGGGTTTGTGTGCAGCTGTGTTTCTCAACCCAGTCCTCGGGGACCCCCAGACAGTCCACGTTTTTGCTGGTCCCGAGCACCAACACAGAGATCCTCAGCTAAATAGTTGCAAGAGGTTTTCACTTTAAGGTGTGATCTGTGCATGCTCCCCTTGAGCTCACCACAGCCAGTGATTCATCTCATATTGTCTTTCATCTAGCAAAGTGCAAGAGTTTCAATTCAGCTGTGCAAAGGGGTGCAGTGACATCACTGATGAGAAGCTTCTGCTTTTTACAGGGAAGCTTGACTCCTATGAAGTTCGCTCACTTTATTTAACAAAAATGACTTTCTGCAAATAATGGGGCCCCTTTCCACTGCTGCGTTTCCCAGGTGGCCAAAACAAGCGCTGTTTTTTATCCCTCTGATTCAGGCGGGAAAATTACAGAAAAGGGTCAAACTGAACGGCCCCCTCAGGTCACTCACGTGCGCTCAGCCGGTCTGATCTCTGCGACATCTTCCTGGTGCGGGCCGATGGACACGGGTCCGTTTTAACCGATGACGAGGAGGAGGTGGAGGTGGAGCTGGAGGAGGAGTTGTGGGGGCTTGATGATCGCCGCGCCAGCTGTTTGACCTCCCAGGCTGGCAAAGCGCAGGGACACAAACCAAAATGCGATCAGGACCAGGGCCGAGCTGGGGGGGGGGGGGTGCTGTTAACCAACAGCCGGACAGGAGGCTTCACATTAACAAACGCATGTGTGACACGCACCAAGGGTGAGGCACGCTGGTGAGGAGACAGGCTGACAGGTAGAGCAGTGGTCAGCTATTAAAGCACAGTGTTTGGAGTTAACATTTAAAGGCCGGCCCCTTCATTGCCCCTTCTGCCTGGACTGCAGTTATAAATCACTTCAGATGTATTGATGCTGAGCCTTCATTCATGGTTTATCCAAAGAAACACACAGTTCTTGAGAGAACAGCCCCTGGAATAACTGGGGGTTAAGGGCCTTACTGAGGGGCTGCAAGGTGAAATAACTATGTCGACGATGGGATTTGAACCAACGACTTTCTGATCGCATACGCAGCATTCTAACTTGCCGAGGTGCCCAACGCCCGTATACAGCAGCTCTCACACTGTAAAGGCTCATTTATACTACGAAACGGAATGGAGGCACACAGCTGCCGTGGTGAACGGATGCTAAAGCCTGCCCCGCATGCACAGGAGTATCAGTCCATTTTATTCCCTTATTAGACACTTTTATTCAAAGCGACAGAGCAGATGAAGGGGTTACTGAGGCGACTCCTCCCTAGGATTTCCACTTGTTTACAGAAAGTTTCCTCTTTTACATTTGGATGATTTCACACCGCGAATTAGGACACATGTGGGCCCCCTTGCTTTCTTTCACGCATGGATCGAATAAATATGGACTGAAGCAGATCTTGTCACATAACTTTCAGTAAACAAAACTGTGGAAAATCTCCATGTCTCTGTTGTGTTTGAATGACCGACACGCACAGGTCACACAGACACAACAATTTGGAGTTTGATGAAAATGATGTCACTCAACCGCTGCAGACCCTTAAGGCTACAGTACATGGACACGCAAAGTGTAAACGGGCCCCTGATAAAGCCCTTGTTCCTGTCCCGTGTTGCGTTCCCATTGACTGTTCCAAGCGGAGCCGGATCTGCACAGGTTTTGGTAAAAACAGGCAGATTCTTGAGGTATTATGCAGATGCTACAGGGGACAAAGAGCAGTGACAGAGGTAGGCCTAACTTGATCCCAGGACCCCAGGATTAAGGAGGAGCGGCCCAGGAAGCGAGTGACCAAAGGAGGGACGAGGCTAACGTAAGCGAGACTGCACTGCGTAAGCCAGGGAAAGTCTAGCACCATCTCCAGAGCAGTGATCCCGGTGCCAGTCATCTCCCCATCCATCCATCTAGGAAATGAGTGCAGGGGAAAACCACAAGCCAAGACGCATAAAAAGCAGCAAAATAAATTAAATGGGAGCCATAATACGAGTAAATTAAAGCATCACGTTTAAATGGCCACCGATCTGAAATGGATTCTTCAATCAGGCTATAAAAGGAAGAGCATGAAACCGGATTCTAGTGTCATAACTCAATACCCTGCTGGGTGTGAACATAAAAAACAGCATCGCAACACTAAACTGGTTCAGGACTGGAGAGGTACTGCTTGCATCCTCCTGGACCCTTTATCCAGGTGCGATTCTGGGATTTTTTACGGGCCATATTTTACTCAGAGGAACCAACCTTATCATCTGGGAGCCAAATCAGCTGGGGTCAGTGGCTCTGTGGCCCCGCCCCCAGAACGCACCCATGACTTAATCATTAACATGCCCAGTGCTTACCGGTCTTGGCGGCTATGGGACAGGTCATGTCCTTGACGCTCTTGAAGATGATCCGGGGGTTAGAGATCGGGGTAATCCCACCCTGCCGGCGCTGGTTCTTCTGCTGTTGCTGCTTCAGGGCCTACATGCGGGGGTATGGGGGGGGGGGGGGGCGGGGGGGGGACATGGAGAGAAGATGGGTGAGAGCGTGGCCACAGGCTGAGGGCCGCCTGCCTTCCTCCCTCCCTCTCCCAAGACGTCTTGTAGCACCTGGTGAAGGTGAGACATCTGATGTTCCAAGGCAGCGGCGTTACACCCCCTGCCCCGTCCCCCTCACTGCAGGAGTGGTGTGTGACGTTTCAGAGGGACAGGTGTGAAAAATCACCATGCTAAGCATCCACAGAGAAACCACAAGGCTGGCTGGTTTCATCAAAACTCCCCAGATCCTCGAGGCAGCTTCCCAACACGCTTCCGGTTTACATACAATGGACCAGCTTCTCCGGACTGCCACTATGTCTGGTCTATAAAAATGAGGCACTTGTACTGAACACAGGCAGGTGTGCCCAGACTAGGCATATGGGAAGCATTATACCGTTTAAAAAGTATAATCCAGCTATATGCAATATCCAAAAGAAAAAAAAAAACAGGTATGACAAATGAGATATGGATAATTATGTGCTAACAAAAACAGGCGGCTGATTAGAATGAATCGTTTTCTCTGAATATCCCGCCATTGCCATGAAAGCGATTCCCCTGACAGGCTGCCCTGCTCCCTGTAGCATCTCCCATCAGTTACATCACCATCACTTGAGGAATTCACTTCAGGGTCTACAGCATTCAATAAAAGCACCGACTCATCTGACAGACACACGGAAACCGCTGAGGAACGCCTTTGAAGTCCGGGATGACTGCTATCTCCAAGGTCCCCCCCGAGCAGATACCAGCGTCTACATGCAGATGGCCCAGCACACGTCCAAAAAAGGTCTTTGAAGGCCAGCATGCTTTCAGAACGAGAATATCCAGATCGGAGCGTCTGCAGAGCTGCCCTTGGGCAGATGGGCCTGTTCATCGAGACGCTCATTCTCTCCCTTTCAGTTGGTTTCCGCCAACACTGTAATTACTCATAAAACCGCAGCTACTAGACCAAAAAAAAAGAGAAAATTTTTATAGGAAGACAAATTATTATCTTTCCCTTTAATTAAACAAATGGTTTCTGGAGCGCTCTGTGAAGGAAGTCAGCGAATCACATTGTGTAACGTGTGTGGTAATTAGCATTTTAATTAAGCACGCTAGAAGAGCGCCGCGCCTCATTAGATAAGAGACGCCGGAAAGCGAGAGCAGCCCGTCCCTGCAGAAAAACGTGAATTGTCAATAAGCCGGATCTCGGAAAAACCGGCACGACCTCAATAGTTTTAACGACAGTCCTGTGGATGGTGGAGATCAGGTGGAGATCGACAGAGCGCTGGTGTCAGCGAAAATGCGGCACAACACCATAGCCTGAATGGCCCACTTTGGCATTCAAACACACATGTGCAGATCTATACTGAAACAGAAAAACACGTTAGCGCATGCTGACCGCAGAAAGCACACGGAAGTTGCATTGAGGAACAAGGCCGTCCTCGCTGCTGGCAAACGGCCCGAGACCGTGTGTTTCAGGATGTGTTGCTATGGGCTGTTAGTCTTGAGAAGATGCCGGGGGCACCTTCGTTCCTGCTCTGAATGAAGGCAGAAAGCCTATGCTGCATTGCACGTCTGTCATAATCACGGGCAAAAAAACAGCAGCATTAAATACTGTAAACACTTACATGTGTGCAGATGCAGGTTTGGCTCTGTACTTCACGCCTCGTTGGTAGCAAGCTTTGTTTGTTTCGCCATTTAGTTAGAAGCAGAAGTTTAGTCTGCCTTTGGTTTTTCCGAAGCTCTTTCGCTTTTTTATGTCACAGCGTTGCAGTGGACCAACGCATGGTCCTCACAAAACAGAGAAAAGCTGCCATCAAACGCGGTTTGACCGTCAGGTGTCTCCTGCCGTTATGCTGTTATTTGCATATTAACTAACCACAAACGAAGTCTTGGTTACATAGCGATCTCATGCTCGTTCATCATTAATGAATTGTGATGCATGTTATTTGAAGCAGTTACTGTATCTGTTAATCTTGTAAACCTTTGCGAGCTACTGAAGGAACAAGTAATGAATAACACAAGTGAAATACTGATCTCGTGTTTGCTCATCTTTAATGAATCATGATGCATCTTTTATCTCAAGTAGCTACTATATTTGCTCATGATTTGTGCTTCAGTAGGAACTGAGTTCCAACCAAATGTTAGCATAGCGTACCTCCAGGGCAGGATGAGGTTTCGTACTTGAACCACAAAAGTTGCTGAACGTTAACACATGAACATTCGCATCCTGTGACTGCTCGCATCTTGCACTGAGCATGACGCAGGTCCCTCGCACAGCTGTGCAAGCCACATACAACAAGACCAGTAAGAAATGATACGCCGTTCATCAGTGAACGGGATAATTCAGAGCAACAGAAGGGAGATGATGGGAGAGGAGAGCAGAGACAGAACTGCACTGGCGTGCTCATGCAGCCTCTGCACTGCAGACACGTGGAACCTGCCTTTGGATGCAGCCTGATGCAGCTTAGTGCGCAGTCGGTGGGAGTGTTCCAGTGTCGCAGGGCAGGAGAATTGGCTGAGATATCGGCACTGTTCTTGAGAGCAGCTCACGCAGATCTTCAGCCATGAACTATGTTGCCTCTCCCTAAGGTAACCATGATGCCGTGCGCCCTCATCAACGCGCCATGTGCACCATGACACTAACTCACAACAACTCACTACCCCAAAGCATCAGTCACATTATAACACATATATTAAAACAGTCTTAAGAAACTTCCTGTTTAAGCCATGCAGACACTAATATGGGGCAGTATTAGCAATCTTCAAGGAACTCTTCACAATATGTAAATGTTGAATAAAGTAGCTTGAAACTTACATCTGCCTCAAGTGGGGATTATCCTCCAAGATTCCACAATACACTATCCATCCACTCACCTACCCATTCTTTCATCTCTCCACTTCCATCGAGCCTGCTGTGTATCCCAGGCAGCTCAGGGTGCAAAGCAGGGGACACCAGCTGCTCATGCCGATCTATAGCTGAACTGTCTATTCACCTCTTATACAGGACACACTGGCCAGCTGGCAGCCAGCCTCTCACATAGAATCTACGGTTCAACTGTCTATCCAAGATTTCTGACTTGTGCAATACTTGCTAATTTCCCTTGGCAGATTTGCACAAGATCTCACAAAACATTCAAAGAGTATTTCCACAGACTGTCAATAGGGTTTAAGTCAGGTCTCTGACGAGGTGATTATGCTACTCCAACAGCACTCAGCCCTGCGTACAATAACAGAGTTCCCATTCTTGTGTAAATGTGTAGAAATGTGTAAAACATTTAAGTAGACCTGCAGTTCTTGCAATGGTCCACTTGTCTTTTTAACACAATTTTAATTTGCACGGCCTTTACTATGAGAATCAGAGAACTATCTGAATAAGCACATGTTAGACTAGTTAGTAATGTCCTTGTAGCATCATGCCACGCTGACTAAAAACAGCAGGTCCCATGAAGCTGGGATGTGCACACACATAGATGCACGTTATAAGATGAATTCATCAATGTTTCAAAAGCTGCAAGCCAGTTAAAGACTGTCCCTGCAAATTCCAATATTACCTCTAGAGCAGATATCAGAGAAAAGATTACATGGACATCGTTATACGTGGATGCAAAACGGCATGTGTGACAGAAACTAAAGCAGAGAAGAGGACGGGGCGATGGGTAGGGGGGACGGTCAAGCACGAAGAGGCCCGAAATGCGGCAGTGATGAAATATGATTCAAAGAAACCAGTCGGAGATTCGAGTCACTGCAGCAGACATGGAGAGGCTCCATAGCGCCTTGACTTTTGGCCATGAAAGGATTAATACTTGCTCTGCAGTACATATATACCTGTAGATTCCAGCCTCCTGCGCTCCACTGGTAGGCTTTCAAAAAGGAGAAATGTTTTTGTTTACAAGGGAAAGAACATCAGACATAAGGCTTATGACACTGAAGGCGGCAAGTTCAGCAGCACCGAGCGCGTCTGTGCCGCCAGTGCCAAAGCACTGTACCACTAGGTCATCTGGGGGTCACTGCATGATTCAGAGGACTCTTAATTTGTTATATTTCTCTAAAATAACCACATTCCTGGGAAGGAAAATGGGGAGCAGGAGAAGAATTAAATTAACATCCTAGAAGAACTGAAGGCAAACCAGAGGAGAAGCTGAAAGTGAAGACGTTATTGTGACAGAGGCATATTCGGGGCAAAAAAAACAAAAATAATGTTAAAGGTGAAAAAAAAACCATTTGAACTGATGCAATGAGATGAAGTTTAAGTTGCACAATCAGCTGAAAAGGGAAGTGCTGGGTATTGGATGAGAGAGTGCTGCCCAGAGCACAGGGGCCTGCAGCGAGCAACGGGGAGGGGGCAAGGACACAGCCGTACCTGTTTGAGCGCCTTCTTGCTGTGCTTCTGCGAAGAGGACAGCAACTTGCTAGCTCCTGCAGTTACGGAGGGTGAGGAGCACCGTGTCTGTGGTGAGGAAGGCTGGGACTGCAACTTGGAGGGTACTGCAAGACACAAGGCACAGCACAGGGCACAGTGTGACAAAGAGAACACAGCATGACACAGGGCCCAGTGAGCAGAGGACACAGCTTCACACAGAAAACATAGTGTAACAAGACCCAGTGAGCACAGAGAACACAGTATGACACAGGACCCACTGCACACAAAAAACATAGTGTAACACAGGGCCCTGTGAGCAACGAGAACACAGCGTAATACAAGACTCTGTGAGCACAGAGAACACATCATGACACAGAGAACACATGGTGTAACACAGGCCCCAAGGGAACATTCTGTACAAGAACCTGCGCTTTATGCGCCTCAATGCCCTGTGGCATGTCCAGCTCATACATAACACAAGGCATGTGGATCAGCTGGTGAAATTGGCGATTTTAACAACAGGCAATAATTAAATTAAGGGCCTGGTGAATAAGACCACAGGTGTCTGCAAACCAGCCTTGCTGTAGAGCTTTGCAGAAAGGTGAAAAGCTACATTAAATATACATCCGTATGAATGAGGGAAGTCCCTCTGGATAAAAGCAATGGATAAGCATGTGAAAATTAAACAGATGGTGAGAGAGATAGGAATCCCAACCTCTGACATCATACATGTGCCCTGTATGAGCTAAGACATCATAGGATTCCAGTCTCTGCTTCCTTTAAATATTAACACGTTTAAGCTGATGCTTTTTCCCAAAGCGGAGGCATGAGAGAGCATCTGACCTATTTAAAGAGCTGGATGCTTCACTGGAATTATTCAGGTTAAGAAGCTGACTTATTAACTGCAGACATATCAGGGTGCTGCCTGGTACTTTACCGATGCTGCCTCACTAAGTGTGTCACATGGCAGACCGCATGGCCGATCACATGATGCGTCACATGGCTCTCATGCAAAGTACAGGACATAATTAACCAGCCAGTGCTCTTATCACGGTACCGAAGAAGCTGGCCAACAGAACACTTGGAATTCGCCAAAAGCAAAGCGTTATAAGGGATACAATAAAAGTCTGTCAGCTTGAGTGGAAATTGAGGGTCTCAGACTTTGAGGCAGAAGCTCCTTGAGAGCATCATGGTCACAGTCCAGCAGAGACTCGCTCCAGCATGGGATGCTCTCCTGAAGAGCTTCACCAGCTGGCAGGTGCAACCACAGGCAGGAGGGGAGAGTCGGAAGGGCGGCGCTCCAGCCTCAGGCCTCATATGGAGGAGGATTCTGGTTACCATTTAGCCAAAGCTGCCAGAAGGGGTTTCCCAGTTTACTGAGGATTTAGATTTTTCATCCAATCTCCCAAACCCCAGCCATCCAATCTGAGCATTTAAGGACCAAAATAAAACAGGAGGGAGAGGATAAGAATATGGGGTCATAAGTACAGAACTTTCAGAACTGTGTTTGACTCCTATAACAAAGAAGCAAACAGCCAAGATGCATCTAATGAGGTGACACACATGATAACCTTCAGTACTGGAAGATGAGGTCAGAGCAGCCCTGAGATTAAGCGGCGGGACCCACAAAATTAAACAATATATCTATGCTATGGATCAATCAACGTAGATTTGAGGCCTACAGGGAAAAGGGAAATGCTGAATGTTCAAGCTGGATTGAGCAAAGGCCAGACAATGAGAGACAAGATACAAGGAATAACAGAGGCAGACAAGCATGCAAATGATCACTGTGCACCGTACATAGAATATGAAGTGAGGGAAGTTGGACTGAAAGGTGACAGCTGTGGACTCAAGATTGTATGAAGATACATCAACTTTTGATTGGCTGATGAAAATGAAGAAAAAGTGACTTTGAGGAAGAGACACCGTGGAAGAGATGGAACTATGGGTAAACAAGAAGAAAACAAAAGCTATAGATACATGGAAGGTGGCAAACTTTAGTGCTGATGGTCAAAACAAAAGGATGTATACAGATTTTAACTTGGAACAACAAAGGAGTTGTTCCACCAGTCAAGAAGTACATCGCAGATTGGCATTAGGTAAAGCTGCAGTGGAAGGCCTGGAGAAAAATCTTCAAAAGTACTGAGGACAATCTACAAACTGAGATCAGAATCAATCAGGACACGGCATATTTTATGGTTAGCTATGCATGTGAAAGCTGGACAATGAAGAACTATGACAGGGAGAGTATTCATGCCTTTGAACTTCGGTGGAGTTGAAAAACACCGTGGACTGAAGGAATCAGATGAGTCAAGTCTGAACTTCCACCTCAAGTACAAGTGACCAGGCTGAAACTGAAACTGTCTTATGATGCACAATACAAGAACACAATAATGTTCTCATAGTTGGAGATCCCAGGGGAACAGTACTCGATCATCACGACATTGGACATTCTTCAGGGCAGCCTGAAGACCCATACAGGAGGAAAAATGTTTTGGAGGAGTGTTGTCTTTGGTCATCGGGAGATAACATCGACAAGAAGTTCTCTGAAGGCAAGCGGAACCTCATTGGTGAACATTACAAAAAAATAATAAAATGACATAAACCTGCACAAGTCTACAGCTAAAGAATGATCTAGTTCTGACTAAAAGAACTTAATTTTATAATAGGTTATAAATCTAGGGGTTTTAGGAGTCCACCTCTCCCATTATAATCCTACAACTAGCAACCTTGTGGATATCTGCCATTTCCACCAGATGAAACTGCAAGTTCATTTGATGTAACCGTTTGAATTCACACACACACACACACGCACACACACACACACACACGCACACGCACACGCACACACACACAAAAGTTGGTCTTCCTATCTATATGGCGACCATCCATTCACTTCTATGGGAAAAACCCTAATCCCAATGACCGAAACCCTTAACCCCTACCCACCCCTAACCTTAACCATAAGTAACCAACCCAAATACAAGACTTTTGGCACTTTTACTTTTACTTGAATGTGCCCTGCGATGGGCTGGCCCCCCCATCCTGGGTTGTTCCCTGCCTCGTGCCCATTGCTTCCGGGATAGGCTCCGGACCTCCCGCGACCCAGTAGGATAAGCAGTTTAGAAAATGGATGGATGGATGGATGGATGGATGGATGGATGGATGGATGGATGGATGATCGCATTCACAGATTTTTATAAAATTGAGGTTATCCAAATGGGGACCTGAAGAAGTGTCCCCAAAAGTAAGGAAGTTTCAGGTTTTACCGCACTTTGGCGACAATGTGGTCCTCAAATGTGATCTACGCAAACCCCCCCCCCCACACACACAAACACACACACACACAATCTCAGTTCCAGATTCAGTCAGACCCCTGCTGTGAAGTAAGTATAAAGGTTGTGACAAGGGCAACTTTCCAAAGCTGTCACCTATTTCCGCTGAACCTCACGCGTTTTCGATTAGCCGCACATGGGCTGCATGGAGATCAAAGGCAAGGCGCTGTAAGGGCACTGATGTCCAAGCGGCATGGCAATCTAATACAAATGTGCAAGCCCTCTCCTCCAGTGTCATCCCGCTTGCTTTCACTTCCTTTGTCTTTCCTTTTGCCTGTTTTTGTATTATTCTGTCTTAATGATGTTGTAATGCATCACAGCACACCCATGTAAAACGCCCTGTGGTGATTCTGTCATTAAAGGCGCTATATAAAAATTAGTTTAATTGAACTGAATTGAAGTCTACTTACGGTATGCATTCATTTTCTATGATTTCATGTTAATGATCCAATCAGCTAATCTGCACACAAAGAGGTGAAACAGGAAATTTGATCGTATAAAAGTAGAGGAAAGGAGCCGACTGCTGGGTAAATCCCACATTTAGGTCTGGATTAAATTCATTCTGTCTGCATATAATTCATGTGAATGCTTGTGGCAAAGAAAGGTAGGAGCAAAAGTGAATACATGACATTATTCCTACAGAGTAGCAGGAATTAATCAGTCAGAAATTTTCTGCTCTGTTATTTTATTAAATTAAAGCATATGAATGAAATTCCTGCGACATTCCAATAACTTGGAGTCCAACTACAGTTGCTATAAATTCATGTTTTTCAGCACATCACCAATCATACATGTCGCACACCTGCCGCACACGCAGACGCACCATTTTCAAACATAACGTGGACTGATCTGCAGGGCAGTATGTAGTTCACTGGCAGAGCAATCTGTGCCTGGAAGGAAATGGGGTTGAATCCCTTGACTAGCAGGGCAATCATATCACTGTCAGGCCTTCCAGCGAGTGAGCTGGATGTTGAGGAACCCTGCTCTCAGAACTGAAGCTTTATTCACTTCCACATCACCTTGAACGAAAACCTCTGAAACGTAAATAAATGTAAATCGCCCGGATCCTAATTAGAAATTAGCTTTACACATCCGTAGAGCACTGCACACACAGGGCAGGCCGGTCATGTGATCCAGAGTGGTCATGTGATCTCCACGGCAAACAGAGCAGAGGGGACCACCGGCCAGATGCACATCTGCTCACCAGGCGCTTTGTGTAATCATAACAATACCGCTGGGAGACACTGCCATGCTCTGATGTACTTCTGATTTTGTGGAGCAAACTAGAAATTTCAGCACTAACATCATAACATAAAGGTGAAATCTATCTCCACAGGCAGACTGACGGCCAGACAGGCGCAATCAAACCCAGCTTCAGAGTCCTGTATTCACAGCGCGGCTCACAGCTGCTCTTCCCCTTGCTTTCCACACTGCTAACCAAAAAAAGAAATCCTTTCCTCTTTGCTCAAATTCGAGAACTTAGCTTTTAAAGGCACAGTAACGGTAGATTTGCAGTCAACGGGAAAAAAACATCGTCTTGCTCACATCACAAAATAAAAAGCGATTCCTCAGCAGCGAAGATCATCTGTTTAAAAATCAATATCTATGAGTGTCAGTATGGAAAGCTTCTAGCTGGCAGACCTTCGACAAACTGTCACGGCAGATGTTTATTCAAGATAGATGCCTTTCTGGGTGTCATCAAGTACAACACTGATATTAAAGACAGGTGTCCATAACAGAGTAACTACATGTGTTCTCTGGTTCTTGGGACAGTACCAGCAGCAGGACGAGCTCAGGGAATCTGCCAGGCTTGGCTGCGGCTTCCCGTTTTTATGGCCCGAACGTTCTCCGGTCCGCCTGCTACCTTATATGATTCATACATTATTTTATACTCTCCTCAATAATGCAAATCAGGGAGAGAGTCCAGCATTGTTCCGATACTGGTGCTTTATTTTTCAGTGGTTTGTGTGGTCCGTTACCCAGGGGGAATTAATTCACTCATAAACACAAGCAGACCACCCACATTAAACGACCTGTCAGTAATACCTCTTAAATTAATATAAGCAGATTTGCAGCAGCCATCTGAACAGCCATCAAAGGCATGACTGTATTAACCCTCTTGTCAGTAATTATCTGGGCTGTAAATGAGCCTTGGCTACAAACACACGCTAACGGGGTGAGTATACAGGGTACATACCGCCTGTGCAGACAGGGAAAACCAGCAACCTGACAAATTCCCCACTAAAATATGCCCAGTCTCCACTGCGCAGGACTTACATGGAAGATGGTCCACCAGCTGCTGTCTACTGAACATTTTCTGTCACCTTGCTGGATTCCGGAAGGCTCCTTCCTGAAGCTGGACCCTAACCTTCAGTCCACCCTGCTGCTTACTAACGGCATTTCTGCACAGCCTGCAGACGATCATCCGGGAGAAGCAGAATGCCGTGTAGTGACGGCAGCTGGCTTTCGGGTGACGTTAATGTTAATGTCGAACATCCGTCCATACATTTGTGTCTGAGGAAGTGGTCACAGATGTTATCGGAGGCACTGCTTCCTGTTCTGGGTGCTTGTTTGGCGAAAAAAAAACACAAAGCAAAACAAAACGAGCCGTGTGTGCAATTAGCGCGTTTAACTCGTCGTGAGAATGGCTCCACCGCCAAGCTGACGCACCGACAGATGTACCGACGCGCCATTTATCGGGCTTGGCTGCAGGCTGCAAAAACAGCGCATTGAGCAGCTGCTGCTACGGCCTTCCATAGAGCGCTGGGGATGTGGCTCCTTCCCCATCACACACAGCGTTTGCAGCATTCATCCTCTGTGAGGTGTTGCCAGGGGAACAAGGCCTGGTGCTGCTGACCTTCGGCTTTCGCACAGAACTCTGATCATGGGCCGGTTCTGCCGAAGCCAGCACCCACACCTGACCTTCGTACCTACCTGCAGCTGGTGGTTTTGTACACAGAATTCTGTTGGAGTCTCGGCCCGCTCGGAAGGCCAGGAAAACATTCCCATTATGGATTTATATAACCAAATTTGCCATCATGTCAACAAAATAAAACATACTAAAATTTCACTATCTAGGTATTTAAGTGTGGGGGTTTAAATCCCAGGGTCAGCAGAGTGATTTCACTGTTGGGCCCTTGAGCAAGACCCTTAACCCCCAAATGCTCCAGACACTGTCTGATCCTGCAGTTGTATGTTTTGGATGAAAGCATCTGATAAATAAGTGAAATGCATTTGAACAAGACCGGAGACCCCAGCAGGCACCTGAGCCTGGCCGGAGTGGCATTTCTTACCTCTTCTCTTCCACTTGCCCTTGCCACCCTCCTTGGGGTTGCTGCCATTTTCCGGGCTCTGGGAGTCCGAGGCAGTGTTAGAGTCGCTGGTTTCCTCTGAGGCCTCCTCTAACAGGTCCTTCGTGCCGTCCAAGATGTCTTTCTGTTGGAAATGCAACACACGTCACCTCTGATTAATGACGCGAAAGGCAAGATGGCGACAACGACGCAATGCAGCCAAGCTCAAGGGGTCAAAGGTCACGCTGCTGGGAGCAGCATCTCAAAAGAATGACTGTATAGTAGCTTCACTGTTGATCTATGCTTTACAGAATCACAGTATAAAATCAGATACAACCAATTCATCATAAATGTTCTCACCCAGTGAGACAAACTCAAACTAAAGAGGTGTGGTATGTGGGCTGTGCCTGTGACCAGAAGATTGCTAGTTTAAATCCCATGGCCAGCAGAATGACTTCACCATGCTCTCCCCATAGTATGGATGAAAGCAACCATTAAAAATTTTTTTTTTTAAAGTAAAATACTACACTGTGTGACTACCCATTCCCATGCTATTTACAATACACCCAAATGATTTTATTACTCAAAAACCATTCTTCACTACTTTAAGTGGGCTCTACACTGGGCATGCCCACCACGGCTCAGAGAAGTCGTCTGCACCAATCACGATGAAGCTTTTAAACATTAACAGGCTTTGTCCCGGTCTCACAGCTTTCTCCATTCCTGGAGGAGCGATTAGCGGAGATGTTATTCAGCCCTCAGTAAGCCGCTGACTCAGTCCGCACATCCGCGGGCCCCCGCTACAGATGCCACCATGGCAGCTGGGGGCGGAGACAGATGACATATGAAGCGGACGGTCTGCAGAGAGCGGCGATACCCGACGGCCGGTGGACATGTGACCGCGATGTCCTGTAAGTCAGCCCCGCTAAATAAAAATGCGTTTTCCCAACAGAGACTGCATTGTTACAGCCCAATATTATGGTCTCTAAAACATCCCTGGATCCTGTCATCCCCGCTGCATCTACCATACAGGCAGGATTTTGCCTAGGTGTACATACTTAGGGATCTTTCAAATGTCAAAGCAGCTCCCAGGGAAAAAAAACCTGCTTCTGGGTTGTTCTTTCGATTGTCTTAAAACCCACATTATAAGTCACTTCTTTGTTGTTCATGGTCGGAAAAAAAATCTCGTCTTAGGTCAGGAGAAAAACCACTGTGGGCGAGAGGTGGTAGAAGAGCGACCGGGTGCTGGAGACAAGACAGCTGCTGTCAGCCTGAGCCGCCAATCACCCTGACAGGCTGGGGCTTTGAACAGAGAAGCTTGCAGTGGTGGGGGGGGGGTGGGACGACACGCGTCACCCTGCAGTAGGGGCACGTTTAGCCCTCACCAACACAAACGGGATGCCAAAATGACCTCTTACATCATCCTCTGATCTGAAGGACGGACAGCTGCCAGTGTTAGACTGTTTGGACACTGACTGCAGAGCATGGACAGGGTCAGGAATACATTTATGACTCAGGTGCCACTTTAATAAACAAGTAGCTGAAACAATTATATTTTAAATCAGAGATATTACGCCCACTGGCTGTTCCAAAGTGAACTGTCAGTTATATGATATATGATTCTCCCAGCGCTCTTATCATATGCTTGACATGATCCAGGGATTGGAAGCTTCAAAAGCTTTAAACAGGCCGAAACTGGGACAGAAAATCCAATTTCCATCATGACAGTGAATATTGTCTCATGATTTGACAATGCTGACAACTGTACATGGCAGACTAAATTAAAATCTTTATCTGAATATGACAAGTTATTCTTTATTTTTCTTTTTTTTCTATTTGATCTGTCAGGGAGGAGTACGATATCTTAATTAAAACATCATACAAAGGCATACAGATAGGCTCGCTGTGTCATTTAACACAGTAACAAAACTGTGTTGTAAGTCATATTTTCTAATTTTGGTTTTGTCAGCTAGATCTCAGAAATCCTGTCCATCCATCCATCAATCCATCCATCCAGTCAGTCAGTCCAACCATCAGCCCATCCATCCATCATCCATCCATCATCCATCCATCCAGTCAGTCCAACCATCAGCCCATCCATCCATCCATCCATCCCAGTGAACCCAACCATCAGCCCATCCATCCATCCATCCATCCATCCATCCAGTCAGTCCAACCATCAGCCCATCAATCATCCATCCATCCATCCATCCATCCAGTCAGTCCAACCATCAGCCCATCCATCCATCCATCCCAGTGAACCCAACCATCAGCCCATCCATCCATCCATCCCAGTGAACCCAACCATCAGCCCATCCATCCATCCATCCATCCATCCATCCATCCATCCATCACACGGTGACAGAAAGACAAAACCAAACCAAATAGTGCCACGAAAAGGTAGTGAGACATCTACAGAAACTTCCTGAACAATACTTTGGGCTTCCTGTCATACAACAGGCTCACCTTACATGCCATTTCTGCTACACAGCACAGTGTCAGCCAGCCTGGCCTGTCACATTCTAGGCTAACAGACCTCCTAAGGCTAACAGGCTAACAGACCTCCTAAGGCTAACAGGCTAACAGACCTCCTACGGCCTTAGCATCTTGGGAAATTTTTCCCTGCATATATTTTTCTTGAAGATTAGCCTCATCCAGCCCCGTATATGGACATCCAGATTATTAGGTGAAGACAGACCGCGCATCCAGGCTTTGTTACAAAGAAGAGTTCAGGTTCCCCTTCTAGTGTGATGAGCTGCTGGAAATCCATCCACCTGACAATACGTCCTTTCATAGAGGAGCAGGAAGAATGAGCCAGAGAAACTGCTAGAATGTCAGATTCTGAAGGCTCAACCAGACCAGCCTGACACCGGGGACACTGGGAAAAGGGAGCTCTTGACATGCAGCCATGTTTTCTGGGCTTTGGTGAGGTAAGACACATACTTTTTATAGAAACAGCTGTGATCACGTGGCGGTCTGGGGGATGAACCTGTGTTTCTGGAAGCAGGATTAGCTGTACAGTCCATTGCGGCTGAAACATCCGTTAATCTTTTCAATAAACTTAGTCTTCTTTCCAAATAAGAGCTTGAGCTCATCTCAAGCTGAAAACCTTGGCACGCCCTTCACTAGCAGATCCACAGCAGATATGAAGTCAGGCTACACAGCTTCCAGGTCGTCCCGCTTCCCCGAGAGCAGATCCTCCCCCATGCAGTCACTGCGTCGGTCTGACTTGTGACTGGAGTGTGGTTCTTTGCCAGTGAGATGCCCTTTCCTTGCTTACTTTACTCCCAAATTCCCCCTGCTACTCTAATGTACCTTGTGACAGCTTCAGTGTGACGTTCAGGGGAACAGCGGGCTCCAGGGATATAGCCCAGCTGGCCTTTAGTTTATCGATCAGCCCCTTAACTGCCAGTGACCACCCCAGGCTCATTCACTGGTTGGCTGTAAGCTGGGTCAATTCTTACCTTCGACAGTAACCAAGTGCGAAACCTTAAAGCTGCTGGTGAGCCTAAATGTCTCCCCCTACAGGAAGATGCCCCAATTGTCATTTACATTTTATTAACTTCAGACACTTGTATCCAAAGCCATGTACAACTTTGAGACAGTCCCTCGGGCAACTGGGGATTAAAGGACCTTGCTCCATGAAATCACACAGTCCAACAGTAAAACCACTCTACTGACCCTGGGATTAGAACCAGCAACCATCTGATCATAAGCACAGCATCCGAACCCTCTGAGCTGCATATCACTGTTCATACACACTGCAATCTTCAGGACTGTAGCCCATCTGAATATGGCTTCTCTGAGAAATGCTTGTTGGCACCGAGAGATACAGAGACACAGCTCGGTACTGTCGGAACACTGCAGCAAACTGTGCACTCAGGCCTGCTGGGGCACTCTAAAAATCTGTATACAATATATACCATATGTACATAAGCACCACATATAACACGGAAATGTACTAGAAAAAAGAGAAGTAACAGCCAATATAGTGTATTTTAGCAGGCCAAAGTTGGATGTAGATCTTCGTCTCCACTCACAGCAGTGATGGCAGAACACCGGAAGTCAGGTAGAAACCTGAACTTCCCCTGCAGGGTCAAACAGGGGACAGTGAGGATGCGAGGTGGGGGTGGATTAGCTAGGACCCACGTGGCAGATAAGTGGCTGCTTAGAGGGATCGATAAAGCCACGGAGGGTGATTCCCGACCCCCCCGGCAGAGCAGCGCAGATCGAAACACGAACTGCATAATCACTCATCATGCAGCTCATCCGAGATGAACTCTTGCCGTTCTCCCGTTAGCAACTTGCATACTTGGACTCAAGTTGCATTGTTCCAGCTATGCAAGTTGCTAACACAGTTAGATTGAAACACAGTTAGCAACTCTGCTTTTGAGAAATACACCCCAGTGCCACAGCTTAATGCCAAAATGAAGCTCCTCCAAACCCCATGAAATCACACAGACTGAAGGCTGCTGATGTTCACCTTCTCGGCCTTTTGTAGATACTTTCTGGAAGCTTCAGCTTCGATAGGAGAGCACAGACTTTAACAGGGTACTAAAATGGCCTGAGGGCAGATGTTTGCAAGGTGATGTATGGTTCTGGGAGTCAGGGCCCTGCGATCAGAAGGTCACTGCTACAAATCCTGTCTTCGGCAGAAAAATCCCTTCTCCGCTGGGTCGTTGAGCAAGGCCGTCAGGCCCCTGAAATGCTCCAAGGACGGCAGACAAAAGGCTGACCCCGTACTCAGACCATAAGCATTGCTCTCAGCTGAATGTGTATCTCAAAGGAGACTGAGACAGGAGACGTGAAAACTAAAGAAGCCCGACGTACTTGTGCAAATGGCAAATAAAGGATTGATTCTGACAGGGCAGCCTGTCCAAGATGTGAGGTGTCTCGCTACAAAGCCGAGATGTTCTGCGTCCTGTCTGGCAGGCGGTATGGTGAAAGGACTCCACTTCCAGATATCAAAGGCATCATTTCCTCAACAATGCCTTTGGCAATCTCCAGGGTTTATCTGACGGAGCAGATAAACACATTAATGTTTGCTAGTTCTCCTTCTCGATCAAGTCAGACACGCTTCTCATGTAGCGATATCTGTAAGTAAAGGATCTGACAAGCACAGACTCTCAGTGGTCCGATACCTTTGAGATTCAGATTTGTAACCTTTGCATCTAATGCGGCAGCGTCAGTGCAGACCGACTGCAGAAATACACAGAGGCTCTTTAATTGGGGACAGGAGGGTCACTCATTTGCTTTACTCGCTACCATTTGACTTGTTGCCCTTTAGCGCAGAAACATTTAACAACAAAGCAATAAAAGCAACACCGACCGGCTTGTTCTACAAACGGTGCTGCAAAGACTGTAAGGATGGTTGCTGTAATGCTCTTAGGATCCATGAGGCCTTGCAGGATATGACATCACATGCAAATCATAAGCATTTATACACAGATATTATGTTAGTGCCCCTGAAAAAGGCTGCTCACCTGTCGGTCCATCCATTCATCCATCTAACCTTCCAAAGAGTCCATCAATCTATTATCCAGTCCAGTGACCCATATAAGTTATCCGTTTTTTGGGAAGTACAACGCTGAAATGAATTCTGGGAAATCTGAGCAAAGCCGCCCTGCTGCTCAACTTTTGAAAGATGACTTTAGGCAGATTTATACAGAGCATTTTCACTGCAGGCTCTTAGTGGAGATTTATGGCGATTCAGAGTGGGTGTGTGTGTTTGTTTACCACATTCCCACGTGAAAAGGAGACGTGAGCCTTCACTGGCGCAGCAAAATGAAGCAGATGTTAAACCAGGGTTTCTCAACCAGGCCCTCAGGGACAGCCTGGTGACCCATGTTTTTGCTCCCTCCCAGGTCCCTGCCAGAGAGTCCATGGCTTAGCAAAAACATGGACTGTCTGGGGGTCCCCGCGGGCCGGGTTGAGAAGCACTAGGTTAGGCCCAGATAAACGTATTCATTAAAAAAAGGATACCCTGTGCCATGTGGCAGCCTGCAGCTGCTGCTCCACTGTAAACAAGCCCTTTCAAACAGAATCCTGAGATGATCTAAAGGGCGAAATGGGACGGACTCACTGATTAACAAAGCATTTTACCCAATATCCTGGGAAATAGTCTGAAAGTCAGTTTTTCCAACCGTGAACATATGCTGATGATTAACAAACACTTTCCAGCAGCAGTAATGCTGCCGAATAGTGTAATAATAAAAATCATCATCATCATCATCATTGTGACCAACAGGAATTCAGAACATCCATTGGGGGGGGGCGGGGGGGCTCGGAGCTGTGTGTGGGGGGTGCTGGCATTGTAAACTAAGCTTTTCATGGATCTCAGATTATAACCATATATGTCTAAAGTGGTGCTGGAGTCTCTATATCGTTGAGGATAATGGAGAACTCCAAAGGTCGCTGGACACGGCTGAGCGAGGGCCTCTGGAGCCAACAGATTTAAGGGGAACGTGGCGCTGGCCTCATCGCGCAGGGTCCACTGGCGCAGACGGCTTACAGGAGGGGGGGAGAAGCCGCGTGCCACCGACATCACCACCACCGAGCAGGGAAGCCCAGCTCAAGGCACTGGGACTGAAGCTACCTGTGAGCTGCAATTAAACTGTGACTAGAGAGGCTGGGGGAGGGGCCATCTGAGCCCAGGGGAGAGACACACACACGCGGATCCATGGATGATCACACCTACCGATATGCTCATTAGCAGGCAGCCCCACTGACTCCCAGCACAGGCAGTAGGTGAAGGTGTGGGGGTGACAGTGGCCCCCTCCTCACCCAACCGCGCCTACGGAGAATCCCGTAGGCTGCCCCGCCCTAATCGCACGTTATACACTCGCATCACTCAGACGGCAGGCAGCCAAAAAGACACTTGCGGGTTTCAGAGTCCCAGGCAGGCAGCTCGAGGCCCATGTGGCACCCCAGGCGTGTTTCACTGTCAGCACCCCCTCCCCCCGTTTCCCAGGGGCTGGTAGTTTATCAGGAATAAAAACTACTAATTTAAAAGTGGAATTCCAAAAAAGAACAAATCAGCATAAAAACAATGGCTTGCAAAAGAATGGAGTTAAGACTGATTAATGACGCTACAGATTAAAACATGTAAAAGATCAAGTATGTTATTACACGGAGAATTCCTTCTGCATGAAACCATCATGGATACAGACACACCGAAAGCACTGCCCCATGCCCCCCACCCCCCCCCCCCCACCCCGGTGCGCGATCCAGATTGATAGTCGGCACCCACCTTGAGCGTGTAGACTCCCATGCGGCCGGGCACTTTGTAGAAGATGCCCTCTTCCCCTCGGGAATTGGTGTGCAGCATGGCGTTGAGGCAGGCCAGGGGCGAGGTCCCGCTAGGAAGGAGGGAAGGCCCGTTACTGTCCCGCCACGGCTCCAGGCTCCGCGCCGCCGCGGGAGAGCAGCGGGATTAAGCGCGGCGCCGTTTCTCCAAATCCGCGGCTCAGACAAAAGTCCTCCCTCGGAAAGGGTGCTTTACTACAGGTGACGCAACAGGCTGTTATTTCTTACTTATTCAACAGGCACATGAATCCACTGTCTAAACATGTTTAAAGTGCAATATTAACACTCCGGCTGTTTTGTCGTGGATGAAATGTTAATGTGCAACTACTAAATTCACGAATTATTATAATGTTAGTATTATCCAAATATTAACAAGCACAGCTGCCAACCATGTTCTGTTGAAGTCTACCGGGGTTATTTTACTAGCTGCATGGAATCATACAGAGTGTTTATTAAAATACTCCCGTTTCTAGCCCCTGACCAGGAGGGGGTGCTGTTCTTAGAGGGTATGAGTGAACATCACCACCTCTCCTGCCTTTGAAAAATCACCCTTTCGGCGCACGCTGGCTCGTGTGTCTTGACGCACAACAGCCAATCACTGGGAGCTTTACGTGTGAACGCGCCACGTTGGCGGCACCCTTGACGGTGTAGGCGTGTGGGGGTGTCAAAGGGGCAAACGTGACACACGACACACGGATGCACACAGGGAATACTAACACAGGTACAGAACATAGCCACACGCGCTTCAGACGCGGGGAGGGGGGAGGACAATGACAGCAGCAGTGGGAATGACGGCTAGAAACACGTCATCATCCAATACCATGGGATCCAAATGTGTTCACAGTGGGGGGGGGGGGGGGCATCTCACCCCAAACGGTTCACATTCAGACAGAGAAAACGGAAGCAGCTGGCCGGGCCTAACGAAGCCATTCGCTAAGTCCCATGAGGAAAAGCATGCTGGCTTTTGTTAGGAGAGCTCGCTGCCAAGATGAAGATGGTCTTCACTTGCAAATTAAAACGATAAAAATATACAGACGCCAAGACCATCTTCATGAACGGAGCAGTACTACAGACAGCAGGGATGTGCTGTGGGGGGGGGGGGGCAGTCTGTCAACACCATGCAGCGGAAAACAAAACCAAGAACAAAACGTGGGGTTAGGGCATCTAAAGCAGTCAAAAGAAGCTCATCTTACCTTCTGCAGGACAGAGACAATGATACCAAAAAACAAAGAAACACAAACCATTAGAACCACATGGAGAGAAACTCCAGACACGCAAACTGAAGGGAGACATCAGGGTAAAGTCAGGAAATCAATCTGGGGAAGGAGGTAAGCGGCACCTGCTCAGCACAGCGAGGGCCTACATCCTGCAAAGGGTTAAAGGTCCACTGGGCAGACAGAGCCAAAAGCTACAGCCATTATTGGAGAATAAATGAAGAGAAACACCCTGGAAATGATCAACAGTGTTTTTGGAAAGGATTCTCAGACTGGAAGCGAATGAAGACTTCAGTGCAAAGAGCAGGGATACTGTATATGGAGAGAGAAACATCTTCAGCTTCGCGCTGGTGTACTGAGGTCCATGGGCTAACAGGTATGGCCACAGGACCACATTCCCGACAGCTAAGGTAACAAGTCGCACTGGAAACTAGGATTGATCACAGATCTCAGGTTATAACCCTGCGTGTTTAAAGCCAAAGCAGTGCAGTAAAAACAATCAACCCAAACCAGAACCTCACTCCTGCAGTAGATGGTGGTTTAACCAGCAACCGGGCCGCATCACACGTCCAGTGTAGGTTAACCAGCTGGGATTAAGAGGCACTCCCATCTCAGGCTTTCTGACGAACAAAGACAGTCTCCTCCCAGGAACCCAGCTTTCAAGGTGTGTTCCGAAGTTTACTGCCATTTGTATCACAAAGATAAACATTCTTCAGTATCGAAGAACCAGATGTACTATTTCCAGCGCAGTATAACTGGGACAAATGAGAGAACTTGTATAAGCAGGGATATGTATCAGGTCAAATGTCTATCGGCTAACACAACACAGCTTAGCAATGCTACCTAATTATGTCAAATATTGGATAATTTAGTATCTTCACAAAACCCATTATGGTGATTTTATATTTCACCAGGAGTTCAAAGAATGGAAAAAAGCAACGGGAGGAGAAAAACTATGATTATTTCTTGGCCCCCGTGAGAAGAAGGTGACTGAATTCTACTTTTGGAAAAGTGTCCACAGATGCAGCCATTTACTGGCTATAACACACTGTGAGCGATTGTGGCTCCTTCTCCGCTGCCTTCGAATCTCACCCTGACTTCCTGGTCTTTAGCTAAAAGGGGCGTGAGACTCCCCACGTCAGGTTATGGAGCGCGGTACCTTGTGAAAACTTTACGGAGAGAAAGCATCACATTAACCACGCTGAGCAAAATGTTCATTTTCAGTAGCAGCCTTCAGGGAGTAGACCAACCCCCCCCCCGACGCGAGTCTCCACTAATCGCAGGAATATGGCACATATCACCTATACGCAAAACAAAAACAATCACTTCCCCTGCGCTCGCTTCATCAGCGAGCGTATCCTGTTGCTAAGGAAACCAACCTTCCTGGCACTAAAACAGAGCACGCCCCAAATCGATTTCTGCACAATGCAATTTCAGGGCAATTTCGACGGCCTGTAATGACAACACGAGTAGATGCTGTCTACAGGCCGGTTTAACAAAGCGTCCCGCTAGGACAAGCCACAAGGTCAACTGGTGTTACTGGTACAGATTTATTTTCAAATCGCCCCCCCCGAACATCCCTGCTGGGGCTGTGGGTGGGGGGTTTGTCTTGCACAGGTAGCAGCATGAGACAGGCTGACAGGAGGCCTAAGAACTCTTGACGAAGCAGAGAGACAGGCAGCGTCGGCCATCGTGAGTGTGAAAGACACCTGCAACATGCTAGAAAGGGTGAGAAATGGGAGGCATGAAGCCTTAAGGGTCGACAAGGGGGTGTCTGTGGGCCAGGGGCTCCTTCCACAGCCCTATGTGGAGTCTGACTTTCCCTGCGGACACCATCATCTCAGTACTGCCTGACGGACAGTGGGCCAGTGCTGCTGAGAATCCACTGTCCCCACAGAATAAGATCAGGGAAGATGGGCTTCATCTGGCACTGAAGATGACAGTGGCTGATGATCAAAATGACAGCAAGGCCCAGAGATTAAAATGAAAGGATTAATAAAACCACGCAGTCCTGACTGGCGCCCGTGACTCGACCTCAGTGAAAAGTGCAAGTTTCCCCAAAGGACATAGTTATCCCGTGTTTATAACCCTCCCCACCCCAATCCCCCAGGGAAATAACTGGGAAATTGGCAATTACAAGCTCTCATTATCAGCTGGAGGGGACAGAATGCAACAGACGACCCCCCCCCCCCAACACCCCCCACCCGGTAACAGAACACCTGGCCTCTTTTCCCAGACTACTCACGAAAGGAGTTGTGCTTGTTTACACAAAGACATCGAACATGGAAACAAAGAAAGTGGGCTAGAGGCGTGACGATGTCTGCACATGGGTCACGGTGACTGTGACAGACCAGCACACTGCGTCTAAACATGCTCATTCTTGGCATCGGACCCCGTGGTGACGTGTTCAGGCGGCTCCTCGCGGGACGCATGCTTACCTGATCTCCTTCAGTCCTTCTCTTTGGATGACTTGTAGGATCTCCTTATGGCTCATAGGAGTGTTCGGGTACTTCTCCAGCACCTGCAGACAAGCGACACAGCTAGATCAGGGACCCGTGGAGAAGATGGCAGGCCCAGCTTCACACGAAGTCAGGAGAGAACGGGTCAGGGCAGGCACGCGCCAGGTCCAAATGGAATAAGTACCATGGCTTTTCACACGATTTCCACAAAGCACCTTACAGTAACGCAGTCATGCTTTTACGGCTCTGCAACATGAACACACAACACCAGACTCCTTGCTGCCTCCTGGACAGTGACGGGTGATGCTCCTGTACAGAGGGCCTGTGAAAAAGGCCACCATCTACTGCTCTGCAGGGGGTGTTGAATGGCTCAGTGGGGTCCCAGTACCTCAGTGCCCCCACCCAAAAAAAAACCCTTCAGAGGTGACATATGCAAAACACTAAAGAATTCCGATGTAGCTTTTGTACTCATCGGGCATCATTTAAATTTCCTTATTCATTACTGCCACGCTCCCTTTCTGACATAAATGCGTGTGTGACTGCAGCAATCACGGGACCTAGTCACCGAATCTCTGAGTGCCGCAGACATGCAGATTAAAGGGCCACCAGGGGCCGTCGTGTCCACGTAAAGGAGCCATCTGCTCAGGACCGCGCCCGCGCCGTCTCCACGGCGACCAGCTGTCTCCCCGCATCCATCACCATGGAATCTCTATGATACGTCGCAACACATTTCTTTTTCTAAGGCTGAGCTCACCGATGTTAACTTTCGCCGTGATCCTTGCGGCGTGCCGATGCTTTCTGATTAACAGCTTTAAGGCTGTTCAGCACAACGCAAAGTCCGCCGGCATTAAGTGTACGTGACAGGGAGCACAATTAGTTCCGGAAGGTGCCATGCTCACTCTCACACTGAAGCAGCTAATCCAAGCCTCCAGGTGGCAGTGAGGAACATTCACACCTGCCACCCTGCAGCACGGGCTATACAGAGTGACGGGTTACGGAGTAACAGAGTGACTCCATCCTCACTCCAGGCTTTACATTTACGACGCCGCTCACATACGAACACGAACGCCCCATGCCACTCTCTAAGGAAGAATTAAGAAGAGCTGTTGGTAAAAACTTTTTATGAAGCCCATGCTTATAAGTATACATGCACATATTCATAACACATAATGCATTATATGTTTATTATGCATTATGAATGCTTTATGATGCTCTCATCTATAATGCTCTGTACAGACCTTTGTAATGAATTATAATGGTCAGTATAATGCATTATGAAGGTATTTATAATGTATTATAGATGAGAGCATTCATAATGCATATTGAACATGGTTATAAAATGTTATGCCTTTTTATAAATAGTTATACCCATGTTTATAATACTTTATGAATGCATCATAATGCATTGTATAATGCTATTATATGACTGCTTTAAGTGTTACCAAGCTGTGACTCACTTCCTGTATTTCCAGTTACAGGAGATAAAAGGGACACATGCAGACATCCCTCCCTGCTCAGCTCTGCGATGCTCTCCATGTCCATGAATGGGCAGGTGACAAAAAGTGAGGAAGGGTTAGGGGAGCAGTGGGAAGCGTTCGAAAAGCGTGCGCTAGGTGACGTTCGCTCCGAGTCTGGAGGCCGAGGCCGGGCTGTGCTTCACTAAAAACCTGGGATCTGGGGGAATGTTTTCGTGGTATCGATGTACCGCGCTACCAGTCCAGCTGCGAGGAGCAGCGCCCATAAAACATCACAGCAGCCACTTCTTCTACTGCCGTCACCAGATGCGTTGCAGGTACAGCGAGCAGAGATCCTACGCTCATACCAATTTAGGAGAACTTTCCATCCACAGCAACGAAACGCAATAAATCCGATGGTTTAGTACGTAATTACGGGGCAGCATGCCGTTACCGCGAATGACTACCGTGGATATTCTATGCCAATGACACCAGATGCAAAGAACTTCAGGTATGATGCAGAGTCTGTGGGACCTTGCGAGAGCTTGTTGCCAAGCTGTGGCTCAGAGCCGGCCCTCTCAAACCAGGCCGGCTGCTCGTCTGTCCGTTCCAAGCGGCCCGGGGCTCTCGCACCATATGCTGCCCCCAGCCTGTCCGCCCGAGGACAGTACGGTGCTTGGGAGGTCTCGAGTAGGATGGGCTTCGCCAGGCAAGCTTTCAGCAGGACACTGCTGCGTCTGATGGGGGGCAGGACTCATCGCCCAGGCACACGAATCCAAACCATGACAACCAGAACAGAACTGGGTTTTCACAAACCTGCAGGCGGTATGGAGTACTGGGCAAAACACAAAACCACAGGCCTGCATTGGTGCAGGTGTAAAACCCAGCCAGTGACCATAGCGACAGGTCTCCTCCGAGAGTCACCAGGACAGCCACGCTGCTACGTACGCTTATCAGAAGCAGGAGGAGGAAATGCAGCAAGTCAGACTAATCCTGTATCAAACATTAAAAGTACAACTTCATAAATGATTTGAAGAAAGATAAGACAGGGAAAACCTCAGCTTCATTCCTGACAGAATGGGGTTTTCTTTGCATGACGATTTTAACGGCTCTGAAGATATTTGTTTCCATGGAAACTTTCAGGTAAATCTTTGCTCAGTACTGCCAACCTGCTAGACAGGTACAAAGGCTAATTGTTAATGGAACCATTTCTGAAGTCATTGCAGCGTCTGTCAGCCCCATTTAACAGCTTAAGTTCCTGAATTACATCCAAACTTCAACATATGACCAGAGAACAGTAACCTACACGATTCTGTAGTGCTTAGGTAGGCCTTCAGGACTGAGATTCCGTTTTCATGACCCAATCAGACTGTTCTCGTTCTTCGGACACATGATACAAGGTGCCATGGTACATATAGGGACCAAGGCGAATGACTCACCACACAAAAACCACCACTCGCAAGCAGGAAACACCTGCTAACTGTGGCAGGGAGGCCTACATTATTCATGAAAAGGCTGCAAGATACCTACAGTCCCAACAATGCAGGCGGAGAAGGACGATGTGCTAGTTATTGGTCTGCTACCTCCACCCTCCCCACGCTAGACAGTAACACGACCTTCAAACTCTGCAATAATACTCTGCTCTCTTTGTAATAAATAACTTCACCTAGTCCCTTTGCTCACCAAGATGGTGTAATCCACCACTAGGATGAACGTGTCATCATTTAACAACCAAGTAAAAAGACTGATAGGTAACAGTAGGTCTCACTGTGCCCCATAGGACCAATGAAATTTCACTAATTAAAAACCATGACTCAGCAGGCCGCTGTGTGACAGTGATTTCATACAAAGAATGTAGATGGAGCTCGAAACCGATCGAGAGGGTCTTTGACTTTCTTGTGTTAGACCCATGTGATCACAGGTAGGGCTGACCAGACCAGGGTTCCCTTTCTGCATGAGCGGAGACCGAAGCGTGAGTGTGAGGGAGGAGGGCATGTAAAGGAGGGGACAGGTGTCCACCTCCCCGGAGCAGATGCCATGTTACGGTATCCTGCGGGGAGAAGGTATTCACTGCTATAGCTGCATCATGGGAATGTGTCAGAGAAGCACAATATATCGGTATCGCCCAATGTTCATTAAAAATTTTCGTCGATATTTAGACTTTAGTCAGAATTAAACTTAGCAGCAACAGAGCTAAAAACGTAGCTACTAAAATAGTGGTGATGACTGCATTGGACCATCAGCCATTTGTGTGGGATTCCATCAGCTCATTCGCCACTTAGAACCTCACTACAGTCTCCTAAGTTCGGTGCTACTACGCTGACGTTTCACTGCCTGCGTTATACGATCAGTATCGGTCAAATTCGGTGCACCTCTATAACCCCTTATGTTATAGTAAAATTACAGAAAATGTCTGTACAAATTAATCTTTTATAGACACACAGAGAACTTGATATTGAACTCATATGAATGAGCTAGGATGCCAAGCTGGTGGTCAGAAGGTGAGGGTACTGGAACTCAGGAAGACTCACACCCCGGAAGATTTCCCAAGTGACAGTAGAAAGGCTTGAGTACTGGAGGAGCCTGACCCAGACAGGATGACAGAGACATTCGGTGCTTTGCTCCACCTCTGGAGATCAAAGAACACACTCAGAAGGAAGACACATCAAAACATGCACACGAATACAGGTATGCACAATGTGCCAAGCTACTGCGAGATTTCACTCGAGCCTGTACGATTTACATCACTCATACATCTTCATGACGCACCACGAAGTAATAGCTGTGCAGAGTAGACGAAGAGACAGGGAAAGACAAATAGGGAGAAGAATGTGTAACCCTGTGAACTGCTGGTCTCCAGCTGAGTGGGGGCGAGCTCTTCCATCCTACTAACCAGCACCACCAGTCTCAGGTAGCAGGTCATGGTTATTTTAGGTGATATGCAGAAGTTGTGGGCCATTTCCCTCTGGGATTGTCCACGTACAGCAGCAGACGTCCCAACCAGTGATGAGACTGAATAGTGAGGATCTCCTTACCAAAAATGAACGTCATTGCTGGGGATGTCCTAACAAATTAGGAGATCAGATGATCAGGCTGCTTTAGGAGGCAACACCAGAGACGTGAGTTTGTTTGTGTGTGTGTGTGTGTGTGTCCCGTGATGAATCCCCAGCTTGCATGCTGTACGTCCTGGACATCCAACAACAGATGTAGATATTGGTCCACTGAATATTCATTTAAGTTCAGCTGTTTTCATGAAGGTCCTACCATGTCAGAACCCTCCAGAAGCCCAAAGAACTTGGAAGTTCAAAATGTTTCTAAGTGAAAAATCTAGAGCTTTGTTTTTAACTGTGCAGCTGTCAAGAAGATGTAACACAGCAGGCAAAATTATGCCATCTAAAATATGTAATATCCGTTAGGCAATTAAATCTGACATACAGGGATTTTTTTATGTCTGTCAATCTTCCGTGAGACAAGCAACACCCTGTCCATCACACGATGCAGATCCAGGGCCAGGAAAATCATCAAGCGCCCCAGCCAGCCCAACAATCGCCTCATCTCTCTGCTGAGATCAGGAAAGCACAACCACTGAATGAAGACCAGCACTGAACAGCTGAGGAAGAGCTTCTTCCCCAGGCAATACAGATCCTAAATGAGGACAGCGCCCAGGACAGTTCATCCCCTGCCCAACATTGCATCCCTACTTATGTACAACCCCCTGCACCCTCCTTGCACAGCTGGAACGTAAATACTGACGTTATTTATTCAGTTATCACCCTGTACTACTTCCACCTTTTACTGCCTCACCTGCACATTCTAAATGTTGTCTATAATCTTGTCTAATGTTGATGTTCATTGTGTCTTTATGTCCCTTTACTTATGCTGCCACAGTCTTGTAGCCAAGCAGAGTGACTTGATTTTATATGAGTTGACAGAGCAGAGAGAAAGCAAAACCATATCTCTGGAAGAACAGAAGAGACCAGAGCACCTGGAGTACACCAATAAGAACATTGGAGAACATGCAAACTCCACAAATGTAGAGCTGGGACAGAAATCAGATTCACAGCCTGGAAGGTGTGATGCTGCAGTGCGACGGTAACGTTTGACTTCATTATGGAAGCACAAGGAGCCTGAATACCCCAACCACCAAATGGCACTGATAGGGCCCAGGCCAGGTCTGAGCATGGGAGGCCCCTACCCAGCCCTAACCTTACCTATAACTAACCAAACAAAATGCAAGACAATTGGCATTGCAGCCACAAATTTTATAAAATGGTCCCCACAATGTAAAAAAAAGAAAAAAAAAACGGTTTTCATCATATTTTATGGACATTTCGTTTCCACAATGTAATATATACATAACCACACACAGCACGCACATAGGTTTGTAATTATATTTTTGTGGGGACTCTCCATTCATTTCTATGTGGAAAACTCCATTCCCAGCATGACGACCTTAACCATAAGTAACAAGACTAAACACGAGACTTTTAGTTTTTTGATTGCATTCACAGATTTTTGAGGGGACCTGAAAAATGGTCCCCACAGCATCAAAACAACAGGTTTTCATCACATTGCGGGGAACATTTGGTCCCCACAATGTACTATAAACATAATCCAGACACACACACAGACACACAAAGGAACACGTGTAGGATCCCGACTTATGAGGACATTAACAGACCATTCCACATTGTGTGGATTCCACATTTTTTAAAATCTATACCTACATTTTATTTAGTTAGTCGACGCTTTTATCCAAAGCAGCAACCTCCCCATCAGAGGCACAGCTCCTAACCCGCTGAGCCACACTTGCCCCCCCCCCCCCCCGTATGTGTGAGAAACACCAGCAGTGCAGAGCAGCGTTACACGGGGTCCTGCTCAGTGAGCCTGGCAGAAACCAACACCGTGAGCAGTCAGTGCAGCAACGCAGAACCAAACAGCCTCGGGTTTCCCCGGAAACCTGACTGGGACAGACCGCGCTGGGAGCATGCCTGATGGGGCCACAGGTGGATGGCGTGAAGAGTGCTTTTATACGAGTAACATAGTTGGTGTTATATTCCCCAGACTACCATGACATAAACCAAGCGTTAATCTTTCATTAGAAGGATGCTCGGTGCTAACGTTAACTTCCTGACTGGCAGACACTCTTGTTGGTTAAGACAAGACTTTGGAATGGTGTGCACATACATACAGCATATCTGCAACAACATAAATCTGACGTCCAGCGCCATAATACCACAATACTGACCTGTAGTACCACAATAACATAACTCTAACCTATACCACCATAAAATTGTAATTCTGATCTGTATGCCATAATTCTCACTTATAATACTATAACACAATAATTATGACCTGTAATACTGACCTGTAGCACCTTATTACCGTATGTCTAACCTGTAACAGTTAAAGACTGTAATTCTAATCTGTAGCACCATGTCACTACAATTATGACCTGTAGCACCATAATACCATAATTCTGACTGTAATTCTGCAGTACTAGATAATATTGTATGTCTTGACCCTAATGCTGCGATACTAACCAGTATTTCCAGCATACCATCATTCTGACCTAGTCCCATTACAGACGTGAAAGGCAAGATACCTTATACCCCTTGGACACTTACGACACAGAGCAATACTGAGATACTCTGATCATTAGGCTCAGCTTACTGAACCCTCCAGGACACAGGAGGACAAAACTGCAGCTGTATCTCAAGTCTTACTAAGCATCTCATTTCCTCTCACAGTAATCAGAGCGTATAAAGGGTACAGAGAGAGGGCCATCTCTGAACAGAGCAGACACTGAATGAGACAGTTGTTATGACTAAACAGTACAACGTAATAATTTGAAAAAAACAGCTGTCGGTACCCAGTTACACAGCAGGAACCAAATTATAACTTCTTAAATAATTACTGTACTTTTTCCCCTTTCTGCCCCCTACTGGTGATGATTGGTATTAAAGTAGCAAAGGGAGAAAAAAAAATGGCTGAATTGGCACAGTTTATTTACATGGGTAAAATGCCAAGGCAAATTCTGTTTTCCCTGTTTAACCCTGACATCACCCTGAACTCAGCGATAGCTCCTACGTACTTAACCGGAGCCTGAGTAAGCTAAACACCTAGCCCACTGTCCCACGCTTTACCTCGGTTCCCTGTAAGGAAACAGAAGTTTATCAGAGGTGGAGACCACATGGCTAAGGACGATTCAGTGGGATATTAATGAGTCGCAGCTGGCAGGTTGCTAAATATCAGTGTATTTGTGACGCCAAGGAGCCAGGAGTCTCCCCTCTCCCCCCCAAAGGACCGTGCCTTTGTCTACAGGAGATGACGCAGCTGGCCACAGCTCCGCCGCTCCAACTCCCCAGCTGCGAGCCTCGGTTTGAGCCATGGCCCTGGGACAGGAGAGGGAGCACTCAGGCTGGGAGGAGGAGTGAGTCACTTCCTCTGCGCAGGGTGCCCTGGCGATTAGGGCCTGCGCCGAGCACCACTCTCCAGACACGCCGCCCAGCTTTGCCATATCCTCATTAGCCGGGTAATGGGCTTCGCCCGAGTTATGGGGAAAAGCAGCTTTGCGCATTAAGGCCGAACCCGGTCCATTTTAAAGACGGGCGGTGAGCATGCTGCTGGATCAAACTGCCAGCTTCCCGCTGCAGCTAAACAGCTCGCTGCTGTTCTACTCCGCTCTGCTCTGCCGAGAAGGCGAGCAGGTGTTTTAATTAAAGTCAGGCGCCGTCTCCATGAGGGAGCACAGCACGGCTGGACCTTAGAGAAATGCTCCCAGGACTCAGGATCTCAGATAAGAGGCGCTGGGTTCAGTTTAATAAACAGACGACGCTCATTCCACAAACAGACACAGGCGAAGCACAGAGCGGGTGTTACGGTGTACACCATACAGAAGAAACAAAAGACCCTTTTGTTATGCCCAAAATTTCCCTGAAAGGAAAGCAAAACGTTTTTTACAGTGACTTACAGTGGCGACACATTGTATACCAAATGCAGTACACAGATGTATACGTCGCACACCTTTCTGTGATGTTTCACCTAGCGTCTATACCATATTTCCTATTGAGGGCTCCCTTTGGAATATTACTCTACAACTATAGCAAGAATTTATTCAAATTAAGACCACGTATGGGTACCTTTTAACTTCTTATTTATGAGTGGTTAACACTGCCGCCTCATACTTCTGGGACCCGGGTTCAAGTCTCCGCCTGGGTTCCATGTGCGTGGAGTTTGCATCGTGGGGTTTCCTCTGGGTACTCTGGTTTCCCCCCCGCCCCCCCCATAGTCCAAAAACTTGGACTTACTTTGGAGTTAACAAACTAAACACCGCTTTCAATGGAGTACGAGTGTACAGAAATGTTTCTATCCACTGCAACTGAAAGCACATGGAAGATTTACAACTTTTTTGAAAGGTGTACTCTATGGGATTTTAATCCATGACCATCGATAAGGAACCTGATCCATGGAGATCCGGTGCGGGTTTTTGGGATGGCCTCACAATCAACCAATAATAAAGTGGTGGTTCTCAACTCCAGTCCTGGGGACCCACTGTCATTGGTGATTAAGAGGTCATCCCAAAAACCCGCACCGGCTCTGCATGGATCAGGTTCCCTACTCCTGGGCTAGAAGGTGAGCCCTGTTTCTGGGACAGGAGAGGGAGCTCCTGTTTTGACAACAGTTTTGTGGTATAGCTATTTGCTTATGCAGAGAGAGAAAGAAATTGTCAGAGAAAGGTATGGGACCATGAAGCTCACAGGGCCGAGCAGCTAGGTCACGGCCTGTTTGCGTTTCTAAGAACCGCCAGACACACGGTGTTATCTGTAAACTATGGGCTGATCCAGTGCACGGCGCGGCTCCTCTGAATACGACAGATATCTGGAGATACTTTTATTGTTGACAGATCACATGGCTAAATACTGAAGCCCGTCCGGTGACACAGTCATATTGCTAATATTTACCATGCATCATAATGGCCCAAGACAGGTGGAGCTGCCAGTTTTCAGTCAGAATAAGTTAAGTCTCTGAGCTGCCCTCCACCACTCTGTCACCGTGCGAATCTTGGACACATCTGTGGAGCCGCGCCCACGGTCAAACGGAAGATAAGTGACGAACAAGGGCGTTGGGAACACACGGCTTGTCTGGGCTGTGCACACACACGACACCTTTTTCTACGGAATGATATCAATCCCTCGGAGGATCATCCCAAGCCAATCATACACACGAAACCACAAAAAGACAAGAATCGACAAGTATCCATCCATCAATAAAACAAAAACGATGGTGGCTTTCTGACAGGAAAACCCTCCGAGGTATTTTCACTCACGGTAAACTTCAGCTCAGAGCTGCCTGGTTCGCTGTAAGGTCCAGGTGAGTGTGTTTATTTGGCACGGGCTGCTTCACAAGATTCTGTTAGCATGTTCCAGGTGTTCTGTACACACGTGTATCACGTATGACTATGACCAGCCACACAAAACGACGCTTGATTCTGTGAAGCTGTAACGAACACGGTCGGACGATAAAAGCCCCTTAACTGATCCGTGGCAATCATTCTGTTTAACAACAGGCCTCTGAAGTTTGAAGGATTAGTGCTTATAAAGTATCATCCTTTTAAAATAATTATTTAGCAGATATTGAGTTGTTTGTGATGAGTGTGAAGGCTGCTGAGTTTGACCCAGCCTGTTTGCACTTGTTTTAGTACATCGCTCCAACAATGAGGCACAACAATGAGATAAGCGTTTATCACAGGCTTTTATCCAAAGCAACTTATACCAGAAGGAAGGGTTACAACATACACTAGTGGCCAAAAATTGTGGAAACACTTCCAATTTGTAGAGATTGTAGAACTTTATTCCAGTTACTTATGCAATCATCTAATATGTGATATTTGTAACTTTCTTCATGAAAAATCACCACCAATATTCGTGTGGTAATGCCAAAAATGCTCAGCGTTTCCACAGTTTTGGCCACTAGTGCATGTGTTTTCCCTGGATATGAAAACATGACTTCTGCGTTTGCTACTTGTTGAGTTACAGGAGGCTTCGCTCATAGAAAGCCCTGGACCCAGTACCTGGCAATCAGGAGGAAGTTATGGATGGTCATGTAAGGAAGAAGAACCCACTGAGCTGCCTGCGGACTCGGTCTGGGCTGCCACACCGTTCAGGCCCAGTTCGTACAGGACCTCTGTGTTTATTCAAAGGGTTGTTGTGGCAACAGCCCAAAAGCAGCGTGGCAGGGCTGGCGAGTGACAGGCTATGTGACCTCTGCGGTTGGCACGTGGCTTCAGAGAGCTCTGAACTGCCATCTGAGGCCTCGCTGGCAGCCTGGAGAGCACTCCAGTAACCGGATGCTTTTGTGGGATATAAAGGTACAAGGCAGTGGGGGATGGAGGGGGGCATAATCATTAATAACTATATTAATAACAAGAAGTCTGCAGTAAAAGAATCGTTTTAGGTTTACACATTTCAGTGACAAATGAGGCGTAAAGTGAAACGCAGCCAGAACTACGCAGAATAAGCCCTGCGAGACAGAGCGGACTCTCAGAGAAGCCAGGAAACAGTAAGGCCTCCTAGGGGTCAGCTACGGAAACGCACGGAATGCACTCACGCCAGACGGCCAGCGCGAGGCACGTTAGCGCTCCAGTGAAGAACGTGGTATTAGGGAGATGGGGGAAGATATTAAACAGCAAGTGATCATATGCGATCACACCTCAAAAGAAACTATAGATTATTATAAGCAAATAGCTGTATATATTCATATGACATTCCACGTCCTTAATGTATTTATCTTAAATCATAATATACAGCTATTTACAAGTTAATACTGCAATTATGTCATTTTATATTGCTATTCATTTTATGGCAACCAATGGTAATTTATGCAAAAAGTATTTATGCAAGCTAAAATGCAATGGTAAAAATATATTTCCGACATTCTTATTTATAATTTTATAATTGTGATCTAGGAGCGACAAAAAATTTATTCTAATAAAAAACAGGAACAAATAAGAAGTATTCTGACTGAGGTGTGATTTCAGCAAAACAGTCCTACGCAGACTGGAATGCTGGTGCTCCGGCAAACCTTAGCGCACTCGGTCACGCCACCGACTCAAGCACCTTTAGACTACCTCCAACTCCCTTGGATCATCCAAGTGTAGATAAACGCAATAATAATAATAATAATATCTATTTATTATTATTATTATTATTATTATTATCACGTTTATCCATGCGCACTGAATGTGGCCACTATATAAACTCCGGAAATTAATTTAAACTCTGATGATTAATGTGACCGGTTAAATGATCGGACCGTTACACGCTCCGTTATATGTTCACCGGTTAAATAGCCGTGTTAACTTTAAAGTACTGGGCTGTTTACTTAGACCCCGTCGAGAATATAAGAGTTTAATGTACCGCGCTGATAATGTAACCCTTTAAAGTAGCGCGCTGATAATGTAACCCTTTAAAGTAGCGCGCTGATAATGTAACCCTTTAAAGTAGCGCGCTGATAGTAACAACCGAAATTACCGCACCTATAACACCACCTTTATCAAGTTTTACGTTGATAAAATAATTTTATTGGCGACATAGGCGGCCGCCTAGGGCGCCAACTTCAGAGGGGGCGCTGACTTGCCAGCCGATTTCACTTTGCCGACGGCAGTGCTCGCCTAGGGCGCCACATCGGCTGGCACCGGTACTGTAATAATCAGTAAAGGTACAATATTGTTACATGTACCTGCTTAAAGAGCAGCACTGATAATAACAGTTTAGTGTCACGTTCGTAGTATAGTAGTTCAGATATGAAACTGAACCCGCACCGACGGTCTCTGACTATCGCACTGTAACATGCAACAGCTTGAAGATCCCCGGCCTCCCGCGCTCGCTCCCCGGCCTCCCGCCGCTCGCTCCCCGGCTCCCGGACTATCTCTACTCAGTGTTTTCCTGCACTTTTCTCACAGCGGCTGCCCGTATTTCGCCCTGACAGCGCACTTTAACAACACAGCACATTCACGGCCCGCTTGGAACGACCCCGGAGCGCCCAGACTCGCGGTCCTGCCGCATTTCTGCCGAATTAGACCCCGAAGCGCCCCGGACGGAGTACCGCCGAATCACCGCAGGAAAGCGGGACGCGGACGCTGGGCACGGAGAGGCCCGGGCGGCCGGTCGGCCAGCCAGCCAGTGGGAACCGCGCACTCGAGGATCCGCTCACCGTCCTGGCAGCCTCAGCCCACGTCCTGCCTTTCTTCCTCCTCCGCTTCTCCCTCATGTCTGCAGCTCGGCTACCTCACCGCGTTCGTGAAGACGTCGCCGCGGTTACAGTGGGAGAACCGCCGCCGCCGCTGCCATGTTGGGCTTTTACTGTAAGCAGCGGGTCATGTGACCCGAGGGGTTACGTCACCTTACTGTACTAATGACAGCTGCCCCCCACAGGGTCTGCCGCCGTGGGCGTGCAAAACGACATTAGTGCATAAAGTCTACTTAGGCTTTGGACTTCAAAATAAACACGAATATCAACGTTATATTGTTGTCATTAGAAATATTGTTTTGTATGGTTATTTGCAACTCATATAAGGATGGTTAAACATATTTTGGAAAATAATTTAATGTAGTGAATGTAGGTAATATTAAAAATCAGTCAAATTATAATTAACAATGATCAATAGCACAGGGAATAAAAGCATTACTGTTTAACAGTATGGATAGTGAATATGTTTTTTTTTATGTCAGTTGTAGGCTTGTTTGTGCTTATTATACTAAAATTAAAGGTGTTTAGATTTGTTGTTTTTAATTAAGGCGAAATACTGTGTTATTTCATTCTTATTTCTCCAGGTGGCGATGTTGTTCCTCGTAATGAGAATCACCCGAACACGCTCACACATCCCGTTGTGGACTGTTGAGTAAAATGCGCTCCAGTTATTATTAAATAAACGCTGTATTTTCTGTAAACCTATTTCACCATATGGGCTGCAGGGTAGTGGTGAGAAAGAAAGTAGTGCCGCCTACAGAACATTTTGATTGGGGTAGTAATTAGGTGGCAGTTATATTTATGGCGGCCACGTCGCACCGCGTCTGTTCTACCGTTCTTAGACCGTAATCCATCCATTATTTGTACCGGCATGTACTGTACCGTGATCCATCCATTATCTGTATCTGCATGTCCTATGCAAGGTCGTGGTGGTCCGGACCCTGTCCTGGAAGCTATGCACGCAGGGCAGGGAACAACCCAGGATGAGGCGCCAACCTTAAAATAATGCATATTTCGTATTCATTACTTTTTATATATGGGGTGGCAACAGGGGTGGCCAAGTAGCTTATTCTAGGAGTAACCATGATTCCCTGGTTGGAGTAATTTTCACACCGCTGCATATTAGCAATTTGTTCATTATTATTCCAATTATAGTGGATTTAGAAAGTATACTATTTTGAAGGAAAAAATGAAGCAGATAACTTTTCTGTACTTGATGAGAAGTTAAAGACCCAGTTCAGGCAAACACAGACAGTGGACGTCTCTTTTAGGTGTATGTTTATTAGGCTTTCTCTTGTAGCGCTTAATTTGCGTTATTCATTTCCTTCATCAGTTTACAGACAAGCAGGATTCATAGGATAGCATAAAATGGTAGCGGAAAAGAAATAAATAAATATACAAAATAAAGAGAAAGGAGGCGAGCCACAGAAATCCATTCTCATGTCAAACACATTGCCATAAAACAGGAAAAACCTTTTTGGTCCTCGTGTCCTCTCCTGAATTTCCCTAACAGCTGCTTTCCTGTGCATTCGGGAGTCACTCAGATCATCCGAGATTAAGGTGAGGTGTGCAACAAAGGCGTTCAAAAAAGTACTACGCACAAATATGAAAATCCTAATTATTTTACAAAAAAATTATTCAAAGGACTTCAGTATTTACAATGCATCGTGTGCATTTTGCTTGCAATACAATTAAAACGCGAGATATTCTATTCCTTGACTGTGCAGAGCTGTAATACAGAGATGGGTCTGTCCCGCCGTCCGCACACATCATTACAACAATTGTAGGAGAGCGACGTCAGAGCGGTAATAGGATTGGCTTGGTGTTCTGACAAAGGACGGCTCCCAAGCTGAGGCGAAGTGGGCCGCAGCCTAGCTCGGCGTACTTATATACAGCAGTAAAGAAGCACCAGCGAGACACGTACTGTTGTGCTCAATGAAAAGCGGCACGACGACAAGGCCCCGAGGTGTCACTGAGGCAGCTGTTTGCATATTGGCAGCAAACTCAGCATGGCAGCCAAGCCACGTCATCCGTCCACACCCGTGTCACGTCCCCGTGCCCACGCGCCAGCGCGCTCACGCATCAGAAGAACCGCGGGTCCACTTGAGGCAAGTTCTGGGCCTTTGCAAAATGCTGGTGGGGCAAGGTGTGGGTCTCAGTGTGTAATTGTTACGCGACAGGATCAGCAAAAATGCATTTAATGGGATGGAAGCAGGGACATTTTCCTGGGCTCGAACTGCCAGTGATCGCGTACAGTGTCACCTGTGTTCTTGCGGTGACGCATTCATGCTACCTGGGCTCTGTCTCAGCGCTGCGTTATACACGGCCATTGTTTGGCCGTAGGAAAAAAAGAGAAACACGAATTGTTATACCCGCAATAACAGTCAGTCACCAGCAGGTGGTCTGAAGGCCAAATGAGAGACCGCAAAATAGAGCAAGGACTGAGAAAAAGGAATACCACATGCCAGGGATGTTTAGGGTATACGAGTCATTGAGGATGTTTGCTTAACCTTGTATATGTCTTTTGTAATGTTTTTTGCAAAATGGCTGCCGCCCTTGGAGTTACTGTTGGTATTTCTGTTCTACTGCATGTGGATTAAAGCCTGGTTATTTTGAGGGTTTATTTTGACAGACAAAAGGTTTAACTCTTTGGTGAGTGGTGGTCCTTTCCAAAAAGTATGACCATTTGCACAGGTGTGTTCTGCTACTCAACTTGCTATCCCACGAGTGCAGATTAGCGTTCGCTGTAGGTGGAGACTCTGCTCACCATGTAAGATGAAGCGTAGGTTAGTGGTTTACATTTGGCACGTATCTCCTGTGATCTACGCAGCCTCAGGGTAAGATGCTGGGAAAACCCTGATTTGTGGCTAAATTTTCCCCTAAAGCAGTGCTTCCCAATCTGGTCCTCGGGAGGACATATGGACCGTCTGGCTGGGATCTCGGAGGGAGCAAGAACACGGACCGACTGGTGGGTCGCCGAGGACCGGATCGCAAAACCCTGACCTAATGAATCACACGGAGACAGCGACATAAACACAATTTCTTGAAGACTCTGTCCTTTTGTTTTTTAACCCTGCGGAAGTCATACTTGCTCCATTTTTGCAGTAATAAACACTGACGGTGTGGTTCAGGATGTATATTCCAGTTCCTGGGACGACCTTTAAAAAGTACACAAAGTAAGTTAAACTGGCAAGTCAGGAAAACCAACATGCACTTGACTCCATTGTGACACGTTTCCAGTAGCCGAACGGAAAACGGAAGAACAGCCAACAGGCAGACATAGATGAAGGGCAGGGTTGTTGTTTTTCCGCCTGTACGGCCGAAGGTGGTCTTCATGATAGTTTGCTGCCCTTTCAGTGGGCATAATCAATAATTCATTCAGAATTTCTCTGCCTGATTCATCTCCATTGTCCAGCTTAACCAGTCCTATATTAATTAGTGTAACCCTAAACTCATCCCCGCTGTCAGTGTGTACGGCACACCACCAGCAGTGTAGCTCATATCCCCTTACCCGGACGAGAGCTTTAGTTTCTGCTGAGAACTCTGGCTTTCAGGTAATCCTCAGAGGAAGTAAACGATTATCACGTCAACAAGTCTGCCTCTAATACCACTCCTATTATCCCAATGAAACATCTACATAGAAAATATCAAATTTAAATTTTTTACCATATCACCCCCTCCGCCCCTCACTATTATGGGCAACTTGCCTCCCCTGAATTGAAGCTGTTAGTTCGAACCTTCAAATGTTTACATTTTGTCTTCAGGTTTTAGTGGTCTTACTCTCTTAGAAATGAAACAGAACACATACATCAAAAATCAGGACTCCAGAAAACAGTATTTACACCATGAGATGATCACTTCGACATTGCTGGTATTTCTTCCTGTCAATGAATGTATCCTGTTTCCTTTCTTATACGTCAGGTTATACCAGCTCCAGGGTATCATAATATCAGGAAAACAACTCGCATGTGGGAACTTAAACAGTTTATAGTGACAGACAACATGTCTGATCAACCTACCTGCCACCTTTTACAGGGCATTTTGCCATTTGATTGGTAATGTCAAGGGTTAATGGATAATCTTAGTAATATTTAACTATAGCTGATATTAATGTTTTGTGTGTCTCAAAACCGGCCTGATAAAAGTCTATTTTTAGGATTTTATATATGCAGCTAATAGGGTTATCCATGGTAAATATTAGAATTCAAGCTCTGAAATACTTTTGAAAAATCAAAGGTTTGCTTTGAAAAAGTGTAAAGACACCAATAGACCTGTAAGTTGTATTCTGTGCTTAAACGGGTGCAACACTAACATGGGCCGTATGTTAACAGAGGCCCCATGCTAATACGCACTCCAAGTTAACACAGGCCCTATGTTAATACGGACTCCATGTTAACACAGGCTCCATGCTAATACGCACTCCAAATTAACAGAGGCCCCATGCTAATACGCACTCCAAGTTAACACAGGCCCTATGTTAATACGGACTCCATGTTAACACAGGCTCCATGCTAATACGCACTCCAAATTAACAGAGGCCCCATGCTAATACGCACTCCAAGTTAACACAGGCCCTATGTTAATACGGACTCCATGTTAACACAGGCTCCATGCTAACACGGGCCCCACGCTAATATAGACTCCATGCTAACAGGGGCCCCACGCTAATATAGACTCCATGCTAACATGGGCCCCACGCTAATATAGACTCCATGCTAACATGGGCCCCACGCTAATATAGACTCCATGCTAACATGGGCCCCACGCTAATATAGACTCCATGCTAACATGGGCCCCACGCTAATATACACTCCATGCTAACAGGGGCCCCACGCTAATATAGACTCCATGCTAACATGGGCCCCACGCATAACAGTGAACTTGACTGATTCTTTAAGTAGTTTCAGTGTTGCTTCTCTGAAGAGAAATCCGGCTTCGAAGGAATCAATTGAGGAGAAGCTTAATATGTGTAACTGCAGCAGTGAGGCCTATGCTGCACGTGTGTATGTGTGCGTGTGTGTGTGTGTGTGTGCGTGTGCGTGCGTGTGTGTGTGTGTCTGTCTGTCTGTCTGTCTGTCTGTCTGTCTGTTGAGGGGGGCTGCACTGTGTTAAAAACCTATACAGGACAACATGCTCATCAGATTAGTGTCTTCTCTGGTTCAGATTATAATACATTGGAAAGAGGAGGCGCTGTTCAGTTTGTTGCTGTTACAAAAGGTTTCCGCGACAAGAAACACAACACAAGTTAAGACGCTTTGAGTACAGAACCCAGCGGACATGAGAATGAGCCAGGCCGTTCCAGGGTGGGTGGCCGGGGCTACTCGTCATGGATGGGAAGGGCTGGAAGCAGCCCCCTCCTCGTGTTGGGGGGCTTGAGGCCTTGAAGCCAGGGAGCAGGTGGAAGGCGAGGGCAGGAGCACACGTGGGGTCTGACACCTGGAGGGAGGGATTTACAGGAATGTTAGCACTGCAAACATGTTCATAGTGTTACGGTATCATCAAGCAGCAGGAGGCAGGATAGCTGGGGCACAGATACTGCAGTATCACGTAGTGCTTTCACATCAGCAAGTGACTGCAGCCAGCAGCACCTTTTACCACCACTCCAACCATCATGAGGGGCCCCCTGTTGACCACAAACAGTCACAAGACTGGGGGCCTCAAAGAAACTTTTTGAGAGTGGCCCCAAAAACTACAAACCCACCTCAGAGACTTGACTGTTTATGCACATTTGTAGTTCACAGAGTAGATGCCTTTTTTAATTAGCTACAGATTTGAGAACCTGTCGAAGCTTCCAACGTAACTGGTTTTGTCACTCGTGACCTTCGTGGTAAAGATCTGTGCCCTTGGTGCTATGAAATGATGAGCGATGGCTGACATCTTCGACGAGTTTACTGTTCACAATGTACAATTCTCACTTGTCTTTTTAAGGAATGCCAGACTCATTTGCCGTGATCAGCGCTGTGTGACCTTTGGCTGCCCTTGCTTGCTTTGAATGTCTCACATGACCCGACGGGTTCGCTCACCAGGACCGAGACTTTTTGACTCGCGCGGCGGCAGCCATCTCCCTGTAGGTGGCGTTGTCCAGCAGTAGGTCCCTGCTCAGCTGCAGCGCCAGGTCCTGCTCCAGGTGTGTCTTGGGGAAGTCCAGGTGGAACACAGCGGGTGGGGTCATGTCCAGCTCCAACAGCATGATGTTCTCAGCCTGGGGTAGGATGATGAGGTGGGAAGTTGGCACACAAGGCGCCCTGGTGTCTCGAGGTTTCCAAGGCAACTAGCGGGAGGCTAAGCAGGGATTCCCTGCATCTCTGTGCCCTCATGAAGTTACCTTACAGGAGGCTCCATCTTCCAATCACTTACCCAGTACAAGGCACAAGGTGCTAATATATTATCCCCATTGGAATCAATGACGCAATGACTTATCAGTTTGAAGTTCCCATATCAATGGCCATGTTAATATCACACCCCCTTAGTATCAAAGGAGCATCCACCAACTAGGTACCTAGAGAGTGAGGTTGACGACCTACCCGGTACCTGGAGAGACTGCCCATGGCGATCGCGTTGCGGGCATATTGGCTGATTGGCCGCTTGTACCCCACCGCTGAAGCTGGTCTCCTTTTCATCTGCATGAATTTACTGCAACAAGAAGAGGAGAAAAGGCCATTCACCTTCAATGTCCTTCTGAAGTTCAGCCTGAGATTCCACTTGCTAGTTCTGTCTCATCCACATTCATTCCTACGCTTTCCCAGCACAAACTGACCCCTTAATGTTTCAGAGCATAAACACAAAGGCCTTGTAAAACGTGAATCACACAGCAGCTTGGACAACATGCCGTAATCATTTTTGACAGTGTCAGATTATGTGATTGTAAGCATTTTTCTAATTACAGACTTAAATAACAGTCTAGGGGTGAAAGAGAAGGTCAGTTTGGTAGAGTACAACAAGACTGTGATCAGCTGAAGGAGTCCAAAATCATGCAAACTGTTTTACGTCACAGTGTGACTGACCTCCTGCACCAAAAGTTGCTAAATCCCACAATTCAGGTAATAACGTGGCATCTAATTCTTCACATTCACCAAGGTCAGGCTAGACCACTTTGCACAGACTGTAAAAAGACCACATCAAATACTGCATGCCACATGTAGAGTTCCCCGCATGCCTAATCGGTTCAATACTGCATTAAACATCGCACATTTTTTAAAAGATCATTTAGATTGCTAGAGTCCAAGCAGGTTGCCTCAGAGCCTGTAAACGTGGAATCTTCGGTGTGTGTCGAACACTTTGCACAAGCAGGTGAACCACCCAGATTGAGATGAAGGAAAGGGACGAATGCCAAGCCGACTGGCCTTGGGGGAGGGCGGCCTCTGCAACCCCCCCCATCTGCGACCTTGCCGGCGGTGACGGAGACGCGGTGACAGACCTCGTCTGCCCGTCAGCGATGTGCCAAGGTGATCGGTGCTGAGATAACAGAGGAAACGCCCAGACATTCGAGCCAAGCAACTCATACTCAGCACAAAGGCTTCTTATTCCACTAAGTGTTGTTTGTGACCGTCCTTAAGCAGACACTAGAATGAGTAAATATTAACAAGAGGCTGCCATATGGCCAACATCTCCCTATCGGCTCCCCACTCTTTATTGCCAAGAAGAAAAAAACCTACTATCATCTTGTGTGAGCCTATTATAAAGCAATATATCCATCTAAGCTGTATAATAGCAGACAAATCACATTGTGTTCATGTGCTTATGTGTTCCAGTCTCATGTTGAAGCCTCTTCATACTGCAGAAGGGACTGAGAGGTGACCTGGCAGCCAGAGGTAGGACGTTTGGTGTCCGTGTTTTTGAAAGGGCCTCTATTCTCGCCAAGCGTTGCTGTCAACATGGAGGAATGACGTGTGGACATGAAGGTGACTTTCAGGGACAGAGACCTCACACAGCACACTAACTGAAATCTGTACTTTTCAACATCTCCTTTCCTTCCTTTTTTTTTTGCTGCTTACCTACCTCCCTTCCTCCTCAGATATGTCTCTCCTGGCAGTGACGCTTCCCCCTGCAGAACTCCAGACCTCACATGCAAAAGACATTCTGACTCTCCATGCAGACGCTCAGACGCACTGCACTCGCAGCCGGGGTTTCAGCATCACTGTAGTGTCAAGAGGGCCGATCTTGAACATGCACGTTTAAAGCACTTGGAAATCTTGAAGACAGAAGCAAGCTAAGCCGCTATTGTCTCCGGCTCTGCAGTGAAATCGCCTCTTTTGTTTATTGATAAAAATAAACATCGTTTTCAATCTGGATTCAGAGATCCAGCACTGGCATTAGAAACCGCTTCTTCTATCTGCTAATCAGATGACTTCATTTAGAATAACTTAGACCAGGATTGAGGTCTTCAGAGATGTGGGGCCGAATAGCACTGTCTGATCTGGCTGCCTACAGGATGTGGTAGGTGGGCCCATGCTGGGTAAGATCACTCACTTCTCAGCAGGAACGAGAGGCTGGAACCTCCATTGGTCCTCCTCATTATCAAAGACGAGCCTGTTCATTATCTTGTTCTTCTCTTCGGGTGGGATGAAGTTCTCAATGATCAGGTACCTGAAGCAGGTGACAGGGCATGGTCTGTACCTTCTGAAAAAGTAGCTAACGAGTCTAGTTAGTGAAGATCAGATTTAAAAGACAATTATGAGAAGCAGAGGAGTCTCTGAAGCTGGCAGTGTGTTTAGGTGCCGAGGTTTAGGTTGACCTACTGCTGCTGTTTTCCTGGATTTTACATTAACTGGAGAAACTGCAGCAGTGTTTACCCAAACCAGTCCTCAGGGCGCACTGGACAGATCCACATTTTTGTTTTATTCCAGTTCCCAGCCCACCTGTAAGGTATTTAGAGAGGTTAAGATGTTCTGGGAACTGGGATAAAACTAAAATGTGGACCTGTCCAGTGTGCCCCATGGACCGGTTTGGGAAGCACTGAAGTAGAGAATGTTCCTCAGTCTAGAGGTGTGGTCACACTAGTGCAAAAAAAATACTCATGTCTCATTCATCGCCATTATAGCTGCAGAACGGGAAAATCAGATTCCTCACTTCCCACGGAATAGCGATTTCACAGAGTTCATCTTAATTGAACTTTGACCTGCAATTTCACGTAGCTCAACCAATCGTGTGTGCTATGGGTGGGGCTGACCTTTCAGCTTCATTGGTTGTGGGCCGTCGAACAGCCAATTCTTTTAAACTGTCGACTGCCAGAATATAAATTTGTAAACAGGAGAATTCAGATAGGTCTTTAAGGCAGAAGACATATTACAGCCCATTTTATAACATCGCTTCACACTTAGCTCTCCAGGCTAGAAGGCTAATCAATATTGACTGTAATAGGCAGTTTAAATACGTATTTTAAACGCAAAATATATGTCACTTATTCCTTATTAGCAGTATTCCTTATTAACGTCAATGCACCAACATTGTTTTGAAACTAAACGTCATGTCCTGCTCCATTTTCGATCCGCGCTGTGAAGACGACAAGATTTTTTTTCATGCTAGTGTGACCGCACCTTAATCTGAAAAACTTCACCGTGAAGGTCAGTCAGAGACCAGGTTTCGCGTGGAGATGCCTCTTAAAGAGGGTGGAGGCTCACTTGAACTTGAGCTCCCTGGTGAGCTCATTCTGGGTCTGCTCCAGCTCCTGCCGGGCCTTCACATGCTCGTCGTTGACGTCCATGATCTCCGCCTTCACGGCCTGCAGCTTCGCGAACAGCTGCGAATGCAAGGGAGAAACGGGATGAAGAGATAAGACTCTAAGTACAGGGTCTGGGCATGGAGCAGGAAGCAGGGAGCGGGGGAGGGGTACTGAAGGAAGTGGGGGCTTCCATTCTGCAGGCAAAGCCTGGCCATCCAGGCAGCCGTCTCCTAGCAACCGCTCAGTCACCCACAGCAACACTCCGTCACCAAAGCTATTGCCTTGCCCCTCCCCACAGAAACACCATCCTGCAGGGAGCCAGAGAACAAGCATCTACTAGGTCCTTCCGATGATTCCATCAGGCTATACATGTGCCTTTGCAGTTAGCTGACCTCCCCGCATGCTGTTAAGAGAGATCCCTCGACACACAACCACGGAAAACAGGCAGGGCCATGCCCCGTGCGCCAGTCCTTCCAGAAGATGAGTGAATGAAAACACAAAGGCTGGTCCTCCAGTCAACTCCACAAAACCTAAGCATGGCACGTGGTCACGTGATGGGTTTCCTGCAGCAGGACGGCTCACGGTTGAAGACTTTAGGATGACCTGAACCATGATCCATGTACATATGTAAATGTCATTCTAAAGGTCAGCTGAAGCTCGCTGGCTGTAATGTCAGGAAGAGTGGATAAAGTCTAACACCACTTCAAGTCCATTTCACCTAAGAGTTTTCAGAATATACACTGTGTACTGACTATATATATATATATATATATATATATATATATATATATATACACACACACACACACACACACACACACACACACACACATTCAACTCGCCTGAAGGCTTAGTTTTACCTACATGCCACATTTTAATAACACCATACTTGAAGACCACTTCCACAACTAAGGCGAAGAGAAAGTATGATCTTCTCAATGTCAAACAGAGGTCAGCTGGCTCTTTGTTAGAATGCAGTCAGGGGGTGGCGGGGGGGGAGCTTTTGCAAATGACGGGCAGGGTGTTAGTAGGAGGGGAATATTGCAGACGTGGCCCTGGTGGCCGGGGGGGCAGCTTTCACCGGGCACCCCTGGAATGGCTATGGAGGTTAGCGTCGGCCGGCCAGATGGCAAGCTGCAGGCGATGCGCTATGGCGATGGGGAGTCACGGGGTAAAGACAAACCTTTTTATACTGATAAAGTGTGCATGTGTCCGGAGAGCGGCAGAGCGACAGGACGAGACTCATCCAGTTTACAGGGAGGGGGCAGAAGAGGGACAAGGCACAGAAGGCGTCCGATTAGACCGGGGGGCTACACACACTCATCTACTGATCCTAGGAGGTCATCTCCGTCGTACAATATGAGCTGAAACACGGACATTAGCAGAAATCCTACCCGGTTCAACGGCTCCAGTTTTTGACACGCGAGTGTGACGTAATGAAAAGAGGTCACACCTGTGCTCCAGTTACTGTCACATGTGTGTCTCTCGCTACACCCCAGGAACAGAAAAACGGGGGCCGGACTTCAGAGCGACCTCTCATTTATTAAACCTTAAATCGCTTTAACCTCAGCACCTTGTTCTCCTACATGTATGTTATTGTATATTGAATATTGTATATTGCATGCATATTGTGTGTATACTGCATATATTGTATGTTTTTGTAATGACTGTTTTGTCATTTGCTATTTTTATTGTTCTTAATCATCCATGTTGCTTAATTCTGCAGGGAGGTATGCAAGCAAGCATTTTGTTTTACTTGTACAAATAACAGTACAGCTTCTGAATCTTTGAATCCAGGACTCAACATAAGGCACGGAGAAGGATTGGCGACATTGTAGCATGCAGCAGGTGATGATGTCACTCCTCAGTCCTGTAGTTAGTGTTCAGATCATGTGTACGGGCGTGTAAAACCGGAACAGTGTTTAATCCTGTTCTGGGTCTTACATATCGTTTGCCAAACACTTTCACATACACTGTCCTTTTTGCATTTGCTGGACTCCCTGTCCCTTGTGGAGCCGGTGTCAGGGCTGTTGTACAGCATGAAAGGGAGATACACAGTCATACACCTTGGGCAACCTTTAGAGACACCAATTAGCCTAACTGCATGTATTTCAACTGTGGGAGGAAACCTGCATGACAAGCAGAGGACATGCAAACACCTCACACACACAGAGTGGGATTTGAACCCTCAACCCTAAAGGTGAGAGCCATCATACATCGACCTTTAATCACATCTGCACTGTGTTCACTGTAGAGCACATTGCTAATGGCTACTGATGTCCTTCGGTTATTAGCGGCCTGCGGGGCGATGGATCAGGAGATCTGAAGTCCAGCTCACCTTCTTCAACTTCTTAGTCTTGAGCTCCACCTCCTGCTGCAGTGAGGAAAAGGTCTCTCTGAGCTCCAACGTCTCCTCATCCTGCAGCAACATCTGCTGCTGCATCTCTCGCTCGCAGCGCGTCTGCCGGCAGAAAGAGAAGCATGGCTCACTTTGCCAGGAGAGACCCCCCCAACATGACACCCCCATCCTGTGACCCCCCCACCCATGTTCGATCAACAGCTAGTGTGAAGCAGCTCAAGAAAACCTGAGTCCATGAAACTAGTGTTTTTACAGAAATAATCCAAGAGTGGGAATGGAATCATTTTTGGCAGGTTGCATTATGTGCAGAAACCCCAGGAAAAGCATTTCCTGACTGTCCTTTTGTTCCCAGGAAAAATTATGGAGGGAAAAATACAGCAGAAGATATAAGCAGAGAGGCGGGCAGCAGGGATGCCGATTGTCACCATTCGCCATGAGATGGACCTCCGGGCACGCGGTTCTGATCCGATTTGTCATGCATTCGTGCAGTGTGTTCACCACGGACAGGCCGAGCAGAGACAGCGGCATTGGTCGATGCCCTTCATGAAGGTGTACGGGTGTAACGAAATCTGATGTGGAGAGCCACACAACCCACACAGCTAGAAAAGCGATCGCTGAAAGACCCTCCACCAAGGTTACCTCTCACACTCTATGACCAGTTCATCTCTTTCCCTACAACCACCTTTTTATGGTATGATACTGAGCACAGTCATGTGACCACATTGGTTTGCATTTTTGTCTTGCAAGAAACTTCAAAGTGGCATCAACACTGCACTCCACAGATATACTACTCACGTAGTAATAATCAAAACAAAACTGCTTCCTTTTCATAAGGCATAGTTCAGACAGAACCATTCACTGCAAATGCAAAATAGTTTCCTATAAAAAGGGACATTTATATTTGTATCTGAACTCCCCCACTTTGCAAATGAAGGCTATGGTATCTTCCATCAGTGAAGATGGAATAAGTGATAAGACTAAAGATCCAGCCCTGATTTAAATGGTTTAGATGGGAGATTCCCTCAGGACCGAGACTGTCCGAGGAGTAGAAGATCAGAGCTGAGGAAGATGGGCCCCTGAGGATTGTGGGAAATCAGCATGCTGGCTGTCTTGTGTCACTTTGGCCCTTTGGGGGATGCAGTCCATCTTCCCTCACTATAAATGTTATTAATTCTATTTTAACTAACACAATATCTTTATGCAGGCACCTGTAAATGTGAGACCATATGAGAGATGGTTTGGGAGCCTCTCTAAGGAAGGATGGCTGTACCTGCTCAGCGATCTCCTGCCTCTTCAGTTCCAGCATCTTCTGCTGCTCATTGGTGTGGTCAATGATGGTTTTCCCCCCCAACCAGGAGCTTGCTTTCCATGGCCTGTTGATGAGAGGGGAATGCAAACGGTCAGCAGCTGGACACATGGGGGAAAGTTTGGGCACAGCGGCTCAGAATTCAGCAGAAAGCTCCCAGCAGAAGCATGACTGTGACTGGCAAGTTTAGGCCAATGTAGGTTTGGGCGATATGTAATGTTTCATACCCTGATACCGTGCAGCCATTGTACGACATGGTATAAGGTATTTGTAATGCAGGTATTTTGAAACTTGGGGGTGAAATGTGCCAAGTGGGGGGGGGGGAGGGGCAGTTAAATTCACAGGCCAGCCAAGAATTCAAAATGTCACAGCACAGTCAAGTACGCATGTTGACTTACACCCCTAAAGTGAATATGCCTGGATGTTAGCATTTAATTACTGGCTTTAGCAGTTCGCTTTTGCTCGGACCCTTATAGTGCCTCCAAGGCCAGAGACATGACTGGGCCCCAGGAGGATCTGAATGAGCCCCCAGCACTCCACACCAAATCTGCGTTCTTCTAAATCACACAGTAAGTCATTCTGTGAAAACTGAGATTCAAATTCCTGAATTCTGGTTTCTGGGTGGGGGGGGGTGAATCAATCTAAGGCGGCGGGGAAAGGTCACGCCTTGCCTAGGGGTCTCTGGCCTCCATCTGGGAATTAGGCAGCAGGGGTAAATGACGCAATCAGTCTTTCAGTGGAATTATCCATGGGGGGGGGGGGGGGGGGCTGTCACACTCAGTATTCACGTATACTGGGAGGCTATGACCAACCTCCAGAAATGAACCCTATCATCCAGCCCTCCCAGAATCAGGGAATGAAGACAGAGAGTAGCAACCCCCCCCCCGCAGTTAAACAGCCTCTTCCTCGCAGACAGCAGATGGTCAGTACATGGCAGAACACCTCTGTGGGTCCTGGGATTTGATGGTCTGCACCACGGCAGAGGCAGGAACGCCCGGAGAACGAGGGCACACTTCACTTAGGGCTTTTTTTCCCTGATCGCGGGGGATGATATCTACAAATAAATGGGATTATTCCAAATTCTGTACTGAGGATTAAGACAGATATACATGCTGTCATTTCATGTACCACTTAAAGCATATAGTAAATAAAATAAAAAGCTTTTTCTGCTGGGTTGCATATTCCTGTAACTAACATGCTCAGCACCCACTCATATATCACCCAGTACTTGATCCTGAACACCCCCTCCCCACCCCCCACTACCACCACTGTGGCCATGTTAGGTCAATAAAAACGCATAAACCACTGGAAAGACACAAGAGTCCAGAACTGGATGTAAATCCTCCCCTCAGCTCTAACACTCCTGATTCCGCTCCCATAATCCCCTCTGCTTCACATGCTAATTTTCAGCTCGCCTGCCTGCAGCCTTCTGGAGCTCCATGTGGTGCATTTAGAGCGATAACACACACTGCTTTAGGTCTAGCTGGTGGGTTTTCACAGCCTGCGGGCTGCAGAGTGACTGCTGCACTGGCGACCTCGCCTGCTTCTGTATTCTGCCCCGATTTGGTCTCATAACAACCAGCACTCTGTCTGCTCTGCTCAGCGCTCGGGGTTGGGGCCATCTGATTGGTGCGTCCTTCTGCTGCAGCTCTGCTCATTGGCTGTGCGGGGGAACAGGCTAAAAATATAACCCAATGTAAAAACACCTGCAGAGACAATTAGGTCTTCAGTTCCTCCTGATACAGGACACAAGCTTCACTGCTGGAGCCCATTCAGACTGTGGCTGTACTCTACCCTGGATGTAACAATAAGAACAAAAACTGAATTCAATATAGGCTAATTTGCTATCTTTATATTTAATAAGAACAGCTACCCTTTATATTTTCAGTGAGAGAACAATAGTATTATTTACTAATAATGTTATTTGATATTGTTTTCTATAATTATGCCAATGCATTATATAATAGCCTGTTTAAAAATATTCTAGGTACAGCTAACCAACAGACAGTGCTAAAAACCAGTATTACTGTGCCTGCTTCATTTGCAACTACAGTCATTTATGGCATTATGCTTTAAGGCAGTTTTAGCAATAAATCTACTAGTGTTTTACTGTGTAAAAAACTGGCAAGGAGACAATAGACCTGAATACCTCGAACTGTCATAGGACGGAGGGCGGTCGCTGAATCCACTGCAACATCAGCCTCAAAACGGTACCGTCAATTGTCAGGCTACAATGCATTATGGGAAGAGTGCGATTCACTGACACACAAGGCACAGAGCTGTAACGTGAACCCCATGGTTCCCTTCCCGCAGAAATGCAGATCCCCGAAAAAACAACAACATTGTATTAGAGGATAAAAGCAGTTCTTTTAGATGGAAAGAAATTGATTTTAAAACGTCAGGTGTTGACCATACCAGCGAATCAAAAACAGCTAAATGAATAGCGGTGCATCACTTTGGAAGTAGCTTCGCTGCATAGCGCAGCTTCAGATCTGAAGCCCTTCATCCTGGAGACGTAAAGCACAGGGGTGATACTAAGCCAACATTTAAAAGTTTAACATTTAAACAAGACACTAGTGAAGTCAAAGAAGCACACGGAATGTTCCAGAACACTTCAGAGCAGAGCATCCACAGGTAATGGTAAATAAGATTTGGAAAATATCAGGATGACTCATCACTGTTAGTACAGATGAGGCTCTGGTGGACCTTAGGGACCAGCAGCTAGACTCTGAGTCAGCGATTTCAGCTTTTATTTTGACTTGACCTCAAACTGCCAAACCTAAGAGCTGACTAGTGGAATCGTCCCTGTAGAAATGCTGGCACAAGGTGTACGACACCACAAAGCATCCCCAGCAAACAAATCAGCAGCAGATTTCCTAGATGAATCTTATCCATCAATTCATAGGTAGATGGAAAAAAGAGGCTTATTCAATGCTTCTTATCCTGCACACCCTACCTGAGGGCCATGCCTTTTGACAGGGGGGGGGGGGCACCGTTGGAGCTGAAATGATTCAGGAACCGCGACTCACTGGATGGGGATGAAGTCCCTTGCAGTAATTCTCTCACACACACATACAGGGCACTGGGGTCAGAAGAGACTCTGAAAAGCTGGATGCAGTGAATAAGGGACGAGGGTGTGTCTCCTGTGCTCTAATGGCAGTGGGATATGGCGGTGCAGCAGTGACATGTGACTTGAATATAAGGCAGGTTAATCGTTTGATTTAGGCTGCCAAAGCGAGGAGGCCGAAATGAATGTATCCCATGATGCTCTGATCCTGTGTTATTAATGACAAAATAAAAGGTGTTAAGGAGGAACGAGGAAGATATGAAGCAGCTCAAGGAAGGCATGGTCATAGAGAAATCACAGCCTCTCCCACAGCACCCCCCAGCTCTGCAATAACAGTGACTTGTGAGCTAAACAGGCAGACGGCACAGTACCAAGCATCAGAAACCTAACAATGACGGCTTTGTATGCCCGCCCCCCCCGACCACCCCCCATCACTTCAAGTCCATACAATGAGCTTTTTTTCTGGCATTAACATGACTAATTAACGTTGCCTCAGTGCCTTTCATTGGGGGTTAGTGACCTCTCCAAGACGGAAGGCCTGTGAGAGAATGGGTGGAGAACCCTCACTGCAAGCAAGGCTCCCTGGAACGGAGAGCCTCACAAGGTGGATGATGCTTATCGAATGGAGATGAGTATCAAAGCTGGTGTCAATACAGTGGAAATCTCACATTTTATTTATGTAGCAGAGACTATTATCCAAAGCAACATGCGTTTTTTTTTTTTTTCAGCGAGACCAGGACCGAGCAGCAGTAACTGGCAGTTAAGGGCCTTGATTAAGGTGAAATCCATCATTGAAATCATTCTACTGATCCACGGACTTAATACGATGACCTTCTGATCATAGGCAGAGTGTCCTAACTGAGTACTGACCCAATTTATTAGCGATCATCAGGTCATCTGGTGGTCCATCTGCCACTAAAGACAACCCGAATACAGCTACACCTACAAGGCAGCATTTCTACAGTTTTCCTAACAGCCTGACTATTCAAGACCATGCAACCCTTCGCGTCGGTATGAAGAGGGATCCTGGACAGATGAGAGCAAGTAACTCTCCAATGACAACAGCAAACTGCTACCTCTTCACTGGAACTTCAGACATTTACACAAAGTAAGTGGCAGCATCCGAAACTTTACTGTACACACTTCAATAAAAGCAAGACCAAGATTGTCTGTGGGCTGGGTAACACCACCTTGTGGTTCTGGTGGTGATGTTCCTTGTAGAGGGTTTATTTCAAACAAACGGACAAATTGATTGCAATTTATTCCCCATGTTTAAGCCCAATACAGAAAGAAAATGGAAATCTGCTTATTCTGTTATGCAAAGAGATGTTTATGTTTGACAGAGGATTCAGACCTCAGCCATCCTTCTGGTCTGAAGCTCGCTGGCAGCCTGCTGTTCACTCATCAATGTTTCAGCATGGACGGGCAGCCCTCAAAGGAGTTAAACCAGGTGATCAGCAGCATTTCCTGATTTTTGTAGTTAAAGTTAGAGACACACAGCACTTCCTGTGATTTTTGTAGGTACACTTAGTGATGCTCAGCACTTCCTGTGATTTTGTAGGTACATTCAGTGATGCTCAGCACTTCCTGTAATTTTTGTAGGTACTCTCAGTGATGCTCAGCACTTCCTGTGATTTTTGTAGGTACTCTCAGTGATGCTCAGCACTTCCTGTGATTTTTGTAGGTACTCTCAGTGATGCTCAGCAATTCCTGTGATTTTTGTAGGTACTCTCAGTGATGCTCAGCACTTCCTGTGATTTTGGCAGGTACTTTCTGTGATACTGAGCACGATGAAAATCATGTTTCATAATGACGCGATATGTGAGTGAAAAACCGTTTATCCTACTGGGTCGTGGGGGGTCCGGAGCCTATCCCGGAAGCAATGGGCAGGGAACGAGGCAGGGAACAACCCAGGATGGGGGGCCAGCCCATTGCAGGGCACACTCACACACCATGCACTCACACATGCACACCTACGGACAATTTAGCAACTCTTCATGTAGTCATGGGAGTTAAATATTTAAGCCATTGCAGATTCACATCTGTATTTTTGCATTATAAATATCCATGGTGCCTCATGCTATTAACCCAGAAACAGGACTACAGGACAGGGAGGATGAATGTGAAGGGGGAATATGCCCCCCGGCACGTTGGTTCAGCCCAGCAGTGGTACATACTCTCAAAGGCTCTTCCCAGAATCCTCCAGCCCTGCCTGTCAGCACCATCTTCTCTTCCTGTACATTTTCCCCAGTGACAGGTGAGCTCTGATAATCAATCTAGCACAGATTTACAGGACAAACAAGTGTCCATGGGCAACGTAAGAGCAGGTGAAGCTAATTTAATTCTTACTGTATTCATGCCATCCATTTTCCATGCTGGCTTAATGAGTACAGGGTCATTTTGAGCCTGGAGACAGAAGGCAGAGAGGCGCCCTGGCTGGGGTTCCGGTCCATCACGGGGAGATCACTCTCACACAGCATCGTGCGCAGTGGGAGATTCAGAGGCACACCTGCCCAAATGCAGGGAAGGGGGAAGTAGCTGTAGGAAACGCCATGAATTTACAGTCTAAGATTTATAGAATTTATTTGTAACTAATTGTATTAATTGTATCTGTATATATATTTGGCACTTAGTTATATACTAACTGCATTTCATTGGCTCTGTACCTTTATTCAGCACAATGACCACGAAGTTGAATCAAATCTAAAAAAAATGTGTAGAAAACAGGCAAACTGCGTACGTACACACACACACACACACACACACACACAGACCTGTACTCATATCTTTGTTGGGACCAAACAAAACACAAATCTGTGATTGCGGTCACAGATTTAAAAAAAAAATCTAATTTCCCCTTGTGGGGACTGAAAAAAATGGTTGACATGACAACAGATTTTAATCATATTTTGTCCCCACAATGTAATGCGTACCTGGACCACACACACACGCTGAGACCCTCCCCGTGCAGTGAGTACTGTGTAGTGCTAACCGCTAACCCGCTCACTTGGATGCTCGGCGCCATGACGCTCGCAGAGGCCCACTGCTCACGGGGCCTTGATGTCTGAGGAGGAAACGAAGCTGACAGGAAGACCAAGACGCCATGACTCACCGTGTCATTATTCACACAACAGGACACACACACACAAAAGGGCATTTCTCTAATGCTTTTCCACTTCCGTGCAGCTGTGTGTCCGAGTACGCAGCACGGATATGCAGATTAGTAGTGTTACATAGTGCAGGACATTTATATAGTACAGTTATAGACATTATTAAACATTAGTGCAGCCTTTTCTCTAACTAACAGAGGTTAAACCAGTTTACCTGTCTAAAGCAGGCTGGGGTACCCCTGGGTAGCATGCCAGGAACCATTAAACCTTGATGGTATGCTATGCGAACAGGAATTTGTGGAGATGCAGACACTCCGGGACAGACCTGCCTGCCCTCCTGTCCATAGATGCAGTGGGCGCTCCCCTCTGCGTTATACCGGCCCGACCTAGTATATGTCCCAAAGTGCAAAAACAGATGTTTGCTAGAACACAGTCTACCACAGTGTGTTACAGAGAACACAGTCTATCTCAGTGCATGATGGAGAACACAGTCTTCCTCGGTGTGTGATGTAAAACACAGTCAAACTCAGTGTGTGAGGGAGAACACAGTCTACCTCAGGGTGTGACAGAGAACACAATCTGTCTCAGTGCATGATGAAGAACACGGTCTACCCACTACTGATTTTCATTTAAGGCGCTGTGCGTTCCTGGCATAATTCCAGACAAATGTAAGGGGGGGAAAATGAATAAAACAAAATCTATATGTTCTGGGTGACCTGTAGATGAGAAGCACACTGAATATTTAATGTGGTGTCACATAAGAGTCACCTGAAAGTCAAGGAGGTACAATGAACCATGTGGGAGTGGCAGAGGTAATGCGACCATGTGACCATACGACCATGTGACAGGGAATCATGGAGCAGGAGTATCTCCAACATGGACTTTAACACTCATTACTTAGGTGGGATCATCAGCCAAAAACACCTGCATCCTCAAAAAGACCTGGAGGACAATGTCCATCACTGAAGCTTTCCCACGACACAACATTTATCAGTATAAATCAGCAAAGACAAACCATTTTAGCCATTTTTTATCATCAACCTGTGAAAACTGCAGGGTGACTGCTTGATGAGATCAGTAACACTTTACTTAAAGCAGTCATATATTTGCATTGTACATACCCTCACAATGCATTATAATGCATTCATAAAGCATTATAAACACAGCTATAAATATTTACAAAATGTCATAACATTATAGCCATGTTCAATATGCATTGCGAATGCTCTCATCTATAATACATTATAAATATTTTCATAATGCATTATACTTACACCTTCATAATGTATTCATTAAGTATTCAATAAACATTCATAAACATCATGTATGCATACCCTAACATCCTAACATCTCTTAACAGCTGTAATATACATTAATAACAAACATTATATAATAATAAGAAACATTTTAATTGCATAATCATGTAATGTATGTTACTAATGTATATTAATGCTGTTAAAGGATGTTAGGATGTTCAGGTATACTTGCATGCTGCTTATGAATGTTCTATGAATGCATTATGAAGGTGCACTGAATGTGTTATGAATGCATTATGAATGTGCACTGAATGTGTTATGAATGCATTATGAAGGTGCACTGAATGTTCCATGAATGCATTATGAAGGTGCACTTAAGGTAAAGCGTTACCTACAATTCTTTAGATACAAAATTGACATTTACCTACTGTGAAATTTTACTGAGCTACCTTATATTATTCCCCTATTTCACAAAGCAGGATCCACAGTTTAAACACACATAGAGTTCTTTATACCATATTGTCACTGTTGATGCCTATAGACTATAGATGTCATGTGGAAAGTTTGCACAGGTTCTGGCAGAGAGGACAGTGACAGTACCTCACTTGTCTTAAGGGACAGTAAAAGAAACTAACCTGACACAGAAAACAGTGACGGTAAATGATCTGACACAGAGGGCAGTGACAGTAACTGACCTGACTTAGGGGACAGTGACAGTAACTGACCTGACACAGAGAGCAGTGACAGTAACTGACCTGACTCAGAGGACAGTGACGGTAATTGATCTGACACAGAGGGCAGTGACAGTAACTGACCTGACTTAGGGGACAGTGACAGTAACTGACCTGACTTAAGGGACAGTGACAGTAACTGACCTGACACACAGGGCAGTAACCTGACAAAGGATCAGTGCCAGTAACTGACCTGACTCAGAGGACAGTAACAGTAACTGATCTGACACTTAGGGCAGTGACAGTAACTGACCTGACTTAGGGGACAATCATAGTAACTGGCCTGACTTAGGGGACAGTGACAGTAACTGACCTGACTTAGGGGACAGTGACAGTAACTGACCTGAGTCAGAGGACAATCATAGTAACTGGCCTGACTTAGGTGGACAGTAACAGTAACTGACCTGACTTAGGTGACAGTGATAGTAAGTGACCTGACTTAGGGGACAGTAACAGTAACTGACCTGACTTAGGTGACAGTGATAGTAAGTGACCTGACTTAGGGGACAGTGACAGTAACTGACCTGAGTCAGAGGACAGTGACAGTAACTGACCTGACTTAGGGGACAGTGACAGTAACTTATCTGAGTCAGAGGACAATCGTAGTAACTGGCCTGACTTAGGTGGACAGTGACAGTAACTGACCTGACTTAGGGGACATTACCATTTTAGGTACCCACAAAGATCTGTGAATGTAATCAGCCTAAAACTGCCAAAACTCTTGTATTTTGTTTGGTTACTTATAGTTAAATATAGGGCTGGGTAGGGGTTAAGGTCGTCATGTTAGAGTTTTCCCCATAGAAATTAATGGAGACTCCCCACAAAGACATAATTACAAACATGTGTGTGTGTGTGTGTGTGTGTGTGTGTGTGTGTGTGAGTGTGTCTCAAAGGAGAGAAAATGAAACATTCCAATGTACCTGTACTCATATTTGTACAAATGGTAAACAGAGCATCATTCCACTGTCACGTCCACTCGATGTGTGCTTCATGTGCCTTTGAAAGACTACTGGACGAGTACACAGGAAAGATGAATCTCTGAACTCAACAAGGAAAAATGAAATTCGGTAGAATATTCAGCTGAATAACATCAAATGAAAATAGACCTGCAAACATCTGCAAGTCAAGACTAGCTCTGGGAAATAAATGGCAGGCACAGAGTTCTGTGTCTCATTGTCATGTTCCTGCCCCTTAAAGACAAATCTCTTGCCAGAAATGAATATATTTAGTGGAACTGTTAAAAATAAATCCTTTCATATAGCCAGGTTTGTAATTAATTCAATGAATTATGAAGCACATTTATTTCCTCTTACATATCTGTTTAATGTGTAGGAAAGTTAATATTTAGCTGTATTCCTTTCCGAATTGTGTCAATCCAGAAATTAACAGCACAACCAAATCAATACAGAACATGTTAAGACTAGGGTAGAATTATAAATGATTCATTTATTGCTGCCACCACCCCTTTGGCCCCCCAGTGCACTGCACTGTTTATATTCTAATTCTTTCTTTCTGGTAAACTAATTTCATTCAGAAGAAACAATAACTGGTTTGAACCATGATGTCTTCTTACCTTGAATTTAGCTGTTAGCTTTTCCGTAGCTTCCTGCTCCTTCCTCAGGTCGGCCATCATCTTCTCCTTCTCATCCAGAAGGCGCTGCTTCTCCTCAGCGACTAGGCTTCGGTCGTCCCTTATGGCAGCTTTCTCCAGCTCCAGCTTCTCCTCCTGCTCCTTCATGTACTCTTCCATTTCCTTCTCCATGCTGTCTGTCTCGATCTCCTCTTCCTCTTCCCCATCCATGCTCCTCCTCAGCCTCCGGCTGTTGCGCCTTCGCTTCTTGGTCAGCATGCCCTTCTTGTCCAGCTGGGCCTTCAGCCTGGCTATCTCTTCCTGGAACTCCCGGAGAAGGGCGTCTTTAGGGTCCTCATTGACCCGTGGCTTGTTCTTGATGTTCTTGGCCCGATTGGCGTACCTGAGTGTGGTCAGGGTCTCCTCGTAGTTGGAGGAGGCGGGGCTGAGAGTGGCCACCATGATGGTCTTAGCGTTGCCCCCCAAGGAGTCCTGAAGCAGCCGCGTGAGCTTTGAGTCCCTGTAGGGGATGTGGGTGCTCTTTCCATCCACCAAGGCGGAGATGACATTGCCCAGGGCGGAGAGAGACAGGTTGATCTTGGTGGCCTCCTTGAGTCGCTCCCCCTGCACCCCCGTCTTACTCTGCCTCTCGCTACCGGCCAGATCCACCAGGTTGAGCTTCCCGACACGGATGTGGTTCTCCCCGTCGAGGCCCATCTCGCTGCACTCTACCGTGATGACGAAGATAGCGTGTGACCTGGAGCTGTGCTCATTCATGTTGGTGAATCCAATGGATCGGGTCTGGTTGCCCACGTTCATGACGTGCTCGATCTCTTTGACATTTTTGGTCACAAAAGAGGAGAGGTCCTTGATGTAAACACCTGACTCTGGATTTTCTTTGAGCTCAAGTTTTCTCGAGTGATCTTTGCATAGGAGATCTCTGATTTCCTCTTGGTAAATTTCCAGATATGATGCCCTGACCAGGTACTGCTGGTTCTGAGATCGAGATATATGTGTGAAAATGTGCTCAAAGGAATTTGGGATGACGCCTCGTTTCTCCGGGTCCTGCCACAAGCCCTGCATGGTGTACGTTTTCCCCGTACCCGTCTGACCGTAGGCGAATATAGTCCCATTGAAGCCAAGTAGCACCGAGTCTATGAGGGGTCTGACAGTCTCGTCGTACAGGTCGCTTTGTTTCGAGCTGCCATCGTAGACGGCATCAAACGTAAACGTCTTAAGCAGCTCCCCCGTAGGTGCCCTCGGGTTCCGTAAGGACACTTGTCCCAGTTTTACATCCATATTCACGATGCTCTCGTTGCTGGTCGCTTCCTCTCTCCGATTCAGTGGGCGGCATCTCACCACCACTTTAACCGTTTCGCAATTTTTAATCTTTGACATCTTCGACACTAAGGATAAAATTCAAGCTTCCTTCAGATTGAGGCAATTTCGGGAGCTGAAGTCATAAGATATAAGGCTGCAAGGCGTCGCTGACAAGCCCGAGCCGCATATGCATCATTTCTGCTCAGTCGGAATATGCAGCGCTGTTTAAATGGACAATGGAGAGCGTTAAAGGGAGGCGCTGGATAAATGCACGCCGTTATCTAAGTGCACCGTTTACCGGCCGGTTCCTGCAGGCACCTCCTTTATCCCTCCTGATGCTAGCACCCGTATCCGCGGTCCACCCGGCCGGTCCCTTGGCCGCATGCAGCCGGATGCGATCTATCTGTGCCGCTCCCGCTGGTGCTGGTACTGGGAGAATATGCTGTCAGCCCCCGTTCTGGACCCAGCCCACTGGCACATTACCTCACCGCAGCCCCCACCCAGTATCACTGCGGACGCCGCAAGATGAGCCTGGGACTTGTAGTCGGATCTGTTTCACTGACACAGCTAATAATGCGGCATGGCTGAATCCTGTACGCGAAAGATGAAATGAGACTTGCAATCGTGAGGCAGGCTTGTGTCTATTTTATAACAGTGCGGTCATGTTTATGAATGGGCGAGCGACGTTGTTTTAATAAGATCATGACATGTTATAACAGTTACAATATCATTTGCAATAGTCATTATAAACGGCCACCTAATCGTTGACGTTTGACTGAGTGATTTATGAATTATGACTAAGCACGGGCTTGAGTTTTAGCAATCATAAGCCTAGGTTCTTGGTGCAGGGTGGGTGTTGTCCGAGGATGTCTGATGTTTACGTGCAGAGGGCAAAATCACGGTGCTCCGCGGCGTCGCTTTGAGCGCAGCGACCTCTGGCGGCGAGCTGACGAAGCGCGACTTCTGTGTGCCTGGGGGCGTCGGCTATGCACAGGACCCACGGCTCACCTGACTCACAATTCACAATTATATCGAGTTAATCCTGTAACAAAACCTTAAACCTGTGATTGTTTTCCTAGAAACTTGTCTCCCATTGAAATCAGGCAATATATTTATTTGCAAACAATAGTAAAATAACTAATAATCAGAAGCAAGCTGCAGCATTTCATAAAGGATTTACACTGATTCTGAGACAGTGACACAACAGGTAAGGACAGCAACTCATTACAACTTCATATATCTAAAGTTCTGGTCCCAGGAAGAGCTCATCTACAGCAGATACCTGAGAGGAAATACTCCAGAGCACCCAGCAATACAAACTGGTCAAAGCAGATACACAGAAAAGCCACAAAATATCAGCATTTAAGTCCAAACTTATGCAACTTAAATGGACAGGTCTCTCTAAATTGCCCACTGTGTGGGTGCGTCTGCCCAGTGATAGACTGGCATCCGGTCCAGGGTGTCCCCTGGGTTTCCTGTGACCCTGAACAGGACAAACAGTTATAGAATGTGGATATACCCTAAGACAGGGAGAGGCGTCACTGCAGAATGATTTTCTGTTACAGCATTATTACATACTTGAGTTATAGTGGATTTACTTGTGTTTTGACCAATAGAGGCCAATATCGCTTCTACAGCAGTTCAAGTTCACAGCCAAATGTATTGAACGACGAGTTGCTTACTTTCGTTCCACCCACCAACTGATCAGTTTGTTCAGTATACATTCAGAAAATATTAACTTATAGAAAGGGAGAATTATGCCTACAGGGTTCCTCTTAAAATATACATTTGACATCACATAGTTTGAGACAACGTGCAGACAAACGAGGAGTCTGACATCGCTTATTAGTCACATCCAACGAACGCAGCAAATATATATTGAAGTTTTAATTACAATTTACCGTGACTCATTTCATTTCCCAAAGTTGCCATAATTATGTTTAATGTAACAAATGTGAGACCAGTTAATAGTAGCTCACATATATCTGCTTAATTTATTGTAGCATTTGGTAAATATAGGTACTATTTTGCAACAACCTTCTATATATAACAGCTTTGTTTATTTGGTTTGATATCGATGTAATGACGTGACCCACATTTTACTCATCCTTAATTGCTGAGGCATTAGATTTAATACTGGTCCGGCCTTTGACAGGTGACTCTTAGAAAATGTATCCAATTTAGCATCTGTTAAATTCCCATTTATGGTCCAGACGTTTCTGCTGTTCTTCGGTTGGGTATAAGGTGGATATTATAATAAGTTATTTTTTTCAATGTAGTTGTTGAAGACAAACACGATGCAAGTACGTCCTTCATCAAACGCAATGCAAACACATCCTACATTAGACAAGCGCAATGCAAACACATCCTTCATCGAACGCAATGCAAACACATCCTTCATCTTCAGTGTGTTTATGGGTGTTTTTTTCTTGCATCTTTGACACCATGAATTCTGCCAAGCTGGGGCCAGGGCCAGCCCGCCCTATAGGCATGATAAGTGATCACCTAGGGTGTCATTCGATTAGGGGACACCAAACCAAACAATTGAAAAAATTAAATATCTCTGGTTTCTTCACGTGAAATTATTTATTTACACTAGTTTCAATATTTCATATGAAATAAACACTAGCTAGCTAGTTAGCAGACGTATGCTCTGTGCTATGGAAATGTTTTTAATATAAGTTAATTACGTTAATTATATAATTAACAGGTAATTAACCGGTATGGTCCAGTCTCCTAGGGCAGCAGTAAACCCAGGGTCAGCCCTGGTTGGGGCAGTTTGTGGCAACATCTGAGTTCCAGTTACTCAGACCGAGGGCAGAGACCCCAGCTGTCACCTCACCAAAAGGCTGTGAGACTCCTAGGATTGGCTCAATACACCGACAGAGTTGTAAAGTGTGAAAACTGAAACTACTGGTTAGTCATTCAAATATTAAAATCCTAAAGAAATGAGTAAGTAAGGGTGTACGGCTCTTCCAGTAGAGGAACAAAGAAACTGACATTTGAGAACCACGGTCTGTGCTGTCATACAGCTCTAAGAATCTTGTTACATCATTCAGACATACTGTATTTACTGGGGGCTTATCTAGATTAGTAAAGTAAACATCATTTTATTTTCTGGTTTGCAATCAGACGTTAAAAGGTCAAAGGTTATTCTGAGGCAGACAATAGCGGCGTTTCAATGTGTATCTATCTGCCTGTGGATTTGACGGAATAAATAATGTAATTTATGCTGTTGTTATATTTACATATATCCCAGTTTGTAGCATTATTAAGTACTTAAACTGCTGTTGTTATTATTATTATTACTTCTGTCTTCAAACTGTTCAAGCTTTTCACTACAACAATTTACTTAATTGAGCATAATTGATTATTATGTTAATCGAAGATCGTGTTTTATACAGCTCACGCGTCCATTTTCTGCACGTAGAAGGACAAACATCCACTCCTTGGTTTGCGCTTTCAGATTTTAAGGAGGGTAAAAACCACGACCCGCCGCCCGACCTGTTCCGGGTACCCGGGCGAATACGTGAAATTCCGCGTCTATATCAGGGGCGCGCCTGCGCCTCACGGCGCACATAACGCCACCGAGCCAGACTAAAATCTGAATCTGTCATACCGTCAAAAAACAGGACTTTGGGAGCGCCACTAGTCAGTCGACGTTGTAGGAACGGCCATTTCGGCTCAATCTCGGGCGACCTCCTGTCGCTGCCGAACGGCTCCGTTAGAACCAACATGGCGGAGACAGTTGCCCAGTTACATATGGCCTTTTCTATTCAGTCCCAAGAACCTTGGCTCGACTTGTGATGGCTGATCATCTTGCGAATCACAGTCAAATGGAACTTTGATGTGCATCGCGGAGAGCCAATAAAAAAATTAAATAGTTATGGATGGGCGGGGACTGGGCGTGGCATTAAACTAGGGAGTCGCCTTGGTGGGGGGAACTCCGTCCGAAGGCGGCGGTTTCTCCTCTGTCTTTACGGTAAATTTAAAGGAGGTGAATTTAACTGTAGCTCCTGATACCGGACCGAAAACTGTGGGCTGGCATGTCGGGCAGCGCTAGGAATCAGAACTAGCGTGCTAGCCAGCTAGCCGGGTGAAGGAGTAAGTCGGCCAGAGAGGAGGGGGGCGCCATTTTGTCCCAGCAGTGCGTGAGAGAGGCTGGGAAAGGGAGACGCCGCTGGCTGAGAAATACGGCCTGAGGCCCGGCTCCACTTCGGGAAGGCGCATCAGTCAGAGGGACCCCGGCACCGCCTGGCCATCAGGGCGGCCAGGCTGATCGTAACGCGCAGCGTCGGCCTATTTGTACACGCCAGCTCGGCGGCTTCGCCTGCTCCCCAAACCGGCTCCTTGTGGCTTCGCGACCGGAGGCTCCATGGCGAAGAAAACGTACGACCTGCTGTTCAAGCTGCTGCTGATCGGAGACTCGGGCGTGGGCAAGACCTGCGTGCTGTTCCGTTTCTCCGACGACGCCTTCAACACCACCTTCATATCCACCATAGGTGAGACTCCGGACGGCCGCCCGAGAAGAGAACAGGCGGAAGGCAGGGTATCCACGCGAGCTCGGCGCTGCCTCGGGCGGCCGGCCCATGAAGGCCGCTCTGTACATATCTTACGATAAGAGCTTAAACTTTTATCGGTTTCTTGGGTCGCACCGCCTGGCGGCTGTACCATCCAGCGTCGTTCCCCGTCCGGCCCGGCCTGGTAAGATTTAATCCACTTCACCCTGGCTGGGCTGGGCGGGCTGGCTCGAGCGCTGCCTAACTAGTTTAATAACAAGCCGTGCTGATGGTTATTATGGGTTCAGGATCTTTTAGTGACGGATGGCTTGGCCCGGTAAGGGGCATTCGGCTCCTTCACTGGCCACTTTATAAACATGTCTTATGGGCGGGTGTTGGCCGTGTCTAATGCTGCTTTGACATATATGTCCGTTACATTGTGTCGGGACTCCATAGCCCAAATGGACCTGAGTCGGGCCGGGCTGCGCATGCGCGGGGGTGTCCTTAAGAGCCGTGTCAGGAGCCGGTGAGCCGAGGCAGATATTCGGGAATTTAAAACGTTTAAATCACTTGGGCGGTGATCACTTGAAAATGTACACAAGAAGAGTGCCGTAGGAATAACTCAGGCCGATGACATTGATGTACACACATTGTAATATACGCATGTGCTTTGGCTTCGGGTTGGCTTAGGAATTAGCTGGAAGTATGGTGTCGTTTTCACCAGCATTTAATGGAAGTTCGTAGTTCCGCTCCAGATTCGTTATTTTATCAGCAGTTTCAGCAGTAATATCTTTCCTGTATGTTCGGTTATTTTGAATGTCGCCTTGTTTTGCTTTGTGTAAATAAGTGATTAGTGTTAAATTTTAATAAGCAATATGAAGAGATGTGGATTACATGTGGAAGTTAGGATTTTTCCAGGTCATGATTTTATGTCCAGGTATTGCAACTTTTCTGAACTGTGTTGGTTTTGTGAAAACCATGTTCAGAAACTAATGGGCCGAAAATGTGTTTAGATTGTACTGGATGGCTCTTGTTTGGGAATTTGCATTCCAGTCAATAGAAATTTTCCGGGATGTGCTGTTATGTTCAGTATGAGTGTGGTTCTGACATGAACTGAGGCTGTTTAGGGTTGCTGTATTTCCAAATAAACAGAATTGTTCTATAGACACAGATTACGGCACATTATTCATCCCCATGTGATGTAGTTGGGTATAAAGGTTTGTAAGGCTTGTTTACATATCAAGATAATTACTGTAAAATGCTGCAGACCTGATAATCATAATGCTGCAGACCTGGTAATTATAAGGGTTATATTTAATAAGAACTTGTCTGAATTACAGAAGTAGGCAGTGTTCTGTGAGCATTTTTGCCTTTAGAAGGGGAATTTTGTGTAGGTTTTGTTGCAAAGCACAGGTACTTTTCCTGGGAAATGCTTTGACATTCACTGTTAAACGCAAACATGATAGTCAGTGTCAGCTGCGGATCTCACTGCATATATAGAGGGCGGCTCAGAGTCTTAAAATACTTAACCGGAAAGTCGCTCTTCCAGGATTCAGGCGTAGCTGAAGTCTGTGGAGGGGACATCTGTTCCAAATTCTCCACTTAAGGAGTCTCATGTTTACATTATTTCCAAGTACTACTTTGAGTATTTTTTTATACAGACAATTTGAACAGATCAACGTTAATAAATACAGCAGTGAGAGACTAGTTTATAGGAAATGGCCCACTGGGATAACACCTGCCTTATGCTTCTCCTAGCAATTTGGGGTTAGTGCAGAGAAGCTTCTCTCCAGCTGTCTTCAATTATAGAAACATGATGATTTGAGAAAAGGCAATCAGTATGGAAGACATGATTAGATGGAGATGTAACAATATCACCGCCCATAGTTACTACTGTAAAGAGTATTATGAAAGGTGAAACCGGTGTAGCTTCCATTGTCTAATCCTGATAGGTTTTCAGTTAAAGCAGCTACTGTAAGTTCTGACTCTGGTAGCCTCTAGCACATTGTAAGAAGGACATTCTGTATTGCTTAAATGAGTGGGGGACAGTGGTTATTTTGCCTCCTCAGGCATTTCTTAGTCCCTGATGATATCGTCTAGTTTTGGGACTTTTGCACCGACTTAGCCTAATTCGTATTGGCATGGGCCAGTCGTGTATCTCATTCATACTGACTCATAGCTACATGTGGTTATGAAACGCACAACCTGTTCTACCTGTTCCAAATACATGTGAAACTCCGTAAATATCCAAACTTTTGCTGACTTTACATTTCTTATGCTTGATCATTTTAATATTTTATTTCTGGTATCTTGCTAATGTCTCACATCTTGATGACACATAATAAGTTAAGATGGTTTAAATTAGCATTTTTTGGTATAAGACTGAAAATATGAAAAGATTAATTGTCTATTCCTACTTGTACTGGTATGCTCAATAGTGACATTGCGTTTTGGTCAGATGAGGTGAACTGATCAGTGTTTTTGTTTTGTTATACATGCAAGCATCAAAACACCCTATTTAGACATTCTTTGAGTGGTCAAGATGTCTTAATACATTCCTTAAGTTAACGCAGCTTCTAAAGAGTCATTAATTTTTTAATGTACTGTGCATGTGACTATATGGTATTCAAGAAATTGAGTAAATTCTGTCACTTTTCAGTCACTGCTGAAAAAATCTACTTTTTGTGTTCTTTCAGTTGCTATTCCCCTCAGACACGTATAGAGGCGCATCGTCACGCTCAAATATTAAAAATCGAGATTGATGCTACAGGGAATTAAGTTTATAGTTCTGTCATGTTTTCCTTGTTCCAGAGGCAGCTTCTCCCTTTGTTTAGAAACTGGTTTAATTAGCCACTGTTGTAGTCAGAGGAGAAGGTGAAGAGGAAACATGCTGTACGTTTCCCAATTCCTCTCTCTGGAAGATTGATTATCAACAGGAGCAAGACACCAGGCTTCATTGCCTGGTGTCTTTCCAGTGCAGTTCTGATTCATCCAAGGGACAGGCGTGTAAGAGCTGGGAATGTTTCTTTGCTCGCCTTCTGCAAGTTGGATCACGCTGCCGTCTCTGCCAATATGAGTTTCCATTTGTATGTGTGCTCTTGCTCAGGTCTACAGCAAGCCTCACTCTGAACGCTGGGCAGTTTCTTGTGTTACAGACAGCTGTTACGCACCAAAAAGAACCAACCCGCTAATCTATTACACGCCTTGGCTTATTTTCTAAGCAGGCTTCATTCTCTGAGATGAGTCTTCTTTCTCAAGTCACTCTTTGTTTTAGTTCCCTCTCTATTGTCTGCAGGGTCCATAACATTTTTCTGTAATGTCAAAGAAATATTCTAGTGTGAAGAACTGGGCCCATTTTCAGCCTGTCTGCCTGGGTGTGGCATTAAATATATCCGCTCTCATGGCGAGTTACAGCGAAAGATAATGACTCAGGTCTTGGCAAACGAATCTATCCATTGTCTCCAAGAAGCCCCACCTAAACCACAGCTGGTTATACTGTGAGACATGGCATTTCACATGTCATGTTTAAGTGCTGAACTCACAGTTCATTCTCCGATCTATGAAGTCATTTTCTTCTGCTCGTTGCCTCTAAGTAATGTCCTGCTTGGGGACACTCGGAAATGCTGCATTTTGTTGTATAGATAAGATCAGAAGGCCGTGTCCTAAATAAATAAATGAAACGAACCACACGTGGCGTTTCGTACACAAAGCCCGCTAGCTATTGAGCAGGCTAGTTTCCATGCTTCAAGCTTCAGTGGGCTTGCTCCTTCTGTCGTGTTATTGCAGCCGGACATTTCCATAATCCAGAATGTGACGTCCATTCTGGGGGTCTGACTTCAGAGTTTTGTGGGGCATATTTACATTATTCTCATTTATCTGCCCCTTTTTCAGGCATATTTTGCCAGTCATTAGATTTTCTTTAGTAAATATCATTTTTGGTAACTTTTAATAACATAATTATTTGATAAATAACCTTCTGTTATTCCACTGCTTGTCCTTTACATTGTTTTTGTTACATTACATTTGCTTTACATTGTTGCCTTTGTTGCTGTGATGCTTCTTGTATTGATACACATCAATCTTTTCATGCATTGTGTACTTGGGTGTAACGTGCAGGTCAATCTTGGTCATATCCTGTATCTGGGTGTGAGGCCCATTCCTATAGTCGGTAATGTTCCAGAAGTCCTTCGTTTATCAAACTGGCTCCATTCAGGCCTAACAATCGGTCCCTGTTTGAAAGCTAAGCTACGCTGAGAATCGAGGGTCTGGTCACTCACTGCAGCCAGCAAGATGAGTTTTCTGTTAACAGCATAAAAGTTTTTTTAAAAAAGAAAGAATTTGAACTGGTTAATGTGATGTCAAGTCTTTGAGGTTTGAGGGTTTAATATATTTGATTTTCAGAAGGTTTTTTATGTTTGGATATTCAGTAATATCTCCAAGTAGTATGATGGTTATTGATGAGTAAACTGGCTTACTGCACTGTACAATGATTTATTTGGGCCATTACCTTCCCACACAAATATGAAAATCTAATTTAATATGAACATCTAAGAATCTAATTTTAAGACATAGTTCAAATTTTAAGCATGTTTTCATTTGTTTTGCATTTTTTTGGCAGATTCTTTTATCAGGGCATAGTGGTTACTCTGAGGTTACTGTTTTTTAGCCATGAGTCTCCATGTGTCATACGCTTCTGATCAGTATATTGGTTCAGATCCTTTATAGTTGTCTTGCTTTCCTTTTATAGGAATTGATTTCAAGATAAAAACTGTTGAACTACAAGGAAAGAAGATCAAACTGCAGATTTGGTGAGTATCCAGTGTTTGGATGTGGGGGGGGGGGCGGGACATTTTTTTATCATGGCTAACACTCAAGAATTAGTTCAGTTGGTATGGCCAGAACTGTTGAGGAAATGGGGCTCCTGAAGTCAACAATGTGCTACTAACAAAGTAACAAGTTCATTTTGATGGATAGTAAGCAAACGTCATGCGTACATATAACCATGAGAACCATTTCCATTGTACATTGTGTTGGCACAGAAAGTGTTGGGGCTTAAACTCCTGCACAAATGTATGAGCAGTGGGGTGTTTGTTTCCCCCAAACCCCCCCATGCTACAGGGATACTGCAGGACAGGAGCGGTTCCACACCATCACCACATCCTACTACCGGGGTGCCATGGGAATCATGCTCGTGTATGACATCACCAATGCCAAGAGCTTTGAGAACATCAGCAAGTGGCTCCGGAACATTGACGAGGTAGGCTGTGTGTGTGTGTGCGCGCATGCCGCACGTGTGCCCGTGATACAGGGCAGGAAGAGGGACATGGTTTAAACGTGACCGTTTCTTCAAGTATGTCATACCTAAAGGGTTAACCTTTTCCAGCATGCAAATGAAGACGTAGAGAGGATGCTGCTAGGCAACAAGTGTGACATGGAGGACAAGCGGGTGGTGGCCAAGACAAAGGGAGAGCAGGTCAGTCCTGCTTTGTGCCAGATGCTTCTGATGGGTGGCCTTCAGTGCTGCTAGGATCTGGGCTGGATCCTGACTATTAAGAATGCGCACACTGGTCCATTCACTCCCCTACCCTAGATGTTCCACATAAGCACATCTTTCTGGCTTGGTTTCCTCCGGTACTTTGGTGCTGTGGAATGTGCATCATTCTGGTATCATCAATATCAAAAACTGTAATAAATGAATCAAACAATTTAACTTTTTTTTTTTTTTTACTTTACTGAACCATATAACATTCAGTTAATCCTGGAATTTTCTATATTTTACCCCTCTCTGTATTTCCACTGATTGGCGAGTCTGAATTCCATTACTATGTGTAGCTTTCTGATTGGCTGGTGTGTATATCATCACCACTCTGGATGAACAGATAGGCCGCACTCTAGTGGGTCTAAGAATGGAAATGACGATGTCAAAACCTAACTGAAACGTTAATGGGGAACCTGCAGTAGTAGGATGCTGACGCTGGAGGACCTATGACTTAGTCTCTTTTGCTTGTCTCTTTCAGATCGCTACAGAACATGGCATTAGGTTTTTTGAAACGAGCGCCAAGGCTAACATCAACATCGAGAAGGCATTCCTCACGTTAGCAGAAGACATACTTAGAAAGGTGGGTCTTACAGCATGGGCATACACAACTCCTAGGGGTCACAGATTAATAGACAGGCTGCACATGTGAAACCCAAGGCTACACAGGAGCTTCAGCCTGTCATTGTCCGATAGATGCCGTTGCGTGTCAGTTCACGGAAAAGTACCCAGAATTTTCTCAGGTTTCACATGAGCACTTTTGCCAAATTGTACTTTTGCCAGTTCGATTCACTGCTCTGTTGTTTGGGTTTTGTTTGTTTGTTTGTTTTGTTTAACTATTCCCCCTCCGGTTTGTCTTGCAGACGCCTGTCAAAGAGCCCAACAGTGAAAACGTAGATATCAGCAGTGGGAGTGGGGTCACAGGATGGAAGAGCAGATGCTGCAGTTGAATGTCCTCTCTTCCCCCCCCCTTCACCCCCACTCTCTTGAACCACTGCATCTGTCTAAATCTAACACCTTGGCATTTCTCTTTCTGACCCTTAGACCGTCTTTCTCTTCTGTTCATGACTGCTTGTTGCTGACAATATAACTTTTATTTCAAAAATGTATAAAGAAATCATGTCCAGTTTGTCACTTATTTTAAAGGTTTCAAGTCACTCCCCACTACATTATTGTTTTCTTTATTTTTATATTAGTCTGTACTCAACCTCAAGGAAGCCATCAGGATAAAACAAGAAAACAAATGTAGAATTTAACTTTTGTACGATAGTGGGTTTTTGTTTATACGTATTAACTTCTTGGTCATGAACTTACATACACAGGCGAGGAAGCGATGAGAAGAATGTCTGTAGATCTTGCTTGACCTTTGATGGGTGGGATGTATTTTGTCCTGTGCCTTAAATGGAGTACAGCAAATCACCTGTAGAGGGAGCCTCTTGCATCACACACCTATAGTTAGTATCATAACTGTTGCTTTCTCCTCCATGAACCTGTCAATGTGGGAAAGTTGTAAGGAAGGGATGCAGAAAGGTTCGAGTTTCTTTTACTGGGTCTGTACAGACCGCCTCCCACACTTTTTAACCAGTGGCTATATTTCTTACGATTTTTGCATTTTTTTCCCCTTTTTTGTTCTTGAGGGTATTTTGCATGGAAGTGTTTTATTTCAAATTGCTTGATGTGTGACTCAATAGTATTAAAAAGTCTTAGACCCAGGTGGAAACCAAATATGATGCCCAGAGCTGTTCAGCATGATCTCTTACAGACATGGATTTCCACGTCGTTTCCTTCAAGTCTGATGGGTAACAAAGTTAAGGAAGCAACGCGGATCCAACAGACATCTTACAGTGTTGAGGGAAAATTCTAGTAGAAGGATTCTTTGTGTTTGGTTCTGTGCTGGGTGCTGGTTCAATTTATTCCTGTTAAATCCCTAAAAGGGCTTTAAGCCCAAGCTTGGAAGTTGAAACTACTCACTCATCTGTGCATTGCATTTTGGGCCTGTTGCCCTAATGAAAGGGCTGAAGTGATCTCAGCTTTTGTGAGCACTGCAGAGCGACTTTGGCTCTGTAACAGGTTTTCTTTAGTGTGAGATTCCTGTTCCTTGCACGGCACGCAGCTCCGGTCCGGTCCCTCCTTCCCTGCCTTCCGTGGGCATAGGGGCATACAAGTGTCACGTGACGGTGTCTGCTGAGGGAGCAGCAACCTGCAGGAGTTTGCTAGTCCGTTTTGATTTTATTTCTGAGAAGAGTAAATAAAAAAAAAAAAAAAACAGTATTTGTCTTAGTGTTGCTGTTTGCGTTCGAGTCTAAGGGACTATTCACCTGCCCGTTATTCAGGTTACAAGTCAGACCTTAAATGTTTTATTTATTTGTTAATCAAACCTTGACAAAGCCTTAAAGAATCTCTGTTTAAATGTCTGATGTATGCTAAGTTTGCTTTCATTTGTTAGGCTCCTCCATGTGGGTGAAATTATTAGGGGTAACTTAAACTGGGTGAGTACAGAGAATTGTGCAAATACAGGGATGTTATGGATGGATAAAAGCGAACCCACAACGCTTATGAGTCTCTTCCATAGAAGTATGGAAAACTGGTGAGAAAATAGTGATCTTAGCCACTTATCCAGTACAGGGTATGGAAAATGGATAGTTAAAGGGACATTTTGCTTTCGTGATACCCGTATGCACAATGAAAATGGGAGAAATCGAGGGATCGTGATTGACGTGCCTTTGAAAGAAGGTGGTGGGATCAGCATGGCAGGTCTGTTCTACCCAAGTTCTCCCAAGACGTCACCGGCAACCGACGTCCGTGTCGTACAACTTTAACTGAAATATAGTCACGTAAAACTAGGCAAATTTCCAGATGCTCTTTTAGATCAATCTATCCCCTTAACCCCCCTTGTTTCATGTTCATAGTATTCTGCTCATTTTTTGCTGTATTTTACTAAAATACCAGAAGAGTGAATTTGACTTTGACATGTGGTGTTAACATTGCTTCCATATTTCTGACTTCAATAAAAACTCACTTTGTACAGTAACAGTGCTGGTCTGGATTTCTGGGGATGCTATGTTTGGGCTAGATGCCCTCGTGGAAGAAGCTGCAGGTCGAGGCCATTCATATCAACTTGTAATAGGCACATCATGTGCCGCAGTATACGAGTACATGTGCAGGCAAGACTGTGTGCGGAATGATGCTCGCCCCCTGCTGGCTGACTTCTGTTCTCCGGGTGTTATTCTCCTTATGTCCAGCAGAGGATGCTAAATATCCAAGATGTGAACTAATATGGTTATAACCAGGACTCGACTAATGATGGTGATCTACTCATCTAGTTATTTGGTGAAGAATTTTGACTTTAGATAATGAGCACGTCTGTATGAATGAAATGTTAAGGGTTACTATCCAATGTGAAATATTCTGTAACCAAGTATAAATCTTTAAATCTTCCCGAATACTATATCAAACCCAAGAAAGCTGGCTTGCAGGCAGTCACTGTTTGTTACATTTACACAGATTGTGCAACAGTCAAGGGGCCATCTAGGCATTCGCGAAGCTAGGCTGAGCTTTCAGTGAGTGAGCAGGGAAAAGTGCAAGTCAGCACTGGAGCAAGAGCCATAATGGTGAGAAAAGAGGCCAGTGGTTGGATGACTTACCTGAGGTGTTCCTGGCTTTTCTTGAAGGTTGAGAGGGATTCAAATGATCAGATCAGTTAATCTGTTCACCTTGCGAGTGTTGGGGCAGCATGAAGCCCAGTGGGCTAAGCCTCCGTGCTTATGATTGGAAGGTTGCTGGATTGAGCCTGGCCCTTAACCCCCAGCTCCCTGGATACTACCATGGGTGGCCACCCTTGCTGCCCAGCTTGCTCTCACTTACAGAGAGCAAGTTGGGGCAGGTGTAGAGAGTCTCCCCACAGGGATCAATAAAATATCTTTTTAAAAGTGGTGCTTTGTATAGCATCTGTGTTTGTAGTCTGCGCATGAATGCCGTTGATTAGGGTTCTTCTAACCTTGTGTTAGCTCGATGCCATGTTTTAGGAGGACGATCGGAAGCGGCTCCTTGCTGGCCTGCTAATCTGAGGAGCGCCGGATCTGCCTGACACGTCAGAGTGGTTCATTCACAGACACAAACAGTCTCTGATGCATATCTACAGTATTCAAAGCTTTGCTGCCGTTTTGCATGGGAGTGGTTGGTTCCCAGCTAACCTCAGCTATAACGCAAAAGCGTATTTATCTGGTAAATATTAATTTACGCACCACTCATACATTAACATTGCTTTTCAGTTATAACAATAATAGTAATACAACCATGCCCAGCTCGTCATTAAAAATAATTGGCCGAATGTTATTGTTCTTTGTTAAACAGACCTGTACAACTATGTACAAGGGAGCATAACAAATTTTATAAAGCATGCTTTGGGAACAAACCCAATACCTGCGAGGGGGTCTGAGTTAATTACCTAATTTAGAGTCACGTCATGGTCGGTGCTTGAAGGCTGTGTACTATACGAGCATGTACTATGCATTGTACTGGACAAGCTGTGCAAAAGTCTTTAGGAAAGCACCTGCCTGATGCTTTACACTAATACACACACATGTATACCATGGCCTTGTACCATTGTGTATCACGATAACTTTGGGTTATAACCGGGATATAGAAATCCATAAAAGAAACTTCAGCGAAATACTGATACTAAAACCATACAATGAAGTACGGCTTGCGGCATGGTTCAGCTTTGAAGTCCTTCATCGGGCTCGGCTGATGTGAGCATCACCAACGCCTGACATAATGACTTGTAAACTTAAGCAGGCTGACTGAGTCTCAACGCACAAGCAGCCATTTTACCAGAAATTAGACAGTTGAAGAGCTCGCAGGCTGAGTCCCCGGAGCCCATCGCGGCCGGGATGCTGATTTGCCGTCTGTGGATCAGGGTGGTGCTGCATGCCATGCTGACAGCTTCTGGGAGGAGGTGCTGCTACTGACACATCCCTGGGGGAGAGGGATCCCGTCCACCTCTCAACATGGCGAAACCAGGAGGCAGCCCCGCAGAAAAGCAGCGGCTCCCTGTGATGGTGCTGTCGGTGCTTTCCGTCCGGCGTCCGTAGCGTTTATGATGCTGGAAGATGGACAAGTTTTCGGCGAGCATTTCCGAGATCTGCTGGAGCTCGGTGTCCTTGCCTCTAGATGTGGTGGTCGGCAAATTCAGGCTGCCGACCCTGGTACGACTGAGCCAAGGTAAGCGATTAAATCTGCAAGTTAACTTTTCCGATGAGCGTGTTTACTTATTATGGCAAAAAGAAGATGTGCTAGGTCTGTTCAAACTGCAAGTCACATGGAAAGTACACGCAGATCCACGGTACCCACACATGCTCAAATTTCTGCCCATTTTTAATAATAAAACTCATACTCATTTTGTCTGTTTAGTCGGATTATATTTGGGTCATCTGTACATTTCAATCAGTGCGCGCTACGTTTACTTCTTTGCACTATGTGCATTGACTTTGCACTTCGTTTTGCACTAAATGTGTGTGCTCTACGTACCTTTGCTGTTGTATGCACAAGAATTTCCTCCTGGGATCAGTAAAGTTTATCTGATCTAATCTAAATATATTAATCAGCTAAAACGGATGGCAAGCGCCGTGTGTAAGATTGATGTGTAGGAAACTGCGATCTTATGCTTTCTGTGTTTATCTGACCATGAAGGTGAAGTAACTTGCACATATCCTTCGCACTAACCATCAGCTGCTTCGGCTTTTCTGCCTGACAAAACGCTTATTTCGGACTTGGCAAATAAAGGTGACAAAGTATCTGTTGTATTCCTAAAGTGATTCGCAGCCATTCACATGCTAATTTTGTAATCAGCAACTGAGTGTCTTGAATACTAAGAAGTGTGGGGGAGGACTCGTCTAAGTTTGGGAGACAAAATAATGGCCGGTCACATGAAATAAACGCGCTCGGTGCAGCGGCGCCCGGTCTCGTTAGACTCACTGCCCACCATAAAAATCACCAAAGTCGGTGTTGGTCTTATTTTGTGCGCAAATAAGGATCATTAGCCAGAACAGAAAGTTGGCAGGAGGCATGCGACTAAGTGGCCTGAAGAAATGATGGTAGGAACTGCTGTCTGACCTACCTGTGTGTGTGTGTGTGTGTGTGTGTGTGTGTGTGTGTGTGTGTGTGTGTGTGTGTGTTGGTGTGACTGTGTGTCTGTGTGTGTGATTGTTGGTGTGACTGTGTGTGTGTGTTAGTGTCTGAGGAGTCGTGTGTGGCTCAGCAGGTTAGGAAGTTCTGTCTGTAATCAGAAGGTTGCTGGTTTGGAACCCAGGGTCAGCAGAGTGATGTCACTGTTGGGCCCATGAGTAAGACTTGTAACAACATTGCTCCAGGGACTGTCTGACCCCAGGGACTGTCTGACCCCACTTTCTCAAATGTGTCGCTTTGGATTAAAGGTGTCTGCTGCGGAAACACACAAGTATGTTGTGTGTGTGTTTAATCATCATCCAGAGAGAAGTGCTTTTCAGAGTCACATTACGTGACACACAGACTTCCTACATTTGACTAAATCTTAATTACATTCTCCCTTAAACTGGTTAACCATATTTTATTTTGTTTTCATTGTGGCTATTTGGCAAAAAATATTTAAAAGATGGTGTAATGTTGCGTTGTATAAACTGCTAAACAAAAAAATATGATACATTTTTATATTGAAAGAAAATCATGGATTCCTAATTTGTTATTAACAGATGGGATGCTAAGAATTACTTTGAAAGTGAAATACTGTTTAATTCAATATTATCTGTATTTTTTTTGTGGCAGTTTTGTTTATGTGGTATATCCATCGCCATAAACTGGGGGGGGGGGGTATCAGAGCCTATCCTGGGAACCAACCCTGGGCAGTCACCAACAACACCACACACACACACGATTTAGACTCACCAATCAGCCTGCCCTGCATGCTTTTAGACTGTGGGAGGAATCCAGAGCCACAGGGAGAGAGTGCAAACTTCACACAGAAAGGACCCAGGATCGAACCCGGGATCTTCTTGCTGTCAAGTGGCAGCACTAACCACTGCACCACTGTTTATTCAGCCTTATATGTTTTAGTTCCTGTTCCTTAAAACATCAGATGAGGAAAATGGGCATGTCTGTGGGGTAATGGGATGGAAGAAAGGGACAGTTTATGAAAGTTAAAAAATATTTTTCAGAGATTGTAAGAGGTTCTTAAGTAGGTCAGTGAGTATTTGGACAAAGGGCTACCTCAGAGCCTCCATTTACCAAAGATGGCCGCCATTCCAGATTGGGTTGCTTGGGTGCTAACAGGAAGGACCAATCAGTGCACACGCCAGGTACGGCTATCAGTCACTGGTGCTTAAAGTTCATTAAAAACATGGGCAGTCTGACGATGCTGATGTGACTCGACAGGATATCTGAACAGTACATGTTAGTGCAGATAATGTTCCTACAGACCAGGAACACCATGCCCCCTGCTGTCCAGTATATTTATTGCAAAGCCTGAATCATTTGGCACTTGATTGCACCACTCAATCATTTTCATGGAATGACACCTTTTCCAAAAAGCATAGGAACTATTCATCCGTCTGCCTGTCCATGGAATATGGGAAACATATTTCCTAATATATCCCTAACATATTCAGAACATTGCATAATCATAAGTAAAAAAAATCTCGCCAGTGTGTGGCATGGTGGTCAGCACAGGGATCTCTACCCTGCCTCTATCCATGTGAGTTTACACGGTCTCACATGGCCCCCCACAGTCCAGTAACACGCTGAGGTTAATCGCAGGTACCAGGCGGCCTGCGGGTGTGTGTGTGTGTGAGTGACTGGTGTGTGACTGTGGGAATGGGGATGGCGCCCCATCCTGGGTTGGTCCCTGTCTTGCGCTTGTAGTCACCGGGACCGTGAATAGGTGACCGTGAAGTTTCAGAAAATGGATGGGTAGAAATCTTATGAAAATAATTTATTTTTAATCATGTTTATTCACATTTTGTCTGATGAAAGCAGTTGTTACTATTTTTCTAATATTTATAAAATCCTCCAACCTCATGGTGTTTCCTGTTGCCAGATTGGGGCACTTACTGACTGTGTGTGTCTGTGTGCATGTGTGTGTGTCTGTGTCTGTGTGTGTGTGTGCATGTGTGTGTCTGTCTTTTTGTATGATTGTATGTGTCTGACTCTCTCTCTGTACGATTGCGTATATGTGTGTGTATGTCTGTCTGTCTGTCTGTCTGTCTGTCTCTCTCGCTGTGTATGATTGTGTATGTGTGTCTGTCTGTCTGTCTCTCTCTCTGTATGACCGTGTGTATGTGTCTGTCTGTCTGCCTCTCTCCCTGTATGATTGTGTATGTGTGTCTGCCTGTCTCTCTCGCTGTGTATGATTGTGTATGTGTGTCTGTCTGTCTCTCTCTCTGTATGATTGTGTATGTGTGTCTCTGGGTACCTGGGTTTGTATTTTTGTATTAAAACCCGTTACTTTTTAGCTCCTGGGGATTTTCAGGTCCCCACAATATAAACCTCAATTTTATTAAAATCCAAGAATGCAATTAAAAAACTAAAATATCCGAAAGTCTTGTATTTTCTTTAGTTACTTATAGTTAAGGTTAGGGCTGGATAGGGGTTAGGGTTATCATAGTTAGAGTTAGGGTTATGCCCATGGAAATGAATGGAGAGTCCCCACAATGATAGAAATGTGTGTGTGTGTGTGTGTGTGTGTGTGTGTGTGTGTGTGTTTCCCTTACCTGGCCCAGGTGAGCTCTCTCACAGGCGCAGGCTGGTACCAACCCCAGACCCAGTTATTAAGTGCCTTTTGATGCTTGGGCCAGCCTGCTTTCAGAGTTTCTTTTAAGTATTTTTACAGCATTAAATCAATCAGCCTTGCATTTCATCTGAGACATTTGTTCCGCTTTAAAACACGGCGTTGGGCAGAGCAGCCACCAGCGAGCCGCAAAGGGCTAAATCCCTGACACGACGGAGATGTTCATGTACCTTTAGTATAGAGCGGGGACCATCTTCCGTCAGAGACAGCACAGGTGAGGCTGCCTTTGGGGGCAGGCCTCTGACTATCCGGCCAGCTGAGTATCTGCGTGGGAATTTTTACAGTTTTATTTCTTTAGCCGACACTTATATCCAAAGCATCATACATTTTTTGAGAGCAGGGCCAGTCAGTCCCTGGAGTGACTGGAGGTTAAGGTCCTTGCAGAAGAGTCCAACAGTGAAACCAGTGAAATCCCACTCTACCCGTCCTGGGACGTAAACCGGTGACCTTCCAATCGCTGCCACAGCACCTTAACCCACGGTTCCACACCCCCCTCGCCCTGTGTAAAACACAGGCCCCCCCGGCGTATCTTCACTAAGGCTGCGACTGGCATTATTTCTGCCTCTACTGTCTCCTCACTTACGGGGGCTGCGTGTAAAACGTCCGTCTCTCTGAGTAATTATGTGATGCGCTGGGCTGTATTAGGGGTTGCCATGTGGATAAGGGGGGGGGGGGGCGGCGGATCAGCTTGGGGGTGGGAGGCATGTACATGAAAGCTGTGTAATTACTGGGGCTGAGCAGAGTCGCCTTATGGTAGCATCACACAATCCAAGGCGCTCACCAGGGCCCCCAACCCAAAACACTCTCATTGCCCCCACAGCCCCCATGTGACATGCCGCTGTCACAGCGGTCAGGCATGAAAAAGGGGGAAGTCCCTCTATTCTGCTGAACGATGCGCCGGCACCTCAGCCCCCCCACTCTCGGCCCTTTCTGTCCCCCTTGCGCCCTCAGACCTTTACCCCCCCACTCTCGGCCCTTCCCCCCTAACACCCTCAGCCCTTTCTGCCCCCCGCCCTCGGGCATTTCCCCCTCCCATCCTTGGCCTTCTTTCCCCTCGCTCTCGGCCCTCCCCTAAACCCTCTTCCCCCCTCCCACCCTAGAACCCCCTGCGCTCCTGGCCTTCTTTCCCTTTGCCCTTGGCCCTTTGCTCCTTTCCTCCCATCCCCAGCCCTCTCCCCCACCTTTCCCGGCCTCCCCGTCCTCGGCCCATTTCCTCCCCGCCAGCACCCTGGCTGGAACGCGGCACGGCCCACGGCCTACAGAGCGAAGGTGCCTCCGGCCAGCTGGACCGCATGCAGTGCTCCACACCCACACGCAGCACTGAAGCGTGTTCCAAGCATGTCCTGCGGGAGTACGGGGCGCCCAAACGCCATGGGTGTTTTCTGTTGCATGTCTGACACATATGGATTGCAAGGTTCTGGCAGTCAGGGCAACTGACTGGGACCTTAATTCCAGAACTTTCCATAAGAACTGAATTTATGTCTGAAGAGTGACACATAAGTAAGTAAATAAACACATAAATTGACGCAGGCTTATTCTGTCTATTGCTCAGCGCAGTGCAGATCACACTGTGTCTGAGGGGAGATTCATCCCCAGAGAGTCCGTGGGGGGGGGGGGGGGATTCTCTTTAGGCGAGGCAAGACCATCTAAGCCTTTGCTTAACTTGTGTGTTTCCTTTTGTACTTCTTTTCTGTACAGGCACAGAGTTCATTAAAATGGATACAATTCATAGGTGTGTCTGCCTGTCAGACTCTGTGTCAGACTCTGTGTCAGACTCTGTGTCAGACTCTGTGTCAGACTCTGTGTCAGACTCTGTGTCAGTCTCTGTGCCTGACTCTGTGCCTGACTCTGTGTGTGTGTTTGTCTGCCACTGTATCTGTGTCTGTCTCTTTGTCTGTATATCTTGCCTCGTTGTTTCTCTGTGTGTGTCTGTGTTTCTGTCTGTGTTTCACATCCTCTCTCCTCTCTGCGGTTTGTGTTTCTGTTCTCTGGTCGACTCCTTGACGGTGGTGATGACGTAATCAGCCACCGAAAGCTGCTCCTCGGCCCCCGTGTCCGCTCACTCTGATTGGCTGCCTGGACGCTGCCCGACGAGAGCTTGCTCTAAACACCCTTCACATCCGGTCAGCGCTGTTTCGGATTGCTCGACCACACGCCATGCCCCATGGGCTTCCGTCTGTGGGGCAGGCGACCCCCCCACTGATGGCCACCCCAGATGGTGCCAGTCGGCAGGCAAACGGGCGTCTGCTGTGTTTGCCGCCTGCCAGTGGTGCTTCAGCGTGCCGGTGCCCCCTGCCTTCTGCTGCATAACCAGCGCTCAGTTTATACCACAAATCGTCAGCCTGACTTTCATAGGTGATGCTTTTTCAGAAATGGTAGCATAAGGGTCTAAACATCCGTCCGTCCATCCATCCGTCCATCCATCCATCCATCCATCCATCCTCCAACTGCTTTTCCAGTACAGGGTGACAGTGAGCCTGGGCCCTGTGCCAGGAGGCAGAGGGCACACCCTGGCAGGATGGCACTCCATCGCAGGGTACACACTAAAGGCAATTCAGAGGAACGGCATATTTTTGGAGTGTGGGTGAAAACCCACACAAAAACACGGAGAACATGCAAACTGCACACACACAGTGGGGGTCTTATTGTGACCCCCCCACCCCGGAAGGTGTGAGAGCAGGATACCTCCCATCGCACAGCCTGAATTTAAGCATAATTCTTGCCAAAAGCCCCTATTAATAGTGGATGTCGTATCCAACAGCAGGTGAAGCCTGGTCGTGACCACGCCCACTTCTGAGCGCCAAACAGCCCATGTGTCGGTGTCACTCATCCTGAAAGTGTCACCCGCTGTTGCTTTCATTTATCCAGCATTTTATTTCATTGATTATTTTTTTCTGTGTTTCATCTTTGAGTTACTCAGCTATAATGAGTATAAATTAACCTTTTTTGTATCATGTACCCCATCAGTGTGAAAATAAAAGACTGAACCAACTAATAAAACAAGTACCAGTAGCTTGAATTCTGTTAAGAGTCACGGTGATGTGTGTGGGTGATTGAGGGTGGGGCTGTGTATTAAACTGCCCCCCCAGTGAGTAATTTAGATGAAGACTGAGTACAAATACAGAACACTAGACCTCTTGGTAGTAAAAATTTGCATGTTAGACTACATTTTTTACTGAATAGTCAGCTATTAGCAAAAATTCTTAAGTTCCATCCCTGGGTGTGTATGATTGTGTGTGTGTGTGTGTGTGTGTGTGTTTGGTTATATACAGTTAAAGTTAGGGCTGGGTAGGGGTTAAGGTTGTCATGTTGGGATTAGAGTTTTCCCCATAGAAATGAATGGAGAGTCCCCACGAAGATAAGGTAATGCATGTACAGTTTCTCATTTTGAAAATCTCACGCCAATCAGCTGATCAAAATTGACAACACTGCTTCTGGAATATTCCTCATGTGACAGACGTTTCGTAACTTCTAAATCATATGTGGCAGAGAAGATACCCTGTCAGTAATCACAAATCTTGAAACCTCTGGGCTGGTTTTGCTAGTTGGATCTTCTTGTTCGGCCGCTGTCTTCACACTGGGCTATGGGATCTCCTCTGGATGTGAAGTTCTGTCAGCTTCTGCTCTGAGGACGCTCAGATGGACCTCATGCTGACAGAAACCGACAAAGGTTCAAATCCCAGAAGCGTATAATTCCCATGTGAGATCAAATCAAACTTATTGTCATTTCAGAAGATGTAGTCATACAGTGAAACAAAATAGTTTATCCAAGACTTGAAATGTGGCTTTACACAGGACAAGTCAGACACACAAGACGGTACAGAATATATGAATATTTATGGTGTACATAGTGCAGCTTTTGACTAGTGCTCTGCCGAGGGTTTGATTGTACATTCGTTTACAAATGTACGTGTACGCAGCTTTCAGTGGAAGGACAGAAGTTAAAAAAAGTGTATAAGGCACAGTGTATGCCAGTCCCTGCATTTGTTACGTGCAGCTCATGTAGTTACGAATTTAACTCCAGATTGGAGTTTACCAGTGTCATTCAGTAAAAACACCTCAGTATGATGTGAGATTCCAAAGTGGGTGGCATCCCTTCCTGGTCGTGCCACGTGTGGATCCGGCTGGCTGTGGAAGGGTGGGCGATTGCTGTGTGGCTCTGGGTCTCTGACTGACAGCTGTCCGTCTCTGTAGGGGATCATGTGGAGGGCCTGAGCGAGCAGGACGTGCTGCTGCTTCACTCTTGCAGGCAGTGGACCACGGTGACGGCTCACAGCCTGGAGGAGGGTCACTACGTCATCGGGCCCAAGATCGACATCCCTCTGCAGTATCCAGGTGGGAATCTCTCTGCCCATCTACGTGTGCTAATCTGGACGTGTTATGCTTTCTCCAAATGCAGGCAGCTCTCAAATGATGTAAGCCATCCGTCCAACAAACCCTTTTGCAAGTCAGATTTTATATGTCACATTTGGACAATTCCAAGGGCCTCTGAGTGACAGGGGGCATAAAAATTGAGAACATGATTGGATTGGTCTGGGGTGGGGGGGGCAATATGATACTAAGTCAAGAGTTGTTTGTGTTCTTGCTTGTGTTTTGCCTCTGGATCCTTTACAATGAGCTCGGCTGAATGTTCACCGCTGTGATGAGCATTGATTGCATGATTAACCTGCACTGGGTTTATGGTCGCTGCCATAAGATCCTGTTTGAAGGTTATCTCTCTGCCTCTCTGAGTCGGTGTCTGACTGCCGGATATGAACCTCAAGCCCAACTCTTGACCCAAACTCTCTAAAAGGTTGTTAGTAATTAGAGTAAACTATGCGCATGTAGCATGAGGCTCCTTAAAAGGATGATTAGCACGCCGGGGGGGTAACAGAAAAGGAGAATGCGTACAATTACCTAATCTGATTGACCGTCTGTGACATGCGGATCGGGCCGGACGCTCCCGCCACGAGGTCGCTTAGGTGACAGCAGGAGGAGATGAGGTCAGAGTTGAAGCGGGGGGGGGGGATGGCATGAGCCGGACCCGGCGCCAGGTCGCCGGGGGCTGTGGGGTGGGGGCCATTATTGACAGATGGTGGGCAGGCGGATCTCTGCGTTATTCTGAGCGGCTGAGGTCACTGCAGCTTTGGGGGAAGTTCAGTTAATGGACGGCTGTAAGTGCTGCCTGCTCCGGGCTCGCTAATAAATAAATAATGCATAATGGAGATCCAGTGTACTTAATCACAGGTCTCTGAAGGCAGGCTCTGAATGGACAGACAGGATGGGTCCTCATCAGCGGCTGGGGGGGGGGGCTTGTTAACAACATCGGCTTTTTTTGTCAGACCGAACACGAGTATGAATCAGCTGCAAGTCAGGATTTATCAATGGTTTTCCATTTAGCTCTTGTAGCGGGGGTGGGGGGGGGGGGTGTGTCCGCTGTGCCACCGTCCCCTGGCTAAAATCATTGGGTGGGGGGGGATCATGCCGATTTATTCACAAATTAGACTCTCATTCACTTTTCCAAAGTTAACTTTATCAGTCCATCCTAGGATACGTGATCATTGTTGGACCAGAGCCGCTTCTCTTTTTGCTGGTATTGTTTACGTAGTGAGGCTGGTTTTATGTGCAGTACTGCTGCCTTTGGGAGGGACATTGTTGGAAATGGATATGTGCCATCTATCCATGCATCTTTCTATCTATGTTTATAAGATTACGTGTGATACCCAGGCTCCCTCGGGACGTGGGTATGGGGTTAACAGCCGGAAGCCAATCCGGGCTTGGCGGGAGACGGTGTGGCTCTGCGCCCGCCGAGGTGGCGTCATCGCGGGCATTACATAACCGCGGGGCGTCCTCTGCTGGGGTTTCTCTGGGAGGTGGGCAGAGGGGCATTTCCGTGTCCTGCCCATTTTCATCGGGAGCGCCAAAGGCACCCGACACCTATGACACACTGGGCGTCTTCTGGGCGTGTAGCGACGGTGCAGTGGGATGATGGCGCGCAGCGAGTAAGATGGCTGCACCAGATCACCACACCACACCGGCCGACGCCCCCCTTCCCTTAAACTCCCCCTAAACTCCCCCCCTCCGGTTAACCGGATACCACACATCTGCAAAAATAACACCGCAGATGTTTTAAATGTGAACCTGCTCTGTGCCCATTAAGCTGCATCCTGGAAGATGCATGTAGGGTATTTATGTTTCGGAATGATCGTCGTGCAATGAAGGGTACAAGTCGTCATCCTTAAATGCGCAAATCATGTCACAGAAGCCGCGTCGAGCGATTTCATCTCCAACCACAAATGTTTAAATTCCTTACCTTCGGCAAAAATCCACAGCCACGTCCTTTCAATGAATAATAATATTATGAAAGTGATATTCTCAGTCTTCACATCAAATTTATTTAGCCGACACTTTTGCCCCAAGTGATGTATATTTTTTTTTTTGTAGAAAGCTGGGTCAGACAGTCTCTGGTGAAATGGGGGGGAGGGGGGGTTAAGGGTCTTGCTCATGGGCTCAACCGTGAAATCACTCTGAGATTTGAGCCAACACCCTTCCGCTCATAGACACGGCGTCATAACCCACTGAACCACACAGTGGCCCAGTTTTAATGTGTTTAATGCAAAATAATCAGGCTTCCTGTGCTTTGGAAGACATCACGCTTTGAGTCCATTTGTAGGCTGCCTTTGCGTAATCACCTTTTCTCCATTTCATGGGTTGCGCGCGGGGGGGGTGTTTGAGAGGCCGGTCATTCCCCAAATATTTTCCCAGCGTAATGAAATAAAAGAATGTGTCTGAGAACAGGAGGCTCTGGAGTAGGGGTGGGGGGGGGTGGGGGGGGCACATTCTCTCCAGGGGAGACACCACCACACTGTGGGCGGAGATGAGGTCAGCGCTCGTGACCGGAGCGTTTATTTCAGGGCACCTCCGGCAGCGCCGGGCCGTGAGGTAATGCCGCGTTGCACCGATCCACTGGAGCTCGCTGTCACTAAGAGTTTAGTGGCTGCAGAATGGTGACAGGTGACAGGTGCTGGTTTTAGACGACAGCCTGGGCAGCGTTTCACAGCCTGTGGATTTTAGCAATTAATTACGAGTTAATTAGTTAGCGTCGGTAATCATCGCTCAGTGAAGTATGTTTTTCTGGCAGGGCGGGGTGGAGACCAGGTAATTCCCTTCGCTGAATCGCCTTTGAAGCTCTGTGTCACTCTTACCGAGTCTGAGACGTGGGGGCGGGGAGAGACGGTGAAGTCAGAGATAAAGCATTTACTGTGTGCAAATGATGATAAATGGGCCATTTTATCAGCCCTGTGCAACCCTATCTGCCACTAGAGGTGCCCAGACGAGGCTTTGGCAGCCAGGCCGACCCAGGCCTCTCCATCTGCTCGGAGACCCGCCCGCCTGCCGGCCAGGGAGGCCCCCACTTCCCCATCTGCTCCTGCCCTCCGACACCCTCGGCTCCCTGATTGGCTGCAGGTCGATCCCTCGGTCACGGGGCAGCAATCCGCAGGGAGAGAGCCCTACGCCCTCCCACCACCCCCCCCCCCCAGCTTAATGCGAATTTAAAAACACATGCTCCTCTCCGAAAGGCGTTGATCGCCACGGGGAGGGGAGCTCAGTGACCTAAGGATGGCAGACGTTATTGTAATTATTACTAATCGCGTAATATAGTGCAGTGCGGGGATGGACGGTGCAGCCGCGCGCATTATGTGGTGATTTAGTGCATTCTCAGCATCGCAGGCGCCATATGGCTTCCTAATCGGCCGGCTTGTGTGAGGATGCCCACCGATGCGTCCCCCCGTGTCCCTGTCACACCGAGGGTGTCCGCATGGGCCGCCTACCATAAACACCCCTCCTTTCAACCCAAGGGAAACTTCCTTTGTATGGCTGTACTCTACACCTTGCTTTTATTAAAACAGCTCTTTAGGGGGCCAAGCAGCGTAAGCTGAGGGATTTCTGTCGTTTTTCTGCTAATATTCTGTAATGCTGGGCAGCCGGTCGACCTCGGACCCCCGCAGAGGCTTTTTTGGTTCTACTCCTCCTTTCTCTTCTTTCTTACTTCCCTCCTCCTTTTCCCCTGTTTCTCATACCTTTTTTAGATTATTTGGATCTTCACACATTCTTGGTGGCCAGGAAGGTCAGTGGTGCAGGTGCAGAAAACGAACGGCAGGAATGCAGCACTGAAAAATACTCAAAGAATCATAATTATGAAATTATTATTACATAACTGAATTGCTAAACAGAGGAACGGGAGTGGTATTGATTGGTTGCAGGGCTGTGTGCCTGTCAGGTTGCTCCATTGTGAAATTCCTAAGGCTTCTTTAAAATATTTAAACATAGAAGCATATATTCATGTGGAGTGTGTAATGTTTATAGTGTTTAAAAAACTGCAAACCATTTCCGACTTTAATTAACGGAAGATGCCTAAATGTTTACCGTTTATCTCCAGCTGTGACTTTTGATGTCAAAGACATTAACATCAAAGCATTCTAGTGAGAGTCATGTATTTAAAGATGATAGCACTGCAGGTGTTTATTGCTAAAGCCTTATGATGATTTGCATACTGCTGATTGTACTGAGTGGTGGGGAGCTCTGCAGGTTAGAGGTATGCGACTGTGTCTGGGATCCAGCGGAAGGCAGAGTAATTGTTTCACAGATGGACCCTTAAACCCAAATCCTCCCGGGATCCCAAAACCTCACGAGACCGTGGTGTCTGACCCCAAGCTTTTCCTCGCTTGTATGTCTGCTATATACTGTAAACAATAAACAAAGCTTTGCATCGTCTGCGACAGGTTGCTTGCCCCCCCCCTTCGTTAAGGTAGTGACCCCTTACACTTCACATGGGCAGAGGCATAGGGTTGGCATTAGCGTTGGTGTTAAGGGACCAACAGCCTTTTCACGAAAACACATCCATCCATCCATTCATTCATCTATCCATCTATCCATCCATTTTCTATACCTGCTTGCCCTATTCAGGGTCACCATTCACAAACACACACAGTAACATGCTGCCAAAATGGCCATTTAAAACTGGTCAATAAAGACTTTTCAGCACTTGGCATGAACCTCCACCCGTAGTTATGGTTCTGTTATATATACTTCCTAATGGGATCTCGCAAGTCATAGGACATAGGAATATATTCCTGAACACGAACTACAGAATGTTACATTATCGACAGAACGGGTGAAATCACAGCTTGCATCGTGAAACGAGTGTCGTGAGATGAGCAGGCTAGGACAACATAGAAAAATGAGACAAAAGGTTATGTTAGAGTTTTTCAAAAGCAAACAGGCAATTGGATATGATTTTGTGCCCCCCCCCCCCCCCCCATGCCCACCCCTTGGTACGGATGTTCAAATGCAGCCATATTAGAGTAGCAGTTCTGAATGTCAGAGTTACATCCCACTAAGTCCGGAGAGTAAAGGCGTGTGACAACGAAGGCAATACGAAAGGAAACAAAATACGAGGCATAACCAGTAAGGTCTGATTTATGACATTTACAGAACATTTACAATACTGCAAACCCCCAGCCCGGGACACTGTAGGCAGCACCGAAGAAAAGAAGAAAACTACAAAAAAATCTTCTCTAAAATTTAAATTATTTCAATCAACCAAGTGACTTCAGGAATAGGAAAAAACGAAAACCAGGCTGGCTGTCTTTAAATAATTACCTGGCAACCCAAACACAAAACACAGAGGTGCTTCCTAATCTAACGTGCCTAGACAGCCAACTTCTGCCAATGTGCAGTGGTGGATCTGATGGGCAAATTATATCTGGACCCGACCTTTTCTGGTACAGAAAAGGGCTTTCTGGAACAAAAGCTGTGCTCTGGCAGGTCAAACTAAATGCGTGTGTGCAAAGAGCGCTGATAGTCATAGAGCAAAGATGAGCACAGATAATTACAGAGCACAGAGTGGCAAGGCAAGGAGGCACTTTAGGTCACGCCCTCTGTCGTTGGTTTATAGCATCCTGGAGGCGGAGCCAGAAGCAATTAACCAATCCTTGTCTTCGGTGCTCAGGATACCCTTCCCAGGAAAAAATCTGCAACACATACATATACCCCCATATACCTAAGCAAGGTCCATAACATCAGCAAGTTAGACAAGTATGCGCTGGCTTTGGGCATGTGCTGTGGCGGCCTGGACTGAAAAATTGGCCAAGTGAATCAAGTTTCCTAAAAACAACAGTTTTCTCTTTTGGTCCTAAGGGTAAATAAATTATATTAATAGAGTATGTCAGGCGCTGGGTGTTAGCGCAGCATGGCTTCAGCAAAGCATGATGGGTTACAGCACTGAGCACCGAGGTTAAGGGTTAATTAAAGGGGGTGGGGCTGGGAAAGGCTATCAGTGCTGGCCCTCGTCCCATGCAAATCCCCAGAGCTGAAAGACACTGCGGTGAGGTGGACAGGCTTTCACACCCCCCTTTGTCCATGGGGACCAGCAGCCAGCTCAACTCCATGCAACAAAGGCTTTGACCACCAGCTCCATGGGGTGTGAAGCTGCACCAGCTGAAGGAGGCCTTTCATGTAATCTGCAGACTGTCCAGTTTCTCTGGCGTCGACCCCGAGTCCTAAAGCCACTTACAAAAAGGGGGAAGGATGAACTGAAGTAGGGAGCCTCGGATTTGCAATTTAATACAGAGGCTAGAAGGTAAACAGAGAAAGAGTTTCGTCAGTTTGAGTTTCTGCCATTTAACGTTTTGCTTGATTAATATTAATTAGTAGTTATTCATATACCTATGGGTATGTGTGAACACGGCTGTGTACGATGCTGCTTCAGTCGGCGCTGCTGGATCCGTAAGCTGAGGCTTGGCAGACCTACTGAGTTTGGTTCCATGTCCTCAAACAGTGCAGAGGGTTGGCCTTGCTCTGGGGAAATGCCGCTTTCCACTGCCTGTTACTGGTTGTAGCCATTAGTGGGCGTGGCCTCGTTCCATTGGTCTGCTGTGACTCCTCCCATGGCTTTTGAAAACGCTGCCGTGGATGCTGGGTAATGGGGTGCCCTGTTTTTTTCCTGTTCCTCCATTGTAACAAGTTCTTCCGCTGCATTGATTTGTTTATTTATTTTGTTTGATAACGACTCCCCCCCCACCCCCACAATGATGGTGACAGGCTTGGAGAGTTTGGAGTGCAAGAATATCAAGGTCATTATAGCATCTGGCTTTAGAAAACATCATAACACCCAAGGAACTTCCAGGCTGGAGATACTCAGAAGTGCAATTAAACCATTAATCCTTCTGAATTTTATTCTTTCTTGCAGCCACATTAATAGTTAAATTTTTCTGTGTATATTTTTTATTATCTTCAGTTCTGTGATGTTTGTCCGATCTTGTGTAAATGATGAGTATAGTGTGAATTTCAGATAAAAATGCTAGTTTACAATATATATGGTTATGATAATAACTCCACATTTCACTAAATTACAGAGCTTTTTATTACGAAATCATGCTGCTCATGTCACTACATGGATTTACACCTTTTTTAAAATGGCAAGGAAACCTGTTGCTAGGTAACTGAAGGCTGAAAATCTGTGGGTCTTTGGTGGCGTGTGAACCTCAGTCAGGGGAGATGAACATCAGGGACCCGTGAGCAGGGGGGACATTCATCGAAGGAGACCCTTCAAAATATCCTGGCCTTTGTCTGGCCCCTTCGACCCCAGGGCCCCTGCACGTCTGGGAGGGTGTCATACAGACTGGTGTTCTCAGCTCCCCAAATTTCTGTTCCCTGAAAAAGGATTGAGGAGATGTCATCTTCTGTGCGTATCAAACATACATTCTACACTGACTCAGATGGTAGCAGCTGATGTGTTAATAAATAAACCCCCCCCCCCCCCCCGATGTGCTTGAGAGTATGATCGGTCAATGAAAAGATTTCAGACTCTTTATGGTTCATTTATTATTTTCTTGTTTAAAGAAATCAGGGGGAAAAAAAACTTGTTCTTGTGGTTTCAACACGTCCATTTCTCCACAGGGAGGATTAACTAACGGCCCAGCTGGCATCTAAAGAACAGTCTTTTTTTTTTTTTGGTTCACTCTTTTTCTGGAAGCTTCCAGCCTGGCTCTGTTGTTGTAAATGCTGTGATGTATTAGATCCACCTCAGCTCTTTATGGCTGATTTTCCCGCTTGCTGGAGTGGAGCCCGGCCTTGAGAGATGCTTGATGGATTCGCTCTTCTTCCTGTCTGTCTCCGAGTTTCTCCGTCCCGTCTCCGGATGTTTGACCGAGTCCCTGGTGGCCTTTTTGTTGTCCAGGGAAATTCAAGCTGCTGGACCAGGACCGTGATGTGCGGGAGCCGGTGCAGTACTTCGCCAGCGTGGAGGAGATTGCCGGAATATTCCCCGACAGAGTGTTTGTAATGGAGGCCATCACCTTCAGTGTGAAGGTCAGTGGTGGTGAGACCTTGCTGTACCCAGACCCACAGAACCGCGCTCTGGGTTAGAGGATGTATCTGCGGTGTCATGTGACTTGCCTTGTGACTCTAGTTCACACTCCAATTACAGCCCCCGTCTCGCATCCCTGTGATGGGCAGCAAGTAAAGAGTCCTGTGATTGGTTATTTGAAGGGTTGTGGCAGGAAGGTGGACTTAAAAATGAATCAATAAAATGCACTCTGCTGTACAGCTTTAATTCTGTTCCATTTTGTCAGGAACCATAGGTGTTTTATAAGGATTAGCTAGTTAACATTATCAGCCTGTATTGTAAAACCCTACCATTAGTGTTTTGGGATAATTTGTTCTCTAGAGTGAGCTCCTGTCAAAGCCCGTGTGACACCTTAGGTTGCCTATGTCACCTTAATGCCACTGGTTGCTAAAAAAATGGAATTTCACAGAGAGATCTCAAAATGACCAGAATGAAATCAGCTTGGGAGGGCCAGTCATATGATGGATAACAGTAGCCCTGGCCTGAGGAGGAGGGGAGGCAGATGGGCTAAGAGTGCCGACGTGACCTGACCAAATGTAGCCCTTTCTTAGCATGGTCACAGAGCCCGGAAAATAAGGTAGCAAAAAGCTGCACAGCAGGGTTGCCTTTTCATTCATTCACCATCATTGTAGCATCTATGCTAATGGAGCCAGTCTGTACTGTTCCGAGGGACGCCTCATTGTCACTCGACTGCACACTTCCCAGGACTGTTGTCTGGAGCAGTCAGAGGGACAGGACTCAGGGATGATTAGGGAGAAACTAAACGCTCAATGGGCTCTCCTCACTCAGCCATCATTGTGAAAAACCACACGGACGTGGAGAGGGCCCATCTGACAGGTAGTGGCGTTTAATGGCCTCACTCTGACAGGAAGTGGAGTGAAATGGCCTTACTCTCTGACAGGAAGTGGAGCGAAATGGCCTTACTCTCTGACAGGAAGTGGAGTGAATCTCCCATCTCTTGTACCTTTCGTGGGTCAAAGTATGTTTCAGGTGTTGGGAATATTTATGAAGAAGCCCTTCAGATAAGCACCCCTGCAGGTCAGACCACCTGATAATCTATCTGAAACTAAACAGGTTTGGGGCTGGCTAGTACTTGGATAGGAGACTAATCATTAAAACTGGGCTGCTGCTGGAAGCAGTGTTGGTGCAGCCAGCAGGGTAGCCCATCCTGTGGTCTGTGTGGACTCCAATGCCCCAGTGTAGCGATGTGGACACTGTGACTAACAGGGTAGCCCATCCTGTGGTCTGTGGCCAATTTAAAAGCTGGCCTCCTAATCATCCCCTATATCTAAACTGTAAATTCTCTCCTGCCCCTTCCCCATCTTACCTACGGTGTGGTGGGTGCACTGGCGTACAATGGCTGCCATTGCATCATCCGGGTGGGTGCCACACGGTGGTGATTGAAGTGGCTCCCTTTTGGTTGCGGAAAGTACCATATAAAAGAAACATTCATCCATTCTTAAGTCCTCCCTTCCTCCAGTATGATTTACAAATATTTGTGCAGTCTGATTGGCTGGCTTGATGGCGTGACCAGGGAGGGTCCACATGGCTCCAATAATGTTATCACGCTTCATTGGATGGTGATTTTAGGCCAGTAACAAACACTTTCTCAAACCTCTTCATTCTTATCTTTTAGTTGTTTGGTAACACATTGACATTTGTGTTTTAGGCCAGTGATGTTAAGTACCTTGGATCTGGGTTTGGAGTTCATGTCATTAGCTGCTGTATTGAGTACAAACACACACACATACACACACACACTGCACATCTATCATTTTAACTCTTTGCTGTTACCCTGCTGGTTTGTGTATTTTACATTCTGCCACCACTCATTGTAACAGGTCGTGTCTGGAGAATTCAGCGAAGACAGCGAGGCCTACAACTTCACACTGCAGGCGGGCGACGAGCTCACGCTCATGGGCCAGGCGGAGATCCTGTGCGCCAAGACGGTGCGTGAAAAGTCACGCTTCAATGCCATCCTACGCAAGCTGGGCAAGAGCAACACGTTCACCAAGCAGGTGAAGGGCAAGATGCTGTGCCTGATCTGCATGAACCACCGCACCAACGAGAGCATCAGCCTGCCCTTCCAGTGCAAGGGCAAGTTCAGCACACGCAGCCCGCTGGAGCTGCAGATGCAGGAGGGCGAGCACACCATCCGCAGCATCATCGAGAAGGTCCGCCTGCCTGCCAATGTCACCGTGCCCAGCCGGCCCCCCCGCAACCCCTACGACATTCACGTCATCCGCGAGGGCAACCGCTACAAGTTGGTGAGCATCATCTCCAAAACGGTGGTCCTCTGTTGCATCCTGCGCAAAGAGGAAGTGATCCCTTTCCACTTCCTGCTGCTTACGGACATGCCGCGCTTTATCTTGCCAGAGGGGCTCCTCAGGGGCGACCCCATTTTCGAGAAGGTCACTTTGGAGAGCGCCTTAATCTGCCAGGAGAAATTCAACCCGGATGACTACTCAAAAGCGGTGAGGGAGGCTAAGACCGACTTTACAGAGGAGTGCACCAGTCCGCGGCGAATCCGTGTGTGCCTCCAAGGGTACACCTCCCCAGGCTACGGGCGTGACGACATCACACAGTCGCTGCAGCGCCTCTCGCTGTGCGTCTATGGCGGCGGCTCCTCACTGATCAGTGCCAATGGCGACGGGCATTCCCAGAGCTGCAGAGACTCACTGGGGGAGCAGCAGATCTTGCCACACGAACTCCTCACGCCCAGCGAGGGCGGCGACACCGATCGCGAGTACATGACGCCCGATTGGCCTGACGGTGAATTCCGGAACCCTGAGCAGCTGGAAATTCCGTATGAAGAGCTATGGATGAATCAGAACCCAGCGGCTCACGGCGACACCTGCGGAAATCCCGCCATGTCGGACCCCACGGGGAAGGCGGAGCACAACTTGATTTCCTTCCACTCCTCTTCTTCCTCCTTGGAGAGTGCCATGGGGCCATCCCACGTCAGCGTGGTGCAGATCGAGACGAGCACCGTCCCGACTCCACCTCCCGTGCCTCCTAAGTCGGAAGCTGTAAGTACTCCTCGATCTCTTCTTCCGAAGAAGGTTTAATCGATTAAAAACTGTCCCTGTCCTGTTAAGCCAGGTGGTCTGCAGAGTGCAGGCCCACCACAGCCCTTTTTTTGATATTTAATCACAGGAAAAAAATGGTTTGCAGAGAGCCCTCAAATCCGTGTCTTGCTCGCACTTTTAGGAAGACAAGCAGATGTTTTTTTATTACACTTCACCTCGGTCATAAAACACTAATAGACACATTTCTGAGCTTCACTGAATAATTCATTTAACGCTGCTTTTAAACTGCAGGCTCTGACCACCAGTTTACTGGAACCCTGCTCTGTGCAGAGGAACATTAATAGACCATGATGGTTGTCTGTACATTATGCACGGGAGGCAGCCTGTAAAGTGCGGACATAAGGGGCCCGGGGGGTCCGAGCAGAGTCGCATGCACACGGAACCGACAAGGAGCCGGTCCAGTCACTTCAGTGTTAATATGAAACGCGATGCGTGGCTGGACTTGTGGATGTGGGGAGACGAATGTTCAGGAGGCTCCAGCAACTCATAGCGGGAGAATTATACCCTGTGGCACATTCTGAAAGAACTGATCTCTGCTCGGGGCGGGGAGACTCAGTCCTGCTCCAGAAGCTCCTAGCAGCTCTGGCGGCTTTGTTTCCCCCCAAAAAAGGTCTGATCATCCATCCATCTTCTGCACACTTATCCTGGTCAGGGTTTGCAGGCCGGCTGGAGCCTGGCCTGATGTTCCTCCACAATTTGTCATTTGACGCTACATAGTGGAATATCTGGTCCTGTGCTCGGTTGATGAGTGCAGGGAAGCCTCTCTGTTATCATGTCAGCGGTCTCCAGGTAGACTGTTCAACGTGGAAAATAAGGCTTTCTGGGGAGGCTGCAGTGTTACCATGTTAGCGGTAAATAAGGCTAAGGCCTTGTGGCGAGGCTGCAGTGTTACCATGTTAGCGGTAAATAAGGCTAAGGCCTTGTGGCGAGGCTGCAGTGTTACCATGTTAGCGGTAAATAAAGCTAACGCTTTGTGGTGAGGCTGCAGTGTTACCATGTTAGCGGTAAATAAGGCTAAGGCCTTGTGGCGAGGCTGCAGTGTTACCATGTTAGCGGTAAATAAGGCTAAGGCCTTGTGGTGAGGCTGCAGTGTTACCATGTTAGCGGTAAATAAGGCTAAGGCCTTGTGGTGAGGCTGCAGTGTTACCATGTTAGCGGTAAATAAGGCTAAGGCCTTGTGGCGAGGCTGCAGTGTTACCATGTTAGCGGTAAATAAGGCTAAGGCCTTGTGGTGAGGCTGCAGTGTTACCATGTTAGCGGTAAATAAGGCTAAGGCCTTGTGGTGAGGCTGCAGTGTTACCATGTTAGCGGTAAATAAGGCTAAGGCCTTGTGGTGAGGCTGCAGTGTTACCATGTTAGCGGTAAATAAGGCTAAGGCCTTGTGGCGAGGCTGCAGTGTTACCATGTTAGCGGTAAATAAAGCTAACGCTTTGTGGTGAGGCTGCAGTGTTACCATGTTAGCGGTAAATAAGGCTAAGGCCTTGTGGTGAGGCTGCAGTGTTACCATGTTAGCGGTAAATAAGGCTAAGGCCTTGTGGCGAGGCTGCAGTGTTACCATGTTAGCGGTAAATAAGGCTAACGCTTTGTGGTGAGGCCGCCCCATTACTATGTCAGCAGTCTCCAGGTAGATTCACAGGCACATTAAATAAAGCCGCTTTTCTCCTGCACTCTCAGTACTTTCCCTTTTCCATGGACTTCCGGTCCAGTAGCAATACCAAAGGTTCCAGTGCCTAAAGTGCCAAACTAGCTAGGGTACTATTTTAGTACTTTAGGGTGGGACTTGCAAAGTGTTCATTCCTGATTGGTTATGCAGTTAGCGTGCCTCTGAAACATAATACATTTGTTGTGTAGAAAAAATTTGCAAACTCAGAAAACAACAATAAAGTAAAAAAAAAAAAAAAAAAAAGATTATAAATAATGAATAGATGAAGAGACCCAAGTTTTAAATGTGATATAGTCAGAAAAACCATCTGGATGGTGCAATGAGAAAAAAATTTTTTTTTGAAGTACCAAAAGTATGGTACCTGGTGCAGTGGAAAAGGACTCTGAGGCCTTGTGGTCTAGCTGCTTCGTTACCATGTCAGCCATCTCCAGGTAGATTGACGAGCATGGTAATTAAGGCAGGGATCGAGGCCTCCTCGTTCCCACGGTTCATTAGTTAACGGCCCCTGGGCAGATGGACACAGAATGTAAATAAGACCCTGCCTAGATTGTTTGATGATGGACTGTTTGCAGTACTTGAGAAACGAGGGGAACGGTCGGATGTAAATAGCACCCTCTGAATGCCATGCGTAGCCCCTCGCTCCCGATACAATGGCGTTTATGGGCACACACGCCAGGACATATCCTAGCTGCCCTCAGACTTCAAAATCAAGAGGAACTGTGGGTATTTGGAGCTTTTCGGCGGCACAGACTGACCGAGAGTAAACAGAAGGAATGATGTTACTGTGTGACGCATGTGGGGATAGCCATGACGAGGGCTGGGACGGCGCCCAAGGCCCTTGACATCGCTTTCCATCTTCCTTTATTCCATTCGTCTCACGGAAATGGGAGACTTTGACTTGGTCGTGTTTTTTTGTCCCTATCAGAGGTGCAGAACACCGTACGGCACAATGAATCTGTCACTGTGATTTGTAAACCATGTGAAGAACCTGCAGGATTTAATCCCGGTCAAAATATGAAAAGGAAACCCATGAATTCTTATCCAGTGTGTTTTTCCTGAAGTGACACTTTGAAAAATGAGGAGTTACTAAATTATGTGAATGTGGAGAGATGTTTTTTTTTCCCTCGCAGTTTGGCATTTCTGCTTATGTGTGTGTTGGGGGGGTACACTTGGCTGGCAGGGGGTCCAGATACAATCCTGCACAGTAGGTCCCCCACCCCATAAATGCAGCTTGTTTCCAGGTGATCACCATGGCATGTGTATCTCTTTGTGAGCCAGGACAAAAAAAAGCACCTCTTTACACACAGCTGTGCCTCAGGGCATTGTGGGATATTTGTTCACTGTGCAAAATGTACATCTCCCTGCTCACCTTTCTTTCATCACTCCTCTTTTTATGCAGTCTCTGCCCCTGTCACTTACTCTTGACTCGAGCTCCTTCTTCTTGTCTCCGGTTGTTTCAAAGCTTCTCCCCATGTCTGGCACAGGTGAAGGAGGAATGCCGCTTCCTCAACGCACCCCCGGTCCCGCCACGGGCTGCCAAGGGAGGCCCTGCCCCCAGCCCACCGGTCCCGCCACGGTTCCCCAAGTGCCAGCTGCCTCCGGCCTCCGGCACCCCCAGCCCTGGCCTCTCCTACTACTCATCGGGGCTACAGGACGTGTGAGTGTCCACATAGCCACTATGCATTATGCCCCTTTCTGATATAATATGATCTCAAATGAAATGTCTAAAAATATTGCCTTATCCTGGGCTCCTCAGTTATTGTTACATGAAGACTAAGGGCGCAAGCCAGAGTGTGGTGAAAGGACTAGCGATGTTGCCATGGTAATGCCCAAGCAGAGCATGCACTTCCTGTTCCCGTTCACCCCCCCCAGTTTTATGACGCCTATAGTTTTAAAGAAATCTGAATAGTCTGGAACTTTCTTTAGGTTGAAAAAAAAGCATCTTCATGACTTCTAGTTTGACATGGGGAAGGGGGTGCCTGAATCCTCTCCCCGGCAGCATAGGGGGCCCCTGAATGGCAGAGCTGATATGTGTATGCAGGACGGACGCCATTTAGGCGAGCTGCCTGGGCAGCGTGAGGAAACCACAAAGTGTGTGGGAGAAACATCCAGGTCTCGGGGAGATCAAGCGAAGTGCCTGACACCCAGATGCAGGATTTGAACCCACAACCCTGGGGGGGGTGGACAACAGTGCTACCCACCCCCCATATAAAGTAATGTGCTGTGTTTTATTATCATGATTATTATTATTACTGGGTAAGTGATCGGGAAAAGGATGCCAGTTAGTGCATTATGACGAGCTGTTGTTTTGGTTCGCGGTGCCGGTCCCATGCTGTATCTCTGCAGCTCCAGTGTCCCAGGGCTCTGCGGGCTGGCCGAGCAATCATCCCCCCCCCACCCCCCATACTGAATAAATTGAATCCCTGCCGCCCGGCTTCCTGTGACGTGCCCTCCGGAAAATGAAGCAGCCCAGCCGGATTCACTCTGCTCCTTTGAAGTTCTTCTAGGGATCCGTACAAAACGGAGCATTGAGCTCCTCCGCTGCCATTACCAGCTAACTAACCCGCTTTACCCGTTTCACAATCGCAGCATCAGTGCTGTAAATAAGTCACTTCCCCCCGCGGCCCTTCACTGCCTCCTTTGACTCATGCTTGACGTTTTAATCACCAAACTGCAGCTGTCTGTTTTAAAATCCTCCCTCCTCCAGGGGTATTATGAGGGATATTGTATGCTTTACATTTGTGTGATTAGCCTGCATCCACTGGTCTGGATTCACCTTATACCCACCATATTGCTTATATATGGTGAGGGGTGGTTGACTTATGTTTTAATTCTTCCATTAGAAACATGAAAAATGAGAAATACTTGACTTAATGGAGCATAACAGGAAGAGTGGGCACAGCGCCCCTTGTGGTAGGAGTGTGTTCCTGCCGTTGTGTTGACACATGTCCCCCTTTGCTGACCCTCGCAGCTCCGGGCCTCGCAGTGGCAGCTGCTCGCCATCCCCGGATTCCTACTCCCTCTACTGTTACCCCTGCACATGGGGAGACTGTAAGGCAACCGACTCGGCCAGCCGCCCACTCACCGGCGGTGGGGGCAGCCCCGGGGTGCAGCCTGCCCAGGCTTCCTGGTCAGACCCCTGGGCCTTGTCAGACAGCACGCCCAGTGTGGCCAGCGGTCGCTCCACGCCGCTCCTGAGCACAGACTCCACACACAAGAGCTACTATAGCTGCCCCAGACTGAAGCCCCCGCATTCCCAAAAGCGCTTCGCCCCCTTTGGGGCCTTGAACCCTTTTGCCAACCCCGGCTACGCACGGAGCCCATCCTCGTCCTCGTCCCCAGCAGAGTGGCTGGACAGCAGGGACCGGCCGCGCCCCCCCTCCCTGTCCTCAGACACCTTTGAGTCCTGCGTGAGCCGCATATCGCCCGACATCGCCGCCCCCAAGGCTGGGCGCGACACGACAGGCAGCCAGAATGAGCAGAGCCTGAAAGGCAGCGAAGGCAGTCAGGGGACTGGGCCAACCCCCCCTCCCCGGCCAGCCAAAGGCTTTGAGGCTGAAAACATCATCATCAGGAGCGTGGCCCCGCTCTCCCCCACCGTCGTCAGGGGGGCCGAGGGCGGGATCACCAGGGTTTACCTCACACAGGGCGTCATTGAGGTCCCCCCCACGTCCACCAAGTGCAGCCCCGAGAGCTCCTCCTCAGCCTCCTCCGGGGATGCCCCCGGGTCGACCCGGACTGGCGGGGAGGAGTCTATGTGGCACCCCCCCTCGGACCTCTCCATGCTCTCTGTAGAGGAAGTCTCTAAGTGCCTGCGCTTCATCGGCCTGTCCGAGGACGTGGTGGCCTTCTTCGTGAGGGAACGCATCGACGGCAGCATCTTCGTGCAGCTGACGGAGGAGATACTGTCCGACGACTTCAAGCTGACCAAGCTGCAGGTCAAGAAGATCATGCAGTTCATCAAAGGCTGGAGACCCAAGATCTAAACGCAGCTTGACTGCGGCTGTGCTTGTGAGGACCGTGGTTCAGACCTGTGCAGGGCGGGGGGCGGAGCCCCATGACAGCAGAAATGTCACTAACACAGGCCTAGCAGCCTTCCGCTACTGCTCTTCCTGCCCCATGGCCGTTTTAGAGGTCACCCTCATTCTGGGTTCACTTAGAACCTGACGGGTGTCTGCGCAGGGAATTAAACCACCGGTAAGCGATATGGTCGTGTGTCCCCAAAGGACAGTGTCTGCTCACCGAGTCGATGTTGTGTGTCTGAGCTTTATGAATGATTTTATGAATCATCTGATGAATCATTTCATGTGCCTTGTGGTTTAAAATCATTATTTGTGGAAAAAGCTTCCGTGTGAATTGATTTCGAGTAACTTCCGTCTTTTTTTAATGTGAATTATATGTCCGGCTGAAGCCAGGACTTGCTGGACTTGGAGTGGAGTCTAAAAGTCTGTAAAACACAATGTTAAATGCAGAAGCTTAATGTTCATTTCTTCCATTTATTTAAATACAAGCCCAACCTGGAATGACTTTTGGACCTTTGACTGAAGAGGGTTATGCAGTCGGGTGAGGGTGGTTCTCACAGCTGAAAGGGAAACACTCCTGAAACGCCCTTCAGCACAAACGGTTGTTTACGTTAAGTTTGGCGTCCTCCAGGTGCTGGGGTCCACACTGCCCACCAACCCGCATCTCTGCTGCCCTTCCAGCTGAAGCCAAGTGGACAAACTCTGACAAATCACAACAAAGTTGTACCCTGGGTCTCATTGCTAGGCGACTGCTTGGACGGATCCCAGAACCCCTGGCATTTGCCAGAACCACTTCCAGAACAGCGTGGTTCCTCTCTCAACACAAGTAGAAACCACTAGTTCTCCAACCACTTTTTTTTTATATATATATATATATATATATATATAAAATAAACTTCTTACAGCCGAACTCTTAAAAAGGGAAGCAAGTATCTTTTGTACGACCATGAGAACATGCCTGTAATTAAGTACACTGTATTAAAGGACTGTAATTTGAGTTTACTAATCACTGCTGTCTGTGTATAGTGTTTGTCAGATGGCTGTAAATTACAGTTTAATTACTGGGTTTTAACATCTTTGTGCCCAAAACTTTGTATGTATATTTATGGATCGACTTTATTTCCCTTCTGTAGAGCATTATATTATTAAATAATATTTAACAAACGTAGCATTATTTCAATTGTACTGAAATTTTATTTTCTGTATGCTTTAATCCTTATGGATTAGAAGAAAATAAATAGCATACAAAATTGTACAGTAACCTGGTCATTTTTTATTATTTTTTTTATTTGCTGCATTTGATAAATCAGAATCATGTATCCGTCACTCAAAGTGACTAGTGCAGACTGGTTTGCATTGGTTACCTTAATTTTGTTCCTTCATTGAATTAAATTAAAGGCAAATAAGTGCATGACCGTTAATCTTGCACTAACCCGTAACTCAAACAAACGAAAAAGTGCAGAGTACATTTATAATTGTAGGCTGGCGTCCTGCAACTAGGAAGGAACGATTTGGAAAAACATCCAAGCGCTTTATGATCAAAAGCTTCCAACGCAGTACTCAGAGTACTTTGGGTACTGAGAGCCAAACAGAGGATTGGCGAACAAGGCAAACTTCGGTTCCCATGGGAAATGGCAGAGCTGCGAATTGGCGGACGCTGGCTGCGGCTGCTTGTACCAGCTACTTGTGGAACTTCTTGCTGCTGTCCTTGGCGTGGTCAAGCAAGAGCTGGCATGGCGTGAACTGATTCCCATACACCTCCTCGAACTTCCTCATCTTCTGCACCAGACTGTCCGCCCCGAACGAGTCCACGAACCGGAACGGCCCTAGAGACGGGGATAGGTTCTCGTAACGGTATCCAGGTAAGACACTGTGGTCAGCAGATTGGCTGCCTCTCACCTCCGTGGCAGGGAGGGAACCCCAATCCGAACACGGCTCCGATGTCCCCCTCCACCGGGCCACTCAGGATCCCCTCCTGGAGACACATCACGGCCTCGTTCACGAACCTGGACACGAGGCGGAACTGCAGGTCCAAGTCCGAAGATCTGAGGATACAGGATCCAGCGTTCATCATACCATTTATAGAGAAAACAGAGCGGTTTGGGGTGATGCCAAGCAGACCATCTTACACAGATGCCGGTGCAGCCAATTTGAACTTTTTCATAATCTCCTCAACTCCCGGGTTGACCTTCCTCTTCTTCGATCCCTTCTCATAGATGAAACACCCTTTTCCTGACTTGCGGCCTACAAGTGAATGCAAACATTGCAATCGTCTACAAAGCGTCCGCAGCTCAGCCAGGAGACCGGACAGTGTCCTTCACGTGCCTTACCCTTGTACCCCTTCTCTAACATGGCCTTCATAACCTCGATATCGCCTCCCCCGAAACGTGAGCCAAAGGCTTTGGAGAGGTACTCGGCCACATGGGTGCCGACGTCGATGCCAACCTCGTCCAGCAGGGTGGCAGCACCAACTGGAAAGCCAAAACTGGTGGTGACAGAGTCCAGTTTCTTGGGGCCCATGCCCTCCTAAGGGGGACACAACAGCAGCGTTAACCCTCCCACTGGGTACAAGGGCGTTCTGCTTTCCTGGGGGGGCGGCAGAGTACCTGTAGAGCTCGGACCGCTTCTGCCATCATGGTAGCCAGACACCTGGTGGTGTAGAAGCCAGGACCGTCCTATGAGGACAGGAGAAAATGCAAATAAACAAGAAGGAGGTTACAGCCATCTACTAGAACCTCAAGAGTCTAAAATAATCCATGCGTGCTTTCAAAGGCTGCCAAAGAATGTACTATATAATACTGTACTACCCCTTTTAGAAGAAGACTACCCATCACAACTAATAATGTTTGAAAGAGTTCTGGTGCAATTGTAACAATATTTCCAGCAAGTACGCTACACAAACAGACGGTTTGTAGCTGAGTACTGAGTATGTCCACAGAGACAGACCCACCTTCACGACTATGACGACTTTGCCCTGCTTGAGGGCGACGGCGATGGCAGAAGCAGTCGTGTCTTTAGACGTCTTGTCAGTAGTTATTATCTCAAGCAGCTGCATTTTCTCCACCGGGGAGAAATAGTGCATCCCAATGACCTGAGAAGGCGGCAGTTCGGATCAGGGTGTTGGTCCAATTAGGCTGGTCAGTCACTTTGTCTGCTCCTAATCTGACCAATCAGGTGCCTCACTTGACATGCTCAGTCCAAATCTGACCAATCAGACAAGTTACTCACTTTGTATGGTCTGAATCTGACCAATTAGACCAGTTACTCACTTTTTCCGGCCTCTTGCTTACAGCAGCGATGTCTTTAATCGGAAGTGCAGAGGTGTTGGTGGCGAAAACACAGTGAGGGGGTATTACCTTAAAAAGATGAGTTAAAGTATCGTAGCAGAGCTTGTTTACATTACCATCATCAGCCAGCTAAAAGTGAAGATGTTTCCGGTCTGAAGGTTATTAAGACGGTACAACCTTCAACAACAATTCACAGTGCTGCTCAGGCATCTTTCATGAGACTTTTTGAGCAGTTAAAGCAAATGAGTGTCTCACTTACTGCTTCTACTTCCTTCAGGACCTTGTGCTTTAAATCCATGTCCTCAAAAACCGCTTCGATGACCATATCCACCTTGTCAAAGCCACTGTAGTCCAGCTGTGGAATGAGGCTGGAAATACTGGTATCCCTCTCGAAGGCTGTAATCCTCTTCTTCTTGGTCATTTCGTTAAACCTAAGAAATGCGAATGATTATGTGTGGCCGCTGTTGGCCAGTGACCTATGTGCTCTGACAGGAAGACTGTGCCCTCTGGTGGCTGTCAGCTGCAGGTGCACACCCACCCATCGTAAACCTGCTGCTGGCCCCTGCTCAGTGCCACCTCTGAAGTGTCCTTCAGGATAGTGCCGACACCCCGGTTCACGGTCACCTGGGCAATTCCTGCTCCCATCAGTCCGGCTCCTAAGACTGCCAGCTTCCTGACATGAAAAATCATCAGTAGTGTTTGGAAGATTTTCATACATACATAATATATTACGTCACACTGAAAGTAAGGAAGAACCAGCTGAAGAAGATCGACGGGGCAGCATGGTGACATCGCCACATATCTCTACTTACGCCACTTCCTTTTCCGGAGTCCCAAATCGGTTCTTCTTACATGTCACTTGACCATGGTAAATGCCAACAAGGGCCTTGGATTCCGTGGTCATCGCTAGTTTCCCGAAATTCTACAAGGACAGAAAAAAAACAGAGGCTAAAGCCATGTCTCACCTTCCGTTCCCAGGAAACATTTTGTCCCTTTCAGGCTTCCTTACTTGTGACTCTACCACGTATCCGGTTTCGGAGCCCTTCTCCAGTCCTGCCTGAACGGCCTGTTGGAGGACAGACAAGATCTGGGACGAGGCCCTAAGGGGATGGGCTGTAACAAAAGGCTCGAGGGACGGATGACCTCCAAGGGCCGTGCTGGTTCACATACCTCGATGATCTTCAGAGGGGCTGGATACAGCCCGTTCGTCTGCTTCGCCACCTTCTTGCCGACGGTTTTATAGATTTGCTGGCGTACCAATGGAATCCCCATGACGTAATCTTGTATCTCTGTGAAGAGATTTATAGTAAGAGATGAAGGACCCTGGCTGTCAGACAGGTTCATCTCTGACCATAAGAGGAAAGGAGGCTCTATAGCAGGACTGGACACACGAGTGAATGACTTAAGGATAACAAGGTTTAAATGGGATTAAGGGGCATCAGAAAAATGGAGGTGCAACTATGTGCTTCAGAAAGGCTCCAGGGTGCACAAGCAGGATCTTCTCTACCAGAGCTGTTCAAATCATGGTCTTCAAGGTCCGAGCCCTGCTGATTTCCCAGCCTTCCTTTACCTGTGAGCCAGGTGTGAAGCTTCTGTGGCCAATCAGAATCAGTCATTACTTGGAAAAACTGTAAACAAGGCCTAGGTTTGCAATCGAGGCCCAGATTTGAAGAGCCCTGGTCTATTTTATGCTACGAGAAAGGATCTGTAAGTTACTAAACTCACAAATGGTTAAATAAATTTCACCGAGAGAGTTTTCATTAAGTTATTTTCCACATACTCTAAAGAGCAGGTAAAGAACTGAACTCTTATTTCCTCCGTAGAAATGTATCATCACCGTAATGATTACAACCAATTATCTGTGGGATGCGATCAGATTACGATGCTGGAATCTTTTCATATCCTGCAAATGAAAGCAGTGGAGATACATGATGACATCACTTCTCGAGTCAGTCAGCCTACTGACTTTCCATGATTCTTTTCTGCGGCTTAACGGGGACAGTCCCGCTGGCAACGCCTTTAGCGAGACCCACTGCAACCTCTTCCAGGTATTCGATCGTTCTTTCCTCTGGCTGTTTAAGGCCGGGACCTGAGAAAATTAAAAGTAACAGTATTTGTACTACGAATAAGCAACTGAGTGATCAGTGAACCTCATTTCCATAGAAATGCGTAAACATGTCAAGAAAAGTCGACAGAAACTGGTCAGCGGTCATGTGAGAGTCCAGCAGACCGAGGGGATTGACTAGGTGGTGGATCAGCCCCATCTTCTTGGCTTTATCCACACTCAGGTTTCTCCCCGTCAGCATCATGTCGAAAGCGGCAGGAAGACCGACCTGACACCCAGGAGAGAATAAAGATGGTTAAACTGAAAACAATCTCACAACCTGCTATTTCTTATTCACATCCCGAGGGTGAAAACACCCTGTATCTGCAGGGGAGGGTAGTATGGCTCAGCGGGTTAGGATGCTGTGTAAGTGATCAGAAGGTCACTGGTTCAAATCCCAGCGTCAACAGAGTGATTTTTTTGGGCCAGCTGCCCCAGGGAATGGCTAACCCAGCTTTTTTGTACATCGTTTTGGATCAAAGTGCATATTCATATCCTCACCATTTTGGGCAGTCTCTGTGTGCCCCCCGCCCCTGGCAGCAGACCCAGCATGACCTCTGGGGTCCCCAGGATGGTTTTCTTGCTCTTCGTTGCCACCCGGTACTGGCAGGCGATGGCAAACTGAAAGAGGGACACTCATGTACAGCGTGAGGCGTTCCAGGTGGTCACATGAGAGCGCGGAAGGAGGCAGGGGTGACCCTCATATCAGTAACAAGCAATCAGTACATTCAGATGTTTCTGGAACAGAGTTACTCCGGTACATCTGGCCACACAGAAGGGTTCAGCGAGGCTCACCTCCAGCCCCCCCCAGACAGGAGCCGTTAATGGCTGCTACGATGGGAATGGGCGATTTGGCGACTTTTTCAAACATCTTCTGTCCCTCCTGAGAGATGGCAGTGACTTCCTCTTCAGTCTTGCAGGCCTCGATCATGCTATGGGCAGAACAAACAGAGTAAAACGGTTCTCCATTCACCAGACAGCAGTGCAGGCGAAAGTGTCTCTGCTGTGTTCATTTTGCTTTTAGCTTTGATGAGTCATGATTCCGTCCTTGGTCTCCCGCGAGTCAAAATCTGAACTGTCTCCAGACTCTCGCGTCCTATAAACACAAAAGCAGTCCCATGTACTGAGATACTAAAGACTGTCAGGTAAATACTAGAGTAATGCGTGTGGAAGGACCGCTGTATTTTGAGAGTGAGGCTTTAGATGTCATTCCGAGTCGCTGCCAGCAGGTGTCAGTGGTGTAGAGAAGTTAGGAGATCAGTTCAATATATCCAATGCTTTCAGGGTTTCCGGAAGCATTTGAGAAAGTATATTTGAGAACAACGGAGGCCACAAGGACACAGCAAATATCAAAGCATTTTTATTATTATTACTATTGCAATGGTAGCAGTAATAATAGTAGTAGTGACAGTATTGGTAGGAGAGTATGACGAGAGTGAGGGGGTCTGAATGAGCAGGGTCTGAAACTTTAGATGAGGTTTTATTCAGGAATGGATCACTGACTTGATATCTGCTCCGGCAATGAAGCAGCCAGGTTTGGAGGAAATGAGGACGGCACTCTTCACGGCACCATTGGCCCACACCTCATTCATCACCTGGGTCATCTCGCTCTGCATCTGGACCGACAGCGTGTTGACCTGCGATCGCGCAGTAGACACATACCACAGAAAAGCTGGATCAGCAGCCACATCTGTGCAAAGAGCATGTGACCCCCCCCGACCATAACTATCAGGCACAGGGAACAGGTACCTTTGAGTTCGGGTCATTGATCCGAATGACAGCCACGTCATCCTTGACCTCGTAATTGACGTACGTCCGAGCTGCATAAAGCGGGAGGTGTGAATGAGTACTGAACAGATTCTCTGTTTTAAGCTTTTGCACATAGCTGAAGCTAAATGTGTTTACCTGACATGGTGGATAAAACTGTAAGGTTACGGAAGGTATAGCCTAAAGAAATAAAAACAGGAAACATGAGTGGTTATAAGGAGTAACTGAATAACATGCACATACCGTAGGTAATGAAGAACAGAGGCTGGTCAACAACATAAACCATAAAAGGAATGGAAACTACAGAGATAGGTCATGCGGGGTCAACATTAGCAAGATGGCTGGTTAACGCCATCATATTAGCAACATAAAAATGGACGCACTGTGGCCTAGATTGCTGACATACAAACCACATTCCAACCCCTCCATTCAAGATTAAATGTTTTCCAGGAATGAGGGTTACGAAGGTAACGGGGGGTCAGCAGGTTAGGACCCTGTGCTCGTGAACAGTAGGTCACCAGTTTGAATCCCAAGGTCAGCAGACCGATGCTGCTGTTGGACCCTTGAGCCCTGATTGCTCCAGGGGCGCTGCATACTGGCAGGCCCTAAGATTCACTCACACTAGTGTGTATGTCTCAAAGGAGAGCAAGACGGTATATGTGGAAATAAGCATTCCACTATACAAATGGCAAATCAAGCGTCATTTCTTTTTAAAAGATGCAGCTTGCAATTATCTCACATCAGATATGGGGGGGGGGGGTAGATCTATGTATTAATGGGATTTAGATACAATACAGTAAAAAATTAGACTTACAACTCCCAGAACAGCCTGAATAATACAACAGGAAGGCAAGGGCCTTGCTATATTAAACAGCCACAAAAAACATAATATAAAAATAAAATAATGACCTTCAGAATTACCATATTTGTAGAGCTCTGGGGACATAATTTAAAATAATCTTAATTAAAATGAAAAGTTAAATTGTTTTTTTTTCACAAGTAATATGACAGTGAAACTACCACACATATTCATATTCTGAATATATCAATTAATATATAAAAAAATATCCAATCAGGAATAATAGAAACACACATGACTGAGATATGCTGCTTTCAAAGCAGAAAACACAGACATAGGTGTAGTTATCATTACTGCAAATGCACTAATTACTTCTTGGTTCGAATTACAAAATTAACCTACATCAAAATACAATTCTGATTAAATAAAAAGCAGAAATGCACATATACACCCTGTTCCAAATTATTACGCAAATGATATTTTTCTCATTTATCTAAATAAGTGATGTAAACAACAGTCAGAATAATTCTCATGTTATCAACTATTAAGAGTGCAATTCAAATTTTATTGAACAAATCTCCTAATGATTACAGTACTTTTTTTGTTAAATAAAACACTTACAATGAACTGTTTGATGAACAATGAATTATTATGCACAGTAAGCTTCAAAACACTTCATAAGTTGTAAAGAACTGAAAATTGTCATCTGTTGTGTTTGCAGCATATGTACTGAAATCAAAAGCTATTTGAATCAAACTTTTACAACATTTTAACTTTTTAAACGTTTTAACAGGTCACATCACATTTTGACATAGGACCCCTTATTTGATAGCAGCTTCACAAGTCTTGCATCCATTGAACTTGTGAGTATTTGGACAGTTTCTGCTTGAATTTGTTTGCAAGATGTCAGAATAGCCTCCCAGAGCTGCTGTTTGGATGTAAACTGCCTCCCACCCTCATAGATCTTTTGCTTGAGGATCCTCCAAAGGTCCTCAATTGGATTGAGGTCAGGGGAGGATGGAGGCCACACCATGACTTTCTCTCCTTTTACACATGTATCACTTTTATGTCAACATTCATTTTAAACAATCCATACTTTAAAAAAACATTTAACATTTTTTTAAATACAGGCAAAGCAGCGAACTGAGAAAAAGCACAATTGAATCTGGATACATTGCAGAGGTTCTTAAATAGTGAAAGCACTACAATTCAGACCCGCCTGACAGAAAAAGCTGAGTTGCTTTAAATGCACCTATTTTATGTGGCAGATGTAATTACCACACTGATCAGTCAAGTTAAAAATCACAATCCATTATAAATCACTTACAATGGCCATGTAACGAAAATGCATATCTTTGACGTTATTTTTCGTGTTTTACTGTACGGCTCTAAGAACTACGCAGAATACTGTTGGCTGCATTACTAACTAGGTGAAAGGTCACCACCAGCGACAGATCCCTATTCCAACAGATTCGCAGTCGGTTGCAGCTTGATCTACCGCAAAGCCTGCAGTCCACACACCCTTCTGAACCGCTGGACATTTCCGTTACCTGTAAGCAGACAACATCTGCTCGTAGCGAACTTGGATAGAATGCCCACTGCACGAATGCCAGTCATTTCGAGGGCAGGTCAGTCGCTGCAAGTGGGCATTGACAGCGGAGACGGGTACGATCGCTGTCCATCGGGGTGACCGACTCTTACCCTTATAAAAAATAAAACATTAAGTGCAAATACAAATAAAATAATAAGTAGGATCGGCTTTATTTCACTATTAAACAAATAATAACGTCTTAAAATGGAAAATTGCTTTAATTAAATGATGTTGAGGACTTTAAAGCTTCACATTAATGGCAGGCATAGTTCCCAACAGCTATATTTTGGGGTCCTGATGCCGTGACGAAGTTGTCGGAGATGTTGTGTAGTAGACAGCAGCGCACTTGAACTGCGACTTGTAGGCGAAGGTGGGGAAGTGTTGCCCGTGTGGATACTCTCTGAGAAGTTGTAAGATTATTCATGCATATATTTTAATATAAAGACGTGTTAAACATAGGTTTATCTCCGTGCAGCAAAATACTTTTTTGAGCTGTGTGTGAGGTGGCGGTCTGTTAGTTATCTGTGCTCTCGGCTGAGTGTCCGTATATGGCGGTCATTACCGGCTGTGTAACCGTACGCTGTGGCTGTGTTTGGGAGCTGGGGTGTTCAGCCGAACTCACTAAAGGAAATTTGTGCTGTATTGCGCACATCCTGCCTTGCTGGCCCTGATTTAGCGAGCCCTTCGAGACATAGTGGAAAGTAGGTGAAAGGTCATGCCAGACCGCAAACAGACAGACGCCAAAGATCAGAGGCATCGCGCACCTATTTTACCGTGTATTATATATGTATCATGGTTTGTTGTTTAAGTTGGTGCCCAGAGCAAAGCTTGTCTAATGGCCGCAGTGTGGTGAAGTTGCTATTTCTGTCTTTCAGGTGAAAATGGCACTGATGCTAATGAATAGTGTCCGTAACAGCCCAGTGACCTCATCCTGGGTTGGTCATACTGGTAAAGTAACATTTAAGTTATCATCTGCTTCCCAGGGTGAACTTTTCTCTCTCTTATATGAAGATGGGGCAGTGAAAGCCACTGTAATTGGTGTAATTTCACTTTGGAAGGGTCTTTGTTGATCACTTGTTTCCTGTTTGTTATTGATTTTTTTTTTTTAGTGGCCAGATGTCTAAGCACATCCACTCACCTCCAGGCTCCAGGTAGGATAAAGTTTGTGATGTTACACCCTCAGTGCATTAGGTTCACAGACACTGCATTAGGTTTATATAGGTTAATTCTAGGATGTGGGCTGGGAAATTTGATCGTGGATCAGCATAGAAGCTTGCTGGTTTGAAAAAAATGCATACATTTCCAACTCTGCCTCGTCACCCTTTGAGAACTTGCTGCAGCCTAAATTTGGGTTGCGACCCACGAGTTGATAATCGCTGTTGTAGAGTATGTTGTGTGACCAGTAGATAAATAGCCAGTTATCCAACTCATTGTGCGTTTCTTTCCTGGCTTTTGAAAAATGTCCAAAAAGGTCAACCTAAAAGCAAAAAGACCCTGGCCAAAGCTGGTGTGAAGAACATCGTTTTAGTGGAGGGGGTCCGCACACCCTTTCTGATGGCTGGTACCACGTAAGTCATCTGCACGCGTTTGACCATGTCTCCTGAGGTAACATGTTATGGGGCCTGTAGAACGTTGCATGCTCAGTTCATGTACATGTTTTTTGGCTTTATATACCATCCTTTGGCCTCTGCAGGCAGTCGTAGGGGGATGTAGCTGGTGGCCATGTGTGTGTCCTGTTTGCCCAGTCAGTGGGGGCTGTCAAGTTCACTCAGGTCCACAATGCAATACTGGATTTCAGGCACCAGGGGGCCTCAGTTCTTGTAATCATGTTGGTTGTATTTTTCTCATCCTCTGGCTGTCTTCCTGATCCTGATTTAGCACTAATATATTAGCATTTTTTCAGCAGTTGTCTGTCGGATGAAGTGCACTTTAAGTCTCATCTGTTTGTCTTTGTTCAGATACAATGATCTGATGCCCCATGACCTGGCCAGAGCTTCTCTCCAGTAAGCAGCTGTTCTCTTTATAAGCAGGGAGCCGGGCCTGAAGGCAATGTGAAGACATGAGGGTCACTAATGCTTGACAATGTGGATTCGTTTCTGTGGGGGGTGTCATATCGTGAACTGTGGATTATAATTTCCGGAATGTTCTGCTAGCTGTCTTGAAGGATCATGTGATGGACTTATCTTCTCACTCCAGGGGTCTCCTGACTAAGACCGGCCTCCCAAAGGACGCGGTTGAGTACCTCGTGTTTGGTACAGTGATTCAGGAGGTGAAGACCAGTAATGTTGCCAGAGAGGTAAGCACTCCTAAATCTACAGTTTGGAGATTTGGCTGTAGAAACTATGGTTTTATGTTCCTGACACCAGATATAATATGTTCGATTGAGGCTTTGATGCCTGCTGACAGTGTGTCTGCTTGGAAAGCAGGACCATGTTCCTCTTCTCATCTTAGTCTGTTGGATAGTGGGTCAACTGGCTGCCAATCCAGAGCAGGCTTTGTAATGGTCTTTGTAGTTTGTATTTGAACAATTGATTTTTGGTCAGCGTCCAAGCCACTGAAACAAATCTTCGTGATGCACTGAACTCCGCCAGAATGTTCTATGCATTTCCTAAATCGATCTTAGGGCTTGAAGTCCACTCTGTTCAGATGCTGTTAGCTGTCTTCAGAATGGATTTGAGATCCCAAGTGGCTGTCACATTTTAGTAAGAGCCCGTGGTTGATGTGCTCTGGTTCGTTTGGTAATGCCTGCAGGCCGCTCTTGGAGCCGGATTTTCTGATAAGATCCCAGCCCACACGGTAACGATGGCCTGCATCTCCTCCAATCAGGCCATGACCACCGGTAGGTGCTTCTGGGTGCCCGTCTTCCTCAGCGGGGGCCTGGTTTAAACTTTGAGGGGGTGGGGCGAGTCAGCTTCCCGTTACTGACTGAGGGACGTGCCGTCGGTATTCCCACGCAGCTGTCGGCCTGATAGCGGCGGGACAGTGTGACACCGTGGTGGCGGGTGGAGTCGAGTTCATGTCCGACGTTCCCATCCGGCACAGTCGCAAGATGAGGAAGGCCATGCTGTCCCTGAACAAAGCCAAGACCTTCGGCCAGAGGATGGCGCTGCTGGGCAAGATGCGACTGAGCCACTTTGCCCCTGAGGTGCCGTCTGCACTTTGCTCCGCTTTGCTGGTGTAGTGAAGTTGTACTCTGGAGATGTGACTGTTCTGATCCCCTCTTCCCACTGCCGTATGACAGCTGCCTGCCGTGGCGGAGTTCTCCACCGGGGAGACCATGGGTCACTCCGCGGACCGACTGGCGGCCGCCTTTGGCGTCACCCGCCTGGAGCAGGACGAGTTCGCTTTTCGCTCCCACACCCTCGCCAAGAAGGCACAGGATGCCGGGCTCCTCAGTGATGTTCTCAGCATCAGTGTGCCAGGTGGGTGCCGGTTTGCTAGGAATGGGCTAGCGAGGTACTGAGTAGCGTGCCGTGGGTTAGGGAGTATGGATTAGCGGATTGCGGTTTAGGGGGGTATGAGCCGGCGGGATATGTGCTAATTGGGTGTGGGCTAGCAGACTGTTGGCTAGTGTGCAGCAGATTAGCGGAGTATAGGTTAGCGGGATGCAGGTTAGCGGGATGCAGGTTAGCGGGATGCAGGTTAGCGGGATGCAGGTTAGCGGGATGCAGGTTAGCAGGAAAGCATTACTGTCTCACACTAGCTTCTGGAGTTGTTTGGTGCATGGGATGCTCTAAGGGTGGCACTCGTTCCACCTGAATAGGGAAGGGCATGGTTTCCAAGGACAACGGCATCCGCCCAAGCTCCTTGGATCAGATGGCCAAGCTGAAACCTGCTTTCATCAAGCCCCACGGCACAGTCACTGCCGCCAACTCTTCCTTCTTGGTAAGTGGACAGACAGCTGAGCTAACATGTTTGGCTAACATGCGCTAATGCCCACGCTTCCTGTCTCCCTCCCCCTGGGCGGCTGTTTTGAGCAGACCGACGGCGCCTCCTCCACTCTCATCATGTCAGAAGAGAAGGCTTTGGCCATGGGATTCAAGCCCAAAGCGTATCTGAGGTAAGCGAGGCTGGTGTCACCCCTAATGACAGGGGGCATTATGAGGTTGGGTCCTCAGCAAGGCCACGTGTGCGTGAGGTTGGGTCCTCAGCCAGGCCACGTGTGCGTGAGGTTGGGGTCCTCAGCAAGGCCACGTGTGCGTGAGGTTGGGGTCCTCAGCCAGGCCACGTGCGCGTGAGGTTGGGGTCCTCAGCCAGGCCACGTGCGCGTGAGGTTGGGGTCCTCAGCCAGGCCACGTGCGCGTGAGGTTGGGGTCCTCAGCCTCATGGAGTTGTTCACATCAGTTGTCTGCCGGTTCCGGCAAGTCATTTTGCATTTGACATTTAAAGTGCCATGTTTCCTTTGCAGAGATTTTGTCTTTGTGTCCCAAGACCCGAAAGATCAGCTTCTTTTAGGGTGAGTTGCATTGAGGGGTTAAACCTGTCCAACCAGACATTTATCTACTCTTAATTAAGTGGTAAAATATTGGGCCAGACAAAGAATCCTATGGGTGATTGTCCTCTCCACTCCTGTCCTGTTATGTCCAAAGCATCCTGGACATCTAGGAGAAACACTGTTTTCCTAAAATTGTGTGTGTATGACATAGAGTCTCTGGGCGATGACCCGTGTGTCTGTGGGTCCTCTGATGCAGCTGTTCTGGACCGTTTCAGGCCCACTTACAGCACTTCGAAGATCCTGGAGAAGACCGGGTTGACGTTAGCCGATATTGACGTTTTCGAATTCCATGAAGCTTTTGCGGTGAGTTTGTAGTTCATCTGTATGGCAGCATGTTGCTGCCACCGTGGTATAAGAAACTGGGTAAATGTGGGAGCAGTACACTGCACATCCGTTTGCCTTTGCTGTTAGATTTTTTTTTGTTACTGTTCATTGCATATCATTGCCTGGGACTGTGTGTTTACATGAGGCTCAGCAGGCGATCAGAAGGTCGCTGGTTCAGATCCTAGGGTTGGTAGAGTGATTTCACCGTTGCGTCCTTGAGCAAGACCCTTAATTGCTGCTGTGACTGTCTGACCCACTTTGGATAAATGTTTCTTTTAAATTAATATGAAATGTACATTTATCACATTCTTCTTCAAAGCAGTGTACAAGAATGGACAATAATAGTTGCGTAAGCTATTTGTGATTCCTCTGTAAGGGATAATGTCTAACCTGCTGCAATTGTTTTTTGCTTTTGTTTTGTTTTTTAGGGCCAAATTATGGCGAACCTGAAAGCCATGGACTCGGATTGGTTTGCCCAGACCTATGTTGGAAAGAAGTCGAAGGTAATTTAAGCAGTGTTGTTGAATTTTGGGAGAGCTGAGAGTTAATGCTGATCTTCAGACACCTGATAGTGGTCCTGTCGGTCTAGGTCGGGTCGGTGCCGATGGAGAAGTTGAATACCTGGGGAGGCTCGCTGTCCCTGGGTCACCCGTTTGGGGCCACCGGCTGCCGGCTGGTGACCACCACAGCTCACAGGCTGCGCAAGGAGGGGGGGCAGTATGGACTGGTGGCGGCCTGTGCTGCAGGAGGGCAGGTAATCTGGCAGCCGTGGGGCTCCTGGGTCACTGTAAATCTGCCCTGCGCAGGACACGTCACGCAGGGAGTCGCTGTGTACAGGCCAGTTTTCATCTGCTTTTTAACTGCTGGATAAGACAGAATAATCGCACAGCAAGAACACCTCCTTCGCAGTACCTAAGGCTTTTCACCCTTTTTATGAACTTATTACTTTAGAGCATTATGTACACCCAGTGTTTCTCTCGGTAGGATGTTTGTCTCACTCTGATTTAATGTCTGTGTCTTTTCTAGGGTCATGCCATGATTGTTGAAGCATATCCACAGTGACTCTGGGGTGAAGGAGCCTCTGGAGTCACTGGAGAACCTGCCGGAAGGGTCTTGGTCAATTGAACTACTTTGCCTGATGCTAATAATCGCTGTAGGGAGGTTGTACTGTCTGAGGTTGCAGTGGCTTTGACGGTTGGGGAGGTCTGATAGCATGTAGCGTCTTGAACACAGCGCCCCCTCTGACTGTATCAGTGCTTGTGAGATAAGGAGCTCCGTCCTGTAATAACAAATAAGCCTCACTGGGACAAAATAGTTTGCTGCTCTCTTCTCTGACAGCGTGTTGATTTGTACCAACAATAAACTAATATTTCAGTTGATGGTCTTCAGTATCCTCATTCATCTTCCTCCATCGTGATTTTTTTTTGCCAATTAGATGTTCAGACATCCTCTTTCATTAGGCCAAAGTGTATGAACACAGCCACCCCAGTACAGTGACCACGGACGGTATGTGTTCTCAGGTGTTTTTGGTGCTTTTAACTAATGGCAAATTGTGATAAACATGAAGTTAAAGGGAACGTTGGGGCTCCTGTGCTGGGATCGGCACTGCAGTCACCTGTCCAGTTTAGCAAGTTTGATATTCACAGTTTCGATTATTGCGAGTTGGCTGTGAAAGATGGGAATAGTTTTGAGGAACTTGCCTGAAAGATCGCAGAGACTCGTAAAAGTGTAAGCCAAAACTATAATGGTTTGCGTCACAGAATCGTAATATATATAAATATTAGTGCTACTGTATAATATACGATTAATATGAGAAGTTATTTTAATGTTTCAGGTGTTTCTAAAATCTTGGTGTTGCTGTGCTGCACATCTATGCAGTGCTGACTGTATACATGTATAGAGTCACTTGAGTTCAGCTCTCTGAGTCCCCATTACCCCATGATAATTGTCTTGGCCTTTTCGCTCTATTAAAACTGAAGAGTCTGTTCCTCTCTTGTATTGGTTCTTTACACACACACAAAATGTACAATAAAGGGCTGTAAAAAGTGCTGTTTGTGTCTCAGAATCCGGTGCTGTGGGGCCTGAACTTCGAAGGGGGGTTACTGGCTTATCTGGTAACTTGTCGGATTTAAGGTGATCTGGGGAAAACGTAAGTGAACAAATATGAAGTCCATTTAAACTGTGGTGCGCTAAATCCGACAAGTTACCCCCATAAGTCAATAACCCCGCTTCGCAGTACAGGCCACTGAACTATGAAGAAAGGTTCACAGTTAACTAGATAAGGTCGGATTTATACGGGGCGGTTACCGACGGGGTGTGATGCCTTAAGCAGCGGCTTCTTTACCATCACTGAAACCAGGTGTTTGCGTTGAGCCCCGACGTTTGTATTTTGTTATGGACAAAAAGCTAAGATAACAGACATAAAACATTATGTTGCATCAAAGTAACTCTATGTAATCAATGAAAAACTGACAAAACACACATTTTCGTTTATACAAATTGTAATCGCATTTCAGTTCTTTCGATTTCTGGCAAGTTCTCGTGTGTCATTTGCCCATTTAGTTTCGTTTTAATTTTCATAGGAGAAATGGTCTGATTATCATTTTCGTTTCAGAATTGACAGTAATAATTCCGACTGTTTATTGGATAAATCTCGAGGGGGGCCAAGTTAGTGATTTGGTATGTGGTAAACAAAACCATTTAATACAGAAACTGAGGAGGGAGTAAAGAGCCGATGCACGACTTCAGTCAAGACACATGAGTGTGGAAGGTAATGACGGCGGGGACCCGGCTCAAGCTGCTGGGTCGCTCCGCTGACGGTGTCCCGAAAATTGGAGGCATTAATGTAAAACCTGCGCTGATTTGCTAAGTTTGCCTACTTTGAAATGTCAGAAATTAATTTCGGTGGATTTCAGTAAATTTTCGAGAAACGTATTGAATTACTGTGTAATTGTCATCAGAGATTTCTGTTTGCATTCGAGAATTGTTGCTTTCGGACTCGATTGACATGGGGAACTCGTTCGTGATTTCAATCATCTGTGATTACAGTACACCGATCATATTAAAAATAAATGTTTTCGATGACTGCCGTCCTACAACCTCCAATAATGAAGGATCTTCTGTTGGAGATGTCACGGTAGCAGGAGACAACTACTGCCGCGACCCCCAGAGCTCCCAGAGCACCATGGGCGGCCCGATGCGCAGCAGGAAACGCAAGCGGTCGGCTGACAGCTTCGCAAGTTCCTCCAGCCCAAAAGCAAAGAGGAGGCGTCTGCATGAGCCGGTGTAGAGCAGCGTTTGGGGACGGAGATCAGCCTGACTTGGGGCAATTCGTGACGTTGTTCTGAGCTGCCATTGTGAGCACACGATTTTAATGACCGAAGTTGTCCAAAGTATATGTTTTTCAATGTTCCAAAGCATTTAAATAAATGGGTCTGAAAGAAATTAAAGAAAGTGTTTGATTGTTTCTTTTTAAAAAAACAAAATAACAGAGTGTAAAAAACATAAACCCTCATTGATCCCTGATAAACAATGTTGCTTCTGCTGTTGAGTGTGCGAAGTGCGCGAAGCATATTGGCAGCGTGTGAACTGGAGAGGCGCGGGTTACAGCTGTGTGAACGATGGCAAGCTGTGAGCCCATAGGCTGTGGGTCTCTGCCCTTCCTCATCTGTCAGAGGTTTACAAAAGATACACGAAGAAAAGTACTGCGAGTGTGGACGACAATGAAAAAAAAACAGGCGCAACGCAAAGCGGAGGACAGGATCACAGGGGATTGCGTTTTCGGGTGTCGCAGTTAGCAGCAGGTAGTCAGAAGCGTCTTTTGGCCGGAGACGAGAAAGACACGAATGAGTACAAGCCGTGAGTCGCAAACCCGGAGACTTCGTGTAAATTGTAATTCTTGCAGCTATTGTTGGTGGCTTTGATTAAAAATGTCGAATAAATGTTTCCTGGCTTGTACGCCGCTTTGGACTGAAGCGTCTGCTACATATGTAAAGTGTAATCCACCGAAAATGAATCGGGCATGGGACGTCGAGGCAGGATAGCACAAAGCTTAACCGAAACTTAATGCATTCGTCTGAGAGTGAATGGCGATGGGCGACGCGACCCGAGCGACTCGGGCGCTCACACTGTCCCGAAAATTTGTGGTATTAACGTGACACCAGCGACTACTGGCAAAGTGTATTCACGTCGAGAGAAGTCGCTCATGGACACTATGGACTCACATCATCCGCCCTCGGACGAAGAATCATTTCCCATGGATTTAACCGAATATTGTAAGTTTCCTATCTTTTATATATTTTTGGAGAATTAACTGAAATGTAACTGAACTGTTAGGGGCTGATGCTGAGCCTCGATGAGAGACTAAATATGACATGGCCATTGTCTGCCAGCATTTTAACATTTATTTTATTGTTAGGCAGGTAATGGTGTCCTGTTAATATACTTAGCATTTACCCATTCCACCGCGTGTCCAGTAATCAGCACCGTACACGTTGTCATTGTACAACAGTTTTTATTAATCAGATATCCCGGAAATACTTGGCTTGTTCGTTCCGTGTTTCAGTCAAATACTACCTTATAAACTCGAATGCTGTATCGCCAGTAAGACACCACAAGCTGTCTGGTGTTGACGCACTGATGGGGCGGGAGAGGGGCGCTGCGTGGTAGAAGGCTGTCCTAAGGGAGGGGCTACTGCCTATGTAAACAGGTGTCAAACGGCGCACTTCTCAGATGGAGTCAGATCAGAGTTGAAGGTGTTGATATACACTTTGTTGTGTTTTCAATCATCTATCATTACAGTAGAAAGATCATATTTAAAATTAATCATTTGCATGACTGGCTTCATACAGACTCCAGTAGTCACGGATCTTCGGTTGGCGATATCACGATGAGAGGAAGCAGCTACCAGACCGACCCGTATAGCGGTACCACACAGGACATCGCGGTCATGGTGCCAGGAGCTTCTGGCAGCCAAAATCGCCACACCGATGACTTGGAGCTGGAAGCACTCATAAATGAATATGATTACCTGCAGCTGCAATTCATAAGCAGCAAGTCCTGCATGCAGAACATTAATGGGGAGCTGCACTACAAGTGTGCCAGTTGCCTGAGATCTCACCACAGCCTCAGTGCCCTGCAGAGACACATTGCCCTCAGCAGGCAAGAGGGCTTCAGTTGCTGTGTTTTCTACCGGGAAACCTGGAAGATCCATCTCAGGGATGCAGAGATGCTCCAACAACTGGTTGCCCCGATGCACTGCAGAAAACGCAAGCGGTCGGTTGACAGCTCCGCAGGTACATCCAGCCCCATGGCAAAGAGGAGGAGACTGCACGGTCCTGTGTAGATTTTGGAGATCGGAGATCAGCCTGACACAGGGCAATTCGTGACGCTGTTCTGCGCTGCCGTCAACATTCCACGAGCTCAGGATTTGAATAAAATTGTCATTTAAATTCTTGTCTTGGTTTTGTCTCTCACCATTCTTGTCCTGGCACGTTTATGATACTCGGAACAGCAATTTCATCCATCCATTTTCCAAACCCCTTATCCTACTGGGTCGCGGGGGGTCCGGAGCCTATCCCGGAGGCAATGGGCACGAGGCAGGGAACAACCCAGGACTGGGGGCCAGCCCATCGCAGGGCACACTCACACACCATTCACTCACACATGCACACCTATGGGCAATTTAGTAACTCCAATTAGCCTCAGCATGTTTTTGGACTGTGGGGGGAAACCGGAGTACCCGGAGGAAACCCCACGACGACATGGGGAGAACATGCAAACTCCACACCAATGTAACCCAGGCGCAGACTCGAACCCGGGTCCCAGAGGTGTGAGGCAACAGTGCTAACCACTGCACCACCATGCCGCCCCCTGTATGCTATTTCATTCTATAAAAAGAAACTTACTGTACTGTACAATAAAGTACTTCACCACTGCTTCTTCCTCAGCTCCCACTGTTTGCTAGCACATGCATCTTTTGATTTCTTATTGCAATCTGTGCTTTATTTTTTTCGTGAAATGTAAGTGCAGTAAGGGCCGCTGTGTATGATGGTTTTCACTGCAACTTACTGAACAGCGACCCTAACGGTTATCCCAATACCTTGATCTTGCTAGCATATTTAAATGTGTACCTATTCAGGAAGAGAGTGGTGAAGGCATTCAGAAGGAGGACTGATGATTATCAGAGGGAACAAAGGGGCTTTTCAGACAGATTTTCGCCCTAGTCCAGTACTCATTGACAGCCTAATACACCGTGTTTCAGTTTCTCTTGATAGTCAATACATGTCACAGGATGTACATTACTCTGATGGGCAGGCCCTCTTACATATGATGGAAACACTACAACAACTTAAGAATAAGGGTCAGAAGAGTGAAATACATATAATGAGTGTGTAGCTCAGCAGACTAAGACTCTGTGACTGTGATCAGAAGGTCGACGGTTCGTGCTCGGAATTGGCAGAATAGCTACATGTCCACAGGCTTTTGAACAAGACCTGAAAACCCTGGGGGGCTCAAGGTAGCAGTGTCTTCACTGTGACCCCCAAGTTTGTTCTTGCCTTTATAGAGAGTAAGATGGGGCAAACTATTAATCCCATGGGGCCTCAGCAGAATTACAAATCAGTACAAGGAAAATAGTTGTTAATTTTACATACTACCTTCTGCTGGCCTTATGAGAATATTCAGATTATCATTTTCCCCCATAATTGCAATTTTAACGTTACATTTATGATTTTCACATGGTCCTGTGGCCGCTTTATTGGTAATTATTGATGAAAACCTTTTTGGAAAGTGAAACAATATTAAAATTGCTTTATTGCGTAAAATAAACTGTTTTTGTTTAGTAAAATAGTGTTTTTTCGCTCCTTATACTGCCGTCTTGTGGCAACATTTAAGTACTGCAGTTTGAAAATAATTAAATGATTTCTTCCCAAAATTGCAGTACCTACCTTTGGCCACGAGATAGCAGCAAGAAAATAGAAAAATTATTTTCCCACGGTCTACTAGCAGCTTTGTGTGGTAATTGTTTGTATTAAAAATACATTGGACCAAGTCAAATTATTTTAATGAAGAATTGACATCTAAAAGCTGCTAGTAGACCGTGGGAAAATAATTTTTCAATTTTCTTGCTGCCATCTCGTGGCCAAAAGTAGGCACTGCAGTTTGAAAACAAATGATTTCTTGCCGAAATTGCAATACCTACTTTTGGCCACGAGATGGCAGCAAGAAAATTGAAAAATTATTTTCCCACGGTCTACTAGCAGCTTTGTGTGGTAATTGTTTCTATTAAAAATACATTGGACCAAGTCAAATTATTTTAATGAAGAATTAACATCTAAAAGCTGCTAGTAGACCGTGGGAAAATAATTTTTCTATTTTCTTGCTGCCATCTCGTGGCCAAAAGTAGGTACTGCAGTTTGAAAACAAATGATTTCTTGCCGAAATTGCAATACCTACTTTTGGCCACGAGATAGCAGCAAGAAAATAGAAAAATTATTTTCCCACGGTCTACTAGCAGCTTTGTGTGGTAATTGTTTCTATTAAAAATACATTGGACCAAGTCAAATTATTTTAATGAAGAATTAACATCTAAAAGCTGCTAGTAGACCGTGGGAAAATAATTTTTAAATTTTCTTGCTTCCATCTCGTGGCCAAAAGTAGGTACTGCAATTTCGGCAAGAAATTATTTAATTGTTTTCAAACTGCAGTATTTAAATTTTGCCACAAGACGGCAGTATAACGAGCGAAAAAAACGTTATTTTACTAAACAAAAACAGTTTTTTTTACGCAATAAAGCAATTTTAATATTGTTTCACTTTCCAAAAAAGTTTTCATAAATAATTACCCTATAAAGCGGCCACAGGACCATGTGAAAATCATCAATTTAATGTTAAAATTGCAGTTATGGGGAAAAATGATAATCTGAAGGGGCGGCATGGTGGTGCAGTGGTTAGCACTGTTGTCTCACACCTCTGGGACCCAGGTTCGAGTCTCCACTTGCGTTACATGTGTGCGGAGTTTGCATGTTCTCCCCATGTCGTCGTTTCCTCCGGGTACTCCGGTTTCCCCCCACAGTCCAAAAACATGCTGAGGCTGATTGGAGTTGCTAAATTGCCTGTAGGAATGCATGTGAGAGTGAATGGTGTGTGAGTGTGCCCTGCGATGGGCTGGCCCCCCATCTTGGGTTGTTCCCTGCCTCGTGCCCATTGCTTCCGGGATAGGCTCCGGACCCCCCGCGACCCAGTAGGATAAGCGGTTTGGAAAATGAATGGATGGATAATAATCTGAATAATATTCCCATAAGGCCAGCAGAAGGTAGTATGTAAAATTAACAACTATTTTCCTTGTACTGGTTTGTAATTCTGCTGAGGCCCCATGGGATTAATAATTTGCCCCATCTTGCTCTCCATAAAGGCAAGAACAAGCTTGGGGGTCACAGTGAAGACACTGCTACCTTGAGGCCCCCAGGGTTTTCAGGTCTTGTTCAAAAGCCTGTGGACATGTGGCTATTCTGCCAATTCTGAGCACGAACCGTCGACCTTCTGATCACAGCCACAGAGTCTTAGTCTGCTGAGCTACACACTCATTATATGTATTTCACTCTTCTGACCCTTATTCTTAAGTTGTTGTAGTGTTTCCATCATATGTAAGAGGGCCTGCCCATCAGAGTAATGTACATCCTGTGACATGTATTGACTATCAAGAGAAACTGAAACACGGTGTATTAGGCTGTCAATGAGTACTGGACTAGAGCGAAAATCTGTCTGATAATCTACCTATTAACTGGAAGAGTACAAACTGGAGACGGATCCCCTAATACAGAGGGATTAACGTCTGTGCCACATCCAGAACCATTCAGTGTAGGAGTCTGCTGGTTCTACTGGATACTGACAAGTACCCAGCCCCTTTGTTCCCTCTGATAATCATCAGTCCTCCTCTGAATGCCTTCACCACTCTATTCCTGAATAGGTACACATTTAAATATGCTAGCAAGATCAAGGTATTGGGATAACCGTTAGGTTCGCTGTTCAGAGAGTTGCAGTGAAAACCATCATACACAGCGGACCTTTCTGGATAAGATTACCTCCCTCTGATCTAACGGGTCAAAATCAAAGCAAGGTGCATTGCAATGTCTGACACCCAGCACACTACAGCATATAAAGTACAGGTATCCATCGGCTTCCGCATTTGGAACCAGGACCACTTGTTGCAAGTCAATTTGGCCGTATCTCAAGTTATACGAGAGAGGCAAGACATTAAGGACAGTATACACAGTACTGAAATAATAATGTACATATTAAACCACGGCACTTAATAAACAGATACTGCACTTACATTTCACGAAAAAAATAAAGCACAGATTGCACTAAGGAATCAAAAGATGCATGTGCTAGCAAACAGTGGGAGCTGAGGAAGAAGCAGTGGTGAAATACTTTATTGTACAGTACAGTAAGTTTCTTTTTATACAATGAAATAGCATACAGGGGGCAGCATGGTGGTGCAGTGGATAGCATTGTTGCCTCACACCTCTGGGACCCGGGTTCGAGTCTTCGCCTGGGTCACATGGGTGTGGAGTTTGCATGTTCTCCCCATGTCGTCGTGGGGTTTCCTCCGGGTACTCCGGTTCCCCCCACAGTCCAAAAACATGCTGAGGCTAATTGGAGTTACTAAATTGCCCATAGGTGTGCATGTGTGAGTGAATGGTGTGTGAGTGTGCCCTGCGATGGGCTGGCCCCCAGTCCTGGGTTGTTCCCTGCCTCGTGCCCATTGCTTCCGGGATAGGCTCCGGATCCCCCGCAATCTGTTATTACTTAACTAATTTAATTGTAATGTATTCTTCTGATATGTTGTGCACAGCTAACAAAAAAGAGAAAAATCCAAAACCAAAGGAAGGCTTTCTTTTCTCTTAAAAGTCTTTTTTCTAAACCAACTGAGAGTCAGTTAGAGGGGTGTTCATTATCAGTATTGTTGCTGGCATTTCTGAAAATGTGCCAATTTTAGTCAAGTGGCTACTTTCCAAATGCAGTCCCTGGCCAAGATGAAGAAAGCCATTAAGTCGGGTTAAAACAAAGTTCATGAAGACTACATGATTAATATTAAACACTGACATAACAAACAACATTTTTACATGCAAAATATACAGGAAATATACACTGCAACAGGCTAGGATAGACAAATAACCAAATACACTTGCAAGCCTGACCACTTTAGACCCCAGATTAGAAAATTGGTGCATGAGCATATATATTTTTCCAAGTTTTGTTTACTTTGCTTTCAAGTTCTCACAAAAAAAAAAAAAAAAAAAAAGATTTTCCCACTATAGCCGGATCCAGTTTCTGTGGGGGGGGGTGACAATTTGTAGTAATAACTATTTCCTGCTGAAAAACACTGGTAAACTATCCACATGTCTCTGAATATCTGTGAGTCCCGAGACCTCCATGACACATAGATATAAGCTGCCAGTGTTGATCGGCAGGAAATCTTCTCCAAAGCCCCACCACCACCTCACACCAATCCACCCAGGGCTGTAGATGAACAAACTTCAAATAAATTTGCTGTTAATACAAATCGGATCAACTTGTGGTTTGTGTCCACATGTACCAGAGACAAAGGCCCTGGTACAGAGTACATTCTGCGTACAACACAGCCAAGACTTGACAACCTTGATATGATGCGCATGGAATCAACTCTATGCATGGAGGCTGCAACTCTTCTCCACCGAACCCTGTAGCCCATTGACTGCAGCCTCCCTCTGACCATCCTGTAGCCTGCATTTGGTAGATCATTCTTGACAGAAGAAACCAAATTGTCAAGTTCCTCATCACTGATGGAATTATATGTGCCCCTTACACAGAACTCATACTCTTTCATTCTTCTTAAAACACCCATCAGTGTGGCTATGCAAGGCACAGGAAGTTGAGTATGGAGCATTTCTTTCAAATGTTGATCTTCAATCAAAATCTTGGGTCGTCCAATGGTGGCAGTGACTTCCTGTGTGACACATGGAGCTGGACGTTCCAGATGTGCTCTCACAAGGTCAAAGAGCTCTTGCAAAGCCAGGGTGATAGCAGTAGGTACTTCAATGTGATTAGACAGGGCCTGCAGAAGATACAGTTCCTGATGACAAAGGAACTCCAGGTAATCCAAATTTAGTGGAGTCGCTCTGAATCCCATTTCTATTTTATGCAGAAGACTTTCGAGAAGGTGGTATCCGAGCTGTTCACAGAAAAAATTATAGTTAATGAGATGTCAAGATCTTGTCTCTGATCCACACACTAGGCCTACCATTCAAAAGTTTTAATCATGAAAATGAAATGTTTTTGTTTTGTGAGGTGCTTGTTCATGTATGATGATGTAGTGGCTGCTCTGTTTGATCGTGGTAAACCTTTTCACAAACAATATAAGTGAAGAAGTATGACATTAGATGTAAGGACCAGAGTCCAATAAAGTTAAATAAAATCCATCAAAAACACTTAGTGGAGATTCCAATGTAGTAGACAGACAACTTTATGGCTTTAATAATGAGTGTATTTAGCAGCTACAAGGACAAAAGATATTATAAACCTCTCCATTTTAATGCTAATTTAATAAACATTAACAGATAGAACTTAAGGTGGTTTCGCCTATAGTCTGCTAACACTAACCCGAGAACTAATATCTGAGGAGCGCTCTTCCCAGGATTTGAATTTATTAAATTGGCTTTGTGATGTTGTATTAAGAAATATTATTCACAATGCAATTTACCGTACATTGGCCCATTCTTTTATATACGGTAAGACGAAGCGGGAAATTCCCAAATTATGACAGCAGACTGTGTATAAATAATATTGCACGAGATACCAGCTATACCGCATTGAATTTCAAGCTCTGCTTTAATTAAGACACACGCGATTCCAATCCTTAACGTGAATATGAAAACAGAATCTCTAAAAGATGTGAACTCAGTGTAAGACTTACTTGCTCCGACACCATGACAGTGTGAATCCCACATCCATTGGTCAATTATCTTCATCTTCTACCAAAGCAAACAGCCAATCGTAGTCAATATAAAAAAAACAAAGAAGCGGAGCCATTAGCCACTGTTCCCGCCCCCAAAGTGTCAAAATTCTTCCTGTCGAGCGAGTGCTGTGCAGAGGCGAGCGCGTAGATAAGGTCCAGCGAACGCGAGCGCTTAGAGGGGATGGGTTTTCAGCACGCGAGCGCACATACGCGCGTAGTTCGACTTTTGGCACTAATTTAACGTCGAGCGAGTGAGTGCTGTGCAATCGCGAGCGCGTAGAGAGCATGGATTTTCTGCTCGCGAGCGCAAGACTTTTGGCACTAATTTAACGCCATAGAAATGCGGCTATTTAGAACGGGAATAGCGATCTTCGGGTAACTGCTGTACTACACGCCCCTGATGCAGGCAAAACAAATTAAGGTGACATGGTTTCATTTTTTTTGCCGATTAAACCTAATTTTAAAAACTAGAATACTTCCGACAATGGACTTTCTGAAAGGAAGACAGATTTAACCAGGGGAAGTTCTTGGAGCAGTGGACACCCAGCTTAAAAACATAGCACAGCTGCAGGGTGGACTCTGGTTGCAAGCTCACAAGCATAAATGACAGGAACCGCTGGAAGGGCTACCAAAATGGTGCCGTGACACCCTGTCCGCATCCCTCGAATACGCAAACCACGAAAATCCAAGTGGTCTTAATATATATACATTCACCAACTTAAATCTGCTTAAATATTTAATTGTATTTCTATCCGGATGTCCGTTGAAGACAACCGTCTGATAAATAATGGACTTTTTCCGGCATATCTTTTCCGCCATACTTAAATATTCGAAGTTTGCAATTGCTGCTGCCAAATAATCGCGGTACCTAATATTGCCGTTGCAAATACATATCACGTGACTGTAAGGGACGTATAAGTGTGCCGTAAAGTGTTTCCGCATGCGCAATGTACATGCCTGGCATGTACGCCATTTCCAACCAAGTTCCCGTAAACCACACCCCTTTGTCACAACCATGGTGCGGCTGCGCTCCGTCCGCCAGTCGTTTCCTTTGGCCAACGTTACGTTATGCTGGCCGGCCTTTCCGAACTTCACAACAGCTGAGACGTCTGAGGTTGTTTGTCCGCTTTTAAACTTACGCCGTAATGTTTCGCGAGCAGCAGACCTTCTAAGAGCTTTATAATATAAACTTTCATTCATACTTTATTTATTGTTGGCACTAATTCGTGCCAGTCAAGTAGTTATGACAGACCAACCGCTCTGAGATAAGTCTCCTTAGTATTCATTTTACGAGTCTCTTTAATAGGCTAGTTGTTTTTCCCATGAAATACACCGAGTCTGCTTTAAATCAGCTGTGTAGACATGCAGTACAGGAATAGTGATACTTGATGCTTAAAATTCCTATACTCTGATATTTTTATTATTACTATACAAGCAGCAGCCGAATCGTTTAGTAAAGCTTGTGCCTCACTGGTCTTGATAGATTAGAAGATATCCAAGAGAAAATAAAGTACAAACTCCTGAAGTCTGGTACCGCATCGTTGTGCAGTAGATCGTGTCCGGATGCGTTGGCTTATGCCCTTTATACACTTACACCTCTCTGCACGTGGAGCCATATTATACGGAATAGCTATCCTTGTGGTACAGACGGTCTTTAGCAACTAGGCGTAATGTGGCCACGCATCTAACCGTCTCCTGCTTCATTAAATTAGCTTCTCTGTAGGTTATGAAACGAACCAGGTACACCGCCACTAGCTACGTAGTAAATTTACACGGTTGGATGGTCTCCTCCCCGTTTGCGAAATTTGCCAAGAGCATATGGCTACGAACATGAAACTAAAACGTCACTGTATTTTGAAATGGAGCTCTGATTTGTGGAATTCCACGTCAGCTGACAACCAACCAATCACAATGAGAGCTTGTGGCCGATGGACTCGAAACAGAGGTTTACTGGAACTGGGTTGGAAAGTGTTTGCACGCCTTCATATCGGGCAGCGCCGTAAATTGTAATGTCGGGTACACATGCGCGAAGGCAGTGCAGCCAGTGACAGACAACTGGTGTGCGAGCGATAGTCACGTCCCACAGTCCTTTAGAGATGTATGAGAAATGAACACCGTTTGTATCCTTTAGCAAATGTGTTAATTTGTATTAGTTAATTACTATGTGGAGATGTTTTGAATTGCATCCCATAATAAATGACCATTTACTAAAAAAACGAGAAAATGAAATGGTGCTGGGAAAAAGTACCAAAAGTTTGGAAAGATTCTGGATTTGAACAGGCGACCTTCCAATTACAGACAGAGGGACAGCCACACAACCCCAGCTTTCCTTCATGCAGATGCATGCGGATGCAGTTTCCTTCATATGGATGCAGTTTCCTTCATTTAGCTGATAAATATAACCCATGTCCACCTTTGGCTTAAGCAGCAAACATACATTTCGTCCAAGTGTCCTCCAATGCTGGAGTTGTTACATAAACAGGATATGACTTAAGCAAAATTTAACTTAAGCCAAATGTAAGGATTGGCCAATAGGAATGTCATTTACTTCTCCTATTGGACAGTTTCCACGTTTGGCTTGGGTGATCCAGTTAACCGGGAAATCCTGCTTTGTGGAACACTCTTCTGATCACATTGCCCCATTGAACGTGTGATTTACACCAGCAAAATAAAGCAAACTGACATTTCAACAAGTGAACATTCTGTGAGTTTTTATAGACCCCACAATTGTTTAAAAATGAAAGGCAGCACTCACCACGGTGTCAGTTATGGTTTGTGAACGGGAAGGTATGTGTTTCACTGGGATAGGACTCTCTGCTTCTGATGAACACCGTCGGGCTTAAGCAAGGCCCTTATCTCCCAGTTAATCCAGACACTGGCTGACTCTGCTCTCTTGATTTATATATTACTGTCCTGTTTTCAAAACTTCAGTTAGTTCTTACATCACCAAGTAACTGATGGAAGGTGTGAAACATTTTAATTTTATTTGTATCTCGAATAAAGCATAATAATGTACAGTGGAATTAACCAAAGGCAAATCACAATGGGATGGGGGGGGGGTGTCTAATATTACAGTGGTAAAACAACTATGCACTATATAAAGCAATTTGCATGAACTTTCTACAGAACATAAATTCTCAGTTTAAAGCTTAATGAAGTCAGGAGTGGTGCTTTGGATTGTCTAGTGGACATTTTTCCCCCCGGTTTTAACAAATGGGTGCTTTCTTTAGTTTACGAACCTGATAAATGAGTGAATACCTAAACAGTCTATTAATTTACTTAATTTAACAGGTTCAAAAACACCTGTTAGGATGTACGGAAGGTGTTGCTGTTACCTTTAAACCTTTTGGACGGTTGTTTCCACTTTTGTTGTAAACTCACATTTGACTAAAATGCAGCAGCCGTGTTTACCACACTCAAGCAACGCTTTGGGGGCCCTCTGCTGGCCACAAACAGTCACTACACTACATATTAAATAAACTTGGTACTTAGGAGATGCTGAAGCAGTATGTTCTCCTAACCCGCTTTCTAGCTATGGTCTTCTGACTCTCCTCACCAGCTGTTTATTTAGTTTTTGAACAAAGTAACTTTTTAATTGGCGCCTCAGAATCAGCCAAACAATTCCTGCCGAAATACGTCTGTATGTGAAATTCTGCTGTTAAACCTGAGTGTTTATGGGTGACACACCAAGCTGTGTGTTATCTTTTTCCGGTGTGTGTGTCTGCGAGCTTCTGTGCTGGCTGTTAAAACAGTGCTGCTGGACTCAAACGCTTCACATTTACGTTCCCTTCTTCCCCCAAGTGCTTCCCTATGAGCTCAGGCTTCTGTGCTTTCTTGCCTCATCCGCCTCTTTGAGTCTTTGGGTTTTGTTATTCAGTTACTCCTCAAGCCATTTTTTTTAATTTTTTTTTTAGCACAAAACTTGCCACCGAAAACATGGCAACTTAAAAACCTACATACAGATGGTATGAATGAAAATAGCAAAAAAAAAATCCTACTATAATAGTATAAACAGTATTTATTTGCTTATGTTTTTATCACATTATAACACAAATTGCAGGATATGGTGAAAAAAATGCCTATTGAGATGTGCTGCTTATTGGATGTTTCACGTGGAAGTGAAGTGGGGCCTTATTGTCACACCAACCCTGTTCACTTCACTGCATAAAACAATAACAAGGGATTTACCATTTCTAAATGGAGCCAGAATGTTTGTACGTTTACCGCAAAGGCCCGTTCCATCATCACCGCCAAATTCCGGTAAAAAATGCTCATTTTATGCAATTATAACCCCTTCACTTCATGAGCTCTCTTGTCCAGATCAAGCTACATGTATTCGACAAATATTTGAAAACCAACATTAAACCACAATCTTTGCAGGATCAGGCCTTCCTGGCCATTTTTGTGGAGTGTGGCTTGTATTGGGTTGTATTGGTCTTCTTTGTAACCAGACAGGACTACAGCCTTCCACACAGGCAGGCTGATTGTTACCAATATTTACCAGCTTATTTTTGGACCCAGTCACAGTAAAAAGCAGGAGTAAAACACCATAGATAATGTGCTGTATGCATTTGATGGTCAAATTGTTTTTCAAACTTGAAAGAACATAGTAGTGAACCAGGGAACACCATTTCCGTTTTATTTAGTTGCCAGGCATTTTTCTGAAGTGAGGTATAATTGAGAAAGCAGGCGAAATGGATGCTGGCGCTTTACTTACAGACCCGTTGCTGAAATCACTCTGTTGACCCTAGAATTTAAACCAGTGACCTTCTGATTAGAAGACCGCATAAATACCTGCTGTGTCTCACCCCACCACATACAGAGCGTGACCAACACGGGTTACAGCATGAACTTTAAAAGCATCACAGATGCGTGTATAGCAGTTTGAGGCTGATTCTAGCCAAGACGAACAAGCACTCGAGAGCTGAGGAGTAAACGGTGACAGTGAGGAAAATGGGTTTGTGTTCCCCAGCCTTGAAGTGTTCACCCCCACAGAGAAACAAGGAACCAAGCCACCCCCCTCTGAAGATAAGCTGCCTTTGATCTGGATGTGGATTCACAAACGGCCGCCTGGAAAATGCTCCAGCTGCTGCTGTTTAGAGTCGTCGTCCTTCCCAAACCAAGGACCAAGCGCATTTTAATCATGTGCTTCCATGGCCGCGGGTCCGAGCCGACGTCTGTCAGATTGGATCGAGGGGAAGGTGTGGCCTCTGTGCTCCTCCTCCTGTAGCCAGAATTCTGCGTTCATTTGCTGAGGTTAAGGGTCACCTCTGACACACCAACCCTCGCTTACACTTTCAGAAAAAACACTCAGAGTTATTTAGCCCCATACTTACTCTTTAAAAGAAGGCTTCATTCATGTGAAAACAAATTTGACAAGGCTGACAAAATCTTCCTTTGAACAGTAAAGGCTGGGAAGAAAAAAATGTTTCTGGCTATTTGCACAACATATGCCTTCCACAGTATTGCAGTCAGAATTACGTGGGTACAGATTTTTGTGGATTTTTCCTGTGGATTATGCTATAGTATGATGACAAAATAACTGCAGGCATAGCTTATGTCTACAGGCAAAGTCTCCATGACAGTTTTGACAGCACGGGAAGCTCGGCTCTGCTCTGTAGTGGGAAACATCCTGCTGCGGTGCTGTATGAAACGAATGGCTTGTGTTGGAAAACTCCATCTTCTCCAAGATCAGTTGTACTCTGTGCCACATACCTTTAGATATCATGCAGACTGGTTCACCTCCTGAACCTCCCCAACGCTCCAGTTTGATCTGGTCATTAGCGCGTGAGCCTCTGCTAAGCAAACAGTGTAAGCCTGGTAAATACCCGTCGGTTCGATGAGTGAAAAGCGTACGTCCCCACATCAGCATCACGCTGTAGTCATGGTGTCATGATCCGTGACGGACAGCTGATGGGAGAGACTCAGGGGTCGGTTTATCGTGTGAACTCAGTCACTGACTGACTTAACTCAATTACCACTGGTTATTCTATTTCACTACCCCAAGGGGTGAATCCACAGTCACAGTGGTAGAGTTTTAGATGAAAATCTGGCTGAGGTGTCAGTCACTCCAGTGAAATTTCAGCAACAGACTAAGACAGTTGTGCTGCTCCAAGGATTGTTATATAAGGTTGTTTCTACGTTTGCTATCTATCTATCTATCTATCTATCTATCTATCTATCTATCTATCTATCTATCTATCTATCTATCTATCTATCTATCTATCTATCTATCTATCTATCTATCTATCTATCTATCTATCTATCTATCTATCTATCTATGTCCGTCCATCTGTCCGTCTGTGCATCAGTGTACCGGCTGCAGTGACTGATGCAGTGAGCTTGCTCGGTCCTTCCATTGCGACTCTGCAGTGCCCCTCACTGGAGTCTGTCAGGTTTTGGGCTTGTCGAAGGCCCCCCTGATGCTCGGTGTCACGCGTCAGCAGTTTCTGCACACTTCTCGCTTGCAGAGCAAGGCAGACGCAGTCCAGGGATTACGCCCCATTCCTAGCATCATGCAGTGCTCTCGGGGCGCTCCCTTCCCAGCACTGCTGGGGTGTGCGGAGGCAGTAGAGGTCCCATATATGCAGAGCGACGACCCCTGGGAAGACATTTTCATATTTCACACGCCTGTCACATCGCTGCATCGCTCCCTCACTCGCATGCCTGTTTTCTGGCCTTCGGCGTTTCCCTGTACGACCCGGATGGTAGCGAGCGGCAACACACCGGCAGTGCCACTTGTCTTAAAGTGAATTTTAATATTTGTCAGGAAAAAGACGCTCAGAGCAAATGGCCTATCGTTCAGAATGGTCCGACGGAACAGAAATGGAACAAACAGCACGCGTCAGATACGCTAGTGGGTGTTCAGGTCTGCGAGGACCCCAACATGAAAAAAATAAAATGCGTCGATCTCACCTGGGAACTTTATAGCAAAATGGTCAGATAAAAACAAACATCACATTACAAATTAAAAAAAAATATATATATATACACACACTGCCCTGCGATGGGCTCCGGACCCCCCGCGACCCAGTAGGATATCGGTTTGGAAAATGGATGGATGGATATATACACACACAGTGCACATGACAAAAATCTATTCCTAAAAATGCTATTTTTACAAATCATAACACTTGACTATGTCAAATGCCATTTAATTGTTGCAAACGTCAGCAAGGATTTCAGGCCTCGATTTAACGATGTAACGATCGTGAGAACGCTGAGTGGAGCAAGATGGGAAAGTTAATTCAACGAGCCTTTTTCTTCAAGGTTAATTGTTGCCCTTTGACATTCCTGCAGTTAAATAAAATTTTACTGTAAAAGCTGCTCACTGTACAGTAGGTTAAAACCACTGATGTTGGATTTAAAAAAAAAAAAAACGCATGACAATTAGTGAGTGTCCCTCGTGGTTTAGCCGCCACGGACACGCGGCTGACGAGGCTGCGCTCGTTAGCAAGGCTGGCCGTAATACCTGTGAGCAGAAGATTAAAACGGGTGCTGGGCAGCCTTCGGTCTTTAATTAATACTCTCGGCGGAGACTCGCATTCATGTAAAGGACAGGAGAACTAGAAAGGGAATAAATTAATTGCTTCTTTCCCTGTTTTTCCTTCTAATTTGTAAAGTGCGTTAAGCGATGCAGCAGAAGAGACTCCTTGAATTAATAATGGGAATTGCACAGAATGTCAATTTATTTCGCCTTAAATTGGCAGGTACCGCAATTCTCATAAAAAAATAAAAAATCCACCCCTGCTCTTACAACAGGACACGGAGAGCGAGAAATTGAGTAATTGTTAATTTTTCAGTGAGGGAAAACAGGAAAAATATTATATATATGAATTGAGACCAGTATGTCAAATGCTGTGAGGAAGATGGGTTTCTGTCACTGTTAGGGTATCAGACATTAACAGCTTCTGTCAGTCTGCTGACAAAATGATGGCAGATATTTCCCAGGATAGTGAGATGACTGCTGGCGTTTGTCAACAACCTCCGTCACAGCGGAGGCAAACAGAGCGTGTCTGTGCCGATGACAGCTTTGGCACCGTGCTCCCCTGAGCTCTCACCGAGGTGTTCAGAGGCAGTGTGGGAAAAAAAACCTATGCTTCTGCTGCACCTTTCATATTAAATTGCAGGAGGAAAATGAGCTGTCACTCCAATTCCCATGATGCTTTGCTGTTTAGCATAACTCCACTGTGTGGGCCAGCGTCAGTTGGTCCTGACTCAGACAGATAATTAAGTAAAGCTGCATTTTTCTCCTCTTTTTTTCCGAGACGGCTCCTTTCCCCCTCATTTGCATTTTTAGCCAGAGGCAACCAGTTAAGAAAAAACCTGATGGAAAAAGGGTAAGAAGCCAATTAGTTAGATGGATGGATTCCTGACTGACAGGTCTCTGGTACCGGAATCCCAGAATTCATTTAATTCCCTTTTTTCTAGTCTTATGAATGTTTGGACAAACATCATCACATTGTCTGCTGGGGAACGCTTAGGTCTGCTTTGGCATTAGCTGTCTGAAAGTGCTGCACCCCCCCCCCCCGCCCCCCTGCCCAAAACCCGACCCCCCTGTTTCCGTTTGTTGTTCAGTTTTACGGGGCTTTGCTGCTTGGCATTGATGATGCAGCTTCACTGCGCTCTATCAGTCTGAAGAGTGATTATTATGCTGCGACGAGATGCCTCTCTTCTTCATCCCTGCAGGTCAGGACCGGAGGGCTTTGTTTGCGGCTACCCCCCCCATGTTGCCCGAGAGGGACAGGGGATGGGGTTCTGGGCGGCCATTTTGGTTCAAGGCACTGCATTAGTACCCAAGCTGGGGGCAGACAGAGATCCTGTTTGCTTAAAATAGACAGTGTCTGATGCTGCAAACCCACAGCTGCTTCATACATGAATGACAACAAGATGTAGGTATTAAGATATTATGATGAGGTATGAGGTAAAGGGCCGATGAGATCTTCTTCACAATTTATGTCATTTGCGTAATGGCTCCTCAGATCATTCCATGGAAATAGGTATATGTGTATGTGAGCTAGTATCCCATACATCCATCCATCCATCCATTTTCCAAACTGCTTATCCTACTGGGTCGCGGGGGGGTCCGGAGCTTATCCCAGAAGCAATATGCATGAGACAGGGAACAACCCAGGATGGGGGGCCAGCCCATCGCAGGGCACACGTATCCCATACAGCGTTCGGAAATGTGTAATGTCGTTACCCAGCAAACATGGTGCCCCCTCTCTGAGAAAACACCAGCATGCTGTACTGCCACTTTGGACTGCTTGTGGCATCCGCAGACCGAGCCACTGTACCGCCACATCGGTCTGCTTACTGCTTCTGCAGAAGAAGCCACTGCACTGGCCAGTCTGCTTACGGCTTCCACAGACCGAGTCACTGTACCACCACGTCGGTCTGTTTATGGCTTCGCAGACCGAGTCACTGTACCGCCACGTCGGTCTGTTTATGGCTTTGCAGAACGAGTCACTGTACTGCCACGTTGGTCTGCTTACGGCTTCGCAGACCGAGCCACTGTACCGCCACATCGGTCTGCTTACTGCTTCTGCAGAAGAAGCCACTGCACTGGCCAGTCTGCTTACGGCTTCCACAGACCGAGTCACTGTACCGCCACGTCGGTCTGTTTATGGCTTCGCAGACCGAGTCACTGTACCGCCACGTTGGTCTGTTTATGGCTTCGCAGACCGAGTCACTGTACCGTCATGTCGGTCTGTTTATGGCTTCTGTAGAAGGAGCCACTGCACTGGCCAGTCTGCTTACGGCTTCGCAGACCAAGTCACTGTACCGCCACGTCGGTCTGTTTATGGCTTCTGTAGAAGGAGCCACTGCACTGGCCAGTCTGCTTAAGGCTTCCACAAACCGAGTCACTGTACCGTCATGTCGGTCTGTTTACGGCTTCGCAGACCGAGTCACTGTACTGCCACGTTGGTCTGCTTACTGCTTCTGCAGATGGAGCCACTGTACTGCCACGGTACACCAGCTTCAAAACTACCCCCACAATGAAATAGTGAAAATAAAATGCTACACATCCACCCAAATGTTGATTAAGATAAAGAACACCCCCATGTTAAAAAACACCCCAACTAATTAAAACAAAACGCCTGAGAACTATGCAATGATGAACTAGTTAAAACCAAATGCTAGAAAATCACCCCCTTGATCAACTTGTTAAAAACAAAATGAATACAAATTTAATGGGGAATACAAATTTAAGTGAAAACTCATTCTGTAATTCTAAGACCCTTTTCGGAAAAAGAAAATATGTAAGTAAGATAGATCCGTGTATGAATTGCAACCTGACTAAAGGTGAAAAGATGTGGAAAGGTTTTGGACTGGAAGGATGTGAAGTTCAGTCCTAACTCGTTACTGCCACATCAGATCAACATGTCTAACCAGCTCCTTTATGGAGGCTCTGCTCTCCTCCTCTTCACTTTTCTTCCCTTCATATCTCTTTCTTCCTACGTGCTATTTTTTTGTTCGTTTACCTTGAACTGCAGTCAGAATTAGCAACAGTATGTTCATTCTGATATAACTCAAGATGTTTCACTGCACCAACATGTCGGTAATATCATGCATAAAATATGTCCAAGATATAAATGAGAATTTAAAATTAATACAGTATTCTCAGTACTTTTTACATTAAATGTCTAACTTGAAAGGTAAATCCGGTATAAAAATTAAGCTGATTTTCCTGCAAAACATAATATATATGTCTTATTTAGAATCCCCAATATTTTGTAGCTTGCTCAGCATAATAAGTGGAAAACCGAAGTATGAATGTAACTGTAAAGGACAGACAATCGCAGGGCTACCTTTGGTTTTTGTGTGCATGTGTTTAAATGAGTAATGGGGTCCAGTGAGACTCAGCAGGGTGACTCAGCTTCAGCCTCTGTGTTTATATGAGTATTCCTGTTGCCTTACCTATGGGCCTGTGTCCAGTGAGACTCAGCAGGGTGACTCAGCTTCAGCCTCTGTGTTTATATGAGTATTCCTGTTGCCTTACCTATGGGCCTGTGTCCAGTGAGACTCAGCAGGGTGACTCAGCTTCAGCCTCTGTGTTTATATGAGTATTCCTGTTGCCTTACCTATGGGCCTGTGTCCAGTGAGACTCAGCAGGGTGACTCAGCTTCAGCCTCTGTGTTTATATGAGTATTCCTGTTGCCTTACCTATGGGCCTGTGTCCAGTGAGACTCAGCAGGGTGACTCAGCTTCAGCCTCTGTGTTTATATGAGTATTCCTGTTGCCTTACCTATGGGCCTGTGTCCAGTGAGACTCAGCAGGGTGACTCAGCTTCAGCCTCTGTGTTTATATGAGTATTCCTGTTGCCTTACCTATGGGCCTGTGTCCAGTGAGACTCAGCAGGGTGACTCAGCTTCAGCCTCTGTGTTTATATGAGTATTCCTGTTGCCTTACCTATGGGCCTGTGTCCAGTGAAACTCAGCAGGGTGACTCAGCTTCAGCCTCTGTGTTTATATGAGTATTCCTGTTGCCTTACCTATGGGCCTGTGTCCAGTGAGATTCAGTAGTGACTCAACTCATGGGCGTAAATTACGGGGGGTTGTAGCCCCCCCCCCCCCCCTCAATGAATCAAAACCAGCTAATACGACCCCCCCAATAATCATGTTTCTCCCGTAATGGGTGGAGACCTCAACCCCCCCAGTGTTCCAGCCAAAGTTACGCCCTTGACTCACCTTCATGCTTGGCCTCTCTGTTCCCCACTAGCTGTGATCCAGACTCCAGTTCTGGGGCTTGGCACTCTCCCGCTCTTTGGGGTCTCCCCCTTTGTCCTCGGCATCCAGCATCCGAGTCCCAGCGCTTCTGGTCTCACCCGTTTGTGTTGAGTCAGGCACCACGCCTCCGGCACCAGATGTAAACAGACTCAACACACCGGCAGATCACACTTTCCTCTGTGAAACACCGACTATTCAGAAGCAAGTATCCCAAATGTCTGTTTACTAACCGTTGTTTATCAAAATAGATGTGCTCTAAAAGTGTAGAAGTAATTCATCAATCAAGTCATAGATCCCATCCGCAGTAAGTTTTGACGCCAGAAGTTTATTTGTATATAATTTTTGTCAATCATAGCAAAGACAAATCTGAATATTCTCATTTAATTCTCAAAACTTTACAAATGGTAATTTTCAGAACATAAAGATGTTATCAAAAAAGAACCTTAATACATTTATAAGTCTAAAAGAGTTCCGGGAAGTGAAACTCTCTTAATAATCACAGTAATTTAGTTCATAGTATATCCATTAATAAACAAATACCAATGTTCAACCAATAAATTAAGCTTAAAATTTACCTACAAAATTATAGAAATACTTAGTGATTGTTCATTGCCTGAATGGGAGGACAGTGTTCCTGTCTAGTTTCATAATAGAACAGGGGAGTTTACTGTGGTATTATGTGTTAATAGTGAAAGAAAAGAGTAAATGCTTGTTGTTATAAGTTATATGCACACATATAAAATGTTTTGAGTAACAGAACATTATTAAACTGATTTTTCCCCATGCCTGGTATTGAGTTTGACCACTAGATGTCACTGTTGCTCCAGCAATAATCCACTTTTTGCCTGGACGTAGAGGACCGTGCAAAGTTTACCCGACACTTAAGCAACCCCGTCTCACCAAGCTCATCGCTGAGTGCTCCGCCTGAACAAAATGGGGCTAATTGAGTTCCTGTCCCCCCAGAAGGGGGTCTTATAGCATTATTTGAGCAGGCTTCCACAGGGTGTTCTGTTAGACACCTCGGCTCAAAGTGCTGATAAATGGTTTCTCCCGTCCGGTGTGCAATCTCAGCAGAACCGAACGTGCCTTTGAGCGCTTTGCAGAACCTTAGATGCTGCCGCTGCCTGCGGTTTCCTCGTCTGCCTTTTGGGTGGCCCGTCTGATCAGCTCTGTGAGAAACGATGCCGTGGGTTTAATTAACTCCTCCAGCTCAAACCTCATGCCACTAGATGGCATTAAGAGCTGTCACAGGAGGTAGACCGCCGTCCCTGCCTGTCATCCCGTGACCTGTGAGATTTGGGCTCTCACTAAATGGCACAGTGAAAGTTTTGGAAGTTCCACCATCCCTCCTTCACCTGAGAGAATGAATGGGAAGCAGGGAAGACAAGGGCATAAATAAACACCCCCCCGTGATCAGAGTTCTCTGTCATGCTCATAATCACAGAATACAACCCCAAAGCCATGAAAAGTGTGTCACCAATTTGGATTCGGAGAAAGAAATGAGAAGAGATCCATCAGTGGTTTAACATTTAATGTAGTGATGGTTTGTGGCCAATAGGGGGCCTCATGGAAATGCATGGTTTGAATGGTGGTACACACTACTGGTGAGGGTGGGGTCCATTCAGTGGGCTCAGGGTGAGAACTTAGAGAACCGGCTGCTCATTGTCACACATCCTTGGGCTGGGCACCCTCTGGAGGCCGTTTAACATGTGGCGTCTCGTCCAGAGATTGCCCCTGACACCTGTGGATTCACAGGCCCTCAAGCAGTAAGGTAGGAGGTCCGGCATGGTTCTTTAAAGTGCAGGAGTGCAGAACACGGCTGAGGCGACACCCCTGAAGCTCTCCCAAGCTCAGCAAGTGACATTACAGAGTGTGTCAGTCAAGCAAAGCCGTGATGGTCACTGTGGTGACCTCTTGTGGTTACGTGCCACGGCAGTATGCGCAGAAATATACATTCAATTCATCTTCATTACTACAGCATTAAAATGGCTTTATAAATAATATACATCGATCACATCATTGCTTGGACAGTGGAAGGAACAGAAGACACATATGAATTTCAGGACGTTGCCCAGAGGTGTTGTAATTCAAGGGCAGCAGGGTCTGCGGAGAGGTAAGTGTGGCCAACAGGCAGAGAGGTAAGTGTGACCAACAGGCGGAGAGGTAAGTGTGGCCAACAGGCAGAGAGGTAAGTGTGACCAACAGGCGGAGAGGTAAGTCTGGCCAACAGGCAGAGAGGTAAGTGTGACCAACAGGCAGAGAGGTAAGTGTGACCAACAGGCGGAGAGGTAAGTGTGGCCAACAGGCAAAGAGGTAAGTGTGACCAACAGGCGGAGAGGTAAGTGTGACCAACAGGCAGAGAGGTAAGTGTGACCAACAGGCAGAGAGGTAAGTGTGACCAACAGTCGGAGAGGTAAGTGTGGCCAACAGGCAGTGAGGTAAGTGTGGCCAACAGGCAGAGAGGTAAGTGTGACCAACAGGCGGAGGGGTAAGTGTGACCAACAGGCGGAGAGGTAAGTGTGGCCAACAGGCAGAGAGGTAAGTGTGACCAACAGGCGGAGAGGTAAGTGTGACCAACAGGCGGAGGGGTAAGTGTGACCAACAGGCAGTGAGGTAAGTGTGACCAACAGGCGGAGAGGTAAGTGTGACCAACAGGCGGAGGGGTAAGTGTTGACCAACAGGCGGAGAGGTAAGTGTTTCAGCTGTCTGAAAATGATGCAGATTAGCAGCACACGTTATTACACGTAATTCTGGGCTGCAGGTTTATTTACTTTACTGTAGTATGGCTCAGTGGACTGGGGGAGGGGGGGAGTAATCCGAGCTGAGCTGCTGGATGTCAAGGCTTCAAATTGGTCCCCGTTAGCTGCTGGTCTTCACATTAGTGGAACCAGGAAAACGCATGAATTTTGGACTTCATCCCCGAAAACCTAGAGGAAATTCCACATGAAGCTGTATCATAATAGAATCCACAAACCACTTAAATGTATAAAACACACCCAAATGATGTTTTTCATGAAGTAGCCTGTTGAATCGGGGGGGTTCAGTGTACAGTAAACCCTGATCTTAGTGAGCCCATGACTGACACCATTGTAATGGCTATTGTGCGTAAGGATGTGTGTTAAAAAAAAAAAAACAGCAATATCTGATCTGTAATGATGAGGCCCCAGGCAGCAGGTCGCATGGCTGTGTGGGGCCACCACAAGCACCATGAGCAGTTGCAGGTAATGAGCAAACCTCCTGAAGGTGTCCATGGAGACGTCTCCCCAGGGTAACTGCCCCATCCTTTGCCTGACTGGAGCAGTCCACCGGTGCCAGAGCCACCCGCAGCCCCCACCCCGGCCGTGTTCTCAGCTTCTTGCTCCTTATCGATTGGCATTGGGTCTTTGTTTCCTCAGACGTTGGGAACCGCGGCACAATCATGGGTGCTCCACGGAGGGTGGATGCAGCAGGGCCTACGGCTGCTATGGCGACAGGTATGGGAGGCTAGGGGGTGTCATGGTAGCAGCTTATTCCCTTTCGAACATTCCCACCTGGGAACGGGGCACGGTAAGGTATCCTTTCCCAGAATGCATTGCAGTGTTATTAAAGACACTCGTGAATGTTTGGCCGATTCTTTCTTTATGTTACATTAAACCTACATTTAACAGGAAGGATCGTTAGAATGTAGGTGCTGAAGGCACCATGACTCACTTGCCAGTGTCACGCAAGTCACATGTAAAGATTAATATTTCTTTTATGCAGAGAGAGCCTGGGGGGAGGGATCCTGTCTCTAACTGGTCCACTTTGACGGCCAAAGCTGCCCACCCTGGACTGCTGAGAACCACTGAGGAAGGCAGGGGTGCCGCTGCACTGAGGCTCATGGGCCCAGACTCTGAAAGCAGCCAATAGATTAGTGCAGTAATCATCAACTGCCATACTCTCTCTGTGTCCGGACTGAACTGCAATTGAATCGGGACTGAATTTTACCATGGGGAACTGCCGGTACTGATTGGCAATTTTTTTTAGATGCTGTGGACTTTGGCTCTGTCCATTTCTATTTAGCAGATGCTATTTTTCAAAGCGACGTACAAGTGAGCCAAACAGTATACTAGCAAATGGCTGTCAAGCAGTTGACTTGGCCTATGTGCAGCTAGGTGGAGCATCTATTCCATGCCCAGGTACATGAGAACTGGAGAACATAACGTAAACGGTGCAAATTGGTGTCGACGTGACAAAGTCCGCACCGCAGCGGTGCTGAGGAGGACAGCGGTGATCACGCTGAAGCCAGCTGATTTCATACTTCGTCTTTTCATGGACAGAAATGCTTGCCTGGATTAAAATGTCTCAGGCCTGCTCCCCAAACCTCACCTGGTCACACATACTTATTGGAACTACAGAATAACTCTGCTAACCAGAGGACTTTTTGAGCAGAGGTACAGCAACCTAACCGACTGTCCCACAAACTGCCTCCTATCTGACCTCGCTGTGCAGAGTAGCTGGACCGTCAGCCTCGGCTACTGATGTGTGTCATCTAGCAGCTCTCAGGTGTCCTGTGACCTCCAGGCCACTAGGGGGCCTTCTGAGAACCACACGTCCCTCGTGGAATCGCCACACTCCTCCTTCCCATTCTATCACAGGAACGTTGACTGTGATTCCGCCGGCAAGCACAGTGGCACTGGAAGAGCGCCATGTGGCCCGGCGCCGCACCGTGACCTGCCCGTGGGCCCGTGGTGCTCTTGCCTCAAAATGGCGGCCGGGAGCCACTTTATAAGGCAGCTGACAAGTGAATTAGCTCAGCGGCTTAGCATGGCAGCGCTTTATGACAATAGCCTAAGGCCTCAGTTAAAGATAACCAGGCCGTTTTCACACTGCTCTGCTATATATCCTCATGAAGTTAATGCGCGAATTGAAGTGACATGTTGTCAAAACAATAGTTTACAAAAATGTGAGGCACTGTGTTCCACCTGAAGAGGGGGAGGGCCTTTCCTCTCGGTCTATTTCTTTAGATTTCCCCCTGAATCGTTTCATCTTCAGCTTTTAGGAAATGATAACAAAGGTCTCCTTGAAGCTGGCGCTGGTCTCCTGCCGGGACGACGCAGCAGTGGGCTTGCTGTGCAGGCGTGAGGCCCTGGGGTCGCTGCGCAGGAGCCCGTGGATGGAGGAGGCCTAATTGGACAGGAACCGCTGTCTTCCACGGCCAGAAGCGGGGATCCATGGCGGATGTTGCTGAGGGGGAGGCGGGGAGAGGGCACCCCTCAGACTCACAATTTAGTCAAAGCGGGCCACCTGTTTTTTTTTTGTTTTTTGCTCTGAAGGTGAATGTTAGTGGAAACCCTCCCCCCCAGCGCTGTGTCCGCCGGCACTGGAGATGTTAAAGTTTGGTTTCGCTTTTTCTGATACTCGTTGGCTGGATATTCAGGCAGCAAAACGCAGTGTGACAACAAGCAGACCGGAACGTTCATGAGCAAATGAAACGTCTCCTTCCACGCCCCTGGCCGTGACACACAAACAGCATCAGTAACGTAAGACCAGCTGAGAAAACAGACCTGGCCGTCGTACTTCCAAAAAAGGTTCGGGAAAGAGTCTCTGCTCCTACGAGAGCGAGCCCTTCTCAGCGGCAGATCGAGACGGTTCGTTCGTTAATCAGAAGCTGCCACACTCCGCACACCCACCGATTTTGTGACAAAACTGCGTTGTCTCTCCCCCCTCCCAACGCCGGTTTGAAGGTTGTAAATGAGACACATAGCACAGAGAGCAGCCTTTTAAAGGTTCATCCAAGCTATGTGGGGCACAAAACTGAAAACAAAGACGATTTGGCAGGAATCACCACTGTGCTGCTAGTCGCTAATGTACCGTAGGAGGATGAAGCTCGGAACCTTTGATGGGATGGAAAAAAAGCTGTGGATACAGAAGAAGGGATTTAAAACGCTCACTCACAAAGGATGCTTAAGGATGTGTGTGTACCTCCTGGTGCTGATATTCACCTGAATGATGCTAAAAGTTGAAGGAAGGCCCCTCCCCCCCCCTGTAAAGGCCCACCTCTCCGCCTCCTTCCCTCCCGGAGAAAGTTCAGTTTAACAACTTTCAAACTCCTGTGCCATAAGTTGTTTCTGTAGTAGCCATTTACGGCGAGGTGGTACAGCGACAACTCGACAACAAGTGACATTCTTGTCACCGTGGTAATTCAGACCGGTCTAAATCAGGCTTCAGAAGGTGCAAACCCAATCAGCTGGGATCCTCGCTCTGGAAGATGTCTATGGATGGCTGGAACAGCTCAGGTCAGGCTCACTAAGTCTCCGAGGGCCTCGCACTTCAGATGACTCAAACGCACGATGCCAAAAGCTGACTGACATTATAAAATCTTGGCCAGGAGTTTATAATTTGGGCCCTGAACTGTGGCTTAATGGAAACTGGAAAGACATATCATTAGAGTCCCGTAGAAGGTTAATGGTGTGTTCTGTGCTTCTTATTCACTCTCAGGAGTGATAATGAGCACCCCAGAGCTCGACTCGCCTTCAGCTCCCACAAACGGCTCCCATCTTTCTCTCTCTCTCTCTCTCTCTCTCTGTCTCCTCCACTGTGACGTCTGCTACTACCTCCGCTATTCATCCATTTTTTCCACGTTTACTTTCGTCCTGCTTTATTTGCGTTCTACTGTTTGCACAAACTAGAAACAAAGTTCTGTGTTGTTTTCTGCAGCATGCGCCTATCTGGCTAAGGACTGTGAAGTGCTGGGGACTCATTCATGCACAGATGTACCAGATGTTCATACATACTGATATATTACTTTTTCGGCTGCCGGTTTTACATTTATGTGATACGATTTCATCAGAGATGGGCTGGCTGTTTGTGGAGATGGTTCGAAATGTACTTGCTGTGGCAGCACATATACTAAAAAGTTGGAAAAATGCAGAGAAAGTGAGCAAGAATGACACGTAGATTTATGTTCCATATATCAGGGGGGCAGTGTGTGGCTCCCTGGTTTTGCATGCTGTGCCTGTGATCGGAAGGTCGCTGGTTTAAATCCCGGCGGTCAGTTGAAGGGTTTTACCGCTGGCCCCTTAACCCCCAATTGCTCCAAGGACTGACTGACCCTGTTTTCTGTACAGTGCTTTGGATGAAAGCATCTGCTAAATAAATGAAATGGCAAATGTAAATATCAACAAACGTAGGCGAGTTCGGGAAAGTTTGGAGTGTTGTGGGCATCGCTCGTATGAGGTGATATCAAAAGATTTGCGATGTTTGCTTTCGGGAGGTAGAGGGGGTAAACGCACACTCCCACAACATTAGAGCGATGCAAAAAAGCAGCATCCAAATGAGGAGAGACTGGGGGCGCACTTCTCTGATGATAACAACTACACACAAAGACCAGAGCAGATTAAAGGCAGCAGAAGACAACTTTGAACGGATATTTAAAGTTCCATCGGCTGAACAGAAACGGTATGTGAATTATATTGTTAAAGTCCTGTTCTCGCTAATCAAAAAGGTGCATGTTTTTGTTCACAGTGGTGTGCCAAAAAATCTTTTGACGACGAATAGTAACTCGGGGAACCTCTGTTCGTGAGCAGGATGAAGGATGGTAGCCAATGAGGACAGCTGATAAGGACCATGGCAGGACCTAATTGGCTGATCATGAAAACGACTGAAGTTTTGCCTGTTCACCCCAATACAGCTTGCGTGGTATGAGGCACTATATATCCCAAAATGCACTGAGGCACCAGCTAACCTATTGGCGAAGGAGGAGAATATTAAAGATGCCCAACATTCTGTGACTAATTAAATATTACATTAATTATGATAGTCACACACACATATGTATACAGTACAGACACTCTATTACTTATGAACTTTCAACTTACGAACTTTCAGACATACGAACAAAGAGGACTGTAAGTCCAAATTGTGTTCATTGGGCTCCCGGTTCTTGTCCACAACATCAAATTTTTTTTCTGCGCCAATTCCGCCTAGTACGACTTCTGGCCGCTACTCCCGCCACACAGCAGTGTAGCGTGCGTACTCCCAGCATCCTAATTCTTAGTATTTGCGTATACCCTTAAAATGATGTTGAATAATGGCTTACGAACATTTCAGGTTACGAACAGCCGCTCAGAACGTATCTCGTCAAGTAGAGGAGCGTCTGTATATGCACACACACGTATATTCGTTTTAGGTTGGTTCCATGCAGCATGGGGCAAATTTATCCCAAATAGAAAGATACGCGAGCTGATTGTCAACTGCAATCCCAGAATGCTGTGCTGCTTCTCTCGTCTTGGGGGGTGGGGGGTTGGGGTTCACGTTTGAAGTCACACTGAGGTCGGGTTCCGTTCTGATGGCTCGCTGGGGGGTCCATCTCCATCCACATGGGGGTGTATATCAGCCAGACGGAATAAATAAACACAGTATAGAAATATGCAGACTCACCCACTCACACACAGACAGATATATAATATGTATATACATATATATATATGGGTGTGTGTGTGTGTGTCTCCCCCTGTGTTTTTAAAGCCCCTGTGTGTTTGATGCAGCATCCCTCAGAGTGCGGCACAGCTCACCGCCTACCTGCCCCACTGTGGGGAAACAAGCTTCAGAAGGCTTTAATGGGATTTCGCCCCAGGCAGTTTTATTAAGATGTCGGCTCTTTCTGCTGCCTGTGCAGCTGACACTGTTCGCTGTCAGCCCCCCCCATATCCCCCCCTATCCTGACCCATCCCTAGCCTCGCCTCCCTACACCGACACCCCTGGACCCTCCCCCAAGAAATCATGCACACACACACACACACACACACACAAGCGCGCACGCACACACACACACACACACGCACACAACAATGGCCAGGATTTTGCGCTTCAATTAGTCTTCATGGATCAGTGCGGGTAAATAAGGGAGAGAGCGATGGGCCAGATGAGGCCTGACTAGGGAGCATCACAGAACCGCTTCATAGACGCTGGCCTGGTCAGGATCAATAGGCAGGCTTTAAGCCCTTTTTGCAGCTTATCAGGATCGCGCTGCAAAATGTCGCCTAAAAGGGACACTCTCCCGCCTTTAATGGACTCGAAATCTACTGAAGAGAGATGACATAATACCACAGTATTTCCACACTTCATCAAAATGATTCTGCTCCTGTTTTAAAGCATTACAGGAAGCTGTGAGCGTAGCATTTCCAGCGCAGTGGTGCCAGCTAGCCATTAGCGGTTAGCTGACGATAAATATGTCTCTTCCAGGGCTGGCCCTTTGTCAGGTGTCTCGGCTGTTTGCCCCGAGCCCCAGGCTTCCGGATTTTTCTCTGGGCCTGTTCCACCGCTCTGCTTTTCTCTCGTCTCCCCCCGAATGTCGCTGTCAGACGGGCCAGGACGCCACACCGCCCGCAGAGCCTCATCCCTTCATAAAGCAAAAGCAACAGCGGATCAATACAATTTTAATCTTGCCGTCACACTGTATATCCATACGAGATAAGATGAGGAGGGGGCCGATTCATTTTTAATGAGGGGCCGCACAGATGGTTGTGTGTTGCTGAGAAACAGGCTCCGCCGGCGTCGTTTGTTAAGTGTAATTACCGCAGGAAGCCTTTCATGACTGTACAATTCAACCGGAACATTCTCCTATGTTTTGTTTTTTTAAATCATGTTTCTGAGTACCTGAAATACACATTTTTGCAGGGGGACAAATGCATTTCGTGTTCAGATTTTGCACATATTTCGGACGGCTGCTGAGCCATTTTCAGTAACAGATTCAGCACATTTACCCTCTTCAACCTTTTGAGAAGATGAACCAGTACGCAATATATAAATATATATATGCAATATTACAATGTGCGTATACAATATCCAAATGTACTACATTAATATACTTCACAAATACAATATGCAAATACAAAACATGATGAAATACAAACACAATGCAGCTTAAAATACGCATCGCAGCTTCAACAGCAATAAATCAAAACCATGTTGATACTTTTCACTGCACACATAACAGTGACATAGTGGCGATGGCCGTGACCACGGCCCTGGGGGGTTAAGCTACGTGTTAATGATAAAGGTCCAGTCTCCCATCAGCTATGCCCCACATGTGCGGACCTTCTTGGGATTTTTTTCAAAGTCCGAGTTCAGAGCGTAAGGGCTGGCCAGAGCTTGCCTGTCAGAAGCCGGAGGTTTTGCTGAAGGATTTATGTGAAAATGCATGAATGCGGTTGTTTGCTTCGCCGTCTGTATAAATTTTGCATGGTTGTGTCCTTTTACATACATAAAAAATGAGATAAGATGAAAAATAGAATTTGGGAGTGTCGTCAGTCTCAATGTAGACTGCTGACAAATAGGCAATTATGTAGGACGGGCACACAGAGAGGTCAGAAAGGAGGGGAGAGATAAAGGGGCTTCTGGGGGCTTTGCACTGTAAACAACTGCAAAGGTACAAACAAGGACAGTCACTGAGGTGCTGCAGATACTCATGCTCTCTACCCAAATATGAAGTGAGGGCAAATATTTATTATCTGTTGGAATATATTGGCTTAAGTGTTTCTCTCTCTCCTATTGAGAAATAATTCTATGTATTGGGACACCCCCTAACTCCAAATCCCCATATCTCCTCTATGTATTGGGACACCCCCTAACTCCATATCCCCATATCTCCTCTATGTATTGGGACACCCCCTAACTCCATATCCCCATATCTCCTCTATGTATTGGGACACCCCCTAACTCCATATCCCCATATCTCCTCTATGTATTGGGACACCCCCCTAACTCCATATCCCCATATCTCCTCTATGTATTGGGACACCCCCTAACTCCATATCCCCATATATCCCCTATGTATTGGGACACCCCCCTAACTCCATATCCCCATATCTCCTCTATGTATTGGGACACCCCCTAACTCCAAATCCCCATATCTCCTCTATGTATTGGGACACCCCCCTAACTCCATATCCCCATATCTCCTCTATGTATTGGGACACCCCCTAACTCCAAATCCCCATATCTCCTCTATGTATTGGGACACCCCCCTAACTCCATATCCCCATATCTCCTCTATGTATTGGGACACCCCCTAACTCCATATCCCCATATCTCCTCTATGTATTGGGACACCTCCTAACTCCATATCCCCATATCTCCTCTATGTATTGGGACACCCCCTAACTCCATATCCCCATATCTCCTCTATGTATTGGGACACCCCCCTAACTCCATATCCCCATATCTCCTCTATGTATTGGGACACCCCCTAACTCCATATCCCCATATCTCCTCTATGTATTGGGACACCCCCTAACTCCATATCCCCATATCTCCTCTATGTATTGGGACACCCCCTAACTCCATATCCCCATATCTCCTCTATGTATTGGGACACCCCCTAATTCCATATCCCCATATCTCCTCTATGTATTGGGACACCCCCTAATTCCATATCCCCATATCTCCTCTATGTATTGGGACACCCCCTAATTCCATATCTCCATATCTCCTCTATGTACTGGCAGATGGCAGCTTGAGTACAGGGGAAGTTGCCAGTGTAGGACCCCACAAACCAGCTAGCCACGCAGGATGGCATCAAAAGACCTTTAATAGTCTTCAAGGAGGTTTACACTGCAAGGAGGTCTATGCTGACGGGAGGTCTATACTGATAGGACGTCTGTACTGAGGGGAGGCCTATGAATCTGGCCTGAAGAATGTACAGTGATTTCTGTGCTCATTTGAGTGCATTATAGCGTATTACTATGTAAGAGTGTGATATATCAGTGCGATCAGCCTGATTCCCTAAATGCCAGAGAGAGACGCAGCTGGGATTGGGCCATGTCCTTTGCTGCCGACTGCCAGGAGCATGACTGAGCTCCTCTTCCTGTTTCTCCGGGTCTCCTACACCCGTCTTCAGGCTGCAAGGCCATGGTATTTACATCTTACTTTCCTCTGGCTCATTTGACCGCTGGTGCCAGGGGAGAGAGGATATCGTTTTTAGCCTAAAACCGACATGCATCTTGCATCCACGCTGAAACTCAATTCTGCAGAAGCACCATTCATCTCTGCTCTGAGGAGCTCCTGTCCTCCATCAGTAGGAACATCGGGCAGGACCGGCCACGGACCCGAGCCATGCTCGGCGAAGCGTTCACAGAGACCCCCTTTCTGGCTCAGCCTCTCTCGCCACTCCTGCCGGAAACTACGACCGACTCCCACTTCATGTGGCTTTCAGTGATATTTTAAATATTCATGACGGAGATGTATTTTGATGAGGTCACGAGTTTTGAGGGCCAATTTCCCAACAATCACTGCTGCGTCTGTCTTTAGGAGGTCTTCACCAGACAGGAACGGCTAATTAGACGCACTGCACACTGTCCCGAAGATCCAAGGAGCGCTGGACAGCTGGACGGATGTCATTCATTACCTCTTCACATGATCTGGTTTAACAGCCATCTCTGGATACCTCTGAAACAACACAAAACTACTTGTGATTCATAATTTCATTTTCCCCGTAGTCCACTTTTTGCTTTTACTAATCAAGCCTCATGCCAGGAGGGAGAGTAACATCCAATCATTATCTCTATCTCCCTCCTTACTTCCATCCTTCTGTCCTTTTTCCTTTCTTTCTACTCCCTCTCCAATTCCCCCGGTCCTGTTACTTCCACATTAGGAGTCAATTACAACCACAGACATTGATTTAGTTGCAGAAATCAGATTTATATTAAGAATAAATGCCAGTAAAATGGAAATGTTTTCAAATGAGCTACCTTCTCACAACAGGAAGAAAGGACTTTGAAAATGATTAGGAATACAAAACACAAAGATTGAGCAAAAGCACAGCTTTGGTAAAGGGTTAATCTCCCAACAAAAGTATTTTCTAGAATTACGGAAAGTAATTAGATGAAGCCCCGGACTGTGTTGTGCTTTCAGCAAAATTGTACACCTGAATATATTTTTTCTAAAAGATTTGCCTTCCTGTTATAACGCACTGAGCCAAGGGTAGCTCTAAACGTGTCATTTGTGAATCTGCATGACAGAATCTGAACCAGACCAGCAGAGCAGAAACTCACCGGATACCGTGGTGTCACAGAACAGGTCTAAAATGATCCCTGTCTTTTGACACAGTGCGCGGCGTTTTTACCGGGGTTTTTACTGCGCGATTTACCGCGAAGGATGTAGCACCAGCAGGTGGAAATGAGTCACGAGCCATGGCTTCACTGTTCCCGTTAGACGGATATTCCTGGATACGCAGTGTTGCTGGGACACTAATTGGCGCTGCCGCGGAGACTCCTGTTACAAGCTCAATTAAAAGCGGGAACGTGGCCTGCTGAAGGGCTTGGGTCTGCCGCTAATCCCCCCGGGAGTGTGAAAGTGTGGCGGGTGAGCGAGAGCCAGGGAGAGCGAGCGCGGTAATGGCCGAGGCAGGTCCCTCAGCTGGGACCGTCCCCCATAACCAGCTTCATCATTCCCATAATTAAAAGGCTATTAAGAGCAATTAGCAAGCGGGCCATTCGCAGACGACTAATCCGCTCCACAGGCTGCTGCGACCGGGCCAGTCCACCGGCTGAGTTCTGCCTTTTTGTCCTGCCTGACGGACCGTTGCATTCATTTTTAATTAAGTATTAATGTTTTTCACAAAGCAGCAAACAGAAATACTACAAATGACTGTAAAATGACAACCAGTGATTTTCAAATATTTAGCATTCTTTGTGATCTTCTATTTGTTTATACAGGCAGTTAATCTGTTCCACAAACTCCAACATACAGTGTTAGTCAAAAGTTTGGACACGCCAAACCGCCTACAAAAGAGAGTGATGGTGTCGCATCACATGACCTGGTCACCTGACCGAAACACAGCAGAAATAGTTTTGAAGGAGTTTGACCAGAGAGTGAAGGGAAAGCAGCCAATGAGAGCTCAGCATATACGTGGGACGTCCTTCAGGACGGCCGGAAAAGCATCTCAGGAGGCCACCTTAGTAGACTGGCATAGAGGAGACAGTAGGGTCAGCCAGTCCCTGGAGTGATTGGGGTTAAGGCCCTTGGTCAGGGGGCCAATGGTGGGATTATGCTGCCAACCCAGAGATTTGAACCAACAACCTTCTGAGTCCCGGCCCACAGAGCTGCCCCCCTCAACAAATGATTTTTTTTTGTTAAATACATTTTTGGTCAGTGCATTATTCCATTTCTGTTATTTTATAGTTTTGATGTCTTTATAATTATTGTACAACGCAGAGAATACTACAAATAAACAGTTCTATGGATAGGTGTGTCCAAACTTTTGACTGATACTGTGCCGTAGATCTTATGAAAGTTTGATTTACACCACTCAAGACACCTTATATTAATAAACGAAATATACCAGCAATATGTACTGAAGAACACGTGTTAAATAAATGAATCAGGACACCACATTTGTGACCCATCACCACAAAATGAGTCTTATGGGCGTATTTCTACCAGTGTGACTTAAGACTCATTTCGTGGTGATGGGTCACATTTTTTCATACCCCGCTTATCTGGGGAAAGCTGATGACTGCGTACTTACTTACAGGGACCTGTGACTGTTTTCTTTTAGTCCTTCCATGAACTTGAAATTCTGTATTTACTAAAGTCCTTTTAAGGAGATGTATCTAAGAGGGCCAATGTGGGGATCAAACCAAGCTCATGATAGGCTGGTGTGACTGACCCACCCCCACCCACTGCGTATGCCTGAAACACCCCACCAGGACACGATAAATCTACCATACAAATTGTATGTAAAGTTTTATTCATGTCACGGGTCATGGGTAAAAACTCTGATTGGCTGGGGTGTCATGTGAAGCTTCCTCAACAATTTAGCAGATGGGGGGGGGGTGGGGGATAGAATTAGGGGTCTTCACCTGTCAGGCCTGGCAGGAGCACCAGAGTCGCATGTATTTCTACAGAGTGAGAGGCTTTTGGGGGTGTTGCTGGAATCCCCCCTCACCGAGCTGTCAAGGCTGCCACGGTAGCCCCCCCCCCCCCACACCGACTCCTGTGCTGACCGCCTGCGGCGAGCCCCCGCTCCTCATCTTGTCACCGGTTTCCCTCCATCTGCCGCTCCGGTAAATGAGGTGCGCACGTGGAACCAAACATTTACCAAACGTTCAGCTTGTCTTCTGCGTGTCAGGCGACATCCCCCACCCCACCGACAGGAGGCTGCCGCCTGCCACGTTATTATGCAAGTGGTGTGACGTCACTGGGACGGTACCGGGGCAGCAGATTGGGGTGCGGATACTGCTGGGGCGTCTGGATTGGTGCTTGAATGCTGCCATAAAACCGTCCGTTTTCAAAGGCTGAAGATTACGGCAATTAAAACCCGTCGCAGGTTAATCGGCTGGAGGGGGGTTTAACCCTATATCCATGCCCTGAATTGTGCTCGCAGCGGCGGACATGTCCTCGTCTTGTGTGAGTTTTCTTTGCCGGCAAGAGTTAAGCCCCATTTAATCCGTCTCGCCCGCGCGGTTAAGGCATCGCCGGGTCGGCAAAGTCAGGCGCAATCACACGGTTATTGATTGCGCTTAATGCCTAATGCCAGCCTAAGGCTGCAGGCATGCGGCAGGTTTCCCGCCTTGTGGAGAGGACGAGTCTGCCAGGTAAGAAGACCGCAGCTGCGGTGGGAATCGCGGCACAGCCACCTGCACCCGCGTACCAAACCCAACCTTTACAAGAATGCTACTTTTATTTAGCTTGGTCGCTGTAATCATCTAATTACCTGAAAACATCGAACCGAAGGCCTTCGAAGGCAAATTAAAAGTGGCGTATTCTCCTGTTAGTCTTTCTGGTGTATAAATGACTGTTTTTTCATGAATGAACTGATTAAAAATAATGAAAAGGTAGTGGGAGAAATAACATAACTAACAATGTACAGTGTGCTGCAAACACATATTATAACCAGAGTTCTAGAACTGGAGCTTTATCTGAGAAAATGGAAAGAAGGAAAATTTATAAACAATAAAAAGAGAATCGGAGGACAACATTTATGGAATTGACCTGAAAGAATGATTATTTACTGCAAAACAGTGGTAATATAAAACACAACAAGTGTAAGGATTGTCCAATAGGAATGTCACTTACTTGGCTTGGGTGATCCAGATAACTGAGAAATCCTGCTTTGTGGAACACCCCCCCCCCCCCCCCCCAACCACTCGCTGCCTGATTCACAAGTGTAAGGTACACAGAGGTGTGTGTGAAGGGCATTATTTCATTATTTAACCCTGTTCTCAAGGCTCTGGGTCAGGGGTTTTCCACCTTTTATAAACCAGGGACCCCAAATGAAAACAGAGCACAGCTAACCCTAACCCTAACCCTAAGCCTAACCCTAAGCCTAACCCTAAGCCTAACCCTAACCCTAAGCCTAACCCTAACCCTAACCCTAAGCCTAACCCTAAGCCTAACCCTAAGCCTAACCCTTGCCCACTACTGTTCTTATACAGAAATTATACAACAACAACAGCAAGAACACAACTCCTCCTCCTTCTACTACTACAACTACTAACAATACTACTACTAACAATGCTACCGCTAATAAAAATATAAATAATTATTTCTTCACTGGGGCTGTAGTGGTTGGCTGGGTGGAGGCTGGAACTGGCTCCTGCTCTAGGTCTCACTGGCTCAAAGGCACAGCATTGGTGCTTCAGAAATGCAGTGAGTTTGGAGACAGTAGGGCAAAGGACACAATAAGGTGACAGATGTTACACTGCCAGCTCCCTGCTTGGAGAGATACTGGGTTTTCCGTCTAATTATTTTTGTTTACAGATAAAATACAGATGCTAGGGCATTGATTTAACTTAATTTCAGTTTCGCATCTTTTTTTGACTTTACATAATTCACACTGGAAATTTGTTTTGACTGCTGCATGTTCTTCAAACCCCTTGAAAATTAAAAAATAGAAAAACAGCAACATAAACCTTGGAAGAACCCTCCCGTCCAAGGTGCCTCTCTGAGTCGATACAGGCGATCAGATGCTCCATTTAAACTCATTCTTCCTGGCCAATTCTGTGCTCAGTCTTTGTCCTCCACCATTTCAGATACTTTTGTCGCACTTTTTTTTGTTAAAAAATAATTGCATTTATTAAACTTTCTGACCAAAAGAAAAAGTGGATGTTTAAAAGCCTTAAAATGAAGAAGTAGTGCAAAAAGAAAGATGGAGGTCGATTTATCTCATATTGACAGACACAGCTTCAAACGATGACCTTGAATCATAATCATCCTAATGAGGGAAACATTTTTCACTTTAAAAAGTGAAACTATAATCAAATCAGTTCCTGAAAGATCTGCTAATGAGCTTTTCCTTTGATGAAACATGGGCAGCTATCTTCTATCTTTTCCACGGGAGCTGTGCATCAGTAAGGGCCCTGCCAACTCATTAGCTGACCTGAGGAATGCCTGATTAGAATGCTTTTGATGAAAATTTCAAGGATTTTTTTTTACATTCAGTTTTTTTTTGTGAAGCTTGATAAATATTGCACCATTTTTTTTGGAGGAAAGTGGGAGGTAATTGATTAAGAAGACTTCAAAGCCCTCTTCAATAAAGTTATGTATGCCATTGACTTGCTGTTATTATTCATTCTGAAATGTACAAATATGTTTAAAATGAGGAGTGGAAGGTATCACTTTTTTACTACTTTTTAAATATAGAAACAGTTTATTATGTGATTTGTTCACCTTCTGTTTCATAACATGCAGTGTGGATGAGGCAGTTTAAGCTGCAAAGTGGGTGGGACAGTGTAACGTGCAGTGTGGGTGGAGTAGTGTAACATGCAGTGTGGGTGGAGTAGTGTAACATGCAGTGTGGGTGGAATAGTGTAACATGCAGTGTGGGCGGGACAATGTAATATGTAGAATGGATGAGGCAGTATAACCTGCAGTATGGATGGAGCAGTTTAACATGCAGTATGGGTGGGATAGTGTAATATGTAGAGAGAAACCTGCAGTGTGAATGGAACAGTGTAACATGCAGTATGGGTGGAGCAGTGTAACATGCATTTTGGGTGGGACAGTGTAATATGTAGAGTGTGTGGGACACTGTAGTATGCAGAGTGGGTGGGGCAGTACAACCTGCAGTGTGAGTGAGACAGTGTAACATGCAGTATGGATGGGACAGTGTAACCTGCAGTATGGGTGGGGCAGTGTGACATGCAGAGTGGTGGTATGGCTGTATTGTGCAGTGATCTAAATCACCAAATGCTAATTTAATCCATACAGTCTTATTCCTGTTGCTGCTATAGTCTTAGGTCAACTTTTCTCCTCAGCCTGTTGAGTATTACCTTTGTAGTAATCTGTAATCTAACACTATAATCTAACACTGTAATCTAACACGGGCTATTAAATACCACACATTCAATGCCTGATCTCTACATTTTAAAGGGAAAAGAAACATAGCTTCACATCTGAACATGATTAACATCACAGAGGTTCTCTTAAGAAGAAGAATCAGACTTTTTGTCAGTGACATTACATGTCTGAGGAATTTTCTGTGGTTAATTGGTTAAAGAAAATACAATATACAAATATTTAGGCAACACACAAAGCATTAACTTTAGAAAATATACAACACACAAGACCAAATCCTGGGTTATTCGCTGCCTTGTGCCTGTAGCTTCCGAGATCTGGACGCCCACAACTGTGTAAAGGACAAGCAGTTATAAAAAATAGATGGATGGATGGATAGAAAATAGACTAGGAGCTAGACTACACAATATATCGTTTACTACATTATACAGTACACAATATGGTATACTCTGTACACTATATAATATAATAGACTATATCATTTGGTATTTTTATTATGCAAAATATTATGCTGAACAGTAAGGTACTGTATGACTAAGGAAGAATTATTGCACTTATTGATTTTAAGGTGCTAATTTGCCTTATTGTGTCAGGTTTTCCTGCCCGTAAAATCAGGTTCTCCTCCCTGTTGGATCAGGTTGTATTCTGAGAGTAACCGGCTCTTCAAATTGTCCAGGTAATTTGGGGTCGGTTTCAAAGGCCTTCAGTTGATCGAACGCCCAAACTGGAGAGAACACTTCACTTTAAAGGACAGGCTGTTCTCGGCAGGTTAACTGGCTGTTCAGTCAATGGTGTGAAGCTATTGGCAGTAGGGTGGGAGTGTTTCCATAAAAAGTGCTGTAGCACGAAGCACCAGGAAATCATATCCCCAGAACCCTCCGTACTCCTTCCACATTCGGTCTGGGAACAGAGTGTCAAACAGACTGGAGTGAACTTCATCTCTTTAAACAAACCTAGCAGGATGATCTACATATGAGACAGTGGGGAATCTCTGTAGTAATACAGTTAGAAATTAGATGTATGTTAAAAGGCTACAATTACTGTTGGGATGAATCATGATCTCAGTATTAATCATGGTTATTTGGTGGACGAGGGGGGTGTGGATACAGTATAAAAGTCTGAAGCGAACCCTACCCGCTAATTGTTCAGCTCTAATTAATAGGCTGTAACCTTTGGAGAAAGGAGAAGTTGGGAACTGTAATTATTCATATTGTGTTTGCATACATAAATATGCAGATGATAATTAAACCCCCTGAGGAAGCACATAGCAACATCGCGATGTCTATATTTGAGTTTTTTTATTATTTGCAGAGTGAGCACTGGATGTGATTAGTATTTGTGCCTCCTGTGTGGCCCCCACCTATGGCCGGTGGGGGATGTCCTCCAGCACCCGCCCGTGATGCTAATCAGGCCTGTCGGACACGGAAAAGGATCCCCCCCCCAATCTCCCGCAGCTGCGGGCTGCCTGGGTCACCTGATGGTGCGGGGGAACCTAAACCTCACACAGCGCTTTAAAAACAGCCACCCCCCCCTTTAAGGAGAATTGGTGACAGGAGCTGAACATGTGACCAACACATGCCACATTACAACTGACATAATATCATTTCGGATTCGTTTTACAGTCAGAAATGAGATTCTGATTCAGCGGATGATATCATCTGGACCGTTTTAAGCTAGAACAATAAAGGGAGATTAAAGGAATTAATGAAACAAAAACAATACGATATTACACGGATTACATTTTGGCAAACATATATAAAAAGCAGTTATTAAAATTAATAGCGCTAACTACCAAATATGAATGCATTAATGTGGAATAGCTCCATAAATTGTTAATAAATAAATCTTCCTTTTTCCAGACTGGGGATTAGGACATGCGATGAATATGTAAGAGGTCCGCATCATTGAGACCGGAAACCTTGTGCGCCCGGCGGGCGCTTGACTTGCATCGGCCTTCCAGAACGTTCCAGATGAGCGGCGCTCACAGCCTGCTCCCCCCCTTTTATTTTTACGACGCGGGCAGATTAGAAACGGCTTCCATCTAGGCCTCGTAAAATTGGAAAATAAAAGGAAGCTATATCAGAGGCACAGGCGTCCATAAAGGTGCTTGAGTCTGCGCTCGCAATCAGCTTTATGGGCCTGGTCTCAGTGGCATTTGTCAGACAGGAGGCGAGATAAACAGTTAGAGACGGCGTCTCGGCCCGGGAATCGCAGGCGGAGTTTGGCTGCCGCTTAATAGAGACACTGATCTCAGAGTGGGACGGGCCGTTTAGTCGGGAGCTCACGGCAGCCCTCATCACGTCTCAGGCCACTAGGCCATTTCGGCGAGCAGTTTCACACCTCGCCGCCGCGCTGATCTCGGCCTGACGACGTCTCTTATTGCGGGCTCATCTCCAATGGGCGTCAGGCAGGAACGTCACGACATAAACCATAACCGAAGCATTAGGACGGAAAATCACCTTATGAAACCGGGAAACGACACGTTACAGGTTAACATCCTCCTCATTTTTAGGGGTAATTGAGTAGGATCGGACTATGTTATCATGCAGCAGGCTTGTCCGTGTGGATCTGTCTCCAGGCAGCAAATCCCCCTGTGCTATAGTGGGCCCCCTACCTTGCTCCGGGTTGTTGTTGGGTGGGACACCCCAGGGTCCATGTCCCATTACCCATAAGCTACCACAGGCTGGGAGACATTGGGGATTGGCGGGGGGGGGTGGGGACTCATGCTTCCCATGAAGGCATTTGGTGTGGGATTAACACAAGTGTACATCAATGGAGCGGGATGCTGCACGCCCTGCGATGTACCCTCACAAGCTGCCACACGGTGAGGAAATTAAAGATACTCAGATAGCCATCTGGTACAGGATAGTGGTGGAATAACAGCACATACATTCTGTCTTCCTGTAGCTTGTTAGGTGTTCGCTGAAGTGAAGGCTAAAGTGAAGAGTATGGACAGGCAGGAATATTTACCTCAGAGAAACAGAAAGGGGTGAGGTACCAATGCAGACATCACCAGTCTTTTCAGTGAATTTCCCGTTTAAGAGAGAGTGTTACCTTATTTGGGGTGGGGGGGGGGGGGCTTTTGATCTCACTCTTTTGTGGATCCTGCCCTGGGAACGTCAAATGGAACACTAATTTCGGCTGTAAATTACCATCCGTTCTATAAATTTGCATTTTTCATTTCTTTAGGTGAGAAATTATATTTGAATATTAATCCGAATGCATTTTTTAAAAGCAGAACTTAGGAGCATTGCCGAAATTCGCTTTTATCTTTGAGAATGGGTGGGTTAGCCCCAAAGCCAGAGTTAATATTAAGCAAAGGAGCAGAGCGTGGCGGGTCACGTGACTGCAGCACTCTCGGGGGGGTTAATCCTCTGGGTTATTAGGCCCGGGATTTACATGGGAAAAGTGTTAAAAATAACCCGGCGCCAATGGGAAAAATAGGATTTTCTATAACAAGTCCTGACTCCTCCTCATAAGCCCTGTCTGAAAGCATCTGATTTGCATATTGTGTGGTCATGAAGGTGCTGAGGAAATTATTCATGTTAACCGCCTAAGGACTACATTTTAATGAAGAAACAATGCTGTTTACTTATAAGACACTTATACTGTGTGCGAGTGAGTGTGTGTGTGTGTGTGACCTGAGTTGAGTGTTAAGGAACCTGCAAATGCATCTTTATATCACAAATGCAGCAGATTCATAGCATCTGATCCAGTCGTTATAATCTGTGTGGTTAGTGTGTGATTCTGCTTAAAAGGCGGCTGGGAAATTGGCTCCAACGCCACTCCGTGCCGTTTACTCACACAGCTGGTGGCAAGCGAGTGACGTGGGATGTCTTATCTGCGCTGTGTCCAATCAGAAGCCAGTTCTGTTTGCACGTGATTCTCACTTACAGTGAATTTGGGGTCCAGGCACTACCCAGAATTCCTGCAGGGTCAGCCATAGTGGGAGTTGTGGGGATTGTAGTTTTACATAAAGAGGATCAGTCACACAAAGGGTTAAATTAGACTCGATGGAACTTAAGGTTTCTCATATATTGATATCTGGTATCGGCATTGGTACTTTAAAAATTGAACACCACAGGGTGCAATTGTTCATTCATAAAGTTATAAAGCTGCTTGCCGTGCTGAGACTTGACGATTTGTCTCTTGTGTGGTGCGTGTTAATGTGATGACGGACGTTGATCACTTTGACCATTATGATGCAAGACCCAACCACAGAGAGCCAAGGATGACGTGTGTAATGAGGACGGCGGAACTATGTATAATTCAGAAAAGCTTTAGACTCAATTAAAAAACTGAAATGCATATGAATAATTAATTGTTGTTTTGTTTTAATATCTTCGATGCAGGTTCTGAATTTATGAAAAACACTCTGAGGCATTTTTCTTGAATAAAATTAACTGTGTCAAAATGTGAATTAATATGCTTCAGCCAAAACAGGAAAAGTTTTTTTGGTTGGTTAGGTGCAGGAAAAATGGTCTATATAAAATATACTATGGGGCACACACGCACACACACACTCACACACACACACACGCACACACACGCACACACTCACACACACACGCACACACACACTCACACGCACACACACACGCTCACGCGCACACACACACGCTCACCACGCACACACACACACGCACACACACACACTCATGCGCACACACACACACACACGCACACACACACTCACACGCACACACACACACGCACACACACACACGCACACACACTCACACGCACACACACACTCACACGCACACACACACACACACGCTCACGCGCACACACACACACTCACGCGCACACACACACACGCACACTCACACGCACACACACACTCACACGCTCACGCGCACACACACACACTCACACGCACACACACACTCACACGCACACACACACACGCTCACGCGCACACACACACACTCACACGCACGCACACACAGACCCAGCTACACACGCACACGCATACACACAGGCATACATACACAGTTGCACACACACACACACATGCACACACACACAAACACAGCTACACAGACACCCACACAGGTACACAAACACACGCAGTCTCTGTGCTGCGCAGGGTAATGTCCCCTGGCGGGGGCAGTGTGTCTGTTATTTCTCTCCCCTCAGAAGAAGCCCATTAATTATAGATAGAGCCCCCCATGCCCAGCTCAGTGTCGTGCGGTCTGGCCTGGTTGGTGTTGGTACTCCCGTCGGGTCCCGCAGCTCTCGCCGCGTCAGATGCCTCCCCCACCCATCCCCACCCCCCTGCCACAGGCTCACATTAGCTGCATCCTTGAGGTGCCCGTCCCAGGTGGTGCTAATTAACTTTTCATGGATGTCTTTAGGGCAAAACACTTAGGGGTTAACCAGTATCCTCTGCTCAAATTAAAACACCTGAAGGATGCCTTTTTCTCCTTTATCACATCTCAAACGCGGCTTGACAGGCTCTCGTTTCGCATGAAAAATATATATACCTCACCATAACCTTAAAATCAGATGACTCAGGTCCGCATGGCTATCCCCAGGCCCGCTGTGGTTCCCACGGTAACCCACTTACAGGATTCTAATACCAATCCCATTATTCTCTCACATTTAAACAATATCATTAGAAAATGGCTTAAATCGCATCTATTTTTAGACGCGCCAGGATTCTGACAGGAACGATTCATTCTGATGTCATTAGGCAGAGGAGTGCGGTCGTGCTTTGATCTCGGCGGGCACGGCACAACGAGCGGCGTCTCCCGCTTTCTCCCGGCGCCGTCCCCCGGCACCCCCGCTCTCTGCCTCCGTGGAAAGGCGGAGGCGGGAGAGCAGTAATCCTCAGGTGGCCCCATGAAAGATGGCGGAGCCGCCTTTGCTGTTAGCGAGCCTCGTTTTGGCACGTGCGCGTGTGTGTTTTTTTGACGAGACCTGTCAGCGCACAGCTGCCGGAGCCGACGGGATGAGAGACGACAGACAGACCGGCTGCTATTTGCATACAAACACGAAGGGGGGGGGGGGGGGCGGAGGCCACGCCTGTGCTACATCCTGGCGTGAAATAACACCAAACAGTGTCACGTGACGTCCCAGTGCCTGCCAGCTACGACTCCCCACACAAGGGTGCGCTTTTACACACGACTCATAGCGAGCAGTAACAAGCAGGGGGCGTCGGACGTGGGGGCGGGGCGGCGATCACGTGACCATAACCGCGTTTCTACATGGCGGGGTGCGGCCCACGTCCGCCGACTTGCTGGACGCGATGCGCCATGGCAGCTCCAGGCCGCTGACACAGACGCGTATTGACACCGGCGCTTTCTGCCGGAGCGTCGCCCTGGCTAAAGCCCCCCCCGGGCTCTTCTGCCGGCTCGAATAAAAGCCAGACGTCACCCCTCCTTCCCCCCCATCCCACACAGTTGAGGGAATCTGTCAGGATGAGCTGGATGCTAAATGGCCGATTCCGTCTGCCGTGTTTGTGTCCAATGGCTGGCAGAGCCCAGAAAGCATGTGTTTAGTGTTTGGAGTGCTGGGGGGGGGGGGGGGGCTGCCTGGGAACGCCCTCAGGCTACGCTCCCTTATGGCTGCTTGAGGGGAGTCAATAATCATTAGTTTTTCAAGTGATAGGCACGCTACACAAACTATATTTATTTATCAAGAACTCTTTACAGCCTGGGAGCCGCAGGGGTAGCGGGTTCAAACACTCCCCCGGTCCCGCTATTGTCTTTTTACGCTCCTTCATATTTAATATGTCATTACACTGCTACTGAGTGCTAGCAAGCATGGCCGCCAGTGGGTGTCGCGTCTGGGGGTCCTTCGTTCCAAGTCCTGGGCCCGGACGGGAATCGTCTTCCAAGCTCCGGCAGAGACTACTGCGCTCGATTGGCTAACTGTCCTCCCAGGGGCCCCGGTTGTGGTCAGGGATTAAGGTAAGGATGAAATGGTTAACAGTTTCATGGTAAACCATGATAAAAGTCCCGGCAGTTATCATTGCTATTTCAAATTTTAATTATTATTAAGGTCATACCGTGGTTTGCAAAACTCATATGAGATATTTTGCGGCACCGAGCAAAGTGAGCTGCGGTCTGCAGGTGCAGAGAACGACTTTGCTTGTGTCAGCGGAAACGCGGTGGAAGACAGTGACAGCATTCCGCAGATTTATAATGTCAATGTGCAATTTGATGCCTTTCATATGTTTACATAAGCGGTTGCCTGTTATTTTAATGTTTATGCAAACAAAAGATGCGTAATGCTGCTAATTGTATTTGTGGTTTTCAATATAAAACTTGGTGACAAGACGGCAGCATTTGATTACCCATTCCACAATTTCAGCACGTTTTACCCATATGGCGATAGTACAAATAACAATGATAATTTTGGCCACTATAATCTTGAAATAAAATTTTCATACCGTTTCATCTCTAGATTAGGGTTCTCCTTGTGCGACCCGTGCATGGATCTCCAAGGCTACGGTGGGGTAGAAGGTCATCGTGGCACTTCACGTCGCGGTGGCAAGCGGCGGCGTAAGCCTCGGCGCCTTGGTGACGGACACGTCTTGTGCCGGGCCACACTGCTAAGCCCGGCTCAGCTGGAAAAGGCCGTCGGCGACGTTTCTGCCGCATTCCGCTCCACTTTAAAGCACAAGCCTGCGCAAGGAGCCCCGAAAAGCTTCCCGAAGACGCGGTAAACGAAAGGCCCAGGGGACAGGCAGTAAGAACGGAGCTCTATTCCCCCGATCCTCAGAAATCCTTCACTGTGATTAGCCGCGAACAAAAAGGGAGAAAACGAATTCTCAGGGAATCACCGTCTCCACAAAGGGGCTTTTTACGAGTGCCACAGTCAAGCCCTAAATCTGCCGCTTCAACTCGGCTGCCTAAGTGCCCACTCCCGCCAAAGGTCGACCTGGAGGATTTCGTGCCGACCGCGGGAGTGTTTCCGCATCCCAGCCATAAAGGCTGCCTTCCTAATTCCAGCCAGTGCGCCGATCATCCAGTGACGCCTGTCGGTCCCACAGGCGTGAGGCCTCCTGCCCAGGAAAGCACGAGAAACCGTGAACTAAACCTCCGTGGAAAATTTACAGAGCAGAGCTTCTGTTGAAGGCAGTTCTGTCACAGCTATATCCACATAATCATCAAAGGAGTCACACATACCTTTCGTTTTATTGTATTTTTTTCATTTATATTCACCACGGAAATCAGAATAAATAAAATGCCTAGACGTACAGAAGAAAGGAAACTATGCATTTTAATATATATATAACGGGAATGTCATGAGTTGCACAAACATTTACATCCGATCGCATTGGCTCATAATGCTCTTCAACTAAGTAAAACAGACAGCAGAAGAACAAACTGGAAGTAATGGGGGAAAACTGAGGACTATCAGCTGTGAGTAGCCGGTCGTGTGCTAAATTTGTCACACACAGCACTGCTGTGGTGTTACGCTGCCTAAAGTGCGCAGGAGAGTGACATTTACACACTGGTGTTTAAAGGCTGTGGAGTAATTGGTGGACAGGGAGATTTGTTTTGCTAAAGGCTATTTAAACAGGCAGTTTACCGTATTACTGGCGCGAATAGGCAGTAATGTGATCAACAAACATAAAGTTGGAATGGCTCAGGGCAGGGCCTCATTAGAGATGAGAAGGTAATTGCCCTGACACTGTGCCCTGAGGAACCCCGAATACCGTCTCAGATACCTCTGAGGTGAAAACGACTTGTTTGTCATGGGATGGAAAGGCCACTGCAGTTTCCATTTTAAATATGTCAAGTCTGACTGTAATACGTAAGATTTCACTGCTCTGTATAAATGTGCCACTGTATGATTTTGTATTATTATAAACCACCAGGCATTAGGAATAAAATAATATCCACCCATTTTCCAGAGCCATTCCTATAAAGGTTCATGGTAAAAGTAATACTACCATAATTATTTAATTCATTTCATATTTAATTATATTTACTGTTGTGAAAATTAGCTATGGCCTTATGCATCTCAGAAGGATGGTTGTCAGAGTGACAGAAGAGGAACAGAATATGATTCACCTGCACGCCTGTGTGCGTGGATGCAAGGTGGGGGAGCCGATTTGATTTTTCTATTCGAAGTTTTAGTGCCTTTTCCAGTTAGAATTGTTTAAATTTAATGATTGTGAACCTTGTTCTCGCCTCCAGTCATTTTACATCATCATAATGCAATAAGTAGATCCATTATATGTTGATGCCATTAATTAATATCAGTCTGACTTCAGATTGTACCAGCGTGTGTTGAACTTCCTCCTCACACACACATACACATACTTAAACTCACACACATACACACATATCATATATCCTTGGGCCGTATTCAGGAAAAGCAAAACCACCTCTGTTGTTGTACTTCGTGTGAAAGGCCGACGTGTCCGACTCAGCTTTTGAAACCATTTTTGGAAGAAGACTGTTTGTCCAGAAATTAATCTCCCTGTCAGAAAGTAACCTACATCATGCATCAGTATTAGCTCTGCATGTGATATTACTGTGGAATGTTTCCATGAGGTCGTATAGGGTTATGAAAGTAGCGCTGATCACTCATAGTCCTCTTCTGCTTTTCACGCTGCCTGCGATTCACGAATTATGTCCGATATACTCCACACACCATGGTGAGCTGCTGCCATTCTTTCTGCTTTGCGTACATGATTTTGCATGTATTTATTGTCTTTCTATTCAATGCTTTGTGGAAACATCACTGTAAAGGAGCAATATAAGAAACCGACTAGAGCAGAATCCCCAGCCTGGTGCCGGAGGTTAATGATATTTCCCACCTGCACAAGCCTGATCCTGGAAAGGGAGGGAGATACATTTGATGAGGGGTGTGGCAGCATTCTCATGCCAAGATCACCAAGGTCCCCAGCACTCTGTCCCCATCGAGTGTGCATGGGGGTGGGGGGGGACGGTCTGCACCTCCTCAGGATGCAGGTCCACCTGACATTCACAGACTGAATGGAGGAACTGAAAAAAATGTGTGAAGAGAAATGTGCCCAGTGTGTATGCCATATATTGCTATTATAATTTAGTTCTTAATATACATTTGGTTTAGATGAAAAAATCAGTAGCACCACCAGGATTTCTGCAATTTCCTATCTATCTATCTATCTATCTATCTATCTATCTATCTATCTATCTATCTATCTATCTATCTATCTATCTATCGGGTAACACATGGTACTGAATTGATCCCATATGACATAAGATAATGTATTGTGTTATATTTGCGATATGCTAGTCGGTACTAGTACACACACACACACACACACACACACACACACACACACACACACAGGTACCAGTTCAGTCAGCACTGACTCTCCATGCCTGCTCCCCAGGTCCTGTCTCTGCCCCGATGTCTGTGATGTGTTTACCCACTGTGAGGTACCCATGGGGGGAGCAGTGATGTCTGGGTTACACAGCTCCTGCAGAGAGGAGAGCCCGGGCAGGAGAGCAGACAAGTGAAATATAAATGAATAAGTTTTTCGGGCTGGCATGACGACGCCGTCGTCGCCCATCACGGTTCCTGTGCGGCCACCATGTTTGTGGGCGTCAGAAGCATGAGTGAAGCGTGCTAATGTCGCTAAGCGTCGAACAGAAACCTCTCTTTCGGCGCGCCGGCGCGGTGCTCCAGGCGTAATTCCTGAAAAGCGGCGGGTAGGCGGCGGGCGTGGGGCCTGAGACAGATCCGCTGTGACAGGCCAGGGGGCCGCCCCGCTCCGTGCGCCGGCCCGCCGGCTCCGTTTGCCTGTGGCTGTGACATTACCGCGTTTTGCTCGGCTTCAGACGGGGGCGAGTTTAACTGACGCCCGGCGTGATCTGAAGCCGCAGTCGGAGGGCGGCTGATGCGGCGTGACACACTGTCAGCGCGTCGAAAGGGCTGCGCGCCCATTGATTTTGCTACTGAGCGCCAACATCACCCTGGGCTGTGTTTTAGATAAAGAGGCTGCGAAGACCGTGGATTCAGTCACCAGCTTTTCATCATCATCATCATCATCATCATCATCATCATCATCATCATTATTATAATTATATTTATTAGTTGTAGTAGTAGCAGAGGTATTCAATGATGATGTTAATGTGGAAGTAAATACCAAAATGAGTGACGCACCACCACAATGAAGAAATCTACAAATAAACTTAACACATGTCAAATTTTCACAAAGCACTTTATGGAGAGTTGTACGTGATTTTTGCGTGCCTTTTCCCTAGGAAGAATTGCAAAAACAGTAGACCTCTGTTTAAGCCCCACCCCCCACCTCAAATTCTGCAGAAATTTTAAACCAGTTTCATTTTGCTTTTATTATTTTGTGTTAACAGGGTGATGATTCATCTATGGACAGCAGGGATGTGCGTTTCTGCGGCGATGCGATACACATCTCGATTCATTGCCAACGATACAATACATTAAAGATACATGAGTAGCAACCACTATTGCGACGTGATACTATCCAACCCTATTGCGATGCAGTGCGATTTCACACGATTCACGTGCAATGCATTGCTGGACGCTCCTCTAACTCCCCCGTGATTTGGCCGAGAGACTTGCATAAGATTGGCCACTAACAGCAATAGAGGATGGGAGATTTGAGAGTTCGCTCGAGCAACAGTTTAGAGAGGGGGAATCAATCCAAATGTAAAATTATTGGACATTAATTATTTGTCACATTCCTACACAATAAAGGTATAGGGCAGTCTGATGAAGGTGTTTTCTGACCCGGCGGGGGGCGCAATAGGAGGTGTGTGATAGCGAGTACAGTCTGGAGGCGAATATGACCTAAAGAACAAGCAAACTTTATACTGTAATACAGATTCTTCCTCACTTTGGACCCACTTTCTGGATTCTACCTCAGTCGGCTTTTTTGCGAACAGTTTGCAATAGTCACAAATTAAACTTTTCAATGCTGGCTCCATAAAACACGGGTACATACAACAAATTGATAAGTAATATTTAACTAGTTATTGGCTTAGTTGCACTTATTAGCCCCAAATAACTTGCTTCTAATTAATTATACAATAGCATCACCGCGACTTGTTGAAATATATATAATTTTGAAAACCGCTAAACATATCAATGAAACAAATACATTTCCTCCCGGCTCATTACCAAAACATGCTTTTACAAGAAAACATACAGATCGCTCGATTTTATTCCCCTAAAAGTCGGATGAGCCAGAAGCTATATTTTAGCTTCTCAAATACAGACGCAATAGAAGGCTTGTGTGTAACGTTTCTTTTACATTGTAAATATTCTGCAGGTTTTGCAAACTACCCCAACGCATTTCTGCAGCTATTTTATGTTTATAATGGAATAACATAAATATGAGAGTTTGAAAGTCACAGCTTACAAACACAGGCAGGTTGGCGATAAAAGACGTGAACTCCTGTGGTCTGGAAGCATAATGACCCCCGAAAACATTAATAACACCAGCAGTGAGCTAAATGTATTATACGAAATTAATAAAGCAAAAAATGATTTAACTGTACATTAATAAATCGGACTTTAACGATGAAAGGATGTTAGAAACGACGCACACTTATATAATCGGGGAAGTCGTATCGTGTAGTTTTATGCCGCTGCGAATCGGTGAATCTTACCATCCCCAACGGACAAAGGAAGACCAAATATGGGGAAGATTTCTGAAGCTCTAAAAGCCGGAACATTTTCAACTAAACTGCTAGATGTTGGCTGAGCAAACCCTCAGTGTCTCATGTAATTGTAGGTCAGCGGTTCACGATATCACTGCTTTGGCATTCATCCTATCCTTTGACTGGAAAACAGGGAGTCAGGGAAGGTCTTTCTGCCAAAGGGAAAGAATAATTGTGCTGTGAAAATACTTTGTTTAATGAGGACTGCATTCTTTGATGAACTTAAATGCCATGACCAGAGTTCCTGCTATGTTTCAGTGTCTCAAAAGGTTTGCATATTTTTCGCTGTTACTATGCCCCCATCCCAGACTGAGAGGGATTGCCAAGTAGACGGTGCAAATCAAAATAAGGGAAAATGCTTCAATGATTAATAGTTTTTTTATTGTTAGAAATCGCACAGAATTTAGTTTCCAGTTGTTCCGATATTTTTGTTCTAGAAACTATAAATGCAGAAAGATTTATTACTACTAAAAAAAGACAATATGTGCAATAATGTAGCACATCAGAAAGAGTTCTTATTACAGTAATGACAGTGTGTACAACATTGTAACATCAGAATAATCGCTATTAAAGAAATTATAGGGTGCACAATAGTACAGCACATCAGTTATTAACAGTTAAGGAATGATACAATTTGCATTATAAAATGTCATAGAATAATGCCATATTCTATCATATTCTGCTGTGTCCTGTCACTGAGTTACATTGCTGATGGACCGTATTATTGAGTCACAGAATAACACAGTACAGTGAGTACACTCTCACTAATTCACACTGCACATGTAACAATGCCACATTATGTAATAACTTGACTGAACGTAACAAATTGAATGATGATAATAACAATGATAACAACAACAACAACAATAACAATAATAATAATAATAATAGGGTATTGTTGCAGTATATAATTATAATGTATTTTATAAATCTGTAACTTTTTTTGTTGAGCTATCACACAATGTGGTGTTATTACATAATGCGTTATTACATGGTGTGTGACACCATATTATGCAATAATATTGCATTATGTGATGAAAATTTGTTACATTTTGCTGAGTTATTACATAATGTGGTGTTATTACATAATGTATTGTAATAGGCTGGCCTTAAGACAAGTGGGGGTTAAGGGCCTTGCTCAGGGGTCCGATGGTGAAATCACTCTGTTGACCGTGGAACTTAAGAGAGTGACCTTCCAATGGCAGACACAGCTGACCCGCTGAGTTTCACACCACCCATGATACCATGTTCTCTTACGAAATTTCACGCTGTACTTGCACTGACTCACAGAGTAATGCTGTGTCCTATCCTCGAGTCCCAGATTAATGTTGTTTCCTGTCCTTGAATCACATATTAACACTGTCCACATCATTGACTTACAAATTAATTCTGTGTTCCATCACTGACTCATAGATTTATACCTTGTGCTTCTACTGAGTCACAGATTAATGCTATGCCCCATCACTGAATTAGAGAATAACGCTTTGTCCGTTACTTTGTAAATCACAGATTAATGTTGTGTTCCATCGAGTCACAGATTAAAGCTGTGTCCCATCATTGAACCACAAATTAATGTTGCGTCCCATCACTGAGTCACAGATTAACATCGTGTTCTGTCACTGAGTCACAGATTAATGCTGTGTTCGGTCATTGAGACACAGATTAATACTATGTCCCATCATTGATTACAGATTAATGTTGTGCCCCATCACTGAGTCGTAGATTAACACTGTGTGACATCATTGAGTTACAGATTAACACTGTGTTACATCACTGAGTCAAGGATTCATGTTGTCCTCATCACTGGATCACAGATTAACGCTGTGTCCCAACACTTAGCTGCAGTCTTGGAGGGTCTATCTTCTGCCATGTGTCCCAACCTGATTTTGACAGTTAACAATATCTAACGCGGTAAATGCATCTCTTTGGCAGTGTAACTCTAACGCAAACAAGTTGCTGTAGCTGCATGAAATGCATGATTTACAAATCTGGCTGCCTGAGTTAGGCAGTTAAATAATCAGAAGTCACCCTATCACAGAGCCCCAAATGTTTCCTTCAGCTCGGTTGCAGGCGATTTGAAAAAGCCTGTCACAGCATCACTGGGAGTGAATTTCCAAACATTTAGGAGCTAAAACGAAAGATAATGTGCTGATTCTGAAAATGTATAATGGGAAAAGGCCGGCGCATTTGCACTTCTGAGCTACAGTCATAAATTTGTCAGGGGAAAAGAGAGGAATCGACTGCTGAAGCGTGTGTATGTCTGCCGCGAGACTGTGACATGCCACATCTCCATGTCTACAACAAGGAGATAGCAGCAGATTTAACGTAATTATTAAGCTAGCAGAGGTAGCAGGTAGAGTTGTGGAGTCCTGTTTGAACGCTGGATTGTCAGCAGGATGCATCGGCCCGGCTGGGGCTGTCATAACCTCGGAGGTACCTCACTGTGTCACGATTTCCTGTCATGGACTGCGTGTCTGGAGGTTGTATGTTCTTCCAGCGCCCGTGTGGCTTTCTGCTGACTGCTCCATCTTCTTTGGTGGTCCATAGAAAAGCACTACGATGGTCTTTCCATCCTACCCAGTTATAAAGCTGTTATAAAAGAGATATTCCAATCAATTATTCCTAAAGTACAAATAATAAATAAAAAGTATAAGATGAATAAGATTACTAAATATTTGAGTATTGGAAAATGGGATAAAGTGCAATTCATTTGCCTGTATTTTTTCCCAGTAATTTGTAAATTATGATACAGGTCTGATAACATGCAGTTACAGCTGTAGGAGACTGGTGGTGCCTTTAACTGGGCAACACAACTGCCTCGTACATCCGGGCTTTTACTGGGTAATGCAGCTGCCTCATAGATCCGGGCTGATGGTTCAGATCTAGCCCTGGCGGACTGTAGTGTGTTTCTTCTCCTCATGTGGGATCCATCCTGGTGCTCCAGCTTCCTGCCAGGTCATGTGAACATGCCAATGACGTCGCCAAGATCTTTGCATCTACCAAATATTGACTCCTAATTACTTTAGATTCAGCTTAATCAAGTATATAATTATACACAAAATAAAGTTGAATATAATTCCATATATCAAACATATTTAACATTTTATAATAATGAAATAATAAGCATACATATCACAAAACGACCTCATGTGTAAAAAAGGGGTTTTTCATTGCCTGCATTTCTGCTCATGATTTGAGGGGAATATTTTCCTGTCATAAAAGAGTGTAATTTCATATAGGCACAAATTGCTGCATTGTTGCTCTAGCCCGAGGTGCAGCGTGAACCCATAACTGTTCAATGACTTTTGCTCCAGGCAAGGTCCAGAACCACCTGCTCGCACAAAGAACCCCAGGCTCAGATGGTGAATCGCACAAAGTTACATTGATCCCTTTCTTACCAAACGTAATGAAAAAAGGTTAGAGCTGTAACAACAGTTTATCAAACAGCGGAGAAATGCCGTTTCAGAGCCTGCCCGCTTCGCTACGGGTGGGCTTTCCCTCAGCCGACCCGCGACACTACCCCCCGAAATAACTCATCCCAACGCCGTCTTCACAACACTTATCCGTACGCTGGCTGTGGCCCAGTTCACGGGGAGCGCGTTGGCGATTTCCCTGCGCTCGCGAAATTTCCCCGCCTCGGCATCTCTGCGTGAGCGGGCAGAGCGGTCGCAGGAAGTGTGTTTGCTGGCGCTGATGTGCCAAACCCTCTAGGCTGCATTTCCAGTCTCTTATGTGTCTCTATGCATCTAAAGAGCCACCATACAATGCAACGATCCGCTGTAAATCAGCCTCTGCTGCCCACATCCATTTTACGGCCTTACTGCTCGGCTCCCTGACACTGACGCCTGCTACATTCCTCTCTCCCAGGGACTTTCTCTCCACTCATTATAATAATGCTGTAACACTTGTCATCCTGCTCCATCTGTGGCGAAGTTAGCATCTCCTCGATTGTTATTGATTCATTCATTATTGATTTCATACTGGACATGCAGGTAGCACCGTACGACAGCTTCCTCTGGGCTGATGTCAAGCATGTGTCCAGGCCGGAAGCTCGTCCAGACCCCCCCCCACCCCCCCCACCCCCCCGTACACTTCTCCAGTCCAAACGAGCCTCCCTGCCGCGCAAATTTCTCAAGATGTGGTCGGTGGCGAATGAGTCGTATGTCGCAGTTGCCTTTCTAACGGGTCGCGTCGACGTGCGTGTAAGGTGAGGATGCTCAACAATTTGATGAAAAACATGGGATTTGCCCTTTAAGTACTTGTTCTCAACAATATCTCCTCAATTTCTTGGGATTCAGTTGCATTCTTGGTCTGACTTCCTGTAACTTTGAATACTTTACCTAGACTGTCATTTGCAACTCCCACATGGTGCAGACAGGTGAAAACAAGTGACAGGAGCAATTTGGGCTGAGCCCACTGGTCCTCCGTCTTCCCTGTCACAGCCCTGGCCCCTGACAGATCTCCCCGCTCCTCAGATTACACTAGGGACCCATCTTGCATGTGCTACTACATTCCCTCTGCTATTGTGTCATGCCTCCAACCGGAACATATCTTGACAGAATCTTTGAAAGTTCCATTCCGCCCTTGTTATAGAAAGTTTAGATGTCCAGAATATTAAGTCGATATGTTAAATAACCTTTCCGGCTGCACACTTATTAATTTTCCCCACAGTTCAACCTGATGTGTGTGTCTAAAGATGTGTTTTTTTTAGCCCATTTAAAAGCCTTCTCACAAATCCCAGTTCTACAGTCGCTCATTAAAAAACGTGGCACTAACAGGGAATTTCCACTATCATTAGGTTTTCGAGTATCATGGAAACTTGTCGTTTCCTAATAAATTAAATGAAGTCTGTGATGGAGAGAGAGCGGGATGGAAGGAGAGAGGGAGAGAGAGAGGAAGAGGGAGAGAGAGAGAGAGAGAGAGAGAGAGAGAGAGAGAGAGAGAGACTGTAGTCTGGTGCTACATTGACATTCTGGGCTGGCGGTTGATAGATCGCTGCCTCTAGTCTTGCTCTCGCTGTTGGGTTAGCAGTATAATTGACAAACCGTAGGGACCAAATCTCTGGATTAGGTTGACCAGGCTGTCAAAACAACCATGACAAACTCTCAAATCAACCTCTGCAGCAAATCAGATGGGTGAAGAAAATATCCACCCACACAGCCGAGGTGAGCCAGGACTTTGCGTTTGTTCAGGGATCGAGGGCTAATTATGTCACTCTTACATGCGGACGCTCTCATTGGCTGTTAGCCTAACAAAACCTCCTCACTTTTCAAATGCAGGAATTTGCATCGTAAACCATACATTTGTATTTGGCATTATCGTTAGTGTATATTTTGGCATTCACTGAAAACATTAGTGATTGAAATGTATCACATTTGGGCTGAAGACCCAATGAGTAAATAAATCAAAATTAAAATGGTCAGGATTTTGTTCCAGCTTAATTACCCACAATTCACAGCAGCTCTCCATTCTTGTTAGTCCATTTCTGTCCTTCTTCCGCATGCGTCTCTTGGAGTCAGACTTGTCAAATCAGGGTATTTTGTTATAGTCACCTGTACAATCGCATCAGTGCTGGAGAGGCCAGTCATTTTATAACCTGCACTCACTTACTATCTCTCAGAGATACTGAAATGAAGTGTTTCTGACCTGGCGAGAGATAGCACCTCCCCCCCCCCCCCCCCCCAATCCATCGGGTATCCGGGTTACAAAATGTGGCGGACAAAGACAATACCGTCACACCTTCGATCCCCGCGGAAAAGAAAAAGAAAAAATCAGACAAAGATTGCACACTAAATTATATTCAAATCTGCAAAAATCATATGTGAGTCTGAGAGAATGGAGCATGACGCATTGCTCAAGCACGAAACATGGCTTAGTGAGAAAATGGATGAGGATTAAACCAAAATGGGGCCACGTTCACTGTATCGGGGGGGATCTGCCGCCATTTTGGCCGCAGAGTCATTAACAGGAGATGAGTCCCAGTGAAGGAGCCTCTGATTTACATGCCGTCGCAGACCTGCCTCCCCAGGACGTGGACACAGAGCATTGCCACGAGGCCGAGCCGAGTGTCGGAAAGCAATCACCTGCGATTGCGTTTTGATTTTAATTAGTTTGGATATTAGCAGGACAGGCCGCAGCAGCTTCTAAATGTCACCAGGTTTCCCCGAAGAGCTGGCGGATCCTCCTTACTTTTGCAAAAATGCCTGGGGGAAACCAAGGAGAAGCCAAGAAACATCAAGTGCAGCAGTTCGCGCATGGCGGCGTGCCGAACGCTTTGTCGGCGCCTCTCCGGCTGACATTAAGTGCTCCTGTCAGTGGGGGTGGGGGGGGGGGGGGTCCGGCTGATATGCTGGGACCAGCTGCCATTTAGCACTTTGTCAATTATCTGGAAAATCCTGCATTTCATTGCACTCACGGGCTGGGTGCCGCACAACGAGGGGAAAAAGGGGGGAAACGTGAATGTAAAAATAAGGACAGCAGCTTCTTAAAGGGACACGGGGCACCTGAATTGTATTTGTGTTACAGTGTCACAGCAAAATGCGAAATGACTCAGGGAACCTCAGGGACGCTGCATCTAGTTGTCTCTATTTATTTATTTTCATTTATTATTTGCACATTTTTCTATTTCACTTTCTGTTTTATTTTTAATCTATTTATTCCTTTTTTTTTACGTGGACACTTCCGTCTTGATTGTATGTCCAGTTGAATACTTTATGCCACCTGCCCGCACTGAAACAAATTCTTTGTACTTTTTATTACTTGGTGAGTAAATGGATTCCAGTTACGCTTCCTTTTGAGACTTATTGCAGCATGTCGATCCCGGCTCCGTAGCGATTCATCCAGACGAGTCACACATTATTTCTTATGTATATTTATGACAAAAAAAATAAAAAATTAAAAAGCAAAATATAGGGTATGAGGTAAATTTATGTGTCTGTCTTATTCAGCATTTAGCATATTCAGACATTGTCCTGCCAAAAAGGTACAAAGGGAATTTTTATATGTGCATGTGAACATAGAACATATCAGCTGAGGTTCCAGTCCTGCATTCAGCTGAATGCCACCTACATAAAGCATCATGTTTAATGCACATCATACATTATAACACGTGGCATAGTCACCCAGGAATTTCCATAAACATTTCCTTTGCAGCATGCCTAAGGGACATTATAAGTGCATTAGGAACATCTTTGTACGATTCGTGTTGCTGCTACATGTGTGACAGCGAGGTGAAGCACACAGCGGGTGGCATCTGCAGGCTTGTCTTGCGCGTAGCCGCCTTGCTAAACCCCAGCTGTTTCAGGTCCATGTGTCAGCAGATCAAGACTCGGTTCAAGTCGTGGAGATCTGACCGGTCCTGGGCTGCGACGAGTCGCAGCCAATGTTGTGTGGATGAACACGGCTGAAATGTAAGCGCTAGTGAGTGTGGGTAATGTTCACTAAGAGTACTTTGGGGTGGAAGCCAACATTAAGCATTACTGACGAATAATGAAATACTGGCAAAAAGGAAAGGAAACCAGCTCAGATTAGAAAAGCGAAAGTCGACCAGGGTGTGTTTTTCTACTGGATATTGCACTGAGTGTGTACTGAGTGCGGTAGGGAGGGCTTCAACCTTGGGGTCACCTCTTCCAGATGGGAAATGACTTCAAGGGGAGATGTGGCAGCAAGGAATTGTGGGTCTCAAAGAAAACTAGAAGACAGAGTTCACCAGCAAAAGGGAATACATTGTCACGTAGGGACCCTGGGATGAAACGAGTGTAGCTCCAGAATTTCTAGAAATTTTGGCCTGTCTCTTGCTTCTTTCTTAAAGGCACAGCGGTACCTGTGCAGAATTGGGGTGTGACTATGACATAAAATCACCGCTCTAATTGAAATCTAAGGAAGCTTTATTGTCATCATGCTTCCATATGGTGAAGTTTTGTTGACATCTCTTCCTTTTGCAGCCCTTTCACAAAAAAAAATGTAAACGTTGGTTATAAAAATGGAGATATGATAACAAATATATTGGAAGCAGTAATCAATTTATAGATAGATAGATAGATAGATAGATAGATAAATATGGAAAAGTGCCACGACAGTATATGTACAGGATAAACATGGTTAAATATAAACAGATAAATAACTGAGCAGGTGGTGTACATGTGATGTATGCAGTCTTGTGTTATTATGTGTTTTAAATGCATTCCTGCCGTGTGTCATAGCTGGGGGGGGGGGGGGGGGGGGGGCAAGGTTGACATGTTGTGAGGAGGTGCCGACTTTGGGTTTAACAGCTCAGAATCTCACAGTACAGAATATGTATTCAGCAAAAGGTTTCCATGGATTCGGTCCTTGGTAACTCAAAACCTGTGACAGAAACAGTCAGGTGCAAGGTTTTGGAAGGAGGCTTGGCAAAGGAACGTTGTTATATTCCTCACATGAAAAAAAAATATTAGGTTTAAGATCCAAAGTCAAATCAAAGTCTGTTTATTGTAATCTCAGCTCTGAGATGCATGGGTCATACACTCAGATGAACTATTGTTCCTCATTAGTCATAGTACCAAAAGGTAATAAATGAAATATAAATATGTAAGACATATAAACATGACATATTAACACATGACAATAAAACTCTACTTACTTGCTTATTTACATGAAACACCAAAATCTAGAAATGGTCACAAGGCACAAGTTTACTGAGGTTGCAGAAAAGACTAAGATGGTCTTATTGCTAAGAGCTCAAACAGATGATTGCTAAATTCAAAACTTCTGCAGTAATGAATGGTGTTGCATATAATGTTTTATGGTGGAATTGTTTGTAATTTGCCACAGTCATATTCAGGAGCATTTGATTCCACTACACGTCATTTAAATGTCCATATTTGCACATGAATTACAGCTAGTGTTTCTGAAATTTACGCGACTGTTGCCAAATTCTACCGAGCATTAATAAATCGCATACAGTCTTTCTGTTGCATGAAGTTTTTAGTCTCCCTTTAGAGAAAGTTTCAAGAAGTTTCTATAAATTAATAAAAATCTGAGGCTCTATGAAGCCAATCTAGCTTTGAACAGGTCTTTATTGATCTTGCAGGTGAAGCAAGTCTGAATGTTATGAGCTGAACCCAGATCAGCAACTTCAAACAGAATTGGATGTACCTATGGAGAGTTAGAATGGCAGGCAGACTTTCTCTAAGCTAGCAGAGCGGAGGTGAGGATGAAAACAATAGCTAAATTAACATTTCACATGTACAGCAAAACTCCTCATATAACTTAGTTAAAACTCTTCTTCATGTAATCTTTTTTCATAAAATACATGCCGCTGACTCAATTCCTGTCTTCCTCCTCCACATCTTCATCATCAGAGATCCCCGTTTTCCGGTGGAGCAGTGAGTATGCGGCGATTGATCGTGACGGGCTTGGGATCCAGCACCGGGCCATGCGGATGACTCAAATTAAAAGGCTAATGACTTAAAGTTCAGCATCCATGTCCTGGGTTTGAGGAACAAATCCTGGAGCTAATCCTGGTATTTGAGCACTAGTAGGTGGGATTCTGGAGGCAGGGCGGCTCGTCCCTCCATTTGTCCTGCTTCATCTTCTTCAAACAAGGCTGGCTCTGTTCAAAGGATCTGTCCTTCCATCCAATTCAGTGGAATTCATTTATATATAGCGCCTTTCCCAATGTCACTGCATCATGGGTGGACGTGCCAGCAATCAGTTTTATGGGAGAGTGAAGGAAGGGGCCTATATCACAAGGCAAGATTACTTGCTTAGCCAGATAACTTGTTGGATTTAAGGTAGTCTGGAATAAATGTAAGTGAAGGTAAAGTCCATTTCAACTTGGGTACCTTAAATCTGACAAGTTACATGGCTAAGCAAGAAGTGCAGCTTCGTGGTGCAGGTCCCTGCCCCCATGTGCCATGGCTGCATGTGTGTAGCCCTAGTAGTGTCCTGACAATTTTATTTCTATTTGGGAGACCTACTAAGAAAATAGCCAAGATAAGAATTGAGATTTTCTTTAGTTGCAGGGTTTCTCACCCAAAACACTTGTGTAGTATAAAATAAATCTAAATAAGATCCTTTATTGTGTGTCTTGCTTGGTTTCAGGAGGATATTATTCTGTTTCGCTATTTAAACCAAGGTTGTTGTATAAATCACATATTTCAAGGCTAAGTAATCTACCCGGACTGTCCCTGAAGGTAAACGCTGTATGGCAGCAAGCGCTCTCGCACTTAATAAATAAGATTCCTTTCAGACACCTTGCCTTGGGGGGATGGGGGTGGGGGGGGGGGAGTGGTGCTTGCGGTGTGCCTGTCTCCACATCCATCTCTGGTTCTTTTGCTGTCCAGGATTTTGACATCCTGTTGGCCCTAGAATACAGTGGTTGTGGGGTCTAACTTTCCCTGAAACACGTGTTAGAATTTATTTACTTATCTCAACACTATACACTATATGAGAGTAGTACAGCTGCCTCCCACACCATTCAAAACATGGCAAAAAAACACAAGCCGAAAATGTACGGATAATGTGATTTATTTCAGGCTTTTTTATATAAATGGAGAGCTTCCTGTATAGCTCTTTATTTGACAATGCCTCACTGCTGGATTTATGCTGGAGTCGCAAGCACAACTGACTTAGGATGGTATGTGACTAGACAGATATGTGCGTTACATATGTGTGGCTGTGATCAGAAGGTTGATGGGTTGAATCCTGTTCTTGACAGAATCGCAGTATGTGTCTTAATGGCCATGAGCAAGGCCATTAATCGCTTGAAATGTTCCAGGGATGCTGGATGAATGACTGACCTTGTGCTTTGACCACAAGCTTCACTCTCCACTGTATGTGTGTGTCTCAAAGGAGAGAAAGATATGCAAAAACTAATGAATTCTATGATGCCTTTTGCGAATTCCACAGTACCTGTACTAAAGTATTAATTCTGTTCATTAGAATCTGCAAGTCAGTCACATTTAAATTGCTGTAATGTAAATACAAAATTCCTAATTCCAAAGTGTTCCGAGTAACCTTCCTTCCCCTGTTAATAATGTCATTGCTTAAACGTGTCCCTCACCAGCCACCGTGGAGGTGAATGTGAGTGTCTCTCAATTTGCATTTACGTCCTGGTTTGCTGAGCTCACTCTCAAATGGCTCTGCTTCATGTGGCTTATCGATTTTAGTCCTGTGATATTTGTTTCAAGCCTTGAGAAACTGATATGCTTTTCCCCATCTGTTAATTTTCCTCCTTTCTGCTGTCTATTCCTCCTTCCTTCTCTACCTCTTACAATAACTTTTTTTTTTCTCCACAACACACTTTTCATATTATTTGAAAGCAACGAAGACCATAAAATGACATTAGTTAAAGGCGAGAGTGTTTTCAGCCAAACTCCGCTTGCAGGAAAATAGCGATCAACGTCATAAAAATAGGAAGAGAACATTTCTTCATGGCAAGTTAGCGTGATTTTTGTGTTTGAAATCCACACGAATTATTGCATTCCTGATCACTGCGAGTAGAGATTCTCTCAGTATCAGTCGCGTCTCTGCCTGAATCAGAGATCTCTGTTTGTTGCTATCTTTACCCTGGCAGAAAGCATTAGACATGCGTCTTAAAGCCAGATACTGACTCTGACTGGAGCTGCCAGTGATCAAAGGCAAACGGGGCTTGTTCCTAAAGTACATACCTGTCAAGAGTGACAAAATCTCCCGCTCATTGCCACGCGCTGCAGCTGCATGAATGTTAAACTGCTACACAGGAGTGTTTACCCTCTTCCGGGGTGTAAACTTTCAAACCCGCCCACTCCACAGAGCTAGACAGCTCCTATTTTTATCCTGACTCTTGCGCTCGTCACTTTCTGTGTCAAAAGAGGGCAATTTAAAAAATTCAAGAGCATAACATTTCTGCTACCGTAGCCGGGCTCACCTTTTGGCAGGCGGGTGAGGGGGTGTCATTGATGGTCAGAAGGGGTGAAGCACCTTGGCTGTAGGTCAGAGGGCAGGCCTCGCTAATGGGGGGCCTTTACGGGGAGGGGGATTAGGGCACAAAGGGGCAGTGTCACCAGAAACAGACTCCCTGTTCCATCCATCTTGTGTCTGTCCACCGTACGGAACAAGAATCTGCAGAAGCCGTGTTCCTCACTGTTTAGGGATGTGATTAACTGGGACGAAATGGGTGTGCATTTCCGTTAGACGCCGCCGCTCACTACTGACGACATGCCGCTCACGGGGAACCGACGTGTGACTGAAGGTGAGAGGGATTCATCATAAACGTACCCTGGAGCTTTCGCTCTCAAGGAAATGGTCGTCTTCCTTTGTCGGAGAGGGTGGGGGCGTGGGGGGGGGGGGGGGGGGGTTCTCACGTGCGCCCGCTTTGATTGGACAAGACACCTGTCAGTCCGTACCTGTGAATGGGTGTTACCTTTCAGAAAGTGCCTGGTTGTGCTGGGATAACATACAGTGAGCTTGGCAGGATCTGCTGCTCTACAGAAGCCTGTAGCAGTGCCGGTCCAGACCAAACAAACAGAAGATGTATCCTGTCAGGCATATCATATTCCATTCCTTTTCATGCTTCTGTGGGCGTCTGTACCTGTCAGCTATCAAAGGCTCGGGCTTTTGGTGGCTGACTTCTCTCGATCTTTATAAGTAGCCTTGATCTTGGACTTCTGAGGGAAGATGGTTGCCCTAACTCCATCTGGGAGGCCGGTCTCCATGCCGCATTCCACACCTTCTGTGAAGTAAGGCGAGGATGCGTAAAGAGAAAGTTTAAGTCTTGCTGGGAAGGAAAGCAGATCTGTCCTTGTGAAACTGAATGTCTTATCGGAATCCAATGAATGGAATGATCCAGACCGATCACCATAGATGGCCACGAATATGACACTTCGGCATCAGATTCCTAAGTTTTGGATATTATGGGATGCTCGTTGGGATGTTGTGTCGCTTGATTGACTTGAAAACACGTTAATGTCATCTCGCATGGTCCAGTTGTTCAGTCGTGGCTGATATTTTACCGTTAGCCTTCTCTTTGGGGGCCAGCATATGTGGATTGAACATGGTCACTGTGGCTGGGAGCGGGTTGGGGCAGATACCGTCCCGTGCATCGACCTGGCTACTGCCGCATGGAAAGAGGCCAGCAGTCCTCCGCCGTAGCCCTGAGCCAACTAAAATCGCACCAGCGAATTCTGGGTTGCGGGCAAGTTGCATCAAAAAAGAGAGAGGGATGGTGGGACGAGGTGGGCTGCGTCAGCCCCGAGCATAACAGGTCCACAGAACAAAAGGATTCTGGACCGCCTGAGCCGCACAGCTGGCCCAGCTCTGCGGCACCCCCCCCCCCCCACACACACTGGGCCTGTCAGAAGGAGGGTAATATCTCCGGGTGAGCCAGTGCTCATATCTGCCAGTCACCGCCGACGGGGCTGGGCCGGGCGCGGAGCCTCGCGGCGCTGGGTGTCAGTCGCCTGTTTGATGTAGCGGCACCCCCCCCCCCGACACTGCAGCTTGTTGGAAAACCGACGAGTTCATAGGGAACACGAGGTTACATATGTATTCTGGAGGTAACTGTTATGCGATTAATGTGACGCGATCAGATTATGCGATTCCTTTCGCGACTGTTATTCGATTAACCTGACGCAATTAATCTGAGGAATTTTCCTCTGCTTTTTCTGGCCAGAATGTTCAGGTTTAGCGTGCGTATCCGGTGTGACGTGTACTGGCCCGTTATCGAACGGGTGCCGGTAACACAGATCGTGGCAATTAAATGCTCAGTTGTGACCCTGAACACGCGGTGGCAGCGGTTATGAGTGGCGGGTGTCTGTGTGTGGATACAGTCAGTGAGCAGGTTCTGGGAGGCGGGGGGCACTGTATTAATATAGGTTATTTTTCTGCGAGACTTTGCCTTGACGTGTAAAAACATTTAATTCAAAATCAGAGAAATCGGTTAGCGGGATGACCAGCATCAAAATGAGAGATATGTACATAATAGTTATTATAAAATTATAATATAAGATATTGCATAGTATTTAATTATATGATATATAAACCGTGCATTATAATATCATTTTTTAATAATTTAAAGAAGAGGGGTTAGCACCGTTGCCTCACACCTCTAGGACCCGGGTTCGAGTTGAGGCTCCATATGTTTTCCCCACATCATCATAGGGTTTGCTCAAACTACTATGGTTTCTCCTTACAGTCCGAGAACATTCTGAGGCTGACTGGAGTGGCAAATTGCTCATAGGTGTGAATGGTGTATGAGTGTATCCTGCGATGGGTTGGCGCCCCATCCTGGGTTGTTCCCTGCCTCGTGCCCATAGGCTCCAGGCCCTGCCACATCCCTGAATAGGATAAGTGGTTACAGAGAATCTATGGACAGTTTGACGAAGATACTTTTGGGTGAAAAATGAAGCTGTCACAGTCAGAATCTATGGCAAATTGTCCCATCTTCATAAAAAGCAGATGCTCCAAAATGAGAGGACGTTCTCCAATGTATGGTATGGAGGTCCTTCTCATCTCCTCTTCATCAATAAATCCATATGCTTTGTTTCTAGGTATCTTTGACATAGCTATACTAAGATAATGCCAGTATAACAGCGCACCTTCCCATTATGCCCTGCCTCCCCCACAAGCTTCCTTACACTCACTCCCCAGCTGACTGCATTCCCCCCCCCCCCCACCACTGGCTTACTCTGCTGGGGCCCAAAGCTCAAAATAAAGGGATGTGGGGAAAAGGGTCCGCAAAGTACAGGTGAACAGGCACGCTGCTGGATTCTGGAGGCACACAGACTTTCTGTGTGTAATTCCCGGGGTCGGCTGGTCGGCGTCCCTGATGTGCAAAGTGCATGTGGCTGAAAGTGGATTTCAGCCAGAATTTGTCATTATAGCTCTCGTGGTGATGTTAATTCAAGACCAGCTGCGGAAGATCGTTGCAGAGAAGTGGCGAAAACAATCATTAAAATGATAAATGGGGACCCTAGGCGGTGTAAATGTGACCTTTGAGTCAGAAGATTTGAAAGCAAAATGCTCCAGCAGGATTAGTGTTTTAATGGTGGCCGCAGACAATGGGCTGCATGTGAGCGCTCTCGACGAGGCGTCAGCGCCGTGTCCGAGCTCCCCCCTCAGCGCCACGCCGGGGGGGGGAGCCTCTTCTGAGGGGTCAAGCCGAGTGGCAGTTGATGCCTGAGGCAGGGTGTTGAAGGTCAGACCCCCCCAGACGCCACGCGTCGCCGAGGAGACCACACTGCTCCAGCAGAACACAGGAGGAGCCAGGAAGGACTCAATTAGCGAGAGAGGATGGTGCAGCTCAGGAGCGCGAGACAGCAGCTGATTGCATAAGAATGACGACTCTGCCCATCCAGAGTCACTCAGACGGCACCTGATTCCGTTAGAATGACGACTCTCCCACCCAGACGGGATCTGACTGATTCCATAAAAATGATGGCAGCCCATCCAGAGTCGCTCGGACGGGATCTGATTCCCCAACAATGATAACTTTGTCTATCCAGAGTCACTCAGATGGACCGACACACAAGCAGTCATACTGATACACACACTCAAATCTCATAGGGACACGCACAAATTTTCCCAATGAAATTTATAATTCCATAAGTGTTTAGATTCAACACCAGCATTAGGAATAAGCATTATGTTATTTTCTTGTTATTGAAACTCAGCGCTTACTAATACCCTACACTACTTCGGTGTTGTAAAATGGTTTATATGACATTGTCACTATGCTGAAAGGTGACCAAATATGGTACAACAGGCAAAAGACGGAAAACTAGTGTCTGAAGAAAAAAGCTTTTTTATTTTTTCACCGAACCCCTGAAATCAAAACCATATTATAGTAGTTTTATCCCACAGCCACTCAACAATGAAATGTGTGTTTTAGACCGACCAGTGTGTAGGAAACTTGCAGAGGTGTGGAGATGAGCTTCTGCCGTAAGAGGAGCAGCGTGGCACAAATAAACCAGATAAAAGGTAAAAATGAAAGGAACAGTGTGGTTAAAGGAAGTGAGGGAGAGCTGGTCTCTCGCTTCCTGTTTCCCCTCGAAGACAGTGTGTCTCTGCTCCTGGAAGTTTGTTCTGAGCCCAGAGGCCCTGTTGTCTCTCGCTCCAAGGTGCTCCTCTTATATCGCCAAAATCGATGATGAGGCCATTGCTAATGGTTCCCGAGCCGGAGTACGTGGGATACGAGCAGCCAGACTCGTTAGGAAATCCTGCCAAACAGGCGTGCACACCTTCGTTATCGTCAGCCTGAAGAAGGGATGCTCTTCCCCACTGTTCTGGCCCGGCTGGGTCTCCGCTTTTGCTTCACTTTCGGTTCGATAGGAGTGTACAGGAAGAGACACGGCTCAGCGAGGGCACAGGGGCTGCCGAAATGTCCTCCTGCCGCCCCGGCCCGGCCCAGCACCGGCCTCATTATGCGGCTGTGTTGTTTGAAAGCTTGCATAATTTACATTAGCATGCCTAAGATCTCAGGTGACTGTGCCTTTGAGGCCGGCTCCGTGTCCCCAGCGCTGCGTCCCCAGCGGAGTGCCATTTGAAATTCCTCCCAATTCCTGGCCCTTTCTCCTGCCCGCCGCTAATTGCCAAGCGCCAGGCCCCGGCTGGCCCCGCTCGTGCACCTGTTTCCCGCTCGGAACAGCTGCTAATTAGATGTGTGACGCTGCGACGTCTGGCCTGCCCGCTCTCCCTGCAACACCACCCACCCTGTCACACGTACCGGGGACCTCGGCAACCGGCGACGCCAGCGAGATACGGCCAGTGGACCGCCGTGGAAGAAGAGGAGAGGCTCTGAGCCAGGTGCCATGAAAAAGGGGGTGATAGATGGGGAGGAGAAGCACTGCATGGACAGTGAGATGGAACAGCTGAAGGCAGAATGAGTGAGAAGTAGGAATATTTTCACAAATTAAACGATTCCTTGATTACTACAAGGAATCAGCGATTACATGAACACAGGTAGTTTAGTAATACAGTGATCAGAAACACCCCAAGCCTGCCTCCTGTTGGCGAGACTGGCTTTTCCTCCTGTCATTGGTAAACCGCTTCTTTGCTTTTCTGAGCAACATTACAGACAGTTGGAGAGTGATGGACAGGCTGCTGTTCTGGTTATAAGCAATCGGCATGGCGTCTAACTGTCCCTCTGTGACACTCTTATTAACCGAAGGGATTCCTGACCGGCTGATGCTGTGCGGCTGAGCGTTTTCGATGGCGATGCATCCACCGTTCCGTTTTGCATTTCCGGTTTTCCATCCACGTGGAGCCCAAGCGTCGACACCAGCTCTGTTTCACATCCATCTTACACCTAAAAAAAAAAATACTAAATAAAAATAAGAAATAACAGGTCTCACGAGCTCTCGATGGACACTGGGTTTTACAGTATGGAGGGAGTGCATCCACTGTGCACTGCGAGCCTCTTAAATTAAAGACTATTTAGGAAAAAGAGCACGAGGCAGCCTGCGCTTTAAAGCTCATTTGCCAAACTGATTCTGTCAGTTGAACTTAGTTTCGTGCTGCTGGCTGCTACAGCTTTTTCCAGAACTCCTCCACTGCTTGTTCTGCTAATTCATAAGGGAGACTACTAGGGTCTATCCATTCTCTAAATAGCTTTACAGATTAAATTTTTAACTCCGCTCTCTTCTTGCAGACTCGCGTTACTGACAAAGAGCCGCATTGACATGTCAGCTTCCATCTTTTCACAGGAGAGAAGGATGTCTCCACACTCCATCTACTCAAAGAGCCCGGAAGGTTCTCCCACCCCCTCACTGCACGAGTTTGCCAGATCGGGTTCCACTATCGGCTCGTTTTTGTAGCTCGTTCATTTAATTCGGTTCTCCACGGCACTCCTTTTGAGTGCTAAAACCCACGTCTCCCAGCCATCTTCCACGCAGGCTGGCGTCAGGGCTGCATGCCGAGCTTTCTGAAGCGAAGGCTTCTGGGAATCGATGGCTGCTGGTTCCCATCTCGCGTTGCCTGTCTGCCTAGCATGATTTGTTTATGTCAAAACACAGGTAGTTATGTTCTGAAGGCCCTCACTCATTAAAATCTGCATTAAGTGCAAGACATATGATGTCACCCATCTGCGGGCACGAGGACGTCAATCTATATCGAATAATCATAAAACTGCTCTGCTCATCACAGATTGGTTGTCACTGAAACTCAGGAATGGTTATTAGAATATATATGCCATTAGTGTGTTGCTAACTTTTGTAACTGAAGCAGTGCTTTCATTAGTAGCATGAATATATTTTATTACACTGTGACAGCACTCGGGCGGCTTATTTTGCATATGCTCCCTGCTGCAGATGGACACTCGCTGTCACTGTGAGACCCTGATCTGCACACCATTAATATTCAACCTTTAACGGCACCAGCTCAGCACAGATTGGAGGAGGAGGAGCCGCCTGTAAACCAAGCTTTCTCATTGGCCTTGCAGATTACAAGCAGAACCACTCAGCATTCAGTACAGGTAAGACCGCCCCTTTGGCTGGATGAGATATTCCATTGTCCACATGCAGCCAGAAAGGGTTCACTTGTTAGCACACAGATGACCGGTTGAAACGCTATTCTTGTCTATAATGAAATATACTGATTGTTAACACAAAAACAGGACAAGATTTTGTTAACTAAAACACATATTGAGCATATGAACATGAGTAACATTTAAAAGTGCATATGCAAATTATGATGAAATGAAACATTTATTATGTTGTTTCTATTTGGTAATATTAGTTTGAAATCTGCCACATTCATCAGGAAAAATTAATGTAATGCACACCAATGGAAACTATCTGAACATTAAACACAAAAAACAAACATCTGGTGTATTTGTAAAACTAACTGCATTTATGAACATCATTACTGCCAACATCATCTCAGCTGGTACAAAAAACATTCTGGTACTTAATAATGCATAGTAAATTTTTAATATTTTATTTAAAGAGAAAAAAGGGTGGTCGAATATTTGTTGAAATAAATTGACATATTAGCTGTACTTGTGTTATGCTGGATTTTCAATTATTTTTTGCAATGATTTCTTTGTATCACAGGTTGTGCAGAAGATCTCATACAAAGCAATTATGTAATATATTACAGCAGCATGTCTAGAAGTAACACAATAACACTTCCAGAGACATCACCGATTTTACACCTTAGAAGTAGCGGTGACAGGTTTGTTCCCACATTACCGTGTTAGAGCCTAATAAAATCGGCCAGGGTGTTAATAGGTTTCAAAAAAGCGCAGCAGCATTTAGCTGAGGGCCATTTTGAGCTATGATAGCATGCTGGGGAAATGGACATTTCCCAATAACCGTAAAAAATACGCGAAAAATTGCCCCAGCTCTTGCAATACATTTATTCAGGACGTGCTGCGGGTTTGACAAATCGCCCTATTTGTACCCTGCCCCTATTCAGGCCTCTTCTGCTGTCTGGCATGTTTGCAGTTTTACCATCCTGCTCGTATTAGACCGGCATCATTTGCCTGCACGCTACAGCCTCAATTTTCCACACACGCGCCTTGACAGGTAAGAGAAAACACCAGCTTTTCACAAGTCACCCACCCTCCTCATGCCAATTTTAAACATTATGTATGTCTCTTATTGGCAGAGATACTCTACTAAAGTGCTTCTGCAATGGGACGTCCTGGCAGAACGAAGACCTGGAACAGACAAAAAAAACCGACGAGGAGTGTGGGGCCCCTCATGGTCATAAACAGTCAGTACACTAAGTATTAAATAAACAGAGACGCTGAAACAACTTGAATGTTCTGCTAACGAGCCAGTCAGTTACGATCTTTGAGTCTAACTATTTATTTATTTTTGAAACATTCAAAGAGGCTGTTTGGGGGCTGAAGAGACTTTTTGAGTGGGGCCCCCAAACACAAGAAGCCTACCCATGAACGGCCAAAGTGGGTGGTATGAGCTGAGAGCTATCCGCAGCCTCCTTCAGTGGCTCTCTTCATCTGTTCATCTTCATGTTCATTTACGTACCCAGTCCTCCTGGTCCACTATCGTTCCACTCCCAGTCCAGGCTGGTTTCCATGGCAGCCAGCCAGGGTATGCAAATGGTTGCCATTTCAGATTTTAAACTTGCCCGCTGAGGTCAGATCCTGGCCTGCCATGCCCACTACCCCTAGCAGCCTTCGCCGCTTCCTTTACATGCATTAACTTTAAGTTCAAGCAATTTCAATCCGGGATGAGCGACCAGGGTGCCGCTCAGCCACTCAGCTGCGTTAATAAGCCTTTGGCGAAGACCTACTGTTTGTGTTTCCTGGATATATTAAGAAATGCAGACTTTCCTCCATCTGAAACGGCTGCATTTGCATTTAAAAGCTGCATTATCAGTTACTGTTTCGGGGCAAGTGCATGCAGGAATTACCCAGGAGAGACGGGAAGCAGTGTTTTCTCTGAACCTGGAGACGATCCTCTACGACTTCCAATAACACCAATTTGGGGGAAAAAAACAGTTTTCGCTTTGAATAGAGAAAAAGGGCAAGTTAAGGAACGAGAGGAGGCGGGCGATGGTGCAGCCCATCTGTCAGAGGAAACGGGCTGTTTATCATGTCTGCCAGAGCTCCGTTTTGCCCTCTTTGTGCCATTAAGATGAGGAAATACGTGAGGCTCTGTTTGGAAAAGGGGGACCGGAGGCTTTGGAGGAATCTCGCACCTCTGTGGCGTCATGTTTGTGGCTTTTGCTTGTTTCTTTGCACAAAGGCTCCAACAGTTCATAGTAATAATCAGATTTAAAGGCCTGATTTATGGTGTGAGGTGTGCAGTGAGCATGCGGACGAGCCTCGTTAGCATAAACACAAGTTAACCCTAACAAGAGCAGTGCCTCAGGAGGAGGGTGTGGCTTTAACGTTTTCCCACCAAAACCGACTGGCTAGTCACGTGACAGGCCGGCAGACGGGATGTGCCTCTCGAGCCACACTCTGCCATCAGTCCGGGAAACCCACCCTCTCCTTTCAGCCTTACGGCACCGAAAAAAAAAAAACTTTCCCTTCTGCAAAGTTGTCACATCCGATCTGCGGCTGCTTTCGGCGGGGAAGGGGAATCCGAGGGGGTCACCGGATCAGCTGGTGCCTCAGGGCTCCTCGCCTGCAGTACAAAAGACTCGACTCAACTCATGTTAGTCATCGCGCCGGCCTATCAGTGGTGACGGACCGCCAGCTCAGTCCACGGACTAGCGGTGATAGCGGCCTTGAAATGCTAAGTGCTTAATTAGAGACCTTTCATATCACTTATCGGGGCCTCGTCTAACATAGCCCTGGGCGTTCTACTTTACGCACATCTCCCAGGAGTCTCCACCAACTTTATTGTGGTGACAAGTCAAAAAGAAACAAGTGGTTTTTAATCTTGTGGTAGCCTCCCCGCTCCTGCTCGCTCCTACATCTATACTGTATTTACATCAACATGCGGTCCTAAACCGGAGGTAATTAAAGGTACGAGAACGTTAACCCTGAAATTCCGCGATGCATCCACCTTGTAAACATTTTCAAAGTGATCACTGTGAGCTTGGGGGGGACTATCGATTAAGACAGACCTGTGGAATCTGAGGCCATAATGAACTTAAAAGAACTCTTTAGAGAAACCCCTGGATTTGAGGTCTTGGGGTCTCCCTTTCCAATCCAAGACTGTCACTTCCAAGGCTGTCCATCAACCTCCTGGCAAGTCCACATTGCATTTGTGCGTGAGAATAACGTCTTTTACACCATAGGGAAATCCAATAATGAAAATGAGGCTGTTTTTGAACCTGCCCTTGTTGAAATGTTTTATTTATTCATGGTTTCATGAGGTCTTGTAGGGACATGACAGTGCAGAGAACTGTGTAAAATGAGTTTTCTAGCTATTGTAGGCTGATGTGCCGACTTACTCATGAAAGTGTGAACCCTGCCGCTGTTATTGTTTGTGACAGCAAGGCAAAATATTTATAAGGAGGGCTTTCTGCTGGCTTTGCGTACTGCCAAAAGGGTTAGACAGAGTTGCCAAACTGCCAGGTAGCCTTCAGAAGACCTGTCCTGTTGTGTGTCTCCACAGTGTTCCCATACCTGCCGTGCCATTTATGCGGCTCCAAAACGCAACCCGTCCATAAGATGCAGCGGGAGGGAAAATTATCCCATTAACTGTTAGGTTTTTGTGACTCTTTCTTTCTTTTATTCAGTTATGAACAAAGAAGTAATAGTCATAAGTATTTTAGACATAAGTATTTAGCCATGAGGAATTCTGATGATCATTGTGATCAAAATGCAATTTTGCATAACAAAAATGCATATATTTTTTTTGTACGACAGACATAGAGTACATTGATGGATAGGTTAACAATCCATACAGGAAATAAAAACTAAAATGATTCATTAAAAAAATTGTGACATTTTGACCTTACCCTTTGGGTAAAATGGTGTGGAGTATCCACATAGGAAATGAGGGGTCAGATTTTGCGGGCAGGGAACCAAAGATTGACTGCAGCACCAAAAACTACCTCCCTGTGACTCTAGTGTGCTTCCATGCGGAGAGTTAGGGGGGCGCCCTTGCTGTTACTGAATGCAGCCCAGAGCAGAGCGCATCTGTCACTGAGCACGAGCCGGGATCCTGAACTGTGATGTGCTGAGTGAGTATTACGAAGGTGTAGCGACTGCATAACAGTGAGGCTTGTTCATGACACAGTGGTGGAACGCAGTCCTGGTTATAAAACACCACTCAGTACCAGCAAACGCTACACTGAGGGCTGGGAAGAAAATAGGAAAACACAAGAAAAAAAAAAAAACATAACATGCACAGACCCGTGTGCAGCTTGTCGGCCCACAAAGCCTGAGAAATGTCAAACTGCTGTTACCATGCACTCCTGCAGGAGGGGACGACTCCAAACAGAGTCGCAGTCAGCTACCCAAGCAACAAGCTGCGGAAAGAGAATACATGTGACAGCGTTAAGTATTTAAATTACAAAACATGAGTAATTGTATTCATTACAGTTACCATACAAATTGACATTGCCAAAATAGTTCATTTTCAAAAACATGTACACTAATCAAGAGATTGCTTTCAATTTCACTATACATTTTTTTTTTAAGTTTCAGGAGGGTGGGGGTGCTCTGCAGTGCTTGACTGGCACCCATACTCCGGAGTTAAACGTAAAAAAACACGTACTAACAAAAGAGATCGCATAAAAAAGTGCACAAGGCAATAGTTTGAATTCATGGAAATTCCACGAATATTTCACATTTAAGCAAATAAAAAAAAAACATTTTAGTGCAATGCGAGCTCTGCTTGCAGGCAGTCCTTTTGGGGGCTGCAGAATAAACCACTATTCTAAAAACATTCTGTTCGTCTTTTCAGTTATTCTACTTATACGTGAATATAAAATGATTGATGCACTTTTAATTAATGTGCAGTTCAATGTTAACTGTTTTTCAGTTGTGATAAAGTAAATGCTTTTGAATGTAAAATCAATTTTATAGTAACTAAGAAACTGATTTAATTAATTTATTACTTACATGGCAATTTTATTTATGTTCCCGGAAGCTCCGGGAGTCTCCCGCAAATTGACAGCAGCTCCCTGACACCCGCAAATGATGCGAAATGTCCCGGAAACCTGTCGTGCTTGTGGTAAAATTAGCCGGCAATAAGCGCTACAACCTTGTCCCAAATCTCCCCCAGATAAGCACTGCACAGCACCCCACCGTCCTGAAATCAATATACCTAAGGTAGGATGTCTGTAATTTAAAGCATTTGGATTGAGGTTCTACCTTGGAGTAATCTAACGGTTTCAAATTACATGTATTCAGTAATCTGTAAGGGGATACATTTTAAAAGTAACCTTCCCAACACCGGCAACAAGTCAGGCTCTGACGCCCGGAAGACGAGCAGCTGCTACCGTGGGGGCCGAAGGTTGCCGACTTTGGTCAGTAGGCTAATATAAGATCTGCAAACTCACTTACATGTATGTAAGAGTTTTATTATTTTGTAAATAGTCTATAACGTTTGCAAACTGCCCTTATGCTTTTAATGTAGGTAATTCTAGGTTTATAATAGAATAATATAAATTTGCTGTACGATTTCGTGCGTGAGAGTCTGAAAACGTACATTTTACGCCAGATGCGTGAGAGTTAGCAACTCCGTTATCGGCGTTTAGTGTTTCCCTTGTTCATGTTCACGAGAAAACATTCGCCTCCTGCGAGCGTCACGGAAACTCGACGGTTTATCGTGAGCGGACGCTAACGGCGAAGTCTCGCGCCGGCATTGGCGGGTTAGCATTCGGCCGCGAGGCTGCCGCAGCGGCGCCGGCCGGCGCGAGGCCCGCGAGACAGCGGGTATTTAAAGAAGTTGGAGGCACACAAAGCCCGGGCTGTCAAATGCTGCCACTGTGGTGACGCCTCCTGCTCTGGGGACTGTCGAAGCGCTGAGACAGCACAAGCGAAAAGGGCGAGCTTTTCCTGGAAGAAACACAAGAAAGTGAACTTCCAGCTCGAGCTGGTCGTCTTCCATGTTTATTTACCCAAGAATAATAATGCGTGTGTTTAATTCACGAGGGAAACCTTAAGAAACCTCTCCCCCTAAAGGCGAAGCCCAATCTGTGACGGGTTTACTAGCCTTATGGTCACACTGGTGCTTTTGGAGATAAATCATATCATACGATTACCTCGGACAGCTGTCTTTTGAGTGGAGGTTTGTATTATAACGGCACCGATAAATGCCCGACTGACACCCGTAATGAGAGACAGACAGATAAATATCATATCGGCACATCTTTGCAGCAGTCATATTTCTATTAAATCAAAAATCACTTATCTTCAACAAAGAGAAAATACTCCACCATATTTCATAAATGAAAATAATTGTAGCGGGTTCCTACTGCCCGTGTATTGATCCGAGGGGTCTGTGGTGGCGCAAGAATTTTGGACCGTGGCATTCTGCATTACATGTGCCCCCTCTAGTGGCCGAGTTTGTTCACAGCCCAAGGCGTGAACAAGAAGCTACGCAGTAGAAATGTACCCATTTAAGAATAACGCATTTACCACATGGTGTGACTATTTATTTATTCGGTCAAAAGAGGGATGTATGTACATATCGACTATCAGCAATAATTTTTTTAGAGCCTTAATGCTATATAAGTAGGAAGAACACAATCTGTACATGATGTGTACAGGAAGGAATTAATCTGCAGATGCGGGCAGAGAGAGCGGCACTCTCTGAAGAGTTTCCGCTGTTTAGATGCTTCTTCAGCGGGGTGGCTGTCGAGCCCCTCTCTGCATTTAATGCACTTCCCCGGTGACGCCCCGAGGGCTCTTGCGCTTGACAATTAATGGGAGGCGTCTCCAGGGATCGCTGTGGCTCTCCCTCTCTGACAATAAGCCATCCCCTCTCCCTGAAATGTTAAATATCCTGTTCTGACATGGGGAGCCCGCGGTGCGCAGCGCGTGCCGGGGACCAGGGCGGGCCCTCCGTATACGTCTAAACGACGTTAAGTTCACAGCGCCGGGCTGCACATGCCAACCACTCCATTTTGGCTGGACGGGGAGTGGGGGGGGGGGCAGGTGACAGTCCAGAAAGCCTTTGGAGTGAGATCTTGGGCTGTTTCCGATGGACCCCATGCCCAGTGCCATTCAAAGGGATGGAATAGGATGATAAGCTTTTTTGGGGGTGGGGGTGGGGGTGATGTGGCTGTTTGAGAGAGTGAAAATTGGGAAGGAAACCAGAGGGAAAATGAGAGGGAAACAGGAGGAAACTAGGAAGATAATGGGAGCTACAGCAGTGTCGGGGGCTGGGGGGGTTTCCTGGTAACAATAAGCAGGCCATGACTCCATGTGGGAATCCGTCACCCGTCAGTAGTATGTCTCTCCCTGTTATTCTCATCGGCTGCCTCCCCCCCCCATGCTAGATTTCATGCTGGATATTCAGTGCCTTTCGTTTATTTCACTGCAGATGAGCGAAACTCCCCCCCCCCCCCCCCCCCCCCCCCCCAACATACGATGGCGATCATGATGAGCTCCTCTGTGCGATCAGCTCACCTGCAGAGTCCGCCTGCTGTTCCAGTTCATGTGGTGGAATCACACCTCGTGAGAGACGCCAGGGGTTTTACATCCACCCGTCTCCTCCGATACGGACTGGGAATGACCGGAGTGAGCCCCGCCTCTTGCTGAAGATGGCCTGGAAAGAGCAGAAATCAGTCATCGATTTGTGGGGGAGAGATCTGACATGGAGTTTTTTTTTTTTTTTTTACAATAATGACCATGGAGGCTCGAGGTGTGGGGCATGATGGGTAGTGGGGCCGGCGGTTCACCTGGGCCCGCTCCGCTCATTAGCGCGGGCATGCATATTAATAGGCAGCCTGGACAGGGGTGGGCCGCACACACAGCAGGCCCCCCGTCTGGCTGCGGGCTTTTCTGGAAAATTACTTGAATTACTAATTGTGATGGCTGGGGCTCTGCCAGCTATCACCCCCCCCCCCCCCAGCTCGGCACTGTTCCGGACCCCCTCGATGTGCCACTACTGAACACGTGCTTGATTGCAAGGCTGGACGGGGTCTGGCACTGGGTGCCACTCAAATGGACTGTGCTGGGCCCTGTGCCCCTGCTGAGGATGAGCATCAGCGCCCCCATCTGACACCAGACTGACGACGGTAAAGTGCCGCTAGGGCTGCGTGGGGGGTGTCAGTCATTTCAAGCTATGCACTATTAGTGCAGTTTTTGTGTCCAGACATCAGGCCAAATCTTATTAAGAGAGTGAAGATTGTTTTTTGTGACACAAAGAATATATGTCGATGATAATTAAAAGCACAATATTAAATGACGTCCTTATCTATCTATATAACTGTCTGTCTGTCTGTCTCTATCTATCTATCTGTATAACTGTCTGTCTGTCTATCTATCTGACTGTCTATGTTGTACATTTAATTTCCTCCCTGACAATCCTCCTCCAGCCAGCATTCAGGATCTGTATCGCCACATGAGAGGCACTTTCCCATGAATCAACAGCTCTTTGTTTTGGACGCACGGCAATCTCCATCACCAGCTGAAGACTGACTGAGGAGGGTGCAGTGATGGGCGGGCACAGGCCCGCGGGCCGGTGGCAGGACACCGTCACCACCCGCCTGACCGTTTGATGCGGGTGGAGCCGGTAATTTGTATTATTAAAGCGCTTACAGTCAGGCGGCGTGGGCCTTCTGCCCCTGCCCCGGCCGCCATGCCTGCGCTACCCTGAATATTAAAACCTTCCTAATGAAAGCCTCTCTCAGCGGCTCACATTCCCACACCACCAGACATTTGCCCATCTGTCTGCGCTGTGTCAGGAAGGCCCGCTAAGAAGCATCGCTACATTAACAATAAGGCAGGGGCCGCCTGGTTATAGCTCCCACCCCATCACAAAGGGGGCTCCAGGTTGGCCTATTCCGCAGACGTGTGGCGGGCAGCCGCCTCGTCGCTCGGCACCCGTCTCTGAAGGACGTGCTTTGCTGCTGTTTTTCCTTTGTAGCTCCATATTTATATTATTCACACAACTGTATCCCCGAAGTGCGGATAAAATCAATACCATCAAGGTCAATTGTGGGTTGTAACTTGAAAATAGTGAGCGCCTCAGTTCCTGTGCCAGACGCTGGGCCTCCATGAGCTCCCCGCTTTGAAGCCACGCCGGGTTCAGCGGGCTCCTAATTCAGAAGAACGCTGGCTCGTGGATGTCTTGCGCGTGAGCGGCGGTCTGCATACGCCATGGATGTGTGCTGTACTTGTATGTGTGCTGTAGATCATGCCCGCAGCATCCTACCCGAAATTGTACGGATCATATGTTTTGGAATCCGTGTGCCATTCACAAGCCATGTGACACATTTACATTCTGTTTTTTTTAGCAAATGCAGGGGTGATGCCAGGACATGATCCTTTGGGGGGCGCAGCTCCCTGAACAAAAACCTCCCCTACTTCCCTCGGATGAGGGGTTTGGAGGATTGTGGGAGAGGTCCTATTTTTCAGGGGGGGCGAAGCCCTTGTAATTTGGGTCTAGAACCTCCTATGATGAGACGCTTATCCAAAGCAAAGTGCATTTGAAAAAGCAGGGTTGGTAATGGCTTTGCTTAAAGACCTCTGCAGCAAAATCACTCTGGTGGGATTTAAACCAACAACCTTCCTATCACAGATATGGAATTTAAACCCACTGGGCCACTCAACACTTCGCATGTGATATCCTGATGGTCCATAAGCCAAACACCAGATATCAAGAACAGCCAAGTTTAATTAAACTATATGGATGTGAAAATGCTTGGTAAATGTATCACATATATACAAAACACAAAGAAATTCATCTCTTTGCTTTTAAAGTAAAGTTTATGCTTCATGGCTTTAGAACAGAGTAGGCAAAGAAGACGACTGAGGTCCTTTGATTTAACACACAACACAGCTGCCAAAAGATGTCACCCTGGCAGAGGGTGGATCTTAAAGTGACAGTCCACCCGATTTCCCGAGGTCTGACAGCCGAACTCTGAGGATTGAGTGAAAGCGGCGGACATCCGTCTGTCAGGGTGGCGCTAATGAGTGTTACACGTATGGAGGCCACGAGAAGATAAGGACCCAAGGAACTGAATTTATTTGTCCTGTCACGACATGGCGTGTAGATCAGGGTCTCCTGTCTGAGGCAGTGGCCTTTACAGCAGGAACAATGAAGGCGTGGTTGGCTTTTTATTAGCTGACCATGGTCGCAAACATTAAGCCGATATACAGCTAAAGGAGCAATGCAAGGCTAGCCGGCTAACGTTTTGCTGAATCGGCGCAACATAATCAGTTACATGGCAATCAAAGGTTCCCTCTCACCCCCAGTGTAAGGCCAATTATCCGGTATACCTTGTTGTTAAATCCTGACATTTTTACCGAGTCACGGGCGTGTGACCCACATGCTCTGTGTGTCTGCTTTGATTTATTCTGACACTGCAAACATCCATTTCTATAGATAAGGATGTGTTAATATTAGACCAGCTTTATTCTTCCAAAAAAAGGTTTCCTTCTGATGCCTGGGCTGTTTGCAGTGAGCAATGTTGATGTGGGTTCCTCGTAGCCGTGAGACCACTGCGTTGCCATGGAAACACCCCCCCCCCTCCTCCAGTGCCGCTCTGCTTCTTCCCGCGATGAATTTGTAAGCCCTCTTGTCACCACCGCGGTTGCAGCTTATGAAAACGCTCCCGATCCGCGGCCTTGATTCGAAGAGGGAGGCGCACATCGGCAAGCCACTCGTCGGATAGGAGGCGGGAAGCAACCTCGGCACCCCCCGGGTCTGCGCTGCACGCATTAAAGAAGAGGGGGGCACCATGCCGTGCTCCCCGTCTCTGGGACTGCAGCTTCCTGTCACGGCAGCAGGAGGTTGCCAGATATATGGCGGAGGGCACCACGGGGAGCTGGGGGGGGGGGGGGGGGGCGACCATGAATCTCAGTGTGGAAACACAACACTGACCTACCAAAACTCACCAGTAACCTGCATTACAGGCGCCACACATCACAGACGGGTAACATGCTTTCTCCCTGCAGGCCAGTAGAAGCCATGCTGATGTGGTGCGGTGTGAATCTAATATGTGATCCGATTTCTACACGTGGGGGCGAGGTATATGTGAGCTGGGGCACAGCAGCTATTGTGATGTATTAATGGCAACAGAGCGTCACATTGTCATCAAAAGGCTCTTTGTTAGATAAACTCATTTTGCTATCCGGCTACAAATTTTAATACAAACAGCATAATGTGTCAGTTGTTTGGGAAGCCGGATGTTAACAGGCTGGTGTGAGGAGACTCGGGGAGAAGCCGTCAAGCGGGCGACGGCAGAGCGATGACAGCAGTGCAACTCTACGATTTAAGGAATCTGAGGCGGGCAGCTTCTGGGCTCATATTTAAAATAAATTACTCTGCTGAGGCTGAGCCCAGGAATGTGAGCATGCTTCTTTTGTACTGTACTCAGCATTGAACAAAGCACTGCTTTTTGCTGGCACAGATACGACATAGTATTAGTTGTCATCTGCTGTGGGCGTGTTCACCCTCGGTGGCCACACCCACCTCTGCCTCTCACTTAGTATTGGTGGGCTAGCCTCTAGGGCTGGTGTTATTTCTCGGTTCTCTGGTACTAGTTGGTTCTACCTGGATTTGTTTGATTTGTACTGGCTTTGGCTTTCCGCCTGTACTCTGGTTCCCATTTGCTTTTCTCCGGTTCTTTGTTTGTTCTCCTACCCCATCTTTGACTAAACCCTTGCCAGCTCAGCCCTTGAGTCCTGTTTAGCCGTCCCTGCTACTTACCTCACAGTCAGTGGCTCCAGCTCTGTCAGTACTGGGCACTCGGAGGCTCACCTGCTAAAGATGAGATGCCTGAGAAGCAGCAGACCCAGCCACATGGGTGTGTGCACTTTGTGGTGCGACCTTCTGCCTGCATCAGTGTTCCCTGTTAATGAAGTTTCATCTTTGTTGAATCCTGTCACTGTAACACCTGGAGCCTTCTTCTTCAAGCAAAATTGGAGGTTATATGATGTGTTGGCAGTTAAGGAATTTGGAAGTGTGGTGAGATTTCCCAAACTTTCATGAAAATGCATTAGATGTGTCAGTAGGCGGTCACAGGATGGCATTCTCTGAATGATGCTTCATGGTGATTCTCGGGGACAGGAGAGCTTTCACTCTAAGTTTATTTGTGTCAGTTTACAGGTTGCAGACAACCCAGTGGGTGCAGTTTAACAGCACTGACTTGCCGTCTGTGTTTATGTGTCAGTCGGCCTGATCAATGGGCTCCATTTATGCTCTTGTCATGGGACAAGGGCAACGTCTAACCCACTCAAGCACAACACGTGATTTACAGGTGTGAACAATAATTAACCAAGGTTGTCCTGTTTCTGTGTGAGAAGGACATGAAAAGACAGAACTTGTTTCAATATGATTATGTGTTTCGAATGGCAATAATAATGAGGTACTTTTCCCTGGCCTATAACCCTTCCATTTTACTTATTGTGTTCATTTATTATTGTGTTATTGTGTTTATTTGTTCAGTACAGTATGTGCTGTTAGGCTTAACGCTGTAACTGGTTCTAAGGGTCCTGAGGCCTAGATTAAGTGAAGGGTGGATCCCAATCCTGAATGAAATATTCTATTACAGATAACTCAATCCTTGTCAGGTCCAAATAGGTTAGAGGCATCAATATTCTTGACTTTGAAATGATTAGCACATGGTCTTTTGATTTCTAAAATAGTTTATTTTTCTGTATTTACATGCTCACATAGTTTCATAATAGCGGATATGCACAGATCATCTCGAGCACAAGATTATTCATATGTATTATTATTTTGAAGAGAGGTTTGGTGGTTTGGTTTGCAGTTTATGGGGGTAGTGCAGCATGCTGACACAGTGCAGATAATGCCTTAATGTGAAAAGAATGGAGAGTTGGGCGTGACATTAGCTGTGAGTTTTCCGAGCAAACCTCTGAATGATAGAGACCACAGAGGCAGCGCTGTGTCAGTGATGACACAGGTGACAGGCGACCCACCGTGTAACGACATTTCCGAGGCAGTTGCCAGCGCTGGGGTCAGTCAGGGGTCAAGGCGCTAATTGGGGTCACGCAAAGGGCACATTGTGAAGGAAACATGATGGGGCAGACAGGCATGGGGGTGGGCAGCTGTGCCAAGGTGTGGCGTGGGTGCATCTGGGTAAAAGCATTCTTCGAGATATTGCTATGAAAGAAGGTGTGGTTCAGCGTAAAGGTTCAGCAGTAAAGTCTGCCAGTGCCGATCTCTATAAACAACTAATTAAAATGTCACTGGAAATATCCGTGCCACTGGAACGAAGATAAAGTCCATTTAAACTGAGCTATCTTAAATCTGACAAATTATCCGGCTCAAGAAATCCAGATCAAGAAATCTGGCTTTGTGATACATGCCCCACATGTTAATTATACACATAAGTCATGTTTCATGTAAAAATGCTAAATCCATTCAGAAATCCATGTCACTGATGAGCTGTAGTTGTTATGCGGGTTTTAATCAGACATAAACCCAACATGCAATATGGTGAATTAACCTTCAGCTAATCAGTTACTCAGCACTGAACACAAACTCTGAGTGAAACGGGAAACAAGAAACCCGGCAGATGCACAGACAGTAATTCCTTTACACAGGTGGCCGTCAGCCGAAACTATCTCCTGACACATCTTGCCAAATATGGTTTGATCACCACAGCTCTGGGAGGCGACTGATGCTCCGTTTCATTCCTCAGCACTTGTATGTATCATCAGCAGCATCTTTAAAAGTCATCCCCACAGGGATGAAGTCTGACACTACCTTCCAAAATGGCAATGGCAGATAGGAGGATATTTACAGCTGCATTGGCAAATAGGTCTTTCTTTACAACTGCAGTGCCAGCCAGAGGATTATTTGTTTACAGCTGCAGCAATAGCCTTCGGAATGTTTGTTTACAGTGGCCGTGATAGCCAGAGGACCTTTTTTTTTTTTTACAGCAGCAGTGATAGCCAGAGCACCATTTGTGTACAGCTCCAGTGATAGCCGGAGGATTGTTTGTTTACAGCTGCAGTGATAGCCAGAGCAGTGTTTGTTTACAGTTGCAGTGATAGCCATCATGACTAATGGTCTGGCTGTGTGTCTTGTACACCAACAATGCTCCATTGAGACACCAGCTCATTAAGATTCAATGACTTGTTGATCATTGCTGACCAAAATAAGAGCACGTGTGCTGTGTGCAGAATGAAGTATGTGCTATTATTTTACCTAAACTCTAATGCTCCAGCTTCAGTGTCCATATTTCCTAAGAAGTCATTTTAGGAACGGAATTAGATATTCGGATTAAAGTAGTATCCTGTAATGCTACTGGAACATGGGTGAATGGATTCAGTTAAATTCAATTTAATTTTATATGGTGCCTTTCACAACACAGTCACCCCAAAGCACTTGACAAGAGTATGTGGCAATACATCATTTATTTAAAATGGTGCACGGAAAAGGGAAGAGGGAATGAAAGAATGCCGGAAAAAAATGGAGGAGAGGAATCAGAAACCTCTAGGGGTCCAAGGTGGACTGGCTGCCCTACTCCCCCGGGGCACGCTGACATTATAAAAACCAGAGAAGATGAGTCTGCTTTAATAAACGTAAAGGTGTAAACTGTGGTCAGAGTCAAAGTCCATCGGGATTCCATCAAATAACCTTTAAAATTGATAAAGTTAAGCACATTTAAACAGAAACTGAAAAAAATACAATGACTTACTCAGGGCTAATTATCTATATATTTATGATGCATGTTATATATCAAGCCTCATAAAACATACATATATAACCATGCACTACCCAGAAAATGCTGAAGAGTTACAAAACAGAATATGATTGCTACATCTCATAATATTATATACAATGCACAAATGTCAATGCAGTGTTTGAGGAACAATTAACCATGAACCAGTATCTTTCAAAGTGGGCATAAGCTCCCAGTGGCTGTAAGGAGCTGGAATATGCAAAATGTTGCCATTTACTCGCATTTCCACTTTAGAATGAGAGAGTAAACACCGCGCAGCTTCTCTGCTCACTGATGCCTCTGTGTCTCTGAGTCCTGCTACATTTAAGAGTCACTGTCTTAGAGTCCCTCCAGACATTTAATTCCTATTGACTTTTCCGAAAGATAAAAAGTGAAAAACGTCGTGTCTAGGAAGTTTATTAACTGGACAGTTTGAGGCAAACGGTTCCTGGCTTTTTAACGTCACCACCTTGTTCTAAAATGCTCCGTCTCATGAATTTCTGCGCTTTGCCTTAGATTTTACAGATCAATATGTTCCTCTCCATTGCCTGAATGTTTAATGTTTTCGAGTCAATGTGCTTTTATCAGTCCAGAAGCTCCATCGAGTTATTGTGTGGAGAATCACAGATTCCAGAGGACGAGTGAAGGAATGGTCTTGCATTAATGGAGGCCGGGCACATATTAGGCTGTGCGATAACCTCCTAGTGTCGATCATTGATGTTAAAAGGGTAGTGCTAAAAAAAGAAGAAGGTCATTTAAAAACATGTGTAGATTTACAGAGGAAAAAGATGATTACTGTAGACAGCAGATGGCTGCAATGTCAAGCATCCTTGGAAGGATTCGTTTTCAACCACAAATCCAGTGAAGGAGGAGAGGATAAAGCATGAAACAAAGGAGGAAGTAATCCAAGCGCCGACTCGGAGCGAATGGCGATGCGCTCGTGGGGGACCTGGTGCTGACAGCCGCTGATGAAGCATGAGCGCATTCATGCGGTGCTGCAGCTCCTTGGCGTGTCGAAGATGAACCTTGAACTGCGACAGACAGCATGATTTTGGCTGTTACCTGCCTGAAAAACCCAGAATAAGCAATGGAATCCAAGTGATCAAAAATGAACAGGCATGTATGTATTTCGAGTTGGAAGAGGGAAAAAAATGATTCCTTTAAGGAACCGCATATCCTGAATGACATGTCACATTTTGGCTGGTGCACAGCTTGTCCTGGGTGCTGCAGTGAATTTCGCATGAAGAAGTGAGCTCAGGGGGAGATTCTCCAGCTTAAGTCTGCAATCGCATGTTGATCTGCTGGAAATTCACATGTGCATGTGCTGAGAGATAAAAAATGAATGCCTTGCACCATTTTTAGGAGTGTGGACATTTCTTCCTGGGACCAGGAGCTGTCAGACGGAACTCTGCCAGTCACATGGTATTGAACAATCTTTAAGAGACGTTCTGCTTCAGTGAGCCAAGGTCACTAATGCCACATACCTGACAGGCAAATATTTTCATTGTTAGAACCAGCTCTGGGCACAGGCCAACCCCGTAGGAAAGACCAAAGAATCAGCAGAATTACATGGAAAAAAAGAATATGGCCGAGATCAGAACAGTGAGATTCCCAGCTGATACCAGGGTTCCGTGCACCTGTTCTGTTCAGAACAATGAGATTCCCAGCTGATACCAGGGTTCTGTGCACCCATTCCATTCTGCAGTAAACTCATTTGAAAGGGTGTGAATCCTGTGAAGGGTCTATGTGACAGACATGTGTTGGGAAGACAGATGATCAGGATGCCAAAGCAAGGGGCAAAGCAGTTCCTTAACACCTAACAACACTGCTGTTACTGTCACAATGGATATCACTGTTCTGCAGGATTTTGGGGGAGCCACTTGTCCTATTAAAGGTTGCTGGGGTCTGGAGCCTATCCAGAAACCTACAGGCACAACCAATTACAGTGCACTTCGGTGACCAATTTTATATTATTCTTTATTTTAAAACCTTTCTTAAACACAGTAATTGTGTTTAACTTTTCCAGAGAGTCACTCTTACTTGAGAAGAGGCCATTCTGCACATATGCAATTAATATGGCTATCCATTTAATTAAATACGCTGTCTGTTTTTGGGGTGGCAATAAGAAATCAAACCAAAGTTTGGAAAAATGCCTTTCGTCGTGTAAACAACAGCAATGCATCAGCATTTTATTATATATATTTATGAAGATACAGAGACAGCACATTATTAAGTAGCATCTCCCAGTTCTAACAAACAGGCATCTCTGAAACAGGGAGACGCACATTCTAGACGATTTTTTTCCCAGATGGCTTTTCTCTCTGGTGTTCGTATGAGTTAAATGCCCATTTTACCTTGTACAAGAGAAACCATGGCCCCACAGTATTAGGCCCTATTTATGAACAAAACACTTTTATTTAAGAGATTATAGAAGGATTACGTGATCAAAGCTGTCAGATGTATAAAAGAACATGCAAGTGTAACCTTTCACTGAGTACATTTAATATTGGAATCCATTTTGTACTGATAGAATGCTGAAGGTAATCCCATCCCTCAGGTAGTTGCCTGAGGGTCCTTAAACACACACACTCCTCAAGGCGCACTCTGGTGGCTGAAAGCAGCACTGCAGGGAGAGGATAGAGGTCAGAGTGGCACGTAAAATGCGGACAACGGCAGATGAATTTCTTGTGTTCCGTTGACTAACAGCAGATTGACCACGTGTGTTCAGATGACAAACATTACCGGTTGTAAGTTTGTCAATAGCACGAATTGGTTGCGTTTAACTTGAATCAGGACAAGCCAAAGGTAGGCGATTCTATTAGGACTGGTGGATAAAAAATATTTTAGTAAAATGTATTATTATAAATGACCTGAGTGAGTTCCTCGTGCAGCGTCAGATTATAGTCAGTTGGAAACAACACGCAAAGGCAGTGGCAGTTCTTAAATAATACAAACGTGACTCGCCCCCGTCACAGCACAGACATTTTGCCGATAGGTGTCTCAGGTCGAGGACCGTATATACAGCAGGGCTCATATGGGCAATTTGAGGAGATCTTAAACAAAACTGACCGTGGATTCAGCGTGTACAAACCCCTTACAAAAATAGGAAAACCGTGCTGTTATAACAAATTCCATTCAATGAAACTCCCCGTATTTTCAAACTTCCGTTTGCAAAAAGACTTAATAAAACTTCCCGGTCTGCGCCTGTTCCTTGTTCTCTGTAAGCACCTATTCACTAGCTCCCCTCGGCTTCCGCCTCCAACTCCGCCGCTTCTAAACCTCATCCACTCTCCACTTCAACTCCTCAGAGGCTCAATAAACAGCCTGTCACTCTTAAACATGTAGAAAATGTACCATTGCCTTCCGAAAGACACCACTGTACAAACCACACAGATTTTGCATTTTACACACTGATGAACTTCTCAGTCTCGCTTGGCACTTGGCAGTATTCCTTTATTACATTTCATTATATCTCTTGTATTATTTGACGGAGATGTTCTATTCCTCCTCGGTTTTGTAACTCAGTTGTCCGTTTCTTGATTGATGTTAAGAATATATTTGCCTCGATCTTACCCCAGTAAAACCGCGACTAAATAAAAGCGACAGTCGCTCCATAAACTACTAGACTGAGAGATGTTTATTACAATAACAGTCAAAACCTGAGTTTTAATCCAAATAGAAGGGTGGAAGTGTAGCTGACAGTGAAATGGGCACTTACCACTGAATTTCTGGTGATGAATGAAGCAATGTACTTAGTATTACATGAATTGCTAATAGAAATGAGTTTTTTTGCGACTGATACACTGGTCTCACGCCATTAGAAGTGCAAAAATTATGAGTTGTCGTAGATCACTAATAAAGAAATTGCATGCACACGGTTCACATGAATACAATGATTCATATAAATCTTTTGGCACACTGTTATCTCCCAGGTTAACAGACGCCAAAGAATTCTCTTACATGCGTTCTTTCTACATACGTATTTACTTAATTAATCAAATTTAACCGCACCTAAAAACAAAGGGAATGTTTTGACCTTCAGTCTTATTTTAGATACGAATTTATTTTGGGTTCAATCTTTGTCTGTTTCATTTTCGGAACCAAAATGAGCCCGTTTAGCCATTTAAATGCATGAAAAGTGTCAATCTCTCCTCCTAGGTCTCTAACCAACTGTATCAAATTACAGGAAGAATCCATGGACTATAAAACCTCTCTGTGGTCTGGACCTCTCTCGTGGCCCGCTGGAGCGCTGTTTACACACAGTTACGCTGTCTGACATGGTCATCATTAGTAGCGAATCATGCTAAATTAACATCGTGTTTATGTATCTCTAGGAGGGAGCTGATCCCTTCTTCCACCTGCCCACTCTTGCTTACATGCTCGGTTTCTTTCTAAGCAGATCCAGTTTGGGCTTTCTCGCTCAGGTTAAGAGCATAAATAATTCCATCAGTTTATAAACTGTTCTTAACTTTAAACCACAGGAATAAAAATCACAGCAATGTATCAACAGGTGGGTCCCTGTTTGTGCGGAATGCTACCGTCTAAGCATTATATCTACAGCATTTCCCGGAAAATAGTGCACATTATTGATTTTATACGCTTTCGAGATCGGCGACTAGGAAACATGCAGTGTATCTTTTATGATATGTTATTTACATATCTATTTATTATGCCAGTCAGCTCGATCACAATTTATTATGTCAGAATGATTACAAAATAAGAACAAAGGCCTAACACGTAAATGGGAAAATTTCTAGGTAGTAGAAAACTTTCAGCGACTGACAAAGCCTTCGACCACATTATTAAGAAACACATAAATAAAACATATGTCATGTTACAGTTAATTATTCTAGTTTTGTGTGATGCACTATTACCACCACTCTGCCCTGCATTAATTAAAAATGTTAGCAATTTAAGTTTTAATTAATCAATGAATAGACAACGTGTTGTTAACCCGCCGACTTAGTTGTCTGTAATCTCTCATTACTGACCTCTATTATTGGACTAATTGCAAAACGCAATACTGTACTCTAAGTGTCCGTTAGGCTGTCTGTGAGGACAGATCGGCCTTTTAATTATTGTCCCCTTTCGGTTTCACTTGTCTGTCCCTCAATGAATGTCCCCATTGAGCTTCATTCAGTCGTGCGGCGATGCGGTGCGGGTGAAGCCGGCGTCGGAAGGTGAGGCGGGCGGCCAGATCCGTGCAGCCCCCGCTAGCCACCCCTGCCGCAAACCATACCTGTCTGGAGGCGCATCATGTTTGATCTGTTTATGCGCATATGCGCAGATACTGGGAATCGTTCTTACGTTGCAGAATGGGGATATTGTGGGTTTTATCGGGCAATAACACATCCCGACGAATGATACTTAAGGCGAACCTTGCTCAAATACACTTTTTATACTTACCTGTTACAGACATACAGGCAACAGGACGCCACCAAAACGCCCAGTTATGAGAAATATTACCTCTATAAGTTTAAATCCATCTGCACAAAATACTATATTACCAGAAACTCCGTTGTTTGACGCCCCACTGTTGGTGCGGAGCAGTAGGGGGTATATAATAAAGTTAAACACTCAGGCCGAGTTATGGTTTTGCCTTGTCGTGATCTTTATGTGATAAATGCATATATTACTTCCCCAAAACGTGAAATATAAATCCGTCCCAAGACAAATATGAGTGCAAACATATTGTATCAGTACATTATAATAGGCTTATTATACGTATTTTATTGGATTAACTTATCTAACTGAAAAACACTCTGTACTATTAGTGGCGTGGAAAAATAGTCTTTACGCATATATTTATCATTAAGCAAAACAATGCGCTCTGGATGAAACGGTCTATGGACGGGATAGTTACTACAGATTAAATCACGAACAAGCAATCATTTTCATCAGAGTTATTGCCGTTTTTAACGTCACTTGTATGCTTGGATTTCACCGGCCACCTGTTACCAATATTCTTACACCTCAAGTCATCTCAAAATAATTTCTTGCTAATCTTTCAGCAAAGCAAGCAGCGACTGACGCCGATGCCCCTCCTCCCCCGGACCGAAAAGGATCCCCACGATTAGCATAAAAAATGATGCCGTGTTCATTAATGATTTTATAAGTAGGTCACAGCACACAAGTCGGTTTGGCACTGTTTCTTAATGACATGCTGTTATAATGGCGCCCTAAATGCTGATTTCTGTAAGGTAACGGACAGTGTTGTGCAGAGCTTCGGTGAATCCGATAGGCGTGGAGGCGACTCTGCAAGCCTCTTGTGGAAAGTAACAGACAGGCGTCTAGGAAATGTGAACGGCAGCGGCGACTTTCTGGGGGTGGCGAAATGGGACTATTTTGGCGCCTTAGTCGTACATAAGCAGTTGCTTTAAATTGGAATTTAATCATATGATATATATATATATATATATATATATATATATATATATATATATATATATATATATATATATATATATATATATATATATATATTGAATACAATAGTTAATTCAATTTCATTCAAATATATTGAACAGGGGTACGTGTTTCATTAGACACAGCATAATATAACCAACGCAAAAAGCCTACGTTTGTAATGTAAATACAATGGGAAAACGAATTGTTTCGTAGATAAAATATACTTTCTCTAGAATTTTCTCTAACTACGATTATGTGTTGAAATGAAATGCTGAAATGTACAAAATGTATTTCAGGATTAGGCGTCCCGTTACGTAGAAAACACTGATTAAAAATATTAAAGTCTTGGGGTAAAAAAACCTTTATTTTAAATTTATTTTTCACTTTTTCTGGAAAAACCCTCGGAGACATGTGGCGTCCATTAATGTTATGGATAAAGGAAGAAAACACGATTGCTATGCCGGTTATTATTGATACTGGTAATGAGCAATGTTTATGAACGTTTGTAGATTTTTTCCCCCAAATATTAGTTGATGATTGAGTTTATTTTATGAGTACTGTTCCGGAACTGCATTCCCACTGTTGCATTGCGTCTTCCACTGGAGACCCAGTTATGGATTTTCACAGATGCCTTAAACTGCAATATTATCTTATAAGGAAGTAACAACATAACACAATATCCTAGTAAAAATAAATGTTTGCTAACGACTGGAAATGTGTCTTTGTTACGTTCAAGTCGTAATGAAATAATCCAGTTAGCGCATAATGAAGCTTAAGGCATATTGAATGCAGTGTCCCTTAAAGAAAATGCTAAATTTCTGGAAAATATAATTGAAAGGGGATGGATGTTGTAACCTGGATAACAGACCCCTCGAGTGTCGCGCTTCCAGCACGAACGTCCAAAGCAGCAGACATGCTGAACAGATGGAAGGAATCCTGAGCAGCACGGTGCATATGGCACTGCGGCCCTCGAAGCAGAAGCTATGCCTACCCTGTCCTGAGCTCTATTGACAATGTCCACCCTGCAACTGGTACAGCGCTTCTGTACGGTACGCATTGCCTTCGCAGACTACAAGAGACGCTAATCCCTCACGTGTGACAACTGGGCATCACCCGCATTCTGTATTTTTCACGGAGCCGGGGGCAAAACAATTGGATTATTTCACCCAATACCAAACAAAGTCGAGCTCACCAAAATTTAACCTAATGATCATTTTTATAAATATCAAAATGAGTGTCTTTGTAGCATCATCAGGACATTTCGGGTTCAAACTTTTAAAATTTTATTCAACAGTATTTACTAATAATTGACATTGAAAAAAATTAAATTGCAAAAAAAAAAGATTTGATTGGATATTATCCCAAAAAGAAATGTTATAAGATAATTATTAATAATTTAACGATAACAATATATTAGCTATTATGTTAATGTTAAGGCTAAAACGCGAGGAAGTCCAAAATCAAGTTCAGGTTCAACATATAAAATAAAACTACTACAAAAACGCCAAATATGGAATTGAAAACAGCGGCTGACGTGCTGTGTTTTGATCTTTATGTTTTCGGCCTGTCCCATCGTGCGCTTCTGGATGGATCCAGCCTGACTCATTTAAAAGTGGAGCACGTCGACGGGAGCTTGAGCACACTTAAAAAACGGAGCACACCCAGTCTAACTGGAGACTAACCTCAGCAGAAACCCGTCAATGGACGGCGGCGAGCGCGCGGCCTCCTGTCGGAATTTTATTTCCTGCTCCTTTATGTGGAATTAAGTGTATAACATCTTAATTCGGATTATATGAAGGATGTATTATGTTTATGGTTTCCTAATTAGTACGTATATATGTTTATATTTTGGGCTACACAGCAGAACGGGAAAGTAATGTTGTTCTTGTCTTTCTTACTAATTTTAGGGTTATTGGAAAACATTTTTGCAGGTGGTGGGGCAGACATATTTAACGGCAAGATAGACCATCCCACCATAAAGTGTAATTCGGAAGTACTGTGCATTTCATAGTAATTATGGGCTTTTAGAAGCCAATTAATATATACGTTCCGCATGAGATTTTACTCACACAGAGACGTAGCCCTGTAGCAATTGCAATTTAAAACATATTTTATGTCTCATAAATGCCTATAAAATAGAAATTAACAAGCGCTTGAGGGATTCGATTTAAACATGTTTAGAAAAGGAAAACGAAAGCAGGCAGGTGAAGTCCCTCGTCATCCCTCCCGAATGTGAGTATTTCTGAGCAGAGTGCCTCCCCCAGGCGCGTGCACCAGTTGCCCTCTTCGGCAGGATATATACTGGAATATTCTTTTGTCCTAAAACATCCAAAGGTACCTCCCAGTTATATTCTACCAGCCTAATAAAACGTGGTAGAAAGTGTAGCTATGACTCCCGCACACGACTGGATAATCACACTTGGACATGCACACAATGGAGTCAAACTAGAGTCGTGTGCCATTGTCGATGCACACAAAGGCGGACGGGACGAGTGACACGTCCTGTTAGACTGCTTGAACAGATATCGAAAAACCCGCCAAAGATTAGTACAGATTTTACAGAAAAGTTTCATGTTTAGTCGCCCGATGCAGATTACAAACCGATTGGACAGCTGAAACACACGCGCGCGCGCGCGCACACACACACACACACACACACACACACACGCACACACACACACTCACACACAAGCACAGACACACTCACGGGGCATAAATAACGTACATAAAAATGTGATAAAATACACTGTTCTTTAATATTCACGAATATAGGCAAATTATTCACTTTAAAATCATGTTTTTCGTTCATTAAAGTAGGCAAAATAAACAAATCGCATTAAAAATAAAACATTTTCGATATATTTGTTGCAAATAAACCCCCGTAATACACTCAAATCCCCACAAATTTACTTTTAGCAAAATAAATGATTACGCATATATCCGTATTAGACATGACTGTGTTAATAATATCTCTAACTTATTTAATATAATTTTAAAAACAGTATAAATCGTAGTTTATTTGCTTTCCTAGTTGCTGGTTAAAACGTCGCCTATAGCATCAGCGATCCTTTAGGATATCCCTTAAAAAAGTATTATAAATGATAAAACGGTGATTGTCTAATTTATATTAACGAAGGAAAAAATATTTGTTTCAAAACAATTAACTTAAGTGCAATATCCACAAAATGCAACTTACAGTTCTGTTGAAAATCCAAAAAATGTAATGTCAATGGTTGCCGTGAAGGTACATCGAAGAAACCAGAATCATCCTAGCAAAGAAAACACAAACGGTCAAAAAGAAATGTCCGCAAAAAATCACAAAAAATGTTGAAAGAGCACTTGGTTCCTTATTAGGCGAAGATACAATATTTATTCCTTGTCTCCTGGGATGAAGCTCCTCCATCTATTGTCCTCCCATTCCTCTGTGCTGATGCTTAATTTTCAAAACTTCTATATTACCAAGGGACCTACGACATCAGCCAAAGAAATACCCAGCAAGTACAAAATCTCAACCAGGCAGCCGCTTTTGTGCAGAGGGGAAATTCATTTCATCCAGGTTTTAACGGCTCCGAGAGAGGAAGTCTTATTTTTGACTATCTATTTTGGATTTTAAAATAACTGAATTTATAGCGCAACAAACCGGGTTATTGGATCGCGAAAATGTCAACAACCTTTCCGGGACTGGTCCACGATGCGGAGGTATTTTAATTCATTTTATTCTTAATTTGCACTCTGTTATATTTAATTAAAATCTATTGGTAATAAAGTACGGAAAGACAGAAAATACGTTATGACATCTGTCACCGAGAATCGTTCATCTTAGTTTACAGCAGTTGCCGTAACGAAATTTAATAATACGGTAGCAGAAAGAAAAAAACAGGTCTGTGAATGGGATTAAAACGTGTTATGTGTCACACCGCTATTACTGTATGAATCTGGTTGTATTATCACTGTGAAAGGAAAAAACTGGGCTTATGCGCGTGTAGCGGTATAATACAACAGAAATGAACGGCGATGGGATTTTTTTTTCATTATTGAAAAGATACGAGAGAATCGACATTTACCTGCTGCACTGTGAATGACAATGTTGGGACAATGATGTTTAAGTCTGTAAACAACGAGGGAAGAAAACATGCGTTTTCAGGGGAGAGAAAAAACGCCTCGTGTCAAATGATAGACATAAAATACTGGAGGGGCTGTGCGGATGCGCGTAAGAACGCTTTTCCCGAGTAGCGCGATATGACAAAACCATCAGGTACTTTAAAATCACACTTTGAATTGTGTTTGGAAGGCTGGATTTCTACCTTCGTTTTTAAGCATTAGTTTTTTTGTGCATAGAGCAAACAGACTACACATGGATAGCTGCAAGGTATTGTAAATGACATTCCTAATATTTTCTTCCTTTTTTTCTTTACAGATACGTCACGACGGATCAAACAGTTACCGTTTGATGCAACTCGGATGCCTGGAATCAGTGGCCAACTCATCTGTCGCTTATTCCTCCTCGTCTCCACTAACGTACCCCGCTACAGGAACCGAGTTTGCGTCCCCTTATTTTTCAACAAATCATCAGTATACACCACTTCACCACCAGTCCTTCCACTACGAGTTCCAACACAGTCACCCAGCGGTTACTCCCGATGCCTACTCCTTGAACTCTCTACACCATTCCCAGCAGTACTACCAGCAGATACACCACGGAGAACCTGCCGATTTTATAAATCTTCACAACGCCCGAGCATTAAAATCTTCGTGCCTCGACGAACAGAGGAGAGAGTTAGGGTGTCTTGATGCCTACCGCCGGCATGATCTTTCGCTAATGAGTCACGGTTCTCAGTATGGCATGCACCCAGACCAGAGACTCCTACCCGGATCCGGTTTAGGTCTGCAGCCTGCAGGAGCTGACGATTTACAGGTAAATGAGTTGTAGCATTTTTCCCCCAGTTGTTCAAGCACGATGAACTACACGCAGTTTTTTTTTTTTTTTTTTTATAAAAGTGACAAGGCTGCGACTAATCTAGAGCCGCATTCATATACAATTACCTTTTGTAACCTATAGACTTATGGCCGCAATATATCAAATCATCTCCAAGGTTTTGGGGAACGGGGAGCACAATCGTCTACGATTTGATTAATCGGGTTAATAACGCACAAATAAGATGTAGGAGAATCACAATCGGAAATATAGAATATAGAATGTACAAATGCCTGTTTAATACAGTTATTATTTTTAATTTATAATCGAATCGAGAGATTTATTGTTTTTCTTTTTCGAACTATATTATTTACATTTTCCTTTCGATGTGAAAAGTTAAAATTAATTCACCACCTTGTGCGCGTCTGCTGTTTTTTCGATCCGCACGCTCACCCTCTCTCTTCAATGAAAAGCGCGCCGTTTTCCCTTTTTTCCTCTAAAAGACGGGATTAGGCGATTGTAAAAAGTCTGGACAAAAGACAAATCCGTCGCAAAAGAGCACCGTAGTTTATCCAATTTACGACTTAATGTCACTCAACTGGTTATTTATGCAATGACATCTGATCAGGTTTGGCGATAAGTTACAAAGGGTGGAAATTAGTTAAAATGTCGATAGCATGATGTGTTGTAATTATTTTCTATTTATAATAACCTTCATATTAAATTAAATACCACAGTTTAATACTAGGAGCTACAAAAAAATATATATTGCAAGACAAAAAAATATTATACAATATTTTATATGAACATTTTAATAAGCAGATTAGATGTTTTTATTTTTCTATGTACATAATATATATTCTACGGAGATCACAATTATACCTACAAACACATAGGCCTGTGCATATGTTTGCCTACAAAACATATAATAGAGAGTAGGAACGAAGCGAATAATTTTTTTATCCATTCTAGAAGAATAACAAGGGAAACTTAAATGTGCGTCCTCGTGGCTTCTATAAAGAATGATGAACAGATGTAAGCATTCTCGGCCAGGCAGAGTCGCATCTTTGAGCTCTCTAAAAAGATTTGCTATGCTTAACAAAGGAAAGTGCCATACCTTTTGCTCGTCAGCAGTTTAATTTATGCTTGATCTCTGGGTTTTGTATATTGATTTTATAATCACTTTAGCGGCAGAATACGGGAAAATGGGCCCGGAGTTTGTTTTTAAGGCTTACAACAACTCCTCGCTGAGGATTTAAAATAAAGGAAACCCTGTATTCCCCCCTATTCATTTATTGTTAAACAGTTTTCCACTGTAACTCCGCAAAGAGCGAGATTTACTACAAACTGTCCATTGAAAAGATTAGTTCCCGAATTCCCTACAATATAAGCTAAAGAAGGGCTATTGATAGTGATTATTACTTGAGGCAAACTAGAGAACCGTAATGATGCCACGCAGAAAGCCGGCTAGTCCTCAGTGAAAGAAAACGTGTTTATGGTATGGCAGGAGTCGGCTGTGTTCAGTATATGCCGTGTTGCTTTGTTAATTTATGGATGCGTGTGTTTTTGTCAGGGGTCAGTAGAAGCCCAGTGTGGACTTGTATTAAACGGCCAAGGTGGAGTCATTCGGCGAGGTAAGATGTTCTTCTACTTTTTTGTCATTTTCATTCACGCGATGTGAAGGTTATCTCTAAAATATAATCAAATCAAAAAATGGAATATAAACATTATTCTTAAATAGAACGTTGATTGTTTTTCCTCCCCACATGATTTTTATTCCTGCGTTGGTGTTTAAATGCGGACTGCGTGTGAATTCTGACCGCGCGCGTTAACCAGCAACTACGTCTCCGGGTGACAGAGGCCTATTTTCTTTGGGTATTAATTAGGGAGATGCAGCTAAAATTAAAAGCAGTGTATTTCGGGTGTGATAATTATGGACGACTGATTATTTCTTGTGATAATAATACCTTGCGTTGAAAAATGCAAAATGACACAATTCCCATTTTCGCCGTTTATTTGAAGCGGAGAATCCCCCCCGCAGGTGACGCAATGCGCGAGGGTTCGGTCTCTGCTACTCCACTCCACACTGTTAATAGGGGACGAATTTGTAAGGTTTGTACCATATAAACGACATAGTAAACTTTAGTGAAATTGCGCCTATATTTTATTTCAATCGAATTGTAGCGCTTATTATTATTATTATTATTTATTGTTGCCGTTGTCATATTATGTCATAATAGTACTAATAGTAACAAGTCTGTTTTATTATAATCTTACGTCACAATCTTACCATATTTATCTAATTGAACTATTATTTGATAGACCGACTTGAACCATGATACTCTAATAACTATACCTGTTGACTTCCATTCTTCCTATTGTGTAGGTGTGTGAACATAAAAAGTGTGCTTATATGACAGCTATAAAAAAAAATAATAATAACCCAGACATCGATTGACATACCGGCCGGGGAACATGAATAAAAAACAAACTGTATGTTAATGACAGAATGAAGGAGGTACCTAGTGAATAATCAGGAAAAACAAATAACATAAACCATGCAGCATAAAAATTAAGTGGGTACATGGAAATAAACCTTTAGGAAAACACGCGCGCGCTCGCACACACACACACAGACACACCCACGCACACACCAGCAGTGCACTCCCAATAATTACGGCGTTAATTATTTGCATTTTAGGTATTGTTCGCCTTCAAAAGGGGTAACTAAAGAAACACCCAAAGATTCATATTCTACCTATTTTATTGTTCCGCCCATGAAAGTGAATCATAACAGTTTTACACACTTTAGCTTTACATAAGGCGGCGCGTGCCCGGGGTTCTCCATTTTTAATAAACTCTGTCTAGGTATTGGGCTTTCTTTGGGATTGACGCTGGGATCCCATCGCTATCACTTTCAGTTAATGGTGTGCAGGATTTAGCCCGAAGCTTCACTGTTCTTACCATCAGAACCAATAATCTTTGCTTTACCTAGTGCTCCTGTATCGATAGCTTCTCTAGCCTCGGGCACTTGCTTTGATATGTTAATGCTTCTCAGTCCCAAATTCAGTAGAGATCATATTAATGTTGTTCATACAGACTGAAGCTTTGCCTTCGTTGAATATTCAGATAACCTTTTTCAAAAGAAATCACTCAAGAAACGAGGATCCTACTTAGAAAAGTCGTATATGTTTTTTAGTAATTAAATATCCTTTAGTTTTTCTTTTTTATTTCGGAATTCGACCGGTGTCCTTTACTCGATAATCTCTCGGTATCAGTACTTTGTGACAGTGCCGTTTTATTTAGAATTTGTGTGACATTAGTTTAATTGTTTACAGGCTGTGTTGATTGTATTCCTGGTGCAACAGTGTCGCACTGCTTTGGTGCGATTAGTATGGCTGAGATAAAGAAAACCAAATGACATTTGCCCTATGTCTTTTTTTTCCTGTAAAGTTTCGTGGCAAACTCGCAGAAAAAGCACTTGATTCGCTTTGTGATCATTCAGCCGCGCCGCCCCAGGCAAATTTCAGCAGCTTAAACACAACTATAGCCTCTGGGCCCTAAAAAGAGGACCAGACTACCGGCAATAGCTCTTTTTCGATTGCCCTTGGCAACATAAAATACAAACTACTTTGAATCAAAACATTTTTGGGGAATTAATATGATCTGAACTTCCGTGCTTTAAGAGATCTTGGTTTTGTCAAATCGCTTAGAGGTGCCTGACACGCCAAGGCTGAGGTATTAATGCGAAGCCAGTAACATGCTTAAATGCAATTTGACGTAAGGGCTTATTCTGCTGAACTTTGCTAGTCAAATTAGGCAAAGACATCAGATGTACTTTATTCTTTCCTACATCATCTCCAGCGGATCCTTAGCGGTAGCAGTCTGCCACATCAGACACACTGGTAGCTGTGAGCGTCCTGCACCAGCCATGACCAAGTCCATGAATGGGCCTGTTCCCGTCTTAGAGGGACTTAGACAGGCGTTTCCATTTAAAAGTAAGCTAGGGTGATTTTATATTATTCCTTGTGCCACAATTATATTCAATTGCAATATGTCGCGCTTAAGAATTTACACTTGGTTATAGGCCTACAACCAGGCAGACTGATAAGCAAGCAGCTGCTTCTACCAGCATCGTTCACTGGTGTTTGACGGTCGGCCCTTTGTCCTCGTGCTTCGGGCTTTTCCGTTCACGGCGCTCCGTTTGTCTTGGTTTCAGGTGGCACTTGCGTGGTAAATCCCACGGATCTGTTCTGCTCGGTACCCGGGCGGCTCTCCCTTCTGAGTTCAACCTCGAAATACAAGGTGACGATCGCTGAAGTGAAGAGACGGCTGTCGCCACCGGAGTGCCTGAACGCCTCCCTGCTTGGGGGGATTTTACGGAGGTAAAGCTGCACCTGTTCCGGAGGCCCGCTCCACCGGACCGCTTAGTAGCGGAGAATAACGGAGTAGTTATTGGCGAATATTTCACCTATTCAGTGGGTCATGAGACTCACTTTCAATGTTAGGCCTAAAGTATACAGTAGCTCTAGTGTGGTGATAGCAGTGTCCTTTTAGTTTCGGTTAGTTTATTTGTATTTTAATAGCTTAGGCCTATTTTAGATGTTTTTACGGCGGTCATTGAAATGTTTGTTATTTACATGTGTCGACGACATTAACAATAATTTCTGCAATACTTTTTAAAAGGGTGTGTTTAACGAACACGAACGCGGAATGTTGAAATCCCCCCAAAACAGACCAAGGAAACCACAATACAGGCGATAAAACACAATAAATGTATTGTAAAAATAAAAGCTCACCTATTTACCTAGATTTAAAAATAATAACAATAAATGGACGTTGTAGCATAATTTAAAGATTAAAAGATAACCGCTATTGTGTAACTTTATTGTTAATCACTGAGATTTAAGAGGGAAACGACGGATATACCGATGATACCTGCTAGCGAATGACAGCTGATGATACAGAGTGAATGAAGGTTTCATATTTTATATATATATATTACATTTTAGCGACTATCTGTGCGTCCGGGCTTATTCGCTCATACCTGCCAACAGAGCAAAGTCCAAAAACGGGGGTCGCTGCCTGCGGGAGAAGCTTGACAGACTGGGCTTGAATTTACCGGCAGGAAGACGGAAAGCAGCAAATGTGACTCTCCTGACCTCGCTGGTGGAAGGTGAGCTCCCTTCGCCGTTACTCGCATTCGGGTGGTTCGTTGCCGGTTCCGGCCGTTAATGAGCTGCTCCGTTCAGGCGAAGCCCTCCACCTGGCCCGAGACTTCGGCTACACCTGCGAGACCGAGTTTCCTACGAAAGCGGTGGGGGAGCATCTGGCCAGGCAGCACACGGAACTGAAAGAGCAGACAGCGAGGAAAAAGATGGTTTTAGCGACAAAGTAAGGCTGCGTCACTTATTACTGTTTAACGGGTTAATTTAATAGCCGTGTTTGTAACCGAGCGGAGAAATGCCCTTTCCCACTTTTCAAAACTGCTTTGCTACATTGAACTGAACTTTAATCACTTATCTCGTCCCCAATTTCAGGCAAATTTGCAAAGAATTTCAAGATTTGTTAAGTCAAGACAGATCTCCTCTTGGATCTTCAAGACCAACGCCAATACTCGACCTGGATATACAGAGACATCTGACTCACTTCAGGTAGGCTACGATATTAGGTGCTTATCTTCATATATGATCTTCTTGGTCCGTGAGTAAAAATTAATTTGCCTGAACATTAAGAGGATTCTGTAACATTATGCGGAATCTCTTCCCTTTGCCTGCTCTTCTGTCTCCTAGAGGTCAGTCCAGGGAAATGCTCTTAGGCTGTGTGTGACGCTGAAGCGTCTGGGTTCTGTCTGATCACAGCTAATGTAACCTGAAGGAGCAGGAATGGTGCCCTTGTATTGCAAATACCTTGGCCTGCTACTCAGTTTCATGCACCTTAACACTTTCTTGAGACATGGTCATGAAACAGAGTCTTAGTCTTAGTCATCTCCGGCCATTAGTCATTTCCTTGGGAAAGACGTATCTTTGCTAAATGCTGCGCTCACTGGCGTTTTACTCTTTCTGTTTAAGGGGCCATTTTCCCCTTCACTTTGTGAAGTGTAGTACAGGCAGTTCCTGACTGACATAAGCACTCCGCTCCATGAAACACATCATAGCACCTTCAGCCAAAAATACACCGGTGATGCGTCGCAGGGAGCGCAAATGAAACACATGAGAAGATAAAGTGTAAATTTTGCGCAAAGGTGTAAGTCGCCTTTTTGCATGAGTGCTTCCGTGAATTCTGTGTGTCCCGGATATATTTTAGATAAGTGTGGATTTATTTAAGTCAGTTTCACGTCACCGCAATGAGTTGCTGCCCCATGCGGGCTTATTCCATGCCTAGTGCCCGCTGCTTCTGAGCTAAGCTCTGGAGACCTGTGTCTCTGCGTAGGACATGTGGGTATGGAAAATGGATGGAATTGCGTGTGTGAGGCCGCCGTAGAAATTCCATGTCGGTTAGATTTGCATGGTCTCCTTGCCGATGGCTTTATATCAGTATTTAAATGCGGTCAGGAACCAAATCTTGGACAGATGCTTGTATTACCTGCTAATGTAGCTCCCTGCTTTCTTCCTTCAATAATACAGCTGGTTGCATGTATAATTTTACACCATATAATTTCAAAAGAATGCTCTGTACTACGGAAATAAATGTCAGCTTTGGACACAGACATGCTCAAACTTTCTGTGCATTTGAAGGATCAGCTAATTTATGGCTGTTATTAAATAATCCAGCTCGATACACTCTCAAAAGGTGGGTAAAAATTTGCACCTTTGCTTTTCACTGGGGCTGTACTCTTGTAATTGTACCTTTTAAGGTATAGAAATGGACTCTGAGGAACAGCACAAATGTACAAACAGCATTAATATACCATTAATGGTACAGAAATGTTCCCCAGAGTCCATTTCTGTACCTTAAAAAGTACAATTATCTACAGCTAAGGGTACAATTGGCAGACCCTTGAGGGTACAGACCCAGTGATGAGCAAAGGTACACATTCTTACCCTTTTTCTGTGAGTGTATAGGCAGTCCCCAGGTTACAAACAAGATCCGTTAACTATATCTGTCTTCAAGTCAAACTGTAGGCAAGTCGGAAAAATAATAAGAACTGTACATAATACATAATAATAGTTATACAGCAATAATAAAAGTAATTAAATTTGATATTATACTGTACATCAAGCCGATGGGCACAAACATGTATGCATTCGCTACTGCAAACCAGTGTTTTTAACCCATGACTTAATGGCGACTTAAGGACTTTGCTAACTCGAGCACTGCCTGTAATTTGCTCCTCTTTACGCGTGTGCGTGTGACTGCTATGCATGTTCCTGTAGTGTAAGTGAAACTGCACAGAAAGCCTGACTGAGCATGTTCTCCTTTACAGCCTGATAACCCACGGATTCGGCACACCCGCCATCTGCGCGGCACTCAGCACCTTTCAAACTGTTTTAAGCGAGATGCTGAACTACCTAGAGAAGCACTCAGCGAGCAAAAACAGCGGTACGCCCGACTCGAGCCAGTTAAACGCCAGCTCGGAGAAGGTGCCGCTGAGGAAGACGTCGGAGCCGCAGTCAAAAGACGGCAAGATGGAAAAGACGGAGTGACAGCGCTTGGACAGACATTTTTTACTGCCGATGACATGTTGATAGTTAAGGGAACATGGTCCAGACCTAAAGGGGTGGTGTCACATTTTTTATTTAATTTCTTTTGGGGGGGATTACAGCGACAAGAAGACAAACACACAGGGTCCACCTCCTTTCATAACAGCATGGAGCCAACAGTCGCACAGCACCAAGCGATCCCAAATCAGGACAGAAATGTCAAGATGCCAGAGGTCACGTGATCCCCGATATCTGCCATGTGATTGGACGTACCTTCCCACTTCCTCATTCCATCCCCATCTGTGTCTTGACATATATCATGCACATGTATGTTAAGCGTGTATATCTATTCCATGGGCAGCAGTTGTATGACAATTTGACTGCGAGTGTCTTCTCTTCTTCCGGTTTATGGACGTGTGTGTGCGGATGACAGGACGCCTTTAGGACTCGGCCATGTGCTGATGGGCTACGTGTTTATTTTCTGTCTGATGCACTGGATTGTACGGCTAGACAATAGGAATGTGGCCCCTGCAGCTTAGGCAGAGCTTTCCGGAAACCCTGCGGATGGCATGCGGGCATTTTGCAGATGCAGAGCAATTTGGATCTGGGGTTTCCCTATTCATTCAGGTCAGGTGCAATGTGCTTAACAGGTCATAAATACCATCTGATCAGAGTAGCTTAATCAAGGCATGGTGTCCATTACAGTGTTTGGCGATTAGCCCTCTTCAGTGAAGCTCACACATCTGCAGGTCGTTGTCCCCATGGTCATAAGTGTATAAATGTTTTCATCCTTCCTGAAAGATGCTCCACCCTGAGGTTGCATGGCAGCTGATGCCTTGCAAAATCGATACCTCTACATATGCACACCAACATTCTTGTGTTTTAGCCTCAGGTTTAATTAAAGCGATCAGGTTCATTATTGTAATGACCTTTTTTTTTAGTTATTCATTCCTGGAAATGTGATTTGATTGGTTGGTTTGCTCGGAGCAAATATTCATCTTTCAGTTACAACGCAGATGTGTGAAGAACTCAGACCAGAGCTGGTTTTTTAAAAGGTAATAAATTTGAATTAGAGAAGATTAGATGTGAAATAAGTGTTTGTGGCCCTGGTCTACTCTCCGCCTGTCAAAAAAAAAAAAAAACACCCCATTATGGAAAACTGTAAACTTGTAATATTGTAAAAATTACACTTTTTGCTATTGTTTACTGTATGTTGTGCATGTTGAACTTTGTACATTATTACGGAAAGGATTTCAGCTCAATTTCAGGAACACCCGTTGGTTTAAGTCCTTTGGTAACATCTGTACAAATATATCTAAATGACAACTTATCTAATAATTTTAATGAGCATATATCAGAAATATCCGTACATTCAGAGGAAGTGGTGTTCAATAAAACAAATTGTTCTATGTGTAATGTTTGTTTGTTTGCTTATTCAGTGCTTAGTTTTTACAAGTATATAAGGGATAATTAAAAGGTTTCTGTATCCAGCTGATTATTTGGTGCCTTACTTGGTTTTTAATACTAGACCAATCTGGCCTTCTTTTAACGCAGCGTTTTGTTATCGGAACGCAGAAATCGCTCCTGGATTGCGCACGCGCCCGAATTAACCGTAAAAGGAAAGCCGCCAGAACGGACACGGCGAACTTTTACATTTTATTTTAAACGGTATCATAGTATGTATGTAAATACTGTATAACTCTTATTGAATATGGATAGAATCCAGGTGCAAAAAATAATTTGGTTAAAGAATCCATCATGGATCATGTACAAGTGTGTATTCTCTAAATCTAATAAAGAAAAAACTTGCTAAACACTCATGTTCTACGACAAATATTTTAGCTATCACGCATTATTGTAATGTTTTATAAACAGTCAAAACTGACCAAAAAATCTGCAAAAAAATGAGAATGTACGCACACTTTGGTTATCTGAGATAACTTTCACACAAAATTTGTGCGATTTATTAATTGAATAATTGAGTCGTCAGGCAGCAGTAGAGTTATTCACAAGCGAAATGCTTCAATGACACCTAAATATGTGGCGAGCGCATTAAGCTGTTTGTTACTGTATATTAGTAATAAGAGCTATTTTTCTACACGCATTACCACCCCAAGTCACCCCTTAACCTCAGCCCTGCTCCTGGCAAACCATTATTTAAGCGCCAACGTAGACTCTTCTATCACATAAAATGTATTTTTAAGTATTTTAAAGCAATATCAAAGATACAATTATGCAATGCATTTGAAACTCATTTTGTGACACACAATTAGCAATCCCCGGCTATTTAATAAATCTATATAATACACGAGTTCTTTTCTCGTTCCAGCAAGTTCGTGCCGATAAATGATTTTATTAATTCGTGTCGGTCACAAAGTGATATGTGGATCAGTATATCCCTCATAAATGAAAAGCTTTGTGACATTTTAACATTCTCGGCTTTAGACCGCGTTCTGCACGTCGTGCATTTTCACATTAACTGTTACTATTAATAACTGTCAACTGAAAAATAATTATTGCGGGAATCAACGACGGCTCCAGTTCACCCGTGGTTACGTCTGGCAAAGCAGTTACCAAACGTCGACGAGGAAGAAGCCGCCTTCTTTAAAGTTTCTCAAGTTAAATATTGAGTCTCAAGGGGATGCTAGAAATAAAGGGACTCCGTGTCCTAGCAGCTTATGCATGAGTTACAGGAACTGCTCAAGTTATCTGACGAGATCAAACTTTCAGAAAGCAGTAATCCTTAAGTAATGTATAGGCACAGCAAGCATACAGGCTACTCAAAGGTCTTTTTAGGAGGTTTTAGGAGTCCTAAACGTTTCAAATGTAAACTAATGTATAGAATTGTTAGTTTTGCTGCTCAATACACAAGAAGGAAGATGAACAACACTGAATCAATGCAGAAGATCAGAAAGTCTGAGGATCAAGATTTGGGAGGAACTGCGGTGAAAATATGGCCTATTTTAAGTCTGACGACTTGACTTTAGGCCTGTCTTGGCGTCATTGTTATAACAGCATCGTGTGGAAAAACGAGATTCCGCACTATTTGCAACACATAAACTAAAACACTAAAAAGTAACGCGTGCCATAGTATTCGGAGTTTGTCATATTTTAATTCGCTGTGCAGAGTTCGGGCGATGGATTTATTATCGAACTTATGTCAAAGTGGACCCATTTCTGACCCTATAGCCAGTGTTGCCGATGTGAATGCCTATATTTACGCTCTAATACTTTAAACCTCGTAAAACACTGCATGTGCAATCCCTAGTGTGAATAATCACAAGTTTGTATAGCTAAAGGTTTTACGTTTTAAATGTTTGAAATATTTTATATTTGCTTTGCATAGTGTTTAAAGCCATCATCTTCTTTTATGCAGAATGCGTCATACCTGATCATGAATCCTCGGCGATTACCATCATATTTATAGTCTTTTTTGAACATTTTAAGATTTCATACCTATCTCTGTTTTGCGGAACAAGGCAGTCACCAAGCAGCATGTAGGATGTAGGATGAAGTCTCGGAGGTTTAAAGGACGTGGAATCTCATTTCTTTCCTTCAAATAACAATTAACTTTTTATTAATTCAAATCATGTCCATTAATAGAAGTTCACAAGCTAAACGATGTTTATTTAAATGTTTATTACATATATATATATATATATATATATATTTTTGTACCACGTTTTGACTGTAAAGTTCACGAATTGTCGCTAGATTTTCTTTTCAGCGGTTCGCATCTTCTGCACAGCGACCAGAGCCATAAACATACAGCATTTGAGGACAAAACTGGTAAAAATCAAACGCTACACAGCTGCTCTCGGGCTCTGGGGGCTGTCATGAAGAACTTTTCATGGACTGGAAGTGAGGAGGAAATGAAAAGAAAGACAACGGTGCCACAAATGTGGAAATCAGCAGCGATGGTGACAGCTGCAGTCGCAGGTGACGCTGACATTCCCAATTTACAATATGTTGATTAGATAGATGCATTTCTATGATTACTATGTATCCCAAAATAATTATCTGGCATAGTTACATATTTTAATAACTGGGCCCCACAAATCAATACATTGCTGTGTTTCATATTATATTACGGCAGGTTACACTGATTCACTAACGTCACTCTTTAACCGGGTCACTAAGAGCTATCCGGATGCGCCCACACACGCACACACAAACACACACACACGCGCACACAAACACATGCACGTTTGTTATTATATCTTTGTGGGGACTCTCCAACTTCAAAACTGAAGACCTTAACCCATACCCAGCCCTAACCTTAACCATAAGTAACCAAACAAAATACGAGACTTTTGGCATTTTTATTATTTTTTTTATTGCACTCACAGATCTTTCTGGGGACCTGAAAAATGCTCCCCACAAGGTCAAAATAAGTGGTTTTTTTATCACATTTGGTCCCCACAATGTAATATAAACATAATACACACAGACACACGCACACAGACTTGTAATCATGCCTTTGTGGGGACTCTCCATTCATTTCTATGGGGAAAACTCTAATCAATACATGACGTTAACCCCAACCCGGCCCTCACCTTAACCATACGTAACCAAACTAAATACGAGATTTCTTGCATTGTTAATTTTTTTGATTGGTTTCACTCATCATTGTGAGAATCTGAAATATGGTCCCCAAAACGCCAAAATAAAAAGTTGTGGGGGGACATTTGGTCCCCACGATGTAATATAAGCCTAATACACACACGCACACACCATCATTATCATCATCGTCATATCATTCAAAAACAGTTTGAAGGAAGAATTCGTGGGTAACTGAGCTGAGCGATGTTATGTTTCACAAATGGCGCAGATGCGCCATCTGGTGGTAAAATAAGCAGAACAAAAAGTGTGATTATAACCTGCAAGGTCTCTTACAGCCCTAACTTTAACCACAAGTATTTTTACTTTTTCCATTGCATTTTCAGATCTTGTGGGGACCTGAAAAATGGTCACGGTATGACCAATATGAACAATGTAATTTAAATCTAACACACACACACACACACACACACGTTTGTATTCATATCTTTGTGGGGCCCATCCATTAATTTCAATGGCCTTAACCCTAATCCCAACTAAGACAATCTTAACCCCTACTCAGCCCTAACAATGACCATAAGTAACCAAACAAAATACGAGACTTTTGGCATTTTTAGTTTCTGATTGCATTTTTATAAAATTGAGTTTCACCTAAAAATGTGTCCCCACAAGGTCCAAATAACAGTTTTTTCCCCCTCGCTCACAACATCACACTTACACCAACAGACACTGGGGGGAATGGATTGAGTTTTAACAGTATAATACAGCCAGAATTGAAAAAGATACTGACTCGAATGGATTACAGGGTATCTTCTGTAAATCCTGGCTATGGAAAAATGAAAGTGTGTGCGAGATATAACTACTGCTGTCTAACATTATTGTCTCTGCCTTTTTTTCCCAGTGTTGTGTCTACCACTTTGAGCCAAAGACTTCAAAGAGAGTTCTTTAGGGTATAGAATTATAAATGTGTGCTACCAGTTGGTTTCTCGACTTAGGAAATTTTCTTTTACCTTTTTTTTTTCAGGAGGCTGCTATATGAAACAGGAAAAACAGGGATTAGTAGCAGCTTTCTGTTCTGCCACTAGGAGCACTGGGCACACGTACATGCAGCAGACATCAGGCCGAACGCCCCAGTCTGGAGAAGATTTTGGCCTAATATTTTCCCACCCTGACAGGGACATCTGTTAGTGCTTGGAGCCTTGGACCCAGTGAGACTGAACTGGTGCCAGTTTCCATCTATGTGGCCCTGGCTACAGAACGCTGGCAGGAATAAACCTCATTTTCAGGCACTGTGCATTCATTTCAGGAATGAAAGTAGGCCAGTCTCTGGACGAGGGCCCAACACTGTCCGTAAGTCTGCCATTGTGTCAGTATTACATTCTAGAAAAAGAAGGAAGACAACTGGTAAAAGAATCTGACACGTACGGCAGCTGTGTACCATGCCAGGTAACTTATAAGGGATTCTCTCTCACCTGAAATTGTGAGTAAATGTCACAGAGGAGCGTGATACGACAGACTTCCTGAGAGCGTACAACAACAGCCACATGCATTGTTCACGTATGACAGATTAAAGAAAAGAATGAAATCCTTGCTAATGTTCTGTAATGCACGTAAAAATGAATGTGGGTGAAAGGTGAAATGTTTTGCTCAGCATGGTTGGATGGAGTGACACCCAAGTTCTATTCACACCTAATCTAGGCACTTATCTGAAAGGCTCGGGGGGGGGGGGGGGGGGGATTTAGTACTATGTGTGGCTCAGTGTGTTGGGATGCTGTGCCTGTGATTGGAGGATCACTGGTTCAGGTTTCTGGGTCGGACGAGCAGTTTTACCGTTGGGCCCTTGAGCAACACTCTTAACCTCCAGTTCCTCCGGGGACCGGCTGACCACATCATTTTGGATAAAAGTGCTAAATAGTAAATATCAGAATGGAGCTGATTTCAATAAGGTCTGACCTCTGCATATGTCTTCTGTTGTTGTAGCTTTTTAGCTTGTAGCCTGAATATCTTAAATTAGGCAGGAAAACCGAGCAGCAATCGCTAAAAGTTAAAACGATTACGCAACGTGCGAGTGTGACAGATTTGCATGACGTTGCCCGGTCCGGTTGTCTTTTGAAACGAAACATCATCAAAAACCTTCTGGCAAATAACGGGGCGTCTCATCCAGAATGAGGCAAAAAATGCATCTGCCGGCTTTTCAAAGCGCTTTCCCGCTCCTTGCCATCCTTATTTACATCAATGCGGGATTCTTCTGAAGGAGAGGAAGAAAGGAAGAGGCTCTGTTGTGAGGGAGGGCTGGCCCAGTTACAGGCCCGCCATGCGCCCTGAGGGAGCCCCCTCCTCTCGTATCCCCTTCAGGATGTAGCCCCCCTGCACATCCTGCTTTATTTTGGATCGTGTGTAGAAATAGCAGCGAATAGTATCATGTTGCTGGTGCATTTCTGCTCACCAGCACAATTACAATTACTCAGTAGTTAAATTACTTGTTTTGTTGCAATGGATGACCTAAACCTGAACTAAATTAACATAATTGCATTGAATACACACAAAACACACAAAATAAAATTGCACATTATATTGAAAATATTTTTCCAGTTAAAGCACCGTTTATCTATAATTGCAGTTACATTTAAATATCCAATTAATACTTCACTTTATTGTATCGTCTTCTTTTTTCGTCAACAAACGAATGATCTCTGTCATACAAGCGGATCTCCCGTACTTTTTATATCAGTGAATGTAAGCAATTACTATTCTTTGCCACTAGGGGGAGGTAAAGACCAAAAAGCTGGAACGTTTGTAAACTGAAGGTCAACGCGCGTTTCAAGACAGTCTGAAGCGACTGTGTTGATAATAAAGAAAATATTTTGCTAAAGACGTCGTGTAATTACAAAGGTCATTTGTGTGGGCGCGTGTCTGTGTTTCAGTAAGGCTACAACAATTGGCAAAAAGATGTATAAGAGAATAATTGATATCAGTTGTCTGTAATCGGTAGGGGACGCTCCATACAAGTTAATATCTTTTTTAAATATCTTTTTTTTTTGTTATGATGACGTTACTGTCACCTGATTAACACCGCAATCGAAAAAGCGATAAATTACACAATTACATTTGTACAGAAAGATGGACATGGGGTTGTGTGTACAAATAAGACAGGCCCAGGTAACGGCTTTAAAGTCCTTAAAGGGACAGAGGAAACAACACAAAGTATGTACCGTTTGAATTAACCTGCGGCCCCGCTGCAAAACAGGCTTAAAAAAAAAAACAAGCAGGCCTTGAAGAAGGGAAAATATAAACACATGCATGGTCGATTTACACACTACGTGCATTTACATGTTACACAAATTATTGTCACTATAGAATGTACAATTGAACGAAATGAAATCTTCGTGCTATATATTTGCGTGTGAGGTATAAAAGGAGGGTACTATTTGAAGCGCCGAGGGGATGAGCACGTCTGCTTTGGCACTGTAGTCCAGGGAATGGTGCAAATACAAAACGCACAGAAAACACAGGTACACACGCGTACACGCGGAAGAATGCATGCTAAATCGTACAGTTTAATTATATAGATTAATGTAATTAACTATACTTTTCTAAGTTATTTTTCCACCCAGTTTAATCCCATAATGCCCTATAAGAACTCTTCATATCTTGAAGCACAAATTAGCAGAAAGGCCAGCTAGATTAAATATTAATCTTTGTGTTTGTTGCTTTTTATGATGCTTTATCCACATTCAGTAATAATCGCACCACAATTTATAATCCGTATCGCTGACCGCCTGTGCATGTCCATCGGTATGTACAAGATGCTTTTTTCCCCCACTTCTTTTATTCCAGTGATATTAACTCTTAGTCCGAAGAAGCGTGTGTAAAATATAGGTGTAGGACATTTTTATGTATACACTGTGCGTGTAAGACATAAAGTGTGTGAGTGAGTGAGTGAGAGAGAGAGGGAGAGAGAGAGAGAGAGAGAGAGAGGCAGAGAGAGAGAGAGAGTTCAGTTATCTACTCCTCACATGAATGCACTCAGTTAACTGAGATCAGTCCGCAAACATGCTCTGGAAACTAGTAGAAAATGTGAAGTATGAAGATATTTATGAGGTAATGTTTTAGTCAATTACTTGAGATTATAGCGGTAGGACATTTTTATTTCCTACATGTTTTTTTTAGTAATTCACATGGGAACGAACTTTTAAAAAATACAGTTTGACAGATTTTGTTAAACGTCTCAGATGATGTGGCTGTGATTTATTTTCAGATTATTATTATTATAATTTTTTAATTTAGAATCTACCAGAATGGAATGACGGAAAAATCCAAATATAACAAGGTTATTTTGGCAAACGGAGTGTAGTTGGTCTTAAACGTCTGTATATTGACATGTATTAGAATTTATACCTGCTCTGTGGAGCTTAGAGCGAGAAACTTAATTTCTGCTTGACGAAAAAAAAATGCGGAAAAAATGCTCTATTTTATATGAATGATTAAATATCCAACATAACATAATATTTTAACAATTAAATATCATTCTGTAAAAAGAGGGCATTCACCAAGAATAGAGGTTTAATTAATGTCATATAAATAACAGTAAATAATTTCATGGGGAAAAAATGCTCATTTGTGGAATTATAAAGAATGATTAATATTTGAGGTGAAGTTTAAATCTTGTTTTGCAATTGCATTCTGTTGTGCGACGTGGCTAAATGTATTTATAAGTACGGCAAAAATAATAGTTTTAAAATTGCATGCTAGTTCATTTGTTTTATAGACATTTCAATTAACTGCTGATATTTACAATTTAATAACGTATTTTGAAATAAAAAGGGATCCTGAATTTGATGATTCACGAAGGACCAAATGCGAATCGCTTAAGCTTACCGAAAAATAGTCTTGTTGGTAGGAAAGGAAAGGCCACGCGTTTGGATATAAACATAACGGATATGGAGATGGCGACGACCGCGGGAAAAAAAGCACAAAGACCTTTGCAAACGTCGTATGCGGGAGTGCGAGCCGCACTGAATGGACTCCGCGTGAGATTTTACAGACTTTAGTTAAGCTTGGCGGGGATCTGCGTTCAATAACCTCAAATACCTTCGCTTTCACAGCTTCTGTCTGGCTAATTATCAACTGCAAAATTGGGGATAAAAATCAGCACGCGAGACCTGTGTCCATGCAAAATGTCAGAAAGTCTAACTTGGGAATATTACTATCTTGCCTTAAATATAGAAGTATTGTGTATTAATTAACTATTCATCATGTTATAATGAACTAATCTACTTATATTTTGTATGCATTATAATTTAGATAAAATTAATGAGATGACTTGTGTGTTTGAGTGAGTCGTGCGGGTCATTTTCTGTTGTTTGCGAAGTTTAAGAACAAAGTGCTTTCGTGGACTGTCGTTCCATTCCATGTTAGTTATACAAGTCTGGAGGACGGCGGTCGTATTGCAGATACGCCGGGTTTGTGCAAAGATTAAACACAAACGTTAATGTTCAGTCGCGGTATGTTGTGCTTAAAATGTATTATTGCTGAAGTCCAGAAGTGCTTAAAATGTATTAATGCTGAGTGCGGATGTAACCTGAGCTAAAATTATTATAGGTGTAAATCTGTAAACGTTGAAACTAAAAGAAAAATTCTTAATAATACATCAAATCGAAAGAAATAGAAATTTAATAAAGGTAACTTAAAGGTCATATGCATGCATTGCTTTGCGTCGCCTTGTGTGCACACATGCATACTGTACATATACTATAACATATGTGTGCCCTCGTGTATGTATGTGTGTAAAAATGTTTGCACGCGTCCGTTTTCCTGTTGCCTCTCACACGCTAAACTTTGCTAAAAGTCTTCCTCTGCCAGCCCCCCTTGTTTGATTACATCTAGTAATTCTCAGCTGAATGAACGTCATTTACAATAGCAGGGGAGCGCCAGAGCTGACTGCAGCTTCACGCTCCGTTTGTCCGCCATTCTCGCTTTAAGTATTCCTGTAATATTAATAGTCATGAATAACAATTATTATGAGGTGGTGTAGAGAAGCGGAGGGAAGGAGCAGGCGAGCAGTTCGACTCAAGCTGTGGATTGAAGAGGACTCTAGCTGAAACCTGAGACAAATATAACATTTATGCCCGAATAACACGATAACTGTTAAATCGCGATCTGGAGAAATAGTTAATGGAAAGTACTGGACACCGCAAAATATTTTTTCCTGCTACGCTGTATACACTGATTTCTTTCTAATTTTTATTGTTTTTGCTGTGAACAGACCGTCTCCCAGATGTTAGTCCATACTTATTCAGCTACGGTGAGTCGGGTCGTTGATGTTACTTTTTTTAAAACATTTAAGCACAATTTAAATTTCGCTTAGATGGAATTATAAGTGCCGAAGTTAAAGCTGGTGGAGGATGGTCTGTTATTATTCATTGGTGCTTAGCGTTCTTATATCTTGTCGGTATATATTAGCGGGCGTTTGATTACAAAAAAAAAACATTTATTTTCATCTATTTTTGACCAGTATACACACTGTTGCGTACAATTTATGAAGTGGCCTATTGCAAAATAGCGTATGCTTAAGCCCCAATTTATTTACCGTAGTTTTAACATTAGGACACAATTGTTTTTGGTTCTGCTTGTGACGAGATAGCAAAAAGAAAATTTTACAAAGAATAGGGAACAGTGTCTTTATAATAAACGAATATTTTGGGTCATATTGCGTCATGGGCCTTGTACACTTCTTCTTTTTCTGCCTTTTTAGCTGCAAGGTATTTAGTTTTACATCCCACTTTAATGTCTTTTCATATAAATGCTTTGTATTTAGTTTGTGTCTGAATTGCTGCACTGTATCATGTGTAAAATATCCCCGTGCTCTCTGTTTTGAAGGACCGGCACGATGGAGTACCGAGTCACAGCTCCAGGCTGTCCCAGTTGGGCTCGGTGTCACAGGGACCGTACTCCAGCGCCCCGCCGCTGTCCCATACTCCATCATCGGACTTCCAGCCGCCCTACTTTCCGCCGCCATATCAGCCGCTTCCGTACCACCAGAGCCAGGATCCGTATTCCCACGTTAATGACCCTTACTCCCTGAACCCTCTACATCAACCCCAGCAACATCCCTGGGGGCAAAGACAGCGACAAGAGGTTGGAAATGAGACAGGCTCTTTACTGCCCCAGCCGCGGGCATCTTTGCCCCAGCTCTCTGGACTCGACCCCAGGCGGGACTATGCCTCCGTAAGGCGGCCAGACGTGCTTCTTCACTCGGCGCCCCACGGGCTCGAATCTGGAATGGGAGACAGTCTGTCGCTTCACGGCCTTCACGGAATGGACGACGTGCAGGTGAGTGCTTCCCCTTCCCTGTTTACATTTGCATCCCCTTTTCATGCTACAGAAAGTGAACGGCACTGGGCAGTGTGCTTCTACATTTTAAGCGATATTCTGATACTGAAATGTGCGCGTTTGCCTATGATATTTTTGACTATGGCAATTTTACAATGTTTATATATGCTTGTAATTTTGACCTACACCTCATTTTTCATTTATTAGTAAAGCACAAATTTCAGATTTTCTGATTCTATAGTTCGCATATTAATTGTACGGCAATATAACGAAGATTCGTTTTGGTTTGTATTGCATATATTCTGGAATTCTTCGAAATGCATGCTGTGATACTGAGTCATAAAGAATGTCCTGGGCTATGTTAATTGAGATTACAACTGTATTCCTCACCGCCCTGTTCGAAAAGGCCGGCGCGTCTGTCTTGACAAAAGTCTCAATGAAATTTATAGCGACAAGTTTTCCTAATTTTCGTATTTAGTCCAAATTAAATCTTTACTATCCCCGGAGTGAGTATTAAATACCAACACGCTGTGTGAATATCTTGTACAGAAAACAGCAGGTGGTCCTAATTAGACAGAAAATCAGACAAGTACGCTGTCATTTACAAATCTTCAAAACGGTAGCGTCGATCCTTCTGCAGCAAGTAGAGCAATTAAATTACACATAACCACAATACATTTTATTAAAACTCTAATGCAATGAATATAAAATATTTCTTAGTCTTGATATATTAATCTTTATCTTGAACTACTACCCTCATCTATGTAAAATAATGAACTATTAATAGGCCTAGTTACAATTAATTATGGATTGTTATTATTTAAGCTGCAAGCGATTGATGTAAGAAAATATTGCCAGACAAATAGCATCTTGTGTATGATAAAGGAAACATTAAAGTTTGTGTCTTAACTTAAATGCTTATTCCCGAAAACACACCCATGACACCCCGCGAAAGCTAATGGGCCTGTGTAATCAGCGTACGATTTGCATCATACTCTTACTTTCACTTGTTATTCCTTTGACTTGTTTACTGCTCTTTATTTTACTCAATATTTTACTTTAAAATTGACAGGCACTCGCATCTGTGAAATCGGTATTTTAATTCATTTCACTTGATAAACTTGCAAGCATTTCTAAAACTGATCAATGCTTATATTAATATTGGCCACTGTTGTACAAATAACCCGTCTTGTTCCAGTAAATTGAATGACAACGAGATTTGTATCTTTTCGTTCCTTTTAAGTATGTTTTCGGTATATATTTCGTGGTCTTATATTAAAGAAAAACAACATTTTTGGGTCTTAATAAATAAAATTTGGCGTAATGATGAAGCTCTGTCCGATTTGCGGTATCTTTCCGTTTGCAGGCCGTTGAGGACGCGAACAACAGTGCAATGAATCTTTTGGATCAGTCGGTCATTAAAAAAGGTAAGGCGATATAAAATATTTACGGTTGGCGTACGACATAGAAAGGCTTTGACTTTGCTAGAATTTATAAAATAGATTTTGTTGTTGTTACTGCTTGGCAATATGAACTGAACAAAATAAACAACAAATAAACATTTCGGAGAATAACTTAAGCAAAACTATTCTGGTTGTATTCTACAATTAAAAGTCTAACTAATAATAATAATTGCTTTTAAGTTTCCGTGCAACGTCATACGTCACTTCCAGATAGACGGGTCTAAATTACGCAACTTTCAAGTAATTTTAGACGGTCTCATCCTGTTGTTATTCATTGCAGCTTTTCAGTCGGCGGAGCTACTATGACGTTTGCTACATAACTCAAAAAACCCCTTTCCTTTAAACATTTATTCTGTTTAAGTCAGGGTTGCCAACTTGGTGGTTGAATTTGACCGCCGCATTTGACAAATAACTTCACGTCAAAGATAAATACCGCATCAGTCAGAGTAACAGTTATGAAATGCAAAATATACGCGCTTTCTGCATGTCGCGGTTTTGTGCCATTAATCACTGTAAAAATCATTAGAAGAAATTGCCAGGAATGCACTCCTAACGAGCGATTGGTCGAATTTTCGAATATAAGTTTTAAAGGACTAAACCCTTTTATCGTGCACATAAACTACACCAAGCAATAGAACAGGGCATATTTAAATAATAGTTTAATTATTAAACTGCAGCATTAAATACTACCATAAAATTAGGCCTATGTGAAATACGTTTTTATCCTTTATTTCCCTTTTAATTTGTATAGAACAGCGCGACTGGAAATTACGGGCCATTGTTAGGGAGTGATTATTTCCGAGGTAATTCGGGATATGAGGTCCCCTAAGAGCGAACACATGAGTGGAGTTAAAGTAGCCAGCCTGATGAATGTCTTTTTCATGTGGATTTCTCCTGAGCTCGTTTAGGGCCAATTTCCAGTATTATCCTCTGTTGAGCTGTTAATACAAAAGGCAGAGACCGTGACCTCTGCGTTCCCGCAGTCCTGGAATAGCCAGCGTCAAGACATTTTGCTGTTATTTAAATGTGATAATTATAACGACCGGTTATTTATAGAAAATTAAATAGATCAATAACGATGTATTCCTGGTACGTTTACTGCTCAGTCTAAATTTGGTTTTTGGTTTTAGATAGGCTTGAATACTCGGTAATTATATTAAATTTACCCAGAGCAGAATTTTACTAGATACATACGTTTTCCATATAATAGTTTTCTTTAACATTTGTGGTACGAAAAAAATCAAGACATAGAAGTAAATCATAAAAAAACTTGACAGTCTATGGCAGGTAGACCTATTACACGAAATGAGCTTTAAAATGTATTACTGTGTGTCTTCATGTGGGATTTTACGTTTGATAAAATGTGTTTGATGAGTCAGCCATCCACCCACCCATCCGTTTTCTATACATTGTCTAAATGTTTGAAGTTGCAGATAAGCATCATATAAATTTATCGGTGGACAATTTTATGGATGCTTGGCGTGGCTCTCTTGGCACACATCGCAATTTTGGCCTTAAAATGAGTTCACGATCGTCATATAATATAATTTATAATTATTGTTATTACCTCTTTGCCCTTATTTCATAAATCAACGCAATTACGGCTTTGTGAATCCGACACGTCATTTACGGGAGGAGTGAAAACTTATTTTGTTTTGTTCCCTAATGAGTTTCGAAATTAAACAATTGCATTTATTTAGTAAAGGTTTTGCTATCAGGAGCAAGACTATCAACAACAATAATAACAAGAACAATAATAATAATAATAATAATAATAATAATAATAATAATAATAATAATAATAAAGGTATACATGTTTTTTCGTTTTCAACTACTATTTAGTCAATCACCACTGCGGCTTAGCATTAAAAACTGAACTATACTTTTTAAAAATAACTATATTAGGCCTAATATAGGCCTGGTTGAGTTAAGGTTTATTTAGAAGAATACAAATACGTTGTATCTTGGGCTGCATTTGCAAAATGCATCAGCTTTTTGGGCAAAACACATATTATTATTGGATTCCGGGGTTGTGTAAATTAAACAACTGCAACTTAAACTCAAAGAAATGCTGCAACGTTGAGTTTATTTGTCTCAACGCGAATGTTTCTGGGAATATTTCTTCGTCCGACTAGCCCTCCTTGCTCCCTTCTCAGTTCCCGTCCCGCATAAGAGTGTGGCGTCGCTCATGATGAGCAAAGACGGATTAATTGGCGGGATCAGCGTGAACGTGAACGAGGTCTTCTGCTCCGTGCCCGGCCGCCTGTCCCTCCTCAGCTCCACTTCTAAGTACAAGGTGACAGTGGGTGAGGTTCAGCGGCGTCTCTCCCCACCTGAATGCCTCAACGCCTCCCTGCTGGGGGGCGTCCTCAGGAGGTAAGACTAAATCTGCCGCCATTACAATTATTCAGGTATTCATTTTAAATCCATTCTTTTCGTACATATAGAGAACGTCTTTGTACTGCATTACGGGTAGCTTCAAAGTTTCCATAATGCATTTAACATTCTAATTTTAGCAATTGTGAAATAATGAGCCCAGAAATAAACGTATATGTAGGCCTATATTGTTCAAAATCCGCACGTCACCAGGTTTACCATGGTCGTATAAGAGGGATTAATCAGTAAGGCCTATAGATTGAGATACGTATTATGTTAATTTCTCTATTAACACGTATTGTAAGGTAAAATGTAAATGCTATATAATGAAACACGCGTACATCTTCCATGTGTTTATGACGTGCCGTTTTTGTCTTTATTTTGCAGAGCAAAATCTAAAAACGGTGGCAGATCTTTGAGAGAAAAGCTTGAGAAAATCGGTTTGAATTTGCCTGCTGGCAGACGCAAAGCTGCCAACGTCACTTTGCTGACGTCACTCGTAGAAGGTAAATATGTGACCGTCTCTTAATCCCATTTAATTCCATAGTGGTAGAGCCTGCTAATTCTCTCAAACATTCCTTTTAATTTGGCGAAACGTTTGTATGACTATATGCCTTTCTTTGAGGGGAAATAATTAGCACAATAGCCCCGTAGGAAGGTTAGGCACGAAATAAAATCGAACAAATATACACAATTTTATATGAAATTGGGTTTGGGATCGTTTATCTTTACCGAACAAGAAGTAGGGAGATAAAAGACATAAAACATAAACGAGCGCGCAGACTCCACATACATGCACACACCACATACATACAGACACCAACACACACGACGATGCGGGCACACGTCCGCACTTCTTTATTTGCATATATACAATGTACAAATTATTTACAGATATCAGAAGTGTAGTTTGTCAAAAAAAAAAAATAAATCAGGGAAAGATTTGAAAAGCACACATGCATAAACACAAATCATATTTATTTCAGGTTAAACATTATAAATGAAATATGTACATTATAGGTTATATAAAGATATTTATCCAAGACAGACCAGAGCTATATGCTCTCAAAATATTTTCTAAGTTCTCAGATGTCTATTATTATTGTTATTATTATTAATATTGAAGTAAGTAATAATTACGGTTAGTGTACCGTGTCACAGTTCGTATGGGGGAAAAGCCAAAACTATGCATGTGATGGTATCTATTGCTGGGATGATTATGGCACCCTTTGTATTTATTTGACAGAGAATTCATTCATGCTGCCTAAGCGTTAAAAACCACCACATTCCATTGTATTTGAATTCACAAAGAGTACGGTTTATGATTCATACAGCGAAGGGAAAGTTCAGCGTACAACAAAACAGCAGTTTTCCCACTACACTGATGTAACCATGTGATCCTTTCCGTTCCCAGGAGAAGCGGTCCATTTGGCCAGAGACTTCGGCTATATATGTGAAACGGAGTTTCCCACAAAAGCCGTGTCCGAGTACCTGAACAGGCAGCACACGGACCCCAACGAGCTGCACTCGCGGAAGAATATGCTGCTGGCCACTAAGTACGTTCGTGTGCTGCGGCAGGCGGCTACACACCGTGTTAAACGGCGAAATGTCCATCCGTACATCCGCTTTGTATAACCCCTTGTCCTATTCCGAGACCGTGAAATGCATAAAAGTGAAACAAAGACCCCATCGTAATACATTCGTTTGAAAAAGATACGGTAACATTTTAAAAATTAACCTTAGACATCTTACGACTAGATTTTAAGGGGTTTATTTGACTATTTTATTTTAATGTGAATTTTGGGAACCACAATTGGCAGTTCCGTAAATGAAGCTTACAGGTGTATTTCATTACACAGAACAGGACTTGTGTCATTGATGTTTTTTTATTTTGTTATTTTATAATGTGCTGGCGTAGTTCACCTGTCAGATGCAGATCCACACGGAACGTTTGAAAATTGCAGCTGTTCGCTTTCAGCCAAGCCTTGCGTTAACTCCCCTTGTCAATCAAGCCAAACCTCTGTCCTCGGGAAAATATTAACGTACATAACTATTTAATGCGCTCTTTTATTGGTATTTAGAAGATCCTGTATTGTCTTAATATCAATGCTGGATAGAGTTGGAGCAGCGCAATAATGGAATAATAATAATAATAATTAGACTGGAGTTCTGGTCGTTTGGAATGAACTTTGCATCAGTTTTATGTTAGGCTAACATTAGAGGCTTCAAATTTTAAGTGATATTCTGGGAAATATGTTGGACATGTGTACATGATACATTTTAAAAGTCAGTCAGGTTTGCCCATTGGCTTCCTAAGAGGTCTCTGGGTTTGATAGGCGTTATCCTTCGGGTTATAATGCATGGATGCCTTGGTTATTTAATCGTTTGCAGATAGCCTGTCAAACGTTTGAAGGTTTAAGGTTCAGGGGTCATTTTGGTTCACTGAACAGTTAATTGCAGTGTCTTAAGGACTTAAACACATTTGGCTGACCTTTATCATTTTCTTAGAGACCTCTTTTTCATCTCAAGTAACACTTCCAATGGAAGGCGATCAATATGTTTGACACACACATTAAAATATTTATAAGGTAATACTTTAACCGATTAATAAAATAAAACATCTTATTAGAAGATCCACGGATGATTCTGGAATGTATCAGGGAGACTGTTGCATGTGTAAGGCAGGATTATTTGGATGTTTTTTTGTATTGTTCTGACATGTGACATGTGCTCTGTTTTTCGGCGGTATGTGTATGGCATGTTGTGTTGGGCCTTCAGACCAAGTCATCCTGTCCTAAATCTTCACCTCCCAGGCAGCTCTGCAAGGAATTCACAGATCTGTTGGCCCAAGACAGGACACCGCTGGGTAACAGCAGACCCACACCCATCTTGGAACCGGGCATCCAGAGTTGCCTCTCGCACTTCAGCTTCATCACCCACGGCTTCGGCTCACCTGCCATCTGCGCCGCCCTGACCGCCTTGCAGAACTACCTGACAGAGGCCCTCAAAGGCCTGGACAAGATGTTCTTAAACAACAACAACAGCACGAGTCGACACACTTCGGGAGAGGGACCCGGCTCCAAGGGTGGAGATAAAGAGGAGAAACATCGGAAATAGAGCAAGCGAGCAAGAGAATCGCCCAAATCCTTTATATTCTAGCTTTAAAACATTACAGTTACTTTGGGGGAAAATAACGTGCTTGAAGAAGAATCAGAATTTAAATAAGAAGATGGAAGAGAAGAAAAAATAGAAGTTGAATACTGGTCACGGTTAAGCAGGTTTTGTATCCCGTTAAGTACGTTTAGATTATGATTTAAGCATTTCTGTTAAGGATCTTCACGCAGGTCTGCCTAAGAAACATTCGAAGACGAAGATCTGCAGCTGCAGACTGGCCAAACCTCCAGTCTTTGTCCAGCTCCCTGTTGAATAGCGCGGTGGATTTGTCAACTGCTCAAGACTCCAGTAGGAACCCAGGTTTCCGCGACCATAGCATAACAGGGCCAAGCTCCTGGTCAGGAGCACGTCACCGTTTGTCTGTTCCATGTCGGTTCACTCTGAGGCTGAGCCAGACTTGGGCAGCCGACTGTGTCACTGTTTGAGGGATGCCACACATTTGCACTGTTCAGCAAATGTATTGGCCTTGTTCCAAATATAGTGCCCCACATTACCAATGGTCTATGAAGTTAGGTCATTGAGTAGTATACAAACTGTATAAATATCCCGCAGGACATTTCCAAAGAGGGTTTAGGTCAAGTAATACCCATGGTGTGTGAACTTCATATGAAACTATTTGTTGACATCCTGAAACCAATCTTTAATCGCCTGAATTGACAACCCAGCGACGGATAAGGCTATGTCTTGGCATATTTGTGCATTTACACACAATTAAATACGTACTCCTATAGCAACTACATTTTATTTGCTAGTGTCAATTTCCATTAATCTTTCCACTGCAACAGCCTTTAAAGATTTATCATTTAAGTTCCTTCGAGGAGCTAATTAATCGCCCAGAAGGGAAAGATACAAGCTTAAGGCTTGCGGCTTTGCGATGTCAGGAACACGGTTGAGTAAGAGCCTCCACTAACGCGTTTATGGCACGACATATACTATAAAACCCAAGAAACTGCTTTAATGCGGTACTTACTATTATAAACTGCATGAGCATTTGTGGACGTTTAAATGCGTCCTGCCCACGTTGTTATATTAACCACCTTAACCACGATAAGGAAGGCAATTTCAGGAAAGAAGGCCGGAGAATAGATACGAACAGGCCAAATTGCTTCGCGCCGATTAAAATCTTGAAATACGAAAAAAGAGGAAAAAAACAGACCCTGGTTTCTGAAACATCTACACAGTTAAAATAAAAACGAGCAAAATTCCCATAGGATTAACAGTTATTTGCTTGTTTTGACTCAAACTAAAACTGCATTTTAAACTTTCGATACCTTCGCTGTAAAGTTTTATTCTGACACATAAATTAAATAAATTAAATTTAGTTTCGATTTAAACGGTGGCCGATTGTGTTATAAAAGTTTTTTTAAAGAATCGCTGTTACATTTTAAAAACACGCCGCTTGCCGAGTGTAGTCATTTAATGAAATATTTAGCATAAATATATTAGCAACAAACTGCTAAACGATGTTAACACACGGGCAACACACCGACATGGTTCCTAACTTACAGTTTCAGGTGCAGAACGTGAATTTCTTCTATAGCCGATGTATTTATTAAATATTCCTGGGTGGAATACTGGTGAAGGGTTCATTTAAATGAAATGCTAAATGTCTCAGTGGCAGCAGACGATTTCCCCACGCAAACAAATCAGAGTAGTGTCCAGTGATTTGTGTAACTTTTAGAAGATTTTATGCAAAAGACTAATATATCTTATTATTTATTTTTAGCTGGAGAAAATCTTTAATCTCCGAGTTTTCACAGCGTGGGCTCCTCATTCGTCATAAATCACGTCACCCAGACCATTACCTGCTAATGGAGAGAGAGTATACCTTGTAATGTAAAAGGCGACTTTATCTCTCATTTGGGTTTCTCCATTATTTCAGTGTTTGACATTACAGTGACCTCTATAATTCGACTAAGTGTATAACTGACGGTGTGGTGAGTTTGTTATTTCTGAATTTTTAACGAGTAATGCTGTTACAACTGTCCATATCTTGCTTTCGAGTTTCTTCCTTTAAATTAGATAATCATGCACTTACAACCGAAACCGGATTTCGTCTGTCTTTAAAAATGCGATGATTATGTCCGAATGATTTCATTGTAGCTCACGATGACGTGAAGGACACTGATCTCTTGCCATTTGTTATCAGAGAGAATAGGACAAACGCATAAGCGAGTAAATACATAGACGTACATTTAAGTACAATGCGAACCCTTCACACTTATGCCAGAATATATTGCTAAATGTCGTCATTTTATTGACCTTTACTGAAATCCAATATCTGTCGAACGGAACCTCCTTTTGGTACAGGTTATGGGAGGAAGCGACTGATATTTATGTTTGTACATATTTATTTATGCTTAATTTAATGGAAGTTTGTAAATATGGTGAGCAAGCAGTTTGGATTATTTATCTGTGACTATACCTCTGTGAGTGGGTGAAAACGCTTGACTTTAGATAGTATCCTGTAATTTTTCTGTTCCTTAGACAAGTTGTTATGGTGGTGGGTAGAATTTGGTTCTTGTCCAGTGATTTCATTTATATTAAAATAATTATAATAAACTTCGTGTTTTACCGTACATGTTTCTGTTTAAAATGTTGAATTTCCGCATTGTAATATTGGGCAAGAACTCTGCAAGCGCACAATTAAATTAAACACAAGAGCTTTTTAAGGATAACGACAACAGCGTGTAACAGAAAGACACTGTTTCATTAGGCCTGTCTGTTTCCGGTTATATATGCGTGTTTTAGAAACACATTTTAAATACATGAACTTGTTTATGAACTAGTTGGTGAGTTTACTTAGTCTTGAAAATAGAATATAAAGGTTTGTTTTTCGATTCTTTTCTAAACAATTATATAGTTACTTTTCTAAGATTCATACGGATGGTGCAGAAATACGGTGTTATCAATTTCAAAATAAACTTTTAAATGAATAATATGTTTACGTGTCTAAAACGGATATAACTATGCAGCTTATATAGATTATTTATTTGAAGAGAAGAATCTATTATCGCGCACTTTCCTCGCGGAGTGAAGAGCGACATATTAACCATATATTTATAGCATATCAGAACGCAGTCTAAACTTGTTTCGCACCAAATAAATAATCTATATGCTTATTTAAAATGGCTAAATATTGTTATATAGCACGGAAGGGCATAGGCAAGAATGTAAAGAGCCACGTATCGCTGGACTTGAGATTTCTGCGCACATCACAAAGAAGGTAGGATAGCTAAATAGTCGTATAATATAAATGCAATGGAAGAATAACGTGGAAAATGAAAAGGCCACGAACAATGTGATTAGTTTTACGAAATTCATTATGCATAACATATTTAAATGATCTTTTGCCTGTAGGCTTCAGAAAGTAAAATAGCAGAAATACTTTGCTTCAGTTAGGACACATCTCAGTCTGGCATTTATCTCCGGCGTGTTACGGGATAGACTGTGAGCCAAGTGAAACAAAGATATTTATCTTAAAAAATGCCAACGCAAGCATATGGCATATATTCTGATAAAATCATCAAAAAAACAGTCATTCAAACGGGGTTACAAACAAAGACTACACAGCAATATACAAAGGCTCTGCACTGTCTGTCAGAAATGTCATGTATTGCACTCCTGTGACAGCGCCTGTGAACAAAAACTAAAACCGAATCTGTGACCCAAAACTGATCCCTATTTAAAAAGAACAAAGAATTTGCCAGGTATAGGCTATTTATCAGCATTTGTTTGTTTTCCGTCAAACGATATTTGAAATGAGATTTTTAAGCTATATCTATACAAATGCAGTAAACAATGTAACTATTAATTAGAGAGAACAGTGTGTTAAATAATAGGTATTAATGCCGTGTAATTAGCCAACGTATGTGTTTGCTGGGCATGTATCAACTGAATGCGGGGCTTTGGGATTTTGAGAACTCATCCTATAATGAAAACTGTCGCTATGACTTGTACCTTTTCCCCCCGCCTTGAATGAGCGACTTAACGGGCAAATTCAATAGAAGAAGCGGCTGCCCTGCGGCTTCCACCATGCGACTCATCAAGCGGAAAGTATTGTAACCCAGGTGCTGAGTTCAGCAGCCACATGTCCGTAAGGGGAGAGATATTTTTACAATGATTTGAGTAGCAAGGAATTGCATCTGGTGTCATATTGTGGACCTCAGTTGACAATATCTACACAAATCACATTGAGGGCTGGTGAATTTAGTGAACCGTTTGTTTGATAAACCTGAATTGAGTAGTTCACACAAGTAAAACAACACGGTACAACGATTAACAATATTTTTATAATGGATATTTTCTACAGCAAGTAACAACAACAACAACAAAAGATTAACTGTTATTATTATTGTTAATAACAACAATAATAATGATAATAACAACAAGAACAACAATAATAAGAATAATAATAATTATTATAATAATAATAATTAGTTATTATTATCATTGTTATTATTATTATAGTTGTTATTATTTAATTATCCTGCTCTAGAAAATTAATTAAGCTGGAAAAGGAATTATTAATGATAATCATATTTAATGTAAGACATTTGTTTGCTCTCGTAGTATTTGAATGTGTGTTTAATGACAACACCCCCCGTGACGTTTATGGATCTTAGCGGTGAGATTTGCACAAAAACTTCACGCGTCTTGATATACACCTACAACAAATTGCGAATAAATCAACGGACATTTCATTCGATCCAAACTAATAGAAGGATTCCCACACTTCAGTCCGGAAAACCATTAAAAGTAATACATTGTACATTTGTTTTTATATTTATCATCCTACTCCGTTGATATTATTCCACATTATTCTGTATTGCACTGTTCTGCGGTATGCTGCACGTTGAACTACAATGTTAAACTGCAATGTTAAACTACAGAATATGTCAGGTTCAGTCCGGGCTGAACCCAAGAGGCGCAGCCTTAGTTTAAAACGCGTACCAAGCTAATTGCGGTCGGTTCAGTCGTATAGAATGTGGAATTGAGGTTTTAGGTGGAATCCTTTTAGCGGTAAAGAATGAGCTTTGTGTCTCTTGTTAAAGACGTGTCCTTCAAGGCTCCTAGTTTAAGAACAAACTCCCTTAGTATTCTGTCGAGCAGTGGGCTGTAAAAGGCGTTATCCATCCCAGCACGCAGCCAAGTGCCGTTCGAGAGTAATTCCAGCTCGCGGCACCGGCCCGGGGGCTAGGCAAGCGTGCTCCCTAACTGATCAACCTGGATATTTCATTATTCATTAATTTACTGTTTAACAAATCCCACTCATTATCAGAGGTAACGCTTGGCAGAGCCCAACAAACAGTAGCAGTTGGTGTCAGGCGTGGCGAATTGTGCTGTTTGATCCTGGGCTGCTTTTATTCAGCATCACAAACTGAGAAAGAGCCCATGAATAATGAAGAGGGAAGCCGTGTCTGAGGTGAAAGCCGTGACAGCGTCCTAACAAAAACATTTCGCTTATTGAGGGGGGGGGAGGCTTTATTGGCCGATCTGGCGGCCGCTTTAACGCTTCGTTGTTAATGTCGCATTGTTTACCGAACCGAACGAGGCAGACCTGAAACGGGGAAATGCCAGTTAAGTGAGAAACTGGTCCATTTGAGGAAGTGCCCAGTAATACTGCCACAGTTTCTCTAACACGCATAATTTAATTAAAACAGATAAATCGTTATTTATAAAATTATTTCTAATTTTCTCTATCATAAATTAATAAAATTGTAAAATATACCCTCAGGGACACAGCTATTGACGTTCAATGATTATGTAATAATTCTAATTAACCATCCTGAAGAAATACACACAAATGTCTATTTATTATTGTAGAAGATCTGTGGAAATGTACGAGGGCCATGCCCAGGGTAAGGCTTTGGAGTTCTGTGAAGGCCACGGAATCCGATCCCACAAGCTTCTAACAGAGACAAGGGACTCAGCCAGGTCCATCCCGAGGTTCCCCTCTGGGTTTAGAAAATGTCTGCAGTAAGTTGGTAGCCCCGCTGCTTACCCACAACCATCCTTTGTGATCCCAGCGTATGCTTTCACACTGTCGGTAATGTTTCCAAAGACACAATTAACGTAAAAAAAAAAAAACTCGACAACCTGATGACAGAAAAACACCTTTATTCAGTATCCTACCTGTTCGTAACAATAACACTGGCTACAAACTTCATTCAGGTAAAGAACAAGCTTATGTATGAGGTTTAAAGGTAGTTTACAGGATACTGTCTAATATTTGGAGAGAGAATAAATACCCCCCATCCCCACCCAAGAAAATGACTTTTCGGAACATAAAAAGCCAACTGGGCCAACTTTCCTACAATCCGAGGGGCAGCGTTGCTTTTGGAAATTACTTTCTGGTAACGCCGCATTTTGGATCGGTGGAAGGTTTGCTTCATTTTAATAATAGACGCAGCATATTTATTTTTACATGTGGTCCATCTATAGTTTGATGCGGATGACTGTAAACAAGCGGTGTATTCGCTGTTATTTTTTCTGCAGGTAGCCTGGAGGTTAAGGACGTGGATTCAGAACCCAAAAGGTTGTTGGTTCGGATTCCAGTGTGTGTGTGTGTGTGTGTGTGTGTGGGGGGGGTGTCTGCTATTGTACCCCTAAGCGGGTACTTAACCTAAATTACTACAGTAAAATATCCAACAGTAAAAAGTCGTTCTAAAGCCGTTATAGCGGACCTCAGTGCGGTGGTGCCAAGGAAGTTAAGAAACACGTTCAGAAAAGAAAGATTTACACACAATAACACACCTTTTTGCTACAGGGACGAGATGTGTGTGTGTGTGTGTGGGGGGGGGAGGTCTGTAATTTTAGACAAATAGCTAAAAGAATATGACCTAGATGAATACAGAAATTTATCAAGTCAAATAATAATAATAATAATAATAATAATAATAATAATAATAATAATAATAACCTACGAAAAGTATGAAATTCCGGAAAAGAGAACGTGCAACATTTACAAATTACATGGCTAAAGCGATCAAAAAAGGAACCAGTAAGGAAACCATAAAAACCGCTAAGTCCGCGTCAGGAATAAAAACGGACTATCGGCGCAGTTCGCCGCGATCCGCCGGCCGCACCCCGCCCGGCGTCGGTCAGTCCTGCTGGAGGAGGTGCGCTTATCCGCTGCTCCCGGGGCTGCCTCCCCCACCCCCGCTGGGCTGGTTTAGGATGAATCCCGGCTGTCCTGTATTCAAATGGAGCTTCGTGCAGGCAGGGTGATTGGACTCTCAGCGCCCGAGGCGCAACATATGCTTCTTCCCATCACTTTAATAGGAATTAGTTCTGCAGACAGCTCTGGTCAAACGTGCATCATTCACTCTCCCGTCGCATGGTAATAACAAGGCGGGAAATCACAAACGATACACAGCATTTTGCTTTCCATTCTAAAAATTAACAATAAATTACATATGCCTTGTTTAATTGTGTGCGCGTGTGTGTGCATGTTGGGATCGTTAAGGATAAGCTCATATTGAGCTTTTTAATTTTTATTTGCTGCCTGTAAAACCCGATTGGGATGCTGCACTAACCTTTACTGTCTCCTTTAAGAAACTCAGGGTCCTAGTGCCCAACTGACCTAAATTCAAATTCACTGCATTTTACAAGGAACATTAATTGGCCGTTAATGAAATACTATGGTGGACTGGGGTAGAAAAGCCTTGTGCTTTGACCCCATGTTTTCAGGTTGCGACAGTGTGCTGTCAAAAAGATTCATACAATGACGGGGTTAAGACTGAGATCAGGTGACATGCGGGTATTTAAAGTAAGGTAAGGCGGCAGTGAATTTGATATGGGGAAGTACGACACCGGGAGCTTCTGTAAATCGAAACAAATCAAATGTTCTCACCCCATTTCTTTACATAAGTAAAACTGAGAGCCGCTGCAGTGAAAAAGGCCTTTGTGTTCAGACCTGCGGAGTCACCAAGCAGGAAGGACGGGACACGTGCGCCCGATCACGGCGGCTCCGCTTGCGTTACACGCTGGAAGAGAAATGATGGCAGCAACGTGTCAGTAGCTCCGGTTTTACTGCCATGGCCGTAAAACATGCAGCCCGATGCGAGGAGCTTTAATGGTTTACGGTTATATCTGGTGTAACCCACATAAGCGCATGTAGACACGGCATATTTGCATTTTTTATGTTTTCTCTTCAACAAATACTTTCTTAGAAGAAACAATTCTAAAGCTGGTTATGCCTCTAGTAGGAAATACAGGAGACAGGAGGATCCGGGAGCGGGTGATTCACTTTCTTCCGTTCTCTCTCTCTCTTTTTTTGGAACATTCTAGGTGCACAGTGTAACCCTTAACTTACTCACACGGGTGGGTATTTACCGAAAAGCTTTGTTCATCTCTACAGAAGTGAACGTTGCCAATCCAGGGTTTAAGCATGACTGCTGCAGGACTTTGGCTCCGGGCATACATCGGTAATGGCTTCAGGGCAAATGTCATCAAAACTTAATCTGTTCACGGAATGATCTCGGTGTTGACTGCGAAAAGTATCTAGCTGACACATGCTAGGCTTTTGGTAATAAATTTAGTATTTTCCTGGCATAATGTTAGGTAGCTTAATCCACAATTAGTATGATTCAGCTCCCTGTAAACAACACAGTCTAGACTTAGGATATTATGTAGAGCGATTGTAATACTCTATCAATTTCCAGTGTGCCAAATATTAGAAGACAGAACGGGAGGATGCCTTCATTTTCATGGGTGAAATGGTTTGAAAGAAATATATATTTTGTGAAACACTTTTGACTGTCCTTTCACTTTAACAGAGATCAGATCTAAAATATTCGCTTTTGATGTCAGTGTGTGAAAATTGCGGCAAACAAAGCAGTTGGTTTCCGACAAGAGTACAGGTATAAGCGGCCTCCTTTCATCGCCTGGTGGTGACGAAAATGAACGCGATGCGCTTTTAGGGGGCGTTTCCCTCTTACGTATGACAATGAGCTTAAACTAAAAAAAAATGCTGATTTTGCCAAGTAATCTAAATTGTTTAAATGAATCCCAGGTTTCCTGTGGAATTAAAGACTCACAGCACAGCAAGCAAGTCTGAGCGTGATGTGAAGGCAGTCTTGACATGCAGGAAGCACACAAATGCAACAAGAAACTGCCAACCAGCAACAAACAAGATACAGAATAACGTTTCCGAGCTCCAGAGCTACAGTAAAGTCTTGTTGCGAGTGTTGGTTTCGTGCCAGCACCAAAATAACGATTTTTTTTTTCTTTGACACAAATGATCTTAAATCTGCATTTCCCAACCTCTTTAAAAAGCCAGCAAATTAATGTTTTGTGGAAAAGTAATAGGGTCATCGCAGTAAAGAGCAGTACTATATACACCAATGATGCAACAGCGTTCCCATTCTGAAAAAGACCGCGTGCGTAAGATACATTGCTGTCATTCCTGTTGGCTCTTGAGATTCAATCTAAAGTTTCAGTCACTGCTCTCATGAGGAAAAACTGTAGTGATATTATAATTATATTTGTTTGTTATTATAATTTAAACTACATTTGGAGTTTATTGCATTTATTGTAGCTGTTGAATATAATGACAATAAATTCAAGGTATTTATGTTAAAATAATGGCTAGATTTTATTGTATATTTGATGTATTCTATATACTGTATATTTTATACTTTAACATACTTTTACATGAATCTGCATGTTTTTTTGTTATAATTTCATACTTCGGTTAATTTAATGGTAAACTAGACAATTTGTTTTAGTAATTAAACACATAGAGATGTGGTTTCCTGTCCATCTAGTAACAAAAAGCACATATGTTTAGCAAACATTGGCTGGAGAGTATATGATCATTGGGAGTTAGGTTCAGCTTGCCCACATGATGCTATGAATGACTTCCTGATGTACCCTTACACTTCCTGATGTGCCCTTACACTTCCTGATGTACTCTTACACTTCGATGTACCCTTACACGTCCTTATGTACCCTTACACTTCCTGATGTACCCTTACACTTCCTGATGTGCCCTTACACTTCCTGATGTACCCTTACACTTCCTGATGTACCCTTACAAAGTGCCCTGCCACTGCTTTTCCCGCGGTGTTTCCCAGGTCTTTTTAGACTTGCTAATCATTAGCCCTCGTACTCTTTTTCTTCCGCAAGATTCCTACTTGTAGCTCAGGGCCCAAGGCAGGTAGAACAGGACCAGCACAGCCGCTCTTTGGCCTGTGCACCGTTCAGATTAACTGTTAAGGCTGTGGTGTCGCATGACAGTTGCTGTGGTTTTGCCCCATCAGATCTCCGTGTGGCTCTGAGCAGGTACAGTAGTATGGGCTCGTTCTTGGTTTAGGGTGAGCTGCCCGATTGGTTATGTGCTTTAATCTCTTCTCTTGAACTTGCCTGGGATTTTTCACTCCCACTTGTCCTTTGCTCTGCACATGCATGTGCTGACAATTTGGGGTGCTTGAGTACAAAATGTCTTGCCTCGTTCTACCTGACAGCCTGACAGCTTCCCAGCCCCGCCCCCTACCCCCCCCCCCCCCCCACCCCACCCCCACCCCAGCCGGCAGCTAGGCTCCCAGCTCTGGTTGGAATGACACTTCACCTACAGTTCACACTCATAGTCATTATGTATCAGAATCACACCCATTCTGTTAATCCAGGAAGATGAAATACTGATAACAAATAAGATGTTTACAAACACCTCTTTTGTTCCGAATGACTCAAGTGTTCTGGAAATTCTTCCTTTTAACTTTAATTGCAGCTATATTCCCGCATAATGACAGTGTTGCAGTGAGACTTAACTCCTGAATTACAGACTAGGGCCTGTGTGTGATACTTACACTTGCTGGTAGCCCGGATCTGGACTGGGGGTGGGGTAATCAGACAGGGAGTTTGTGTTCCACACATCTAGTCATATGACAGTAGGGTAGATGTTTTAATATTTTTATTATTACTTTTCATGTTTTACATTTGAAAGACAGGATACATCAATACATCTGTGTAAAGCAGCTAACCACTGCAGCAAACATGTATCGTCACGTATCTCTGTGTGGCCATGCGTGTGACTGTGTGTGCCTGTGAATGCCTGTGCGTGTGACTGTGCGTGCCTGTGAATGCCTGTGTTTGTGACTGTGTGTGTCTGTGAATGCCTGTGTGTGTGACTGTGTGTGCCTGTGAATGCCTGTGCGTGTGACTGTGCATGCCTGTGAATGCCTGTGCGTGTGACTGTGTGTGCCTGTGCATGTGACTGTGCGTGTGACTGTGTGTGCCGCCTGTGAATGCCTGTGCGTGTGACTGTGTGTGCCTGTGAATGCCTGTGCGTGTGACTGTGTGTGCCTGTGAATGCCAGTGCATGTGACTGTGCGTAACTGTGAATGCCTGTGCATGTGACTGTGCGTGACTGTGTGTATATGTGCATGTGACTGAGTATGTTTGTGCATTTGTCTGTGAATGTGACTGTGTGAATGTGTTTGTCTATCCCCGTGACTGTGTGTGCCTGTGCATGTCTGTGCATGTGTCTTTGTGTGTGTCCCAAGTTACCCCAAAGGAGTTACCAGGTTATCCCATGGGAATGACAAGGGGGTGTTCCATGAAGCAGAGTTTCTTGCTTAGCCTGATAACTTGTCAGATTTAAGGTAGTCTGAGCCTAATGTTAGTAAATGAAGATAAAGTCCATTTAGCCCAGACTACCTTAAATCCAATAAGTCATCCGGCTAAGCAAGAAACCTTGCCTCATGGAATACCCCCTCAAGTTATTCCCCAGAAATGCAGCGCCTCTCCTGCGGATTGGATCAGCAAAGGTCAGGTGAGATGTTCCCCTGTAGAGGCAGATCTAGAGGGACTCAACAAGGTGCCTGAACCGGAGGTTCTGGAATTTCTCAGTGAAAGGCAACATTTCAGATGTGGCCATTTACTTTAACTCAGGCTCACGAAAATTAAGACTTTCTGTGCATTTCCAGTGACAGCCTGCATTTTACCCCTGCAGTTCTGTAATGGTCCAGCAGGAAAGCAACGTTTCCCCCATAGCTTGATAGGATTCGCAACAAACTTTTATTATTAGAACTTAACAAGGTACCTATTCTCAGTTTGCTGCCCTGTGCTTTATTTCCGAATAAAATATACATTAGTTATGTGAGTGACATGGTAACAAATAAGGTGGATCGTTTTATTATTCATCGAAGTCACATGGTTATTATTAGGCTGGAGTGGAGAAAGCCCAGTGGCCCGTTTAAAAGTGGCACAAACAGAGCCATTCATTTGCGGGAACGAGTTTGCCGTGAGCGTTCCGGGGCGGCAGCAAAGCAGCTGTCGGGACCCTTTCCGAGAGTTTTCTGGAACCACATTTTTGCCGAGATAAGTTATGGGCCCAGAATGGAGACCTGCCAGTCGATGGGTTCCTGGGACCAAGTGGAGCCCAGGAACGTCCGCGAGAAATAAATTAGCAAAGTGCCGTGAAAGAAAAAAAAAACCGGGCAGAAATGCGAAGGCGTTCGGCGCTCTTGTTGTGATGGTTTTGAAGGCGGGTGGCTCGGCGCCCAGCCTGAACCACCCTGATGACGAGCTCACACACGACGCGCGCTGAGTGCAAAGTGTGAATTAAGCCTCCGATTATTATAGCTATGAATGGTGGTGCAGTTTGGACGTGCTCCATTATCTCAGGAGAAAAACACACTGGAGTAGCTGAGACAACGCATCACGCGATCTCTACTGGCGTCCGCTCCGGCCCGGTTAGGGTTACTGAGTCAGCAGCAGGCTTTTGGGTGGGGGCCGGTAGGGGAGGGGGGGGGGGACTCATCCGTATAGATTGATAAACAGATGCTAAGGCGTTGTGACATCGCCGAGGCCAGCAAGCTTGGGAAAGCAGGCCAAGGTTATTCACTGAAAGTGCAGCAACGCCGCTCCCTCCCCCCCCACCCCCCTCGCCCCAAGCGCCGAGCGCACCCGGGCACCCGGTGGTTTGTGGGCATCGCGCCGAGAGGACGCGGCACAGAACCGCTGGCCAAACGGGAGGGTAAGACAGCGAGCTTCCTGCCACCGTGTTTACCCAGTGAGCTGCAAGAGCCCAGTGCTTGAAATATGGGAGCAAGGAGCCCCTTTAACGGGCATATGAAAATACAGCAGGGGAACCCTAGAGATGGGCGGGATTTGGGGGGGGGGGGGCTGTACAGCAAGGTAACCTCACAGAAACGTGGCGCGGGCATTGCCACGTCTCCCTGGAGCCCGATAACCGGTGACCGATGCCTTCCCTGTCTGTGACACTGGTGTGACGAGGTTTATTCCCGTCACACTGATTCATGGAGCTGAGACTAAAGACGGCACTGTGGTCTGGTGACCTGGTGACCCGGACCGTAAGTGGGGCGTGAGTGTGAGGCTTCATCACGGTCACTCTGCCTCGGTACCTTTCACCAAACCATAAGGCTGTAGTCAGGACATAAGGTCTTCCTATGGCATCTACTCGTTTCAGACTCTTACTTACTCATATGTATACCTGCGTCTGGGTATTACTGAGTACTGTGTACTCTGATGACGCTCTTCTGTTTGGGGGCTCCTGAAATAAGAATGTCACTCACTTTGCTGTACAAATGCTAATCGTAAATCTGAGTCTGACTCAGTGTGGGGTACTGCTGCAAACGATCTTTGTCAATTTCCTTTCCAGAGGCTGATGGAGCTGCCTCCTGGGTAAATGCTTCGTGTTTAGATGCTCGGCAGGACACCTGGTTGGCAAAACAAGCACAACATGCAGGTTATGTAAGGGTTTGGTGCCCCACAACTAAGGGAGAAGCAGGAGGGTTCGTGGCACAGATTAATCACTGCGGTGAAAGCCAACCCCCCGCTCACAACCGCTGCCGTGAATCTGGCCTTTTAACAATACCCCGTAGAGCCAGCCTCCAAAACAGCTACTTATGGAACCAGAATGCAAATCAGAATCCAGATCAGAATCTGAATCAGAATTCAAATCAGAATCCAGATCAGAATCTGAATCAGAATTCAAACCAGAATTCTTTTATATGCCACATGCAAAAAATACGAGGAATTTGTTTTGGGCCGGGTGGTGGCATGAAGTATACAAGATACTATCGAGACAAAAATGCACAAAACAATAAATAAAATTAAAATAAAGACTGAGAAATATAATGTGCTATAAATAAATAAATAAACGTAGATTAAAGGGTGAGGGTGAGACAATATGTTGGGTACAAACATGAATGAAATGCTCTGCACTATAATGTCATCATAAGTGTGACCCCAACCCTGGTGAAGGGTGGGTATGTCTCACCCTCTTTTTGGTGTTTCACCCTCTGGCATCATTAGAAGGCATTTCTGTTGTGATCTGTGGCCCCGGCAGATGGTCTGCAGCACGAGCTGAATGCAGGTGCTGCTGGACGACTCACAGGTTTGACGTTCAGCACCCGACATGAATCCCGGATGCTCTGTTAATGCCAGGGATTATTCACAGCGAAACTTTCTGCTCAGCATTCCAGTTTCCCATGTAAAAGATGGGAACGTCGCAAGCAAAAAAAAATGTTCTTTTTAATCACAACTTGTGTTTTTTTTTTCTTATGGGGACGTGTAAGCGAGTTGTGTTGTTCCTCGTTAACATGCTAGTTAACAAGGCAGAAGCAGTTAAGGGCTGTTTAAGCCATGACAATGGCGATTGCTCCCACGAGACACCAGGAAAATTCAAATGACCTGAAGGTGATGTTTCCTCCAGAATCGTTTCCTGTTTCCCGGCTGGGGTATGGGCTGGAAAGAGTTTACTTCCTGGTAAAGTAAAACTAAACGTTAAGATTGGTCGATTTCACTCTCACCTTCATCTTTATGACGTGCCCCACTTCCTCAAGAAACAAAGGAGATACCGTGTTCTGGCAAATTTCATACCTTCCCCTCCAAGTATTTATAATTATTTATTGCTCTTAATTTTTCTTAAAATCTATTATATCCCATGTCCTGTCCACTGCATCCCCATGTCAGATATGCTGGTATGGGAGAGGGAAGGAAGGGATTTGCTTAGATCTTTATCTTCACTGTTACAGCAGCGCCTGTTCCTCTTCAGAAAGGTCCATGCAAATGGGGAAATAAACTCCAGACGGTGCAGAGGAGGGGAGGGACTCAGGTGGGGGGGCTGAGGAGCACAGGCCACTGACCCAGCGGGGGGGTGGAGCGCCGCGTCGCCCGGGGCCATGTGGACAGGCGGTAGCGTCCTTCCATTAGCTGTGTACGCTTGGGGTGGATACCAGCCCATTTATTAAAGGCTCCTGAAAGGGGGGTCTGAAGGTATTGGAAGGAGATGTTCTTCAAGTAACAGAAAATGGCATCAGAAAATGTGTGCGAATGTGCGTGTGTGTCTGCATGTATGTGCGTGTGTGTCTGCATGCATGTGCATGTGTGTCTGCATGTATGTGCATGTGTGTCTGCATGTATGTGCGTGTGTGTCTGCATGTATGTGCATGTGTGTCTGCATGTATGTGCGTGTGTGTCTGCATGCATGCGCATGTGTGTCTGCATGTATGTGCGTGTGTGTCTGCATGTATGTGCATGTGTGTCTGCATGCATGTGCGTGTGTGTCTGCATGTATGTGCATGTGTGTCTGCATGTATGTGCGTGTGTGTCTGCATGTATGTGCATGTGTGTCTGCATGTATGTGCGTGTGTGTCTGCATGTATGTGCGTGTGTGTCTGCATGTATGTGCATGTGTGTCTGCATGTATGTGCGTGTGTGTCTGCATGCATGTGCGTGTGTGTCTGCATGCATGTGCGTGTGTGTCTGCATGTATGTGCATGTGTGTCTGCATGTATGTGCGTGTGTGTCTGCATGTATGTGCATGTGTGTCTGCATGTATGTGCGTGTGTGTCTGCATGTATGTGCGTGTGTGTCTGCATGTATGTGCGTGTGTGTCTGCATGTATGTGCGTGTGTGTCTGCATGCATGTGCGTGTGTGTCTGCATGTATGTGCGTGTGTGTCTGCATGTATGTGCATGTGTGTCTGCATGTATGTGCATGTGTGTCTGCATGTATGTGCATGTGTGTCTGCATGTATGTGTGTGTGTTTCCACTGGTCTTAAAGTGAAAGTATGTAGCTGGCTTCTTGTTTGAGTTTCACAGAGCCTCAGATGTGCATCTTCTGCAAAAGCTGGAGACATTTTGGGCTGGAACCGGAGCCAGGTGATCGTCAACAAGACTAGGGTGCAAATACAGTATTAAAAAACAACCGCTATATAATATTTAACCTATGGAGTCTTGCTTTGTTGGAAGATGTTCTGCAACTCCTCTCCAATGCTGCTTATTCTGTTACCTGGGTATTCATTGGAATATCAGCCTAGCGGCAACAATCGACTCCTCAACATGTTTGCAATGTGCTGTTTGACTCATTTATATGTTGCATTACATAAAAGCATCTGGTAAATAAAAATATATGGAAAATGAAATGTGAATAAATCAAAGTTTTTGCTGTTTTCAGACCACATATCAAAAGGGGAGGCTGATTTATCTGTTGATATTGAAAATGTGCTGCTTTTAACTTAACTTTACATGTGTGACCTGATCACGGGCCTGAACACGGACGCAAGATTAAATGTGTCTTTCATCTGCTGGATCCTGTGTGTTTAGGCTGTACGTTTCCCGCATATTTACATTACTAGTGAGTGGATTACCTTTAAGGCTCAAGGTAAAGGGCTCGGATTAGGCTTTCATAAGTAATTTATTAATGTCATGTCCAATTACTGCCCTTTAAAGGAATTCAGGATTACAAGTCTGATGAAAGCGATACCTACTTCCAAAAGTAACTATTATCTTAGCGACCGGAGTGCCCGTCACTTCTCCCCAAAATCGAAAACAAACAGGATGGGAGCAGAAAGCATCGGGGACGAGTGTGTTTTTGATTTAAGCTTCCAGCCACAGCTGGTCCACCGGTTAATGAACTGGACAGGAGGCCCACAGGTTCAGATAGCCGAGACGGGCTGTTCCGCCCTTGAGAAGGTACTGATCCGGAACCGTGCCTGTAGAAATTCAGTCGTGTAAATGGGTTAAAGAGTCTCTGTCTGGACACAGCACACGGGTCACAGTAAGTCATGATTAAAAAGTACCGATGCAGAATCTGAACTCATTCTCCCCTTTTCCATCTGTTAGCCTATATCCTCCCCTGTTGGATCCACGGATTTGAGGACTTACAAGGAAGTGACACTTCAGGAAGAGGGAACCTGGGTTGGAGGTCTGATCTGTGGTCGGTTGATCAGCAGGACCATCTCCTGTGTGTGCTGAGCTTGACTGAGGGATCAGTGGATCCCAGTGTGAACATTTCGGGATTGAGGGCGCCTTTGAGGTGCTGCCTCTCCTACTGTCAGGGTCCACTGAAAGCGAGAGGTCTTCCATGTCAGTTGAAGCAGTCATAGATTAATATGTTTCACACTTCCTTGGTGTAAAGAAAAATAAAAGGAATAACCTAAATCCATGTCAGTCTGGGTGTTGTTTCAGTGATTCAACCTCTGAATTCCTCTCTGTGACCCACTGAGTTGGTGTAATATTCTTCATCATTCAATAAACAGAGAGGGTCAGTCATCTATGCTCAATGCATCCATCAGATCCAAAACATTGTTCTTATCAGAGAGGACTTCTAATGCCCTGACTGCTTCTTGGCCTCTGCTATAAGGAGAATGTGCTCCTCAGTGTCACTGTAACTGGTCTGGGTTCAGAATTATGTGGCCAATCCAGTTGAACTTTTGAGATGCTTCACAGAAACGTGCATACAGCAGCCTTAAGAGCACCAGAAAGACCACAGGAAGGAAGAAATCCCACAACCATGGAGAGAAATTTAAATAAGTCATATTTAAATGATCCAGTTCTCACAAAATATTGTTTTTTTTCCACATAGGTCAGGACTGTCAGCTTCATTTTTGCTCCTGTTCATATGTTAGCAGGCCCTAGGCTGACGACAGGCGAAAGGAAGTGAATGTAGTGAATGAGACTGTCTTTAGTTTCAGTTAAATCAGTGTTTCTCAATCCGGTCCTCAGGGACCCACAGATAGTCCACGTTTTTGCTCCCTCCCATCTCCCTGGGAGCTGGGAGGGAGCAAAAATGTGAACTGTCTGGCAGGGACCTTGGAGGGAGCAAAAATGTGAACTGTCTGGCAGGGACTTTGGAGGGAGCAAAAAATGAGGACTGGCTGTTGATGCCCAAGGACGGGAAATACAGAGTAAGATGAATAATTATAGATAAACATTTAAGACATTCCTAAAAGTACAAACACTTGTCTATTATTCACCGGAAGTATTGTTTGCTTTGTGCAACTGTTCAACTCCATGCATTTCTAAGTAGTAGAAATACATCATATGTAAAAATAGCAATAAAGCTATAACTCTTTTAATGATGAATGATGTGTAATTGTTTCCGAGTGAGTTAATTTGGTGGTAGGAGCAATACTAACCGTCTTAGGTGAAAGCCTGGATTAGCAGACTGAAGTTCTGAAACAGGCCTCTCTGCGTGAATCTCTCAAACGAAAGCTGAGGAAGGAAATGCCAAGCTGGGCGGTAAAACCAGTTTCGTTCATCCTTGGGATGGACAAAGTCATTAAAGGACTGAGTTTTAATGCCCAGCTTTACTCCACTTTCTCAAGCTTTCGTCTGCTTTTCTGGGTTTTCGTTTAAGACGGTCATTCCCACCAAACAAGCAAAACTGCGTTGGAGCAGAAGCTGCCATCCTTGACAGCCGCTGACCTCTATTTCAGCACACGTTATTGGACGAGTACAATCCCAATCAAAGCTGTAAAATGGAGCTGGAATATTGTCCTTGTGCAAGCTGGTCTTTAATTTGAATGAGTGGGCAGTCAGGATTATCGGCTATAAATTTTCTTTAAAGAAGATCTGAACAGCCTGCGGCAGTAGCACGGCACTGCGAGTTTTTCACGGAGACTCGAATAACAACGAAGGCAGCGGGTCACCAGACTTCACCAGATGCGGCGTGTTTACATGGCGCACGGATTCCGTGCAGCGTGGACCCACGTCGGGGGGGCTCATCGAATATTAGGGCAGGCATTACAAAAAAGCACTAGAAGCACTGCATGCATTTTATTCGAGCAAGAAGGTAAATCCTACCCAACTTTTGCAGTGAATTACAGTGAATTCTTGTTGAATTGTGTATCTGTGTATGGCTGAACTCCTACAGTGAGATATCGCTATACATGATATCCAGGTTAAAAGCTGCTGTGGATGTGATTTTGTGCACATTAGTAAAATATGATTGTGTCCGAATGGACGATGTGGTTGAAGGACACAGGTAACAATTCACTGCACAGAAAAGACAGCAGTTTAAAACACAGCCAGTTTATATGACCGCAATCTTGTGTAAGAACTGTTTAACAATAAGCCATCATTTGGGGTCCTGTAATGAATCAATAAACTCAATGGAGGGGGTGGAGGAAATTGCCTGAAAGATAGGCATCCTGCCAATTAGCGAGCACTTCCTGCTGCCTGACCACTTCCAAAGACTTTACTAGCAGGAGGTTCCTTTCCAGGCCACTGCAGGACGAACACGAACCATCTTTCAGGCACTCGTATGTCCGAGAGTACGATCGACATGGAGCCCGTTCTTACTGTCCCTGATCCTGCTCCGCGAGATGCAGCCCGGAGGATTTATGCCCCTGTTCCCCTAATTACAGCCCTGCTTCGCAGAATGTGTACTCTGAAAGGTTTGCTCCGGTTGCATGTCAACTTTACCAGCAGTGGTTAATTATTACCCATAATAGTAAGAATCCGGAATACTGCGCAGTCAAACTGTGTCGGTTATAAATAACAAAATCGCTTATATTTTATAACTCAGGCATTACTGTACATTCACAGATTATTGTTACATCACTTGCAATAATTTTTATTTAGCAGGTGTTTTTGTCCAAAGCGACATGCAAGTGAGGCAAACAGCACATTACAAACAAACGTTAAGGGGTCGACTCAGTGTAAGTGCAACTCCCATCAATGCTCAGGTATAAATGTGAGTCTTATAGGACCAACGGCTACAAAACCAAGCAAGAACCTAATAAGGCAATTCAGTAGGCAGTAGTGCAATGTTAGGAACAGAATTACATAAATTAACTTATTTAATGTAAGTCACAGCAATAAAGCATGTAAATTTTCGAACTGAAATATAGTTCCCTTTAACCCCAGCAGAATTTTGTTTTAGTATTGCAGTGACCTTGGAAAACATCTAATTTTGCGGAAAACATAAAAAGAGAATCGTAAATGTCCGACGAATGTGACCATCAGTCAGGTTAACGCGACCTCTGTGCCCCCTGCACCCCCTTAACAAAAGTCCTCCGCAAGCCAGAGCAGTCAGCAAGACGGGGATGTGAGGCGACGGGGACCGGCGCTCCGATCCGGCCCGAGGTGATGGCTTCTGACAGCTCAGGCGCTGGGGCATGTGCTGGTACCATCTGCAGTGTGGTCTCCCCACCAGCCAGCATGCCACGCGGGCGAGAGGAGAACCCACACCAACTTCGATATGAGCACAGCACTGCAGCGTTGCCCCCCAAATTGCCCCGACAGTGCTCACATTCAGTTAGGGCCCAGTGCTGCTTGTAGGTGTCACTCGAAATAAACTGAAGAAATTCAGCTCTCCCAGAAAGAGCAGAAATGCCAGGGGACGAGGGTTGGGTGAGTGGGGGGGGGGGGGGGGGGGGATTGGGATCCTTTGTTCCCACGTTTGGGAGTCGCTGTCACTGAAGTGGTGTGGCAGGCAGCAAAGAAGCGGGGCCTCCTGTATCCCCAGGGTCAGGCAGAGGCTGATAAGCAAAAGGCATGTGTCATATCAGCTGCCTATCAATGAATCAATCAATATATAACCGAGGCACAGTGTTCTAGACAGAGACACATTTCTATTGTTAAGCACGTCTCAGTCGCTAATTTAAAACAGCTTTCAACAGACACAGTGTTTTATTAAATTCTGAATCGACGCCCTGCTAAATACTTTCCATATAACAGGAAAAGTGTTACAGGACATATAAGATTGTTTTGTCATATTTTTGTCTCACTTTTTCTGCCATATAAAGACTGTCTAAAAGGGTATAAAAACATTTTGGATCTAAAAATTTTAATATTTCATATGGAAAACATAATTTGGCATGTCAGAGTGTGATATCTGCTTTTTGACTGCCCGTGTTTGTGAGGTTGCAGTAAGAATGCAAGTTTGGATGCAGTTGTATGTGATGTGAGGTTATATTAAGAATGTGGTTTCAGTCAATGTGAGGTTGTAGTAAGAATGTGCTTTTGGTCTATGAGGCATTGGTAAGAACGTGGTTTCGGTCTATGTGAGGCTGTGGTAAGAACGTGGTTTCGGTCTATGTGAGGCTGTGGTAAGCACATGGTTTCGGTCTATGTGAGGCTTTGGTAAGAAGGTGGTTTCAGTCTATGTGAGACTTTGGTAAGAAGGTGGTTTCGTCTATGTAAGGCTGTGGTAAGAAGGTGGTTTCGGTCTATGTGAGGCTGTGGTAAGCACATGGTTTCGGTCTATGTGAGGCTTTGGTAAGAAGGTGGTTTCAGTCTATGTGAGACTTTGGTAAGAAGGTGGTTTCGTCTATGTAAGGCTGTGGTAAGAAGGTGGTTTCGGTCTATGTGAAGCTGTGGTAAGCATATGGTTTCAGTCTATCTGAGGCTGTGGTAAGAAGGTGGTTTCAGTCTATGTGTGGCTGTGGTAAGTACATGGTTTCGGTCTATCTGAGGCTGTGGTAAGATGGTGGTTTCAATTTATGTGAGGCTGTGTTAAGCACATGGATTCAGTCTATGTGAGGCTGTGGTAAGCACATGGTTTCGGTCTATGTGAGGCTGTGGTAAGCACATGGTTTCGGTCTATGTGAGGCTGTGGTAAGCACATGGTTTTGATCTATGTGAGGCTGTGGTAAGCACATGGTTTCGGTCTATGTGAGGCTGTGGTAAGCACATGGTTTCGGTCTATGTGAGGCTGTGGTAAGCACATGGTTTCGGTCTATGTGAGGCTGTGGTAAGCACATGGTTTCGGTCTATGTGAGACTGTGGTAAGCACATGGTTTCGGTCTATGTGAGGCTGTGGTAAGCACATGGTTTCGGTCTATGTGAGACTGTGGTAAGCACATGGTTTCGGTCTATGTGAGGCTGTGGTAAGCACATGGTTTTGGTCTATGTGAGGCTGTGGTAAGCACATGGTTTCGGTCTATGTGAGGCTGTGGTAAGCACATGGTTTCGGTCTATGTGAGGCTGTGGTAAGCACATGGTTTCGGTTTATGTGAGACTGTGGTAAGCACATGGTTTCGGTCTATGTGAGGCTGTGGTAAGCGCATGGTTTCGGTCTATGTGAGGCTGTGGTAAGCGCATGGTTTTGATCTATGTGAGGCTGTGGTAAGCACATGGTTTCGGTCTATGTGAGGCTGTGGTAAGCACATGGTTTCGGTCTATGTGAGGCTGTGGTAGGCACATGGTTTCGGTCTATGTGAGGCTGTGGTAAGCACATGGTTTCGGTCGCGGCTGAGCTGCTCTCGGTAGGCTGTGCAGGACATCCTCCCCCTCCAGCACCTTCATTCTCACTCGCCGCTTGGCGTATTTCCTGCCAATTTCCTCTGGAATGACGTTTGAATTTCATGGCTTCTTTCAACTTCATTTCCTAACTCTGCTGCGCAGTTGAACATCCTCATTCATTAAATAATAAGAAACTGAATATAATAACAATAATCCACTCGTCTTCCAACCTCCTGCATGTGGGTGTTTTCTACCAAAGTTCCAAAAACACATAGTTTAGGTAGATTGGTGTCTGTAAATTGCCCCCAGCAAATGACTGCATGTGTGGGTGGATTTACCCTGTAATGGACTGATATCAATAATAATAATAATCAGAGCATAATACAAATGAAAACTCCACAGTCCATCCATCCATCCATCCATCCATCCATCCATCCATCCATCCATCCATCCATCCATCCATCCATCCATCCATCCAGGTACAAATGCGTGCAGGGTTGCTGTTTCGGAGCCTTTCCAGTGGTGTAACTGCTAGTGATGTCACGATCAAGGGCCTCAGAAGGGCATGGATGCTATGACAGATTCAGGAAGCCAAGCACTTTGTTAGGGCCCCCTGAGCGATTGAAAGTGGCAACCCAAACAGGGAGTCCACGGTGGTCCGATTTCTGTCTAGCTGCGATACCCCAACGTTGCCACAAGGAAAGTGCATATATCAAGTCTGAACCTGACGGTGGTTATAAGTACTTTTCTACACCAAAGACCGTTTTCAAAAATTTGAAGTTTGGCGTGGATTTGATCGTGCGCAAAATCTAAGATCAAATCTGTGCATAAGAATGTTTTATAAATGAGGCTCCAGATATGATGTCCGAATAATTGCCCAGTATCAGGCAAACTAATACATCAGGTATCTATATTTTAATTTCATATAGTTTTTATGCATTTTTTGGGTGGATATGTTGAAACTGGGATTACAGTTAGTTCTGTACATGCCGTTGAACAAAAGTTATAAACTTCGCCGGTGTAAAGCTGTCTAAGTTTAAGAGACATTTAGAGTTCATAGCACTTGGCTGGAGGCCACAGACAGTGATGACCAAAGGTGTATTCCTGCCAGAAGGCAGGCGGCTGAACGTTAGCATGCAGCTAAACATCTGCACTGGCTTTGCGTCTCTTCACCTGAAGAACCACAGTGCCCCAGAGGATGCTGGGAGAAGCCATGCACAGCCATCTGCTGTAGCAGCGTTCCCATTTCCCCACATGCTGCCTGGCACTGGCTGTCATGAAAGCCCCTCTCTCTGCCTTTTTGAACTTATACTGTATCTCCCCTTCCTATTGCCTGGGACCAGCCCTCTGAGTTTCACACTGAAAACCAGATGTGAGCACAAGAACATGACGGAGATCTGTAGGAGAAGCACCCCCATTAACTTAGCAGAAACTTTTATCCAGGGTGACTCAGAGGTTTCGTGAAAGCAGGGTCAGCTAGTCCCTGGAGCAACTAGGGGTTAAGGGCCTCGCTAAAGGGCCCAAGAGTTAAATCAGTGGGATAGGACCCTGGGATTTGAACGTACAGCCTACTGATCACAGATATGGGAGCCTGAGCCACACATCATCCCCTGAGGAACTATGAATGTATGACTTAACGGTTTATCTGCTAGTTCATAAATGTTGTCACATGAACTCATTATCATGATGTACACCATCCACAGCATACTAGCAGCAGGACGCCGTTCTGCTGCTATACCAAAAGCTTCTTCGCTTATACCATTTTGGGTTCCTCTGTATGTGCACATGTCACCGGAGGCCACGACTCCCACCCAGGAATCCCTCACCCGTGCCGATAAACGTCACCAGAGCAGACCGGCAGCCACTGGGCCCCGTGAGATCCGCAGAGGCTGCGCATCACATTTATTTATATATTTATTCATGTGAGAGCGACTTGGGTGAGGCCAACTTCAAGTGCCGATGAAATATTTATTAAAAGGGTAACTAGACAAAAAAAGATCATTTAAAACATTTTGCGCCTTTTTTTTAAAAAAGATTTGGCTGTGAAGATTAATGCCAGTGGGAAAAGCATTGCAAAATTACCTTATGCATTATACAGAGACGCATAAATTTTATATCGTGTGGCTTGGAATAACTCAGGCGTGCTTGTAGCGCGGAGGAGCGGGAGAAGCATCACTGGATAATCCACTGTTTGTTTGAATGAGCGGACGTCAGAGGGTGCGGCATTATTCTCCTGTCGATCAGAGGCCCATCCGAAAAACCACTGCGACCTCACATCAGGGTTCAAAACCACAGCCTCTGTGCGGCTGGGAGCCAGCTATAGCTGCCCACTCTTCCGGCAGATTCCGCAATTTGCATGCTCGACGTACTCTGACCTCTCGTGCTAATGTATAGGTGTTTCCAGAGGAATGTCGCCAGTGGAAAAAGAGGAACTTGAACCTAACCAGCACGCATCTACAGGCACAGAGGAATGTTTAAAAGCACCTGGAGGGGGTGCGAGCAGCCGGGTCACTTACCGACGAGGGGAGAGTGAATGTTACATCACCAGGCTCCGCATCTCGGTGCCTGGCCTGCCGCTGACCTGGATGTAAGTCTTCATCGGGAGCGGTGGTCCCCTCGAAAGTGAACCACGGCCTGCCATTAGCGGCACCTTCACGCGGCCGCAGGTACATGGTGAGGCTGCTGGGTTGTACACAGTGAGACCCGGCGAGACCCAGTGAGCCCCAGTGAGCCCCAGTGATCCGTAAAGGCAGCCCTCACTCCCAGACCCAACACGCCACGACTGGTAAAGACACAGCTGGCAACTAAAGAGCTCTATTTTTATTCTTATTTATATATCTAAATCCATCCATCCATCTTGCTACCAACAGAGGGCTGCGGGGGTATATCTAAATATTTAGTTTGAGTATTTTCCATTTTGCTTTTTGAGGGAGGGCACATCCGGTCAGTAATCACTAGGTTAGACATCAATTACAGACTTATAGTGATTCCAGTGCATCTTCAATATGGAAGCGTCTTAATTTCACTTTCAAATAACGACGTCTCCCTGTTCATCCACACCCACACAGCAGGCCTCTCCAATTTTCTGCCTCTCACAACACAAGTTTAATTTCTCGTTTTCTCTGAAAGTGTTATTTTTTTATTGACCGTGTACGGAATGAGTCCGTAATATCCGAAAACAATAAAGACTGCATTTATAACTCCAGTAAGCCGTCAGAACAATATACTATAGGGATCTTCTTCTGTTCCCAAGGTTACCTGTTAGGATGTGGCGGTCAAGCATTACTGTCCATCGAATATTTTGGGTTTGCAATTAATGTGAGGTCCAAAAACGGACTGCAAAGCCTCAGCAGAAGAATGAAAAGACAGACTGGGGGAGGAAAGCAGACAGATATAATTAAGTCTGTTCATTAGACCAGAACACATTGAATTAGATCAGTGATGCTGACAGAAGTAAGTGTAAGAAAGTAAGAAGACCAGTGCAGCAAGGGTTAGGGTTAGGGTTAGATTTAAGGTTAGGGTTAGGGTTAGGGTTAGATTTAGGGTTAGGGTTAGATTTAGGGTTAGGGTTAGATTTAAGGTTAGGGTTAGATTTAGGGTTAGGGTTAGATTTAGGGTTAGGGTTAGATTTAAGGTTAGGGTTAGGGTTAGATTTAGGGTTAGGGTTAGATTTAGGGTTAGGGTTAGATTTAGGGTTAGGGTTAGATTTAAGGTTAGGGTTAGGGTTAGATTTAGGGTTAGGGTTAGATTTAAGGTTAGGGTTAGATTTAGGGTTAGGGTTAGATTTAAGGTTAGGGTTAGGGTTAGATTTAGGGTTAGGGTTAGATTTAGGGTTAGGGTTAGATTTAAGGTTAGGGTTAGGGTTAGATTTAGCTAGGATCTAAAACATGACGTTGAAGGCCTTACCTCATCAGCAGCTGATACTAAGTAAAAAAATGCCTCAGTTGGACCCTGACAGAGAGAAATCTGCCTTTGGGCCAAGAAATTGCTTTGTGTTTCCATTTTCAGAAACCTAGTTTGTTTCCATATAGAATTTTCATATTAGAGGAGCATTAAACAGGAAGCTGGCATCTTTTGCAGTAAAATGATTACACATTATGAAGAACGCTGTGACTAATGAACTACTACGAGGACCAGTACGTTAAAGTGATGAGCTTACGTTATATGCAGAAAATATCCTTATGAACTAATCATACTAATCACAGTCAGAGTGTTACAATGTACTGTGAATGCGGCATAAATCAGTTTTAATGAGCGTGTCAGTAAATCATCATTTTCATATTTTTGGTTATTGGGGTCCTCAGGTAGTCTCAGTGCCCAAAACTCATCGCTAGGACTAATATGGGACATTTTCACAGCTGAAGTATTTATTATTGAAACAATAATCAGTAAGAATCAGTAAGAACAACAACATCAGTGTAACAAATGTGTATGAATGACAAAGGATATTGAGCATGCAAATGATACGAGAATCATCTGTCACTGTACGGTCCCATTTTGTTTGCTAACACTATAGCAAATTTGAAATCGTAAAATTGGCACAGGATTCATCTTAAGCGTGTGGGTCTTGGATGCAGCCTTCATGAGAGTTGCACCAAAAGCTCCTGGCTAATTGCATTAACATGGCGAAAATTAATTACCGAGGACAGAAAATGGCAAGTTTCCACGTTCCTCACCATTCGGATGAATGACACGCCAGTTGTGACACACCAGTTGTCCCTGGCATGTTTTCGGTCCGATGAGGTCAGAGTAGGAGATGCAAACAGTCACCTCAGATGTCGGAGGCCTAACAAAGAAAATGACAATGAAATGCGGCAAAACCACGGTGGTAAAAACCACGGCAATCGCACAAACAAAACGCCTCTCAGCCGAAAGTCGCCAGACACTGCGTTAAGCTTGACTGACTAATTATTGCTTATAATTTGCGTTAGGATTAATTAACTAATTAGAGAGGAATGTCTGAGGGCGAAGTTATGGCTCTGCTTGTCAAGCTGAAGACTTTAATTATTCTGATATTTTTAATTATAATCAGCAAACTGAATAAGTCGCACCCTGTCAGCTGCGGCGGGAAGCGGGTGGATGAGGGCAGTTAGAGCCCACATTACCCATAATCCTCAGCAGCACAGGTCCGTCATGAGGTCAGCCTCGGCCTGGGGTTGGGGGGGGGGGGGGGGGGGGGGGTTTCAGTGATGCTTCCACAAACTGGGAGCTGAAGCTGCACCTATTAATGTGTCCCACTGACCTTGGGGTGGAGGATGCAGGAGTGTGACGGCAAGCAAACACTGTGCCCAAACCAGCATTTGCGACCTTGTCAAGGCTACTGGGATGATGCCTTGTGGCCGAATGTGAAACGCTGTATGTAAGGCAGACAGACACAAGCAGTATTAATGAATCTGCAACTAGTGACTTAGTGGTTAATACTTTCAGGTCCTGTCTGGGGGCTCTTCTCTGTTTTGACAAATCCTCGCAGGGAAAAGCACAAAGCTGCCTTATTACTGTTCCTGTTTACAGGTCCAAACCCGCCCTTCGAGTCCAGATTCAGCAGGGTGCGTGATTCTTGGGGGTATGGCCCGGCGTTCCGAGCGCCGATCGGAGGCGGGTAAATCTGCGGAGCGCCACAGAGAACCGGAAAGGTCAGCAAGGGCAGCGTTTAACTGCTCCCATCACATGGGGCAAACTTCGTAAACAGGCAAAACTAATGAGTGCATTTGGAGATCTTAGGAGAGTGCGGGGTGGGGGGGGGTGCAGAGCACAACAAGCCAAGCTGCACCTGATGGAAGCTGCTGGAAGACATCAAAGCTGGAAGGATTAGCGCTCTCACAGTGTTAAGAAATGGCCAGGGGGGATTCGCCAGCTTATTATCCACATGCTGGCTAATCCTGTTATCTGCGAAATATAGCTGTGTTTAGACGCAGCCTCCACCCCAGACACGCGGCAGTCTAATTCCACATGTACATGGCTCCGGCAAAGTCAATTTAGATCCCCGCAATCTATCAGCGCCCGAATAAAATTATTATTATTTTTTTTATATACGTATGAAAACTCGAATTATACGACTCTTTTGAGAAGCTCGGCAGGACCATGCACCCTCGTCCTTTTCCAACGAACCAGACGGATCGAGGCGCACGTCGTTCGGAGGCGAGGGTTGGAGAGGGAACCCGCTGACGTCCCCTGACACGTTTTCCTCTGGCTGCTCCCCGTCTATGAGGAATCACGGAGGCCTTTTCTCCTGTGACATGGGCGAATCTGATCTCCTAATTGCACTAATCGCCATCTGTATGGCTCCCTAAGTGTCTGGTTTCGTCGTGAATCACACCGCAGGCTCTGACGGTGGCCTCCGCGCTGACAGCCGCCTGTTACCCTCCTGGCTGTTACACTTTTCTTTTTCTTCTAGCACTTGACGGTTTACAGGGTCTGACCATGACTGTGTACAAGTGCTCCGGGCTGCGTATCCCAGAATTCAGCGGGGCTCCTTTGTTCCCATATGGGTGTTGGGCTCAGGGGCGGGATCTGAGATGCACAGTTTGCATCGGTAGGCAGCGGGCGATCCCAGACGCACCGGGGATGTCTGCCGAGCTCCGAGACGCTGTCTTTTACGCCGTTGTCCATGTTCTCAGGCATCATCGCTATATTTTTCATTTCTGAAGGCCCGGTAATGATCGTAAGCAGGCAGTCGGCCGAAAAATTAGGCTTTGGTGAAATGACACCGAAGCTGGAGAAACTGGATTTTCCAGACAGATAGAAATAGACTCGCCTTTAGAAGTCTGCAAAGTGAACAGTGACACATTTTTGTCAATAACAGCAATTAATTTCAGATTATCGCCCATCACAATGCATGGCTCTTTCATAATCGCTATGTAATTAAAGGCATCTATGTGCTGAAATGAATAGTGAATGTTAACAGAGTTTTAGCAGCAGTTTGAATAGTTTATGTGACTAAAAACTGGAAATGTGGGGCATCTGTTTGGGCAAGATGAAACATTAAAAGTGTGGAGAATGGAAACCTTCACCCTGGTCTGCTTTGGTCTGAGTGCCACATGTTTAATCTTTTGGGCTAATCTCCTGTCTGACCCAAACACTGTTTTATTTGTGCCCTTGTGCGTTACATAAACCAACCTAGGGCCACCATTGTGCCCCCACAGACTCACTTGTGTAACATCATACAAAATAAATGGATCATGCCTCCCCCCCCCCCCCCCCCCCCCCCCTGCATTTGCGTGTGAGCTTCTAATCAAAGTCAGTTAAGTCACTTTCTCTGCAAGTTAAACCCGATACTTATGAGCTTTGTCTGGAACACTCAGCAAAAATGAGAAGTGGCTGTCGAGCGCCTGTGTCATCTGCAGCACCAGGGAATCATGGGAGATTTCCCTGGGCCAAGGTTCTCACCAGGGAGACCGAGAGGACTTTATAACACTGAGCAGTGTCAATTTGTAGGGAGGGCATGAAGGGTGTGTGTGTCAGGGTGTGTGTCTGTGTGTGTGTGAGTCAGAGGGTATGGGTGTTTCTGACTGTGTTTGTGTGTGTGTGTGTGAATGAGAAGGTATGGGTGTTTCTGACTGTGTGTGTGTGTGTGTGTCTGTGTGTATGTGTGTGTGAATGAGAAGGTATGGGTGTTTCTGACTGTGTTTGTGTGTGTGTGAATGAGAGGGTATGGGTGTTTCTGACTGTGTGTGTGTGTGTGTGTGTGTGTGAGAATACCAGGACTCTGTGGCTGCAGGTTGAGTACAAGCACTGTATGCGAGAAGCCAAACGTATGCGAATAGTAACAGCGAAAACCACATGCATCTGAATGGAGTCACAGGTGGTACCGACGCCTCGCTGCGGTTTGCAGGAAGATTTTTACCACATTTTGATTGTCAATTTTCTTAAATTATTAAAAACAGTTTATACTGGATGGGTAATTGTTGCATTACATTATACTGTACTATGTATGTAACTGAAACTTTTCCGATGCCATTGTTACACAATTGAACAATCACTCCAGTAAATTAAGCTGTTCATTATGTTCTAAATATCCATCAACCAGGCCGCAAGACAAGATGAATTGTTCTACCGGTGCAGTGAGCCACATTTTAAATGTTACCCTCCATGCACTAAAGTCCATTACGGCCTGGGGGGGGGGGGGGGGGGGGGGGCGTATATATACTATATAGCTTCTGCACTGAACCAGCTTATTACTTTGTTTCTGGTGGTTTAACTCTGGTGTTGGCATGTAAGTTATGTAAGAAGCACTTAGATCCTGCACGTCCTTCCTGCATGGGCATGTATACGTTACAGCTAAATAATTGGCTAAATCATTAGGCTGGGCCATGTGCATCCAATCAGCGGCCGGAGATAAACGGCGCCTTTGTTTCTGGTGTGTTTGGGGAGGGCGGAGGGCGGCGTGTCTGTCCAGAGACATCTCAGGTGCTCTGCTCACGTTCCTCCGTTACATAACGTGGTGATTTTTAGGTCAGGTCATCCCTTTTAAGCTACTTCCTCCTCGCTGAATCGATCCTTTCAGCAGCGATGCCTTGGGGTGCCTTTTGTCAATTATAACCCCCACCCCCCCCCCCCCCGCCCCATTCTCTTCCCCGCGAATTCCTTCCCGAATTCGCTCCATATGACCCCCCTCTCACAGTGCTTTCTGATTCGCTGGCCTCCAACCCTCTCACTCTTTTTTGTTTACTTGGAATTACGATTATGTTTCACATATGAAGATGCCTCGGCCCCTTTGGTTGGTTCTCGCGTTCCGAAGCTGCCCGTTTGTTTTACGTTCTCCAGCTGCGAAAGGAGATCCGGTCCTCAAAAGACAGAGCCGTATTCACACTCTGATATCAAAAGCAATTATGCTCGTTGAAGGTACCATGTTATTGTTAAACGGTAAGATGCGGAAACCATGCATCTATGAGATGCGGCGATTCTTTAGCTGAGCCTCATACGTGATGAATCAGACTCAGAATGGTTATATTCACCATGTACAAAAAAGTACACGGAATTTCTTTTGGTGACAGCAAGGGCGTATAATTTATGCATACAGAAATACAAGGATACATGAAACAATCAATAGCATAAAATTACAGATAAATCACTGGATAATAAGTTAATAAATAATAATAAATAAACAAATAAAGGTGTAGGCGAAAATAAGGGCGATTCGTATTGCCTATTTCCAGTGAAGCTGTACTTACTGAAACGACGACATCCCATAGGATATTGCTGTCAGTCTCTTTATGTCTGCTTGATCGATACCTTCTTTCAGTCAACAGAGAAAATGAAGATTTCAGGATCTTTACATGTTTAGTTTTTACCAGCTTCTCGTCTGAGTCGTTATATTCTCAAACTGACAGCACTGCAACACATGCACTCTATCAGCCCTGCCTGAGCCCCTTATACGCGCCTCATTCCCTAAAACCGGAATCCTCAGAAGTCGGCTAAATCACCAGAGAGTCATCATCATTTCACCACGCGTGTGCCTATAGGGCAGAGCCCCTGATGTGCTAAATGACAGTTCAGAACATCCTAAATAGTTATATTCCTGAAAAAATGCACGGCACCAGTAGTTACAATGGATCCCATAGCTTCAGGGTCACAAGCGTTTGGCGAACTAAGCAGCGAACTCCGCGAAAGACTCGGATAAACTAAAAATAGGGGAGAAACTGATGAGTTGCATCCCCTTAATGCATCTGCTGTTTTCTGATGCTGTACAGTTAATGCCATTTAGCATGTTTCATTGAGTGCCATTGTTGCTGAATGATAGTGTCCCACAGATTAATGAGCTCTGTATTTAAAAATGAAACAAAAAACACATTATACCGGGAAACCGTCCAACTGCACTTCAGCTAAATAACCTACAGTGTCTCCGAAGTGTCACTTTATCGGAAAAACGTATTTGTGAAACTTGTTATTTCTGTCTTCGGATCTACGCTCTAACCTTATTCACACCTCGTTCCCTCGACTCCGGGAGTGAAAGAGAGCCTTTCAACGGGACGGGAAGCTGGGAATCAAGTGCCGGCATAGCATCGCCCTAAAAATAGGACGTGCCTTGTAAGGCACGATCCAAATTCGATTCAAATTCCAAGCGAGACCGAAGTGAGAGTTATCGCATTGTCACACTTGACAGGGTGGCATTGTGGGACGCGGGAAGGGGTGATGGCGTGCCGCGGTACTCCTGGCCGCCTGATTGTCTGCCTCTCCTTGAACTCGCAGACATTGTGAATCAATTGTTACTCCAACCCAGTGACGGTTAGCTACAGAGATCAAAAAAAGATTGAATTTCCTTAGTGCTACATGGCCTAGGGTATAGGCAACAGCGAGGTGTATTCTTCACATACTGAAGATGTCATGGACAATTTTCTGGCAAAGAAAAACATAAGAGGAGGACTAATCCAGGTTAGTGTTATCTTACATGTATGTGGAACAACAGCCCCCAGTCGCCCCAAGAGAAAGGGAACAGGCCCTTCAGAAGTTTACAGTCATCGTTGGGGAATAGCGAGTGGGCCCTGGCCTCCACTATGTGGATCGTGACCTTCTGGCAAACAAGGCCACCACACGGATGGGGCCAAGCAGTCATTAAGGGGAGACGGTCTTCAGACTCCTCCTAGCCGCTTTGGACGGCGATCCGGTGTGTTACAACAGGATGGCGACGGGTTACGTTAGCAAAGAAAAATTGAATTTGCCGATCGAATTAAGATAACGACGCGTGATTGCGGAGAGCTGTAAGTGAAATTGTTTCCATGGATTTCCATTTCATTCAAGTGACTTTAAAGCATGTTTACATCTGTACATGTTATTTTGGAATAACTTGAGTTTAATGTGTAATATTCATGCACCGTAGTTTCACTTTGATTCGATGGTGTTAATTAACCGGTGGTTATACGCTGTTTGTTAATCTATGCAGTGTTTCTTTTAAGATTGAGGACATTTATACCCCCTGCCATTCCCAACCTGTCGGCCTCCCCAGCACCTAAGACCTTAACAGACTCACGGTGGTAAACCACTAATAACTATACTATGCAGTGGGGGTGGTGTGTGGTTCAGTGGGCTCAGTGGGTCGTCGGTTCATATCTCAAGGTCAGCTAGGTGGTTTTACTGGTGAGCCCTTGAGCAAGGCCTCTCTCCCCCCCCCCCCCCTATTGCCTCAGGGATTGGCTGACCCTGCCTTCCAAAAAACGTGCATCGCTTTAGATGAAAGTGTTTAGTAATGTGATGACAGCTTCTCTGGTCCCTTGCTTTGTGTGCATTTTGATTTTTGCCAGGACGTGTTACTGGTCCGGAATGCGGACCGTGGGCTGACCTGCTCAATAAATCCTGAAATCCCAGACAAGGACCAGAGCTGGTGTGAAACTATGCATTTCAGGAGGTGTCTCGCTTCACACACAGCTAGCCTCTTCTGCATACTTCATTGACAGTATTAACCTAGCCTGTGTATACTGAGCATATCCAAAAGACCCGTTTAATAACGTTTATGTGTTTACTGTAATTTATACTAAGCTTTCCGCTTCGCTTGGGAAGAAAACTCCTTCAAATGAAAATGAAAAGCCACCCCTGGTTTGATTCCTGAGGCGAGATCCACGCCGGACCCAAGCTGTGGTTTGACATCCAGCCTCTCGCTCTGATTGGATAAACCGGAATTGGGGCTGCAGAGGCGAGGCCGGCTGGCCTTGATGATGCCCAAAGCCCTGACAAATGCATTACAAACATGTCCCAAGCCACGACGTGGAGACTTATTTCCAGCATCACGAGCCGCCTGTTTAACGCTGTGGATCAAAGCGAATCTTAAACGGGGCGGAAATCAATCCAGCAAGCGGCGGGAATCAGCAACAGCCCTTTCCGGAACACTCTGAGCGGATTTGCTGACTTCCAGTTGGCAGAATTTGTTTAAAATTATTGCTCAAACTTTAGGAATGTTATTTGAAACGGGTGGGAAAACACGAGGTAGGTGAACACTGGAAAGGTGCTTGTTCTTTTTAATGATGCTTATGTTGAGGATCGGGACGGTTTCTGCGTCTTACCGCACTCTGGAAGGGCCGAGCCTTTAATGATTGCAGAACAATCTGAATGCAGTTGAAATATTACTGATTTCCAGATGGTCTAATTGCAAACATTATCATAGCATACAGAGCATGCAGTGAGTAAACAATGAAGCACCAATCACAGAAGAGACAGCGGGAGGTTAGCTGTTTCAAGTGGGCACCATTTAAAACAAACTCTAATTAAAGCAAGACGCATCAAAGCATCCGTCTTTGATAGAATCATTTATTCAAAACACGGTGGCAACCATGCCTGAAGAGACAAAGAAGTTACTGGAAGAGAATAATATACTCTCCTGGCCAGAAAGTGATTATTTTCAAATCTAGGAGTAAGATTCCCAGATTCCCAAACTCTACCCAGCGTTCGCTATCACCTTCCCAGAGCATTTTCCCATAATGCAGCCAAGTTTCTGAAAAACAATATACTTTTATTACAAAGTCTGGATTTCATAAAAGCTACAGCTTTGTCCCGACCCCTCCCTGAGACCTGCAGCTGGCCCCCCGCCCCCCAATTTCTCTGTAGATCCCCAGCAGTCAGCATGTCTGTCCTGAAAGTCACTGTCCTGAACCATCATGAGGTCATTAGTGCGACTTATGACAGCGAGCATGACAATATACCCACAATATACCCACAATATACCCACAATATTCCCACAACCCCATGGTGCCACATTACAAGACCAGCGATGCTCTGTGAGCCTCACTCCCGTTTCTCGATCCTTCTGGGACATTTGTCTGTCGCATCTTTATTGTAATGAACACTGATGATCTGTGACGACTCCTGAAAGTTTTGGACAAGCTCTGTACCAGGAGTCGGAAGCCCTTTCATGTGGGCCACTCTGATAATGTGTTCTGTGACTGGATAACTGAGCCCAAATCCAAACATTTACCTCACTCTGAAAAAACACGTTTTGTGTTTGCGAATGTCCCTTCCTGAATGTTGTATAACGCTGCAGCGAGCTGCATCCAATTAAAAGTCTGATGCTTTCCAACCAAGGTCAATCAAGGCAGCACAATCGTTATGCTACATTTCCTTGAATTTCCTATACCTGCTTGTTGGGGGGGCAGGGGGTCCAGAGCCCATTCTGGAAGCTATGCATTTAACTAATACTGCTAAATAAAGCTGTTGTTTGTACATTTTCATCTTTTACGACTGAGTTTCGCTGTTTTATATTGGATGTTACGCCACAAGATGGATTGGCTATAATAGCTAATCATTGTAACTGAGTTAGCTCTGTTAGCTCTGTTAGCTCTGTTAGCTCTGTTAGCTATGTTAGCCCTGTTAGTCATGTTAGCTCTGTTAGCAATGCATGCATCCTATCCCACATTAGGCATATTGATTACAGGCAGGCAGGTGAGGGACAACCAGGAGGGGGTGTGCTAGCTATGTTTGGTCGGTATTATGGTAATACAGTATACTGTTCTATTTTGAAACCCCCCCCACCACTGAATGTGGAGCGACAGATTGCCAGGACATTGCACACCATTTGCAGGTGACTGTTGTCAACCTGTAGGAGACTCCCAGGTCTTCAGGGAGGGATGGGGTGTCTGGCCTTGTTAGACATGTTAGTGTTCTCTTTACTAAGTTACCCCCTTCCCCAGCACTCGCACTGGGGGACCTCAGTCTAACAGACCAATACAGGAAGGGAGCCTGACTCAATCTCGCCTGTTCTTAGCTTAAGGAGCTAGTGGAAACATGTTGTCATGATCATGCAGCAGTAGACAGACAGTAAGGAGGCTGCCTTTTGACCCTAAAACTAACGGCTGCAATTTTAAAGATACTGGGCTCTCTAGCTTGTTCAGGTTGTGGGTTCACTGCCCATCTGAGTGTCTATCTGCCAACGGTGGTTGATGCATCTGCCAGGGGTTCCTCAACCATCTTCACGTGTGGCCTTTGGGGATGAGGAACACACGTCCAATGGACTGTGAGGCCTGAGATGCCTGTTTGCATCTCTACTGCCTTTCTTCCCCCCAAGTTTCATCCACTTTTGATTATTTAGGGAATTATATACATATGCATAGGAGATCAGACCAGAAGGTTCTAGATCCCAATCCCAGGAGATGCATACAGTAGAACCCCTAAGGGTAGTGCTTAGTTCCAGTGAAATATCCAGCCAGTGTGAGATAAGCAAAACCGTTAAAATAAAAACCATTTTAGCATGTGAAGTTTAACACGAGTTAGGGTTGAGGTCCTCTAACCTGCAGGTTGCTGGATCAAGTCCCTACTGTAGTGCCCTTGAGAATGGTACTTACACTGATTTGCTGCATCCAAGCACATCCTAAAGCCATTAATTAAGCAACCACTAAAAGTAAGCACATCGGCTTTTGGCTATCGCTTAAACGAACATGCTTGCTGTACCTGCAATTTGTACCACTTCCTGCCTTCTCAGCCCAAGCAGATATGGCATTACGCAGATAAAGGACGTCGGCCTCTCCGGGCTGTTTGAGATTCCCTCTTTTTCTGCACGTGCACGGGTGCCTTGAGGGGAATACTCATAGTCCAGGTATCGCCAAGCTCTCATGTCAATTATTACAGCAATTTCAGATCCCCCGATTCTTCGGGGTATGTCAGACAATAAGGAGATTCCCACTGAAATTCCAAATGTACACTAAAGGCAAGAAGGAAAGAACTCTGTGAAGGAGAATAATACAGAGTAATTGTAATTAATATTTTTTAAGAATCGTTTTGTGATAGAATATTATCATGCTGACAGAGATAGAGGAAGAAGTGCATCAGGGATGGTCGGCATGAACTGGGAGATGTTTAATTCTCCAGAGTATAAATCCCAAAGAGGAGACACGTTATGTGGGAAATATTCTTAATTAAAATTCATGGATTACTTTAATTGTGGACTTCACTTTGAAAAGATATGTTGAATGGGCTTTCATTGTGATTGTTAAGTAAGAAACAGGTATGTGTCAGTTTCGAAACGAATAAATTCAGTGATTCATGTGTATAATATTAAAGACCAATAAACTTAATTGGCTAATCACCGTATAACTAATTTCAAGTTACATTCCATCATATCTGTTTTTTTTTAAGGAAGGAAGGAAGAAGCCGACTGAACTTTGCTGCAAAATAAGTCAAGGGAAAAATGAAGTACTAATTAAGAAAGCCAGGATTTTATGCAAATGACTTTTTGCTGGAGATATTCTAATGAATGTGCCCGGAGTCAATCGGCATGCGCTCGCTCGCTCGCGAGCTGACAGCTGGCTTGGAGGAAGGTCAGGAGGAATCAGGCGTGCGGAGCGTAATCCTTCAGATTGGCAGCTCTGCCCCCTGGTCTGTGCTTCATTATCTCCCAAATTGCTGTATTTCACAGAGATAATGATTTTTTATGGTCATGGACTTGAAGACAACTGCTGTATCCCCAGGGTTAGCATGCAAGGAGACACGGACGAGCTCCGATTCGGAAAAAAACTTCCCTTAGTGCCGAAAAAATAAAACATATTAAAATACAGCGTAAAACAAGTGTGTATACATATTAATATGGATGCGCATGCTGTTGTTGTAAATTGGAAGGAATCCACATATTTCATTTTATCGAAGTTTGCATAAACGACTAGCAAAATTCCGATGTAAAAAGTCATTGCACTCCATTTTATGTTAATTACAATAATTAGCACAGTGTTAATCAGATTTTACCTCATGCTGTGAGAAAAATGCATGTATGCTTACTTTTCGTGTTGAGCAGTTTGATTTGCGTTGAAATAAAAACACAGTAAGATCTGTCACCATGTTTTATGTTTGTGTGTCGCGGGGTTAACGGTATGTTCCGGATCTCTTCGCTTTCCCAATATTTGTATGTTTCTAGTGCTTTGTCATGGAAACACTGGTGGCAGATTGGCATGAAGAGGCAAAATGGGGCTTTCAGACAAAATGATGCATGTCTTCGCCTTGGTCTTGGTCTTGCTCTTCTGCAAGAGATCACATCTCATGGTGTAAGACTGCCCCAAATCGTACCTAAACGATGCAGGTTTTTGTGTAGCTCAATATCAGCGAGAGGCAGGTGGAACTAAGACAAAAAAATGTCAGCAGTATAATTCCTTTGTGTATGAAAGGGAATCTCCTACAGGACTTGACAGGAACCGGACAGATTCATTTACAAACTGTACATTTTCAGATTCCGGTGCGTGAAACTTTGTGTTTTGATGACCACTTCTTTAATATTGCATTTTAATTAGACTTAGTAAGAAGACACTTTTGTCCAAAGTGACATACAACTGACAAAGGTGACTTCCTGGAGCAATTGAGGGTTAAGGATTTTGACACTGAAATCACTCTGCCAACCCTGGGATTCAAACCAGCGACCTTCTAGTCGTAGCATAGTGTTCATGCCTGTGTTTATTTTTTCCATAGACTATTTGGAGGGATTTTAAGGTGTGCTGCTGTCAATCCTCCCATTCCACCACTCGACTCTAAAAGGTACGGCACGAACTGGAGCCATTGCTGGCTCTGAATATGTCCGTTATGAAAAAGTACACCCAAAACTTTCTCTTCCTGACAGCCATAATAGGGAATCTGTATGAATAATTTATAGGACATTGTTGTAATGTTCACACTGATACCTTCAGGCCAAGCAGCAAAGGTCAGCCATGGGAGTGCAGAGTGTAGCACATGTTAATGAGTCAGCTTGCATCCTAGATCCAGCTGCTCACGATCCAGTGAAGCGGCTGCTGACCGCGATCAGCAGCACCCATTACAGCATAAGCGGCAAGCTGACATAGCTGTTATTCGCTAAATCTGGGCACTGACAGTACTTTCAAGTTCTTTGGAGAAGTGATCTTGAACGCCCAGGGTTACGTATCATTAATGGAATCTCAGTGCTTTGTAAAATATGATTTATTTTTTAAATGTATTTGCTGAGCAAACAGATATAACCGGGGGGGGGGGGGGGGCATGGGTGTTTGTCTACACCCCTTTGTCCTGATGAATATTTGCAGAGGGGATTTAGTTCAAGTTCACTTGATCAAAGGTAGAAGCCTAGATCTCCTGGGAGGATAATTAAAAGTTCACCACCTTAATAAATTCATCACCTGCTGCCCTGATAGTTTCAGTTTTACGACAGGATATGAAATTTGACTAAAATGTTACAGGAATCAATTCTCAGCTGCAACCCTGCATAGTGACAGATCATCATTATTATCAACCTGCAGAACTTGCTTAGCAGTGTTCAGTAGAAGTTTTCTCAAAGTTGGCAGAAAATGTTCGATAGTGCTTCACATTACTTCATAATGCCTTCATAATGCATTCATAGAACATTCATAAGCAGCATGTAGGTATACCTTAACATCTGAACATACCTTAACAGCTTTAATATTCATTATTAACAAACATTATATGATAACAAGCATTATAATTATATCATATTTATTCATGTATATTAAAGCTATTAAGGTATGTTACATGGTTCTTACATTATGAATGCATTACGAAGGTGCACTAAATGTTCTACGATTGCACTATGAAAGTGCGGTTAATGTAAAGCCTTACTGAATATTCTTTATTTTTTTCATATTTTTGTACATTTTAGAAAGGGTTCTGTCAATTGTGGCATCATAACATTATTTTTTAACATAATTCATTTTGAAAAGTGTTGTTTTATAATTAAATTCTGGGAACACCAGGACACTTTGAACATTTCCATACCTTAATGATAATGTTCTGTAAACATTCCCAGAACAAAGAGTTGTTAGCTGGGTTAGAGCACTGGCTTAGCACCGTTCAGCACCATCTTAGCATCTTTCAACACTAGCTTAGCAAAGTTCAGCACTAGCTTAGCGTTCTTTAGCAGCACTTTAGTGTCCTTCAGCACTAGCTTAGCGCTCTTTAGCAGCACTTTAGTGTCCTTCAGCACTAGCTTAGCGTTCTTTAGCAGCACTTTAGTGTCCTTCAGCACTAGCTTAGCGTTCTTTAGCAGCACTTTAGTGTCCTTCAGCACTAGCTTAGCGTTCTTTAGCAGCACTTTAGTGTCCTTCAGCACTAGCTTAGCGCTCTTTAGCAGCACTTTAGTGTCCTTCAGCAATAGCACCCTATAATGCTTTAGCAGTTTTAGTGGTACCTCAGCACTGTTCATCTGTAGCTTAGCAAGCTAAGCTAACTGAATAAGACATAAACATAAGAGTGGTTCCCTGCTGCCTTGGTAATAATGGATGCGTCTGAGTTTCACCGCATGTTGGCGCCAAGATGGCGTTCTCTTCCGTCCGGGTGCCTCCGGTAAAGATGGCACATCTTTAAATGGGAATTCCTTCTTTCAGTGCTTCTGATTATTTCCTCCAATCAGCAAAGTTCTTGAGCAAGCCAGAACCTGGATGTGCCCAGTGCGGTCGTCTCTTTGTCAATGGGGCTCATCCACATACCCAAAAACCCATGAAAAGAGGGAACAGACCACAGGAAGAACCTCCTTAAACTTCCCACAGAACAATTCAGTCATCTGCTGAATCACGAGTTCCATTTCCTTTATGTTTTCACTAACAAATCCTGTGCTAACATATCCGTGTCTAAGGCCTGAAAATATATTTTTTTGTTACTGAGATGAACAGGATTGATAATCCCAAATTGATTTCTTGTTTAATTATTTTATTACATTATATTCCTGCTAGTGGCAGCGGTTAGTACTGTTGTCTCACACCTCTAGGATCTGGGTTCCATCCTCCGCCAGGGTTCCATGTGTGTGGAGTTTGCATGTTCTCCCTGCGTCATTGTAGGGTTTCCTCTGGGTACTCTGCCCCCCCACCAATTCAAAAAGCTGAGGCTGTTTGGAGTTACCAAACTGCCCATAGGTGCATGTAGGTGAATGACTGTGTGAGTGTGCAGGTGCTGAGTTGGTGCCCCCCATCCTGGGCTGTTCCCTGCCTTGTGCCTGTAGCCCCTGGGATGTGCTCTGGACCCCCCATGACCTTTAACAGGATAAATGGTGGGATAAATAAAGGGATATTCTGGATAGTTTGTGGGTATTCAGGTGTTGCATATTGTTGCATGAAATTTGGTTAAATCTCTCTCTAAGTTCAAAAAACTTACGCAAACGTTTTGTTTCTCAAATCAAGTCATTCTGAATCAAACCAAACGTTCTCCATGTAATAAAACAACGTGAATCTATATAAATGAACATTGTCAATGTACTTGAAAATTCTGAATCCAAATCTTTGATTCTAACAAAATGAACATTCTGAACTGAACTCAACATTCTGAAAGCAACAGAGCATTTAGATATGGGCATTTTTTACCGCCTGTAAACAAACGTTCAAATTTCAAAGACAACACTAATAGTATAAAGTGTTGAAGAGAAAAATACACATGCTGACACCTTTCAGTATTTGATACCCCTGAAATAATAAGGATTACTGTCTTATGATAATTTCACCATTTCTGGAACCTGAACCACAATTTCATTTGGAATCGGGTTCCAGTATGGGTGAACTGTCTCTTAACCACCTGCCAAAATAAAGACATATTTTTTAAAATATTGAACCCAAAGACATACACTTATTAAAACCTTTGAGGTATAAGCCACTTAGCGATGCGTCCTAAATTAAGCAGGAAATCAGTAAAATAATCTTTTCACTTCTTTTACAATACTTTGATCTACAATACAGACACAGAGTGGAAAATTGAACCACACTATAATTGCTTTGCCTGCAACAGATAAAGTGGTGTAACGAATTTGGAGTTGGAGCGATGGAATCAGCGACTCGCCTCTGGCGATTTCCCTTTTCATTCCTTAGATGACACGAATCTCCCATCATGCTCGAGGCAAGAGAAGCGGCTTTCAAAACAGCTATGTCAGGTCATACCATTTCACAAAATATGGAATTTGTTTTGTTTTCTTCACTGTTGCGATAATTACAGGAAGGAAAATTGAGATTTATGGGATTATGGGCAGTGCATCCTGCAGTTTAACTGCGACATAAAAGATGCATTTTGTAAATAAAGGACATTCAGCGTCTTTAATGCAGGGTAATCTCGGAGTGGCCGCCTCTGGACCGCAGAAACTGCCCCACGAACCGCGGCGACCCAAACACAAGGCAAACAACCTGGACAGTTGTATTTAGATGCCACCTAGGAGACAGCTGTGCTGAACCGTGATCAAAGAAAAAAAAATCATTATGAAGACAAAAGATACGTGAGATGGAGATGAGGAATGCTGGAATCACCTCTTTGTGTCCTTTATTGCCTGTTTTTGTGGAGAATTGACTCAAAAACAAGCTCCAGACTGTTTTGAGTTTGTAAATCCAATCATGCACAGTCAAGTGTTTGCAAAAATCTGAATGTGGCAGATGGTCTTAATAAATATTTTAATTAAAAAAGACTAATACTATTAATTAAATTTAGTGTTGAAGCACAGCACGTGCGATTGAGCTGAAATGATGCAAATTAAGATTCTTTCATTTACATTCTGGATGATGTCGCTTGTCATGAAACAAATTTCTAGCAGAACATCTATTCTTGCCACATAATGATTATTATATTAATGTGTCTTTTCCTGGCGCCATGTGGAAATACTAATGTCTTCTTAGCTCCAAATAACACTTCATTTCCTCTAGAATATAAAACATGACAGAATCTCCCCATGTTCTCTCTCCCCATGACCTTGACCATAGTAAGCGGTCAGAACATGGACGGATGGAATATTTACTCTATAGTTAACTCTTATGTACTCTTAGTTTACTCCTGCTGGCTGCAGCAGTAATTTCCTGACAGGCTACAAAGTGATGGTGACACACAGAAGGTACCGGCAGTTCTACTACTTGAGTTTTAATCAGCGTGTAAGTTAGTCTTTTGGCTCACAAGCTCACTGGCAACATCCTTGGGGGCAGCGCTGTGGAGAAGAGTCCCGAAGGCACTGAGGCACAGTGATGTGTCGAGATGGGATGCTGACGTAGTTGAATTTTCTTTTCCTGCATGCGCCTGGTTCCCTGGCGCAGTGCCATTGAGAGCTTCCTAACTGGATGCATCCCCACTTGATACAGGAACTGCACCACCTACAACCGCGGAATGTGGCGCGCCAAGCGGGAAAAATCATTGAAGTGAGCTTCCCTCCCTCCAGGATACAGTTACCAAGCCAGTGCCTGAGGAAAGCGAGGAAAATCGTCAAGCATCCCAGTCACCTGAGCCACAAGCTGTTCGCACTGCTACCATCGGGCAGGTGGCGCCGTATCAGGGCCCAAACCGGCAGACTTTGGGATGGTTTCTGCAACCAGGCCTTCAGAAATGCTGAACTCTGCAGCCCATCCTGTCATCCATATCCACCACATCCGCACTTATATTCATACAGCAATCCATAGTATCTGTTGCATTTATTTGTTCTAATCTGCGCACTATATATTATAACCGTGCCGCGTTTTATCATTTTTCTGTACTTCCTATTTGTGCTGTTTGTTTCACCGCTGCTGCCGCGAGACTCTGCACTCACCTATACTTTACGAAGTGACGTGACAAATAAGTCGATTTGACTTTGTCCCCAGACCTCGCAGGTCCCTTCTGGACACGATTTCTTCTGGACGCGTCGACGTACGGTAGAAATCAGAGGAACTGTGGGCCCGTGAACACAGGCGCCTCTCGGAGAGGCTCTTCAGGTCCCACACGTCACCCAGACAGCCGGCGTTAGCGAGCCTGAGTCACTGCATTGCGCAGTTCAAGTTCACCAACCCACACAGTGGCACTGGCTGGTAATTAAATGCATACCAGTGAGATCACCGACAGCTAATTTCAGCACAGAGAGTCTTCAAGGCCACTTCTCTCCGCACTGGGGGCATTTTTGAATAAAATCACAGTTATTAAAATGTTGTTATAAAGCAGGTCAAAAACAGGAGGATAATTCTAGCAAAATTAAAATGTATATTTGGTCATTCATATATATTCATAATCCTGGGTTATGTAACATATGCTTTAAAGAGTCTTTAGCCACGTTATTGTACGCTATTTTTAGATTAGCAGTTAGCATCAAATTGTTCATCGCAATTTCATATTCAATCTGCATAGCATAGAATGAGCAAATAAAAATAACAATCATCCTGTATATTCTACTGCGCTGACTTAGATAGTACATGTTTTAAGTTAAAATACGATGCAATGACAAGTTGAGCACATGTACTACTTTCTACTAGCTGTATACTGGAACATGCTCATCTATATAGTTAGAGTAAAACAAAGACGAATAAGATTAGGGTGGCATATAATGATGCCCTTAGAATCCTGTTGAACTATCCAAGGTGGGAAAGTGCTATAGCTACATGTGTGTGACTTCTAATGTTCCCACATCTCAGGCTCTACTCAGGAACCTCCTGTATAAATTTATATGTAGGCTAGCTGAGTCAAGGAATGGAATTTTTATGACCTTAATTCATCCTGTGAAAAGTGATACACAATATTCTCTTTTGGAAATGTTGGAATAAACAACTGTATGTTTTTTCATCTTTTTATGTTATGGTACAAAGGTGTTGTGTGTATATGAATGTGATATGTTTTGTATGTGTATATGGTAAGTTTGGACCTTGAGTCTGCAAATAAATGAATAATATACATTTTGTATTTCAATAAGTTGAGGTGCAGCAAGTTCCCGCAGACGAAGTGCCGTTGCTGTCTCCCATCCCAGGCAGCGTCAAGGCCGAAAGCGGGAGTGTGTCAGCCGGACAGGGGTAGATGTGAGGGAGGGAGAATGTGAAAGAATCTGGGGCCCAGAAGAAGAATAGATCAAATGGCAGAAGTCAGCTGAAGAGGTAAATCCAGGGGTGAGACTTAGCACAATGTCAGTTACACATTTGCCTGGGCCCCCTGAGGTTTGGCCCCCTGTTGGCCACAAACAGTCACAACACTATCTAATAAATAAACGTGTTCCTTATTTGGGAGATGCCGAAGTAGCATGTTCTGCTAAGCAGCTAGTAAATTATGATCGTCTGACTTCAGTCTATAGCTAATTTTTGAAACGTCTAAGGGAGGGTTAGGGTCCTGAAGTGACTGTTTGACTGGTGCCCCAGAGACGACGAGGCAGCCCCTGGTACGCCTCTCACTGGGGGCCGTTTCTGACAAGCTGGGAGGGGTAGATGGGACAGGAAGGTGAGCAGAAGACTGGCCACGGAACTGGAAACACTGGGATGTGGCCGCCATACAGCGGCCGAGAGAGCCGAGGTCAGTGTGAGACCTAGACGGAGGCACCAGACGGGAGGGAAGTTTCCGGAATCAAGGTGTCAATTCATTTGGGGCTCGGTACGTGCACTAAGAAGCCAGATAGAAATTTCTTTCAAAATATGAAGGAGGGAAGTTTGTTACATGTCACTGAATATATTACACTTACCACATTTACTTAGAAGCCATTAAATATTTGGAGGGAAACAAACTGGGAATCATTAACCAGGAAATGGACACTGATTAACATGAAGTGAAGCAAACACCCCCCCCCCCCCCCCCCCATTGCCCCCCCCCCCCACCCCACCCTCCTTAACATGTCCCGGAACGTGCCGCAGTGTGACGTGGGCCAGTCTGAGGACCTGAGGGCTGCGGAGAAGCGGTGCAGCGTTTAAGGAAACGGGCGTAGTTAGCAATCTCTGCGCATGAACGCCCGAGAAAACAAGAGAGGGTGAGTGAGGGGCCGGATGCCGTGTCCCTACCGCACAGCTGGGGGGGGGGGGGCAGGTTCACCTCACAAATTGCAGGATAATTGGTCAAGCGAGGCCCAATTGTGGCCGTCTCGGGGGTTGGGGGCTCCTGCCCCACCTTACCCACTTAGCTAATCATTTTCTTTGCGCTCCTCTTAATCAAAAATACCTAAAGTACTGTTGCTTAAGAAGCAGAAAAGCAGAGCTCGGCGTTTGGGGGGCAGATGCATCACATGCGCAGCGCGGATAGAGGGGGTACAGCGGCGGGGGCTCGGCAATCCGGCTGCCTGCGGCTGGTGTTTCCCGTCGGTGTCGTCAGCGGGGAGGGAATCGCGGCTGCGTTGACAGGAGGGCCCCCACTTCCTGCCTGCCTTTCTGAAGGAGACGCCCCAGAAAAGGCAAACAAGGCTGAGATGCAGGCCAGCTTAAGCGCTCAGTGCCATTGTGATGCTCCTCGGCTGCCCCGAATCCTTACTTTCCTCTTGCTGTTCGGATTGAGGAGCCAGAGATGTTTGCCTCAGTATCACTAAGAGCATGTAGGTGCAGCAATTAGCCCCCTTTTCCCATTGTTTCTGTTTGTGTTGAGCGTGTTTTTACGGCATTTCCTGTAAACTAGGTGCCAGCAGTAAATAAACCCCTCAAACTTTCAACCTCGTTCGACAGCAATGCGAACGCATTGAGACAAACTGGATGCATGTAAAAATGAGGCGAGGGCGGAAGAATTCAAGATGGGACGTTTTGCGTCTCATCAATACAGACGGTGGTGAATCTGCCAGGATACGTGCAAACTCAGTGCTCGGGTGGGGGCCCCTGGATCTGGAACTAGCATCACCATTACAGTGAGGGGTGCGGGCTGACAAACACCACCTGGGTTATTTTTTCTTTTTCCGGAACATTCTCAGCAGCGAGTCTCATGTGGCCTGCATCTCTGCCTTCACCTTACATTTCCATGCATTTGCAGGAACGTGTTTTCAGGTGTACGTGGAACCATCCACCCCAATTAGCATTCCAGCATGGGCTCCTCAAAGTGACATCCCCACCCCCCCCAAAGACCCCCCCCCGTTAATCTGTGCTCTCCCCCCTAAGGGCTTGCCTGACCTACTGCTCAAATTAACTCTGCAGATGCCTGGCGGGGGCCCTCGGATGGTGCTCGCCGATGTGGCCCTGCCCTAGTCTGACCCCCCCTGACCCCCCCACATTCCAGGATGACGTGCTGGCAGGTTTCCAGGCATGAAGTTCCTCCCATCCCCCATCTCAAGACGGCCGCCGTATCATGGTGAATAATCCTTGGTGAGTCTCGGCCTGCTGGGGGGGCGGGTTGGGGGCGGGGGGGGGGGCGGGGGCGGGGGGGGGGGCGGGGGCTAGCCCTCTGCCCTGACAGAGCTGCACTTAGCTTTAATGCACAGGCTTAGCGGGTTACTGAGCAGCACTGAAATCCGGCCAAAGGAGGGCGCTGTACAGGAGGTCACCACTTTCAGTCCTGTACTCGGTATAATAGTCACCTCTCTTTTGGGCTCTTGAGCAAGTCCCTAAAACCCCGCCCCCCCAAATCCTCCAGGGCTGCCCCTGCACTCAGACCCCAAGCTTCACTCTCACCTCTGTGTGTCTCAAAGGAGAGCATGATGGGATATGTGAAACGAAGCACTCCAATGTCCTCCTGCAAATGCCCAATAAAGCTTCAATCCAAAAGTGTCATTAGGACATCCATGATCCAATGTCACGTCGCGCCACCATCCTCTCACGTTACACCTTGCATGCCGCTTCCCAGTAGAGATGGCCGTATTCTACAAACCCACATTCATATTAGCTATTGGATAACTGCCACAAAAAAAAAAAAACATGAAAGCATTACGTTTAATTTACCACACTCAACATAAGCAAATTTAATTTAAGGCGAATCCTTTTAATAAATGTAGAAAATCATTACGGTGCATTTCCCTTGTGGGGGGCCAGCCATCCTTCCCAGAATCCGGCTGCGGTGCCCGTATCAGACCAACCCACAGCGGGCTAAATATTTATTGATCAAATGCGTCTAATTATTCTGAGTTCTGTTGCCTCCGGCTCAGGTTCTTTCTTCTGGCTTCTGTCCCCGACGGGGAAGGGGACTAGCAGCCTAGTGAATACGCCTGTCCTCCCCCCACGACTGTGCCCAGCCGGCAGGCCCGGTCCCGGCGCACAGCGGATCGGCACCCCGGCGTCACCGTGACAGGCGGGAGGGTCGCGCCAGATCGTAACAAGCTTTCCCCCTCATCCTCACCGTCTGTCTGACATGGCGGCCCCAGGGTGGAGGGGAGAGCGAGGCCGGCTCAAGGCGTCAGCTTGGTCACGTGGGTCCGTCTCCGTTCAATCAGTGCATTGGGATTACATACCCAGGGCCTGCCATGGACGGCAGCTAAGAACAGCTCCGGGATGAAATAATAACCGAATCTCTTGGAAAAAGAGGAGCGCAGATAAATAAAGAAGGCGTTACATAACTGCCAGAGTTAATTCCATTGCCGAAAATGCAAATGACACACAATGAGCCCCCTGTGTGAGGACGAGAGGAGGAAAGGGCTCCTTCTGACGAGATCACGGGGCTAATGTTCCCCAGCAAGCGACGCCATGCCGCATTTCGTCCAAATTAGACGGATAACAGATAATCGCAATTTCAATGTCATTAAAGGGCCTATTGGAAAATAAATGCTATTCAGACCTTATAATAAACATATGTAGATATTTCTGAGACGTTAATTTGCAGAGATGACGAGTCAAATTTGGCAGGAGCTCAGCCTGAGACTGGGAGGAGGCTCTCTGAGGCCCCAGAGGCTTCTGGGAAATCTCAGCACTGCTCCACCCGCACCCTCTACGTTTACAAGCATGCTTCTGCTTCATTGTAACAACTGAAGCTTGGGACAGGCTGCAGCCCCTCCCCTTACCATGACGTTGACCGGAAAGGAGGGGGGGGGGGGGGGGAATTGCCTACATTGCACTATATAGTGTCGTCTTCTGTTTATTTGTTTATTCATTGCTTGTTATTCAAGTGGGACTGTTGAGCTGGGAATTATTTGTTTTTATAATGTTACTGGGCAACAAGGATTTTCTTCCTGGGGAGGGTCCGTAAAGTTATCTGATCTCTGCAAATCAGATAGGCCTACATTCCATTACATCTGAGCTTGAACAAATCTGTTAATCATTGTTAATCAATGAGGAGCCTTAAAAACCTACCACAGTACTTCTTTGGTCATGTCGCACACGAGGCAGGATGGTAATTAAAGACTCTGAACCGTAAGTCCATCAACAGGACTAGCTGTTGTACCTTGAGGTGTCAGCGCTGTATAAATGGGTGCAGTTTGGCTAACGTCAAAATGAAGACACGCATGTTAACAGCATAATATATCAGATATAGGCAGAAAAACCAACCATGAAATATACGTGAGATACGACATATAGAGTTTATGGAAGCGCAAATGCTAAAAGGTGACATGTGCCTGTAAGTAAATCTACATTATATTTTTCATTTATATAATGTTTTCTTTAGTACATACTGATAGTATATTTTTGGCTCGTGTGACTTTTGCTATGAGGTGTCTTAAATGATTCGGAAAGGTAAATCCGAATTGCGTAAGAGTTTGTAGAACACATTAGTTACATTGCTTGAGAACTGCCTTTATGTCAATCATAATATACACTGAGTGGCCGGTGTATGGGGAACACCTGTGTGTTAGCGCCAACATGATGACCTCCAAACGGCGAATACAGAGCATACAAACAGGGTCAGAGGCTCACTTATAGCTCAGCAAAGCATTATAATGGTGAAGACCAAAGGAATAGTGAACACAGTTGGACTGTTAATGACAGACATGGTGGATGCAACGTCTCAGTACTAAGCTTCTTTTCGGGATGTTATGGAGTTTACAAGCGCAAAAATAAGAGCGATGTGCAGGAAGGCTTTGGTGATGTGGCTCAGCGGGTTGGGCCTCTGTGATGGTGACTGGAAGGTTGCCTGTTCAGAAGAGTTGCATGTTGGGCCCTTGAGCAAGGCCCTTAAATGCCCCCCCCAAATAAAAACACTGCATGGGTGCAAGATAAATGGTTGAGCAAGAGCTTCTCTCCCAACTGGGCGTGTGTGTGTGTGTGTGTGTGTGTGTGTGTGTGTAAATGTCTCAAAAGAGAGTTACAGTGCACCTGCACTAATCCTTACACAAATGACAAATAAGGTGGTTCAGGAGACACAGTGGGTCCTGCCTGATACCACATAGAGGTACCGGATAAGGCAGCTTATTTCACCATGAAAGGGTGGCGAGACCTCGTGTAGCTATGGAAACATCAGGGAAAGGCGACATCTGTGAACCTCGCTCACTGTCAACCCCGGAATAAATCCCCCCGGTGCAGGGAACCCCGTCCCCACACCCCCGCTCTGCGGAGCTGGCCCCCCAGCCGCGACTTTCCCGGCGCCAGCGCCGCGATACATTTTAAGCGATTTCAGTGAAAGGTAAGTAGGGCACAGACAGGGTGCTGCTGGAGCAGGAGGCCGCGTGACCCGAAGGCTGGTACTGCCAGTCCCATGGGATGCCAGGCTGTGGCGGGACTGGCCCAGTTAAGCACCCAGCCGTATAGCTGGCTAAGAAATTATTATTATTGCTCTTCGGGTCCAGGGTTCGAATGCCACCTCTCGGTGTGCGAGGAGCTGGCAGGTCTTCTGCAGTCCAAAATCATGCAATCAGGCTGCCTGGAGTGTCTGAACGGCCCATAGTGTATGACAGCGTTTGGCTGCCCCAAACCATAGCCTGTACCTGGGGCAGAGGCCCAGTCCCACAGTCACCCTGCATTCGATAAATAAATAAATAAATAAATAAATAAATAATAATAATAATAATAAGCTGGATCACTTCTTCTAGCTGCGAACTGCGGTTGACCCTAAAACTTCGCCTAAATTTGTGAAGGTGCCATTGGGATTTTCAAACATTGAGGGTAAGTGTAAGTAAATCATAACACTGAGAAGCAGTCAAGTTCACAATTAAACACACAATTTTAAGGGAGAATATGATTTATAATGTGCAGTAATGGGAAGCGGCTAGTAAAAACTTTTCAGTAGTACATCTGGCCACACAAACACACACAAAGAAACACACACACACAAGCGTTTGTATTCATATCATTCATATCTTGTTTGTATTCATATCGTATTTCTATGGCAAAAAATCCCAATTCCAACAGTGAACCACAACGTTAACCTTTAACCCAGCCTTCACCTTAACCTTAAGTAACCAAACAAAATCCAAGACTTTTGCCATTTTTAGTTAGTCAAAATAATAGGTTTTTATCATATTGTGGGGTCATTTGGTCCCCACAATGTAATCTGTACATGCCCCCCCCCAACACTCATATCCCAATGGGAAAGATGTAATTACCTAATTAGGCTGTCTTTCAAGTTTAAAACCTGCTTCATGAATAACAAACTTTTAAACGTTTTAAATGAATCGTGGCCAGATTTTGCGTGGCGAGGTGTGAATCTGGCGGCAACTGCGGATTTCCAGCCGTAATCCCAGCACTTTCCGGCACGTTCTGTACCAATCGTCTTTGACATCGCCGCTAGCCTGTGGTTTTCGTGGCTCAGACTCCACTCCACGCCTCTCTGATGCCATCTGGCAAAAGTTCTGTCATTAAACCTTGAGTTTGGTGCCCTGGGTCCAAGCGAACCTAACCTCACCTAAAGTGAAACACACACACACACAAATTATACAAACAACAGCATTGCTTTTTGCTGAACTTATTTTACTACAAATGAAACGAAGCAATTGATGACAGCCAATAGATTTCCCGCCTTATTTACGTTTTTGAGTCACAGAGCCATAATTCCTCAAATAATTGCGGTGGCCTTTGTTGCACGTTGTGTTCTGACGATCTAACCCACACACAAGCTTTGGCAACAGTAGCGAGTATAATTCTAATAATAAAAGTAATAAAGCGGACAAACAACAACAACAACAATAATAAAACCTTCGGAAAACATTTCATAAACCATCAGCAGGCAATTAGTGTAATCTGTAGGCCGTCAGGCTGCTGGGATCAGAGTTTGGTATTTGCTCGGGCTCGGCTGTACGTGCCCCGGAGCAGCGACCTCCGAATCATTATCTGTCTCTCTTATTACCCAGCCAAACTGGGCCCAGTTTTAAATAAAATATGCAAAGGTTTCTTAAATTATCACCCGGGGCAAGGCGGATTGCCTTTCGTGCTGTACATGTTGTTAATCTGTGAAATGCAAATTCTCTTCATCTTACACTCGGCCTTTATTAACTTTTTTGAATTTAAAATTCCACGAACAATGAGTTCTGTCAGCTTCTGAAATTATATTTTCTCTCTTCTTTTTATGTGCGCACGGAAGCGAGTTTAAAGCATGAAATTACCAGGGGAAATAAGAACAGTTTCATCTCTCTTTCACAATTTAATTGGCTGCTTTGCAATTATTAGTTTTTGCTGCTAAAGTATTTTTTTTATTTCTGTAACTGTTTCCTTAAAGCGACAGCATTCCTCTCGCTCCTTCCACCTCCTGTTGTTGTTTTTGTTTGTTGTTTTTGAGTGTGTTTGTGGGAGGGAGGGCGGGGTGGGGTGGGTTCTGACTACTCTGTTATGATGATAAGTGTTTTTGGATGACATCCTAAGGAAACTTTTATTTTCTCCATTTTTCGTTTGTCAGAGGCAACAGCTGTTCTGACATCTTCAAACGACTGCTGTCCTACACGATCCGAGCTTCAAATGCCACGATAAGCATCTAACCAGCTGCAGCAGCTACAGTCCTCCAGAGCGTGTCCCAGGATGCAAAGCGTGCAAGGCATGCCTGTGCAAGGTAACCCGAGGCCTGGCATGAAGCCGCCAACAGTCACACGCCCAAGCTGAGGTGACAGGGTCACGAGGGCCCCGTCACCGTGTCAGCACTGACATCATCCCTTTCATCCCCTGGCATTTTCAGTTAAGACAATCTTTTTTTCCTTCCTTTTTTTCCCCTAGCACCGATCTTTTAGTTAGCATTTAGGTTACATAACTAGCGTAAAACGAATCAGATCTAATGATAATATTTTGGATTTTTAATCATGCGTAAAGTTTTGCACAGCATGTTTACTGCACTTTAAAGGAAATCGTCGCAAATACAAATATTTTGTTTTGCTGATTTACGCATTTAAGAAATCCCCACAATGTTTTTGCGAAAAAGAAAGAAAGAAAAAAACCTACACATCTTTTCATGTTGCCGTCAGATATTCAAATGTACACTATATTTACATCTTAACAAAAATGTTCAGGATACCATATCTGTCACACATCTCTTATTTAATCTTTTACACTTATCGCCTTTAGGGATTGTATTGTAGGGACAGTGCCTTTTTTGATTAATTTTTCTCTTTTCGTGTTGCAGGTATGTTTCAGCATTCACTCCTATCAGGTAAATACCCCTGGGGCTACCGTTAAAATGTAGTTAAAGCAAAAGAAGAAAGCTAATGATCTGAGGACACTGCTCAATTAGAGCATCATTACCAGGGAGGCGATTAGCAGCTTAAATCTGATACTGCGCATAACACACGCAAAATGCATAAATCAAACGGTGCGAAAGAAAATAGTTACCGTGCAAGAAAAGCTCTTATCGTCGCGTATCAAAAGACGCAAAGGGGATAAACGGGGCAACCGCGCCGGCGACAGAAAGACATTTATTCAGGAACAGCTGCTAGGACATGAGCGCACATTACTCACCATCATGGTCATTGTCACCGCGCGCATAATGGACCTATAACTACTTTAAGGTGGGATGGCCCCTCCTGGGAGCGCCGAGCGCCTTTTTATGGCATAACCAGGTATGTCCTGGAGCTCAAGTTAATAGCTTATAGCATGCAAATGGACGTGATCTAATTTCACTGTCAAAAAGACTCTTCCGAGTTACGAGGAATTACTCATTTCACGCAAAAAAATATATCTGAATGTGGGAAGTCATAATGGATGGATGGATGGATGGATGGATGGGTAGATCTGCAAACGACTGGACTAAAAAGCCGACGATTCGGTCTGCATGTGGCTGTGGCGGGCGCAGGACCATCCCACCCCATTACTGTCAAAATGAAAAACGGCCATATTATGGAAATCACCTGTAAACTAATAAAACCGATTCAACACATGATTAAGGAGCGCTACAAATAAAGGTCTAACAGGTTATATTAAAACATAATCAGGAACACATAAGCAATGATGTTTCCAAAAGTACTGAAGGTTTTATTGCGTGTTAGACAATAATAAACATCTCACGCGCATCGTGATAATGGCGGAAAGACTGATATGAATGACCGGCTTCTGGACTTAGAAGGATTCCGGGAAAACACCGGGAAACTCTTTTGAAATCTGCTTTTCTTCGAGGTGCTGTTTCTGGCCATCTGATTCAATAAAATATTCTCAAGTGTGGATTAATGAATAAGAATTTCCTCTGCAAAAGGTGTCTTCTGTCTGAAATACTTCCCTACACAGTAGCTAATCCACACATTTTTATATACGATGTCCGTGTCCTTCATGAGTCACTATCCTAGAAGGTGAGCGACACTCAGTTCTATGTAAAGTTGGAAACAAACATGGACCTACTGAACAGTTTGATAGTGAAAATCACAGATAGTTCTCATTTTCTAAGTTAAATGCCAAAGGGAGTCTTTTTAAAAAAAATTAGATTAATATGTTTGTGTTTGTGCACATGTTAATATTATTAAATAGGTCACCACATGAACTCCTGAAGGTTTTATGTTTTATTTAGTATTCTTTTAAGCTTGTACGTGACTCAATGTGTAGAAAAGCCCTCGAAAACCACAGGAGCCGAGTGTTTTTCCGGAACCTTCCGTGTGCATGTTCTCCAAACAGAGTGGTCGGCAGAGGAAGGCGCCTGCCCTGTTATGTAATTCTGAACAAATACGCTCTCAGCACTCTTGTCCCGGTGCCAGAAAGACAAGGCTGCTGAACCACAGCAAACATGGGGCCAGAATGATTAGTCAAGACTCCAGAGGTCACGGGGTCGATGACCCTTGTCGGGACGTGGAATTATTCCAACAAGCAAGTCTGCATTTCAAGTAGCGTGTTTTTCTGTGATCGGCTAGTGAGGCCTGGCCTCTCGTTTTTCTCCCCCGTGTCACAGAATGTCACAGGTATATAATGCTGTGTGTAATTATTATCACACAAATACTACTTTTCCCAGTATTCGCTTGCATTGCTGACATATAGTAAGTGTTTTCAGTTTACACTATTTATACTACGGATTTACAATTGTAGAAAAATCTGAATTAATGATGTACTTATAAACAACGCAAGCGAAGATAGAGGTGTTTTATCATTTTTTTTGTGTGTGAGGGCGGTGTTGAGTTTGTAGTCATGTTTGGGAATCCCACAAAGTACTTGATTGCAATTTGCCTGCTTTCCCTGATCCTTTTTTTAAATCTTGGCTTTTATCTATTCAGCTGAGGGCGGCAGTTACACTCCAGCACCCCCGCCGGTACATGAACAGCAGCTGAACCCCACTGAGCACACCTGACCCGGGGAATCACCTGCAAAGCATCACTCTCTGGCACGCCTCCAAGAAAGCACCCTTTGTGCTCAGGTGAAACGCTGGCCCACGGTTCTGATCAATGTGTCTGAACAATATTACCTTCGCTTGTGATGACACTAAGGAATGGGGGTGGGGGGGGGGGGGAGGGGGTACTGACAACATTTCCACTAGTCAGCTCTCAATATAAAATCAGTCACTTTTAACTTCTTCCAAAAAAAAAATACACAGAAAAATTCAAATTTAAAAACAATGTTCCTACGATTAAGCCCTAGAAAAGGGCTGGGATAGATTCCACTTCAAAAGAAAAAAAAAAACATAATCTGTAACTTTTATTCAAAAATGTGTCGCCGCATTTCTCGGTGCAGAAAAGCAGCGAGAGCTAGACAGGAGCTGCTTCCTGCACGTTCGAGAGGCTGGTAAGATTACTGGTCCTGCCTCCATCATTACAATATGTTTTCTACAGTGACTAATTTAGAAGGTTAATTAGTTGTCTCAAGGCAATTTAAACCATTTTTTGAGAATAATAATATGGAACTAATGATAATTATAATAGAAAACAGCAGTGCAGAAACTGGAGGTGCATTTATTTATTCACTGGTCATTATTTTGTATATTTAATATTGTGTATATTTAAGCTTAATAGGAAATTGATATGGAATTTCAATTATATCACCTTCTCCATTTATTTGTTTAAGCAAAATATTTTAACACATGATTAGTTACAGATATGTTCATTAAAATTTAATTTTATTATCATTTTAAAGTTGACGCAAACTGAAGCAATGATTGTGTCTACAGTTTTGTTTAAATAAACAGGACACGTGCAGCATACTGTCTACAGTGCTTAGCCTGATTCACGTCTTACTAATGTCAGTCAAACCTTTAACATCTGTAATTGGCATTTCATATACCATCATTATTCAACAGCACCGTAAAGAACTCAGTCATATTTTATTCATGTCTTCAGATCAATTTCCATTTATCCAGATAAGGTATAATGTTATGTCATTTCAGCAGCAAACCTGTCTTTGTTTGAGCAGATTCAGTCAGGCATGAATGCTTTTAGGGAATGTCCTTTTTCAAATGATAGGCTTGCTTTCCATCATTTTTATTTGTCAGCTGGGAAACACTCCACCAATCAGAAAGCATTTATAAAATGTCCTTTCGATCTGTATGACTTGCTATGCATGTTGGCTGGTGCGAACTCCACCAGTTATAAAAAGTATATGACACATTTTGTTAAAATGATAGGCTCACTTTCCATTAGCAGGATTCGTCATGCGCGCAGGCTAGGACGCACTTCTCCAATCAGAAGGAATGTATAACACGTTCTTTCAAAATGATAGGCTCACTTTACAAGTATGGGATTTATTTTAAGTATCAGCTGAGATGCAGAGAGTGACACAAGAAGTGACACGGCAGGTGAAATCATACATCTTGTATGTCTTTGGGGTGCGAAAAGGTCCACACTTGGGTCAGGCCCCCATGACCCTCTGTTCCTCACCCAACTGGTTCTCGGGCCCGCGTTTTAACCTGGGCGGCTCCGAGTTGCACCAACACCCGATCTAATCAGCTTTCGAGCAGGAGACTCCTTTGGGCAGGCAGGTATGGGCTGGGCATAGAGTCAGTGACTGTTTAATTGGATCAGAGCCGTTTCCATACATACTACCAGGCACTTTTCTGAAAGCTTAGCCAGCGTGATAACATGCAACAAAAGGATCCGGTATTCTTCAGGCCTTCCCGCCCCAGCCTGGGGGGAGACACCTGGCAGAGCTCAATTAGTAACAGAATAGCAGGCAAGCTGACAGCGGTGATGAATCTGTCTTCATCCCTCTTCAGTCTGCGGTGCCTTCATCGTCCCGCTGGAAACTTCACCCACGCCTGAGCCCCACCAAGAAGGAGCAGCGTGGAGAAGGAGGCCCGTTTGGCTGCCGTGAGATGCTCAGCGGCGTGGCCAGGACACCTGGGCGGCTGCTTTAATTAAAAGGAGGCAGTGTACGTTCCGTTCGGTAGGCTCAGATCCACGCTTCCCAAATTACACAGCTTAAAGCATCGTGTCTCTAAACCTTTTATCCACTTGTACTTAATTCACCCATAAAAGATGAGTGTAAAGTACAAATACTTTATCGAGCGGTGAGGGATTTCGGGTTTAATGCACGTCATCCCCAGGCCTCATGCTCAGGACTGCTTTGTGCAACGATCATCTCTGTTCTGAGCCAGGGCAAAGAACGAAGAACAGAGGAGGGGAAGTATGGACTTAACCCACAACTTGACATGTCAGGGTTGTGAGATTCTCCAGGACAGGCAGAATGTGTTAAGCACATGCTGAAGCTGTTCTGTACAGTCACACCCCACCCTTTAAAAAGCACAGTTACTGTGGGGGGGGGGGCATTACTTCATGAAACAGGGAGTGGGAGGAGCCCCTTAATTCTCACAAGACTTAGTCGACATCCTTCCTGCTGGACAGTATGACAATTTGCAGAGAAGTAAAGCATGTAGAAATTCTCACCATGTCACACTTACTTAGCATGCACTTTTATCCATAGCGATGTATATTTGAGAAAGCAGGATCTGAGAGTACCTGGAGTTAAGGGTCTTGCTGAAGGGCACAACAGCAAAACCACTCCGCCAGCCTGGGGACTTGAACCAGCAACCTTCTGATCACAGGCACAGCAGCCTAACCCGTAGAGGCACACACCAGCCGAAGTTACTCTAATCTTGCTCCCCTGTGCATATAATAGTCAGATGCCAGGCTATCAAGTTGGAGAAAGACAAAGCTGGATATCTGAGTCTCATTGGTGTTACTCTTTCTGAAGCACCTTCATACTACACTTCACAACACGACCTTAATTTATTCAGTTAAACACAAAACGGTATATGAGTGGCATGCTTGGATCAGCTCGATGCCAGATCAGGCTTCGTGTAAAAGCCATCCCGCGTCACTGTGTGAGGATCACTGCCCTGTAGGATGATTGGCACAAACACCGTAACGCACACGAAGGTGGGGAGACTATAGCAGTGAGTAAACACTGTGATTTTTGTCTGGCATGCATAGTTTTTAACAAAACTTCATTTAGCCAGATTAGCCTGATTCGTGACATCCCATTTAAACACTGGAAAAGATTTCAGCAGTTCATTCCTGTACCATCAATGAATCGGTGATTACCATGGTAATTCGGCAATTTTGGAGTTGTTAACAAATTCATCCGTCAGTCAGTCTCTGTATTTCGATATAAATAATATATAAAGTATAAATACAAGAAGACTATGTAAACTAGGTCTGTAGTGACCAGTAAAAAATATTTTCATGAACTAATATATAATTATAGTAATATATAATTATATATAAATTATATTTTTTGTACATATGTAATTAATTTTTACTGTTTTTATTGAATTGTGAAAATTATAAATTTTGTAGGAAGTTACAGTTCCTGTTTGTGAATTTTGTCTGCGTTCTCTCTCAAAAGTGACCCCCCAGTTCTGCTTTCAGAAACGCGATGACCCATCGTGGAGTATAATTGTTGCTAATTAAATTATTTGTTATTCATGGCTTTTGTCTCACATTAGCATAGCGGAGTCGCGTCAGAGTGTGAGCTACGTGCAGTTTATGAATCATCGCAAAATAGATTCACTAATAAATTAATAAAGGGACTCTAGGGTTTCATTAAAAGGTGGCTGGAGGGGTGGCGGCAGGTTTCCACGGAGACCACAGGTGGTTTGCTTTTTTTTTTTAAACTAGTTTGGGCCAGATGATTTTTCACCCCATGTTTGCTTCTCTTACCTCAGGCAGAAAGTTGGAAATTTTAATGAAACCCCTGTTGTCCTAGATATGACTTTGATCAGTAGCAGAGCTCCTCGCCGGATCAGCAGCTGGGCATTCGGGTTCGAGGTCTGAGCGCAGACACCGGGGCTTCGCAAAACGGTGCGGCACAGATCCTGAGAAAATCTCTCTTCCCTGCCGCAGAAAAACACGAAGCGCACGGACATTAGAGAAAGCACTCGTTCTGAATTCTAGGGGAAAAAGAAAGACGAAAGGTTATCCATAATGAATGGACTGGCTTCCTTCTGAAAAAAAAAGAGGGAAAATGGGTTTATGCCACAGGGAAAGATTTCTAAACACAGCATTGTTCACAAACACTCCTACGTACCTAGAATTTAATCCATCCACTTCACGCAATGACCTGCAATCAATCCTTCTTGACTTCACCTCATTCAGCGAGCGCGTTACTTTAGTGAGTAATATCTGCAGCGTCCATATTCACAGAATATGATTTATAATTTCATTTGAAACGCGGTCCAGATAATTGTTTAAAGCTCGACCTCCTCATTTGGTAGCGTATCAGATGCTCCAAAGGCCATCCAGACAGATACTCAGAGCTTTTAAAAATGTGTAACGGGAGTCAAGCTCAGCACTGTAGGGGCTGTAATGTGAGATTTTTATAATGGTCTGACATTTGAGGAATGTTTTTCCAAATTGCTCTCCTACACAGTTTTGGAGGGAAAAGAATGATAACCGCGATGCATGGTACCCAATACCTCGCATGGGCACCTAACCTCTCCTTAAAAGTTTGCACCTGAATTATGAGGTCAGATAACTTCTTTGTTACCTTCGGAGCGTTTATGTGGGTGTCATTGATAGCTTGATTGCGACAATGTGGAGAACCGCTACTCGTAATGGCATCAGTTCGGTTTCCAGGTTCACCGTTCAGATGTCGTAATTCGGCTCAGAGGGCGAAAGTGGAGTCTGAGGGCCCCGAAACGTCACCCGCCCCTCTCCACACCCTCTATAGTGTGAAGAGCCGGAGTGAAATAAATAATGATGAATTTAATTTCACTTTAGGGACCGAATTAGTCTCTTAGTCATGGCTTTAATTGGGGACGCCTAATTGAAGTTTAATGCGATTCATGAAAGGGTTTTTTTTTTCATCGCGAAACCCAGTTCGCGTGGTGGGTTTACACACATTAAAGAATGCGCCAACTGGTATGTACATCAGACAACACGCCATCTCAGGATTCACTAATACAGCATTTAAGGATTAGGCTGAAAAAGCACAGGTTTGCTCAGCCTTGGTCACTGATATATTCTCTACGCCTTTCTAATAAAATCTCTCTCACAGGTGGTTTTGATTAAAGGCCATTTCTATCACTCCAGTAGGTCCAATATGTTATACTAGGGCTGCCAAGTCACACAGCGTGAAATTACTTAAATTTCAGGACACCTGTCTTCTGGCTTAGAGCTCAGTGTCGTCACAGGTGAATTCAAAGAGGTGGGAACTGCAGTGTGGACAACAATAACAACGACGCCAACAACGGCGGCAGCAACGGGAAGGTGCCATTTGCATGGGTTTTTAAAGCAGACGTCCGATGCTCCGTGAAGGTGCTCCAGGGTTCTCTGCCAGGACCGTAGCTTGCGGTTAAACAGCCTTGATCTTTCTGGCAGTTCTGTTCCCATCTGCATGATGTGATGGATCTCAAACTTCACCCCTGCCATTAATCTTCTCTAAATCTGCCTCCCGTTCGGGCCCGGCAGCCATAGGGAGTGGCGTGTGGGTAAAGGTTTGCGGAGGGCTCTTTCAGCTGTGGCGGCATTGACACATTGCGCTGTCAAATCAGAGAGCCTCTGAAAGCTTTTCCCCAAGGACGACTCCACTATTCATGTGTTTGGATAAATTTGGAAGAAATCCAGGTGGTGCTGAGAATGGTGGCCAAGTCTCAAAGACCCCTTTGAAGGCGAGGTGTAATTATCTGCTTTTTGTTACTTTTTTGTGTTGGTGGTACACGTCGAGGAATTTGCTTTATACCTGATAACAAGTGAAGATGAGAAGAGCGTGTCTGTCGCCGGATTCATCCGGGAGCCGCTGTTTTTGGGCCTCGAGTCGAGAGCCCATGATGCCTCGGCGAGAATCCTAAATTTTCTGTCTCATAAACTTCTGAGTGTGTGTTATAATATTTATTTAGACTGTAAAGAATTAACTGTCCCTGGTCTGTCGATGGCTTATGAATTAAACAATGAATTAAAGATGTGCGGATTGCCCGTGGTAAATATCAAGCCAAGCCCTTATGATCGCTGGAGCAAACGAACACGTCAACAAAGCGCACGGGGGGGGGGGGGGGGAGGGGGGGGGCTACCAACAATAATCACAATGACCATAACGGTGATGTAGAATCTGTTTCTTTTCTACATTTCACTGGTTAATTCTCTGAATATTTTCAATCAAATATAATCTCCTTTGAAGATTTTTTTTTATCATGTTTACTGTAATCCCACGTTGGGAAAGATGACATCATTCCAGTATTTTGGTTTCAGTTCAATGTTTAGGTGCAGCGTGCAGAAAACGATAAAGCCGAACTCTCCAAATGGAGAGTGCTTAGGGGAATTTAATCCCCAGTGGCACTAAAGGTACGAGAGGACCTGACCTTTCCATACGTGATTAATTTCTTTCATAAGGTGCTTTTTTAAAGTTAGTTTAACTAGGAAAACAAATGAAATAAAAGTCTTCTTTTTCCTAATAGATCTCCTCACCGCTGTTTCCCAAAGCTGCGGAGAGATGGGGTGCCTTCAGAGAAGACTGCTACAGGTCAGCTATAGCAGGACATGTCATGTCTTTATGGGACAGACGCCGGAGAATTCCCTGGTACTCCATTTAGTTACTGAGGAGCAAAAATAAATAAATTTTCACCCTGCCCCTATTTTGTTTTTGAGATGGGATTGCAGTACAGTATTGGGGACCAAAACTCACTCAGTCCAAAGAAATTGTCTGGGAAAAATCTGTGGACTGAGTGAGTTTTGGGAATCTGCTATTCAGCTGTGTTTTCCATTTTAGCAGCAACCAGCACTAAGAAGTCATTTTCTTAGCTTTAAAGTAGTCTTTGATTCGTAATGCCGGAGTTTACCCATGGAGCCTTTTTTTTGGGGGGGAAAAAATGCGCTTGAACTGCTTGTTCCTTTAAAGTTTTGGCCATACCTGAGAAAATAAATGAGGCCCTCTCCTCTCCGCCCGTCGCTCCCGGAGAGCGGAGGAGTGCGTCCCCGCTGAAGCAGCCCTGCATTGTGTTTCAGCCGCGTTGCTCTATTGTTCTTGCCGCTTATGAAGAGCTTCACTTCAAAGCTTCCCCGTCTCTCTTTTTAATTAAAATATGTGCTGGTATTTTGGGCAAAATAATAATAATAATAAAAATAGTAATTTCATCAGAAAGTCACAGATGAAAGTCAAACTGCCTTTTCCCAGGAATCCCTCAGATTCGGCACGAGGATCCTTTGTTCCCTAATTTCCTATTTGCAGATTTGCTCGGGTGAGAGCTTTTTCTTGGGGGCTAAAGCACCCCCCCCTCCCCGCCCCCACACACCTTTTCATCGGAGGCCGCAGGGCCCCTCCAGCACGCCAGGACAATGCAGGTATTTCAAGAGATGTTACAGAACAAAGCTTGTTAACTTTCATCCTGAATACTGACACTCACCTCATGTGCTGACATCACGGAACGGTACAATTTTTTTTTTTTTGCACATTTAAAATAGTACGACAAATAATGACTTTAGTCGTGATACGAAAAAAAAACAACAAAGAATTCTGGTAGTAGGCACAAAAAAATCCTCTCTGAGCGTAAACGTTCTTGATATATAAATCTCCCCGGAATGGTTGATGCTGCACTAAAGTGAAATAATGCAATCAGTGCGGAGCTGCTGGAGTCACTGGTGTCATCCAAACTATAACTTAAGTATATTTATGAATGAAATTTATTGGGCAGCTCATGTCCTTTTTGAATATACATTGTTATTGTACTGTAGCTCACGGTGTTTTACAAACGGAGTGTGATGTCCTATCATAATCAGCCAGCATTCGCCATACACTTCATTTAAACCCCAAATCGCATAAATCTTACAGACGCTTATAACACACTGACAAGGCGCCACTCAATGTTTCGAACCCATCGCCCCTCAGACGCCCTGATGTGGTCGGATGGATACACTCTCACCACATGCTGCGCCTGAGTTAATGCATTATGAATGTTGACAAGTGCGTGCGTGTAAATCACAGGGTGAACATTGGGGGGCCCCTGCTCAGCGCTATGACAACACATATGGCGGCGGTATGAAAAATAGATGGGCCGTGTTGGATGCTAACAGCTTGTATGATGCTAAAGCCAATTGTCTTTGAAAAATTTATGTCCTCCTTTTTTTTCCCCCCGTTACAGGAAGCCCACGTATCGGTCTCTGTGCCCATGACGCTGTCACATGATCTCAGGGCCTTCTGCTTTCCAAGGGCCATGCGATATGAGCCAGGAAGCTTTCACTGACGTTGGGGATGATAAGGAGAGGAACGGGACCTAACTGCTGGCAGTGAACTTTCTCCTGCTTAAATAGGGGGAAAAAAAGAATTATCCATCCATCCATTCATCCATCCATCAATCCATCCAACCACTGCGGAGAGCCTGGAGCCTATTACAGGCAGCCTAGGGCACAGGACAGGGGATAACCCTGGATATCAGAAAAAAATTAATTATTGATTATGTTATTTCAGCCACATCGGTGGCTTTACTCCACGACTCACTGACTAACTCAAGGCTTTAACATTTTATGTCTGCTATGAAAGATGTAGATACTTATTGTCACAGAGAAAATATGGGTCACCTGTATGAATTTAATTATGAGGCATCTATATACTGAAATCATTATGACACGATAAAGCTGGATTTCTGCTCGGGCAGATGGGGCACCACAAACCCACAGGACCCCAAGCTAAGCCCTGCGTGCTTTATAACAAATGCTATGCACATGCTGGTTAATTTATGTATTAAATTATAATGTAAAACATCATTCATAGGAAAGTTAACTATAAATTTTATAGATTAGCTGGCCATATAAAAAAGGGGGTTTTATTAACTGAACAGGGGCAGAGAAACAAATGAGATGACATGGGGTCAAATCAAGAAAGTGAATATGGAGAAGGACATGGGCAGACAGGTGGAGTGACATCAATGACCAGACTGGAGCTGACGAGACAAACAGGTACTTAAATACAAAGACTAGGGGTAACAAGCAACAGGCTTATCAGGACCCTGTTAGGATGGAGACAGGAAGGTCAGCCGGAAATGATGGGAAAGACGTAACAGTATCCCCCTCCCCAAAGTGTGCTGTCTGGGCACGGAGGATAAACAGGGGAGGGGACCAAGACGACTGTACGCAAGGGTGGACAAACAGCCCACACAAGCCCAGAGGGGCTCAGCCACCAGACAGGACAGGACACGCAGCACAACAGACATGGAGCAAACAGGGACTGGACCAGGGAACAAAGGGACTACATGAACACCAAATACCTGAAAATGGTCCCCACAACATCAAAATACCAGGGTTTTTTCACATTGTGAGGAACATGTCGTCCCCAAAATGTAATATGAACCTAATCCACACACAGGCACAAATGTATGACTAACCATACAGACACACACACTCAGACACACACACACAAATGTATGACTGTCCATACGGACACACATACTCAGACACACACACACACAAATGTATGACTGTCCATACGGACACACACACTCAGACACACACACACAAATGTACGACTGTCCATACTGACACACACATGCACACAGAAAGACGCACACACACAAAGACGCACACAGACACACACACAAGCACACAGACACACACATGCACACAGAAAGATGCGCACACAAGCACACAGACACACACACAAAGACGCACACAGACACACACACACAAAGACGCACACACAAGCACACAGACACACACACACACACACTGCTGGATTTCCCCCAGGGTGTCACGTTGCCTCTTTGGACACTGACATCCTTATTATTTTTACCTGTCCTTTAAACATCTCATTTAAAAAGCTCCTTGAGCAGGTTCCCGACACTGAAAGCTATACGAAGCACCCACCATGTACAATGACAGCCTAAACTTAGAAGCCTAGTTACCACCAGGTCACATGACTCCATCACATATCTGTTGCTAACAGATGCCCCCCCCCCCCCCCAAATGCAAGGAGGCTTTTTGGTGCCAAGAGGACTAGGCACTATTCCATGAAGTGCCGTTAGCCTGGCATGCCCCACCTGAAAACACACACACACACATACACAGTGCTGCTCTCATCCTGAGGTTCAGACCTCAGTCTGCCCCCTACCCCCCCCCCCCCCCCCCAGGTCCCCGGGACACCTTGGCCTCCTTCTCCAGACGCAGAACATCTCTGCCAGGCCGCTGAGCCCTCGAACCCCATCCCTCACGCCTTTCATCCGTCTCTGCCCAGTTGATCTGAACAGGGGCTGCTTGTGCAGTATAACAATGACTAATTTAACAGGCACCCACTGAGCGTTAGGAGGACAGACCAGTTCCATTGTGTACACGTCTAAGATGAGACAGGTGGGCCGTTTAAAGAACAAATACAAGCTTTTAGACTATTTACTTAGAAGTACATTTTTATTATGTACTTTAGCTGTAACACCGGGGATGTTCTGTGTTAGCAGTTGTCTGCATATCAACATGCCATCGCAATATGAATGCGCTCACTCACCGTGGCTCGTTAACCTGCTTCCACTTAATGACATCTGCACGCATAGGGGACTCTAGAATTCGTTCCCAGGGGGGGCAAGGTGAGATTTTTCGAGGGGCGGGTGCACGACCAATGGGAAGGCTGGTCCCCTCTATAGATTTGTCATTGGTGATCGTTGGTGCATTTAGCTATTCAAAAAGGAAATACTTTCAGCCGCTCGGTACTCAGGTACCCTAACCTCCCCCCCAGCCCCTCCTCAGACCCCCCCCCCCCCTCGCATGGTCCTGATGCCGGATCCAGATAAAAAAATTTGAAGAAAAAAAAAAATAGTGAATGCATTTACTATAACGTATTATTACGCATTGATATGACTGACACAAGCTACATGTTCAAATATAATTAAATTTAATTAAACTTCAAATAACATTCAAATAGCATTTTAATGTGACGAATAGGGTGAAATGACCTATGCATGTCAGTGGACAGCTGGCTGTTTAGGAATGATAGGATTTTAGTGGGGATTCCTCACTGGGTGGCTGGGAGGGTGAGAATGCCTGTGATTGGAAGGGCTTCTGTCCATATCCCAGGGCCGGCGGAGTGACGTCATCATCGGGCCCCTTGAGCGACACCCTTAATGCTCATTTGCTCCAGGCACCATCTGACCCCACCTTCTCAATTGTGCGTCGCTCGGGATAAAAGCATCTGCTAAATACTTACCGAAAACTGGACATTTTCCAACTTAAAAGAACATTGCGGTCCAAACGCAGAGGCGGAGCATCTTCACAACAGCAGAAGAACATGGCGGCGGCGCGGATGGCCCCGTGTGACCCACGCGGGGCGGGAAACGTCGCAGGCGAAAGGAGCGAGCTCCGAGCGGCGGCGGCTTACTAATTACAAAGCGCCACCTGTGGTGATGTTGTTGAAGAGCGGGCGAGGCTGGCGGGGTGATGCCGCAGCACCAGCAGCCGCCCCAGCTGCCACGGTGATGTATAGGCCTGATGCGGGGCAGATGAGCGATTAATTAGGTCTGTCCCAAAACGGCGCCAAGGGGGCACTTCTGTATGGCTGACTGAAGATGAGCGAAAGCCGCATTTGTCTTCATCCTTGGTTAAAGGCGTGGAAAAATAAAGATGCGATTGATTTGACAAACCTTCAAGGTACGCAGCTTGCGTTGTTTAGAAGCGTCAGTAGAATCAAAGTGAAATTAATTGGTTCACAACAGACAATAGATTCTTTCGTCTTACCCATTATAATTCTATCTGTTATGATGTTGCCTTAGCAAGAGCCAGTGTAAATGAAAGGACCGCCCCTTTAATGTTTTTCAGTTTGCAGACACAAAAACATTAGCTTTCAATCATATTGGTTTACACCCGAGGTGTTCAGGCTGAGAGATTATTATACACCATGACACCAGCAAACTGCATGTGCGTGCTTTGCCTGCATGCCGACACGCCATCGCAATATCTCTCGCAATACAAACATAGCCATCGCTGACTTTACTAATCAACCTGCATCTTTGTCAGCCCCCTAATTGTTTTCATTTATGAAATATGAAGGAAAGTTCCGGTGTGAGAGACACAGGGGACGCCACACGAGTACGTGCCACTCCAGGGATAGGGCGAGAAATGCCTCGCAGTACAAAACGTTTTTCGTTCCCATCAGCAACACCAGCTTGGCCGTGTGTTTGGGAAAGAGTGATATTTATTTACTGCCGCTTAACCTTCTCAAATGACTCTTACTAAGGCTTTTATTTGTGAATTCGAGGTTTAGAAACCCACTCGACCGGGTGTGATCACGTGAGAATATCAGTTCTCGGCTTGTTTGCGGATAAACGTGGGGTTTCATTAAATGACAGAATTTATCTGCAGGTATGTTTATAAAGAAGGTGCAGAAAGCAGAGACCCTGAGATATTGAAAGAGGGGGAGAGGCTGATCTGCCCCGCGCCCCCCCCCCCCCCCCCCCGCCCATCCCCTCCCCGCTCACAGCACCAGCCCTCTGGGTCTATTTTGGGTTTCATTTCAATAAGAGGCAGTGCTTCGGCGATATTGTTTCTCGGGGCCAGGCTGGAACATGGCCGGGTGAGGTGGCTGCGATATTGCAGGCTATCGGGAGGTGTGTGGTCACAGTGTAGCTCGGAGCAGACATTTCAAGATCCTGTATATCAGGGCGCCGATTGAAAAGCCAAATATCCATGTTTGCTTCAGAAATGTATTCATTTTACATAGTATGTGTACACAATTCACCAAATATACATATAACTATGCACAACTTTACTGGGTCCTTTTGAGAGATCTTAACCGTACCGAAAAAAAAATGGAGAAAATTAAAAATAACGACATAAAAGAAAGAAAATTATTAATCAACGGCAAGTCGAAATGAATGCCAAATCTGTACTAGTCAGTAAGACAACCAAATGAATGGCTGCAAGACAAAAATCCCTTAAGCTCAATTTCATCAGTAAATGATGTCTTCTGAGTTCATACTAAAAAAGGCACAAATCATATTTTTACCAAAAACGTCATTATACAGCCTAAACGATCTTACCTAACAGAGCTCTTAATCTTAAGCGGATCAATTTCAGATTGGAAATGTTATAGTTTTGCGTTTAACAGCGTTCAAACTGTTGTGATCTCAAACATTCGGAAGCGTCTCTTTATCCCGTGATTCAAAATGTCATAATTCACCGTTAATATGTCTCCTGGTCCTGACAAGTCCAATCTCTTTCCTTTATTTATTTTCACGAGCGTAATAAAAGATTGTAGCTTATTGTCCCCGAAGTCCATGTAAAATGTTCAAACGGGAAAACGACGGTTTCCGCACAATGGGCCTCCCTGCGATGGAGATGAAATATTCGAGGCGGGAGATATGGCAGCGCAGGGAGGTTATTAAGCGAGGGTCCTGCACGCCTCACTGCGAAGTGATGTATTCCTGCCAGGGACCAAAGCGCCAGAATCCTCACGTCATAATTCCCGCTTGTTCCCGGGAATTGGCTCTAGGTGTCTGTCTGTCACCGGAATTGACAAGAGCCCGTGGCTGCTTGCTGCTGAAACGCTGATCTTGAACTTCTCATTCTTATCCCGAAAGTAAAAAATAAAAAGAAGGTTCTTGGGGGGGGGGGGGGGGGGGGGGGCTGGTGTTAACAGGGGGGGGGGCATTGGGTTCATTAACATATTGAGACTGAAGTCAGCGCTCTGTGGCGCCGTGGTGGCAGACATTTACAAGGCTTCCTGTCCTGTATTAATTTGTTGCATCACGATTCCAATGACAGACAATGAAAACACTGAAGCGGGGGCTCACCTGTGACGTCAATTCACCTGCACACATAGGGGGCGCTGTGCCAACTGTATGGTGTTTGCCTTCCGTATCTTGGCTGAAGTGGATTTCAGATCTGTGCCCCACCCCCCAGGACACCAGGCCGCTTCTCAGGAATAAATTCCCATCAGCCACTGCGGCTGCTTGTGGGGCCGCTCATGGTCCTGCGGTGGTGAGTTTAGAGAGACTCTCCTGTCTGTCCGTCAGCTGTGCGATACGCAGCTTATTACTGGGAATTACTGCCCCCATGTTGTTTCTCCCCCCCATCCCTCCCCCACAGTCTGGAAACACGTCTGACCTTTTCAGACGGCCAAAAGTGTCAGTGTTACCGGCAGCTTTCCGGATCTCTTCATGATGGTTGCGGAACTGCAAAGTCGGAAATTGTAGACCGAAGCTGAAATCGTAGACTGAAACCGAAATTGTAGACTGAAGCTGAGCTGAGACCATAGCAGGATCATGGTTTAACTGGGTTTCTCCCTCATCTGTGGCTCGCGGACATCACCAGGCTATTTACCGAAACGGAACAGAAACACGCGGCTGTCTGAGCTCTCTGGTGCTCAGGGTGCTCATGTTCAGTGTGCTTAAATCACTCCCACGTGAAAGTGAAAAACGTTTCTCATCGTGCGTGTATCTGTCCAGCAGCGAGCTCAAGTGTCTCTCTGCAGACGGAGAGGACCGCAAGGTGTCCCCACCTCCCCGCGATGGCCGGTTCTGCTCGGCGGGACCGTGCTCCGTGTTTTTCCTACCTCCGCCGTCTCTTTCTCAGTCATATTCCTTATGAATGAACCCACTCGTCTTTCCAGGCGAATTTCAGAATCTCTCTACTGGGAAACCATAGGCTCTCTCCTTTTTTTCCATTTCCATTTTTTCCCCCAGCTTTGGCCAATTAACAGCAGACTTTTTGGCAACAAACACATAATTAATTGAAACATTTAATTAACCATTAAAAACCAGTGGTAATTAACACCTTTCTCCTTCCCGCTCCAAAGCTGTGGTGGAAAAATCTATTAAGGGTTTAAAGCCGTCTCTCCTTGTCTGACTGGAACCTTTATTCTAACCCTATAAGCAGATTGAGGGACTAGCAAGCAGCCGCACAAAACAGCCCCCAGGTATGCGAGCACAATGCTCCTGTGTGGATCTTCACACCAAGGCCAGGGCCTCAGGCAGACTTCTGCCTTCCACAGGGGAGCGACTTTCAGCGCCGGCTCCGCATCCCTGGATTATCCCCACAACACCAACATATCATCTGGCTTTAAAAGCGCAGCCCCTCTGGCTAAAGCCGCATGCTAAATTCTCGGCGTCTCTTATCCGCCGGTTCAGCCTCCTCGTCCGCCAGGCCGGCCGCCTCCGGCTCAGGCCTTCTCTGGGTGAAGCACCGGCCTGGATTAGCTGCGAGCCAATAGCTGAGGGGCAGGATTAGCGGCCCAAGCCGTACTCTAATGCTGCCTGCCTATAATTAATGGCATTATTAATAGTCTACCTAAAAAATTCATTAAAAAATCCATTAAAAATAAATGTGTTTTACATAAGACTTTGCCCCAGGTAATAAAAAATTGAGAAAGATAAGGAAAAGAATTGATTGTTAGCTTTCAGGTCAGCAAAAGACTAGGCCACAGTTCAATCAGTTTAAATTAAAATGCTGCTAAATATACACATTCATGTTTTTTTTTATTCTGAAAAAAACGACAGCAAACAACAAACGTACAGAGCCGGATTTCACACCTGAGCAGGACCATGGCGAGCAGGGTCGACGCTCTTAATGAAATCATCCCGCTTTGATTTGTGCGCTCGTTACAGCGCTGAGAGATGGTCTGTTTTCTGTGCTGCGGCATGCAGATGGAGCGTGTCGGGAAGAGCCAGCCAGGCTGCTCCGGAAATGCGGCCGCGCAGCCTGAAAGGTCGCAGAAACACACGGCGAGTTTAGCAGGTTGTGGACTGCAGAACGGCGCATTTCGGATGTGTGGCGAATGCTTGGACCAGAACCAAGAGTTCATTTGAGGCTCAAGTCAAATTGCCTCTTTTGAGTCATTAAAGCACTTATTTCTGAACTATTTTTGAAACTGCAAAGTCAATCATTGCCCCCCCCCCCCACCCTCCACTCCCCCCCCCCAACATGCCTGTACACATATGATAATAATGACTAATAAGTGCATTTGAGAAGGAATTTCGTGGAGAATAGCTTCTGGGCTTTTGGTCTATTTCCGACGAAGGCTCCAACCACATCTTGTCATTTAAAATCATATTAGTTTTAATGGGGGTTGCCATTTTCGAAGGTAATATTTGATTAATTCTCCATCATTTGCAGAGGAAACCTAACAGGAGATAATTAACAATCAGCCCCAGTCACCTGATATAGGTGAAGCACAACTGAGGGCTTCAGACACAGCAGTCCTAACACTAGAGAAACATACAGGGGTATTTATGATTAATTACTTACACCAAACTCAGCAACATGGGTATGCCCCTTTTCCTTATAATGGTAATAATTTGGGCAGAAATATTGTATGGAAGTATTAAAAAGCATATCAAGTTGTTGTGTCTGTTTTAGTACTGAACAGTATCTAAGAATAATGTGTAACGAAAGCTTCTGACACATGGACGGTTCTTAATAATGTTTTTTTCATGGCAATGTGTTGCCCGGTGATCGTTTTCATTCCTCTGAATGGTTTATATTTATGTTTTATTGGCTTTTTGCCAAATTAGCCTTAGTGGATTTGCTCAGATTTCAAACAAACAAACCGCTGGAAATATAGATATAAAGGAAAAAAAAGTTTGTTTTGCTCCTTTGGTTTAAAAGTGCACTACAAAGGAAGTACAATGCTGTTATTTCAAAGTAGATTTGGAATTTCAAACACCAACCCTAAGGACCCTGAACAACGAGGACAGAATAGCAGACTAACATACAATTGAAAATCAATATTTTTAATGAATTAATAATTTTATTAAACACACCGTATACAGATATATATTTTTAAATATTTTAAATGTATTTTGAACTAGAAAAGCCACTTGAAATTACATCATCTGCGGCGTCTATAAACTGCATCATGTACTTTGTTTACCATATTTGCATATACCAAACAGGGCTAACTGACACCGAATCGCATTAATGACCTATAACTGGAAGTCTATTGTTAGGATGAAACCACAGCGGTCACAGAGACAAGGTTAGACAGACGGTGTCGTATGGGTAGTCACAGCGATCACTTCAGATCTGGTTGTCCTGGAAGAGATCAGCATGTCAACTTCTGCAGTCAGATCTGCCTACGTGGAGTAAAGATCTCATTGAAAAGAAGAAACACTCTATAAACGGAGATGGGTCACAGGTTAGGAGGTACAGGACAGAACATTCTACAAACACAGAACAGTCATAGGGTAGGAGGTACAGGACAGAACATTCTACAAACACAGAACAGTCATAGGGTAGGAGGTACAGGACAGAACATTCTACAAACACAGAACAGTCATAGGGTAGGAGGTACAGGACAAGAACATTCTACAAACACAGAACAGTCATAGGGTAGGAGGTACAGGACAGAACATTCTACAAACACAGAACAGTCATAGGGTAGGAGGTACAGGACAAGAACATTCTACAAACACAGAACAGTCATAGGGTAGGAGGTACAGGACAGAACATTCTACAAACACAGAACAGTCATAGGGTAGGAGGTACAGGACAGAACATTCTACAAACACAGAACAGTCATAGGGTAGGAGGTACAGGACAAGAACATTCTACAAACACAGAACAGTCATAGGGTAGGAGGTACAGGACAGAACATTCTACAAACACAGAACAGTCATAGGGTAGGAGGTACAGGACAAGAACATTCTACAAACACAGAACAGTCATAGGGTAGGAGGTACAGGACAGAACATTCTACAAACACAGAACAGTCATAGGGTAGGAGGTACAGGACAAGAACATTCTAGAAACACAGAACAGTCATAGGGTAGGAGGTACAGGGCTGAACACTCTACAAACACAAATGTTAGCACTTTTTTATTCAACAGGAAAGTCAATTTATCAAAAACCTGAAAGAGAGGAACAGTTATTATTAGTATAGGTGATTGACGTACGGCCGCGAATAGCTAGTTTGACTTAGATGGGGAGGTGATTTTCTTTGCCTGCTCATCAGATTAAATGTATAGGAGCTGGGCGTGAGGCTGGGACTTTCTCACAGGCTTCTCAGGTTATGGACTCAGGAGGACAAGGACCTAATTCAGACAAAAAGCCTGCAGGGTCAGACACCAAAGACTAGTCCTTTATAGATTTGACCACCTGCAGGTTCAACAGTACAGCGTGCTAACCAATCACACTGACACGTAGCGCCAGGTGGGGACACGCTGTCATAACCAGCGGGTCACAGGGGTGCTCAGCTAAGCAGCTATGCATGTATCAGCAAAAGCAGCCCCTGGCGATGCACAATCCCGGCTAAATCTCCAACACCGCTGTACGATTTTTCGACTCATGAAAAAATTCAGTGGGATTTTAGCTCTCGGTCTGCCTCGCAGGGGCTGCGAGTTTGGAATATAAACTTCAAGTAATCCGGAGTCTGAGGTGAGATAGCCAGCAGACATGTATGTATACATATATCACAAAAAACATCCTGTTTTATACATCAAACTGCACACAGACACATAAATCTGTAGCGGCCATATTCAGAAGTATTCACGCAGATGTATGACCAGCAGATGTGTGACTTTAGTATTTTATCTGCTGTGAATAGTTTCAGAAACATCTAAAAACATCATTTGGTCTGCTTGATTTGCAGTGCATTCGGAACTAAGATATCAAAAGTCCAACGATGGTAGATGTGGTAGCTGTGTTTTTGGTTTGGCTGACCACTGCTCGTCCTGTACTCCACTGGTCATGTGACATCATCGGAGCACCAGCAGTGAATCTGCTGGAATGTAACACCTTCAGACACATGACGGTGGCCCAGAAGTAGGGGTGTATCGATATGCTAGGACGCCACCACAGACGTGTCCTGACCCACTTAGATGCCCGTCGCTGTCCGTGCAATTAGGAGAAACTCATCCCGTATCTTGAGGTCATCGTCGTTTAAAACAGCTATCTGGACACTGGAGGTCGATTCCGTCTGGATGTACTCCATCTTCATATAGCTCTGCCGGAAAAGTGACAGATTCCGGATAAATCTGACACTCCTCCTCCATTCATCTCTCTGCAGAAACAATTACCTAAAACATGCTCACTTCACGGTCCATTCAGTTTGGATTATCGCAGTGACCGTCCTGTGAATGACCGTGTGACCGCTCTCAGAATCTACTGAGTGATTGGCTGCTCTCTGCCAATTAGCTTAACTCTAGCGGTCGCCACTGCCTGGAGGCAAAAGAGTTTTTACTATTTCAAATCGCTGTCTATCAAACCAGCAGCTGGGGAAAACACACCAGTTAATCCCATATCTGTTTTTTTTTAAAATAAGTTCAGGTTTTTCAGATCTGTTTCTGAGTGTGAACGCCGAAAGCCATTGCAGCGAAGCCCCAGATTGCATCCAATAAGATCATGTGACCTGACATAACCCCGCCCCACTCAGATCGTTTACTAACCGGAGTGTCTGAAGGATCCCCAGTCTGGCCAGGCCTCATACTGGGCGAACATCTGTTAGCTTCCCACGCGGTTTTGTGCCGGGATCAGCGTACCGACACGCCCTGGCCCTTGTTCTCCGGCGGACCCCGTGAAATGTGAACACATGGAGCCACTCCCACCACTGGCCAGCACACGCCAGTTCTTTAATTTCAGAGGTCCAAGCTGAGACTCAATTATTATATCACATTTATTTAGCAGATTTTATTTTATCCACAATGACGTACATATTTTTGAGAAAGCGGAGTTGAGGGCCTTGCTCAGGGGCCCAACGATGACATTGCTCTACCGATCCTGGGATTTGAACCACCAACCATCTGATAACAGGTACAGCATGCCTTGAAACAGCATACAGTTCTGTGACCCTGACTGAACTACTGAGTTGATATATTATAAAACTGGATTTGCTGATGTAAAATGATAACTGCAGATTATTCCTGTACATTAGTCCTCAGTTAAGATCACATCAGAAATAATGCTTCAGAAAGGGGGATTCGAGAAAATTAATGAAACACAATTCAGGGCACATAATGGCCAGATTAAAGGCCTCTAAATGTCCAGGGGTGCCCCACACTGGTGGGGGGGCTGCGTGGTGCGCGGCTGCCTTTAGAGCTTGCTTCTCAGAGATCTGCACTTCCGCACCCATTACTGTGTCTAAATACACGCTCTGAGCCCAGCGTGCGTCTTTTTAAGACGTGACACGGCGCGCATGAAATCATCCGCCTGTCCACCTGAGGCAGGGAGTGTCTTTATGGAAATTTGAAAGAGAATCGCAGGGATAATGTCATATTTGGGGTCTGCGCTTGTGGCTGTGTTCATGCTCGCCGTGACCAGGCTTGGGAAGCCGCTCCGCATGCTAATACCCACACAGCATCAGCTGGGCACCACAAGCAGGACAGCCTCTCCTAGGGGGCGCCGCTGAGTGGGAACGACGCCCCGACGAGGTTCACTCGCAGGAAAGGCATTTCAGAGCTTCCCTCACCAGGTAAAGAAGAGAAGAGACACGTGGATGGACAGCGGGGGGCACAGCCAGCGGGTTACTGAACACAATGCAAGTCAATACTTTCAATGTGCTTATTTGCCAAGCTCCGCCACTTACCGACCACCCCCCACCCCCATTTTGAGAAGAGCCTTCAGCCCACATCTGATCTGACTGCTTAATGATGTGGTGTAATTCCCTACTCCAAACCACTGACACTCCCCACGTGTCTGTTCTGATTATACGCTGGACCCGCCCCCCCGAATTGACTGCCCCGTCTAAGAAAAACGTCTTTATAGGTCACTGCCGATGCCATGTGGAGCAAAGGAAAACGGACCAGGCCGACCAATCAGAAGCATGTAGGTCAGCGACGGTCAGCCTGACTTGCTTCCCGCATGGGTGTCCTCATATGGACCGGCCCGCCTTATCTCGCTCTCACTACGCTCTCCCAAACGCACATGGTGGTTGGCAAACAGACCCCCACCACTGAGTCTACAGCAAAGGTGTGGGGGCAGGGGGGGCAGGTCAGGGACATTTACAGCACTGTCAGCCGTAGGACCACGTCACCTACAGTGTTTATAACCACCAGCCCCTCTACTCAACACATTTATTAACACTCATACGTGGATGTTAATTAAACTCAGTGTGTGAGTGGGGTGGGGGGAGGGGGTGCATGGCTCATTGGGTTAGGACACTGAGATCAGGTTACTGGTTCAGATCCCAGGGTCACCATAGGGCCCTTCACTCTAGTTGCTCCAGTGACTGGCTGCTGCGTGACCTTGCTTCCTCCAGAATGTACATTGCATTGGCTAATAGCATCTGATTAATAAATGAACATTTCTACCCGGTGCTGCAGTTTGAGTCTGCAGAAGGTCGAGCTCTACCGGATGTATTTATCTCACAATGGCGGTGCATGGGTAGGGGACCTTTCAAAACCTTTTATACACACCATACTGACATAAAATCATAACAAAGGCATCTTCATGCATGTCTGTGCCTCTAAGAAATGAATGAAAGACAGTTTCGTTTAAAGTGGACAATGTGAGGCACGTGGATGAGGCCAATAACAGTGTTTTCTTTATAAATTTAAAATGATAAAAGACACATATATATAAAAGTATAGCACATGCATATACATATATTAGTTTTTACCTGGGGCAGCCCCATCACTTATAGTGTTAGAAAGGCACCTCATCACCTCAGTCAGGCATTCAGACCCAGAACGTACAAGAACAAGCTAATCAAAATATTTTTCACATAACAGTAACCATAAATATTTAGTATAACATTTTACCTATTTTAAATAACTTGTTATAATAAATTATTATAACTAGATGTCTGCATCACAGAAATATATCACGCTGATTATCTAAGTGACAATCTATCACAAATTACCAGCAAATAAATACCGACGTAAACAGAAACACCTTCACCAGGATGGAACAAGAAAGGCATCGATCATCTTGTCATGTAGTCACCATTATCACGTTTTTCTCCAGGATCACTCTTACTTTTTAGATATGAAGGACTAAGCATAATTACGATCTGGCATTCTTGCATAATGATTACACAGATAATGGATACTGCTGTCATGTTTAGCAGCAAGTGAGATTTGAATGAGTGACAGACTTACAGCACTTGCACTTACAGATGCGTGACGCAGCTTTCGCGTGAACTGAAGCTCCCTGCCAGCGACAGCGCAGCATTGGGTTGTTCTGACGAGTTGAGCTGCCTCTGGAGACTTGCTGTCGAGCCTTTCTGCGCATGTGCAGTTCCACCGTCTTGGGGTTAGGGTTAGGTTTTAGGGGTTAGGGTTAGGGTGATCGATTAGCACTACGGTAGCCTATCTCGAAGTAGCTCAACTCTACGCTGAGGCTAGAGAGATGCAGGTGATTAGCAGCAATAGAAACCATTCTTATTAAACAGCTAATTTGTTAACAGTCACCTGCAGAAACAGCACTGCATACCGCACTCGTTAAACGGCGGCGTTGCTGTCAGTCACATAGTTTAAATAAACCAGCTACACCCATCGGAAATTATATTTGATGGGACGTGTTATCGCCCCTCCGCTTTCATCGCGCGGCGATTGTGATTTGTATGCTTCTGTTCCAGCACATTAATCAGCTTTATTTTCCGTATCAAACCTCCCCGTGTTTGTTTTGTCACGGCGGAAGCTCAGCATGTTGTCTTATGTTAATTATACTTTACCTGTGATCGGACACAGGCTTTAACCTGCACAAAAATTACAACCTGGCACCAGGGGAATGATAATTAAAGTTAGATTAACTGTCCTTCCTGTTTTCTCTTCATCGCAGCCCTTGACACGCGGCATTGATATGGATGACGTAACCCAACTTTCTATGCCGGGGAAATATATTCGTTATTAATGAAGGTGTCACTTCCCTAATATGGGCTCAGTAATGGCTGACCAGTAGAGCAGGTTTTATAAAACAACTACGTGCTTAAATAACATAACATTCACAGTTATGTTCATAGGTTTTACATATTTGAAAAGGTTCACATAAAATTTTGCTGGGGCCAGTTAAGACTGAAGACATTAAGCTGATTGATGTTTAGCTGTTAGCGCGAACGACCGCATTTCCTGCAGCTGTGAAACACCGCGTCGTTCAAAATGTGATGTACATTAATACTTTATTTACCAGGATCCGATGAGTGGTACTAATGTTAAAAATTAAACTAAGCTAAAATGTAATTACAGTGAGTTTGGATTATGTTCACACGTGTCTAAACGGTTTCCTTTTTTATTTACTTTTAAAACATACTCATTAATTTTATTGGTCTACAGAAAAGTCTTTCAAAAACCATCCCTTTGATAAAACGGCTATTTAAAGTTAACAACGGCAGACAAATAGCAATTATATCCAAACTCACACATGACTGGAGTAAGTAAAATTTTACGATTATATGTAAAACTCTTAAGGTTAAATAAGCTAGGTAAATGTTTGTTTTTCCATGGGAGAGAGTCCACAAAGAGTGATTAACCAACATCCTTTAGGGAAAAAATATGTTAGTTTTTTAAATAATATAAAACTCATAAATATTTGCACATTTTACAATGCTGTAAGATAAATAATAAAACGGCAAAAGGTCTTAAGGTTTGTAATCATTGTCAAATCGAAGCGCAGTTATGAGAAAAGCCCCGACAAAGGCACACACCTCCACAAACTGAATGAGACGGCCTTCAGCACACATTCCAGGGAAATAAAAGCCAGCCTTGTCAGCTCTGGAAGCTAAAGGAACATCACAGCACTCAATAAAAGCTTTAACGCCACCCGGACTGTTTAAGGACCATCTGCCCCGTCCCCATTAATGTGGTCACTTCAGCTCTATTGACTGTCACCTGGTACTGGGCTCACAAAGCTGTGTGTCCATTCATTGTATTGTGTAGGCCCCGTGCCCACTGTGCATAAAACCGATAGTCTGCTTCCTACACATTCTCCAAATTGTGCTCATTTAATGTGACTCTGAAAAGCTCACTTGAGCCAGCTCGTTCCAGGGGGGGGGGGACCATAAATGTCCACAGCTGATGTGGTCCCTTCTTCCTAAAGCAAACATCGCTGGAAGTGGGAGTTTCCGTCCATCCCCTGCACTTCCCTCAAGAAAAACGCGAGGGAATGCAGATCGTCACCCGCATCAACAGCCGGCCCCAATATGGACGCCATCGAGCGATGGCGCCGACAGAAGGTAGTGTGTGCGTTAAGTTACCCTCTGCGGTGTGGATCTGAATCCAAGCGAACTGCTGAAGTTACACATGTGACTTCCTCAGAGATATAAATTCCTCCACTCTGCCTTCCTATCGCTGCATTTTAACATTTTTACACATTGACATTTTTTACAGAAAACAGTTCTAGAAATATCCCCTAAATGCAATATACATATATTAGGTAGCTGCCTGCGATTCCGGAATTTGTATTACATGCTGTTCACATTTCATGCCTGTTCACAGAACGGCAATGTACAGCTTCAGGAAACATGACAGAACGCCGTCAGGGGTCTCCCTCAGAAATGTGTTGTGTTAGTATACCTAGAAAATCACAAGAGAGGCCACAAAGCAGGGTTTAAAAGAAAAAGATGGTTATAAGAATTATTAAAAAAATTAATTAAAGCAGGGTGTCTGATTTAAAATGTGCCAGAAATGGGTGTCATTTATTTGTTTTTAAATTATCATTATTTTATTGATCAAATATGTGTCAAATGTTTTTGGGAAATTTGGGACTGGTGTGTTCATATAGCCATACGTGTGAAATGAGTCTTCAGGCAGGAAAACGGAGCTTCACGCTGACTTCATCACCGGAGTTCGGGGCCGAACATTTCAGCTCCCTGTGGTTCCACGTCTTCATTTCTGGTGGGGGAGCTGCTGCACAGGGCCGTGTGGGGGCCGCTTCCTGCAAACAGGCTTCTGCTGCACCCTGGTGCTGTGAGAGGAAAATTCTACTAATGGCAGAAAGGGGCTTTTGTCACAGGACACAAACGTAGCAACAATGGAGCCAGAATCACCAGAACACTAGGGCAGGGGCAGGGGAGCGGGCATGAGGGTGGGGGGTGCGTTACGGTCGGGTTCTGGGGGCAGCTTTTGGGCTGGGAGCCCAAACCCAGGGACCGGCGTTTCCTTATTATGTAAAACGGTCATTGTGCTACACAATGGAATTGGTCACACATTCCTGCGCTGTCCCTGGGTCACCGTGAGCCGGCTGGCATGGGGGGGGCACGGGGTGCTGCTGCGAGCACCTGCCCCAGCACAGCACCGCGGGACGGCCCAGGCGTGTGCCCCCCCTCCCCCCACCCTAATCTGTCATGTTTCACACAGCTTGTTTAAGAGGCTGGCCTCCCAAGAGGTGGGGGGAAAATGGGGGGATGAGGGGAAGGGGGGGGCGATGGGGGACAGGGGGTGATGGGGGACAGGGGGTGATGGAAACAGGGGGACTGGGGAGACTGGGGGAGGAACATGGAACTGGAGACCCAGGGACAGGCAAATGGGGACGACTTAGTTACAAGCAGAGAAATTACACAGTGCACAACAGGTAACATTATTATTATTATTATTATTATTATTATTCAGTTTCATCCAGAATAAGTGGTTGGAAGATGGATGGATAGGTAAATACTTTACACTTTGGATACATTAATGTTTTACATAAGAGCATTTTCTTATTTATGCTAAATAATTACCAAAAAATTGCACAATAAAGCATTAAAAAAATATTTTAGGAAAATGGCAGTGAAATTTCAGAAAGTGTCTTTTCTCCCCCATAATTCTAAGCACATGTGCCGAGCCCATATGTCACAAAGCAGCGAGATACGTTTCGGGTAAAATAGTCTTATGGCGCTGCTGACCCATAGCCCATAAAAACGGGAAAGCACAAGGTGAGCACGGATCTGCGCGGAACGCCTTTTCCGTGCCTCGGGGCATCTTGATTCGAAACATTCCAAACCAGGAAATTCATGCTTCCCCACTCAGATGTTTTCATTTTCATAATAATGGGGGGTGGGGGGTAAACAAAGAGATGTAAGAGATGTGATGCAGATACTTTAAGGGGAAAAAGGGGCGATAGAAAGTGAGAGAGGGTAGAGGGAATGTTGCCCCCATCTCACGGGACATCAGCCCGGAAGAATGGGAAAGGGCGCAGGGAAGATTCCCAGGATGCCTGTCAGCTATACATGGGACAGGATGGTCCCAGATGCTGCGATCCTACAGTAAACAAGCAAACAATCCCTGTTGCTGTGTGGCAGGACAAGTGGGGGAGAGGTGTCACTAGATGGCATCATTCTGACACGGTTAAACTGCCAAGCTGGATAAATCATGGACATCTGCTCGCTCCCCTCTGTGTGGCATCAGGGGACGTCTGAGGATGTATATTCTGTGGTGTCCCCTCACTGCTGTCCCCTCTGTGGTGTGTTCTCTGTCCCCTCACCGGTGTCCCCTCACTGCTGTCCCCTCTGTGGTGTGTTCTCTGTCCTCTCACCGGTGTCCCCTCACTGGTGTCTCCTCTGTGGTGTGTCCTCTCACCGATGTCCCCTCACTGCTGTCCCCTCTGTGGTGTGTTCTCTGTCCCCTCACCGATGTCCCCTCACTGCTGTCCCCTCTGTGGTGTGTTCTCTGTCCCCTCACCGGTGTCCCCTCACTGCTGTCCCCTCTGTGGTGTGTTCTCTGTCCCCTCACCGGTGTCCCCTCACTGCTGTCCCCTCTGTGGTGTGTTCTCTGTCCCCTCACCGGTGTCCCCTCACTGCTGTCCCCTCTGTGGTGTGTTCTCTGTCCTCTCACTGGTGTCCCCTCACTGCTGTCCCCTCTGTGGTGTGTTCTCTGTCCTCTCACCGGTGTCCCCTCACTGCTGTCCCCTCTGCGGTGTGTTCTCTGTCCTCTCACCGATGTCCCCTCACTGCTGTCCCCTCTGTGGTGTGTTCTCTGTCCTCTCACTGGTGTCCCCTCACTGCTGTCCCCTCTGTGGTGTGTTCTCTGTCCTCTCACCGGTGTCCCCTCACTGCTGTCCCCTCTGTGGTGTGTTCTCTGTCCTCTCACCAGTGTCCCCTCACTGCTGTCCCCTCTGTGGTGTGTTCTCTGTCCTCTCACTGGTGTCCCCTCACTGCTGTCCCCTCTGTGGTGTGTTCTCTGTCCTCTCACCGGTGTCCCCTCACTGCTGTCCCCTCTGTGGTGTGTTCTCTGTCCTCTCACCAGTGTCCCCTCACTGCTGTCCCCTCTGTGGTGTGTTCTCTGTCCTCTCACCGGTGTCCCTTCACTGCTGTCCTCTCTGTGGTGTGTTCTCTGTCCTCTCACCGGTGTCCACTCACTGCTGTCCCCTTTGTGGTGTGTTCTCTGTCCTCTCACCGGTGTCCCCTCACTGCTGTCCCCTCTGCGGTGTGTTCTCTGTCCTCTCACCGATGTCCCCTCACTGCTGTCCCCTCTGTGGTGTGTTCTCTGTCCTCTCACCGGTGTCCACTCACTGCTGTCCCCTTTGTGGTGTGTTCTCTGTCCTCTCACCGGTGTCCCCTCACTGCTGTCCCCTCTGCGGTGTGTTCTCTGTCCTCTCACTGCTGTCCCCTCTGTGGTGTGTTCTCTGTCCTCTCACCGATGTCCCCTCACTGCTGTCCCCTCTGTGGTGTGTTCTCTGTCCTCTCACCGGTGTCCCCTCACTGCTGTCCCCTCTGTGGTGTGTTCTCTGTCCTCTCACTGGTGTCCCCTCACTGCTGTCCCCTTTGTGGTGTGTTCTCTGTCCTCTCACCGGTGTCCCCTCACTGCTGTCCCCTCTGCGGTGTGTTCTCTGTCCTCTCACTGCTGTCCCCTCTGTGGTGTGTTCTCTGTCCTCTCACCGATGTCCCCTCACTGCTGTCCCCTCTGTGGTGTGTTCTCTGTCCTCTCACCGGTGTCCCCTCACTGCTGTCCCCTCTGTGGTGTGTTCTCTGTCCTCTCACCGATGTCCCCTCACTGCTGTCCCCTTTGTGGTGTGTTCTCTGTCCTCTCACCGATGTCCCCTCACTGCTGTCCCCTCTGTGGTGTGTTCTCTGTCCTCTCACTGGTGTCCCCTCACTGCTGTCCCCTCTGTGGTGTGTTCTCTGTCCTCTCACCGGTGTCCCCTCACTGCTGTCCCCTCTGTGGTGTGTTCTCTGTCCTCTCACCGGTGTCCCCTCACTGCTGTCCCCTCTGCGGTGTGTTCTCTGTCCTCTCACCGGTGTCCCCTCACTGCTGTCCCCTCTGTGGTGTGTTCTCTGTCCTCTCACCGGTGTCCACTCACTGCTGTCCCCTTTGTGGTGTGTTCTCTGTCCTCTCACCGGTGTCCCCTCACTGCTGTCCCCTCTGCGGTGTGTTCTCTGTCCTCTCACCGATGTCCCCTCACTGCTGTCCCCTCTGTGGTGTGTTCTCTGTCCTCTCACTGGTGTCCCCTCACTGCTGTCCCCTCTGTGGTGTGTTCTCTGTCCTCTCACTGGTGTCCCCTCACTGCTGTCCCCTCTGTGGTGTGTTCTCTGTCCTCTCACCGGTGTCCCCTCACTGCTGTCCCCTCTGTGGTGTGTTCTCTGTCCTCTCACCGGTGTCCCCTCACTGCTGTCCCCTCTGTGGTGTGTTCTCTGTCCTCTCACCAGTGTCCCCTCACTGCTGTCCCCTTTGTGGTGTGTTCTCTGTCCTCTCACTGCTGTCCCCTCTGTGGTGTGTTCTCTGTCCTCTCACCGGTGTCCCCTCACTGCTGTCCCCTCTGTGGTGTGTTCTCTGTCCTCTCACTGCTGTCCCCTCTGTGGTGTGTTCTCTGTCCCCTCACTGCTGTCCCCTCTGTGGTGTGTTCTCTGTCCTCTCACCGATGTCCCCTCACTGCTGTCCCCTCTGTGGTGTGTTCTCTGTCCTCTCACTGGTGTCCCCTCACTGCTGTCCCCTCTGTGGTGTGTTCTCTGTCCTCTCACTGGTGTCCCCTCACTGCTGTCCCCTCTGTGGTGTGTTCTCTGTCCTCTCACCGGTGTCCCCTCACTGCTGTCCCCTCTGTGGTGTGTTCTCTGTCCTCTCACCGGTGTCCCCTCACTGCTGTCCCCTCTGTGGTGTGTTCTCTGTCCTCTCACCAGTGTCCCCTCACTGCTGTCCCCTTTGTGGTGTGTTCTCTGTCCTCTCACTGCTGTCCCCTCTGTGGTGTGTTCTCTGTCCTCTCACCGGTGTCCCCTCACTGCTGTCCCCTCTGTGGTGTGTTCTCTGTCCTCTCACTGCTGTCCCCTCTGTGGTGTGTTCTCTGTCCCCTCACTGCTGTCCCCTCTGTGGTGTGTTCTCTGTCCTCTCACTGGTGTCCCCTCACTGCTGTCCCCTCTGTGGTGTGTTCTCTGTCCTCTCATCAGTGTCCACTCACTGGTGTCTCCTCTGTGGCTATGAGATTTGGGATCAGAAAGGTCCCAGCTCTCCCAAAGAGCACTCTTCGGGTTTATATTATTCATTTTTTATTTTGCTCCTCAAAATTATACAATGACAATGTTTAAAATGACCTAAATATGTCCACATATAGATTTCTAACTTGCAAGTTTTTTTGTACTATCTGTATTTGGTTGTAGTTAAATATTTTGGAGCAGGGTTACATGGATTTGGATGGAAAAAAAACATTGACACATATAAAAATAATCCTGTAAATGAATTACGAAAAATTCATTTTAATGCTTAGCCGGTCGCAACCTTTGTATTTACTTTTATTTGCTTATATTTTGTATTGGTTCTCGTACTTATTTGTTTAGGTTCTACATATTACAGAGATGAAATTGGCTTTTAAAACACCCGTTTTGTTCCTTTCATTTAATTTCATTTCATTTCATTAAAATGCCTTTAAAAATTTGCAATGAATAAAGAAAAGCAGAGTGAAAACAGCTTCTCTATAAGAACAAAGACAGCCATAGCTATTGACGAAAGAGCGTTAAACAGCCCGGCGCCTGTCACTCCCCCGTAAAAAGTCCCGGATGCGCTCGACCCAAACGCCAACGGCATCACCACACCACACAGCCGCCCTCTAATTGTCCTGAAATATTGCTACATTCCTCGCCCTGTTGCCAGGGGCACGCCTCTGGGCTACATTAATATTTCTAATAATCGGGCCTCTCTGCCCACAACTTCGGCCACCGCCCCCCACAGCTGCCCATGTTTAGCATCCTGTAATAGGATTTGCTGTTCATGGGATAAAGCTCAAAGCAGTTACTGCCGTCCCAGGAAGCGCTGATTGATCTGGCGTTGAGGAAATGGACTAGAAATCACCATTAACAGGTACGTCTTGGAAGGCTGGGTCGTCTGTTACACCAATACCACTATTAAGTCAGCAAATCTAATGGGTGTCTAATTGGCATATATTTCCCTGTTGATCCTTCCTTTACTCAGTCGTCAATGGAATTGGACGGCTGGCCTTTAGCTGTGTGAGATACTTAATGAAGTTTTGCAGATGGTCTCAAACAGGCAAATCTCACCCACGTGTTAATGAGGTATACCCTTAAAGGGATGTATGTTTTAACCAGTAAAGGGGAGCCTTTCATATTTGACTGAAAATCCACATCAGTCATCACAGAAGATTTATATTTTTGCTGTTTCTCAAAAAAATATAGATGACAATTATCAATAAATTATTTTAGTGTAATATTCATATTTTTCTATGTGCAATTCTTCCAGATTGCAAATAAGCTCTTTTCAGTTGTATTAACAGAAAACCTTACTAGGGATTTAGATGTTATTCTTTGGGTTCATAACTGATTAAACCAAGAGTTTCTTGTTATCTGTGTGTGTGTTTGAGCATGTGTGTGAGTAACACGGGGACAATGGATGGAGCAGTTGGAGGAAACGGATCCCACTGGATCCCACAGAATCCCACTGGATCCCGCTGATAGATGCACTGCTGATATTTTTGACGGATCCAGTTACTGATCCAGCCAACAGACACTGTGCTGATCCCGCTGATGCATGTAAAGCTGATCCTGCCAACGGACCCCCCGCTGATTCAGCCAATAGAAGCACTGTTGATCTAGCTGACGTTCGAGCTGCTGATCCCACTGATGGACTGATGAAGTTGGCGGACACCCTGCTGATCCCGATGATAGATGCGCCACCGATCCAGCCAAAGGACACCCAGCTAATAAATGTGCTGCTGATCCAGTCAGTGAATGCCTAGCTGATAGATGCTTCACTGTTCCTGCAGAGGACACCAAGCTGATTCAGTCAACGGTCACCTTCCTGATCTCACCGATGCATGCCCAACTGATGGATGCCTCGCTGATCCCGTCGATGGACGCCCAGGCGATAGACACCCAGTCGATAGATGCCCTGCTGATCCTGGCAATGGGCAGCCAGCTGGTGTATGCCTCGCTGATCCTGCTGATGCACATGCCACTGATCCTGCTGACAGACGCGCCGCTCATCCAAGCAGCACATGCTGCTTCTACTGCGCTCAGATCCTGTGTGTTCTGACTGCTGTCAGTTGCTGGCAGTCTGGTTAATTTACCTGAAAATCAGATTTGTTTCATTTTATTACTGTGTTTTCAGGGCGGCTGATGGAGGATCCTTGGGAGAGAGCTGCCATTTAGCAGCGGGTCATCGCTGCTGCCGTCTGCGTCCGCGGGGCCTGTTCTGGGGCCTCGTCTCGCCTCGGGCCACTTTGGGAAATAAGATTAGCAGCAATAACTGCTCCGACTGCTTTGAATAACAGACACAACTGAGGGAGCATAAAATTAGCATAAACACAACACCAGTGTCCCTCAGAGGAGATGAGGATGGCAGAAACTGGAAAATTGACTGAAATGGAGTTGGGGGTCTGTTAAAATGTGCGATATACATAGGTAAATGTAATCTTCTAATAGGAACGTCACCAGATATGGCAGACGAGTAAAAACGGTGCTTGCTGTCAAGGCAACTAACTGATAGACTCTCCCTTACTGCGTATTTGTGTCAGGGACACAACAGGTTCAAATAAAACAGAACATATGGACATTTCTCGCATATGCATAGAGATCCATGATAAAAAAAACCATGTCAGGGATTAGGTAAAAATTATGTTAAACAAAGGAATCAGCGTAAATATTCCAGACATTACCTGGTATGTGGTGGGAATAATTAAGCAAATATATAGGATATTAGACTCTTCCAGAAGACTGGGACTCCTCTAATCCGAAGGGCTCTGAGGGTTTTCACTCCACTGTTCCTCATTTACTGCAAACTTGTGACTTGTGATGATTACGAGTCGAGCCTGGTGAGTCTTCGTACGTCGCCTGCGGCGTCTCCAAAAGAGAATTTCGCAAAACCGGGTCGAATAATCACTTAACCAGCTTTTTTTCTTTAGTCCATGCTGGGGCTAATCCGCCGCTGGTGGACGCGGGAAATGCAGGAACGCATATAAAGCCAAACTTCCGAAAAAGAGCACTTTTCTGTCCATCCCATGAAGATAATTTCCTCATAACAAGATTGGTCCCTTTAAAAAAAGGGACCCTGAAACTTTAAAAAGACTGCAGGAAGCAATGCCTTGGAAAGACATTTGTGCAAAACAGATTCGGTACCTATATGTATAAAGCCAAAGGACAAAAGAGGTGTCCCCAGGACCGTAGGGTTGTGTCAGAGCCGGGGCCCAGTGACACAGATCCATGCGTGATTCGATTAACGCTGGCAAAGGCGATATGAAAACCCCACAGATTACCACTGTCATCCTCAGTAATCACATTTATTCATTTCCATTTAGCGGAGCCCTTACCAGCTAAACCATGAGGCCAAATAAGCAATAAACACAGGGGAAAGAAATTAAAATGCTGATCCGTTTGCCACGAAAACAATCAAAATCTCATCTTTCTCTAGGCTCCTCGTTCATCACCCAGACAGGCCCCAGTAGGCGCCACACCGTTGTCCGGTTCGGAGGCTCGTGTTATTGCATGAAAATGCGTAACGTGGCATTAGCGATCCTGATGGCATTTTACGTACATGCAGCCCCATCGCTGCTCTGGCGGAGACATGGGGAGTCATCTGAGCTTATTTGCCCACTTATCAATAACATCTTTGATATAATTAATAAAATATTAAATATTCCAATCAAAAATGTAGTATGTTCAGTCAATTAAATGACTCTCACTATGTCGCTAAACTGCTAAGTTGCGAAGTAGCTAGAACATAATTATAACTCAAGTATGTATCATCTGCTAGAGGAAACAACAAGAAATGATCTAAACACAAGGCAATGAATAGTTTTTGATTTAGCAGTTTAGACGAATGTCCTAATTATCTAATTAACATGTAGGCTGAGGTCAGGCTTCCGTATGTAAGGTGAATGCAATAGAGATGCAGTAATAACCATTCGATGTGTCCCTCCTGTCAGACCCCTGAAGCCTCATGGCAGGGTCCTCAGTCACAACCGTATTGCAAGGTGTCCCTCAAGGATCTGACCTGGGACCTCTGCTTTTCTCATATTATACTCATACAATAAGATGCCTGTCCCCTTACTGTGGTTACTCCCAAATATAATACATTTGCAGCACCCAACCTTCATTCTGTCCTTTGTTCCTCTGCTCTCCTGTTTTTCCAGGTTATTGTTGTCATAAATGGGCTCTTGCCTTCATGCTCTTTGGCCGTGTAAAATGTCATCATTTCACTTCTGGTCCACTCCGATGCAAAAATCCTGGCATTTCCAGAAAACTGCTTGTTAAATTCAAACTCACAAATGACAACATTCCCAATAGCTGACGTACCGCTACCAGCAAGCACGTCAATGTCATTGAACAGCCTGTCTAGCACATCAGACATGTAAACAAGCATAGATTACCAGCCTGGCTGAGTTCTTCCTGACACTAGATATATATTCACAGCATGCAGAGGTTTAATGTACATAATGCACCCAGCTGACAGCAATTTGCAACTTACATTTATACACCAGCAGTGAATGCATGATTTACTCTGATCTCCAGCTGACATCTTCCAAGAATTCCTTGATTTATGACTCCAGAAGACGTAAATGAGTTCTTGTACATTTTAGCACATTTTTATGGGTTAACTACAATTGAATTAATAATTCAGTTCATTTCATCAGCTGTGATACTCATCTGATTTAATCATAAATAGTTAAAACAATATCTATTTCATTCTTTAATAGAAAAAAATCTAATCACACGACAAAAGAGAGCTGGAAGGCCTAGGAGGGATCCTTCAGGGGGGGGGGGAGGGGGTCCCAACTGAAAAATGAAGGACTCGGTGATGACTGCCACAGATTAGACACTGAAAATGAATATCTGAAAACGGTCACTTAAACTGGAAATGCTCATAAACTGCATGTTAATGACCTTAATTAATAAAATCACTTACTGTATTTGAACTGATGCATTTTAATGGAAGTCAGCTTGAGATTAGGATGGAAAGGAAGGAAGGAGAAATCTGACCTCATCATGGACAGACATGAATCTGGGTGGGACTCTGCTGGCTTTGCTGGCAGGTACAGTGGGTATTGTCAGCTAGCACACTTGCCTCCTTTCGCCATCATGTCCGAGGGATTCTCCATCTTCCTGTTTTCTGCTGTACATCAGCTCAATACTCATGCAAGTTGTTAGTTCTCTATGCTTCTGTATTCACTGCCTTTATATTTCGTCCAATTCTACAGATATTTCTGAGAAAGCGGAGTCCCTAGAGCAATTGAGGGTTAGGGGGCTCGCACAAGGCAAGGGCAGTGAAATCACTCTGCCAACTCTGGGATCTGAACTGGTGCCCTTTCAATCACAGACACAGCATCCTAAGATTCACTCATCCTCACGTTCTGTGACTCGATGATTCATCACTAATAAATACTTTGTAAGCAGGACCCTGGGAGCATGTGTGGTGGAGACCATACTGTGCCCTTGACCATCAGAAGAGCACAGGGTCTCCAATTAACACCTACACTGGCTTTGAACGTTCATCCCTACCTGGTGCCATGTCTATGCGAGAAATTTTGATAAACAAATGATTTTATATATTTTCTTGCATATCAGATAAAAGCTAAACTGATGGACAGCTGCTCCGGATTCATTATTCCGCTCCTTTAAAATCAGTAACATGTCTGTCTGGTCCAACCCAAGTGTCAAGATGAACATTAAAAGCCTTTATGACAACATTGCAGTGAAAGCCCCTGAAAAATTTACACATGTGTTTTCAAAAGCAAGTCATTTAGAGTGGGGATTCTGATGACTATGGACCAGAATGTGAAAGAATTTTTTGGACCGGGGAGGGATCAGTGGTGGTGCTGGTGGATTGATCAGGGAGCCAGATTGCCAGATTTAATAAGTTTTCACCATGGGTCATAAACAAAAGGTGTAGCTTGGAAATAGACACTTTATTTGGGAAATTAATCAACCCATCCCTCAAAGCCCCTTACATTCTGTGGCCTGGTGGAATACAGGCCCACGGGGTGGAATATGGGGTTGGTAACCCCTGATTTAGCGGATTAGTGATCGGCTGTCTTCAGGTACGTCTGAGGTCAAAAGACACCCACCCCCAATTCAGCTCAGGACCACGGGTGTAGTCAGAGCTGGTCTCCCCATCCAAATCCGCTAGGAGTGCTCTGTGTGCCCTCCCAGGCTGAGCAGCCCATGTATGAGCTCCCATTGACAGACACTGCTTTGGGGATCTCTGCTGGCTCAGCCCTCCTGAGAGCACTCCTACATTTTCATGTATGTCTGAATATAACGTATTGCGATGCCCCATTTGCAGATATTTCATTTATTTTTTTTCATTTCATACTAAAGTGTATTCTTCCTTAAGAGTCACTTGAAAGCTTCAGTCCTGACACATTCAGCTCATATATATGTATGTTTAACTATTAAAATATATATTAGGCATTTCAAGTATGCTGAGATTATTACACAATATCTTAATTTTTTTTTTGCTAGTGTAACTTACTGCCGTGATAGATTTCAAAGGGTGCACTAAAGGGTAAAAATGCATTAATGTGCAACTCGGAGAGCTGGGCTTGTGCGCGTTAGCTAGCGCGAGATTCGTTTTTGAACTTCTGCTGCTATTTTTGACAGGCGGCTCCCAAGGCGGCTAATGAAACAGCGGCGGTCTCCGTTCATCTCTGACACGGGGATTCAGGGTTTGCCGTTTCATTGCAGACGTCCCAGCGGCCCGCTGATCACCCGCAGTCACTGTCAACCCTGGTGCCCGTGTCACCGCGGTCACGCTGCTGGAGGACAGCCCCCCCCCCTCAGGTGCAAATGGGTCCCTGTCAGAGGACGGAGGCATGACCCTTTTTGTGGGGCTTCATGGTGGGGACCAGGTGAACTTCCCTGGGGGCTGAGAGAGATCATTCAGTGTGGAAGGAGGGGCTCGTGATGAGGAGGTACCTCCACGCGGTGCACTTAGTGGAATGAGAAGCACGTTCAGGCACGTGGGAAGGCAGCCCGGGGTCCTCAGGGAAGCTCACAGACTCCACCCTCCTTGTTTGCTGGTGTGTTTTTCAGGTGTCTGCTCTCATGAAGAAACATGTTAAAGTGTAAATGAAGGCAGTCTAATTTGCAATTTGCTTTGGGACTAATCAGTCAATCAATCCATCCATCCATCCATCCATCCATCCATCTATCTATCTATCTATCTATCTATCTATCTATCTATCTATCTATCTATCTATCTATCTATCTATCTATCTATCTATCTATATAACCCCCCACAAAATAAAATTCCCAAAACGTTACATCCATATCCTTCACCTCAGTTATAAATATCACCCGAAAGCAAAATGTCACTGTTGTTTCAAAATTTGTCATTTCTTTTCACTTTACATTAACGAAAATACTTGATAAAAAAGAACAGAATAATGTGCGGATGAAAAATGTCTAACCCCCTCCACCCCCCCAGTAGCCCTGGGCAGGGCTGTGACAGCATTTGATTTGCTATGTAGGATTTGGAGGCTGGATTAATATAAGTCACTCACGGCGACGTTCAATAAAATTTAATTTCTCTGATAGACACCAGTCTTATGTCACTAGCAATCGAATGGGATCCTTCTGATTTCCTGAGCGTCACTGTGAGCGAAGCAGTGGGAGTACTGGAGACTGTTTGTTTGTTCTGGGAGTCCCGGGGTATAGAGGGACCCCGGAGTAGAACACGATGGTCCTCTATGGGGTTTGCTGCACCGTGGTGTCTTCTATCCTATTTAGAAGGGTTCGGGCCTATGTGGCTGAGATCAGAAGGTCATGAGCTTGAATCCCATGCTCGGTAGAGAGGTCATATCTCTGTTGGGAACTTGATCAGGACCCTTAACCTCCTGAAAAATGGTCCTGGGGCGCCAACTGGACAGCGGATCCTGGGCTTGGACCCCAAGTTTCACTCTCAGCTCCATAGGTGTTAGAGCTTGACAGCACATGCGAAAACAAAAGCAATGGAATGTACCTGTTCTCGTATTTGTATAAATGGCAAATAAAGCATCATTTCATTCAAATCAGCTTCCAGTCCATGCAGGAATGACCATAAACAGAGCAAGTGGCAGAATTCGGTGTTTCTCAGGATGGGGTGCAGGTCAGCTCTGCAGCTGATCACGGTCGATACCACGAGAGGTGCGACACCAGTCCGAAATACCAGTGTACAAAATGAAAATCAGAGTTTCTTTCGGTCAGACAAAGTTATAGTGGCTAACGTTTAGCATCTGACAGTATACCCCATAATATTATAAAATCTTAGGAAGGCAGAAGAATTTCGATCTGAGCATGGTGTTTATGACACAGCTGACTGATGTCACATGAACGCACAGAAAATTGTTGCGTGATGAAACTAGCGAGGCTAAAAACGCACTTAAAAGGCCAATGAGGTGAAAGCACCCCCCCCCCCCTTCGGTTTGTATGGTAGATCACAGATAGCCCAACCCTGATGCCTCTCTAATGGGGGGACAGCAGCACATGTTCAATGCCAACACACAGGGATGCTGCAGTATGTTCTGCAACCTCCTGAATCGACTAACTATTTATTTCATTTTCAGAAGACTGCAGTGGGGGGGGGGGTGACTTTGAGTGGAGTCACAGAAACAACAAATCCGCACATTTGCTACACTGACACTAGATCCTTAAAATGCAGTGCTGTGATTGGACTGTGCGCCTGCGACCCCCAGGCTGTGGGCTGACTGTGCTGACTGTGCTCTTACTCTGGGTGATGCAGGGAAGCCCCGATGACATCATGACACTTTGGATTTCCATAATTCTGCACCTCGCCCCCCATCCACTCAATTTGGTTTGGTAGCATCACCTACCAGAAACAAAAAAAAAACGGGCTGGAGAGAGAGAGAGAGAGAGAGAGACAGAGAGAGAGACTTTATTTTCAGAAGGATCTCTCTATTTATTATTTATCACAGAGCAGCAATCAGCTCGCGCTCTGACAGCTGCAGAGGCACGAATGAAAGCAGCGCGGCGTCGGGCGCGGTGAGGAGTGCAGCCTCCCGCTGTGGACCGCAAGACAGCAGCAAGTCAGCACATATTAAAGGCTCACAGCCAACATCAGACAGAATGGGTCTCTTTGATCTGGCTCCTCCACAGGAAACTTGGATCTTAAGAAAATTGTCAAAATGTAAATTAATTTACTACAGATATGTGTCCTTAGGCAGCACCAGGCCGGCAAGTGCTTACAACATATAGCTAAATATGTAGAAGAAAATGCTGTATTTTTTCTCCCCCCCCCCCCCCCCACCTCCAAACCCCACCCAATCTCTGCAGATCTGCCACTGTACCATTCTGTCCGGGCAGGTTCAGGCTTCACCTCATTACCGGGGAGCGCTGATGTCCTCGTCCAGGATACCACCTCCCCCCTCGATTCTCTGTCCCAGCAGAGCTTCTAATGAACTCTATTATCAGGAAGGACGGGTCCATCTACCAGCGAACTGTAATCACCATAACCGCACCTGTGCTACATGTTTAACTTTGGCGCGCACCACCTTCAGCTCGACTCGGGCCTCATTAGGACCTGCCCCGCATACCGAGTGTGCACCCTCAGCGTTTATCTGTTCCCACGCTCCCTGTAACGGGGAACGACACATAAATAGAAACATTTACGCAATCATCCATATTCTTAACACATTGTGCCAAGACGAATACAGAATAACGGATACTTCATGTGCGTTTCGCAAAGTGTGTAGGCAAAATAGATAGAAGTGAATGTTTTGTGCATTGGGTTTCGCCAAATTTCAAGGAGATGCGGCTTTAACTGGCTGCTCACTGCTTTCTGCTGGGTCCTCAAACTGAGAATTACCCACACTGATAGCCTCACATGCACACTGATAGCCTCACATGCACATTGATAGCCTCAAACACTCATTAATAGCCTCACACGCACATTGATTGCCTCAAATGCTCGTTGATACCCCCACATATATATCAATAGCTTTACATGCTCATCAATAGCCTCACACACAAATCGATAGCCTCATTTGCTCACTGATAGCCTCACACGCATACATGCTACAGAGGATTTAAATATACTGCCTCTCGCCGACATTTCTGGCCAAAATGGACTTCCACATAGTAGTAATAGAATGAATTCATATTATTCCTTAATTAAAGAAAGTCTTAGTCTTCGTTTATATGTTACCGTAAACTCCTGTCACAGTTCGAAGCAGCATCCAACATTTGCCTACAAAGTGACCTTAAATACAGATAAAGGGGAAACGTGGGTAAAACCAGGTTTTTGAGAATATGAAGCAAACTGTGCTGCTTGCTTTTCTTTCCCCGCTAATTGAATTTTGAGTGGGCCTGTTTCGTATTTGCAGGGGTACTTCTGTTCTACGGAAATCTGCAAGGGCCAGGAACAGAGATGCTATCATCTGGCCAGGCTGAGAGTGCAGTGTCACGCGTAAGAGGACGCAGGGCGTAGATGTGCAGGGAGACGTTGCGTGGATCGGGGTGGAGAGCAGGCGGCCCCATTACACACAAGCGTCCATGCAGCACGTTACCTCAATCCACAGGGCCTGTATATGACAGGGTTACATCAAACTGGTTTTACCAGAAGAATAACTGTAAAGGATTTATCTAAACCCCGCTATTAATTTTCAGTCATTAACCTTTCCTTGCAGATAAGAAGAATGGAAATGCCAGGGGTTACTTAAGAGATCCTGGTAAGGGACTTTTGGGGGAGCTGGAAATGGAATCCATACTGAGATCTCACTCGCCAAGCGTCGGGGGGGGATAATTGAACAGGAACAAAAAGGTAATAATAACCATAATGTGAGGGTACCATCATTAATCGAAAAAACTGTTACGTCAACGTCTCTGTTCACTGGACTCCTTCTGATTTTACAGCCTTAAATGTACATTTTGTTTATCCAACAGATATTTTCCGCCAGCTGGGTTTATAACAGGAGAAGGCCCCCGTCACAAGCAGATATACAGTACAGGAAATCAAATCTGGACTCTACACGATCACACAACATTCATTTGTTCACTGTACAACCCACTGTACTGAATACTGTATATTTCTGTTTACTTACTATGGAATTCCATGCAATACTTTCTCTGACATTCTAGTGTTACTGTTTATTGTTGTTTATTAATTAATGTCAAAATGTCTTTTTACTGTCTAAATGTGTGTGTAATATTAAATAATAACTTTAATATCTATCTATCTATCTATCTATCTATCTATCTATCTATCTATCTATCTATCTATCTATCTATCTATCTATCTATCTATCTATCTGTCTGTCTAAGGAGAATCACTTTTCAACATGGGCACCCACAATCCTGCATGTGACATGTACGCTTGTATACTAGTGGCCAAAATTGTGGAAGCTCTTCCAATTTTTAGGGAATGGAGAATTATATTCAACTGTTGCTCTTACATCCAGTGTTTCATATTTGTAAAATTCTTGATTGTTTATGATAAACATCACTGCCAATATTCATATAGTAATTTTTAAATCGCAATGCCAGTGTAGGGGCGACATGGTGGTGCAGTGGTTAGCACTGTTGCCTCACACCTCTGGGACCCGGGTTCGAGTCTCCGCCTGGGTCACACGTGTGTGCAGTTTGCACAAACAGCTCAAAAAAAAGCTAAAAAAAAAGGCATCTGCACATGGTGCCGGGAGGTGTGGCTGGTTTAAGGTCAAGTTAGCATGAAGCTACAGTGAGCCAGACAGATTTAGCCTGGAGCTAAATTTACACCCAGAGATCATTTATTGGCTCTAACACTCTGACTGTGGGGTATGCATGAAAAGCCGTTATGAGATATGAGCAGTGGGGGATGCAAACGTTGCCACGGTGATATTTTCCACTACTCCCGAGGAATCTTTAATTCGGCACCTTTACTCCATTAACTTAAACACTTTCACTATTCATGCAACATGGTGGTGTAGACGGCCATCCGCTTGGTGCTGCTGTGTACAAGCCTGAGCTGTATGATCCTGAAATGGTTCAGAGTTTTATACCCTGACGCATCTCTGTAAGAGTGCCGCAGTTTCGCAGTTCGGAGAGGCGGAGCGATAAAGGTTTACGTGGTTAGCGTAGCTGTGAACTAGCGGCGGGCAGGCCGAAGCGAGCACCCAACAGATCTGGAAGGTTCTGTCTCCTGAGAGGTGCCAGGCTTTGCGGGTACAGATCCGGCATGTGACTCACCTGCCCAACTGAGTGACGGCAAAAGTGGCTGCGCAGGTGGGCATTTATGGAGCTTCCTGAGGGTGCAGAGAGAATACAGCAGTTACTTGCGAGCTCATCTCCACTAGAAAGGCCTGCAACAGAGGGCTTGGGGGCCTCTGGGGGCCCAGGGGGGGCCGGCTCTAAAAGCGCCCGCTCTGAGACACCTCCCGTTTCATGTGGCCGGACGCGAATGCACTCAGATCAGTGGCTCCGGTCTCCCAGAAACACATGAAGCCTATTTCCCCTTCAGCAAGGCCCATCGATTTTACTTGTGTGTCTGTGAAGATGGCCATGGGCCACGCCTGAAGGGGGCGCTCCCCATCCCATCTGAGGCATGTGCCTGGGCATGAATTAAATCAGGAAGTGAGCTCAGGGGTGCCTGGAGCGCGAGCCGGACCCGACTCGTCCAAACGCGGAAAGCGTGCAGGTGTCAAAGGCTTGCACCGGCTGCCAGGCCTGGGGGGTGAATCACATTAGCTGGCGACAGGCGACTCCCTCCCGGTGCCAATTAGAGGCATTTAAACAGTGGTGCCGCTAACGAGCAGGGGGTGCGGGGAGTGGGCAGCATGCGACGCCCACATGCAGGTGTGCATTTGGAGCTGCGGCCAGTCGGCTGCCAAACGTCCCTGTATGGACGCATCATGACGGCGGATGAATATTCAAACATGCCATCTGTGTTGTGTAAGATTGTTAGACTGAGTATTTACACACACACACACACACACACACACACACACACACACAGACTTGTAATCATGCCTTTGTGGGGACTCTCCATTCATTTCTATGGGCAAAACCATAATGCTAACATGGTGACCTTAACCCCAACCCAGCCCTCACCTTAAGCATAAGTAACCAAACAAAATACGAGACTTTTTGCATTTTTAGCTTTTTCATTGCGGTCACAGATTTCTAGAAAACAGAGTTTCCCCATATGGGTGACAGGAAACTGGTCCCTATAAGGTAAAAAAAAAACAGGTATCACATTGTGGGGACATTTGGTCCTCAATAGGTAAGGTATACCAGGACCCCACACACACTTATGGATATATGTATGTGTGTTTGTGTGTGTGTGTGTAACAGAATGTCACCGGTACCAGTCCCTTGATTGGTAATGATATCTCTTAAGCCAAGGCCCAAAACCTCCATTTGCTTCAGGGACTGTCTGACCGTGCTTCTTCAAAAATGCACGTCCCCTTAGACAAAGCTAGCGTGCTCATTTTCTTATCCTTCATTTCTTGCATTCCCACAAAGGGACCACCCTCAGTGTTACCACTCCCGTTTTATGCTTGAACCCCCCCAAGCTGGATTATTTTCGTAGCAGACATCGTCATTGAAAGCCAAGCCCTTCCAGCTCGCCGCCCCTTTCTCCTTTACAGCTACTTTGAATAATTTAGCAAAAGTGGACTTTCGTCGTCTCAAACTTTCCATTTAGCCTCCGACCAAATGTCTGTCCTCGAACCTTTCTCCAGGTGCTTTAATCTTTTTACAATGTGTTGCAACAGAGCAATAAATCTGTTATCTTAAAACCTAATCTCCCTGGCCTTTTCCGGAAATCGCCATAAAATTTCCGGGCGCCCATTAACGGTACTATGGGATGAAATTGTTTAATCTGCTTCCAGGTGAAAGGTCAGCAAATGAATTTTTTGAAATCAATCACATTGACGGGCAATAGAGCAAACTGTAATAGATAAAATGCAAAGGAAAAGGGCACCGTCTCTTTCTCATAGGTCAATAGCAGCCAGGAGAGTCACTCATCCACTCGTCTCTCACTGTCTCTCTCATTTCCCATTTAATATGGATACCCAATTAATACTCCGGGTCCTCGGACAACCTCATTTGAGGTGAATTATAGCGATTTCTCGGCCTCTACGAAATGAGAGGAATGACGATACATCACCGCATTGTTCAAATTAGCGCTAATTGATTCGAGTTGTCCAGGCAGTGATGGCCTGCTTATACAATCTAGATCTTATTGGGTCCTAGAAGGGATGGAAGGAATATTAGATTCTTGGGCCTGTTGCCATGGTGATGGGGATCACCTGACCCCTCTGTGAGATGATTGTGAGGTTTTATTGTCAGTCCCAGTGGGGTCTTCAGTAAACCGAGGTGATGTCCAAACATGGTTACACAGGGGCCCCGATATTAAAGAATGGGATTGCCTCGTTATTGCAAACAACAGGGATTTGTCATTGTTCCGTCATTATCCAATTTGCACCTTGCAACATACCTGTCACCTGTGGGCTCCGAGCACAGGGGTAAGATAAAGAGGTGGGCATGCTGGGAAGTGGGGGGGGGGTGTCTAGCTGCCTCAGTCTGGGCCTTAATTCTACCAAAATAATAAGGATTGTCCTCCCATCTCTGCAGTTGATTAGTATCAGACATGCTAACAGGTACTGGCGAACGGTTCAGAGCAGAACAATGCTAATGGTTACAGCTAGGTGCTACAGCTCCAGAATTGCGGGAGTAAAGTGTAACTAGAGGTTAAAAAGTCTCCGGTATCGTGTATGTCTTAAAGAGGGAGCTGCTGGTTTGAAGGTTTGGGATTTTAACGGAGTAAATCGAAGCCACTCAACCCATCATGTGAAATGTGGCTGATTGTTTTTTATTCATATGAAAAAATGCATATAAATAAAGGTGACAACAGTGATACTGATGTACGATATTCTTTATATCTGCTGCAGTTTAAGCATTTAAGCCTGTTTTCAGTGAAACAGTTTGTCAGTCACTTGCGTACTAAACCATAAAAGCAGGATTTTGGTGCAGCATGCAGGATGGGGCCTTCGCAATTACCGACGCGGAACATGCAGGTATGCGGCGATGGCCCTGCGGTCACCGCGGCCCCGTGCCAGGCCACCGTGCCAGGCCGAGGGCTGCTGACGTCCGTCATGACGCTCCATCCGGGCCACGTCGGCCAAGGCGAGTCCCACCGCGGCAAACACACCTGCCCCACGGCTGAAAAATGTCCGGGATATTAACTCATGGGGGAAATTCAATCTGTCCCCCTACTAGACCAACATACCTGCAAGGTTCGTTCCTTCATCAGATATTACGGCCGACTGGAGGACGGAAACACATAAGGTTTGTTTTTTTTTTCCCGATTAAAAAAGTTAAGTGAACTAGTTAGCAATAAGAATGGCAACATCTATATTGCCTTTATTAGCTTAGTTTTACACTGGTGTTGTCTTGTTCTTAGTACCTGTTATTCTTTTGACAGATAAAACAAGAAAAATCCACAACATTAGGAGGAAAAACCCTTGGGAATTGCCGGGACCCCTAATGAACGTGTAATCTGCTCAGTGTAGGTAGACAGAGCCATTCTGCATGTCACTTACACCAAAATAGCCACCGCACACAGAGCTCTATTGGGGTTGTTTACAACACAGCTGAGCACAGCAGTGGGGGAACTCAGCGTGAATGCAGGAAACATCATCACACTCCGGCAAAGTCCATTACGGCGGGGGAGGGAAGGGGGGGGTGAAGACGGCGACGTGTCCAACGGGGGGGGGGATTAGGTGGCCAATGAGGCGAGGTGCCAAACTGCTCGTACTTTACAAGTCACTTATTTAACAATGATTGTGGAATGCGAAGTACAATCAGGAGCAGCTTAGGATCATTTGCGAGGCTATTAAGCACAGTTGTGGAAATAAGGTTCGACAGATCCGAGGACGAAATGCAATTACAGAGGTCTGGGACGCGGGCGGTACGGATGCAGGGGCTCTTGTCAGAAACTGTGCCCTAAATGTACCCCCCAAGCATGCACACACCCAAAGGCTTCATAATAATCAATACCATGTTTGAGGCTCCTCTGGAATTGAGCTTTAATGGTATAATTAAACACTTTCTTCTATACTTAAACATTATCATTAAATGCCGCTGCAGGCAGTGAAATGTCCACCAATTTGGAAAGAGAATCTAAATATTCTTTCACAGGACAGCACCGGGAATTCGATTGTCCAGCATCATCTCCAGCTGTTACGGGATCCCTGGGGTTGCCCATCGCTGCAACGCTGCATGGCAACAAGCTCACTGCGAGCTTCCGGAAGCTTCCGGAAGATTGTAGCAGGGGAGCCGGGGACGGCGGTCGTACCTCAAACTCGTCAGCCTGAAAACATCACCATTCAGGGTTAAAACTGTGTGGCGTCGCAGTTCAAGCGTGACTGAAACCAAAATACATTGCGCAGGAAATGCAAGCCATGCAATAGAAAATGCAATAATAAATAAAGACCAATGGACAAAAGGAGCATAAAGTTTAAACAGTTTAAAAACTGACTGGGCTTAATATGCTTTGATGGTGCAGCCTGTCCACAGCACAGAGCATAACTGGATCTTAGGTTTGGTTTGTTCCACTGACGTATCTTTGAAATAACACCAAAAAGATTGGTATCCATCATGGCAAACGACATTAAAATTAACGGCCTAATAATTTTTGCCTCTTGATTGATAACTAACACTTTTACATAAAAGTGAATTAGAGGCCTATCAAGCATCAGTCCACATCTCCAGCAAGGGGGGGGGGGGGGGGTCCTATCTGATAGCTGCTATGGTTCATCTGGTTCCAGAAGACAGTATCCGTGTTATTTCTCCGCACCGTTAACTCGTTTACTGCGTCTGCACGGGCCGGGATGTTAATTTGAGTGGAGCCAGCCCAGAAACTGAATGTAGCCCCTGTCACAGGGACGTTCAGGGGCTCACGTATAATGAGATTTGAACAGGAAGTCGCAGGAGCGATAAATCTGGCCCATATGTGGCCATTTCCTGTGTCAGTCCCTTTTTTTTAAAGTCTCCTCTGAGCCCCACACCGTGGCTCCAACCTCCTACCCCCCCCAGCCACTTATGAGCCCCCTGCCTCTCAGGCAAGCTGCGTAAATAAAGGCATCTGACAGCTAACATCAGGACGATTACAAATAATGCGCGTTTACCGCGAACGTCCGCACAGAGCAACGCGGCGAGGCTTTCTCCAGCACGGAGCGCGCTCCCATGCTTCCTGACAGGAAGATAAAATAATTCGATTAAGGGAAGCGGCCAGCAGAGCCACCAGCGGCAGACCGCCAGCATCCCTGCGCCAGTCTGCAGGGGTCAGGGCTCTTTGTCCTCCACACGACGGTCACTTCCTGTTCTGGGGCTCGTCAGGGCTTCAGCAGAAGTGACTTGGGGACGAAGGCGGCGAGGGACACCGTACGACGGGATGAGCGAATGGCATCTCGTGTGTTTACAGAATGGAGACCGGACACCGTATTTGCAAAGGCCAGACCTTGTCATTTATTCACCGCCGCCGCCTCAACCTTAGCATCTGTTTGTCCCTCTTTCATGCTATTCTTTGTGTACTAGTATACGCAGTATACTGTATTTTGTATACTGCCTATGTTATTGTACAAATATTCTCTTATTTGCTGTTTATTGCTCTTTATCATAAGTCTCCACATGCAAATACAAATAACAGTAACGCTTTCGAATCTCTAAATCCTCCTTATGGTGAATTGACTTGACCCTTCCCAGTGTTTTTCAGCCCGTTCGGTATAATGAAATGGGCTTGGCGAGCGAGACGCAGGAACGTCTTCTGGGCCGGCAGTGAATCGACCGCCTTATAAATGTTCTCTCGCTGGTCACTGAAACACAAACAGCAAACGCGCGTTTCAGCTTATCGGTAACGGCGTGACTGGGCTCCCTGCCGGACCCTCACGTCTAATTACAAGCAGGGATGAGATATTTTCCAGGTTTCTGCTGTACAAGGAACTGCGGAATCATTATGAACTATATTTACTATTATAGAGTTTTGCTTATAAACATGCATCTGAACATGGGGGCATGAAACCACGTTGTCTTGACGGCTTTTGAAAGACTCACCTTCCGCCTCATTTTTCCAGGCTGTTGGGGCTGCTTATCTGATATTTGCTATTGCTGCCGAAGACAAATTAAATATACAGTTAAATATAAAGATAAGTTAAATATGCAGTTAAATATATAGTTCAAAAATACAGCTGATTGGTATATTTCAAATTGCAGCATTCACTGAATTACCAATATCATTTGCCTCGCTTGAAAAATCACATTTGTGCTTGGAAAACACAGAAATATAATTCTGTTATAATATAATTGAATTTAGTTTTATCGGTTTGCAACAATTTAGTTGTAGTGTTTGTTGTTATATTTGTTGATCACAGCATTGTTAATGACCGTGGTGCCCCCCCCCCCCCCCCCCCCCCCCTCAGTTCTGCGATCCATTGTTACAAGTCCAGTAATCAGGGCCTCAACGGGTTTCAGTGGAACTTTATTCTGAATTGCAGCACAACAATAAAAGAGCATCGTCCGCTTACACTTACTTATTTCACCACATAAAAAATTGATAAACTAATGTGTGGACTGGAAAATAAAGCACAGCTAGCTGCTGATGTAAAACAAAAAACTATTCACTTTTTTCCTTCCAGATTAAATAAAACGAAAGCGTTTCTGCCCGCACACGCGGACATTCCCTTCATTACCCTGCACTTCCACACATTTGCAAAATGAGTTTTGCACAGACTTTGTGAAAGGAGGGTTTGGAAATGCTAAAAAGGCTCAACAGAACAAATGAAAAGAAAACAAATGAATAAAGAAGCCAATCTAAACATTTGTGGTCCTGGTATTTTGCAGATTTGGACGTGTCTCAAAACAAATGGACAAATGTGCATTTCATTAAATATTAATATTTCTGGGACTTAAAAAACCTTTCTGATTGTCTGCCTACTTACAAACAGATCATTTCATGAATTTAAAGTGAAATGCAGAGTTTATTGCTTTGATGCAGGAAATATTATACCGAAAAGCCCCTGGATGCAGCCAGGTCTTTTATTTCTCAAGTTAAAATGCAGAAAAGCTTTTACAGACCAGCTGTGTGATTTTTCTTTTTTTACAATGTCCCAATATTACATCCTCAGGAGTAACTCATCCACAAACAAACTGAACTTAATTAAACAGACACGACCCAGTCAGAAAAGTAGATCCTTAACAGCTGGGTTTGGTTCCAGCTCAATAATGATCTCAATTGATTTAGCATCTTATGTTGCGAAAAATATTTTTAAAGAGGAAAATACATATTTTAGAGACTCCAACTACAACATTTAACCAAACATATTATACTGGGCATCTTTGATTAAATGTATTATTATGCTGGGTATCTTATACCATTTAATCAAACATTATTATGCTGGGTATCTTATACCATTTAATCAAACAGTATTATGCTGAGTATCTTATACCATTTAATCAAACAGTATTATGCTGAGTGTTTTATACCCTTTAATTATTATCCTTATCCTGCCATTTATTTACATTTCTGCTCTGTGCCTTATTTATAGGGAGGCTAATAGATGATGAATGCAAACACGCTGCAGTTTTCCTGCAGTGTGAGGGGAGACAGTGAAGGCTCACGTTTGTGAGGGACACCCTCGCTGCTGTGACGGCCTTTCCATAATCCGACCATCTACTCCTGCTGCAAACGGATCTCACTCATCAAGCTGCCGCCTGCAGTCTCCTGCTGCTCCCGGATCAGCCACTGTTCAGTTTGCACTGAACAATCATTTCTCTGACGATGCTGCTCACAGGAATGTCCTTTCACACACACACACACACACACACACACACACACACACACACACGCACACACAGACACAGGTTTGTACTTATATCTTTGTGGGGACTCTCCACTCATTTCTATGGATAAAAATCCCAGCTTGACAACTTTAACCCCCACCCAGCCCTGACCTTAACTATAAGTAACCAAATAAAATACGAGACTTTTTAGTTTTTTGATTGCATTCACAGATGTTTGTGGGGACCTGAAAAAAACGTCAAAATGTCAAAATAAGGGGTTTTATTACATTGTGGTGAACATTTGGTTCCCACAATGTAATATAAATGTAATCCACACACACACACACACACACACACACACACACACGCACACACAGAACCATTAACACAGCTGTAGCTAAGCCTGTACACTCCGCCTCGGCCCACTACTGCACGGGGTCTCCCTGGTGATTCTCCGTGTCACTGGAGTGGAAAGATAGACCCAGGGAGACCCAAACCCTCAGCGGGGGAAGCTCTGCTAAGCTAATGGCGTGTGAAGAGCCGTTTCAGGCACCGCAGAGGACGGCCAATCGACTGCCTCAAGTTTCATTTCGCAGGTCATTAGTACATTAACGAGGAAATCGACCCGGTCCTGTAAGTAACAGCCCCAGTACAACCAGTGGCTCCGCCATCCCAGCATCATATTGCCCGAATCTAGATCCTCTGTCACTCTTAGGGGGCGCTGTGCGCTGAGGAATCAGTAACCCAGGCAGCGGGTCAAATCAAGCCACCCCGCATTAAAGGAGACCATTTATATTCCTGCTTCAGGACCCTGAAGCTCGGTACTGCCCTCTGGGCTGACGTGCAGTGGTGTGTCCATCGAGAAAACTATTGATAGGTCTATTTTATCAATTACGCTACACGAAAATGCGGAGGCGAACTGATGCAATAAAACATGAAGTGTTTTCAGCAAAAGATCAATCACTGTATGTTAATATAGCAATGTAATAATGCTACATTTATATAATAACAATGTTACAATGCTAAAAAGTATAATTATAATATATTAATTATGTAGGCCTACAATAGAATTATTATAAATACTTTAATTTTAAAATATACTAAAGGAAGAGAATAATACAACAGTTAGTATTTCTAAAAGAATAAAAAGGCATATTTCAATAAAAGTCAGTAGTATATTAATTATTGCTATTCAGAACTTTCGAGCCCAGTACGTACACAATTTTATGTTTGATACACGTGCACAAAGTCATGCGGGCAGACAGTCAGTTAACATACTGAGAGCACGCCGGCCCTTTAAGGAGTCTTAATGGACATGCAAATTTCAGGCCTCTGCACACAGCCTATAGCTTATTTATTAGCCAGCGCTAACTTAGCCTGCCGGCGCTGCCTCGCAGGCGTGTCTTAAAGGCGTAATGCTTCCTGACAAGGCGCAGTTATCGTATCACAGCGGCAGGATGAGCGCCCAGGGCAACGCAGAGGCGCTCTCGCCTAAGGGGCTTTTGCTCTGGGCAACACGCAGCTGTGCTCGGGCTGTCTTTTTACGCGGGTAAACGTGTAATATCATCTGTGTCGTAGCCTCAAACAGCACAGTCAGCACGCGCCGGAGAGGGGTAACATCACAAGGCCTCCTTTTGCCCTAGGCATTATCAGAATGCCGTTTGAGGATAAAGACGTCGTTTATGAGCGTTTCGGTGGTTTTACATATACCTACCAAGGCTGACCTTGTTTTTTACATGAACTCCCCACCCTCAGT